>NC_090447.1:720787558-722037558 GCF_031143425.1 Pleurodeles waltl
CCTCTGCGAACAGGAGAGACTAGGAGCTAGGGGAGACAATAAAGAAGAGGGGGACTGCTGTACCCACCCTCTAATACCGTGGAGAACTAGCGGTGGAGTTCCAGAGATGGATGAGGTTGGTTGTAAGAAGGATACAGAACAAAAAGACAGAGCTGCTGCGGACGCAATGGCAGGTCCGTGGGGAACCAAGAATACCCATCTTGCGGAAAAGACCAGAGACCCCACTCTTCAGGACGTACTACAGGCCATAAAGGCATCCCGTGAAACCCTGGAGGGGAATATTGATGCCATGGCTACAGATTTCACAATACTTAGAGACGACCACCACCGCCAGGCCGAAAAGTTATCCACCAAACAAAAACAAGTCAAAGAACTCCTGCCAGAGCTTAGGGACACAACTAAGATCACACAGCGGATGGAGAAGCGAATCCACGACCTGGAACTGCGGGCAGAGAACGTGGAAAACAGATCCCGGCGAAATAATATCCGGGAGATTGGTCTACTGGAACGCAGTGAAAAAAAATTATTTGGTGGAGTTTCTTGAGGGCTGGCTTAAAGGGGAAGTGGCGGAGGATGGACTCGCTCCCTTTTTTGTGATTGAGAGGGCACATAGGATCCCGGCACACTCCCCGCCACCGGGGGCTCCCCCTGTGGTACTGAAAATTCTGGACCCGTGTTATAAACGTCGTCGTATCACAACGATTTTGGTATCAGCAGACCGGGAATGATTAGAATAGTATGCACAAGCATTGTATTCATATTCGGGTAACGAAATCACCCGAATATCAGAGTTTCCGTCTTGAACCCTCGTGTTCCATTTAAACGACAGCCATTTTATGATTGCCCTCACATATGCCAATGTCTAATGCTGAAAACGAGTCTGAGGGACACGTACACCTTTGCTGACTCCTCTGTGACCTGGGCAAGCTGACTACACTGCCTGAAGCCAAACCTTTTCGGCCAGTTTCTTTCCCGGTGGCCGAATGAGATTAGTATCAAGGCACAACACATCATAAAACCTTTCATCACACACAAACCATGCCTAATCTTACACACACCTGTCTCTGTTTCTTTCTTTATGACTTGCTTTACAAGGAGGAGGTGCCCGTTCCTATTGGGGGTCCGTCGATATCTGATGAAAGTACTAAGCCTTGCCGGGTAATTGATTGAGGGCTGGACAAACTGGAATATGGGCTTGTCATCATAAACCTGCTATTTCTTTGTAGTGAAAATATGTGAATGGTCAACTGTAAAATAAGGAATGTTTGCCTAAAGCATAATATTTTGTATAAAAGAGAAGGTTAGCTTTGCAAGAGGAGCAGTCTCCTGAGAATATACACCGTGTTCTACTTCTCGGATATCTGTTACTGGCTGCAGCCAATAAACAAGATCTTTGACTTCACCAAGAAGACTCTGTGTTTCTGTAGTCTGAAACAGGAAGGACTCGAAGTCTTAGGGTGTGCTCCCTGGCACCACTGGGTTCTGAAAAACCCAGTACTTCAGTTGGCGCCCAACGTGGGGTGATTTCAGCGGTACCAGTCCAAGCCAGAGGTTCGTGAGGAGCTTCGTGTAAAAATTCTGGAGGAAGGCCGCCACTTCATCGACCCCTATATGTCGACGTGGTCCGAAAGTCTTTGCTGCGAGGTTCCCCTCTTTCCGACGGCTACGAAGGACTGCTGCCCTGACTATCGCCCTGTTTTGGACCCTTGATGATTTGGTAGAGCAAAACGATAAACGAGTCTTCTGGTGACGTCATCGATACCTCAGTTAAGTATAAGTGGAGCGTCTCCCAGTCCTTAGTTTGGTTCTTAGTTTGGTATCCCCTTGGGATCTTTGATTTGGAACTTGCAAGTACCAAAGCCGAGGGATTCGTGTATTCACGAGGCTATCGTATTCGATAATCCTTTGAAGTTTGAAGCTAGACTAGAGAGCGAAGATGCCTGGTCTTAGCAGATATGGAAATTTGTTTTGTCTTGGTTATAATAGGGATTCCCGATTGGAGGACGTGTCCGGTTCCTCCGATTGGAACTCCAACCTATGAACTATATGTGAAACATGGCATAGGCCCCCTCACATATAATGAAGTATGGATCCGATACACCAGGAAAGATGGTATTTTAAAATGGCCCCAATATGGTAGTTTTGACACAGAGATTCTGAATAATCTGGAGGTTAAACTTTTTAAGAAGAAAGCCCGGCCGGCGATGTTTGACTCTTTCCGCCTATGGCGTAAGGAAGCCAAACAGAAGGAAATTAAATTAGCAAAGAGAAATAAGAGGGAAGAGGGTATCTCGATAATGCAAGCTGCCATGCAGTTTAAAGATGATGAAGAAGAACAGATGAATGAGCAGTTGCACAGGCAACATAAAATGGTGACCGATAAATGTTATCCAGTTGTTCTGCTTCTTCAGCAAGATGCAGCAAAAGAACTTGAGAAAGATCCTTTAATGTCACACTTGTTGAGTTCGCCACCCCCTTATGCGCAGAATGCTACAGCACCTCCGCAACCTTTAGCTGTGCAACCTCCGGTTATTGTGCCTCAGGTTCTTCCACAGCCGCCAGCTCCTTTTCAGTTGGCTCCTACTACTATGGCGCAGCCCCTTCAAGGGCCGCCGACTTCGCTACCTGCTCCATCTGTACCTCCTGCGACTTTATGTACTACATCGACTGCCTCTTCTGGTGTTCTTCCTGATACTGCCTCTGCGTCTGCTTCTGCGTCTGCCTTGCCTCCCTCTGTTTTTCCTCCTGTTCTTTCATCAACTTCACCTTCTGTCCGACAGAGAATGACAGATACTGTTGCCAGCCTTATATTTCCTCTCTTTGGGTCGTCTGGTGTGACCCCAGATTCGGAGCGTAAGCAGTCGCGTAGTCAACTGCCTAATTCTCAAGAGAGAGAAATGTTTGACTGTATGGCGCGTAAATGGGTTGTTTACCCTTTAAGATACGATGTAGATTCTGTTATGGATGTCTTCCGCCAATGGGAAGCACCGAAACAAAGATACGTTTTTGAGAAAATGTGTGCTTTCCTTTGTGAGGAATTAGAGGATAATGATTTGGAAACAAATCCGCCTGATTTGTGCTGTGTACGGTTTGAGTTTGCAAAGGGCACGATTGTGGGTTCGGATGTTGAGACAGCAGTTGCAACGTTGTTGTCCTTTAGGAATAAGGATCCTTCTCAGTCATTGTTCCAACATGACTCCTCTGTTAAAAAAAAGGTGCGACAGTACCCAATGAGAGAAGTCCCTCCGGTATGGAAAGACGCCGTTGCGGCTGATGTTGCTAATCAAATTGATGCTGTCCCAGCTCATTTTCAGCGTGTTTGGGTACATGTTCCGTGGAAGCGAGCTGAAGTTTTAGCCCTTAAGCAGACTTTGCCTGATCCCCGTAAAAACCCTGCAGGGTATTATAAGGAATTATCACAGACTGCACACTCATGCATTATGAATTTAGCCGACATAGACATGTTATTTGGGAATGTTGTTCCACAGCCTTTGTGGGGATTGATTCGCCATACAGATCATGCACAAGAGTTAGGTGACTCATGGGCTAATATTAGTGCTGCAAATGATAGACAAGTTGGTGGTGCCAAGCCTGAGCCCTTGGTAGCAGAACTGCCTGCTAGGATCATTACTTACATGAAGACTTTAATGCCTGCGATGCGTGTGAATTGGGATAAATTGTCTGCGTGTAAGCAGAAGAAAGATGAAACAGTGTCTGATTTCTTCACCAGGTTTGAGGAAACGTTTATCGACCACAGTGGTCAAGATATGAGTACAGAAGGTGGTCAACGATTGTTCGGCGACAAGTTTGTGCACAATTTGCTTGCCGAGCTGTGTAAGAAATTGAAGGATTCAGAGAGTTCTTGGGCCGTTTCCTCTTCAGCACAAATATTGGCTACTGCACAGTACTACGAAAATAGGGATAAAGATGAGAAGGATAGAGCAGACAAGAAAACTAAAGAATTAAAGACGAAGGTTCTTTTACAACAGGCGTATCCACCACGTGGTGGTCAGAGTAACTATCAGCAACCTCAACAGTTCCAGAGAAACTCGCAAAGGTTCGAGTTTTCTCAACCACGTGTTCCTGTAGGTCCCAATCAGTGTTCATATTGTAAAGAAGAGGGTCATTTCAAGTATAGTTGTCCTATTTTGTTACAGCGTACGAATGGTGCTTCTGGCGCAAGAGGTCGAGGTGTTCAACAAGCTCCTAGAGGTAGAGGACGTGGAAGTTTCCCCCAGAACACGCGTTCCTTTCTGTCTCAAAACTCAATGAATAGCTTTGACCAGCAACATAACTCGTCTGGTAGGACGGCTCAGTACTATGCTGACGACTACTATGGAGAAGATGAGAATCTGGAAGGTAATAATTGCTAGGACAGCCATAGACGAAGAGAGGGAGTTTTTTTAGTTCCAGTGGATCAGAATGGACCTTATGTTAAGGTGATTACATCAGGTGTGTCGGAGCCTTTTTTGTTGGATACTGGTGCTACAAAGAGTTCTATTATGCACTCAAAACTCCCTGGCGTACCTTTGTCTGGCGAGATGAATGTTTCAGTAGGTTTTTCTGGCGCCCCGGTTAGAAACCCGATTTCTAGTCCTATGTCCCTTTCTGTTGGACCTTGTGAATTGGAAGCACCCCTTATTCTGACGACAGGTTGTGGTGAAAACTTGTTAGGATTGGATTTGTTGAAAAGATTGTATGCAACATTATATTGTTCTCCTTCGGGAGTACAACTTACACTGGGTAGGAAAATGGTCTCTCCAATGTATTTGTCAAAGGATAAACTTCCGACCGAATTGTCGTTTCTTCCTGATACCATTTGGGCTACTGGTCCTAATGACGTGGGTCTGTTGGAAATACCGCCTTATGTTGTGACATTGAAAGCCAATGTTAAATTACCACGCATTCAACAATACAAGATCTCTAGTGAAGGTGAAAAGGCGTTGCTAGCGATCATTTATGATTTAATTGAAAAATATGTAATTGAAGAGACAAGAGGCAACGTTTGTAATAGTCCTGTTCTGCCTGTTTTGAAACATACTGACCCCTCTAAGCCACCTGTTTACAGGCTTGTGATTGATCTTAGAGAGGTAAATAAAATAGTTGTGCCACAGTTTCCAGTTGTTCCTGATATCACTGCCATATTAACTATGATTCCAGCTTCCGCCACCTGGTTCTCGGTGATTGACTTAAAGAATGCTTTCTTCAGCATCCCGATTGCAAAGGAGAGCAGGGATATTTTTGGCTTCAGTTTAGGAGGCCGAAGTTTCCGCTTCAAACGCGCTCCACAAGGCTACTGTGAAAGTCCATCAATATATAGTCAGGCTTTAAAAACACAGCTTGATGCAATTGTTTTACCTGACGGCGCTACCCTTATTCAGTGCATTGATGATTTGCTAGTCGCTACCGATACTGAAGAGATTTGTAAAGAAGCCACCTTGTTGTTGTTGCGTCATTTGTCTGATTTACATCACAAAGTGTCCCTTTCAAAACTGCAATATTGTCGACAAGAAGTGACCTACTTAGGTCATCTCTTATCGAAGGAGGGAAGGAAACTGACCTCAGAAAGAATTCAGGCAATTGCAAAATTGAGTGTGCCAAGGACACAGAGAGAAGTACGTGCTTTCTTGGGCATTACATCATACTGCAGACAATGGATACCAAATTTTTCTTTGCAGGCCAAACCTTTGGTAGCATTGACCTATAAAGATACACCAAACCCCGTTCCGTGGTCTGAAGATTGTCAGAAAAGTTTTTCCGAATTGCGTAATGCATTGTGTTCGGCTCCTGTGTTGGGTACCCCCGACTACAGTAAGCCCTTTACACTGTATGTCCATGAGAAAGAGGGTTGTGCATTGTCAGTGCTGACACAGTCTTTTGGAGACAAGCAGCGCCCATGCACATATTTTTCATCAACTTTGGATCCGGTAGCTAAAGCATCGCCGAGTTGCTTGAGAGCCACAGCGGCAGCAGCTGTTTCTATTCGACAATCTGCTGGGTTAGTGATGAATAATATGTTGATTGTGATGGTTCCACATGCAGTGGACACGTTGTTAAACAGGACCAAGACACAGCATTTAACTAGTGCTCGATTGTCAGGTTACGAGTTGACACTGTTAGCGAATCATGTGCACATAAAGAGGTGCAATACGTTGAATCCAGCCACGTTATTGCCGATTTCAGTAGAGACAGATGATGTTGAGCAACATGATTGTTTTCTTAGGACAGAAGAAGAAACGAAAGGGAGAGTAGATCTTAAAGATACTCCTCTTGTAAAGTGTGATGGTACCTTATGGGTGGATGGTTCATGCTTCAAGCTTCCGAATGGTGATACGACTGCAGCATATGCTGTCACAACTTTGCATACGATTGTTGAAGCTGCACGTATACCACATAATTCAGCTCAAGCAGCAGAGCTGATTGCACTTACGAGAGCGTGTGCGTTATCGAAAGGAATGAAAGTGACCATATATACCGACAGCCAGTATGCGTTTGGTGTGGCCCATAGTTTTGGACGATTGTGGAAAGAACGTGGGTTCCTGACTTCGCATGGAACTAAAATTCAGCATGGTCAGTTGGTGAATGAGCTTCTTGAGTCACTGACCTTGCCATTACAAGTTGCGATTGTGAAATGCAGTGCACACAAGAAGGTTACTGATGATGTCGGTCGTGGCAATGCATTTGCTGACGAAATCGCAAAAGAAACAGCAAAAGATGTGATGAATCGAATGTATGTTGCAGGCCCCGCAAGATGGGTTGGTGACATTGGAATATGTGAAGATACGATAGAGGGTGTGAAGTCTATTCAAGCTGAAGCTTCAGAGAAAGAGTTGAGTGTGTGGAAAGAAAGTACGGGTAAATTGGATGAAAATGGTTGTTGGGTTGACTTGTCAGAACATCAGCGATGGTTGTTACCCGATGCGTATGTGCTTGCAGTGGTGACAATGGCTCATGGAATGGCCCATATCAGTGTGAAAGGGATTTGTAAGTTGTTGGCTCCAGTATGGCAAAATGCTGGAATTCCTAAATGTGCAGAGAATGTGGTCAAGAATTGCATGGTGTGTCTGAAATACAATCCTGGTAGGGGAACCCCAACTCCAGCTGGTCATTTTGCGCCTCCAACGTATCCGTTCGAGGTTTTGCAGCTAGATTTCACCCACATGGAAAGGTGCAACAATCTGAAATACGTACTCGTTGTTGTTTGTGCCTTTTCAAGATGGGTAGAAGCATATCCCTTAAAAGACAACACTGCCTTATCCACAGCTAAAGCCCTTGCCAAAGAATCTTCCCTAGGTTTGGAATGCCGAGAATGGTCTGGAGTGATAATGGGAGTGAATTTGTGGGTCGAGTGATGAAAAAAGTATGTGAAGGGCTAGGTATCCAGCAAAAATTCCACGCTGCAAATCACCCCCAATCAGCTGGACTAGTAGAGTGCTATAATGGCACGCTAAAACTGAAGTTGGCAAAGATACAAGCGAGCTCTGGTCTTAAATGGCCTGACGCTCTGCCTTTAGCACTCCTATCAACAAGAATGACTGTGCATTCGCGAGTGGGACTTAGGCGGTCATTCCGACCCTGGCGGTCATGGACCGCCAGGGCCGGGGACCGCGGGAGCACCGCCAACAGGCTGGCGGTGCTCCCAAGGGCATTCTGACCGCGGCGGTACAGCCGCGGTCAGAAACGGAAAACCAGCTGTGTACTGCCGGTTTTCTGCTGCCCTGGGGAATCCTCCATGGCGGCGCAGCTTGCTGCGCTGCCATGGGGATTCCGACCCCCATACCGCCATCCTGTTCCTGGCGGTTTTGGCCGCCAGGAACAGGATGGCGGTATGGGGTGTTGTGGGGCCCCTGGGGGCCACTGCAGTGCCCATGCCAATGGCATGGGCACTGCAGGGGCCCCCGTAACAGGGCCCCACCATGATTTTCAGTGTCTGCGTGGCAGACACTGAAAATCGCGACGGGTGCAACAGCACCCATCGCACCCCTTCCACTTCGCCGGCTCCATTCGGAGCCGGCATCCTTGTGGAAGGGTGTTTCCCGCTGGGCTGGCGGACGGCCTTCTGGCGGTTGCCCGCCAGCCCAGCGGGAAACCCAGAATACCCGCGGCGGTCTTGTGACCGCGCAGCGGTATTCTGGCGGCTCCCGCCGGCCCTGCGGATACCGCGGCCGGCGGGAGTCAGAATGACCCCCTTAGTCCCTATGAAATTGTGTTCGGCCGCCCGGCCAACATATGGGGAGTGCCAAGACCAACAAAATTCAGTGAGATCGAACACCCTGTACTGCTTGATTATTTGTATGAATTGACGGCTAAATTGCGTGTTCTACACCAACAGGTTCACGATACTCTGCCTCAGGTCTCTGAAGCTCCAGGACATCTTATCGATCCTGGATCATGGGTACTGGTCAAGAACTTCCAGCGGACAAAGAATGACCAGCCCCGTTGGACCGGCCCTTACCTCGTCCTTCTCTCAACAAGATCAGCTGTTCGAGTGGAAGGGAAAAAGAACTGGATCCACGGCGTACACTGCAAGAGGGTCCCTTTTCCTCTACCGTACGACCAGTGGGTCCAGGAGGGGATCACTGACTCTGAGACTGAGACTGTGCCTCGTTTTTTGCAATTTAGCGATGCATGTGTAAAAGGAACAATTTCTGAACAAGAAAGTGACAATAATTTGCAAGAAGCTGTGCCACCGTCAATTCGATTGAACACTACAGAGCCTGAACTCTTGTTCCAGAACCAGACAGTACCTGGAAAAAGCCGTTATTATTTGAGACCAAGAACCAAGGACAAATACATTTTTTCCCGTTCCTTTGCTATTTTTTTAAAGTGCGGCTCTCTCATCTGAGAAACTTTCTTATTTTTGTTTTTTTTCTTTTCGAACCGCCATCCGGGTTCAGCTGTAGGGTCGTGGTTGCCCAAGTCTTTGGAGTGCAGCTGAAGACGTTAGGTCGACAGTTCTGGTCGGTCTAAGGGAGTTGCCCTGGACTGACAGAAGCATTCCCTAGCATAGAACACCCTACCACCACGAGCAGCAATTAGAGAGGATGGAGTTTTTCAAGAATGAGAGACCTGCCAGACAGATGGACTTTAAAGCCAGAATGGGTATAATAATGACAAAGAAACAATTTTTGATATTATGTATTTTCATGTTGCTTAGTGTAATGACGTTTTTAATAGGATATGTTTTATTCTCTTTTCAAGTGACATTTGCACCCATTACACAGCCCATACCTCCTTCTACTGTTTCCTCGCATTCTTTTCACCCCCTGCCTGAACACGAGTATGCCAGAAGATTAGAGTTTGTCAACAATTCATTCATTCAGCTTCTACACCAACACCAACACCAATTAGTAGTGAACACAACTAACTGTTGGGTGTGTGGTCTTATGCCCCATACTACTGATAAAGGTATCCCTTATCTGGTCCTGCCTTTCAGCCATAATGGTTCTGTATGGGCATATAGAACGGTGTTCATATACGCGTATGAAGCCAACCCCCTACGTTCTGTGAAAGATAATCCTAAGAATAGTGCTCTAGCTAAGGGTATAGTAGATATGATTAGTGAAGATATTTCCTATGAGACTATCCCGAGAGATGAGACACTAGCATATATTGGATGGAACGTAACAGGATATGGAGTTACTCTGAGTGGGAACCAGCGAGCAAAGAGATCCTCCCCGATTTGGGGAGTACCCCATCAGGGTCACCTATGTCTGCAAGGTAATGGCAAGAATCCCAGAGCTCAGTTAGGGAAAAGTATCTGCACCGAAACATATGTTTTTGCGTCTCAGACTTCTCCTTCGTTCTTAGCAGCTAAGGGTACCTATCTCATCTGCCATAATAGAGCCTATACATGGTTGCCTCCTGACTTCTCAGGCACATGTTTTGTTTCATTCCTGTTACCTCCCACTTACACGGCCGCGGCAGATTACCATAAGACAAGGATAGTTAGAGGTGTCATAAGTAAAGAAGACACTACAGGACAAGAATTTGGAGATTTCGTAAAGGGTTTTCTGCCGTTTTGGGGCTGTAGGAGGCTGGACTGGCTTGTAGTGAGTACCAAGGGGTACTTGCACCTTGCACCAGGCCCAGTTATCCCTTATTAGTGTATAGGGTGTCTAGCAGCTTAGGCTGATAGATAATGGTAGCTTAGCAGAGCAGCTTAGGCTGAACTAGGAGACGTGTGAAGCTACCACAGTACCACTTAGTGTCATATGCACAATATCATAAGAAAACACAATACACAGTTTTACTAAAAATAAAGGTACTTTATTTTTATGACAATATGCCAAAGTATCTTAGAGTGTACCCTCAGTGAGAGGATAGGAAATATACACAAGATATATATACACAATAGCAAAAATATGCAGTATAGTCTTAGAAAACAGTGCAAACAATGTATAGTTACAATAGGATGCAATGGGGAAACATAGGGATAGGGGCAACACAAACCATATACTCCAAAAGTGCAATGCGAACCACGAATGGACCCCAAACCTATGTGACCTTGTAGAGGGTCGCTGGGACTATTAGAAAATAGTGAGAGTTAGAAAAATAACCCTCCCCAAGACCCTGAAAAGTGAGTGCAAAGTGCACTACAGTTCCCCTAAGGACAAAATAGTCGTGTTAGAGGAATAAGGCAGGAAAGACACAAACCAGCAATGTACCTGTGGAACAAGGGGACCAAGTCCAAAAGTCACAAGCAAGTCGGAGATGGGCAGATGCCCAGGAAATGCCAGCTGCGGGTGCAAAGAAGCTTCTACTTGACAGAAGAAGCTGAGGTTTCTGCAGGAACGAAAAGGGCTAGAGACGTCCCCTTTGGTGGACGGATCCCTCTCGCCGTGGAAAATCGTGCAGAAGTGTTTTCCCGCCGAAAGAACGCCAACAAGCCTTGCTAGCTGCAAATCGTGCGGTTAGCGTTTTTGGACGCTGCTGGGGCCCAGGAGGGACCAGGAGGTCGCAAATTGGACCTGAAGAGAGAGGGGACGTCGAGCAAGACAAAGAGCCCTCACTGAAGCAGGTAGCACCCAGAGAAGTGCCAGAAACAGGCACTACAAGGATGCGTGAAGTGGTGCTCGCCGAAGTTGCACAAAGGAGTCCCACGTCGCCGGAGACCAACTTAGAAAGTCGTGCAATGCAGGTTAGAGTGCTGTGGACCCAGGCTTGGCTGTGCACAAAGGATTTCCGCCGGAAGTGCACAGGGGCCGGAGTAGCTGCAAAGTCGCGGTTCCCAGCAATGCAGCCCAGCGAGGTGAGGCAAGGACTTACCTCCACCAAACGTGGACTGAAGAGTCACTGGACTGTGGGGGTCACTTGGACGGAGTCGCTGGATTCGAGGGACCTCGCTCGTCGTGCTGAGAGGAGACCCAAGGGACCGGTAATGCAGCTTTTTGGTGCCTGCGGTTGCAGGGGGAAGATTCCGTCGACCCACGGGAGATTTCTTCGGAGCTTCTGGTGCAGAGAGGAGGCAGACTACCCCCACAGCATGCACAAGCAGGAAAACAGTCGAGAAGGCGGCAGGATCAGCGTTACAGAGTTGCAGTAGTCGTCTTTGCTACTATGTTGCAGGTTTGCAGGCTTCCAGCGCGGTCAGCAGTCCATTCCTTATCAGAAGGTGAAGAGAGAGATGCAGAGGAACTCGGATGAGCTCTTGCATTCGTTATCTAAAGTTTCCCCAGAGACAGAGACCCTAAATAGCCAGAAAAGAGGGTTTGGCTACCTAGGAGAGAGGATAGGCTACTAACACCTGAAGGAGCCTATCAGCAGGAGTCTCTGACGTCACCTGGTGGCACTGGCCACTCAGAGCAGTCCAGTGTGCCAGCAGCACCTCTGTTTCCAAGATGGCAGAGGTCTGGAGCACACTGGAGGAGCTCTGGACACCTCCCAGTGGAGGTGCAGGTCAGGGGAGTGGTCACTCCCCTTTCCTTTGTCCAGTTTCGCGCCAGAGCAGGGGCTAAGGGGTCCCTGAACCGGTGTAGACTGGCTTATGCAGAATTGGGCACCTCTGTGCCCAACAAAGCATTTCCAGAGGCTGGGGGAGGCTACTCCTCCCCTGCCTTCACACCATTTTCCAAAGGGAGAGGGTGTCACACCCTCTCTCAGAGGAAGTTCTTTGTTCTGCCATCCTGGGCCAGGCCTGGCTGGACCCCAGGAGGGCAGCTGCCTGTCTGAGGGGTTGGCAGCAGCAGCAGCTGCAGTGAAACCCCAGGAAGGGCAGTTTGGCAGTACCAGGGTCTGTGCTACAGACCACTGGGATCATGGGATTGTGCCAACTATGCCAGGATGGCATAGAGGGGGCAATTCCATGATCATAGACATGTTACATGGCCATATTCGGAGTTACCATTGTGAAGCTACATATAGGTAGTGACCTATATGTAGTGCACGCGTGTAATGGTGTCCCCGCACTCACAAAGTTCAGGGAATTGGCTCTGAACGATGTGGGGGCACCTTGGCTAGTGCCAGGGTGCCCTCACACTAAGTAACTTTGCACCTAACCTTTACCAGGTAAAGGTTAGACATATAGGTGACTTATAAGTTACTTAAGTGCAGTGTAAAATGGCTGTGAAATAACGTGGATGTTATTTCACTCAGGCTGCAGTGGCAGGCCTGTGTAAGAATTGTCAGAGCTCCCTATGGGTGGCAAAAGAAATGCTGCAGCCCATAGGGATCTCCTGGAACCCCAATACCCTGGGTACCTCAGTACCATATACTAGGGAATTATAAGGGTGTTCCAGTAAGCCAATGTACATTGGTAAAAATGGTCACTAGCCTGTCAGTGACAATTTGGAAAGAAATGAGAGAGCATAACCACTGAGGTTCTGATTAGCAGAGCCTCAGTGAGACAGTTAGTCACTACACAGGTAACACATTCAGGCACACTTATGAGCACTGGGGCCCTGGGTTACCAGGGTCCCAGTGACACATACAACTAAAACAACGTATATACAGTGAAAAATGGGGGTAACATGCCAGGCAAGATGGTACTTTCCTACACAACCCCCCCCCAAACGAAGGACAATAAGACTAGCCATGACCTGATGAGTCTTCATTGTCTAAGTGGAAATATCTGGAGAGTCCATCTGCATTGGAGTGGCTACTCCCAGGTCTATGTTCCACTGTATAGTCCATTCCCTGTAGGGATATGGACCACCTCAACAATTTAGGATTTTCACCTTTCATTTGTTTTAGCCAAAGTAGAGGTTTGTGGTCTGTCTGAACAATGAAGTGAGTGCCAAACAGGTATGGCCTCAACTTCTTCAGAGCCCAGACCACAGCAAAGGCCTCCCTCTCAATGGCAGACCAACGCTTTTCTCTAGGGGTCAACCTTCTACTAATAAAAGCAACAGGTTGATCCTGGCCCTCAGAATTAAGTTGTGATAGGACTGCCCCTACTCCTAATTCAGATGCATCAGTCTGGACATAGAATTTTTTAGAGTAACAAGGGCTTTTCAGGACAGGTGCAGAGCACATGGCCTGCTTCAGCTCCTCAAAAGCTTTCTGACAGTTTGCTGTCCATAATACCTTTTTAGGCATTTTCTTGGATGTGAGGTCATTAAGAGGGGCTGCAATGGAGCCATAGTTCTTAATGAACCTCCTGTAATACCCAGTGAGGCCTAGGAAGGCTCTCACCTGAGTCTGAGTGGTAGGGGGAACCCAATCAATAATAGTTTGGATTTTCCCCTGAAGTGGTGCAATCTGTTCCCCACCAACAAGGTGTCCCAGATAAACCACCTTACCCTGCCCTATCTGGCACTTTGAAGCCTTGATAGTGAGGCCTGCCTTTTGCAGGGCCTCCAAAACTTTCCATAGGTGGACCAGGTGATCATCCCAGCTGGAGCTAAAGACAGCTATATCGTCCAAATATGCTGCACTGAAAGCTTCCAGCCCTTGCAGGACTGTGTTCACCAACCTCTGAAAAGTGGCAGGTGCATTTTTCAAACCAAAAGGCATTACAGTAAACTGGTAATGTCCTCCAATGGTAGAAAATGCAGTCTTAGGTTTAGCATCTTCTGACAATTTGATCTGCCAATACCCTGCAGTCAAATCAAAAGTGCTTAGATACTTGGCAGATGCCAGTGTATCTATGAGCTCATCTGCCCTGGGTATAGGGTGAGCATCAGTTTTGGTTACCAAGTTGAGACCTCTATAGTCTACACAAAACCGCATTTCCTTCTTTCCATCTTTGGAATGGGGTTTTGGTACCAGTACCACAGGAGAAGCCCATGGACTGTCAGAGTGCTCAACCACTCCTAGTTCTAACATTTTCTGGACCTCTTGCTTTATGCAGTCCCTGACATGGTCAGGCTGCCTATAGATCTTACTTTTGACAGGTAAACTGTCTCCAGTATCTATAGTGTGCTCACACCAAGAAGTGGTACCTGGCACAGTAGAGAAGAGTTCAGAGAATTGACCTAGGAGATTTATGCAATTATCTTTCTGCTCAGCAGTAAGACAATCAGCCAAAACTACACCTTCCACAAGAGCATCTTGATCTGTGGAAGAGAAGAGATCAGGTAGAGGATCACTGTCTTCTTCCTGTCCCTCATCAGTTGCCATGAGCAGGGTGAGCTCAGCCCTGTCATAGTAGGGTTTCAGGCGGTTGACATGGAGCACCCTAAGGGGACTCCTGGCAGTGCCTAAGTCAACTAAATAGGTTGACTTCTCCCTTCTTTTCAACAATTGTGTGGGGACCACTCCATTTATCTTGGAGTGCTCTTGGGGCCACAGGCTCCAAGACCCACACTTTCTGCCCTGGTTGGTACTGAACCAAAACAGCCTTCTGATCATGCCATTGCTTCTGGAGCTCTTGGCTGGCCTGAAGGTTTTTACTGGCCTTTTTCATGTACTCAGCCATCCTTGATCTGAGGCCAAGTACATAATCCACAATATCCTGCTTAGGAGCTTTTAAAGGTTGTTCCCAACCCTCCTTTACAAGTGTGAGTGGACCCCTAACAGGGTGTCCAAAAAGAAGTTCAAAGGGGCTGAAGCCCACTCCTTTCTGGGGTACCTCCCTGTAGGCAAAAAGGAGGCATGGTAGAAGGATATCCCATCTCCTGCGGAGTTTTTCAGGGAGACCCATAATCATGCCTTTGAGAGTTTTATTAAATCTCTCCACCAGTCCATTTGTTTGTGGATGATAGGGTGTTGTGAACTTGTACGTTACACCACACTCCTTCCACATGGCCTTTAAGTATGCAGACATGAAATTGCTGCCTCTGTCTGATACTACTTCCTTTGGGAAGCCCACCCTGGAAAATATTCCCAGGAGGGCCTTTGCCACTGCAGGTGCTGTAGTGGTCCTTAAAGGAATAGCTTCAGGATATCTTGTGGCATGGTCCACTACCACTAAGATAAACCTATTGCCTGAAGCAGTAGGAGGGTCAAGGGGGCCAACTATGTCAACCCCTACCCTTTCAAAGGGAACCCCAACCACAGGCAGTGGAATAAGGGGTGCCTTTGGGGTGCCACCTGTCTTGCCACTGGCTTGACAGGTTTCACAGGACTTACAAAATTCCTTTGTGTCCTCAGACATCCTAGGCCAATGAAACAGGGGAACAAGCCTGTCCCAAGTTTTAATTTGTCCTAGATGCCCAGCTAAGGGAATGTCATGTGCCAGTGTTAGGAGGAACTTTCTGTACTCCTGAGGAATCACTAATCTCCTGGCAGCTCCAGGTTTAGGATCCCTATGCTCAGTGTACAAGAGGTTGTCCTCCCAGTAAACTCTGTGAGAGTCACTGACATCCCCATTAGCCTGTTTGACAGCTTGCTGTCTGAGACCCTCTAATGTGGGACAGGTTTGCTGTGCCACACTCAGCTCCTCTCTGGCAGGCCCCCCTTCACCCAAAAGCTCAGCAGTGTCTGCTTCCAGCTCCTCTGGTGTAGGTTCTGCACAGGGAGGGAATTCTTATTCCTCAGAAGTTGAATCCACTGTAGAGGGAGGGATAGTAGGAAGTGGTTTGCTTCTACTAGCCCTAGCTTTAGGGAGCACTTGGTCCATTGTTCCAGGATCCAAGCTTCCCTGTCCTTTTTGCTTTTTGGCCTGAGCCCTTGTCAAAGCAAAAATATGCCCTGGGATGCCCAGCATTGCTGCATGGGCCTCCAACTCCACATCTGACCAAGCTGATGTCTCCAAATCATTTCCTAGTAGACAGTCTACAGGTAAATCTGTGGCTACCACAACTTTCTTTGGACCAGTAACCCCCCCCAGTTGAGATTAACAACAGCCATGGGGTGGCTAAGTGTGTTGTTGTGAGCATCAGTTACTTGGTACTGGTGACCAAGTAGGTGTCGTTCAGGGTGGACCAGTTTCTCTATGACCATAGTCACACTGGCACCAGTGTCCCTGTAGGCCTGAACCTCAACACCATTTATTAGGGGTAGCTGCTTGTACTTATCCATATTAAGGGGACAAGCAACTAAGGTGGCTAAATCAATAGCCCCCTCAGAGACTAACACAGCCTCTGTGGCCTCCCTAACAATGCCAACCCCAACTAAATTACCAAAAGTGAGCCCAGCTACTCCCTTGGATTGGCTATTAGTAGGTTTGCTCCCACCACCACTGCTATTAGTAGGGACACTAGGTGTAGCAGTAGGGGTTGTAGTGGTAGGAGCAGTGGTGCCTTTCTTTGGACAACTGGGATCTGTTGTCCAATGGCCTTTTATTTTACATAAATAGCACCATGGTTTCTTTTCCTTGTTCTGATTAAAGGAGGATTTGGACCCACCACCCCCACCAGAGTGTTTTTGTGGGCCTGATGAAGACTCATTTTTAGATTTGTCCCCACCCTTGTCTGAAGACTTACCATCCTTCTTTTTGTTGCCATCTTTGTCACCCCCTGTATGAACTTTTCTGTTCACTCTTGTTCTGACCCATTTGTCTGCCTTCTTTCCCAATTCTTGGGGAGAGGTCAGATCAGAGTCCACCAAGTACTGGTGCAACAAATCAGACACACAATTATTAAGAATATGCTCTCGCAGGATTAAGTTATACAGGCTGTCATAATCAGTAACTTTACTGCCATGTAACCACCCCTCCAAGGCCTTCACTGAATGGTCAATGAAATCAACCCAGTCTTGTGAAGACTCCTTTTTGGTCTCTCTGAACTTTATCCTGTACTGTTTAGTGGTTAAGCCATAACCATCCAGGAGTGCATTCTTAAGAACTTGGAAATTATTAGCATCATTTTCTTTCACAGTAAGGAGCCTATCCCTACCTTTTCCACTAAATGATAGCCATAGGATAGCAGCCCACTGCCTTTGAGGGACATCCTGTACAACACAGGCCCTCTCAAGTGCAGCAAACCACTTGTTAATGTCATCCCCCTCCTTATAAGGGGGAACTATCTTGTGCAGATTCCTGGAATCATGCTCTTTTGCAGGATGACTATGGGGAATACTGCTGCTGCCACCATGGGTATCTAAACCCAACTTCTGTCTTTCCTTCTCTAATTCAAAAGACTGTCTATCCAAATCCAGCTGTTGCTTTTTAAGCTTCAGTCTGGTTTGTTCCACCCTCAACTTGTTGAGTTCCCTCTCTAACATTCTGTCATCAGGGTTGGTGGGAGGGACATTCCTAGAAACAGAGCTATGATGGGAATGAACAGAAGGAGACCTGTCCCTTACAGAAGCCACCCTAACAGCTTGGTTAACAGAAACATTACTACCAGTATGGTGAGAATAAATGCTTTTGCTATGATGTGAGACAACACTATTTATATGGTGTGGCTCATCATCATTACCAACTATGCTAGACTGTCTAGTAATGGGCAGGCTAGGAAGTTTCTTTCCTGAATCTTTTCCTGGGGGAGTCCCTGAATCAGATTGGGAACTATTAGGTACTTTTTCAACAGATGAGGCACCTATGGCCTTATCCTGTTCTCTAAGCATGTTAAGTAACAGTTCCAAGGAAGGATTCTTCCCTACACTCAAACCTCTCTCTATACAGAGACTCCTTGCTCTTTTCCAGCTAAGGTTGTCATATGCAAGTTTGGACAGATCAACATTTTGGCCTGTGCCAGACATTTTTAGAGAGAGTTAAAGTGATAGAAAAAGAGAAAAAAGTTTTCAGAACTTTTTGGAAAGACAGAAAAAAAACTTTTTAAACTTTTAAGAACTTTTTGAAAGTTTAGAAGTACTTTTCAGCACTTAGAAAAGAGTGAAAAGAGGAAATGCAAAACTTTTTGGCTATGTGTATATACACTGACCTTGTTTTGTATATTTTTCTCTTATGAAAAGTACAATGACAAGAGTGGTAAGCAGTCTCAAGCACTTATCCCACCACTGCACAACCAATGTAGGAGGCTGGACTGGCTTGTAGTGAGTACCAAGGGGTACTTGCACCTTGCACCAGGCCCAGTTATCCCTTATTAGTGTATAGGGTGTCTAGCAGCTTAGGCTGATAGATAATGGTAGCTTAGCAGAGCAGCTTAGGCTGAACTAGGAGACGTGTGAAGCTACCACAGTACCACTTAGTGTCATATGCACAATATCATAAGAAAACACAATACACAGTTATACTAAAAATAAAGGTACTTTATTTTTATGACAATATGCCAAAGTATCTTAGAGTGTACCCTCAGTGAGAGGATAGGAAATATACACAAGATATATATACACAATAGCAAAAATATGCAGTATAGTCTTAGAAAACAGTGCAAACAATGTATAGTTACAATAGGATGCAATGGGGAAACATAGGGATAGGGGCAACACAAACCATATACTCCAAAAGTGGAATGCGAACCACGAATGGACCCCAAACCTATGTGACCTTGTAGAGGGTCGCTGGGACTATTAGAAAATAGTGAGAGTTAGAAAAATAACCCTCCCCAAGACCCTGAAAAGTGAGTGCAAAGTGCACTACAGTTCCCCTAAGGACAAAATAGTCGTGTTAGAGGAATAATGCAGGAAAGACACAAACCAGCAATGCAACAACTGTGGATTTCCAATCTAGGGTACCTGTGGAACAAGGGGACCAAGTCCAAAAGTCACAAGCAAGTCGGAGATGGGCAGATGCCTAGGAAATGCCAGCTGCGGGTGCAAAGAAGCTTCTACTTGACAGAAGAAGCTGAGGTTTCTGCAGGAACGAAAAGGGCTAGAGACTTTCCCTTTGGTGGACGGATCCCTCTCGCCGTGGAAAGTCGTGCAGAAGTGTTTTCCCGCCGAAAGAACGCCAACAAGCCTTGCTAGCTGCAAATCATGCGGTTAGCATTTTTGGACGCTGCTGGGGCCCAGGAGGGACCAGGAGGTCGCAAATTGGACCTGAAGAGAGAGGGGACGTGGAGCAAGAAAAAGAGCCCTCACTAAAGCAGGTAGCACCCGGAGAAGTGCCAGAAACAGGCACTACGAGGATGCGTGAAACGGTGCTCGCCGAAGTTGCACAAAGGAGTCCCACGTCGCCGGAGACCAACTTAGAAAGTCGTGCAATGCAGGTTAGAGTGCCGTGGACCCAGGCTTGGCTGTGCACAAAGGATTTCTGCCGGAAGTGCACAGGGGCCGGAGTAGCTGCAAAGTCGCGGTTCCCAGCAATGCAGCCCAGCGAGGTGAGGCAAGGACTTACCTCCACCAAACTTGGACTGAAGAGTCTCTGGACTGTGGGGGTCACTTGGACAGAGTCGCTGGATTCGAGGGACCTCGCTCGTCGTGCTGAGAGGAGACCCAAGGGACCGGTAATGCAGCTTTTTGGTGCCTGCGGTTGCAGGGGGAAGATTCCGTCGACCCACGGGAGATTTCTTCGGAGCTTCTGGTGCAGAGAGGAGGCAGACTACCCCCACAGCATGCACAAGCAGGAAAACAGTCGAGAAGGCGGCAGGATCAGCGTTACAGAGTTGCAGTAGTCATCTTTGCTACTATGTTGCAGGTTTGCAGGCTTCCAGCGCGGTCAGCAGTCGATTCCTTATCAGAAGGTGAAGAGAGAGATGCAGAGGAACTCGGATGAGCTCTTGCATTCGTTATCTAAAGTTTCCCCAGAGACAGAGACCCTAAATAGCCAGAAAAGAGGGTTTGGCTACCTAGGAGAGAGGATAGGCTACTAACACCTGAAGGAGCCTATCAGCAGGAGTCTCTGACGTCACCTGGTGGCACTGGCCACTCAGAGCAGTCCAGTGTGCCAGCAGCACCTCTGTTTCCAAGATGGCAGAGGTCTGGAGCACACTGGAGGAGCTCTGGACACCTCCCAGGGGAGGTGCAGGTCAGGGGAGTGGTCACTCCCCTTTCCTTTGTCCAGTTTCGCGCCAGAGCAGGGGCTAAGGGGTCCCTGAACCGGTGTAGACTGGCTTATGCAGAATTGGGCACCTCTGTGCCCAACAAAGCATTTCCAGAGGCTGGGGAAGGCTACTCCTCCCCTGCCTTCACACCATTTTCCAAAGGGAGAGGGTGTCACACCCTCTCTCAGAGGAAGTTCTTTGTTCTGCCATCCTGGGCCAGGCCTGGCTGGACCCCAGGAGGGCAGCTGCCTGTCTGAGGGGTTGGCAGCAGCTGCAGTGAAACCCCAGGAAGGGCAGTTTGGCAGTACCAGGGTCTGTGCTACAGACCACTGGGATCATGGGATTGTGCCAACTATGCCAGGATGGCATAGAGGGGGCAATTCCATGGTCATAGACATGTTACATGGCCATATTCGGAGTTACCATTGTGAAGCTACATATAGGTAGTGACCTATATGTAGTGCACGCGTGTAATGGTGTCCCCGCACTCACAAAGTTCAGGGAATTGGCTCTGAACAATGTGGGGGCACCTTGGCTAGTGCCAGGGTGCCCTCACACTAAGTAACTTTGCACCTAACCTTTACCAGGTAAAGGTTAGACATATAGGTGACTTATAAGTTACTTAAGTGCAGTGTAAAATGGCTGTGAAATAACGTGGACGTTATTTCACTCAGGCTGCAGTGGCAGGCCTGTGTAAGAATTGTCAGAGCTCCCTATGGGTGGCAAAAGAAATGCTGCAGCCCATAGGGATCTCCTGGAACCCCAATACCCTGGGTACCTCAGTACCATATACTAGGGAATTATAAGGGTGTTCCAGTAAGCCAATGTAAATTGGTAAAAATGGTCACTAGCCTGTCAGTGACAATTTGGAAAGAAATGAGAGAGCATAACCACTGAGGTTCTGATTAGCAGAGCCTCAGTGAGACAGTTAGTCACTACACAGGTAACACATTCAGGCACACTTATGAGCACTGGGGCCCTGGGTTACCAGGGTCCCAGTGACACATACAACTAAAACAACATATATACAGTGAAAAATGGGGGTAACATGCCAGGCAAGATGGTACTTTCCTACAGGGGCCCTATGGTTAACAGCAGGAACATAAGGCAATTGACAAGGGTGGTTGAATCCACGGTAGTTGAAACCACCGGTGCCCTTGGTAATTTTACTGCTGAGCTCCAGTCGGATCGCCTTATGACTCTTCAGAACAGGGTTGCATTAGACGTCATACTTGCAGACCGAGGTGGGGTATGTAAAGTGATCCAATCAAGTTGCTGTGTTTTCATCCCAGATAACGCTCCGACAGTCTACCAGGCCATTTCCAAACTGCATAAGATCTCCGAATCTATTCACGTGGATAAAGGAGATTGGTCATTGATGGGGTGGGTCTGGGAGCTGATATCCGCCTGGGGATGGAAGACTCTGGTAGTCATTGGGATGATCTTAGCCATTCTTTTCCTGTCCTGCCTGTGTGTACAGTGTGCTCCTGCAATATGTGGCCTCTGTGCTACATCGTGTGTAAGGAAACCTGTATCAAGGGACGAGCTAAGTAATAGGATGATGCTACAGCAACATCTCAACGACTTTATGAATATAGACCTGGACTCAGATTAGCGTGAGTATAGGTTATTGCCTATGTAAGGGCAAAAGGAGGGTCTGTGGTACTGAAAATTCTGGACCCATGTTATAAACGTCGTCGTATCACAACGATTTTGGTATCAGCAGACCGGGAATGATTAGAATAGTATGCACAAGCATTGTATTCATATTCGGGTAACGAAATCACCCGAATATCAGAGTTTCCGTCCTGAACCCTCGTGTTCCATTTAAACGACAGCCATTTTATGATTGCCCTCACATAGGCCAATGTCTAATGCTGAAAACGAGTCTGAAGGACACGTACACCTTTGCTGACTCCTCTGTGACCTGGGCAAGCTGACTCCACTGCTTGAAGCCAAACCTGTTCGGCCAGTTTCTTTCCCGGTGGCCGAATGAGATTAGTATCAAGGCACAACACATCATAAAACCTTTCATCACACACAAACCATGCCTAATCATACACACACCTGTCTCTGTTTCTTTCTTTATGACTTGCTTTACAAGGAGGAGGTGCCCGTTTATATTGGGGGTCCGTCGATATCTGATGAAAGTACTAAGCCTTGCCGGGTAATTGATTGAGGGCTGGACAAACTGGAATATGGGCTTGTCATCATAAACCTGCTATTTCTTTGTAGTGAAAATATGTGAATGGTCAACTGTAAAATAAGGAATGTTTGCCTAAAGCATAATATTTTGTATAAAAGAGAAGGTTAGCTTTGCAAGAGGAGCAGTCTCCTGAGAATATACACCGTGTTGTACTTCTAGGATACCTGTTACTGGCTGCAGCCAATAAACAAGATCTTTGACTTCACCAAGAAGACTCTGTGTTTCTGTAGTCTGAAACAGGAAGGACTCGAAGTCTTAGGGTGTGTTCCCTGGCACCACTGGGTTCTGAAAAACCCAGTACTTCACCCCAAGACCGATTGTAGCTCAGTTGCTGCATTAGAGGGACAGGGACTGTATGCTGAACCAAAGCAGGAAAAATGGGGACCACACGATAGACAATGAGACGATCCATATCTTCTCCCGACTTCTCCCCGGAAGTACAGAAACAGAGGGCCACTTTTAGAGATGCAAAACAAAAACTACGCCAATTAGGGTTTCAATATGGGATGCTGTCCCCTGAAAAACTTAGAGTGGTGGCTAAAGAGGGCACACAGTTCTTTACCACAGCTGACAAAGTGTGGCAGTGGATTGACTCACAGGCAACACCAGAGAAGGATCATCGGGTGGAGGGCCGGCAAACACAACGTCAAAGGGGAATCAGGCATAACAGGAATCGTAAATTGGGGAGTCCCTCTAATAAAGAGATGCAAAAAGAACATCAGAAAGCAATGGAAGCAGTGGCATCACTAGTCGGTTCAGACCTCAGCTCTCACATAAGGGCAGATGAGGAGCTGGACCAATCAGGATCAGATCAGGACTCAGAAGCGTCGCATGCAACAGACGGGTCGGATCCAGAGGTGACTCCGGGGACGTCGGACTGCATCATCTGATCCACACAACTCTGGACTTATATGGAGAATCCGGTATGGCCATGGAGTGGCTACCAAGCGTTGTACAGCAACGACCCACACCCTTACAGCGATGAACGACACTGATGGAGAGGGCTAAATCTGTAAGAGGGAGGACTGGGCCCACAAACTCCCGCAAGATTAGTAGTCCGGGGGTGGGGATAGGCAATGTGGCATACTCCTCTCCAAGTACTAGAGGACCGCCACCAGTTTCGATAGACTAGCTGAAGTAACTGTTTGGGTTTGGATGAGAGTCGTTCAAGCTTTTGTCCTGGGGATAGGGAGTTGGGAAGTTAATTGTTGGGTTAAGATTATTGGGTCATGTGAGTCACAGAGAGTGGTAGCAGTAGAGCTGGATCAGCGGTGCGGGAGGGCAGGGATCTCATTCATCGATTGTGGTAAAGTGTTGGGCACAAGAACAACAATGGATGACACAATGGTATGGCTACGTTAGATTCATATACATTCCTTTCGTGGAATATCCGAGGCATGCCTACGATGGTCAAGAGGTATAAGGTTTCTCATACTTACAGAGGAGGGGGATTCAGATTGCAATGTTCCAGGAAATGCACTTAACGGAAGCAGAAGGGAAAGCTATACAGAAATGGTGGAGGGGCCAAGTATATTATACTACATATTCTGCATTTGCAAGGGGGGGCTTGATATGGATACGGGCTGGGGTCCCATTTCAGTTATTGGATAGTCTTACTGACCCGGTGGGGCGATTTGTGGCAATTCGGGGGCGACTGGAAGGCAGGGAGTTAGCAATGATTAATGTCTATGCACCAGATTCGGAACAAGGTGAGTTCTTTACACGCATATCAGGCCTCCTGGCCACATACCTGCAACATACCATGGTTCTGGGGGGGATTTTAACTGCGTGGCAAACCCTGCCTTAGACCGCTCGAACCCCCTGTTGCATGATTCTCTGCTAATTAGAGTGGCGCAGCAATTTACATCCTGGCAGTCACATTGGGGCCTGGTAGATGCTTGGCGACGGTCACATCCAGACACCAGGGACTACTCGTACTTCTCCTATTTACATAAGCTACATGTCAGGCTGGATGTGTTCTTTTGCACACCAGATGTCTTCCCACATATACATAATGCTGAGTACTTGGCTCGCACGCTCTCAGATCATAACCTACTCTTGTTGTCATTGAAATGGGGCCTACCTCTCCCTCGCATCCCCACATGCAAACTGAAACCAGAGTCATTAGAGGACGTACAATATCAGGGGGAGTTGAAACAGCACATTACTCAATTCTGTACGGACAATGAGGCCACAACCAGTAGTCCTTTGATTGAATGGGATGCATTTAAAGTAGTGATGAGCGGAAGGTGCATAGCAGGAGCGGTAGGGGTCCGTAGAACACTACTTAGAGATACTAAGGCGGCGGAAGATACTCTGAGGGAGGCTGAAAAGAATAGACCGGCGAATCCAAACTACAGCTCTCCATACTGGAGCTTAGAGAAACAGTAGCGGAATGCGTAGAGCGTCTTCGCTGTTTTGATTATAGGAACTAAATCACAAGGGCCCACAGGGAGAGGGACAAGGGACAAGGCAGGCCGGATGCTAGCATGGGTGGTATCACCAACTCAGAGAAGCTCAACCATACTGGAAATGAAAACAGAACAGGGGGCCCACATATATGGACAGGAATAAATTAACTTGCATTTCCTAACCTACTATGAACAACTATATAAAAGTAACCTCCAATATGAAAGGGAATCCACAGAGGATTACTTAGCCCAGATGCAACTCACGCCATTAACACCTGATATAGCAGGGCAGTTGGGAGAGGCCATCACTCAGCAAGAAATCAAGGGGGCCATCGAGGAATTAGCTAGGGGGAAGACACCAGGGACAGATGGTTTCCCAGTCGAGTTTTATGCTACTTATGTAGAATTACTGGCTCCAAGGCTAGAGACTCTCTATAAGGTTGCCAAGAAGCATGGAGTACTACCGGCGTCAGCGCGAGAGGCGATAGTGGTACCTCTGCTAAAACCTGGTAAAAATCCTACGGAGTGTGGCGCATACAAACCTTTTATCAATGTTGAATTTGGACTACAAGATCCTCAGTGAGATCCTGGCTACAAGACTCCTCCCACACATGACAAATCTAATACACTCAGATCAGGCAGGGTTTGTCCCTGGTCAAAACACAGCGGATAACATTCGTTGATTGTTGGCAATCGTGAGGGACCACAATTTGGATGGCGTATCACATGGGGTGTTGGCAGTAGGTATAGAGAAAGCTTTTGATAGTCTAGAGTGGGGGTTCCTTTATGTAGTAATGGCCAGGCTAGGACTGGGTCCTGAATATATTGCATGGGTGAGGTTATTGTATACCAAGCCTACTGCCAGAGTGCGCACCGGACGGTCAATAGTAAAAAGCTATGCAGTGGAGCGTGGCACTAGACAGGGCTGCCCCCTATCTCCGCTGCTCTTTGCGTTGCAGTGGAGCCGCTGGCAGCCGCGGCGCGCAGTGGGGGCGAGGTCAGGGAGTAGGGGCAGGAGGGGGGAGACACCAAATTGCCTTATATGCTGACGATCTGCTGATTTTTTGGGGGGATATGCATGGAGACCTGCCTCAGGAACAGCTGATGCTTTCTCAGTTCGGTAGACATTCAGGACTGGGAGCAAACTGGGATAAAACCAGGTTGTTCCCGCTAAGACCCACGGTAGCACCTCCACTGGACTGGGTATGGTTAAATGGGAGCCGAGATGCCTTTCTTATTTGGGAGTTAAGGTGTACCACAACCCACAAGACATCCTCGAAGGTAACGTAGGGGGAACACTATGGTCCATCAGGCCCAGTATGGCTTTCTGGCAAACATTGCCATTGTCTGTAGCAGGTAGAGTAGCGATTCTCAAAATGATAGTCCTGCTTAGGGTTTTATATCACTTTTCAGCCTTACCGGTGTGGATACCCAGGGCAACCTTTAGGGAACTGGAGACAATGGTCATAGCATTCCTATGGGGTGACGGACGGAGGAGAGTGGCTTTGACCAAACTCCAGAGGCGGTCCACGGATGGGGGGTTGGCGGTCCCCGACTTTGGGGCCTATTACTTGGCAGCACAGCTCCAATGGCTCACGCAATGGATAGCAAGCGTGAAACCATTCACCCCTCCGCTGACAAGGTTAATGGAGGTGTTGTTGGGGAGCCAGGGCGGCAATACGGGGGATTCCCCAGAGTTTAAAATTTTGATTCAATGCTGGAAAAGCTATTTACGTAAAATTAAGATAAAGACCCCCTATTCCCTGGAACTGCGTCTGTTGTCCTTGCGGGCTTTGCCTCATCGGAGCGACTGGGACGGGCTCCAAACCTGCGTGGAGGCTGGAATTCAGACGGTGGGAACACTATTTACGGAGGGGACGATGATACCTTTTGGGGAGCTCAGGGTAGAGTTTGATTTGCCAAGGGGTCATTTCTTACTCTACGGCTCACTCAAAGCTAGTATTCGGCGGCACTGGCGGGAGGGATTGAGAGAGCCCCCAAAAGACAACTTGGACCTACATAGCGACCTCCGCCGGCAAGTTTAAAGCGGTGTAAAATTTATATGGCAGGATACGGGCTGACAAGACCCTTCCATTGACACAACTTAGACTAACTTGGCAGAGAGATCTGAGCACCGATATTTCTGACAAGGACTGGGAGCACATACTGGAGGGGGTCCCCAAAATGACTAGAAACGCTAGATTTAAGCTCATTAACTTTCATGTGCTGCATCAGGCTTATTTAACTCCTGGCCAGATCAACAAGTACTTTGGAACGGAGGGAGTGGAATGCCCTAGGTGCGGGTTGCTGGGAGCAGAATTCAAGCATATGTTTTGGGACTGCCCATTGCTTGAGGCATTCTGGGAAGCGGTGAATCAGTCAGTGGCAAGAGCGATGGGCAAGGAGATCCCCTGCACAATAGGCCATTGTGTTAAGCTCTGACACGGTAGTTTAGTGTAAAGAGCTTTATTCAAAAACCACCAACCCAACAGCAGTGTCAGCTCCCATTTCCTCAACCGTCCAGTATCTCTCCACTCCGCAGACCGTCCTCGAGACCACTCAGTTAGAATCTCAATGACAGAGATTCCAGACTGTACCCAACATTCTTAAGCAGCCACAACACATCCCCCTTATTACACTAGAGATGGAATACATAAAAGGAACAACAACAAAAAAGGAAAAAAAAGAAAATATAACATATGTGTGTGGATAAAACAAATAAGCAACAATATGACAATGTAATGGCCGGAATAACAGGATAATACAGAATATTTAAATTGCACAGAAGTATGCAGGAAAAACATCAGAATTCAAGAAACATAGTCCTTCCACCACACTGGTTTAGAACGGAGTCTGACAGGAGTTGTCTTGCATGGTGTTACCTTGGACTCTGTCCTTGCGGTGTGGTTCGCTCCTCGGTTAGACAGATTATCGGAATCAATCCTGGGACAGTTCCATTTTGCAATTCTGGACATACTCCACACTTCACCATTATCCAGCACAACCATATTTTCCCTCACCTCCTTAATACGGAAAGGGCCTTTGAAACTTGACCTCCCTTTAGTTTTGTAATTAGGGTCTTTCAACCATACCAAGTCATCAACCTTCCATGCAACATCGGACACACAAGATTTGAAATCATACCGCAATTGGTACTTTTGTTGATGATCGCTCCTACGCATGGATGCTTTACCAAGTTTCTCCTGGTCAAGTTTCTCTGAAATACATGATCCCAACTTATCTCTGAACCATGCTGGGAACATCTTGTTACAACCCAACCTTCCCCTCATGTACTCAAAAGGGGCGATTCCCGTAACGCTATTGGGAGTATTACGATATGCCCACCATTGGTCTCTCAGGAGACTCCCAAGAGAAACTCACGTCTCAACTGCTTCCTGGACACAGTACTTCACCATCCTATTCATACGTTCTGCAAGACCATTGGCCTGGGGTAAGTACAAGGCAGTTCTCAAATGCACAATAGCTAAAGAGTCCAAGAAGGACTTCATCTCCACGGATGTCAACTGTACCCCTTATCTGTAACCAAATGGCTGGGTACACCCTCTCGTGAGAACTCCTCCATTAAAAACTCAATCACCGTCCTGGTATCTAGGGAGTTAACACACTTGGTCACTACCCATCTTGAAGTATAGTCCACCATGAGAATGACATACCGTTCACTAGCAGGGAGAAGATGGAAAGGGCCCATGAAATCTAGACCTAGCTTCACCCAGGGCCTTTCTGGCACAGCAACTGGGGAAAGTGGGGGTTTCGATACCACTTTACTCTTGTCACTTCGTGCACATGTCACACAATCTTTAACGGTCGCTTCGACCTCACGATCCAACCCTGGCCACCAATATATCAATCTCAACCTTGATTTGGTGAGATTCCTGCCCAAATGACCCTCATGAGCCAAATTGATGATCTTATTTCTTAAACCAGTGGGAGGTATGCATTTAGTACCCCTTAATACCTCACGACCACTTAAAGACAGTTCATCCCTAATGTTCCAGTAACTCTTCAAAGGTTCAGGAATGTCCTTATAATCCGGCCACCCTCTTACAATGTAACCAGCAAGATCATGTCTAATGGAATCTTGATCCACAGCAGTCTTCCACTCATCTTCACTTATAGCCAACTCATTCACCCAACTAATGACACCCTCATCCTCGCTTTCGTCATGACTATCAATCGAACTCCTAGACAAGAAATCAGCTACCGTATTCTTCGGCCCGGGCACATACTCAACAGAAAAATTATACTCCATTAACCCTTCAACCCACCTCTTTATTCTAGGTGTCAATCCCTCACTTTTCTTTGAAGAAAACATTTGTACGAGGGGTCTGTGATCAGTTCTCACAACAAAGGGTAAACCCCACAGATAGAATCTGAAATGCTTGACTGCCCATGAGCACGCAAGAGCCTCCCTCTCAATAACGGAATACTGTTGCTCTGACCCCTTCAGGGAACGGGAAGCAAAGGCAATGACCTTCTCCTCTTGATTTTCTCTTTGGATCAACACTGCCCCCAATCCAGTTACACTAGCATCAGTGTACAAGAAGGTTTTAGCGTGTGTGTCGAAATGGCCTAATGTGGGCATTTTCCCAATACAGTCTTTCACAAAAGTGAAAGCAGCTGCACAGTCTCGACCATGCAAATGTGTTTCCCTTTTTCAACAGGGATCTCAAAGGTTGTGTCACGCTCGCAAAGTTGGCAACAAATTTAGAATAATACTCTGCCAGCCCTAAAAAGGATCTCACACCCTCCTTGTCTTTGGGTTCAGGGGCGCTGACAATAGAATCAACCAACTCAAGCTTGGGTTTAATCCCATCACTGGAAATAGTATGACCAAGGTAGGTCACAGAAGAAACTCTAAACTTGCATTTTTCCTTCTTAACCGTGAGGCCAGAACCAACCAGTCTACACAATACTTCTCTAAGGATTTCATCATGTTCCTCTAACGTTTTGCCATGAACCAAAATGTCGTCTTGAAAGATTAGGACACCCAAAACCCCCTCCAGAACTTTCCTCATAATACGTTGAAAACAGGCAGCAGCGGAGGCTAGCCCGAAAGGCATTCTACGAAATTGATAAGCTCCTAGCGGAGTTACAAATGACGTGAGGTGTCTAGAGTCTGGGTGTAAAACAACCTGGTGATATGCTGACGACAAATCTAGTACACTAAATACTTTTGAACCACCAAGCCCTGACAATTCCTCAGAAATATTGGGCAGGGGTTGGCGATCAACCCAAATATGCTTATTAAGGTCTCTGAGGTCCACACACATGCGAATTCGTCTCCCATTGTCCTTCGGCGCTAGAACAATGGGAGCCAACCATTCAGAGGACTCTATCTCCTCAATCACACCAGCATCCAAAAGCTTGTTAAGCTCCACTTTGAGAGGTTCTAACATTAATTTTGGAACTCCTCTCACTTTATGCACAGAAGGAGTGGCATTCTTCTTAAGAATAATTCTGTGTTCAAAATTGGACAGACAACCTAGTTCTTCTCTGAACACAGTAGGGAAATCCTTCAGAATATCAAGATCCAAGTTGCTATCATTCACTACCATAACCTGACTCTTGGCATTGGGGTCCAATTTAATCCCCATATCACGTTGGTGACGCCAACCTAGTAGATTGTTCCCGCGTTTTGCTACATAAACTTTCCCTACAGTGGCCTTACTTTGGAATTGAATACGCATGATCTTATAGCCTATCACTTCTATTTTAGACCCCCCATAACTGACAGGGTTGATATCAGGTGCTGTTAACAAATGGAAATCCTCCCCAAAAATTGCCCGGTAATTCTTGTCACCCACCATAGTATAAGGAGAACCCGAATCAGCTAATACTGTTACAATTTTTCCATCAAGCTCAATAGCACACTCAGGCATGGTTACAGGTCCTACATCTACCATTCCAGACTCATTCACAATGTTGCCGGAATCCGAATCAATGCATAGGATCATCTTGTTAACATTCTCAGTGACAGCATCTATATTGTTCTTGTCACTATTGCAGACTCTAGCATAGTGCCCTTTTTTCCCACACTTCCTACACTGAGAATTCCGTGCGAAACAATTAGGACTGTTCGCAGCATGTCCTGTATTACCACAACGGAAACAACGCTGAAGTCTAGACTCTCTCTTCCTCTCTTGGGTAAATCCTGGGGTTTTACTGTCACTGTCACAGCTAACCCTCAAGACCTCCTCGCGAAAATGCGGTGCTTGAACCATGCACAAATCATTGTCTCCACTCATCTCCTTAATCCAACTATTGGTGCTCTCCATCCCTTCAACAATTGCAATGGCCTCTCTTAAGCCTGGGTTTTTCGTCAGTAGCTTCTCCTGAACTCTCTTGTTGTTAGTACATCGGACGAGTTGGTCACGGATTAAGGAATCCGTGATGTCACCAAAATCACAAGTGCGTGCTAGCGTGCGCAAAACAGCAATGTAATTACCCACACTTTCAGACTTCCCTTGTGAGCGTGCAAAAAACTTGTGTCTCTCAAGAACAACATTGAGTTTGGATTCAAAGTGTGCTGCTAAAATGGCCACAGACATCTCATAACAGTCTCTAGGTTCACCTTCTGCCCCTCCAAAGGACAAGGTCTCTAGACTATCATAGATATTCCTGCCCTCAATTCCTAAATTGTGCAACAAGACTGCTTGTTTCCTTGCAGGAGAGAACTTTTCCCCACCTATCGCTATTAAATAGGAATCAAAAAGATTCTTCCAACGCTTCCACAGAAGAATCGGGTCGCCTTTATCCGTTAGAAAAGGAGGAGGCTGAGACATTGTAGGAGTAGCCATAACTTGTAACGCGTCTTAAGTCCACTGTAGAAGAAAATCCCTTTAAACTGTTCCACAATGTAGCACTGCACAACGAAGAGGAGAAAAAGAAAAAAATATATATATATAAATCTGGCTTGGACGATTGAGACGCAAGCGCGTTGCTAGGCAGCGTTGCTATGGCTGCGCACGCAATGCAGGCTCGCGTTATTAGGCCTTCCGTATACTTCTCGTTGCCAGGGCCGCGTTGCTAGGCTCCTGTAGCAACAAATGTGCGTGCCCACTCGAGCGCGCTGGGTCGTTGGAGGCTCGCGCTGAACTGAAAAAAAACTGTAGCCGGCAAGAAAGGATAAAAACACAAACAAATCCACTGTCTAGAGTAGACAGAAATTGTTCCTGGAACGTGTTCTCACCCCCACCTAGTGGAGACCGCGAAAAACGTCCACGCTGCCGCTGACACAGGGAAAATTTGATGGAGGTCGCCGGAGACGCTTACTCTGCCAACAACACGGAGAAGACCATCCGTTCAACCAGGAAAACAGGCACTTTCGTTCGATCAGGTAGGAAAAGCGAAGCAAGTCCCTGGGGAAATGGCGTCGCGACAGAAGAGTAGAAATCCGTGGGTTCTGGGTTGGTGGTCACCTCGTCGCCAGTGTTAAGCTCTGACACGGTAGTTTAGTGTAAAGAGCTTTATTCAAAAACCACCAACCCAACAGCAGCGTCAGCTCCCATTTCCTCAACCGTCCAGTATCTCTCCACTCCGCAGACCGTCCTCGAGACCACTCAGTTAGAATCTCAATGACAGAGATTCCAGACTGTACCCAACATTCTTAAGCAGCCACAACACATTGCTTGCTCGGGTGGTTTCCACATACGTCCAAGACGAAAGTAACTAGCAGATTTCAGGACCTGGCCTACGTGCTGGCTAAGAGGGAATTTGCAATGGCCTGGAAAAATCCAACAGGACCGAGGCTATCCCACTGGAAAAGGGAATTGAAAAAATGGCCTAGATGTGAGGGAGATGTTCTCCACAGAGAGGCCAAGAGAGGAATGAGACTACCAGAAATAGCACAAGGATGGGAGGCAGTAATGGTGCTTTGGAGGAGGAGATCCAGACTGATCTGGTCCCTTGATTGAATGACTGAATAACAGACTATAAGGACCTGATCGTGCACCACCTGTTGGCGGACCCTTTACACTGTCAGGGAACTTGAAGCTGCCACATATAAGGAGAGGAAATATGTCTCTTACCACAACGCACAATGCTCCTCTCGCAATATACCAATGGGCTCACTAAAGGGAGGAGGGGGAAGTTGGGGTGGATAAAGGGAGGGAAGTTGGGTGAGTTCTTAGGGTCCCAGTTTTCTAGGGAATCAGGAATGTATGGTTTAAGTTGAACCACTGTATGGAAACAATAATAGTTGCTATATGTTGTATTGTACCATGACTACATGTTAAGTGGATAACTGAAACTACAATAAAAATATGTTTTAAATAAAAAAAACTGATGGCCCATCACACCTGGAAAGGGTTTAACATTTACCTATTTCTGCCAACAGCTTTGTTGCTGGGGAAATGTTGTAGTCCATAGGGCACACATCTAGGTGCTTAGTTTCAAATAAGGATTGTATTAGCAGATGCTGCAAAAATGTAGGGTGTATTAATAACTTTCATTCACATGTTAAGACGCAGTCTGACTTTTCCTTGTTGGTTTATGCTGAGCTGTAGAAAGTAACACATCTAAATTGTTTGCATCTGACTTTCTAAGTTTTATGATTATTAAAACTCAGCTGCGTTTCATGAAAATCCACAGAGCAGTTTCAGTTATTTAACACAGAGGCATTTATTTGTACCCAGGGGTGAAACCAGCCGTACTTGTTCTGAATGCCCCAACGTCTCAATATGCTTCCATCACCTAAATAACTAATTGGAGGAGTGCATTTTTGATTTTTTTTTAAAAGTTGTCTTCCTTTCGGAAAACCCTACAATAGTCAGGACACTAAGGGCCTGTTTTGGAGTTTGATGAACGGGTTCCTCTGTCACAGGTGTGATGGATGTCCCATCTGCCGTATTACGATTTCCATTGGAAATAATGGAGTTGTGGTTTAGTAGATGGGATGTTCGTCATGTTTGTGACGGAGTAGCCCCTTCCCCCATACTCTAAAACAGACCCTTAATTCTGAAGTTTAGCCTCTCCATGGTCAAACTATAGCTGAATTAGTGTGAATCATCCAATACATCAACACATTAAAAACCTGAAGGGTGACACATTGCAAAGAAAGGCTAACAACTGAAGTCCACCCACCAAACTTACGCTGGATCTTCAACGAAAATAAACATTTGGGCCCTCATTACACTATTGGCGGTAAATCCCGCTTACCGCCGTGCAGAAGGCCACCAACACATCGCAGCAGCGGCAGAATACCGCTACAGCTATTATGACCCACAGCCCGGAATCCGCCAAAAACCAGACACCCACACAAGTCCGCCACACCAAAAGTCAGTGATAAACTGGCGATAACAAAACCTCCACCGTCACGCCAACAGGAATACGCCCACACTATCACGACACAAGAATCCACGCGGCGGTCATTCAACCGCAGTATTCCATTGGCGGTACAAACCGCCGCGCTCAAAATACACACACACACTTACAAAACACAACCACATTGGACAATTCAAAATACACACACCTGATACACATACATGCACCACTGCCACACACTCAATACAATATAAAACACACACCCACATCACCCACAAACCCGATGACGAAAATTGAGAAAGAAGCCCAGAGAGAGACACCACCATCAACAACACTAGCATCCACAGGCACACAACACCATCACTCACACAACATCCATGCACCTCAGACAACACACACAAACACATCCCCTCACACATCACAACACACACCACCTCACACATCACCCACACCACACCATGGCACTGCAAAGACACCCCAGGTTCTCTGAGGAGGAGCTCAGGGTCATGGTGGAGGAAATCGCCCGGGTAGAGCCACAGCTATTCGTATCACAGGTGCAGCATACCCCATAGCTAGGAAATTGGAGCTATGGCGCAGAATCCTAGACAGGGTCAACGCAGTGAGACAGCATCCAAGAACTAGGGATGACATCAGGAAGAGGTGGAACGACCTACGGGGGAAGGTGAGTTCTGTGGTCTCAAGACACCAGATTGCAGTTCAGAGGACTGTCAGCGGACCCCCACCTCCTCCCCCACAACTAACAACATGGGAGGAGCAGGTCTTGGCTGTACTGCATCCTGAGGGCATCGCAGGAGGAATGGACTCGGGTAAGTCAAATCTTAACTATTAAATCCCCCACCCTACCTGCATGCTATCACATACCCCACCTTCACCCCCATCACTCCAACACCTCACAAATGTCCCACTATCACAACCCACACATCCCAACACCAAGCCCTGCATGCAACACCAAAGCATGGACACCCATCACCAAAGCATGTCCACTACAGATACCCACACAGACCCCAAACCTATTATCAAACAAGGCCCTACACAAGAATGCAAGCACTGGAGTACAGGGTCACCCACCCATTTTCTACACGATGACACACACAGATGCAATAATCATGCCTGTACACCCCTGCAGGACCCCTACCCAACGTCTCCGGATAGGAGGCTCCAGACATGTCCACTTCCCCCACAGAAGAGAACCACAGTGATGACAGCAGCTCTGTCCAACTGGATCAAGATGACCAGCCCGGCCCGTCTGGGACCTCGGACAGTCGGCTCCCCTGACACTGGCACAAGCCACCACAGAGCCTCCCCCCTCAGGAAACACCAGCACAGCACCCACCCAGCGGGCCCATCCCTCTGTCCCCAGGACACGTCTAGCAGCAGTGTGTCCACCACTACAGGGAACCCAGGCAAACCCACCAACCCAAGAAGATCAGGGACCTGGGGCAGTGGCAGTGGGCACACGGTTCAGGGGACAGAGGCACAGGAAAACAGGGGAACTGGGAGGACTGCTGTGCGACAGGGGGAGGACAGGCCCAGGGAACCCACTCTCCATGAGGCCCTCTCCAACATCATGGGAGCATACCATAATTCCCAGGAGACTATGGCAACAATACTGGCCAACTTTCAGGAGACCCAGCGGCTGCAGGAGGAACAGTATCAGGGGATCAGGGAGGAACTTAAGTCCATCAACACCACCCTGGTCACCATTGTAGGGGTGCTGAAGGACCTTGTGAATATCAGGAGGGACACTGTTGCACAACAAGGGGCCCCTGACACTAGCCTGGATGATGATCAGCCCACCACCTCCGCTGGCGCTAGTGGACAGGAGGCACCGCCACAGGACCACCACACCAGCACCCCACCCCCTGCAGAAGGAGAACCACCCCGCAAACGGTCCCTGAGATCCAGGACAAAGACAGAGAACAATGCCAAGACCCCGCCAGGAAATGAGACCCCCCTGAATGTCATCCTTCTATCCCACTTCATCACCCTGTCCATCCATCAACTGCCCTAGCTCCACTTCCTATGCCCCTTTGGACAATGCACCTGTGAAACAAATAGACTGGACTCTGCCATGGACAATCCTCCACCATCACCCCTGCCCATTTTACAATCCCCTCCACTATTTTGCACTGAAATAAACACCCTTGAATCACAAAACAAGCTGGAGTCAGTCTGTGCTTTCACAAATGGGTATTTGCAATAACTATGGAATATAGAAATGTCGATTGTATTGTCAACATACCAATGTAACACAGCTCTAGTCCATGAGGTAACATAGCAGAGGTCACACAGTGGGACCCACATCTGTGAAATGGAAAGGCAAAGTGACAAGTCAAGGTCCATACACTGGGTGAAAGTGACAGACATATGATGGGTCTAACAATTGTATGAGAGGTGTGAGACAGTGACATCTTACCTGTGCCTCACTGGAAGTATTGCCGTTGTTTCTGTTGTCGATATCCTCTTTTTCTGCCTCTTCTTCTTCACTTTTCATAGGCTCCACAGCTGCCACAAGACCTCCTTCTGGACCATCCTCCGGCAGAAAAGGCACCTGTCATCGCAAAGCCAGGTTGTGCAGCATACAGCAGGCCCGATGATCTGTCACACCTTCTTTGGTGAGTAGTAGAGATAACCACCTGTCATATGGAGGCACCGGAACCTGGCCTTCAGGAGTCTGAAGGTCCTTTCGATCACTCTCCTAGTTCACCCATGTGCCTCATTTTGCGTTCCTCGGCCCTTGTCCTGGGATTTCTCACTGGGGTCAGTAGCCATGACAGTTTGGGGTAACCAGAGTCACCTGCAAATGTCGAGGGACAACTGTTAGACACACAGTAACCCTTAGGGACAACCCCAGACCCAGACAACTATTCACAGGGTATAGGGTCCTTGTCCTCACCTATTAGCCACACACGGTGCCTCTGGAGTTGCCCCATCACATAAGGGATGCTGCTATTCCTCAGAATGTAAGCGTCATGCACTGAGCCAGGAAACTTGGCATTCACATGGGAGATGTACTGGTCGGCCAAACACACCATCTTCACATTCATTGAATGGTAGCTCTTCTGGTTTCTTTACACCTGTTCACTCCTGTGGGGGGTACCAAGGCCACATGTGTCCCATCAATGGCACCTATGATGTTGGGGATATGTCCCAGGGCATAGAAGTCACCTTTCACTGTAGGCAAATCCTCCACCTGAGGGAAAACAATGTAGCTGTGCATGTGTTTAAGCAGGGCAGACAACACTCTGGACAACACGTTTGAGAACATAGGCAGGGACATCCCTGATGCAATGGCCACTGTTGTTTGAAAAGACCCACTTGCCAGGAAATGGAGTACAGACAGGACCTGCACTAGAGGGAGGATTCCTGTGGGATGGCGGATTGCTGACATCAGGTCTGGCTCCAACTGGGCACACAGTTCATGGATTGTTGCACAATCAAGTCTGTAGGTGACTATTACGTGTCTCTCTTCCATTGTCGACAGGTCCACCAGCGGTCTGTACACCGGAGGATGCCGCCATCTCACCACCTGACCCAGCGGACGTGCCCTATGGAGGAGAACAGCGAGCAGAGAGTCAGCCAACACTGAGGTATTACTAAATGTCATTTGCAAACATTTGTAAATCCGCAATGTGCCTGTTACTGTGTGTATGCAAGGCCTAGATAGGTGTGACACAGTTAATATTAATGCCATGTGGCCCCCTGAAATGGCGGCTGGTGGGACAAGGGGATATGAGGTAGCTGCACTGGCGTTCTACACCATCGCGGTAGGTTGTCGAAGACCGCAGCGCAATCCTGCATTGGTTAACATAGGACCCTATGGGTCCCAGGAGCCAATGACAATGTACGCTGGCGGTGACGGTACGCACCACCGCGGACGTGACCGCCATTTTCTGTCTGTTCACTCACTTGATACCTGACCTTCGACAGGAGAGGACCTATACTGCAAGTGCTGCTGTGACCTCAGTCTGGAAGCGACAATGGCTCATGTGTCTGGGGAAAGGGCCCCTGCCTTCACTTCGGAGGAGTTAGAGAAGCTAGTGGATGGGGTCCTCCCCCAGTACACGCTACTCTACGGTCCTCCAGACAAACAGGTGAGTACACTGTGAGCATGCTGCATGGGAAATGCCTGTTTGGAGTGGGGTGGATGGAAGATACATGGTGGGGGACAGAGGCATGCATGTGCCGACGGTGAGTGTATGTGCGTCAGCGCCAGGGTGGGAACGGGGGCCAATGACTGTGATGGTCCTGATGGTTAAAGTTTTTCCGTTTCCCCTGTACTATTCCTCTAGGTCAGTGCCCACCAGAAGAAGGATATTTGGCGTGCCATCGCCAAGGACGTACGGACCCTGGGGGTCCACTACAGACGGAGCACCCACTGCTGGAAGAGATGGGAGGACATTCGCCGCTGGAGCAAGAAGATGGCGGAGGCCCAGCTGGGGATGGCCTCCCACGTGGGAGGGGTGCCCGTCGCACCATGACCCCCCTGATGTTTCGGATCCTGGCGGTGGCGTATCCAGAGTTGGATGGGCGCTTGAGGGAATCACAGCAGCCACAAGGGGGTGAGTACTGTCACATCCATCTGGGTGGGGGAGGTGGGCAGTGGGTTTCTCTAGGCCAGGGCGACCTTTGTAGGCAAGGACCCTTTGTGAGGCAGGCTATGTGGCACCCCAACCCCACCAGTGGTAAGAGCCATCTACACCTAGCCAGGCTCCTGTGACTTCCATGTGTTCAGCAATCGGGCATAGGCCTTGTACCCCATGGGCATGTGATTAATCTAGGAACTCTAAGTGCATGGCGTAGTGCAGAGGGCTGCTGTGTCTGTATTGTCTGCCAACGGTAGTGGTAGTGCATGCACTGAACATGTATTTCTTCTGTCTTTCCCCCACCCTTTTTGTGGTCTCCCTGTTCTTGTGTGCAATAGCATTATCAGGCGGAGGAGCAGTGGCACCGGAGCAGGAGGGAGGTGCATCCCACTTGGCCCTGGAGGGCGAGACAACGGAGTCTGAAGCCCCCAGTGGGATGGAGGGCGAGGGGAGCTCCACGGTGGGGACAGGAGGTGACAGCAGCGACAGCTACTCCTCTGCTGATGGGAGCTCCCTTGCGGTGGCGGGCCCCTCTGTGCCCCCCGCATCAACAGGTACAGCTGCCACCCCCCCTACCAACACTGCCCTCCCAGCAGCCCTTCAGCGTGTGTCCCGTGGACACTCACCCAGGAGGGTGGGCATCTCCTTCGCCCCAGGCACCTCAGGCCCTGCCCCGGTCAGCCCTGCTGCCCTCAGTGTGGAGGCTATTGACCTCCTGAGATCCCTCACTGTTGGGCAATCTACCATTCTGAATGCCATCCAGGGTGTAGAGAGGCATTTGCAACAAACAAATGCATACCTGGAGGGCATTCATTCTGGCCAGGCAGCCCAACAGAGAGTATTTTAGGCTCTGGCCTCAGCACTGATGGCAGCCATTGTCCCTGTGTCCAGCCCCCCCCTCCAACTTCCTCCACCCAGACCCAATCCCCTGTACCTCAGCCTATCCCAAGCACACCATTAGACTAGCATGCACACACCTCATCACACAAGGGTGGCTCAGGCAAACATAAGCACCACACATCCCACAGGCACTCACACAAGCATCATTCCCATGCAGACATTACAACATCCACTGCCTCCACTGTGTCCCCCTCCTCCATGTCCTCCTTCTCCCTCCCTGTCTCGTCTCCACTCACACCTGCATACACTACATCTTCAGCCACTACCTCCATCACCAGCACGCCCATCACCACACACCGCTCACGTGCACTCACCACCCCCACTACCATTCACACATCCTCTGTGTCCTCTACCAGTGTGTCTGTGAGCCCTCCTCCCAAAGTACACAAACGCAGGCACACACCCACCCAACAGCTATCCACCTCACAACAGCCTCAAGCCCATGCACTTTCACCCCAATTCAGCAAACGTACACCTCCTACAACCACTATCTTTTCCTCCACTCCCAAACCCACTCCATCCACCCGTCCCAGTGTGTCTAAAAAAAAAATCCTGGCTAACATTGACCTCTTCCCTACACCTCCCCCCCGTCCGTCCCCTAGGGCCAGGCTTTCCAGCTCCCAACCCAGCACCTCAGTCACCACATCACCGGGCACAGTGGTCCCAGCAACAGCGGGCTTTTGGAGTGCGCCAAGCATCAGGGCAGCCAGTGTGCCACAGAGCGAGGGCAAGGACACCTGCAAAAGTAAAGAAGTTGCCCACAACCAGGAGGGAGAAGGCGAAAACACCTGGGGCCACCAAGGGCCACCAAGGGCTCAGGGAAAACAAAAGGGGATAGTGGCAAGACAGCAGCGCCACCATCCAAGGTGGGGAAGGGCCAGAAAATCAAGGGCAGGTCAGGAGAGGGCATGGTGGCACCGACTTAGGGACCAGTGTCACACCTTCTGTCCACGTCGATGCCAACCGGTACGGCGGAGAAGACCGCCACCTGCACCCCCACCTGCACCGCCACCAGCACCGCAGTCACTGAGCCCGCCACCAGCACCGCAATCACTGAGCCCGCCACCAGCACCGCCGCCACAGAGCCCACCACCAGCACCGCCACCACAGAGACCGCCACCAGCACCGCCACCAGCACTGCCGCCACAGAGTCCGCCACCAGCACCGCCACCACACTGATGCCACCAGCCAGCCGCCTGCACCGATGCCACAGAGGTCACTGCAAGCACCGCTGCCACAGAGTCCGCCGCCAGCACCAATGCCACAGAGTCCGCTGCCAGCACCGCTGCCACAGAGTCCGCTGCCAGCACCGATGCCACAGAGGCTGCCACCAGCACCGCCGCTACTGACACCGCCGCAAGCACTGCCAGCGGCCCCGCGACATCCTGATCCAGTGGCAGCACCACAGACATGGCTGCCATCCCCAGTGGTCAGTCGACCGAGCCTGGTGGTCAGTTCCAGGAGCCTGGGCAGCTTCCATGATGCAACACCTTCAGTGGAGAAAGGCATCCACTACCTCAGTCCTTGGCAGGATGAAGCACTCTGGGCACAAAGCCCCCTCCAGAACCAGTGGAGAAAGGCATCCACTACCTCTGTACTTGGCAGGATGAAGCACTCTGGGCACAAAGCCCCCTCCAGAACCAGTGGAGAAAGGCATCCACTACCTCTGCACTTGGTAGGATGAAGCACTCTGGGCACAAAGCCTCCTCCAGAACCAGTGGAGAAAGACATCCAGTACCTCTGTCCTTGGCAGGATGAAGCACTCTGGGCACAAAGCCCCCTCCAGATCCAGTGAAGTAGCACATCCACTACCTCAGTCCTTGGCAGGATAAAGCACTCTGGGCACAAAGCCCCCTCCAGAACCAGTGGAGAAAAGCATCCACTACCTCAGTCCTTGGCAGGATGAAGCACTCTGGGCACAAAGCCTCCTCCAGAACCAGTGGAGAAAGGCATCCACCTGAGTGACTGTGGCTTTGCACTCCCCAGGATAAAGCAGTGGGCAAACCACCCACTAGAGAGACTTGAGAGACTGTGGCTTTGCACTCCCCAGGATAAAGCAGTGGGCAAACCACCCACTGGAGAGACTTGAGAGACTGTGGCTTTGCACTCCCCAGGATAAAGCAGTGGGCAACCCAACCAATGGAGAGACTTGAGAGACTGTGGCTTAACACTCGCCAGGATAAAGCAGTGGGAAAACCACCCACTGGAGAGACTTGAGAGACTGTGGCTTTGCACTCCCCAGGATAAAGCAGTGGGCAACCCACCCACTGGAGAGACTTGAGAGACTGTGGCTTTGCACTCCCCAGGATAAAGCAGTGGGCATGGAGCCCCCTCGTGGAGCAGTGGCGTCATGCACTCATCCGGCTGAGGTGGCCCCCCTTCCCTTCCCCCTGAGGTGCCTGTTTCATTTCGATCTGATGCCCCTGCAGTGTTCTCTCCGTTTGAAGTCTGGTATTCAGTGTGGGCCTCGCCCATGCATTTTGGGCCCAGTGGTCCACGGACAATTATTGGTGCACTATCCGGACTTGTGTAGTTGGTCTACATAATTGTGTATACTGTATTTCGAGTTTTGACTACTGTTTATTTCATGATTACAATAGTTCAACTCATTTCTTTTTGTCCTTGCGTCCTTGAAAGGGGGTATGGGGTGTAAATGTAATGTTGCAGCATGTATTTGTGTGTATGTTGTGGGTGAGGGTGGGGGTGTTGCGTGTTGCGTGGGTGTGTCACTCTCTTTTCCCTCCCCCCTCCCCTGTGTTGTAGGTGCAGTACTCACTGTGGTCGTCTCCGCCGTCTTTGTTGCTCCTGATAGAGGAGCAGGAATACCATCGCAGGTAGTATTTGGAGTTCTGGCTCCATGGCGTCCTGGTTCCTCATGGGGTATGGGGAGGTGAGTGTTTTCGCTTCCAAGTCCTGTTTCCGCCGTGTTTTTGTTCGCGTTGGTTCCACCCCGGAAAAGGTGGCAGACTGGCCTCTCATAATAGTGTGGGCGGTACATTGTCTTCCGCCTGTCTGTTGGCGGTGACCGTCGCGCTGTTTGTTTCTACCGCCATGGCGGTCGGAGTGTTAAAGTGGCTGTCTATGTTGGCGGTTTCCGCCACGGTCGTGATTCAATTTTTTTTTTCTGCCGGGCTTTTGGCGGAATTACCGCAGCGTTAACACCGACCGCCAGGGTCTTGGTCTACCTTAGTGAATCCCAAGTAAGCATGGTCATCAATTTGGTATTTCTGGTTGGTCTTTGTTCAGGGGTTCTGTTGTAACTAGTCATTTAAGAAAATGACTCTATTAGCTAGTCAAAATTGTTAATTTGTGCCCATTGAGCACTTCTTCAGTTACCCCTGTGAGGAAATTGTGCATATTATATGGTGTGCATGTGAGGCTTCACCATGTAATACAATGCTAAACCATCTAGGACCAGTCAGGCTTTGTTTGTCAAATCCTTAGCTCAATCCTGGCTCACTGTGGCTTCGAGCAGTCAGGCTTCAACGAATGAACAAGTCTGGAGAAGCTGAACAGCACCAACACACTGAAGAGGAAAGAAACAACTCTCAAGAAATTTAACCCCAATTTATAAACAATAGGTTGTATTTTCATGAATTTATGGACACCAAAATGAAAAAGATCCATATGGGTGTTCCGAAGACTTAACTTTTTACAGAAACAATTGATAAAGACTTTTCACTACTGCATACAAGCATTGAAAATCCAACAAATTTGACACTTAGAAACATTTTCAACCAAATGTTACATCAAGGATAAATGTGTTTACTTGGAGGTATTGTGGGCAACCCAACTCCAGTAAGGAGCCAGCCAAGGGGACCAAGAAGGTCCGAAGAAGCAGTTACCTTGGTAGTAAAAGCAGACTTCAGTCCAGTGTCATTGGTTCTTTACCATTGACTTCCATGGAGTGGTCCTGATACAAAGGATGCAAGATGCTGAAGATGCTCAAGGAAACTGAGGATGCTGTGTGGTTGATGGGGGCCTCCAGTTTGTGTAATCTACCTCATGTGGACAAAAACTGTACAGTGGCAACAATACCTTGATGTGGATACCATTATTTGGGTGCTTCTTAGTTTGCTAGTAACAGGCATCTGGTTCACAGAACAGGGGAAAGATAAAGGACATTTTTATTTTATGCCAAATAAAATAAGTCCAACAATATAACATGGTACTCACATGATGCATCCAGAGTAAAAGGTTATATTTTTATAAATGCAAAATAAATATCGTAGGTGATGGAAGACAGATCATAAGCACAGTTTTAAAGATCTGAAACGTTTGCTTCTCCAGAAACGAAGATAGGAGGAAAGGCAATGATGTGATTAAAAGGTGTAAAGGGAAATGTACAAAGGCATTGTATTATAATAGCATTTGTAGAACCCTTCATACCATATTATGAGACGGCAAAGCACATTAGTTGTCATGTTGCACTACATCATGGTGGAGTGCCGGTTGCCCTTCTGACCCTTGCCCACCACAAATCGTGAAGAACATTCTTCTGTCTACTTCTGCTGCCACACATGTAAGAAGAATCATCAACAACTCTTTAACTACAGGAACTTTTCCTGTAGACCTGAAAAAGGCATACATATGACCGTTATTAAAGAAAACAAACCTAGACCCGCAAGACCCCAACAACTACAGACCAATCACAAATGGTTCTTTCCTGGGCAAATTGATAGAAAAAGTAGCAATCACCCAGATGTCACAATTCATTGAAGACAATTCTATACTTTCAGACTTCCAAACTGGATTCCGCCCGGAAGAGGCACTGAATCGGCACTCATAGCAATCTGGGATGATCTTAAAAACACAGTTGACTGCAATGGAGTTGCTGCACTACTTCTCTTGGACCTCTCGGCTGGCTTTGATACGGTTGAACATGACACCATAATTCAAAGACTCCATGAAGCCGGCATACAAGGGACTGCTCTTGACTGGATTACTTCCTATCTTCAAAAAAGATCTAATATCATCTACTCGCCCCCCTTCTCGTCCAAACCCTACCTCACAAAAGCAGGGATCCCCCAAGGATCAATCATCTCACCTTTGCTTTTCAACATCTACATGATATCATTACCAGAACTGATCAATGATTTCCATCTCACATGCTACAACTATTCAGAAATCTTCAGTTGCCTCAGAGCCGTTGATCAGTGGATGACCTGGAGCCATCTCAAACTCAATACCTCCAAAACAGAAATACTCCTATGTGGTGACTGGAAAAGTTATGACCCTCTGTGCGTCTGGCCTGACGATCTTGGACCACCTCCTCAATTATCCAAGGAAGTTAAAAACCTTGGAATCACCATGAATTCCAAGTTAACTATGAATGCCCAAGTGAACAAATTAGCACGAACAAGCTTCATCACCTTGAAGACTCTACGACGCATCTTCCCCCACCTCGGATTTACACACAAGGTGCAAGCTATTATCTCACTTGTACTATCCAAACTGGATTATGCCAATGGCCTCTACCATGGATCATCTCTATCTATTATGAAAAAACTACAACGTATTCAGAACTCCGCAGCCAGGCTTCTATTACATGTAAAGCCGCAAGCCCACATCTTCCCTGCCTTGAGAGCACTATACTGGTTACCCGTTGCCAGAAGATGCACTTTCAAGCTGCTTTGTATCACCCACAAAGCTATACATGGAACAGGACCGCTTTTTATCAGAAACAAAATAACCAAATACATCCAACAAAGAAACCTCCGCTCAAGATTGGCACCCCGCCTTAGAACACCACCATACAATAAAAAGATTATAGGTGGTACATCCTTCTCTGTTCAAGCAGCCAAACTATGGAATTCATTACCCCCAACTATAAGAGCCCCAGATAACTTTCTTATCATCAGAAAACTGCTCAAGAGTTGGCTCTTTCCTTCATAACCACCATATTCAAACAACTATGGACTGCATATGCCTTTGTTGATAAATATTTTTTCTGATTATGTGTCTATTTCTAGTTATGTATAGTTCTTTAGAAAATATGTATCGCTACTGTGTCATAACAATAAAATACACATACACTCTTTAAACCTGTTTGACTAAGTTTATTTACCCATGGTTCTAATTATGTATTGTATGTACATATATGTGCATATGTGTGTGTATTCATGTGTGTATGTATGTGTGTGTATGTATGTGTATATATATATATATATATATATATATATATAAACACTTCCTTATATGCGTAAATAAGGCCACCAGCACTCCGTGAAGGTATAAATAGGATTTAATTCAATCCACACAGGAACGCGTTTCGGCGTCTCCGCCTTTCTCAACATTATACAACATTTATTAATTTTTCATTGTTCACATTTCTTAATATTATTGTATATAGTCACTATTGTTAGTTTTCTGAATTTTGAAAGTGGGTGGTTGTAGTAGATGACAAAATAGTTAGTAGACTTGGAATTTATGTAGTACGAGCATAAACAGATGTATTATATTTTATTGACAGTGTTGCTTTAAATTTGGTGCATGTGACTTGTCTAACATGTTATTTAAAGGGGGCCAAAATGGCGGCCCCACAGGTTGAGAAAGGCAGAGACGCCGAAACGCGTTCCTGTGTGGATTGAATTAAATCCTATTTATACCTTCACGGAGTGCCGGTGGCCTTATTTACTTATAAGGAAGTGTTTGTATTACAGACGTGGTGGCGCGCGTCTACCGGGCACCATTGGTGGTCAGGAGCAACAAGGGTATTGCCAAATTCAAGTGTGGATATATATATATATATATATATATATATTTGTGTGTATGTATGTGTGTATGTTGTTCTGTGATTGGCATGTTCGTGGGTCATTGCATGGCTCCTGAGTGGGTTGTTATACTAGATATCTATGAATCCCTGCTCTCATCTTATCACACTTATCTACCCATCATCATATGTCATGTCTCAATCAATCTATCCTCCATTCCCACTCTGACTCACACAAATCCATTCTACTACTTTCATCTCCTAAATAACTCAGCCTAAGCTCTTCCCTCTGCTTCCACATCCAACTCACCAAACCTCACTCTACTACCATGACCTCCCAAACAACCCTACTAAATTCTCCCTTATTTATCTCACCCTGCTACTATAATCTCCCTAACCCTTCCACAGACTCTTCCCTCCTCCACCCCCCTTTACTCATCCCAAGCCTTTGGGATGAGTAAATGAGGGCTATACTCCCTGCCCTGGCTCTGGCAGGATGGGCAAGACATTTGATAAGGAGAAGACATCCAGGTCCTGGCTCTCACCTCCTCATGAGAAACCGGCTTAGACCACACCAGACACCATGGCGGCCCAGGACATGGGACAGGCAGAAGGGTATAACTCTATTGCTGAACCATCATCCGCAACTACACCTGTGGCACTCCAGCCTCCACAAGGCAGCGGTGGACAAATTGAAAGCAAGGGAGAAGGACAGTGACTATATTAAGTGGGGGGTTGTTGTTTAACTTGTCTTCAGTGTTATATGTGTGGAGTAGTGTAGGTTAAGGATAGGTAGGGTATATAAGTGATAAGTTAGGATAGGGTAGTTGAAGTATTAGGTTAGGATAATTTATCATAGGTTTAGTTAGTTGTAATGTATTAGGTGTATATTATTTAATGTTTAGTTAGTGGTAGTGTATTAGGTATTAGGTGTATACTATTTGTTATTCTTTGAATAAATAAGGTGCTTCTCTTTCATGATTGATTCATTTTGGCCAGCATGACAGTTGTCACTTATGCTTGTGTTGGGTTGGGCCTATGCTGTGGTATTTGCTGTGAGTGTTGGGGTCGATGGGTCATTAGCTGCATTACATAAGGACTGGACCCAGGGCAGTTTGCTACAGTGTCACCTAAGTGATATTCTGATTTGTCTGTCCACTGTAGATTTGAATCGTGGTGTGAATGCACACACTCTCCAATGCAGATATCCACTATAGTCTTACTGTATGTGTAAGTGCAGCTACATGTTTTGTCGGGAGTTATGACTCACACCATTGTGACAACTATGGGATGTGTAAGCTGACTCTAGCACCGTTTAATAGTTACATCTGTTATGTTTGCTGGTTAATCTCCATTGACGTATTGGCCACCTAGACAGTTTTTCATCTTGTCTTACCATGTTGTCTTATGATTGATGGAAAGCTAATTTGGAAAACAAACAGGGGACACTAAATGCTACTTTATGATCATGTTGGCTAAACATGTGATGTTATGAATGGCCTGGGCTGATGTTACCATGATGGTAATTTGGGTAGTCACTGTCAGCACATGCACCATGATCTTCTGAGTCCAGACAAGAAACAACATAGAACACGCTGGTAGAGTAAAGTGATTTTATTCACAGGAGAGACAAGTAACACAGAGAACATGGAAGTCCAAAATGGTTGGTGAGGCATCAGATGTCCAGACAGAGTCCATGGGAGTACCCCTGCATGTGCCATGCAGAGTAGAGGATTAGTTCTGTGATGAGGAGAATGAACAAACTGCAATTTGGGGAAGGCCAAATTGAGAGTACACACACAGGTGAGGTTAACAAGTGGGACAACAAATTGAGATCATTACCAGTGGTGAAGTTTACTAGCATAGTCATGAGCACTGGGCAAAGGAGGAAGTGCCATCTATGCACGGAAAACAACTAGCGGGCAGTTTTACGTTGGAGAGAGGGGAAGTGCACATCTTCCTCCTCTGATGTGTCTGTTGCTTCCCGTGAGGGGGTGTTGTAGGTGCTGAAAGTGACAGCAAAAGGTCACAGACACATCAGGGGCAGAAGATGTAGCTCCCCAGTCTGCAGCCGCATTTCTCTGTGGCAAGAGGTGAGGCAGCAGTGCGTTGAGAAGGGCCTGCTGTTTTGACAACACAGTCCCAAGGTCACTGTGGTAGGCACCCATAGTGGCGATGTATGTGTCCTGCTTCCCCTACATGCACTCCAGGATCTTATGTATAGATCCCAGCTGTCTGGCAACCTCACCGGTGCCACTTTGGCAGGGCAGTTGTTCATGCCTCTGTCTCATGACACCAGGGATATCAGCCAGGGACTATTGAAGTCCACAGACACCGACTAGAGGTGCTTTGTATAGCGGACGCGGTGTCCTTAATTGTACTGAGGAACCTATGGACTGCCTTTAGGGTGCCCACCATGGTCTCCATACACACCTGCACCACATCTAGCATCTCCTGCTGGACTCCTACCACCCGAAGTTGAAATTCTTCTTGGGGGTCCCCAGAGTCCAGGGCTGGGGTGGTGTAGCAGGATGTGGTTGTTGTCTGCTGGGTGGCTCCTCTGGAGACCCACAACACTATAGGCCCTTCCTGCAACCAGAGATGGTGTGTCAAGGGAGCCCAGTATTTCCAGGAGGGTGGCATAATCCAGGGTGGGCAGTCAGTTATCCTAAGCCATGTCGTCATCCTGGACAGGCAGCTGCTCAGGAGGTCTAGCTACATCCTCTGAATTTACTGAGAGTAATGTTAGGGTGTCCTTTGTGACATGTTGAGATGGCCAAACTGTTTGATAATCTGACATGTTAATGTTTGACTTTCTAAACATGTTTGCCTAGGATGGATGTTACATGTAGTCTTGGAGTACAAGTTGCACTGTAGTTGCCTTTCAAATGACAGTCTCTCTGTATTATCACTACAACCACTGTGTGACCAGACCGAATTTTTAGCTCATGTCACTTATTACAACATTGTTTCACAAGTCATTGGGCCTACCAGTCCTGGATGTATGTGAAGAAGTTTTGTCCACATCTGTCAAGTTGATTTGATTTGTTTGACATGGTGCCATTACTGGATTTGTTTTTACATGTTGAGCCCATTACTGCTTTGATTGCACCTATTTCCCAGGGTGGCTGCATTCCCTGTGTCAGTATTCATTCGAATGCTCCTGTGCATGTGATGTGGCTGTGCTCATGATGTCGTTATGATCCAGCCATCTGGGTTTCACAATATACACTATGAGACTCTGCCTTGTTGTGCTGTCTACCATGCACATCATATGTTCATGTGTTCAAGGGTTGGAACTGTTCCACTTATCCTGCACAACCCTACACACATTAGAAAAGTGATAGACTGCAGAAATGTGTGTGTGGGAATGTACTTCCCATGTTGTACATATTTCTGTCTCCTCATTTGTAATAATTGCAAACAATTTTGGGGGTCATCTTGTGGACAATGGGCACTATGCACAAAATCATATGGTATGATAAATGTCAATTCTGGGGCTTTTAGTAGCACGGCCATTGTAGAGTTGATACGTTGCAGATTTGAGTATCAGCAAAGGGTGACACATCCTTTGACTGAAGTATATTCACTTGGACATGCACATGCCACTCTACAACTCGTCATTTTGGGGCAGGGACACTTCTTACTGTCACACAGTGATGTGTCCTAGGTAAAACATTGACTCTCTTGTGCCTTCAACACCAACAAAATTTGTGACCATATGCAATATACTGACATGTCTGTCTTTTGGTATGGACTATAGTCTGAACTGTACTCCACATGGTAGTAGTGCTGGAAATGATGACATGTATCCAACTGCTTTTGAAACATGACTGATAGCATCCACCTCAGTATTCAAACATCACTGACTCCTACCCTTTGTGTTGACTGACTATTTTTGCATGTCCCCTGACGGATCCATGTTTCACATGATCCAACAGGTAGCAAGGTGACCGAAATTCCCTGCAGACTCCCTCCTGCCAGATGCTACGTCTTCACCCAGAACCACATAACATGTAGGCTGTTGTACCCCAATGCCCTATTCTGTGTCATCCGTTCCCAGCTGTAACACGTGTAACACTGTCTGACACAACAGTGCATATGTATTGTTTATGTTATTTTTCAAGACACATATCCATTATATTATACTTGCTATGCACTGTCTCCCCATTCAGACATAATGACAGTTCCATCTGCGCATATATCACTTACAAGATTTTGTGGCCCTCCAGGTGATACATTGCAAGGAGTTGTGTCATTGATTATACTAGTTTTATATGTGTGCAGCATTCTGCTACACACATTGTAAGTAGATAGAACCTGACACGATTTTATTTGTGCACAAAGGTGCCTCTTCCTGCAAAACAATATTCATCTCTGGAACACAGACACCCTTGATCCGTGGTGCTAAGATGTCTGTAATGTAGGGAGGATTCTTTTTGTGCATGAAGCGACACCTTTCTACACAATAACAATGCCAAGAGGATGTGTTTTATTTCTATGTGTGCTGTATAATGCAGCACACATAGAAGAAATAACAAGGATACATGAAGGTAAATCTCATCATTGTACCTCCCTTACACCTTCGACTTCGACTTTTGACACATTTCCAAGTTCTCAAATCCTTGAAAATATGGGAATGTGTCAATATCCATGTGTGGTGTTTGGGAATGCCCACCACAACACCCATGGAATGCTTTTTTGACTCAGAGTGAGGCAATATAGCAACGTGCTTTGCGTTGCCTTACTCCATATCTACAAAGCCATGTGAAGAGACTTTGCATGGCTTTGCATGGCCCAGTAGATATGGCCTGCAGCCCTCACCATCAGTGCATCAAAAAAACAGCTGCTCCGGTGGCGCTAGACACTTGTAAATATGGACCGTAGTTTTGAAGACTCATTCTGTGCATTGCACTACATGTCCCAAAATCCACAGGCTGGGATGGACTGGTTCTGCACATTCAAATTGTTACGGGTACATGTGACGGAACCTGACTGAGCTCTGCAACATATTACTGGGCAGTGTGAGCGGAAACCTTGAGACATAGTTAGAGAAAGCGCATACCTTGCATTTATTGTACCTATTGCCCCTTTCTATTACTTATCCTGTGTCTGTGCTGGTTCATCATATACTGCGCTGTCTCGTCCAGGGATTCCAACCACCAACTTGTCTGGGATGACAGCTGCCACCTGCTTCTCCAAGTCATCCTGCTCCTCTTGGGGTGCAGGGCTTCCTCCTCCAGTCTGATTGTTGCCTTCAAGTTAATGCCAGTTTCTACTTTGTCCAGCACTTAAAATCATGCCAGCTATTCTTGGAGTCAGTAATGGTCCTTCTTACTTGTCCCACACTGTTGACTCTATCCACAACCGCCTTCGAAGTGGCCTCTTTCCTCCCTAGTGGCAATTTTAAGGTGACAAATAGCTGATGTTGGTGTTCTGTCACCTCAATGATCAAGATGTAATTCTCCTCTCCTCATCACTGAAGTTACACTTCCTCTTAATCTTCCCCAGTAAGCCTGTCTGGACATCCTGGCTGGTGCTGGGGTTGTTGTCTCTGTTGCTACTGCCTGGTGCCTGCTCTGTGGCTGCCTTCTATGTAGTGTGACATTTTTTTCATAATGCGCCATTTTTTGTAGTTTTTTTACGCATTCCGCGTTCAAAAGTGACGCAGGACCGATTTGCATAATCTTACATGCTGCAAGTCGGCCCTGTGTCACTTTTGCAGCAGTAGCGCCAGATTTCGCTAAGACATGACGCACAGAGATGCAATATTTTTTTATGCTAGAAGGATCCTTGTGCCATGGTGTGCCATATTGTAAATACAACGCATCAATGGCGTAGGATTCTGTTGTACTGGGGCACAGGTTTTTTTGACACATCAGTGATGCAATGCAGTGATGCTCATTTCTTGTAAATGAGACCCTAAATATTTTACTAGATAGCAAATGACAAAAACCTACCTTAGGGGATCCTATGCTTTCTAAAAATAGAGATCTTTCGTAACTTAAGTACTTTTCATTTATCATGTTACTTTCAGCTGGGGGTCTGTAACAGGGTTGCAAAAACCCTTCACCGCAATGTAGAAGCTGGGCCGACATTGCTGTACCCCAGGGGGCACTGTAAAAAGAAAAGAGGACGGGCTCTACTAACGAACCCGGATATCCAGGAAAGGAACACAACAAAGGGGGCTCAAGAGAGACAAGACGCGAAGGAGGAGGAGGACCGGAGGACAACAATGCCAAGGAGATCGACCAGCATAGGAGGAGACGAGCATGCCAGCGAAGGGCTGACTGTGACGAACAACGAGACGAACAACAGGAGGGAAGAAACAACAGACGCGGGAGAAGGCAAAAGAACCAGCTCATGCAGGTACGTGCCTGCATACAAAATCCTAAAGGATATTGGTGGAGGTGGGGAGGGGGCTAGAGGGGAGGGGGGAAGGATGGACTGAGGGAAGGAAAGGGAATGAACAGAAATGAATTAAAGAAAGAAGTTACTTGTATTCCTGGGCTTCACCTGGTCACTAATTTTAACAGAAAGAACTCCTCACTGAACCATTATTATTTGGAAATAAATACTATCCTCACAGACACAAGGAGGTGATCGCATTTTTATTGCTTCCACATGGGGTTTCTTCTTTTTCCTTTAGTTCTTCCTCTTTAACCCTTCTTCCCCACCCCTTAAATAAATAACAAGTAAAGAAGAGAAAATAGAGTCCACTTACATTTTCTTTTTTCGGTTCTATTTTTGTCCTTGTGGCCCTAATGGCGCTGAGAAAGTCCAAGGAAATCAATGCCTAGAGAAAAGGAGACAGGGAGGACATCAAGATCAAAATATAGAGACACTAACAGAAAACAAGATAAGAAAGAAGGACAGTAAAAGGCGAAATGAACTAAAACCACTTACCTTTGCATACTCAACTTTAATAAATGTACTTCCACCTATTATTAAGTTTTGGCTGAGACCATTCTTTCACATTCCTAAAACAATTACCAAGAAGAACCGACCACAGGGTCACAGGTGTTAGACCTGACATCCTTAGGGTGGTCTTACCCCAGACGTTTTGCCTTTTATCTTCTGTTTTGTTGCTGTATCTTTTTGTTGGCCTAAATATGGTAACATTGGTGAATCCACAATTGGCATATTTAATTTACACGTAAGTCCCTTCTAAAGTGGTATTACATAAACCAAAGGCCTGTAAGGTAGATGCTTCTAGTGGGCTATCAGCACTGAATGTGCTGATAGTACTTAAGTAGCCCTGTAAACATGTCTCAGTCCTGCCACTGCAGAGTCTGTGTGTGCAGTCTCACTGCCACTCCGACTTGGCATTTAAAACCTCTTGCCAATTCTTTAACTCCCCTTTTCTGACATATACGTCATCCCTAAAGTAGGCCCTAGGTAGCCCATAGGTCAGGGTGCCGTGGTAAATAAAAGACAGAAGATGTACTTAGAAGTTTTACATGTCCTGGTAATGAAAAACTCCCAAAGTCATTTTTCATTACTGTGAGGCCTGCCCCTCTTACAGGCCAGCATTAGGAATTTCCTGATCAGACAGGAGTAGCTGTATCATATTTAGAATCATTGGAATGGTAATGATAAATCCTCTTCATAGGTAAAGTCAAATTTAGTATTCCTAATTTAGAAATGCCCTTTTTAGAAAAGTAAGCATTTCTCTGCTCTCACTGACCTGTGCGCCTACAGCCTGTCTCCAATACATTTGTGCATTCCCTCAAGACACCCACAACACAGGATACTCAACTGCATCTGCATTCATCTGCATACTGATGGGTCTTCCTGGGGAGGAGGTTGGGAAGGGCTCACACTTACACTTCAAAGTATAGTGACCAGAACTCACATAAATGGTCTGATTACCTCCCACTGATAGTCTGGAGCCTGGGCTGGGCTGAAAGGGGGACCTGTGCACTTCAGAGAAACCTTTTGAAGTCCCCCCCACATCAAAGACATTGTTTGTTTAAGTACTGTGTGTCTGACCCCCTAAAGGTAGTACACTTCTGAAATCAAGAAGGCTCTGCTGGAGTAAAGACTGCTGTGTACCACGAGCGCCACTCTGCCAGAATTGACTGCTTACAGAAACTGCTGCTCTGCCCTGTTGTGCTGCCCTGCTGCCTGCTGATCTCTGTTCTGTAACCCAAGAACCAACAGCAACCCTTAAAGTGTCTCCAAAGGCTTGCAGGCTTGCCCCCCATTTTTCCCCGAACTCTCAGGGAGATCCAATATCTCATAAGCTAAAGAACTGCACATCCCTTCATGGACCCACCGTGCTGCCCAAGCGCTGGGGCTTCTGCACCTTGTATTTTACCCTGCAGGACTTTTTGGCTCTCCCACTCCAATACGGGGCTATTTCAGGTTGGTGAACACCCATGGATGGGAGTCCCAACCTGACCACTGTGGTGGTGGACACCCACGCTGTTTGGTGAAGTAATGCTGAGAGCCCACACCCTGCCTGTGTGGTGTGAGTGCTGATTGAGAGTGCACTCAGATCCCAAGCACTGACTTGCCCTGACTGGAGATTGTACAGAATAGCCTGCATGTCACAGCCCCCACCTCATGCCCCGCTTGAGTGGTCAGCCAGTGGTGTATGCAAGGTACCAGATGCATTCAGCTGACACAGGCTCCCACTTCGCAGTGGCTGACCCGTTCAGTAATTGCTCAACAGTTCCCTGGTATTACCTGGAGGCAAGCCAGTGTGGTCTCTATGTTGGCGCTCCCTGCAGCGGCTACTTCGATCCGGTGTCATGTGTGGTGTTCCCAGTGGAACCCTACTCCTCGTAGGAGAGGTGCACCAACTTCACTGATCATTCAACCCGGGCGATCTATAGACGTCTGCTGCACCCCTCGCATTTAAGGATCCTCTTATTTCACTTGGGGTCAACAACTGGACCAGTCGGCCGACGACACTGTGCTGCGCTTCAAGCAGTTAACCATATACGGTTGGCCTGATTATCCAGGCCAAGCCTGAGCGGTCCTGATAATAAATTTTCATTCCAATCCTCACAACATATTCCAAAAGGTATCGTAAAAGCTCTAAAACAAGCCCTGTTTTAAGCACTGCTTTGATGAATTGTTAAGTGAATATTACTTGATGTCCTGGCTGGAGTTTTGCTGTTTTTGGTCTTGATTTATACAGATAAATAATCCTTATTTTTCATAAACCTGTATTGAGTCTTTTGGTGGTGTCTGCACTGTGACTGTTACGTGTGTGTTGCACAAATACTTTACACATTACTTTCTAAGTTAAGCCTGCCTGCTCTGCCCCAATCTACCAGAGGGTGAGCACTCTTTAATTTAGGTCGTGCATTTGACTTACTCTGACTAGAATTGTGGTCCGTACTTGGACAGAGTAAATATCTCTTGCAAATAGAGATCCAGTTTCTAGTTTACTCCCTTATTGAACTAAGTGTGTATGTTTTATGCCTATGTTTATTTTTGTATAAAGTGCACATAACTTAACTCAATTCGTTCTAGACATTCATGAAAGAGCCAAACATGTGTGTTACGTGGCAGGTCATTTAGGGCTTCTGGTGTCATGTGATACTTGCTGTCTGGGTTACATTGCTGTGCAAAATTGCTATTTTTGTGTTAAATTTTAATATATCACAATACGTTAAATCAAAATACATAGGTAATCATTACAACCCTGGCGGACGGTGTTAAAGCGGCGGTAAGACTGCCAACAGGCCGGCGGAAAAAAAATTGAATCACGACCGTGGCGGAAACCGCCAACAAAGACAGCCACTTTAACACTCCGACCGCCAAGGCTGTACAAACAAACAGCGCGGCGGTCACCGCCAACAGACAGGCGGGAGACAATGTACCGCCCACAGTATCTCAACCTACCAATCAGCCACCTTTTCCGAGGCAGATTCACCGCGAACAAAAACACGGCGGAAACAGGAGTTCGAAGGGAAAATGCTGACCTCTACACACCCCACGAGGAACAAGGATGCCATGGAACCAGAGCTGCACATTTTCTCTGCCCTTATCTTCTTGTTCCTCTACCAGGAGCACGAACGCCAGCGGCGAAGACCACGGTGAGTACTGCACCTGCACACAGGGGAGGGCGGAGGGAAAAAACAGGGACACACACACGCAACACCCCTAACCCCACCCCCACCCTCACGCACTACAACACGCACACTAATATATGTTGATACATTACAGATACACCGCCCAAACCACGCGGAAGAATGCAAAGACAAAAGGAAATGAGTGTAACCATAGTAATATATTAAAATCCAGTATGCTAAAATTTATATACACTATACACAAATATATACACCAAGAATAGTAGTCCAGGTATTGCTCCATTGAAGTCCGTGGAACACTGGGCCCACACTGCATGGGCGAGGCCCACACTCAATACCCGAACATGACGGAGAGAACACTGCAGGGGCATCAGATAGCAATAAAACAGGCACCTCAGGGGGAAGGGAACGGGGGGGCACCTCAGCCGGTTGAGTGCACAACGCCAAATCCAGGAGGGGGCCTCATGCCCACTGTTCAATCCTGGGGAGTGCAAAGCCACAGTCTCTCAAGTCTCTCCAGTGGGTGGTTTGCCCACTGTTCAATCCTGGGGAGTGCAAAGCCACAGTCTCTCAAGTCTCTACAGTGGGTAGTTTGCCTACTGTTCAATCCTGGGGAGTGCAAAGCCACAGTCTCACAAGTGGATAAACGTCCCCACTGGTTCTGGAGGGGGCTTTGTGCCCAGAGTGCTTCATCCTGCCAAGGACTGTGTGAGTGGATGTATCTCTCCACTGGTTCTGGAGGGGGCTTTTTGCCCAGAGTGCTTCATCCTGCCAAGGACTGTGTGAGTGGATGTATCTCTCCACTGGTTCTGGAGGGGGCTTTGTGCCCAGAGTGCTTCATCCTGCCAAGGACTGAGGTACTGGATGCCTTTCTCCACTGGTTCTGGAGGGTGCTTTGTGCCAGAGTGCTTCATCCTGCCAAGGATTGTGTGAGTGGATGTATCGCTCCACTGGTTCTGGAGGGGACTTTGTGCCCAGAGTGCTTCATCCTGCCAAGGACTGTGTGAGTGGATGTATCTCTTCACTTGTTCTAGAGGAGACTTTGTGCCCAGAGTGCTTCATCCTGCCAAGGACTGAGGTAGTGGATGCCTTTCTTCACTGGTTCTGGAAGGGACTTTGTGCCCAGAGTGCTTCATCCTGCCAAGGACTGTGTGAATGGATGTATCTCTCCACTGGTTCTGGAGGGGGCTTTGTGCCCAGAGTGCTTCATCCTGCTCGTGGCGGACTCAGTAGCGTCAGTGCCCTTGGCGCTCATGGGCCAGTGGTGCTTGTGGAGGCGGTGTCCTGTTCAGCGGTGCTTGTGGTGGAGGTGTCCTGTTCAGCAGTGCTTGTGGCGGCGGTGTCCTTGGCAGCGGTGCCTGTGGCGGAGGTGTCCTGTTCAGCGGTGCTTGTGGCAGAGGTGTCCTGTTCAGCGGTGCTTGTGGCGGCGGTGTCCTTGACAGCGGTGCCTGTGGCGGCGGTGTCCTTGGCAGCGGTGCCTGTGGCTGAGGTGTCCTGTTCAGCGGTGCTTGTGGCGGCGGTATCCTTGGCAGCGGTGCCTGTGGCGGAGGTGTCCTGTTCAGCGGTGCTTGTGGCGGCGGTGTCCTTGGCAGCGGTGCTTGTTGCTGTGGGGTCTTTGGCAGCGACTCAGCTGCTGGCGGTCCTGTCTGGCCCAGCGGGGCTGGTGCTGGCGGTCATGTCTGGCCCAGCGTGACTTGTGCTGGTGGTGCTGTGTGGCCCAGCGGGCTGGTGCTGGTGGTCCTGTCTGGCCCAGCAAGGCTGGTGCTGGCGGTCCTGTCTGGCCCAGCGGGGCTGATGGCGGTGGCCTCCTGGCCAGCGGGGATGATGGCGGTGGCCTCCTGGCCAGCAGGGCTGATGGCGGTGGCCTCCAGGGCAGCGGGGATGATGGTGGTCTTCTCCACCGTGCTGCTCTTTCCAGACTTGCCGGGTTTCTTGTGCCCCTTCCCCACCTTGGAAGGTGTCGCAGCTGACTCCACACTCCCACCTGTACTCCTGGGAGCGGCTTTGGTGGCTGGAGTCTTCCCCCTCTCCCGCCGGGCACTGGCCAACTTTTGATGCTTGACAGGTGGGGGACTGTTCGTGCTGTGGCACCTTGCCACACTGGCTGCCCTGCTGCCTGGTGCACTCCAGAATCCAGTGACTACTGGCACCAGTGGTCCCGGAGATGTTGTGGCTGAGGTGCTAGGTTGGGACCTGGAGATGCGGGCCCTAGGAGACTGATGGGGTGGGGGAGGTGAGGGAAAGAGGTCAAGGGTGGACAGGAAAAGTTTCTTGGGAACACTGGGTCGGGTAGCTGAAGGGGGTTTGGGAGTGGAGGAAGAGGTTGTGGTTGTAGGAGGTGTACGTTTGGTGACTTTAGGTGAAGGTGCATGCGCTGGAGGCTGTCGTGAGGTGGTTGGCTGCTGGGTGGGTGTGTGCGTGCATTTGTGTATCTTGGGAGGTGGCGTCACAGACACACTGGGAGACGACACAGGGGACGTGTGTATGGTAGTGGGGGTGGTGACTGCACGTGAGCGGGGTGTGGTGGTGGGTGTGCTGGTGATGGAAGTAGTTGCTGTAGATGTAGTGCATGCAGGTACGAGTGGAGAGGAGACTGGGAGGGAGGAGGGAGACGAGGAGGAGGTGGACACAGTGGAGGAAGTGGATGTTGGTGTGTCTGCATGTGTGTGAGTGCCTGTGGGATGTGTGGTGCTTATGTTTGTCAGAGCTTCCCTTATGTGTTGAGGTGTGTGCATTCTGGTCTGATGGTGTGCTTGGGATAGGCTGAGGTACAGGGGATTATGTCTGGGTGGAGGAAGTTGGAGGGGGGAGGCTAGAGACAGGGACAATAGCTGCCATCAGTGCTGAGGCCAGAGTCTGAAAAGCTTGCTGAAGGGCTGCCTGACCAGAATGAATGCCCTCCAGGAATGCATTTGTTTGTTGCAACTGCCTCTCTACACCCTGGATGGCATTCAAAATGGTAGACTGCCCAACAGTGAGGGACCTGCGGAGGTCAATGGCCTCCTCACTGAGGGCAGCAGGGGTGACTAGGACAGGGCCTGAGGTGCTGGGGCGAAGGTGATGCCCACCCTCCTGGGTGAGCGGGCACGGGGCAAAGGCTGAGGGGCTGCTGGGAGGGCGGTGCTGGTAGGGGGGGTGGCGGATGTACCTGTAGATGTGGGTGCACAGATGTGGCCGCCACCACAAGGGAGCTCCCATCAGAGTACGAGTCTGTATCACTGGTGTCAGCTCCTGTCCCTACCGTGGAGCTCCCCTCGCCTTCCGTCCCACTGGTGAATTCCGAGTCCGTAGTCTCGCCCTCTGGGGCCATGTGGGATGCAGCTCCCTCCTGCTCCGGTGCCACTGCTCCTCCACCTGATGATGCTAATGCACACAAGAACAGGGAGACCACAAAAAGGGGGGGGGACGACAGAAGAAAGACATGTTGAGTGCATGCATTACCGCTACCGTTGGCGGATATGACAGACACAGAAGCCCCCTGCACTACGCTGCGCACTTGATGTCCACTGTTCAATCCCTGGGACATGGCCTACAAGGCTATGGCTGACATCTGCACACATGGATGTCACAGGAGCCTGACTAGGTGTAGTTGGCACTGTACACAGGTGGGGTGGAGTGGCACAGGGTCTGCCAGAAGAAGGGGACCTACCTAGCACACTCGCCCTGGGATAGGGAAACCCACAGCCCACCTCCCCCACCCAGACACCTCCACTGCACGCTGAATCAGCTGAATGAGAGTGTACTCACCCCCTTGTGGCTGCTGTGATGCCCTCAAGCGCCCATCCAGCTTTGGGTACGCCACCGCCAGGATCCTGAACATCAGGGGGGTCATGGTGCGACGGGCACCCTTCCCACGTTGGGAGGCCATCCCCAGCTGGGCCTCCGCCGTCTTCTTGCTCCAGCGGCGAATGTCCTCCCATCTCTTACGGCAGAGGGTGCTCCGTCTGTGATAGACCCCTAGGGTCCAGACGTCCTTGGCGATGGCACGCCAGATGTCCTTCTTCTGGTGGGCGCTGACCTACATGAATTGTACAGGGGAAAAAGAAAAGTTATTACCAACTGCACCGTCACAGTCATTGGCCCCCATCCCTACCTTTGCCATGTGGCACATGCACTCACCGTCGTTTCATGCACGCCTCAATCTCCCCCCCATCTTTCATCCACCCCACTCCACACAGGCATAGCCCATACAGCATGCTCCCAGTGTACTTACCTGTTTGTCTGGAGGACCGTAGAGTAGCATGTACTGGGGAGGACCCCATCCACGAGTTTCTCCAACTCCTCCGTGCTGAAGGCAGGGGCCCTTTCCCCAGACGTACGAGCCATTGTCTCTTCCAGACTGAGGTCACAGCAGCACTTGCAGTGTAAGTCCTCTCCTGTCGAAGATCAGGTATTGAGTGATTGAACAGAGAGAAAATGGCGGTGACGTCCGCGGCGGTGCGTACCGTCACCGCCAGCATACATCGTCATTGGCTCCTGGGACCCACAGGGTCCAATGTTAACCAATGCAGAGTTGCTCCACGGTCTTCGACCGCTTACCGCGACAGCGTACAACGCCAGCGCAGTTACCTCACATCCCATTGTCCCACTTTACAGGTAAGGCAGCCGCCATTTCAGGGGCCCACATGGCTTAATTTTTAACTGCGTCACACATACCTAGGCCTTGCCTCAACACTCATACATGCAAATTTCAGATTATGAATCGTGTTCTGTGCAAGCAGTGGGTACGTACCTCTAACTCTGTGCTTGCTGTTGTCCTTCATAGGCACCGTCCCCTGGGACATGTGAGGAGATGACGGCATCCTCCGGTGTACAGACCGCTGGTGAACCTGTCGACAATGGAGGAAAGATATGTGATCATCACCTATAGGCTTGATCGTGCCACAATCCTGGAACTGTGTGCCCAGTTGGAGCCAGACCTGATGTCAGCTATCCGCCATCCCACAGGAATCCCCCCTCTAGTGCAGGTGCTGTCAATACTCCATTTTCTGGCAAGTGGGTAATTCCAAACAACAGTGGCCATAGCATCAGGAATGTCCCAGCCTATGTTTTCCAACGTGTTGTCCAGAGTGTTGTCTGCCCTGCAGAAACAAATGCGGAGCTACATCCTTTTCCCTCAGGTGGAGGATTTGCCTACATTGAAAGGTGATTTCTATGCCCTGGGACATATCCCCAACATCATAGGTGCCATTGATGGGACACATGTGGCTTTGGAACCCCCTGCAGGAGTGAACAGGTGTACAGAAACCGGAAGAGTTATCATTCGATGAATGTGCAGATGGTGTGTTTGGCCGACCAGTACATCTCCCATGTGAATGCCAAATTCCCTGGCTCAGTGCATGACGCTTACATCCTGCAGAATAGCAGCATCCCTTATGTGATGGGCCAACTCCAGAGGCACCGTGTGTGGCTATTAGGTGAGCACCTGGAAGCAAGTCAGTGGGAATGGTTGTCAGGATCTGGGGATATCCCTACAGGTTAGTGTGTGTCTAACAGTTGTCCCTCGCCATTTGCAGGTGACTCTGGTTACCCCAACCTGTCATGGCTACTGACCCCAGTGAGGAATCCCAGGACAAGGGCAGAGGAACGCTACAATGAGGTCCATGGGTGAACTTGGAGGATTATAGAGCGGACCTTCGGCCTCCTGAAGGCCAGGTTCAGGTGCCTCCATATGACAGGCGGATCCCTATTCTACTCACCAAAGAAGGTGTGCCAGATCATCGTGGCCTGCTGTATGCTTCACAACTTAGCTTTGCGATGACAGGTGCCTTTTCTGCAGGAGGATGGTCCAGATGGAGGTGTTGTGGCAGCTATGGAGCCTGTGGACAGTGAAGACGAGGAAGAAGAAGAAGAAGACATCAACAACAGGAACTCAGTGATCCTGCAATACTTCCAGTGAGACACAGGTAAGAATACAAACCTGCCTACTACATGTACTTTAACACTACCACTTCTCTACCGTCTGTCGTTTTCACCCAGTGTATGGTCACTGAGTTGTCACTTTCCCTTACAATTTCACAGATGTGGGTCCCACTGTGCGACATCTGCTTTGTTTCCTCATGGACTAGAGCTGTGTGACATAGGTATGTTGACATTACAATTGAAAGAGCATTTTGACACTGTAATTGCTAATACACAATTTCGAAATCACAGACAGACTCCAGATTGTTTTGTGCTTTAAGGGTGTTTATTTAAGTGCTCAATATTGGAGGGTGTTGTAAAATGGTGAGGGGTGATGGTGGAGGAGTGTCCATGGCAGAGTCCAGTCTATTAGTCTCACAGGTGCATTGCCCAAATGGGCATAGGAAGTGGAGCTGGGGCAGTTTGAGGATGAACAGGGTGACAAGGTAGGACAAAAGGATGACATTCAGGGCGGTCTCATTTCTTGGCGGGGGTCTTGGCATTGTTCTCTGTCTTTGTCCTGGATCTCAGGGACCATTTGATGGGTGGTTCTCCCTCTGCAGGGGGTGGGGTGCTGGTGTAGTGGTCCTGTGGCGGTGCCTCCTGTCCACTAACGCCGGCGGAGGTGGTGGGCAGTTCATCGTACAGGCTAGTGTCAGGGGCCCCTTGTTGTGCCACAGTGTCCCTCCTGGTGTTGAGGACTTCCTTCAGCACCCCTACGATGGTGCCCAGGGTGGAATTGATGGATCTGAGTTCCTCCCTGAAGCCCAAATACTGTTCCTCCTGCAGCCGCTAGGTCTCCTGAAACTTGGCCAGTACCGTTGCCATCGTCTCCTGGGAATGGTGGTAGGCTCCCATGATGTTGGAGAGGGCCTTGTGGAGAGTGGGTTCCCTGGGCCTGTCCTCCCCCTGTCGCACAGCAGCCCTCCCAGATCCCCTGTGTTCCTGGGCCTCTGTCCCCTGGACCATGTGCCCACCGCCACTGCCCCCAGGTCTCTGTTGTTGTTGGGGTGGTGGGTTCTCCTGGGTTCCCTGTAGTGGTGGACACACTGCTGATTGTCGTGTCCTGGCGACAGAGGTATGGGCCTGCTGAGTGGGTACTGTGCTGGTGTTTCCAGAGGGGGGAAGCTCTGTGGTGGCCTGTGACTGTGTGAGAGGAACCGACTGTCCCGAGGTCCCAGATGGGCCGGCTGGGCATCTAGATCCAGTTGGACAGAGCTGCTGTCATCACTGTGGGCCTCTTCTGTTGGTGGTGTGGACATGTGTGGACCCTCCTGTCCGGTGACGTTGGGTAGGGGTCCTGCAGGGGTATAAAAGGATGTTTATTGCATCTGTGTGTGCCATGGTGTGCAATGGGTGGGTGACTGTGTACCCCAGTGCTTGCATTCCTGTGTGGGACCTTGTGTGATGGTGGTTTAGGGGGTGTATGGGTATGTGCAGTGGCCATGCTTTGGTGATGGGTGTCCATGCTTTGTTGTTGCATGCAGGGCTTGGTGTTGGGATGTGTCGTTTGTGATATTAGGATATTTGTGAGGAGTTGGAGTGATGGAGGTGAGGGTGGGGGTATGTGATAGCATGCAGGTAGGGTGGGGGATGTAATAGTAGATTTGACTTACCAGAGTCCATTCCTCCATCTACTCCTGCGAGAACCTCAGGATGCAGAATCGCCAAGACTTGCTCCTCCCATGTTGTTAGTTGTGGGGGAGGAGGTGGGGATCCGCCGCCAGTCCGCTGAACCGCAAGGTGGTGTCTTGAGACCACGGAACGCACCTTCCCCCGTAGGTCGTTCCACCTCTTCCTGATGTCATCCCTATTTCCTGGGTGCTCTCCCACTGCGTGGACCCTGTCCACTATTCTTCGCCATAGCTCCATCTTCCTAGCTATGGAGGTGTGCTGCACCGGTGATCCGAATAGCTGTGGCTCTACCCGGATGATTTCCTCCACCATGACCCTGAGCTCCTCCTCAGAGAACCTGGGGTGTCTTTGCCGTGCCATGGGGTGGTTTGGGTGATGTGTGGGGTGGTGTGTGTAGTGATAAATGGGGTGATATTTAGTGGTGTGTTGTGTGAGGTGCTTGGAAGTTATGTGGGTGATGGTACTGTGTGCCTGTGGATGCTTGATAGTAGTTTGTAGTGTCTCTCTCTGGCCTTTCGGTATTTTGGTCATAGGGGTTTGTGGGTGATGTGGGTGTGTGTTTTATATTGTAATGGGTGTGTGGGAGTGGTGTGTGTATGTGTATCAGGTGTGTGTATTTTGATTTGTCCAATGTGGCTGTGTTTTGTAAGAGTGTGTGTATTTTGAGCGCAGCGGTGTGTACCGCCAATGGAATACTGTGGTTGAAAGACCGCCGCGTGGATTCATGGGTCGTGATAGTGTGGGCGTATTTCTGTTGGCGTGACGGTGGAGGTTTTGTTTTCGCCAGTTTATCACTGACCTTTGGTGTGGCGGACTTGTGTGGGTGTCTCAATTTTGGCGGATTCCGAGCAGTGGGTCATAATGACCGTGGCGGAATTCCGCTGCCGCGGTGGTGTGTTGGCGGTCTTCTGCACGGCGGTAATCGGCTTTTACCGCCAATGTTGTAATGAGGGCCATAGTGATCCATCATATGAGCGTAAAATACATCGATTTTTCTATAGGAAGGACTTGTGTAGTCTGCTGCCATTTAACTTTTTGCAGTCGGAGGAGAGGATTTGAGCAAATGTTTTTTAGTTTCGCTCTGACGTCGTCTAAGAAACGGTCAATGCTGATTTTTAGAGAGACTGCTGTTCCATAGGTGTGGGCTCAATATGTTGAACTTCCAGTCTGCCTATTTTACAGTATGGGAGTGCGTAGAAGGTCACTTGGTCAGAGCGGAGTGGGCATGATAAATGCATGTAACAAAATTCTGATGTAAGGAAGCTTGGTAGTTCAATGAGGCTTCATGTCCCCAAATTATCCTTTGGAAAAAAGTAAAGACTAAAATCTATACCCAGAAAAGGCTCTTATTTCCATGAAATAAACAAAAAAGCAAACAATCCAGCCTCCATCTACTACCCTTCTTTCACACTGTGTTCTGTCACACAGGCAGAGAAATAAAAAAAAGTATTTATTTTATTTTTAGAAATCCGAGGCTAGTACATTTTTTTCAGTTGCCCATCACAAGTGATTTTTGATCTGGGATATCTCAGATGGACTACAGCTAAAAGCACAATGTTTTGGTAAAGTACAGGGGTCAGCTGTGATCCTCTACGAGATTATGAAAGCCAGCAATGTGAAAAAAGGTGTTTACCCAGTAAAAGAAGTACCTTGGTAACTTTACATTTCTTTAAAGTAGCCTGTAACAACAGTATCGAGTTAATAGGCCTTGCTTCACCAAAAGTGTTTTGACTGACAGGTATAGCGAATAACCTTCACCCTATCTACCAGGGAATGATGAAAGCAGATTTTTCCCAAAACATTTTATTGATGTTTAAAAGTCAAATCAATATACAAGACTCAAACATGTCCATGCAAAACAAACTCAGCAGCCATTATTGAACAACCAAAGTCCAGGCACGCCGTTCCCCTACCCACCAATGGATAATTGCCACACCCCGACAACCAACTCCCCCACCCATCGTCCCGCTCGCTCCTATGCCTCAGTCCACTCCAGCCTATCCCTCTCTAGGACCCACACTAAATCCGACCCCTTGCTAGGTCCCCCACATTTTCTCATATTTCCATATACAACCCTGACTCTCATATATCATACTTTTCCTTGACCCTGCACAGGTCCACTGCTTCCTACCACTCCACCAACTCTGGATGTTGTGGACTGTCCCAGTGTCTTGTAATTTCTCTCCTAGCCACGATATTGCCCAAGTTAATCAGGAGCCTAGTGTACGAGGTAACCTTAGAGTCCATCCAGACCCCCCAGTCACACCCTCAAAACAGTCAGTGGCAAGGGTTATCCTGCGAACTCCGGCAGGGAAGCCATCACCCCCTCCCAGAAGGGTCGAAGTGTTGGGCAACCCCAAATTGTGTGTAAAAAGGTGCACCAGTGCCTATTTTGTGAAGCAGAGCCCCAGTGTAAAATGTCCTGTGCAGGATTTTCAGTTTTATCAGACAGAAGTTGGTCTGGATGGACACCCTCAATGGGAAATGTAAGGCATCCCCCCAATCCTCATCCTTCAACTCCCTACACGTCGGCCTGCCAACTTTCCCGTAAGTGTGTGAGCTTCCCCTTCGTGTTCCTCATCACTGTAGCATACGTGAGGGAGATAGCCTTGGTGATCAAATGACTATCTAACAACCATAGATTCAATGGGGAATCTTCCTTTGTTTCCTCATCTCTAGGAATCCTAGCCTGCAACACATGCCTTAACTGCAGATATTAAGATATTTGTGAGGGAGCCATTTCGTATTCCACTTGCTGATGTGCAAATGGAGCCATCCTCTTGGGGAAGCATCCCGAACAACGAGTCCTGAACAGTGAAGTTGTGGAAAACGAAAGCGGAATAACGCTTTCGTTTTCCACGACTTCCTTGTTCAGGGCCTTAAACACGCATGTGCTGAACCACGTACATGCGTGGTTAAGGCACAGAAGAAAGGAGTCGGCTGAGGAGGACTACGCGATCGAGGAGGAGGTAAGTTGGGCTGGGACTGGGGCTGTTTTAAGGGCAGGGTGGTCGGGGTATTTTTAGTTTTAGGGGGTGGGGGTTGAGGTGGTTTAGGGGCAGGGGGCGGGGTGAGGAGTCGGGGTATTTTTAGTTTTAGGGGCAGGAGTGGGGAGTCAGGGTATTTTTAGTTTTCGGGGTGGGGTGGGGAGCTCGGGGTGATTAAGGTTTAGGGGAGGGGAGGGGGCCAAGGGTTAGGTTTTAGGGGTGGGGTGGGGGGTTGGAGTGCTTTAGGTTTTAGGGGAGGAGGTTGGGGTGGTTTTAGGTTTTAGGGGCAGGGTGAAGGGTTACGATAATTTTGGGGGTGGGGGACGCCTGCTGGAACCATGCATAACGTTCACTAATGCCTTTACCAGGAATGCATTTACAACGAAAAATCGTTGTTAAGGCATTCATGGTAAAGGCATTAGTGGTAACAATGAGGTTGTTGTTCCAACCTTGTTGTTCAGACGTGCGTGGTTGAAGCATGCGTTGTTCCGACGTATAACCATCCTCTTGGATTTCCATACCTCCTCCAGGGCAGAGAGGCCAATCAGATCCCATTTTATGAGCCCTGGTAAGTCTGGAACTTGTCCATCCACGACAGGGTGTGCGGCGTCAAATGCCTCTTCTTCCCATCTCCTGTGTCAGTTTCCGCCCAACCAATGTGGCCGTAGCCGGGAATATATTCTGTGACATCCACCCCCATATAACACATGCATATAACCCCTCTGTCCCAGCACCTCCCAGTCCATCCACACCGCAGAGTCTGCCAGAGGGCTGTATGTCCATTCAATGGCAATGTGTGCTTGCAAAGCCTCAGCAACACATCTGTGGCCTGGAAGAATGCCTGGAAGTGCAAAGCGGCTGTTCTGCACAATGTAGGTGAATCTCGGTAGTACAATCATCTTGAACAGCGCCGTCTTCCCCAGAAGCGAGGGCAGCAGGGCCTTCAAATGTTTTATGTCTCCCTCCAGTCTGCGCATCAGGGGCCCACATTGTCTTAATAATGGGTATCAACCTCTCTGGAGATCCATACACCCAAATATTTAAAATGCAGCGGCCCACCCTTAACCTGCAAGGAAAGGCAGCTTCTAGCAAACCATCCCTCCAGCGGCAATATCAGGGACTTCTCCAAGTTAATTCCCAGTCCAAACAGGTGCAGTAAGTGCAAAGAGATTCCCCAGTTGCCACAGCAAAATCTCAGGGTGTGCGCTGTACAGCAGATTGTCATCTGCCTATAGCAACATCCTGTCCTGTCATGAGTCACTGCACTGCCAATCTCACACCTGAGCGGCCACCCTGATCCACTCTGGCAGCGGCTCTATGGTGAAGGTGAACAGCAGCAGAGAGAGGGGGGAGCCTTTGTGTGTGCCCCTCCTAATGGGAAAATCCCGGGAGAGAATCCCATTCACTTTCATCCTAGTCCTGGGGCGGGTGTACAGGAGGCAAATCCACCTAAAAAATCTGGGCCCAAATCCCACTTTCTCAATGTCAAACACAAAAGGCCATTGAATGGAATTGAAATCCTTATACATATCTAAAGGTGCTATCGCCAAAGGGTCTCCAACTCATCCACTGCAGCAAAGCTGTTGTATAGGTGACGAAACTCAACCTAGTTGACTGATGAGGGATGAACCCGTTTTGGTCTGGTCTACTGAGGTCCGAGATCATACCCTGCAGTCTATTTGCCAGTGCCTTGGCAAGAACGTTGGCATCTGCATTTAGAAGAGAGATTTGCCTGTATGAGTCTCATCGCTGTGCTCCTGGGGCTCACCCACCTTGGGAATCAGAACAATAGTGGCTGTGTGAAGATCTCTCAGCAACTTCCCCGTCTCATAGGCAGAAAGGTACAGCTCATGTAGGGGACCAGCAATCCTCTGTGCCATTTTCTTAAGATACTTCTCCAGGAGGCCTTTCAGGCCTGGGAATCTCCCAGCATGTAGTTGCATGAGGGGCAGGAGAACTTCCTTCTACTTGAGCTCAGCCTCTAGCTCCAAAGTCTCAGTACTCCAGATCACCTGCAGCGGCAGTCTTGTACGCCTATAGCTGCCAGTATGTCCGCTATGTTCTTACTCCCTGTGTCTGTTTACCCATGCGGCACAATGATCCCTGCAATATGATTCCATTGCCGATCACCCTCACTCAGCCACACCAGCATTTTCCCTGCCTTATCCCTCAGCTCTTAAATGCATTTTTGCTTAGCTATATTTACCTGGATAACCTCCTCCATGACCAATAAACGAAATTCCTGTTTTGATCACGATGCCCAGCTTCTTGGCATCAGACGGCAACGCATTATAGCCCGCCTCCAGGTCCAGATTTTTCTGCTCCAGATCTATATGGCGACGAGCCTGCTCCCTCTTGTCTCCCTCCTCATCTGCGATAATGACTCCATTGGAGGGTAGCCGTACACGCCTTCCAACAGATCAGTGCGTTCGTCTCAGACCCAGAGCTTTCCTTAAAATAGTGCTCTGTTGCCTTCTCGAGGTGGACCACAACTTCCTCATTGAGCATGAGCCAGGATGCCATCTTTCATTTCATCCTTCCCCTCTGTTTGCCGCTGCCAAGGTAACGCTTAGTGGGGAGTATTCCGATATGCTTGTGCCTTAAACTCCACAACACTAAACCTATGGATGGTTGGTAGAGGTGTCAGAAAGTAGTCCAGTTGCCAGTGAGTAGCATGCACCCCAGAGTAATAAAAATAGCCTCTGTCCTCAACATCCATTAACTGCCAAATGTCTCCCAGCCCCATGGCCTTTACAAATTCACTCAGTTTCTCTGTATGGGTATTGCACAACTGTGGGGGGTGAGAATTATTCAGCTGGGGTTGCATTGCCATATTAAAGCCCCCCAAGTAATTGTCAACCCCTGCGTGGGGACCCAGAGTAGATGGCCTAGGAGCTGCAGAGATTCTGCCTCCATCCCCAGAGGTACATATACGTTAATCATTGCTAAAGCCTCTCCCTCCCACATACCCATGTCCACCGTATAGTGGCCCAGATCATTTGAAAGTGTCCCTGTCACCTGTAAAGGGAGCAATTTTCTGACCAGGATCATCAACCCTCTAGATCTTGTTGCTTAGCTCGAGTGTTCCATAACCATGTATCTGCCCAAGGGGCACAGTTGGAACCCTTAGGTGCGTTTCCTAGAGAAATACCACATCTGATGTGTGGCATGTAAGTGCCTTGGCCACTAGTCCCCTCTTGATTGCACTACCTAACCCATTAACATTTCATGTTAGCAACCAAAGGGAATGCGTCTTCATTGCACAGTTTGCTAGTGTAGCTGGCCTCCCAGGTGGAGGGTACCCAAACCTGGACTGCCTTTCCCTAATCTGGCTGCAAACAAACAAAAACCATAATAGTGCACCAACTCCCCACCCACCCTACCTTACCATGCCGTAGTCTTGAAACTGGTTGCCACCCTAATGCACGGTATATCTTTTGCCCAACACACACATTAATTGCAATCCTCAGTCCCACATTGCAATGCAGTCAACAAAGTGACCCATCCCAGGCCCACAGGATACCCAGTCTAATAAGTCGTTACTCACCACCCTCCCCCTTGCAGGCACCATGACAAGTTCCATGTCTGTCCCATGCCAGCTGATCCATTAGTACTCCCCATCATCCTCACCTCACAGCCAATACTGTCACACTATTTTCTCTGATGTCACAGGGTGACCCTGAGGAGAGGTCTCAAATTACCATCTGCATCACAGACCAAGTTCTCCTCTGAACAATCCTCCAGATCAGTCTCCAGGGTCACCCACTGGTTGGTGGTCTCCTGGGATGTTTGGCATTGGAGATCCACCATCACCCTCACTCTCTAGCTTCTTTGTTGAGGTGGTTGGCAACCTCCTCTGCTGTGCCTTCCAACGATGCTTCCACTCATGCAATTGTGGCACCTAAAAATGTTCCTTCTCCACAAGAGGCTGAAATCCCCCCCAACAGTCCCAGACTGCATCTGTAGCCATGAATAACTGTGTCACTCTGATTCACAATCTGAAGCTTTGCCGAGTTTAGGACAGCATACCAAATATCCAACTTGCCGAGGTGTTGATTAACCACCCTAAAGGATTCCCGTTGACGGCTGACTACTGTTGTATAGTCGGAAAAAATGTTCACCTGCACGCCAACCAACCTGGCCCACGGGTCCTGTGCTCTTGACACCTGCAGTATGGTTTCCTGATCCCAGAAGTCCAGCGACTGGCACACCATTGCTCGAAGGGAGGCCACAGGAGAGGGTGGAGAGCTGGGAACCCTATGGGCTCTCTCCACCATGAACACTTCAAAGTTTTTCCATGTAACACATCAATGAGAGCCACTTCTCTAGGTAAAGTTCAACACTGGGTCCCTTCGACCTCTCCGGGACCTCCAGTACTTAGATATTGTTACTGCAAGAGCAACCCACAAAATCATTCAGTTTGTCTGCTAATGTGGCCGCCTCCCTCTCCAAGGGCCCTCTAATGGATTCTGTTCTCTGTCACCATTGGGCAGATCTTCAGCAACTTTGTATGCCACTTTATTATGATCAGCCTTAAGTAAGTGCACGTCCTGCGATACTAAGTCAATTTTAACATCCAGAGCCATATTGGTCTCCTTTTTCACTGCCAGAATGGTGAGCATTTGCACCTCAACACTGCTGTCCACTAGTGTAGTTGGTTGATCACCTCACTGGGCTTCCAGGTGTGCGGATTCCTCCCCGCCATCTTAACAACCTTAAGGCGAACCTCAGCCTACAGTAAGTTTGTTCAATCGTCCGGTCCTGATGTCTCTGGAGTAAGGGGAGGAGGGCTGCTGGGTCCATGCCCAGTTCCAGAGCTAGGGCATTCTCCTGCAGCCCTCTGCCAAGGGGACCCTCCAGTCCATTAAAGGGGTAGGGGAGAAAGAAGGTACCATCAGCCTCCAGTCCACAATGCACACTGCCCCTGCCACAGCCCCAAGCGAACCTCGGGCGAGTTCCACCAATGTCTGGGCTACTGCCCTTTCCCTGGGTGTCTGCCATGTTCTTTTGGTAGCACCATCACCCCCAGAGCCTGAGCCATATTCGACCCAATGGCAGCCCTTGCACCTTATGCCACCTCTGCAGGGGGCTGGCGCACTCACTGGTGTTCTGTGGTCTCCCTCTTCTGATCGTACCCCGGGACTTGCACTCGGCCCAGCTCACCACAGATCCAATCACCGCACAGGACCCCTCTTCACTGCATTCACCCTCCCCTCTGGGCTGACCCCTGAGCCTCCTGTCTCATATCCTGTGGCCAGGGGCAGGGGAGGGAGAAGAAGCACGTGCCTTCTTCATGCCTCCAATGTGGTCCCTTTACCTCTCTGCTGCTGTGTCCCTCTAGAGGCGTGGGCCTCCGGCTGACCCTCTTTCAAAGGGCCGCTTCCCACTCAAGAGCCACCAACAGTGCCCACAAACCTGAGTGCTGTGGCCGGGGAGAGAAAAAGTACAGCCCCACTCAGGCTTCTATTGCTTCCCCCACCGCTTTGCCTTCCGTGGGGCGTTCCTTCAAGTGCATGGTTGTGTGGTAAAATGCAAATAAGGAAACACTTTGCCTCTGTACTCATGCCATATTACAGTTGTGAGTGCAGAAGGAAAGTATCTGTCAGGAGGCACACTGACTGCTTGCCACTTAAAGGGAACTTTTTAATTTGTAACATTTTATTTTTCCTATATGGGAAAGACACGTTTCCCCTGTTTGGGCCACTGCAGTGCTTTTAAACTGTGGCTCAGTTAGAGCACAGTGGTGGGCCTGATAGCCATATATTTTTGTCATAAATGAGGGTGGTAAAATACACACTGCAGACCATTACTTTTTTTACTGTCCACATTTCGCCTCTAAGAGCACCTTCTGGTGATCATGACAATCCCAGATGCTCTTTCCTGTACTTCAAGACCATCAGTAATATGGTTTATGACTCCAAATCTTTCCTCTTGCCATTCCAGACATAGGAGGTCTAATTATTGTACTCATCCTTTGATAGTAGCCAAAGCTCAGCTGGTTCCTAGAAAAAATGTTCACCCCCAATTTTTTTTCTCTAGTTTATAAAATAATTTAACTGAGTTTTAACACACAGGCCCAGTAGGTGGCTCTGGTTTGCACCACTTTTTTACAAATTTCTCTCCTCACCAAGAGATCATTTTGGACTGGGTTAATGTCATTCTTTCTGCACCTCCATCATTACCTGGTACACCAAATAAAAGTGTAGTGCAGCTTACCTCCACTGGTACTCCTGAGAGGTCTGCTTTTGCCTTACCCACTTTCAACCAAAAATCTTCAAAAACCGGGCAGCTGTCAAACATATGAATATCATCTGAACCTTGTCCTCCACACCTACTGCACTTGGTGTGGTTACTCCTCCTACCTTTAGCCAATTTCCGTGGTGACCAGAAGACTCTGTTTAGAGTGAACAAGTAGTTCTTTTTTAAAGGTGCAGATTTTACTACTGAGCATAGTAAGTTCATTGATACTTGCCATACCTTTTCCTGATCTGCATAAGGCAAGCATCTATCCCAGACATGGTGTGCTGATTTCATGTTCTCTTCTGCTGCATCTAATAAACGTTGTTACCATAATGCCACTTCTTTCTTCCTTGTTCTAGGATTCTCCAGTTCCTCTTCCATACTGTGGGTCTCCAAAGGGGTCCATCTCTGTTTTGTCAACCAGGCAGTTCACTGATAGTATTTGAATCTTGATAGTGCCCCCTTGGTAATCCTCAACTAGGTATCACACTGTAGTGCCTTCCCTTCTTCTACTAATTGACGCCACTTAGTTATTCCACAATCTTGAAGTGGCTTTTTAAGCACTTGTTATGCCATTAATTGTGTTTGACCAATGACTTTGTGTTTCACCACTGCGCATATTAGTTGTTCAATGTTCATCAGGAGCCCATTACATTCTGTATTCATTTTAGCTGCCTATTGTCTTCACCGTGGCATTAGACATTACATTCCATATTCAGTTTAGCTGCCTATTGGCTTTAACGTGGCATTAGACATTACATTTGGTATTTAGGTTAGCTGCCTATTGGCTGTAACATGGCATTAGACATTACATTCTGTATTCAGTTTAGCTGCCTATTGGCTTTAACATGGCATAAGACATTACATTTGGTATTCAGTTTAGCTGCCTATTGGCTTTAACGTGGAGTTAGACATTGCAGTTGCGACATTGCAGATGAGCTGTGTTTATCCAAGCTGTGTTTTTCCACATGGTTGACCAAGCTGTGTTTTTCATATTGAATTCACACCAAACCCTAGCTGATAAGAGAGTGTAGATTTTGTGTTTACCTCTCAATCCAGCCTGGGAACGAGTGAAGTTTGGAGACTTGGCCACTCTCTGAACTTGTTCGGTTCCCACAATGAGCTAGCATTTTTGCTTTTAACGGTGTCCCTGGGCAGCAGCGAGGGGAGATTCTTCAGGACTTCAGTCAGGAGCGGACGTCAGCTGCCTGGCCTCCCGTGTGGGTGGAAAGTCTCCTTCTCGCAGTTGAACAGGAGTCATCAACTGGCAGGCATGAGAAGGATGACGAGCAGTGATAGGCCCTACGGTGATGAAATTTTGACTTTTATTCTTTGTTTTGAAGTTATGCTATAATATAATCACATGTATTTGCTGTGTACATTGCAGTTGAGAAGTACTTTGATATATTTTGCTTTCATTGCTGTGACTACTTTTAAACGTGTGCTTCGAACCTACTAATCTCGTCTCTCAGGAACCTCATGGTGAAGTAATAATAATAAATGTCTTCTTTAAACTAAGAAGTGCATTCTAGAGAGGTTTTGTAGGCTCGCTCATAAGATAAGAGAAGGAAAGCAAAACATTTTGGCGTAGTCGGCAGTCTGGGAGTCGAATTGGAGCTTGGAAGTGCACTATTTAAAAGTGTAATTGTTTTAGTTGTTTAGAGAATTAAAGAAGCACGGCAGACCATGTTTGAAAATGCATGTGAAGTTAAACTGCCTTATGGTGCTGTGAGAAACATGTTTTCTTGTTTATCAGGACTTTGTGAGTCTTGGGATGAGTGCTTTGATAAAGCAAAAGTGTTTTCATATGTACAAAATGTGTTTTTTGAAAGAAATTATGTCCCTTTTGTTTTTGACAGAAGGGTTTGGATACTTTTGTCTGCTTACAGAAAAGTGCATGAGAGATGTGGGCAGTTAGAACATGAAAATAAGAATGTACATGAGCAAATTAGCCAGAACAAATTATTGCAAGATAATGCTGAAATCTATAAAACCATTTTAGGAGAATCTGGCTTTTCCCATTCCACTAATGAGGAGGTTAAAAAAGGTGACGGCCAGTGTGAGCCTCTTGAGAAGAGCATAGATCACTGTGTGCAGAGCAGCCCACGGTTGTTGGCAGTTGGAGTGCATTCCTTAAAAGATTACACTGAGCACGAAGTTGAGAATGTTATTTTCAGACCGCTTTTGCAAAGTACGATAAGTAAAATTAATACATACATGGCAGAGGTACTGTTGCAGAATGTGCAGTTTCTGGGAATTCAGTGGAATCCAGAAAATAGACAGATGCTGTCACAGGTAAAACAAAGGATTTTAGAGTTTCTTACTATTTGCACTAAGCAAGAGACACCGAGTTTCATCAGCTTGTTTGATTTTTGGAAACAGTATAGCCCTCATCTGAGTAAAATCTGAACACTTTGGTACAAAGTAACTAGGAAAAAACATGAGTTTAAATGGCGTGAAAAGCAGCTGCGTGCTTTTCATTTGGCAAACAAAATAATTCAACAGACTTTAGATTTGTGCACAGTGCAAGAGGGAAATACTGATTTACATGTAAATCAGGGACCATTACCAAATTAAATATGTGGCACAGACAGGGAAGGACAAGAGTGCCCCTGGAACTTTGGATTACAAAACTATCTGACTTTGTGGAGCGCTGTACTCCTTTTGAAAAACAGCTTTTGACTAGTTATTAGGCTCTAGTGAATACTGAGCAAATGACATTAAATGATAATGTAATTCTGAAACCTGAACTACCAATCATGCAGTGGGTGATGAGTTCACCTAAATCTCACAGTATAGGACAGGCACAAGAGGCTAGTATCATACACTGGATCTGGTACATACAAAACACGGCTCAAGTCACTGCATCCCTACATGAACAGGTGTCACAAGCCCCTTTACAGGATGAGGAGAGGGTGCAGGGAGTACCACAGGTAAAAGAGTCACCAGTGAAATTGAGTGCACCATTTGAATTCTTGTCCCCTAAGGATAAAAAGCGCGTTTGTTTGACTAATGATTCATTGAAATGCATGAGTACTAAAAGACAATGGAAAGCAGTGTTATACAATCCAGTTACTGAAAAGTTGTTGTCTACCACAGGAGAAGGAAAAAGTAACCAATATGCAGAGTTGTACAATGTGTGTCAGACTTTAAAGCAATAGCTGCTTGAGATGTGTCATTTTTACACTGATTCTTGGTTCACTGCCAATGGATTAGCCGTTTGGTTTTCCACATGGCTTATATATAACTGGTTCAATTCCCTTGCAGATGTTAAAGCCAACATTTCAGAGACAGAAGTGTCAACCCAGAATTCTGACTTGGTGGGGATGGCTAAGTGGGTGCACCAGAAATGTGGACATCTGGGAGAAAAAGCCACTTACAGGTGGGCAGAGATTAGAGAGATGCACATTCCCCTAGATTTGATAAAAACTGTGATTTTGCAATGCCCTATTTGTCAGCACACACAACAGTAATCTGTCCCACAAACAGTCAAATATCAGTTGGGGAGAGGAAAGTTACCAGGACAGATATGGCAAATTGATCAGGTTTTAGGGGGAGAGATTGCTGCAGATTACCAAGGGGAAATCAAAATGATGCTGATAACTAGAAGAAAATCTGATGTATTCATACAGATTGGAGACAGAATTGCCCAACTTGTCACAAGTGCAGTGAATGGAGGTCTGGTAAAGAAGGAGTCTGCCCCAGCCCTTCTGAAAGTGCAAGGAAAGGGAAGCTGTGGTGCAGCAGATAAAAACTACAGTGCTAAGGTGTGGGTTGAATCCCCAAATGACCCTCCAGAACCTGCAGAAATCATAACAAAGGGCCCCAATAACGTCCTGCTGATTATAAAACAAGGAAAGGAAGAAGAAGGGCACATTTCAGATGACAAATGTTATTTGCAAGAAAAGTCATACTTTTTTCTTTTGCAGATCATACCAGGACTCGCCACTGACCATGAGTGTGCTGTGTGGTCTCCCTTCGGGTGTTTGCGTGTGGGGTCTGGGGAGGGACCGGCCCCCCCAACCTGAACCTGATTGATTAAAGTACCAACCCCATGGATCAATTTTGCACAACTCGTGGCTTCAGTTCAAGTTCTACATGGGATCAATATAAAGTTTGTCAACTTGTTTGATTACATTCTTCCACTGGAACTAAGCAACATTGCCAGTTAACTGTCTGTGTTTTTTCATGTGGAACTTTGACTTTCGCTTACATTCCAGCAAACCTTTCAGGTGGACCGTGTACCTTTACATGAGTAGCACTCATGCTACCTCAACTTGCTATTTTAGAGACACTGTTCAATCAGTTATTATCCCAATCAGAGTATAGAAGTTTCAGTCTTTTCATTGTAGATGTATCTGAATTGAAAGGTTATGAGTTAATCCACTTCCATTGCTTTACAGTGATTGTTTTTATCATTCAAATCTGATTTGCTTATAATGTTTTTTGTTGTTGTTTTTGTTTTTTGTTTTTGTTTGAAATAAGAGGTATGTAAACAAAAGTCTTTGGTCATAGAGTGGAGATGTTATGCCATTAATTGTGTTTGACCAATGACTTTGTGTTTCACCACTGCGCATATTAGTTGTTCAATGTTCATCAGGAGCACATTACATTCTGTATTCAGTGTTGCTGCCTATTGGCTTTAACATGGCATTAGAAATTACATTCTGTATTCAGTTTAGCTGCCTACTGGCTTTAACGTGGCATTAGACATTACATTTGGTATGCAGTGTAGCTGCCTATTGGCTTTAACGTGGAGTTAGACATTGCAGTTGAGACATTGCAGATGAGCTGTGTTTTTCCAAGCTGTGTTTTTCCACATGGTTGATGAAGCTGTGTTTTTCGTATTGAATTCACACCAAACCCTAGCTGATAAGAGAGCGTAGATTTTGTGTTTACCTCTCAATCCAGCCTGGAAATGAGTGAAGTTTGGAGACTTGGCCACTCTCCAAACTTGTCCGGTTCCCACACTGAGCCAGCATTTTTGCTTTTAACGGTGGCCCTGGACAGCAGCGAAGGGAGATTCTCCAGGACTTCAGTCAAGAGCTGACGTCAGATGCCTGGCCTCCCGTGTGGGTGGAAAGTCTCCTTCTCACAATTGAACAGGAGTCATCAACTGGCAGGCATGAAAAGGGTGACGAGCAGTGATAGGCCCTACGGTGATGAAATTTTGACTTTTATTCTTTGCTTTGAAGTTACGCTATAATATAATTACATGTATTTGCTGTGTACATTGCAATTGAGAAACACTTTGATATATTTTGCTTTCATTGCTGTGAGTACTTTTAAACGTATGCTTCCAACCTACTAATCTTGTCTCTCAGGAACCTCGTGGTGAAGTAATAATAATAAATGTCTTCTTTAAACTAAGAAGTGCATTCCAGAGAAGTTTTGTAAGCTCGGTCATAAGATACGAGAAGGAAAGCAAAACAGCACTCTGGTGTTTCTGGGGAGTCCCATATTGGTGACAGTTTACTGTAATAGGGGATTCCCAGAAAACATCTTAGTTCATACCACAGGCCGGCAGCTGAGCTAAGGCATTTCAGTCGTACTTTTTCAAAGAATTTTGGTTGCACCATACTTGTATAGGAATCCCTCTCTTGGTAGGGCTGCTAGCATGGCCCTGCACGTTTCCATTAGAAGTTTCATCTGGATGGGACAGGATAATCTCACAATTTATTAACAGAAATGCCCAACAGTAGAGTTGGCTATCGGGTAGTGCCAGACCCCCTTTTCCCAGCCTCCTCATGAGCATTTTCCATGCAGCCGTATGGCTTTATCTGCCAGTTTGAACAAGGTGGTCTTCCTTTGAATCTTCCCTGTTGAAACTCAGCGGGATGTTATCAAATAGGAAGGTAAATTTCGGCAGGATGGACATTTTAACCACCTTTACCCTTCCATAGATAGTCAGGGGAAAATTCCTCAATTTTTTCAATACTTTATCTACTTCATTGCAGGCTCTTTTCATGTTAACCCTTGGGATGTCCTCATGATTTTTAACTATCCTGACTCCCAGCTACCTTCTTTCTTCCTTACGCTCCATTCCCTCCCATACTGAGTTTCAGATAATTATTTCTGATTTGGTTTCTTTCAACTTCTGCCCACAGGATTCCCCAAACTGCTTCACTTCCCATGGTACTTGGATACTGTACTCTCCACCTCTGAGGTATACACAATCAAGTCATCGGCGTATAATGCTGTTTTTGTTTGGTGAGTCTGCCAGTGACGAAAGGCATGATCTCTTTACTTGCTCTTATACTTTGTGCCAAAGGGTTCTATATAGTGATTGAAGAGGAGCTGGGAAAGAGAACATCCCTGCCTAGTGCCCCTCTCTATTTTATCAGAAGTAGACATTTTATTATTTACTGCCACCCGGGCCCTTGGATTCCTGTAGAATTGTTGGATCACCTTCAGGACCACAACCCCCACCGCAGCATGCTTTAAAACTGTCATTAGGTAGTTCCAATTCACTCTATTAAAAGGCTTGGCTGCGTCCAGACTTGTGATCGCCAGTGGAGATTTTGTTGCCATTGCTAAATCTATGGACCCTATCAAAGAGTGTCTTAATTCCTGCAAACTTCTTCGTGGCAGAAATGGAGGCTACATTGACCTCTTACAAGTCCTCAAGTGGAAGGGGGTTTTGGGAAGAGAAAAAGAGAAAATACCAGCTTCTGCTTCGTGGACTTTCAGAATTGAACTGCTGGACCCTGCACTTCATGTTATGTTGGGCGCCAGGACCTCTGATATCTCGTATTGAACTTGCTTAAACTACTGTACATTGCGTAATGTCAGTTATTGTTGACACTTTGTGCATATGTTTCTATTAGGTTGAACAAGTCTCTTCCTCTTTTTTACAATACTTTCAGAGTCTTTGAAGCAATGTCCAAACTCAAAAACGATCAACTTGACTAAAGGGCTACTTTCTGTTCTGGTGTAATCTCTTGCCAGTAAAAGTTCTGATAAACTTGCTCTATTTCCAATCTTCTAATCTCAGGGGAGTGCATGTTACTGGAAATATTTATTTTCTTAATGTCTGTTTAGTGGTATCTTGGATTCCCACCCAAATGATAAATCATGCTAGTTCTTATTGTCATAAATGATTTGTGAGACAGAGCTCTGTTTTGTTTCATTTACGCGATGAATCTTTCTTTACCTTAAAATTAAGTTATTTGCTTGAAATTTTCAGAAGAACCTTTCGTGCAGGAGGAGTCGGAGTCCCGTACCTTTAGGGCAGGAGCCCTTTAAATTGAACTTGCGCTCCCGCTACCGCGGGAAGCGCTTTGGTGCAGGAGGAGGCGGCGTTGCGTACCTTTAGGGCAGGAGCCCTTTAAATTGAACTCGCGCTCCCGCTACCACGGGAAGCGCTTTGGTGCAGGAGGAGGCGGCGTCCCGTACCTTTAGGGCAGGAGCCCTTTAAATTGAACCCGCGCTCCCGTGGGACGCGCGGGCGGCGCCTGGGTGAAACCCGGGCCAAGGGCGGGCCCGTCTTGCGCCCGTCATCGCCCGTCAGAGGCTGGGCTGGGCCACCCCTCTTTCATCTCCAGTGGAGGGTGAATATATCCACTAATATTTAGAGTATATTTTGAAGTATTTTAGTGGGTTTTTTAATAGTTTTAATCTCTTATTTATTAGTCTGTTTTGTCTGTTGTTTTGTTGTTGAAACTTTTATAAATGGGCAGGAAAAGAGGCCCGATAACTGGTCCATTGGGGGGTGGTAGGGGTGGTAGTAGACAGGGAAGTGGCACCACTACATTGGATTCCTTCCTCGCAAGAGCTGTCGGGGTTGTAACAAAGGAAATTGATCTGGCAGAGAGGAGGTTATCCATGGAACTGGAGGACTGGTGTCAGGCCCCAATAGATAGTGGTCCCCGTGAGGATGTGGATGCAGAGGTGGCTTATCCGGGGGGGGGACCAAGGTGCTGTTATGGCTGCTGCTGAGCCTGCTCAGACTGAGCCAACAGAGATAATAGAGGGTTCTGGTGGCCAAGGCCCCTCCAGAAGAAGTAAAAGACTTTTATTATCCTCTCCCCCGGCCTTCTCCATGGATAAATGTAGCCCTCCACCGAGGAAAAAAAAGGTCTTAAAGAAATTGATGCCCAAAACGAAAACACCTCTCTTGGGACTCCCTAAGGGTACGAGCAGTGACCCTGTACCTTGCCAGCATCTGGGTTGTGATGTTACTATTTTATTGTCAAAACTTCGTGAAATGATCCAGGAGATTGTATCCCCCGTTGTGGCAAAACTATCGGCCATAGAAAAAGTAGTTTCTCTGTTATCTGTGCAAGGTAATCAAGGGAGGCACTGTGTAGGTGGATATGTGGCCCCGACCAGGCAATCCCATCCCAGTGAGGAGTTGCTCCAGCCGGAGGAAGCAGCGGGGTCACTGGGGAAAACTTCTCAGTTATTGGTTAACCCTGGAAATTCGGGAAATTCTGGGGGGCAGGGCGCTCGTGCTGAGATTGCTCCGGCTGCACCGACTCCCCTCTCAAGGGTAGATAGGACTGCCAATAGGCCTAGTTGTAGTAGGCATCCTGATTCTGATTCTGTGGCAGCTGGGGGGGTCGGCCAACAGCTGGCTGGGAACGACAATCTGAATCCGTCAACGACCAGGCCTTCTTTGGCCTGTGTAGATCTCCCCCCAGCCTGTGCCCCTTACGTGGTGGTGTTGACGAATGTACCTGCTCTTGCTTCTGGGGCAACCGAGTCTACGGCCCAACTCACAAATAAGGCTGGATATTGGTTGAGTAAGAACTGTGATTTTCCATGTAAGGATTTCAAGGATATTCTGTTTGCCAGAAGAATTGGTTGGGTTGGCCCAAAAATAAGGTGGGGAATGAAGATTGTATTATCATAAATGTTTGATACCCTGCCCTAGCTCAAAGGCTCCTCTCTACTTATCGTCCTGCTGTTCTTAGAGCTTGTACAATAGGTGTGGTCCCTCTGGGTTATTTTTATTACCACATGCGATTGAGTGCTGGGGTGTCTCTTGGCTTTGGTAGGGATCCCCCCGGGTCAAAATAGCCTGCAGGCAACTAGCAGAAGAACTGTTACCAACAGTAATTTATCCTTGGAAGGGGTGGACTGACTATGCGCCGAAACCCTGGCTATACGGGAAGAGGTGCCCCCACAGTGTAATCTTATTTCATGGAATATTGCGGGCTATGATGCTAAGTTATCTGATCAGGCGTGGGTTAGGTGTGTGGTTAACTATGATGTCATCATGCTTCAGGAAACCTGGTCAGAGGGGTTGTCTGTGTGGGACGGGTATGACAGATTTGCGATTCCAGCTGTGCAGTCTCTTGGTGGCCACTCGAAAGGTGGCCTGGTTACCCTAATTCGCCTCTCTAAAATAGTGGGTGCTTTTCAAATTAATTGCAACCACCAAGGTATATTACTGGTATGGGTGATTTTTTCTAATAACTTTAATATTTTGCTGGTAAATTTCTATAACGCTGTGTGGGCTGTGGGGTGCCAAATTGGGGCCCTGTTCTCCGTTCTTCAGGTTTTGAAATATAGAATGGAGGAGGTGGGGCTAGAATTCTGTGCTATTGTCTCTGGAGATTTTAATGCTAAGTTGGGAAGGCTCAGTACTGTGGTTAATCCCTTTATCTGGGGCTGCAAGGATTATTCAGAGGATGGTCTGCAGGTCTCCAGAGGCAGGGTTCTAATTAAGGAACTCAGGAAGATGGGCCTTCTGAATTTTTGTGCTATAGAAGCAGTAGGCACTCATCAACTCCCAACCTTTGTGGGAAGAGGATTTGGATCCACTATTGATTATATTTTTGTGTCTCCACCTATGAAAGACCTGGTGATTGGGGGTGAGGTGCTAAGGGAGTGTTTCAGTGATCATAATCCCCTTATAGTGTCCTTTAATCTCCCTGGGGCTCTACGTAAATTAGGACGAGGTAGGCCTGTAGCAGTGGAGATAAAGGATCAGGGTAGGCGGCTTGGGTGGAAGCAAGTGGATCCCCAAAAAGTTGTAGGAAGGGTGGTGGGGGAAAAGTTACATTTATTTATGGATACACTCTTGACAGAGGCCCCTAATCCTAAAGCTGTTATGGATGCAATAACAATAGTAAATGCAGCAGTGAGAGACTGCCTTTTTTCAATAGGCAGCCACCCCAGTAAACGTAAATGTGGCTGGTATGATAAGGCCTGCTATGATGCAAGGGCAAACCTGAAGATGGTCACTAAGAAACATCCTAGAGATTGGGTCCTCGTAAATGAAGCTAGAATGAAGTATAAAAGGGTTCTGAGGGATAGCAAGCTAAAACAAAAAGATAAAGCTTGGGAAGAGTTACAGCGTGCCACAGCTCTAAAGGATCCTGGTCTGTTCTGGAAGGTGGTGAATAGAGGTTCCTTTGGAACAGAAACATCTGAGGGCCTTGGCTGTAACATCGCCCCGGTGGCATGGGTAACTCACTTTTGTAGAATTTTTTAGGGTACTCCCCTAAGAAATAACTGGGAGAACGAGTATGATATGGCTCCGAATCTAGCAATTAGGTTTTCGCTCCAGGAGGTTATGGACGCGATACAGAGTAGTGCGAGTAGTAAAGCTCCGGGCCCAGATTCGATCCCTATGGATCTGTATAAAGCTAACCCCCAGTTATGGGCACCTATTCTCTTAAATGTCCTCAATGCAGCAGTTTCTGTGGGCATTCGTGCTTCTGCTTCTTGGAGATTGTCATATATTGTCCCAGTGTTTAAAAAGGGTGACCGAAATGATCCTAAGTCTTATCGCCCTATTTCTCTCCTGGACTCTTCTGTGAAGATATTGGGACGGATTATTTTAAGGCATCTGGAGGCCTGGATGATAGGAAATGATATTCTAATCCGGGACCAGTATGGGTTTAGGGAAGGCCTCGCTACGCGAGAACAATGTCTCAACCTATTAATGATGATTGGTAAATACACGCAGGCCAGGAAAGGTACCCTCTATCTTGCTTTTATGGACCTTAGTTGTGCCTTTGATGAGGTGAACCGGTCCATTTTATGGGAGAGGTTAAATCAGTTAGGGGTGGATCCTAATATTGTAGAGCTGCTCCGATATCTCCATTCTGGGACGATTACAAATGTGAGGGTGGGGCCTAATGGGGAATGCTCAGAGGCTTTTAAGCTTTCCAGGGGTGTTCGCCAGGGGTGTGTTCTGGCTCCTACTTTGTTCCTCCTATATACAAATGGCCTCTCTGGATTTTTGATGGAACATTGTAGGGATGTCCCAAAGGTGAATGGTATTAATATCCCTGTGCTGACGTACGCTGATGATGCGGTCCTTATGGCCTGCACTATGAATGGTCTCCGGGAAATAGTTAGAGCTTATGCCTCCTTTGTGTCAGCTTTGGGTTTAGAGGTCAATTTTAAGAAATCACATTTCATGGTTTGTGGAAGACCCTTAAGCAGGGTGGGGGAGCTAAGGGTGGAGGATCAAATTATCAGCAGGGTCCATGAGTTTCCATACTTAGGTGTCATTTTTGATGAGAAAGGATCTTGGAAACCCTGTATTGCCAGAAGGGGTGTGCTTTTTCATGCAACAGTTGGTGCGACTTTTGACTTTGCTGTAACGGTAGGTAATAAACCTATCAAGCCTTTGCTTGAAATCTATAGGCGGAAATGCCTCCCTGTCCTGCTGTATGGTGCGGCACTGTAGGGGTATAGGGATACCCGAGCCCTTACGGTGGAAGAAAAACGGTTCTGTAGAAGGCTTTTGGGAGTTGGACAAAATATCCCTGGTTTTTGCCTTCATCTGGAACTGGATCTTGAGTGTGTGCAGGACACTATCCAGTTGGCTCCCCTTCTGCTATGGATCACAATCTGGAGTAACGAACATGCCACTCTTAACAGGGATATCTTAAGGGATTGTTTGGCTTGCGACAATTCAAAGAATATTCTCTGATTGACGCACATAAGGAAGATGGCTCATGATCTGGGGCGGCCTGATTTGTTTGACTTCCCTGAGGGCCTGACTAGTTGTGATAAGAAATGGGCTAAGGACAATTTTTTTGAGAATCCAGGAGACCAAGAGGGAGGGGGAGGCCTTAGGGAAAAAAATCGATCAGGGATTTTATCATGTTGAAAATGTGGGTGGGTCCTGAGCGCTATCTCTTAGAGATAAAGGATGTGAGGGAAAGGTCTCTTATAACCCAATTCCGTTTGGGGATCATTAGAAGTAATCTGTGCTTCCCGCTAGGTCAGTATGGGGAAAAATCTATTAGACCTTGCCCCTGTGATGGGGTGTCCCAACAGACCCTGTCCCATTTTATATTGTTTTGTGTTTTTTATGCACCATTTAGAACTCGATTTCTATTACCTCTCCTAAGGCCCAAGGGTTTAGTGCAATATCGTCCTGCTTTTATGTGGTTGCAAATGGCCTCTGATGTATTGGTGTGGAAGGGCCTGGGATCATTCCTGAAGGGAGCTATTACTTGGCGTAACAATGTAGAGTTTTTACAATGATCTTACTGTTTTCTATGAATTGAGGTTTTATATGTTTATATTTTTGATGGATGTTTTCACTATATATGGTTTTACTGTTTTATTAACAATTGTATTGGTGTTCATTTGTTGTAATGGATGAATATTTTCATACCGAATAAAAGTCTTCTCTTCTCTTCTCTTCTCAGAAGAACCCAAACTGGATTTTTTCACCTTTCTTATTTTCTCTCTTTTACAGGAAATACAAGATCGTCAGCAGAAGAGGGAAGAGGAGAGGTGGGACTCCACAGGAAGCAGACCGGAGGGTGAGATTCGCCAGAACTCGACTGGAGGCTGTCCAGAGGACAAGAAATGCTGGAACTCGACTGGAAGCTGGTTGGAGAGCGAGGAACACTGGAACTCGCATGGAGGAAGGCTGGAGAACAAGGAATTTGACTCGCAGTGGAACTCGACAGGAGGTAGGCAGGAGGACAAGGTAATAGACTTGATTGGAAACAGTTGAGCAGAGCAATAGGTACAAGGCCAAGCAAGGCCTCAGACTCACATGCATCCTTAAATAATAAAATGTGCAAATGTGCCTTCTGGCAGTTGATTGCTTATTAAGGAAATGAGCAATTATCCTCCTGAGTATGGCACATGTTAAATACCGATCACATTGTGAAGAGCACATATTTTGGCAGTTACAGTTGGAGCAGGTGGAAAGGCAGTTGGATGTTTGTTAAGAAAATGAACAATTATCCTCCTGATTGTGGTACATGTTCAATACAGATCACATTGTGAAGATGACATGTTTTGGCAGTTACAGTTGGAGCACGTGGAATACAATGTGCATAACCAACAAGCATTGGTTATAATAAATTAGACATTTAACAAGCATTGTGTTAGAAATGGGGTTTCTGGTTGGCTAGGGTATGCACCTAAGCCAGGCAGAACCCACCCGCTCTAGTCAGGGCAAGGGAGTTAACGTACAAGATAACCCCTGCTCACTCCCTTGGTAGCTTGGCACGAGCAGTCAGGCCTAACCCGGAGGCAATGTCCTAAGCATTTGCACAACACACACAAAACACGTGACGTACTATCCCCACAACAAAGGAATCACAACACCAAGTTATATAAAAATAAACTGTATTGTACACAATGTAATGATTAGACTAAACACAACATGTCAGTAATACCCTGCTACTCAAGCAGTTGTCAAAACCTTACATACTGGTTACTCTGCAGTATTCAGGAATCACATTATTAAATGAATGCACTTGTCATAGAAATATCATAAATGCCCATATCAGGAACATTATAATTCATATGGCAAGTCATGAAAAGATATCAGCATGGAATTCCCATAAAAATGAACATCAGCACATATGTGTCACATTATACCAGAAACAGGTTAGCTTAACAATCCCACAAGTCCATAAAAGGAACATCAGGAAAATGTATGGTCCCTACAAAGTACCTGTTTTCGTGAAGATAAGGCACCTCTAGTGCCACAAGGAGAACAAAGGGGGACCCCGGCACTCCACTGTGCAAAACGGGGCCTTATGATGATTTTGGAGGAGGTTGGGTGACACACATCGGGCCCCTCCTGGTATCCGCAACCTCTGGGGGCCCCCCTGGGCCGTGACTGGCCCTCCAGAGGGGAGGCCAAAGCCATTACGACATTTGGGTCCACACATGGGATACTGGCGGTGCGGGGGGGCTCCAGTGAGGCCTCTGCCCTGTCTGCGGTCTCTACAAAGGTAATCGGGCTCTGGTGGGCCAGGGGGAACCTCCGATGAGATTTCCTTTCAATTCAATTCAATTCAACTTTATTTCTGTACAAAATACCATAAAAGCACAACATACAAAATGCTATTAATAAATATAAAGATTAAAAAGAACAGGAATATAATCCTCTGCATAATAATAGGATGGAACATCTGGATTGATATTAAGTATCATGAACGGAGTCTAAAATAGAAATAAAAATACAATATATATACAAAGCCGCAAATTTTCAATATGAAACTAAATGTTAAAAACAAAACCTCATATAGGCAACGAGTATCTTATTTTCGATACAGTACCTTACATTCAGAAATGTATTTATGATAAGACAATACTAATGAGCTGCAGCTCAGGGATCAATGCGCAATTTTAGGCTTTGAATACTATACATTATACATTGGCCCTCAAAGTTTTTGCTCTAATGCGCCAAATTGCCTCTAGAAAATTTGCCATTGCACATGCCACAGTCCTGTGAGGGTTATTTTTGCAGATCCTAAGGGCCAGAAGCCAATTCCTAAAGCCCAAGGATCTGCAAAGTGGTATAATTCAGCGAGCCCTCTGCTTGGAATAGGCGGGACAATGGAATAGAACATGGGCTGGGCACTCAACGGTTTCACATCCCATTGGGCTTAAATCTGTGTGTCCTTCAGGCTGGTTCCATCTACAAGTGAGAGCGCGTAAATGTAGAGATCCTATTCTAAATCTAATATAAAGTGTACGTCCTGAGGGAGATATAATCAAATCCATGTAATACTCGAATTCATAATGGCACTTTATTGATAAAAAACTATCTGTCATAGTAGAAGGAGGAACCACTGCTAACAGTTCTACTTGCAAACTTAGCCAGTATGCATCCTTTACAATCCGCATAGCATGTTTTGGAATATGGGAGGGATTTGACCAATAGACACCCAACCCAAGTTTGGTAAAAGTATTTTTGATGTAACTGCACCACACCATTTTTTTGATTGAGAAAGCACCCAACAAGGCACTCAGCCATACTCTATACAAGGTCAGGGTATCAGTAGACCAGATCCTAATCCAATACAGCAATGGTCTTAAAGCAGCTATGTCTGAGATGGAATATAAATTTAAATCCATCTGAATAGGTAGTGCGGGGAGCTTGCAGGTATTTTTAGTAAAGCTTTTATAAAGAAATTATCTGCTCTCTCTATATCTTTCAAGTTGCCATGACCCCATAGCTCTGCACCATATAAGACCCCCATACTGACTTGACTTTTGTATATTTCCATTGCTGGAGTGATGGAGAATCTAGGAGATCTGCCAACAAATCTCCAGATAACCCCTGATTTTTGTTTCAAACTCATAGAGCACTTCAACAGTTGGGCCGGCCATTTGTGGAAATCCTCGAACCTGACTCCCAAGTAATCGAAGTCGGACACTCTTTCTAATGTTTTCCCATCCAACAGTATCTGTTTCCTCGCTTTGTGTTTTGTATCACCAAAACACATATATTTTGTTTTGGAGGCATTTGTTTGTAAACCATACTCCCTACAGAAACCCGTAAACTTCTCAAGTAGGTTAACAAGACCAGAAGCAGTTTGCGATAGCAGTAAGGTGTCATCAGCGAACAACAAACACAGGGTCTTGGCCCCACCTACTTTGGGAGCATCATTAGCACAGTTGAATAAATAAGGAATACAAGTATTTATAAACAACCAAAAGAGTGTGGGAGCCAACACACATCCCTGCCTCACCCCCTTATGGATTGGAATATCTCTTGTTAATTCTCCATTTGTTCCCCACCTTATGCTGGCATAGCTCTCAGAATACCGTTCTTTAATCAAATTTAGCAGAGATCCTGAGACTCCAGCTCTGTCCAGAACCTCCCACAATTTGTGGAAAGGGACCAAATCAAAGGCGGATTTGAGATCCACAAAGGCGACGAAGAGTTTCCCTGCGTCCAGGACCACTGTCTTCTCTTTGATCGTAAGGAAGCAGAAGGCCTGGTCAACTGTACTTGTCTTTTGCCTAAAACCTATCTGCAGGTGGCTAAGGACTTCATTTTCCTCTATCCAGCCCTTGAGCCTACTCAGGACCTGATAGCAAAATATTTTTTGCAGGTTATCTAACAGACTAATTGGTCTGTAATTACCCGGGACAACCCTATCTCCTTTTTTGTAGATGGGAACAATTATCGCTCCTTTCCTAGAGCGGGGGTTGTTGACGCGCACCAGAATGGCATTTGACACTCTGTTGACATAGGAACATAGGAACTCCAATAGCTAAGATCAGATTTGAACAGATCAAAAGGTATTCCATCTAAGCCAGGTGCCTTTCCTGATTTTTGTTGGCTATCTCAGTTTCCGTAAGAGTAAACGGTGTAAGGCTGCCTACAGAGGAAGAAGCACACAATATTTAACTGTCTTTACCAGTAGGAAGAGCAAACTCCTGACTATACATTTCAGAAAAATGGCCAATCCAATTTTCAGGGGAAATGTGGCAATTGGGTCTGGGGTTCTCATCCCACCCCTTTTTTGCCACCAAAGACCAAAAACGTTTTGAGTTGCTATCCTTTGCTGCTAGTAGTAATTCCTGCCATGTTGTCTCTTCCCAGTGGATTTTGCTGGTCTTCGTTATAGATGCGTACTCATGCCTTGCAGGGATAATCATAGATCTATCTTTAAGTTTTATTGCTTTTATAAGACTACTCTTGGCTACTATACATGCCTTATTAAACCACCTATGATGGATTCCTACTTTAAGTTGTTTATTCCCCCTATTAGTTCTGGAAAATAACTCTTTCAAGAAAGAAAAGAAGTCTGCATGCACGGCCATAATCTCGTTCGGAGTGTATGTACAGAGACTAGCAGTTGATTGGTGGGTTGAAACTAAATCATGCATTTTCACCACTGATTCATTTGAGCTTGTGAAGAACTCCCATTTATGGCGCGCTTATTACTTGACACCACTAAGGGAAGCGTGCCTTCATACTTTTGTTGTGCATCTCTTTTTGCAGAAAACAACCCATTGTATGCTACCAGAATCGGAGAGTGGTCACTATTATGTTGTTTACCCATCCTAAGATCTTTAATGACATGCCAGATCCTCACATCAATAAGCACAAGGTCAAGTAAACTACTATAAGACCCTCTAAAAAAGGAAGATTTTGCTGGCATGTCTGAGGAAAAGCGCCCATTTCCTGGGCAGACCGTGGGTTATAATTAAATCAATAACTTGCAAGGCCCTAATGCTGGATTTGGGCTGTTTTCTCAATGAGGAAAAGGGAGGGATTCTCCATATTGACTCCTCTACCTGCGTAATCTCAGAAAAAAGAGAATTTGACTCTAGGGACACATTAAAGTCACCGGCTACAATAATAAAATGTGAATAAAAAAATCCAACACAAGGGAATTCAGCAGGCAGATAATTTTGGACATTTGATTCGGAGGACTAGGTCTATTGTAAATATTGATACACAAGAGCAAGAGACCCTGCTTTAACTGTATTCAAAGAGCCAAAATGTCAACCGAATCCACATAAATTTCCTTAATTTTGCCCACATTAGAGATTTTTATTCATGTAATAAGACCCCTGGCTGCTCTTCCAGCAGAGGACGGACTAGCCTCCTTGCAGAAAGAGCTGTACCCCTGTCTATAAACATTTGAAGTGGCCCAAGTTTCCTGAAATAAACAGATGTTAAAATTGTCAATATACAGCCCCCAGTCAACATCATCTAGCTTATTTCGAATTCCAGCTACATTCCATGACATGAATTCCGATGCTGGAGTCCCAGAACCCATATGATCTCTCTGGGTGGGCTTCAGAATGTGGGTTCTAGTGGGGCTCCTAGTAGATTTTGCCATATTTGGATTGTTAGCTAGGTCAAGAATCCTAGAGGAGAACAGTTCCAAATCTGGTTCACTGACTGACTGGAGCTTGTCCGCAGCAGAAAGTATGTTATCAATCCTGGGGACTGAAGTTAAGTGCAGTCAGTCAGTATCTGAGGGAACATCTATTTACGTTAACTCCAGTGAGTTGGTCCTCTCGGTCAAGCTCGCGCGCTCCCTCTTGGGGGCCATAAGATGCACCATGTCAGATGGAGCAGGAACCCACTTCCCGCATTTTGGGGTCTATTGCTCAAGATTGTGGGAATTTCCTTCATCAAGGCACTATTCTCGGGCCAACAACTTTTAAAACAAATATGTGAGCCATTTCGTAAAGGATTACGTGCCTCCAGGGATATGAAACCTTTTATCATCTTAGGACTAGATAGCATTAGTTTAATAGTGTCCCAATGCCCTGCCTTCGCTGTAAAATGTTCGGCAGATATATCTGAATGAACAATGGAACCATGTTGTCTAACATGCCGTATCCAATGGATGAACTTATTTTTAATGATGAACTATCTTCACGTATATTGGGGGATAGTGAAGGAACCTTACACATGTAGATTGGATAGCCACTATTGGGAGGATTGACGAGAAGTTGCATTATGGCAGAATCCCACACCATTTTCGCACGAAAGCAAGATGTAGATAAAACACAAGAATGTTCCTTAGCCCTGAGGGGGATAATAGGACTGGCCTGGAATACTCTTTCACCCCGAGCAGACCTAACAGATGAGCTGGGGCAGCCCTCGCTTCTCACGATTCTCTGTTTTAGGGGAATAGAGATAGTAGAGATCATCTCTTCCTTTTGTATCAGTACAATGTCCCTCGTCAAGCTAGTAGGACAAAGGATGTTAAGTACCTCCATCATTATTTGTTGCAGCTCCCTCACTTCTTCTTTTATGTCTGTGGTGAGAGAAACCACTTCCTCCTGGAGAGCACAGCAATGGGTTGATGACTAGAAAGTTGTGAATTTGGAATAGATCATCTTGGTTCAAAGGATTGATCTCTGAGCTTCCAATGGCAAGAAACGATTTGTACAAGGAATATCATGGACTGTTACACTACATGTCAGAGCGCTCTCTGGAGTTGGGTGTGAAGAGCTATTTCCCAGGGCCTTTACTTTTGAGCCTTCGCTTTGAGCCACCGATACCAACAAGGCATCGCCGTTTGGGACAGTATTTTCCTTACTGGGCAGTTTGGCCTTAAAAAAGGGAGAAAGGGAACCGCTTTTCAGCCCTTTCGAAGGACGCTTCTCTTTGTTCTTCAGCAAGGATTCTACTTCTTCAATCAATGTGTCTATTTCATTGGTAACACAATTTGACAGGGTGTGAGAAGTTTGATGGAGCTTAGGGATTTTGGTTTGCACTGAGCCCATTGCCAGACTTCCTTTTGCTTTGTGCTTCCCTATCTTCCAGCTATAAAGCTAACAACAGCTCAACTATGCCGAGACAGAAATATTTCCAAAGGCCAGTTCCTACCTCAGGGTCAAGGGGGGTGGCCCAGCCCGGCCTCAGCCTGTCTCTAATGGGTGTGGATGGGCCCGCCTTTGGCCCGAGCTTAGCCTGGGCTTTGCCAGGGCGCATCCCGCGCTGTGGGAGAGCAGGAGTGCTAAGTAGCACGTCAGGTGCGGCTTCCGGGCTGTGAAGCGCCGCCCCCTTTGTACCTGGGGGCAGTGAGTCAGGCGGCAAGAGTCCTGCACTGCGGGAGAGCAGGAGCGCTAAGTAGCGCGTCAGGTGTGGCTTCCTGGCAGTGAAGCACCGCCCCATGTGTCCCTGGGGGCAGCGAGTCAGGCAGCAAGAGGTTTCCTTTCTCCCTGCCTGTCCTGAACACATAAGGGCCTGGGAGCAGAGGGGAGCCTCCGCTTAGGCTCCCTTCCCCCCGCCCGTACTCCAAGCAGCAACAGGGGCCCGGTGGGGCGGGGAGCCTCTGATGAGGCTTCCTTCCCCGCCCGGCTCAGCAAAGCGTGCCCGGGCCTGCGGCGCTGAAGCAGCACCAAAGCAGGTGTTTGCTTGTGCCCCTGGGGTGCTTCATAGAGCGAGCTTCGCCCCGGGCGTACGGTAGGAGCGCACTCGCTCCTTTCCTTAAACCATTGGTACCCCGGGGGTCCTGGGCACAGCGCATCACTTGCTCTCGATAAAAGCAGCTCACCCAGGCTGCGGCAGTGATTCTGGGATCAGCAATGCGCTTACGAGCGCTGGAGCATTCCTAAAGAGCCCGGGTGATTTCTGGATTCAGAAATTTGCTTACCAAGCGCAAAGGCACCATGAAGAAGGAGGTTTAAGCGCAAAACTCACCGGAAAGGAAGCATTTTCCAAGCGCTTCAGACAAATATACCAAAGCGCTCTCCCGGTGCTATGGACTCATTGCAGGGGTCTAGGGCTACGGCACCCAGCCCCTGGGGACAAAGGATAAGGGAGCACAGGGCGGCAGGGCCCAGAAGCAGGCCAGCACAAGGTGGATGCAGGCAGATGGCAGTCTCTCCGAGTGACCCAGCAGGTCACAGGTCAGCACAGCAGCAGCAGTCCATGACGGTACCTGGTGAGCCCCTCCAGTGTCCCCAAATTGTGGGGAAAACTCCCCTGTACTTATACTCAGTTTTGCAGTGTGGTCACAAAGAAGGGGAGAGGAGGTTTCACCCAGTTACAACTGGTTCTGGGAGTGCCCCCTCCCTTCTCCAGCACAGGCTCCAAACATCAGTTGGGGTGAACAACCCTTTTGTGTGAGGCTAGGGCACAGCCTTTACAAATGCAGGTTGTGCCCGACCTCTCCCTTCGCTCAGCCCAGGAAGACTATTCAGTATGCAGATGCACCTCTGTGACACCTCCACCCTCCCTGTGTACAGGCTGTCTGAAAAGTATGCACAAAACCCAACTGTCACTCTGACCAGATGTGGATTGGAGTCAAGCTACAAAACACCAGATTCATAAGCACAGAAAAATGCTAATTTTCTAGAAGTGGCATTTCTGTAATAGTGATAAACAATCCACTTACATCAGTAAGTAGCATTGATCACTACCATTACAACCATACCAAACATGCCTACACTACTCCTCATAAATCAGACAATACCCCCTAGACATTAGGCAGGGCATTTACAATGCAATCCCATGAGAAGGCAACACTCACAGCAATGAGAAACCAAATAGGCTGTTTGTCACTACTAGGACAGGCCACGCTACTAGGCACATGTCCTGCCTTCTACATACATAGCACCCTGCCAATAGGGCTAGCTAGGGCCTACCTTAAGGGTGACTTACATGTAGTAAAAGGGAAAAGGGGAGTTCTGGGCCTGGTAAGTAAATTTAGATGCCAGGTCCCTGTGGCAGCAAACTGTGCACGCAGGTCCTGCGCAAACAGGCCTGAGACAGGTTTGAAAGGCTACTTCAGTCGGTGGTGCAAGCAGCGCTGCAGGCCCACTAGTAGCATTTAATTTACAGGCCCTGGGTATAGAAATACCACTGTACAAGGGACTCACAGGTCAAATAAATATGCCAATTGGGTATATGCCAATCATACCAAGTTTACAAGGGAGAGCACATGCGCTTTAGCACTGATTAACAGTAGTAAAGTGCCCAGAGCTATAACGTCATCCAAAAAAGTTCAGAAAAATCAAGAGGAGAAGGCAAAAACGTTTGGGAATGACCCTGTAGAAATGGCCAGGTCCAACACATTGGTTATTGCAAACTTGATATTCAAGGATGTAATGAATATACCCAAATAAGTCTGAATGTTGCAAGCAACAGCATCTTATTGTAATCAAGCTCTTGGATGTGCTAATGCATCCACAACACTGGTCCTGATGTATAACTCCCCCATACACCCTTTTCAATTGTGCTGCTAAAGTGCTCGGAAAGATTTTATAGCTACAATTCAGCAGGGAACTAGGTTGGTAGGACTGGCATCCTGTTGGGTTTTTTTTTGGGCTTCAGAAACAGTGAGATTGATGCCTTATTCCAGTACTCAGGTATGGGTGAACTACACTGAAGGATAGAGTTAAATAGACTAACCCGCAATGCAACCACCTTTCATTAAAACAACAAACAATTTATTAGGGATGCCATCTGAACCTGACACTTTACCTCTCTTTGATTTTTTTTATTTTGTTCAGTGTCTCCTCTTCAGTCATTTTAAGATTCAGAGATTGCTGCTGTAGCAGAGTTAGGCTGGGCATTGTTTGTCTTCTAACCACTCTTCTCAGTTTAGTTCAGTTCAAAATCTTTATTTCACCTTAATTAGCCATAAAAGAATACAAAGCATAAAAACAAATCATCAAAAGGCTACCAGTTAAAATTACAATTCATATATAACCCAAAAATACATGTATTTAAGATTAAACCATTAATAAATATATAACCTCTAAAAACAAGGTACAATTTAAAGACAGACATTTTTAAACTAAGCAACAGGGGAACCCACCCCAATACTGCAAGTGGGCATTTTCTTCTGTCTGAGCCGCCAAATATGCATCAAGAACCTAGAAACAGCAAAGATGACGATTTGCCTAGAGTCGCTTCCTAAAATTCTAAGAGCAGGACTAATGTTCCTAAAACCCAGATTATGACATACCAGAAGGATCCACTTCTTCCTATCACCCTGGTAGGGTGGACAGAAGAGAATGACATGCTCTGCCAATTAAACCTCCTGAGGACAAAAGGGTCAGGTTCTAATGGGATTTGAATTTACATGGCCCCATACAGCTGTAAACAATTGGGTGGGAGGATTACCCATACAAAATTTAATGTAAAGAGTTTTTACAGCAGACGGTTCAATCTCATCCAAAAAAGGTTCCAAGCTGTAATCATCTTTAAATTCCAAAAAGGAGACGGTAAGACAGCCAGCATACAAGATCTTAATATTTATTAGTCAGTATACTGCCAGAAAGCACCTTTTAACTCCTGCTTAGGGACTAATATGGCATCTGCTGGTGAAGACCAAAGGTTCCCAAAACTAATCTGCCTTAATCAATCCTTAACCATCATTACCCTCTTCTAGTTTCTTGGTATCACAGGACAAATCCTCCCCATATAGGTCACTTTCTCCTCCATTCCTAATTTAAATTGTGTCTGGAGAGAGGACAGTGATTTCCCTAACGCATCTCTAGAGTTCCTTTCCAGGTTGCTATCTCTCAAGGCGGCTTCCACTTCGGAGATCTCTCCCTCTAACTTCTCCTTCCTTAGCCTTTTCCTCTTGTTCCAAGTGGCTGATGTACTGTGGAGGGTTCCCTCTCAACCAGGCTTTATATGCGTCCCAGGTTACATTGATTGGGGCGGAGGAGAAATGCCAACAGAAACACTTTTCAGTTCCCTTCTATAGTTTTCCCACTATCTCGGGCCGGAGAAGAAGCTTTCTATCTAATGTCCATCTCACTTGTCTCTTCTGGTCAGTGTTTTTAATTTTTATTAGTAAGGGTGCATGGTCGGAAAGGTGTATTGGAAGATGTTCTATTGTCAAAGTCCTGTCTGACACCTTACAGTCTACGAACAGATGTGTAGCTAAGAGCTGGGTAAATGGGTTATTATTATCATCAATATTTGGGCCCTAGTAGCTAGCTAGGGTTAGTGGCTTCTGCCTTATTTTAATATCTGCAACCACCCACCTCACCTCACCCTTCATTTTATTTGTATTTTACAAGTTCTGTCTCTGTGTTTGATCCAATAAAAAGCTACTCTTTTCGTACAATATTGTCTCCTCCATCCCGCTATTCCTCAACATAAGCTCTTGACACTGACTCTTTTAGAGATGGGTTTTCTACAGCAATATGATATGCATTGTTGACTTTTTAAAATATTGTAGTATTAACCACTGTCTCCTTGCCACTCGCAAACCGTTAAGGTTCCAACATAAGATGGAGAGAGGTTGAGTCTCCAGCTGGTCACCCTTTCTTGCCATGTTTCTAAATGGCTATCTATATTTATTCCATCTGGGCAGTCGCCGGTTAATTCTAGATGACAATATTTTTTTCCCTTTTTTCCCACATGCTCCCCACCTCATGCCCCCTCCCATCTCCCAAAGAAACCCTTCCATTCTTCTTTTTGACATCTCTAGGAATGCCTATATGAGCTTCTCCTCTGGGTATCCACCTGCTTCCCAGTGTTCCCCCATCCTCTCCTTAATACATTCATTCACAGCTTGTATCTCAAAGCAGGTATGCATCTTATGGCCACACATTACATATAGGAACACTGGGAATCTCATTTTGACACTTGCCCCAGCTTTCATCAATTCTGCCATTCATTTGCCCAATTCCCACTGTTTATTTTCTGTAGCTGACAATACAACAGATCTGAAGAGGAACTTGAGACCCTGAAAAGACGTCTCCTTGAGACCTAGACTCAAGATTTCTTCTTTAACGAAGTACAAGAGAAAGTTAACTAGATTTTTGAGAGGTTCTTCTGGCCTGGTTTTCGCTTAAATGGGTCTTAAGTCAATAGAGAGCGGGCTCTGGGTAAAACCCTCCCTCAGTAATTTAACCACAAAAAATGTCATATCATTCTCCTCTGACCCCTCCGTCACTTTAAGTATTCTAAACTTATTTTGCCCACATTGTTTTCCAGTCTCTCTATTTTGTCAGCTAATACCTTGCCCTCCTATTTTAGCAGAGTAACCTCTTGTGTATTTTATTTACCTCTATGCATAGTTAATCTACTTTAGTTTCCTGGGCCCCTGTGCGCTGTGCCAGGCCCACTATTTTTTCCAGGTTTGGACAGGTGTCTTGGATCTCTTTCTGATTTGATTCTGAGATAGTGAGCCTACCCTTTACTTCAAATGGGTAGAAACACTGCAGCCAGCTCGACGGCTGGTCGAGAGCTCTCCTCCAAGGTCTCAAGCACGGCACGCTATTACCCGCGCCTCTCCTTATCACAAATGTGTACAGATAACGCGCTAATGTAAAAAGGCAAAAAGGAAAAAAAAAAAAAAAACTTACTTCTACTTCATGCAGTCCTGGATTACCCCTCTCTGACTTCAGCAGCCCACGCTGTGGTAGTTTCAGGCAGCGGGCAGTTTAGACAATTACATAGTTAGGTGAGGCACAGTAACTCCCAATGCCGGCACATCCACAGGTCACCTGAGGGAGTCATGTGATCAGGTTGCAACCAGAAGCGGAGGGGATGCTGGATGCATTGCTGGAAACACTACTTTGCCTAGGGGTAATGCAGGGGAAATACTGCGGGAACATTTTCAGAAATCACAAGTAGATCATGGAAGACTGGGGCTTGGCAAATGCCAGGACTGGCTAATAGCAGATGCCAGACCAGACTCCCTACCTGTAAACAAGGGTAATGCAAAAACACTTAAACCCTTAAAGAACCACGCTTAAAGTCAGGGTAAAAGGGAGGGGGGAGGCTGTATGAAGCGTAAGAACTCCTTAACATCTAGTGATATCTATGTGTGGGACTCTTTGCCAAAACCTAGCTCGGTTGTACTTACTGTAAATAAGGGAGCCCAACAGAAACCTAAAACAAATTCAAGGAAAGCAGCCAGACTTTTGGGGAGAGCTAGTTCAAAACCCTCACTTCCTAAAGGGGCCACTTTTGCAGGTATAGCCGTAACAGGAGGTTCAATTAACCCAGGAGTTGCAAAATCTAAAATAACTCCCTAAGAACCCTTTTTAAGGCAAAAACTGACTTGGGAGACCATACAAGCCCAGGGAGTCTGGAGGAGACTAGTGGGACAATAGCCCCAAAAAAAGGGTGTGAAATGAGGTGGTAAGAGAGCAGAATTATCAGAGGATAAATTGGATTCAGGAGGAGCAGAGACAACCTCCAGGATTTACAAATGAGAAACAGGTTGACACCACTGGCAGAGGTGGCCCCTGGCGACGTCATTCCTGCAAACTTGGAAGGACCAAGAGAGACAGTTTATACCAGGCAGCTTCTCCATTAGGACAGAGGAGCGTTGCCCCCCCCCAGCAGCGGCAGCTGCAAAGGTTTTCCCAAAAAGGGGTGGGACCTCGGGGTGATACAGCACTGCCCCTCAAAGCACATGTGTGTTTGGCCAGCCACCTCGGGCACTCCAAACACACATGCGCAGTCGGCTCTCTCCAGCCCGGCAAAATAGTTGCCGGGCTGGAGAGAGCCTGCACAGGATTCCAGTCTGCCTTGGAGCGCCCTGGCTTGGTGCTCCCAGCCAATCCTAATGCTGCTTTAAGCAGCCTAAGGATTGGCGCAGGGCAGGCTGGGAGCCTGTGCCTGCAGAGGAGTGGGAGGAGAGGATGGAGGGACGGCAGCAGAGGTAAGTTGTTTTTTAAATTATTTTATTATTTTTAATTTAATTCCACCCCGTGCTGCCCTGCCCCTTTTGCATGCTGCGAGCGGCTTATACTACCTGTACGGAGGTTCCCCAGTCAACGGAGCTAGAGAGGAATTCCTCACAGGGTCCCACCCCAGGAAGTCAGGCCTTGCAAGTTTGTCAGAAGGTTCATGAGATGGCTGGGGCCATATGACTTTTACCTTCCATGCCATTAGTGCACTTTCTGGGACATCTAGTTCGCCTTACATTAAAGTTTAAAAAGAAACATTTAAATTAAGCTAATTTAGTCAGTTCCATTTTTGGTGCAGTGCACATGCACTGTGACACTGAACTGGAAGGTCACTGTGCACAAAGTCCAAATACCAGCAAAAATAATGTCCAAAAAAAGATAAAAATCTGAGGTGACCTTGCAAAAAAAAGAAATCTACTACAATCTATGTTACTCCATTTCTGTCAAAGTTTCAGAACAACATGCATTCTGATTATCCCTACACGTTCAGGTGCCACCCACACTCCCCAAATTAATTTTGGCACAAAAAAATCTTTTCATGAGTATGCAAACATGTTGCCACATATGACCAATATAAGTAGCTCAGTACTCGTCCTTCTGAACTTTCAGGTTTGCTGGCATCACAGCTTTCAAACCATGAAATCAGCAAAGAGCCTGGGTGAGACAAGGTTACAAATTGAACAATCCTAATGATACAGTCAGGCAGATGTATGAGTTTTATAGCATGTCCCACAGTCTTTGTGCATATGCATTAAGTAAAAAGACATATATACTCTTCACATTTCATGCATACAGCCACTATCACTTTATTGTCTGCATGTCTACATTTGCTCTTTACACTTCATACATACCTATGTTCACTCTCACTCATATATGCCTGAATCTGCATTCTATTAAAAATCCAGCACTACAACCTCCATTACGACCTACCACCACTAGTTGTGTTTTTACTGCTATGTCAGTGAAATAAACCCACAATACTGTCTGAACAGTCCCATAAGTGTGCATTATCATCATCTGTGACACCCATTCTCTCTCCTTCAAATATTGTTTCCTCCTTTGAGACAACTACATGTTGTGCTTGTTATCGTCACAGCCCCACAACAAAGTGTATTGCAAGCCTCACCCTCACATTCACATTCATAGCGTTATCTCATAAATGAGATGGTCACTTTACCCACATGCGATAAACCCCTGTAGTTCTCTACTAAGCATCACTTTCGCACCATCACCATATCATTACAACCAGCAACTGTGTTTGGTGATATTCTTATTAAGACTTCTTGTATAGTTCAACACTCTGGCAGTAATAATGATCCGCCACATGAAGCAGTTCTATAAATGTAGGTGGTTATAAGATGTATTATTAAATTAGGTGGGTGTCATGTGTGAATACATCTGTGCCAAACTGCTAATTTTCATTGATGGAGATTGATTTGTTCCTGCTGGTGGAATGACTTGGGCAGCCTCTGCCATTGGGATAAGACATTTTGCTGGCCAAGGAAGTTAGGCAAATAGTAAAGCTAAGGTGTCCACTCTGACTCAATTTTCCCTGGTAGACCTTACTTTTAGTTAGATATCAAAGGCACTGGTTCAGAAGGAAAACACCTGTTCTGTCGCACACTTCCTTGTGACAGTATTAGGGCTGTGGGTATAGTTTTTGTACGTAAGAATAATGTCACATAAATCCTTATTTTGGGGCTTAGTGTACCTTGCTTAATTTCTGTTATCTTTACCCTTTGCTGACAACATAATTTTCTATGGTGGAAGACAGTTTGAACAGAGTATGTCTTGCGTGAACTTTGAAACTAGTTGCACATGGTACTATAGTAATCTGTGACAGGGATAATGGGCTAAGGGTAAATGTACAGAACAAAAAAAAAAGATTGGGGGAGGGTGGACAAAGTAAATAAACAGTATATAATGTATAAAAACTGGCAAAAGATTACTACTCACCTTGGGTGTAGTGAGCAAACATTGCAGGGTAGGTTGTACAGTAGTAAAAAAAGTTCAGAGAAACATTTCCTCTGACTTCTTACTGACAATGAAGTAGGCCACATACAAATCACTAGATGCGAGCACTTGTGTAGGGGGCTTGTACCTCCGCAGGGAAATGAGATACCAGCAGAGGCAGAAATAGGAGTGGAATGGACAGCTTTGGGAGGGGAACAGACAGGTGAGGTGAGCAACAGCTTTGTAATATGCTGTTGCTTGGTCTAGCATTGGTCGAGCTGGATCTTATGTCTCTTTAGCATGAAGATAAAACCTTCTGTTTCTCTCTGCTATCATTGGCTTTTGGCAGAACACAGAAAGGACCATGTAAGGAAAATAAATAGTAACCAGATGGTAAACCAGTACTCTTGAGGAAAAACTTTGAGTCCAGCAAAAAAAAAAAAAAACACCAGAAGAGGTTGACCAGGAGTCATAGGCAGGATTCCAGGAATTCAATGTCTGAAGAGTAGTGGCTGAAGGACAAAAGACTAACCAATGTAGAAAAGTGCACGAAGAAGTAGCTTTACATGTGGAGTTGTGATGTTCTGAGCGTTAGGTCTGGAGGAAAATCATGTAGAAGAAATAGGGGGACAGGCCGGCGGTGCCCTGCAGGGCATTCTGACCGCCGCGGTCAGAAGAGGCAAACCGGCGGTCTCCCGCCGGTTTACCGCTGCCCTTAGAATCCCCCATGGCGGCGCAGCTTGCTGCGCCGCCATGGGGGATTCTGACACCCCCTACCGCCATCCTGTTCCTGACGGTTCGCCCGCCAGGAACAGGATGGCGGTAGGGGGTGCCGCGGGGCCCCTGGGGGCCCCTGCCGTGCCTTTGCCAATGGCATGGGCACGGCAGGGGCCCCCGTAAGAGGGCCCCGAAAAGTATTTCAGTGTCTGCTAAGCAGACACTGAAATACGCGACGGGTGCAACTGCACCCGTCGCACCCCTGCAACTACGCCGGCTCAATTCTGAGCCGGCGTCCTCGTTGCAGGGGCATTTCCTCTGGGCCGGCGGGTGCTCTTTTGGAGAGCGCCCGCCGGCCCAGAGGAAATGTCTGAATGGCCGCCGCGGTCTTTTGACCGCGGTGCGGTCATTCAGCGGCGGTACCCTGGCGGACGGCCTCCGCCGTCCGCCAGGGTCAGAATGAGGCCCATAGTGTGCATGTCACAGAAAATAAATATGTGCCAGAATAAATCAGGTACCCAAAAGGAAAAGAATAGAAAAAAAACATGATTTGTCTAAAGACATTTTGGTCAGGTTTGGGAGGAATGGGAGTCATCATTAAAAAAGGCCACTATTTCACCTCAGCACCAAGAAAGACATTGGAATACTGGGGTGGACAAACACTGCCAGAAAGGCACCAGTGAGATGTGCAGAAGGCAGCTATGGAAAAGCACCTTTTCTGAAAAGAGAGCCCACCTCCTATTTGGAACACCGCAGCAGCAAGAGAGGGGCCAGATTCACCCACAAATCTCTAAGGAGAGCTCTCCTCCGAGTTATGAAACAGAGTGGGAGGAGAGTCACCACCACTAAGCAAACATTGGCTTACCCAGCATGCACACAAGAGCCGAAAAAATGGAGAAAACTTCAGAACAAAAGCAGCCTTGAGCACAGGTACATGTAATGCTATTATGAAAAATTGGATTGTTGGTTGAGGGAGGGGAAACCCTACCCAGGAAACAGCCGAAATCCTTGTCAGGTTGAACCCCAAAAAGTGACCTGTGCTTAATCATCTGGTAGCTTGGCACAAAAGCAGTCAGGCTTAGCTTAGATGCAATATATAAAGTATTTATGCAGCACACAAACAGTAATAAAGTAAAAACACAAGGAGTCTCCCACACCAATTTAGAAAAATAGAATACAAAGTAATAAATTACTTGACACCAAAATGTCAAACATACAATCAGTAGAACCGGAAATATGCAATTTAAAAGATCTAAGGTAAGTATAGCTCCTAAAAGCACAAAGTGCCACTTGCAATTATCTGGTCGTGCAAGACCGTGTAAAATTTGCAAATTCAGGCTGACTACAATGGAACGTGGGATGGATACGGGTACCAGGTTCATCAAACTAAAACGTTATCTTCTAATGTCCAGCAAAAGAGTTCCATTCTGGATCAGGCCTGGTGTCGTGGACATTTGGCGCGGTAGCAGAAAGATCCTGTTGGGCGTTGCGGATGGTTGTTGCTGGAGATTGGCGTCAGTGGTCACAGCGGGCTGTCATTGCTGTAGCATGAACTACAGATCTTGTGTTGCCAGTTGTCGCTGGCGGTCCCTGTAAAGCGAAGAGTTAGGTTCACCAGAACTTTGTGTTGGCGGCTGATGTGGGCTGCAAGATCTTGACACGAATGGGCCCTTTTAGGGTCACAAACAGTCCAAAAACTTCAGGGTTCCTCCTTTTGTCCAGGGAAGAGTTTAACTAATGCCAAAACAAAGGTTCAGTACCTGAGGGGCAACTCTTGGGGAACCAGGAACTCACTCCAGCAGAGACCAGCAGCGCTCAGCCAGGTCCAGTTGCAGGCGCAGGCAGGACCTGTTACAGCAGCTGAGCTGGGCAGCTGCAGAGAAGCCAATGGAGCTTATTATGTCACTGTAGCTCATAACAGGAGGTCAGTCAACTGACTTAGGAATCACTTAAGCCTGGTATGAAAGGTTCATGGCTAGTCTTCCTTCTCAGCAAACAGGGCAGGCCTCAAGCAGCAGCTCAGCAGGGTCTCCTTTTTCTGTAGTATTCACAGGTCAAGGAGTGTACTGTAGAGTGGGTCTGAGAGTCATATTTTTATACCTGCTGCCTGCTTTGAAGTGGTAGAAGCCTAAGTAGTTTCCCCCCTACAGAGGTGTCTAGAATTTCTTGCATCCGTTCCTTGGTACCAGTATATATGAGTGCACAATAAGCTAGTTTGAAGTCCTTTGTGTGTGTGCTGGGCCAGTGCTTTGAAGAGAAAATGTGGTAGGTGACTGCTCCCCCCTACCCCCTAAACAAGCCATAATGGCCCATCCTGCAAACACCCAGACCCTCTTTTGTGACGCTATCTGGAAGGAATACACAAAGGCCAACTGCAAACTACACCTAGTCATTTCACCCAGGATACAGGCACCAAGTGGTTAGTACACGAAAATGCTGACTTTCTAAAAGTGACATTATCAGAATTGTGACTTGCAATCTGACTGCCATTAAGAAGGGTTTTAAATTTCAATTCCTCAGACACCAAACATGCCATTCCAATCTGCTCCCAACCAAAAGGTATCATTTATGAAATGTATTAAGGTAACCCAATGTTATCCTATGGGAGAGGTGGGCCTTACCGTAGGGAAAAATGAATTTAGTAGTTTTCATTACTACAAGTAAAACTTAAAAGTGCGTGTCCACCATTTTAAATACAAAGCACACTGCCCTAAGGGCTTTTCAGGGCCTACCTTAGGGGTGACATATATATATAATAAAAAGGGAGTTTTAGACCTGGTAAAAAGTTTATTTTGCCAGGTCGATATGGCAGTTAAAAACTGCACTCAGTCTGCAGGCCTGAGACAGGTTTTAAAGGGCTACCTAAGTGGGTGGCACAATACGCGCTGCATACCTATTAGTAGCATTTAATTTACAGGTCCTGGGCACCTGTAGTCCCACTTTAACAGGAACTTATAAGTAAATTAAATGTGCCAATTGGGTGTAAGCCCATTTTACTATGTTTAAAGGAGACAGCATAATCACTTTAGCACTCTTTGGCAGTGGTAAAGTGCACAGAGTCCTAAAAGCCAACAAAAACTGCTTTAGAAAACAGGAATGAAGGCAAAAAGTTTGGGTGTGATTGTGCAGAGAGGGCCAGGTACAACACCAAGGCCCTCATTACATCATTGGTGGTAAAAGACGCTTACCGCCGTGCAGAAGACTGCCAACACACCGCCGCAGCAGCGGAATTCCGCCACGGTCATTATGACCCACTGCTCGGAATCCGCCAAAATTGAGACACCCACACAAGTCCACCACACCAAAGGTCAGTGATAAACTGGCGAAAACGAAACCTCCACCGTCACGCCAACAGAAATACGCCCACACTATCACGACCCACGAATCCACGCGGCGGTCTTTCAACCGCAATATTCCACTGGCGGTACACACCGCCGCGCTCAAAATACACACACTCTTACAAAACACAGCCATATTGGACAAATCAAAATACACACACCTGATACACATACACACACCACTCCCACACACCCATTACAATATAAAACACACACCCACATCACCCACAAACCCCTACGACCAAAATACAGAAAGAAGGCCAGAGAGAGACACTACAAACTACTACCAAGCATCCACAGGCACACAATACCATCACCCACATCACTTCCACGCACCTCACACAACACACCACTAAATATCACCCCTCTTATCACTACACACACCACCCCACACATCACCCACACCACCCCATGGCACGGCAAAGACACCCCAGGTTCTCTGAGGAGGAGCTCAGGGTCATGGTGGAGGAAATCATCCGGGTAGAGCCACAGCTATTCGGATCACAGGTGCAGCACACCTCTATAGCTCGGAAGATGGAGCTCTGGCAAAGAATAGTGGACAGGGTCAACACAGTGGGACAGCACCCAAGAAATAGGGATGACATCAGGAAGAGGTGGAACGACCTACAGGGGAAGGTGCGTTCCTTGGTCTCAAGACACCACCTTGCGGTTCAGCGGACTGGCGGCGGACCCCCACCTCCTCCCCCACCACTAACAACATGGGAGGAGCAAGTCTTGGCAATTCTGCATCCTGAGGGCCTCGCAGGAGTAGATGGAGGACTGGACTCTGGTAAGTCAAATCTTAACTATTACATCCCCCACCCTACCTGCATGCTATCACATACCTCCACCCTCACCCCCATCAATCCAACTCCTCACAAATATCCCAATATCACAAACCACACATCCCAACACCAAGCCCTGCATGCAACAACAAAGCATGGACACCCACCACCAGGGAACCCAGGATAACCCACCACCCCAACAACAACAGGGACCTGGGGGCAGTGGCAGTGGGCACACAGTCCAGGGGACGGAGACCCAGGAACACAGGGGAACTGGGAGGGCTACTGTGCGACAGGGGGCGGACAGGCCAAGGGAACCCACTCTCCACGAGGCCCTCTAAAACATCATAGGAGCCTACCACCATTCCAGGAGACGATGGCAACGGTACTGGCCAAGTTTCTGGAGACCCAGCGGCTGCAGAAGGAACAGTATTTGGGCTTCAGGGAGGAACTCAGATCCATCAATTCCACCCTGGGCACCATCGTAGGGGTGCTGAAGGAAGTCCTCAACACCAGGAGGGACACTGTGGCACAACAAGGGGCCCCTGACACTAGCCTGGACGATGAACTGCCCACCACCTCCGCCGGTGCTAGTGGACAGGAGGCACCGCCACAGGACCACCACACCAGCACCCCACCCCCTGCAGAGGGAGAACCTCCCTGCAAACGGTCTCTGAGATCCAGGACAAAGACAGAGAACGATGCCAAGACCCCCGCCAAGAAATGAGACCGCCCTGAATGTCATCCTTTTGTCCCACCTTGTCACCCTGTCCATCCTCAAACTGCCCCCGCTTCACTTCCCATGCCCATTTGGGCAATGCACCTGTGAGACTAATAGACTGGACTCTGCCATGGACATTCCTCCACCATCACCCCTCACCATTTTACAGCACCCTCCAATATTGAGCACTTAAATAAACACCCGTAAAGCACAAAACAATCTGGAGTCTGTCTGTGATTTCGAAATAGTGTATTAGCAATTACAGTGTCAAAATGCTCTTTCAATTGTAATGTCAACATACCTATGTCACACAGCTCTAGTCCATGAGGAAACAAAGCAGATGTCACACAGTGGGACCCACATCTGTGAAATCGTAAGGGAGAGTGACAACTCAGTGACCATACACTGGGTGAAAACGACAGACAGTAGAGAGGTAGTAGTGTTAAAGTACATGTAGTAGGCAGGTTTGTATTCTTACCTGTGTCTCAATGGAAGTATTGCAGGATCACCGAGTTCCTGTTGTCAAAGTCTTCTTCTTCTGCTTCGTCGTCTTCACTCTCCACAGGCTCCACAGCTGCCACAACACCTCGATCTGGACCATCCTCCTGCAGAAAAGGCACCTGTCATCGCAAAGCTAAGTTGTGAAGCATACAGCAGGCCACGATGATCTGGCACACCTTCTTTGGTGAGTAGAATAGGGATCCACCTGTCATATGGAGGCACCTGAACCTGGCCTTCAGGAGGCCGAAGTACCGCTCTATAATCCTCCGATTGGGCCTCATTGTAGCGTTCCTCTGCCCTTGTCCTGGGATTCCTCACTGGGGTCAGTAGCCATGACAGGTTGGGGTAACCAGAGTCACCTGCAAATGGCGAGGAACAACTGTTAGACACACACTAACCTGTAGGGATATCCCCAGACCCAGACAACCATTCCCACTGACTTGCTTCCAGGTGCTCACCTAATAGCCACACACGGTGCCTCTGGAGTTGGCCCATCACATAAGGGATGCTGCTATTCCGCAGGATGTAAGCGTCATGCACTGAGCCAGGGAATTTGGCATTCACATGGGAGATGTACTGATCGGTCAAACACACCATCTGCACATTCATCGAATGATAACTCTTCTGGTTTCTGTACACCTGTTCACTCCTGCGGGGGGGGTACCAAAGCCACATGTGTCCCATCCATGGCACCTCTGATGGTGGGGATATGTCCCAGGGCATAGAAATCACCTTTCACTGTAGGCAAATCCTCCACCTGAGGGAAAACGATGTAGCTCTGCATGTGTTTCAGCTGGGCAGACAACACTCTGGACAACACGTTGGAAAACATAGGCTGGGACATCCCTGATGCTATGGCCACTGTTGTTTGAAATGACCCACTTGCCAGGAAATGGAGTACTGACAGCACCTGCACCAGAGGGGGAATTCCTGTGGGATGGCGGATAGCTGACATCAGGTCTGGCTCCAACTGGGCACACAGTTCCAGGATTGTGGCACGATCAAGCCTGTAGGTGATGATCACATGTCTTTCCTCCATTGTCGACAGGTCCACCAGCGGTCTGTACACTGGAGGATGCCGCCATCTCCTCACATGTCCCAGTGGACGGTGCCTATGAAGGACAACAGCAAGCACAGAGTCAACCAACTCAGAGGTGTGTACCCACAGCTTACACAGAACACGATTCATAATCAGAAATTTGCATGTATGAGTGTTGAGGCAAGGCCTATGTATGTGTGACGCAGTTAAAAATTAAGCCATGTGTGCCCCTGAAATGGCGGCTGCCTGACCTGTAAAGTGGAACAATGGGATGTGAGGTAACTGCGCTGGCATTGTACACCGTCGCAGTAGGCGGTCAAAGACCGCGGAGCAATTCTGCATTGGTTAACATTGGACCCTATGGGTCCCAGGAGCCAATGATTATGTACACCGGCGGTGACGGTACGCACCGCCGCGGACGTGACCGCCATTTTCTATCAGTTCAATCACTCAATACCTGATCTTCAACAGGAGAGGACCTACTCTGCAAGTGCTGCTGTGACCTCAGTCTGGAAGAGACAATGGCTCGTGCGTCTGGGGAAAGGGCCCCTGCCTTCAGCACGGAGGAGTTGGGGAAACTCGTGGATGGGGTCCTCCCCCAGTACACGCTACTCTACGGTCCTCCAGACAAACAGGTAAGTACACTGGGAGCATGCTGTAGGGGCTATGCCTGTGTGGAGTGTGGTGGATGAAAGATGGGGGGGGGATTGAGGCGTGCATGAAACGACGTGAGTGCATGTGCCACATGGCAAGGGTAGGGATGGGGACCAATGACTGTGATGGTGCAGTTGGTAATAACTTTTCTTTTTCCCCTGTACAATTCATGTAGGTCAGCGCCCACCAGAAGAAGGACATCTGGTGAACCATCGCCAAGAACGTCCGGACCCTGGGGGTCTATCACAGACGGAGCACCCACTGCTGTAAGAGATGGGAGGACATTCGCCGCTGGAGCAAGAAGAGGGTGTAGGCCCAGCTGGGGATGGCCTCCCAACATGGGAGGGATGCCCGTCGCACCATGACCCCCGTGATGTTCAGGATCCTGGCGGTGGCGTACCCGGAGTTGGATGGGCATTTGACGGCATCACAGCAGCCACAAGGGGGTAAGTACACTCTCATTCAGCTGATTCAGCGTGCAGTGGAGGTGTCTGGGTGGGGGAGGTGGGCTGTGGGTTTCCCTAGGCCAGGGTGAGTGTGCTAGGTAGGTCCCCTTCTTCTGGCAGACCCTGTGTCACCACACCCCACCTGTGTACACTTCCAACTACACCTAGTCAGGCTCCTGTGACATCCATGTGTGCAGATGTCGGCCATAGCCCTGTGAGCCATGTCCCAGGGATTGAACAGTGGACCCCAAGTGCGCGGCGTAGGGCAGGGGGCATCTGTGTCTGTCGTGTCCGCCAACAGTAGCGGTAATGCATGCCCTCAACATGTCTTTCTTCTGTCGTCCCCCCCTTTTTGTGGTCTCCCTGTACTTGTGTGCATTAGCATCATCAGGCGGCGGAGCATTCGCACCGGAGCAGGAGGGAGCTGCATCCCACATGGCCCTGGAGGGCGAGACTACGGACTCAGAATTCACCAGTGGGACGGAGAGCGAGGGGAGCTCCACGGCGGGGACAGGAGCTGACACCAGTGATACGGACTCGTCCTCTGATGGGCGTTCCCTTGTGGTGGCGGCCACATCTGTGCCCCCGCATCTACAGGTCCAGCCGCCACCCCCCCCTAACAGCAACGCCCTCCCAGCAGCCCCTCAGCCTTTGCCCCGTGCCCACTCACCCAGGAGGGTGGGCATCACCTTCGCCCCAGGCACCTCAGGCCCTGCCCCAGTCACCCCTGCTGCCCTTCAGTGAGGAGGCCATTGACCTCCTCACGTCCCTCACTGTTGGGCAGTCTACCATTTTGAATGCCATTGAGGGTGTAGAGAGGCAGTTGCAACAAACAAATGCATTCCTGGAGGGCATTCATTCTGGTCAGGCAGCCCTTCAGCGAGCTTTTCAGACTCTGCCCTCAGCACTGATGGCAGCTATTGTCCCTGTCTCTAGCCTCCCCCTCCAACTACCTCCACCCAGACCTAATCCCCTGTATCTCAGCCTATCCCAAGCACACCATCAGACCAGCATGCACACACCTCAACACACAAGGGAAGCTCTGGCAAACATAAGCACCATACATCCCACAGGCACTCACGCAAGCATCACACACATGCAGACACACCAACATCCACTGCCTCCACTGTGTTCCCCTCCTCCTCGTCTCCCTCCTCCCTCCCAGTCTCGTCTCCACTCACACCTGCATGCACTACATCTACAGCCACTACTTCCATCACCAGCACACCCACCACCACACCCCGCTCACGTGCAGTCACCACTACCATTCACACGTCCCCTGTGTCCTCTCCCAGTGTGTCTGTGACACCACCTCCCAAGATACACAAATGCAGGCACACACCCACCAAACAGCCATCTACCTCACAACAGCCTCCAGCGCATGCACCTTCACCCAAAGTCACCAAACGTACACCTCCTACAACCACTACCTCTTCCTCCACTCCCAAACCCCCTTCAGCTACCCGTCCCAGTGTTCCCAAGAAACTTTTCCTGTCCACCCTTGACCTCTTTCCCTCACCTCCCCCACCCCGTCAGTCTCCTGGGGCCCGACTCTCCAGGTCCCAACCTAGCACCTCAGCCACAACATCTCCGGGACCAGTGGTGCCAGTAGTCACTGGATTCTGGAGTGCACCGGGCAGCAGGGCAGCCAGTGTGGCAAGGAGCCACAGCATGGACAGTACCCCACCTGTCAAGCATCAAAAGTTGGCCAGTGCCCGGCGGGAGAGGGGGAAGACTCCAGCCACCAAAGCTGCTCCCAGGGGTACAGGTGGGAGTGTGGAGTCAGCTGTGACACCTTCCAAGGTGGGGAAGGGGCACAAGAAACCCGGCAAGTCTGGGAAAAGCAGCACAGCGGAGAAGACCGCCATCATTCCCGCTGCTCAGGAGGCCACCGCCATCAGCCCCGCTGCCCAGGAGGCCACCGCCATCATCCCCACTGCACCGCCAGCACCAGCCCAGCTGGGCCATACAGGACTGCCAGCACCAGCCCCGCTGGGCCAGACATGACCGCCAGCACCAGCCCAGCTGGGCCAGACAGGACCTCCAGCAGCTGAGTCGCTGCCAAGGACCCCGCCGCAACAAGCACAGCTGAACAGGACACCTCCACCACAAGCACCGCTGAACAGGACACCTCCGCCACAGGCACCGCTGCCAAGGACACAGTCGCCACAAGCACCGCATAACAGGACACCTCCGCCACAGGCACCGCTGCCAAGGACACCGCCGCCACAAGCACCGCTGAACAGGACACCTCCGCCACAAGCACCGCTGAACAGGACACCTCCGCCACAGGCACCGCTGCCAAGGACACCGCCACCACAAGCACCGCTGAACAGGACACCTCCGCCACAAGCACTGCTGAACAGGACACCGCCGCCACAAGCACCGCTGGCCCATAAGCGCCAAGGGCACTGACGCTACTGAGTCCGCCACGAGCAGGATGAAGCACTCTGGGCACATAGCCCCCTCCAGAACCAGTGGAGAGATACATCCACTCACACAGTCCTTGGCAGGATGAAGCATTCTGGGCACAAAGCCCCCTCCAGAACCAGTGGAGAAAGGCATCCACTACCTCAGTCCTTGGCAGGATGAAGCACTCTGGGCACAAAGCCCCCTCCAGAACCAGTGGAGAAAGGCATCCACTACCTCAGTCCTTGGCAGGATGAAGCACTCTGGGCACAAAGCCCCCTCCAGAACCAGTGGAGAGATACATCCACTCACTCAGTCCTTGGCAGGATGAAGCACTCTGGGCACAAAGCCCCCTCCAGAACCAGTGGAGAAAGACATCCACTACCTCAGTCCTTGGCAGGATGAAGCACTCTGGGCACAAAGCCCCCTCCAGAACCAGTGGAGAAAGGCATCCACTACCTCAGTCCTTGGCAGGATGAAGCACTCTGGGCACAAAGCCCCCTCCAGAACCAGTGGAGAGATACATCCACTCACACAGTCCTTGGCAGGATGAAGCACTTTGGGCACAAAGCCCCCTCCAGAACCAGTGGGGAAAGGCATCCACTACCTCAGTCCTTGGCAGGATGAAGCACTCTGGGCACAAAGTCCCCTCCAGAACCAATGGAGAAAGGCATCCACTACCTCAGTCCTTGGCAGGATGAAGCCCTCTGGGCACAAAGCCCCCTCCAGAACCAGTGGAGAAAGGCATCCACTACCTCAGTCCTTGACAGGATGAAGCACTCTGGGCACAAAGCCCCCTCCAGAACCAGTGAAGAGATACATCCACTCACACAGTCCTTGGCAGGATGAAGCACTCTGGGCACAAAGCCCCCTCCTGAACCAGTGGATACTGTTATCCACTTGAGAGACTGTGGCTTTGCACTCCCCAGGATTGAACAGTGGGCAAACCACCCACTGTAGAGACTTGAGAGACTGTGGCTTTGCACTCCCCAGGATTGAACAGTGGGCAAACCACCCACTGTAGTGACTTGAGAAACTGTGGGTTTGCACCCCCCAGGATTGAACAGTGGGCAAACCACCCACTGTAGTGACTTGAGAGACTGTGGCGTTGCACGCCCCAGGATTGAACAGTGGGCAAACCACCCACTGTAGTGACTTGAGAGACTGTGGCTTTGCACTCCCCAGGATTGAACAGTGGGCATGGGGCCCCCTCGTGGGTTTGGCGTTGTGCACTCAACCGGCTGAGGTGCCCCCCTTTCCCTCCCCCCTGAGGTGCCTGTTTTATTGCTATCTGATGCCCCTGCAGTGTTCTCTCCGTCATGTTCGGGTATTGAATGTGGGCCTCGCCCATGCAGTGTGGGCCCAGTGTTCCGCGGACTTCAATGGAGCAATACCTGGACTACTATTCTTGGTGTATATATTTGTTTATAGTGTATATATATTTTAGCGTACTGGATTTTAATATATTACTATGGTTACACTCATTTCCTTTTGTCTTTGCATTCTTCCGGGGGGCTTGGGGAGGTGTAACTGTAATGCATCAACATTTATTAGTGTGTGTGCTGTAGTGGCTGAGGGTGGGGGTGTTGCGTGTGTGTGTCCCTGTTTTTTCCCTCCCCCCTCCCCTGTGTAGTAGGTGCAGTACTCACCGTGGTCTTCGCCGCTGGCGTTCGTGCTCCTGGTAGAGGAGCAAGAAGATAAGGGCAGGGAAAATGTGAAGCTCCGGTTCCATGGCGTCCTGGTTCCTCGTGGGATGTGCAGAGGTGGGCGTTTTCCCTTCGAAGTCCTGTTTCCGCCGTGTTTTTGTTCGTGGTGAATCCGCCCTGGAAAAGGTGGTGGATTGGTAGGTTGTGATACTGTGGGCTGTACATTGTCTCTGGCCTGTCTGTTGGCGGTGACCGCCGCACTGTTTGTTTGTACCGCCTTGGCAGTTGGAGTGTTAAAGTGGATGTCTTTGTTGGCGGTTTCCGCCACGGTCATGATTCCATTTTTTTTCCGACGGCCTGTGGGCGGTCTTACCGCTGCTTTAACACTGTCCGCCAGGGTTGTAATGACCACCCAAGTCTTTCCCTGCAACTGGCATCCATCAGGCCCCAGCAACCATGATGAAAGCAGGCCAGTGGGGACTGGAATACGTAGCCTGTGAAATTGACATGGTGCAAACGACCCACCACGCACCACTGCCTATGGGTAAGCATAACACGCTAGGCAATCTATATCTATCCAGCATGCCTTCAGGAGTGCCTGCTGTAGATATCTCATACTTGAACTGATCCTTGACTGCCTATTGGTAAGCATTGCATTTGAAAGGGGGAGGAGAGAGACTGAAGGGGACCCAGGATACATCTGGAGTTGTCTGGTGGAGCAGGCAGATGGTTGGAGAATAGAGACTGCACAAGAGGTGGCTGCATTGTCAGAATGTGTTGGTCCCTTACCACTTGGTACAACACTCACCCAGGAGCTCCTTTTTCCTCACTTTCTTTAAAGGTAATGGTGCTGAGAAGAGTATCATGCCTCCATCTGTGGCCCAGTCCCATAGTCACCTGCTGCTGACTTCTCTGTTTTCCCTCTAATGGACACAGTCACATGCCCATCTTTATCCTTCTCCACCAGCTTGAAGTCTATGTCATCATTGTCCACCCCTCGGCCGTTGTCTTTCCTCACATGCCTGTTTTTCTCTGTTTGGGAAAAAGCAGCGGAAACTGTTCTATCAGTCAACATGACAAGTATTACATAACATTACATGGTATTTCAGTATGTGATACCAAAATGAATGTTCACTGTAGGATCATTGAGCTGCATAGTCAATTCCTATGGTAGCGGACATTCTGTCATGCACCAGTACAGATATATACACAAATCCATACTATGTCTGCACCTGGCCAAGATGCTGTTGATCCAAGCATGGATCTCACATGGGGCTACACAGGATGTATGTTTGCATTTAAAACATTAATCAGCCACACACCTTTTACCTGTTATGTTGTCATGCATTGCATACTTGAGGATAAGAAGAGAAGCACTAGGCACAAGTAATAATAATCCCTCTTTTTATTCAGATATGGTCACAAATCTTAGACAATGCCATCAGCATTTTTAAATATGTGTAAAGATATGCCATTTCTTAAAGCAGACGTTTCACATTTCTGATTCTGTCACTGTACAAGGCATTTATCAAACACCTGGGCATCAACCACTATACAAGGTATGTAGCCATGTTACCCAAAATAACAATTTATGGATACCTTACATCTTATGGAATTTGGGGGTCCTTGTGCCAGACATATTTAGGGGGGTTCTGTTCAGAGCAGTTTGAATTTATGATCCAATTTCACCTCTTTGATGCCCTCTTTGGCCATGTCACTGACAGTGCACAAACACACTCCAAGTTCTAAGTGTGTTTACATGTAATATTCAGTTACGTGTGTTTTCAATATTGTAACAAAGCAGCAGCTCACTAATATTTATTTGACCCCCTCCCAGGGCCATTTCTCATATGTGAAGTCCTGGTTTGATCTAAAAGAAACTTTTTATGGATGTTGCATGAAACATAAACACAACATTTCTATGTAAAATGTTTGTAATAGACTCCCACACATCACCCACATTAAGAATAATATTACATGAAACAGTATTTGAAACAATCCGTTTAAGACTGAATCAAGGTCATCAGGGCAAGACTATGTGCAGATCAAAGCTGGCTCCATCAGGGGCCCCACTTGCAGGTTGGGGCCCTGGGTCCCAGCCCACTTTCCCTATGCCTTAAAACATCTCTGTGTTACACAATCACAATAGTGATAGACAAATACTATCAAAAGTGATATACATCAGATGCATACATACATTTTGAGTTACATTGGGCCTGATCAAATCATGCAACTTTAAGTATAGTAATATGTTGAGAGCTGGACACAGTTTAGTCCAAGACTTAACCCGCCAAGAAGAGGTGATTTGAGATTTATGGACATGCAATTTACAACAAACTAAAGTATAACGTAAACACCCTTCCTAATGTGATGTTATTCCTTTTTTTTTTTAATAATATATTTTTATTGAGTTTTTCAAAAACCAAACATTGTGCTACTTACATGTATTATCAGTAACAGGAGTGGTTTAAGCAGATCTTTTAAATTCGCACAACTTAAAATAATCAAACAACTAAAACACATTGTACACTTCCAGGTTCGATTGGTCTATCCAGTATTTTTGAGTTATTGCCTATGCCGATAACTGGTGTATTTTGATGCGGAGAGACTCCACAGTTGCCCAGGCTAGAGTCTTGTATGCAGTGCGGGGGGGGGGAGCGCCGGTTGTTAGGGTGCTGGAGTCGAGTGATTAGGGTGTGCGGTCCAGTGAGCACTGCATGAAGCATGTGCGCACGGAGATTTGGTGTGTTGTCAGTGGGGGTGAGGTGTTGTTGATGAGGTTGTGTGTGTCCCCTAGTGGAATGCTGCGTTGTGACCGGCTACATGCAGTGACTACCTGGACTATCGCATTAATTCGCAAGTCACGGAGGCTTCTCGTCGTTTTTTGCCTCTAGTTGAGATACTAGTGTGTTCCATGTTTCGCAGCCCGCGTGTTGCAGTCCCTCGCGCGCTAGTTTCTTAAGTACCTGGTACTCAGCGCGGGCCCATCGCAGTGTGAGGGTGAGCCAGGCTTCCAGGTCGGGTGCGTTGGGAGCTTTCCAATTCATGGCTATCAATCTTTTGTACATTACATAAGCCAAGTCTACAAACCTATGTAGGTGTTTGTGTTTTTTCGCCCTTGTCCTGAGACCAAGTAGGCAGGACTTGGGGTTCAAGTCCAGGGCAAGGCCCGTCAATTCTGCTAGTGTTTTTACCACCACAGCCCATTCCTTTTGTATCCGGGGGCACTCCCAGACCATGTGGTAGAACTGTGCTTCTGGGGCATTACATCTGGGGCAGGCCGGGTCCGACCCGGGGAACATACGTTTGATCCTAGCTGGTGCTAAATATGTTTGGTGTATGTAATTGAACTGTGTGTAGCGGAATCTGGGGTTTCTTGAGACCTCACGGGTATGGCTTAAGGCTTTCGACCATTCTTCCCATGGGATCGGGGCAGGCAATACGGTGTTCCACCTCTCCCTGGCTTTTGCCAAATTGGGTACCAGGGGCTTATTCAGGAGTTTGTATGAGTTCTAGACTGCTTTTGCTTGGGTGTCGCAGCTCAGCATGTGGTGCAGTGTGGGGGAGGTGTCTGGCTCTAGTTCTCCAGCCGCCCATATTTTTCTAATTGAGTGGCATATGGCGTGATAGGCCAGGAATTGTCCAGGACTCACCGCTGTGAGGGCTTGAATGGATTCGAACGACATTAATTTACCTTCCTCAAAGCAGTCTCCCACTGTGTGTATGCCCACATCCGACCAGGCTGTGGGCGAGTGTAATCCAGTCTCGGCCCATCCGGGAAGCCGTTCCAGTGGGAGGAGCGGCAAGTAGGGAAGTTCCTTTGCGTCTCTTTGGATGTACCTCTTCCAACATGCGTGAGCCACCGCCATCAGTGGGTTTTCGCGTGCGCTTTTTATTTGCTTATTTGTGAGCCATACGAGCAGGGGGACTCCCTGGAGTCGGGTCGTTAGCCAAGTGGATTCCGCTGAGTTAGGCCTATGGATCCAGTTCAGTATCCACTGTAACTGTGCGGCCTCAAAATAAAGCTCAAAGTTGGGGGCGCCCAGACCACCCACGTTGACCGGGCGGTGTAGCGTGGTGAGTGCGACCCGCCTTCTGCCCTCTCCCCACACCAGCTGCAGTAAGACAGCATTCAAACTATTGAAGAAACTTTTAGGAATAATGAGCGGCAGGGCCGCGAAGTGATATAGCAATCTAGGTAGTATCAGCATGTTTGCTAAGGCCACCTTGCCCAGTGGTGAGAGTGGTAACTTATTCCAGAATCGCATTGAGACCTTTATGGAAGCCACCGCTCTCCCTAGATTACCATCCCTAAGGTCCTCTGTTCTGTGATAAATGTTGACCCCTAAGTATTTAAATGTGTCAAAGCACCATTTCAAGCGGCCTAATGGGGCGTTATCTTGTTTCGATAGGGGCCAGCTAGTTAGTGGGAATATACAGGATTTTCCCCAGTTTACTACTAGGCCAGAGATCCCTCCAAACTCAGATAGCAGCGACATCACCGAGGACAACACCTCTCCACCCCTTCGTATGTATATCAAGGCATCGTCTGTGTATAATGATATGGCGTGGTAGGTCCCGTTCCTAATTATCCCCCACCTCTCCTTCTTCGCGCGGACGCGTACAGCCAGTGGTTCCATTGCCAAGGCAAACAGCAGGGGGGACAGGGGGCATCCCTGTCTTGTGCCCCTGTTGATCGGAAAACTCCCTGATATGACCCCACTCGTCTTCACCCTGGCCTGTGGGTTGGTATATAATGTGCGTACCCAGCGTGTGAATTTTGGGCCAATACCCATTTGCTGCATGGTGGCAAACAAGAAATCCCATTCTAGTGTGTCGAACGCTTTCTCAATATCGAGTGAGATCACTATTTCCTCGTATGCATGCGGGAGAGTGTCACCCAGCACGCTCAGCAGCCTCCGGATGTTAAGAAAAGTGTTGCGTTTTGGGATGAACCCGTTTTGGTCTTCGTGTACCAGGGTGTGCATGTGGGGGGCTAACCGGTTGGCCAGTATTTGACCAAGTATTTTACAGTCTAAATTTAGTAGCGACAGGGGCTTGTAAGATTTAACATCAGTGGGGTCGCGTCCTTGTTTGGGGAGGACCACTATCATTGCCTCCCTCAGCGTTGGGGGTAGGGTCCTGCTGGTCCATGCCTCTTCAAATACTTTCAGGAGATGGGAGTTTAGGCGTGTCGCAAAGGTAGAGTAGTATTCTGATGGAAGGCCGTCTGCGCCTGGTGCTTTGTTCCTAGGCAACTGTGCAAGGGCCATGTTGAGTTCCCCTAGTGTCAGGGGGGCCTCTAGTGTCTCCCTATCAGCCCGTGTAAGTTGGGGTAGGGTTGAGCCCGCCAGGAAGGACATAAGTTGTTGGGTGGTGCATGATGTGCATTTGGTGTATAAGTTTGTGTAGTATTCCCTAAACGTGTTGTTTATTTCATTCTGTGTAATTGCCAGTGTACCTGCGTCTGTCTCTATGGCCCCAATAGGTGAGCGCTGTCGGTCTTCGCGTAAAAGCCACGCGAGTAGCCTGCCCGATCTGTCGCCTTCCATTTGAAGTCGCATCAAGTGGTATTTATGATCGTGTTGGCGAAGTGTGGTGTCAGCAACCGCATATTCTGCGCGCGCATCTTTTTGTACCGTGTATGGTGTTTCGTTGCGGGCTACTGCAGTTTCTAATGCTCTTAATTTTTTTCCCAACTTGCTGACTTCTGCGTGGAGTGTGCGTCTCACCCCCCAGGTAGTTGAAATACAGTGACCGCGGACCACTACCTTATGCGCATCCCACTCCACTGCTCTAAGGTTTGTAGAACCAGTGTTTATTTCCCAATACTGTTTTAGCACCGTGTTTAGCGTGTCTGTGAATGCTTGGTCCTGAAGGGCTTCCACCTGTAGTCTCCAAATGGCCGGGCCTCCTGTAGGGTGATACTAAAAGGCAGCCATTAATAAAATCCAGAGCACCCCTAACACCTGCGGGCCTCCGAACTGATAACGCATCTGAACCTTGATAAGTAGACTTACAAGGAGACACGTCTAGGCCAATGAACCTTTTGACCATGTTTGGGGACTTCCCAGGACAAGATATGTTTTGGCATCACAATCAATAAGTTAATGGCTCTATCAATGTGCACAATACTAATCAATCAAGCTAATCAATAACATTTAATATAAATCAATACAACAAACGCACCATGACCTTTCAGCCATGAATAAACACAACAAATCTAGTAAGAGTTAGGATATTTATTCCCTATTAGTTACAATCTAATATCATGTTTATTAGTTTCAGCAATAACAAGCACATCAAAACCACTAAAACTTGGCAACTCAAGTAAAACTTTATCAAAGCATATATCATGAACATTAGAACAAAGCACGACATTAACATGAATCAACTTTAGCAGAGTATCATTAGTACATTGTTCAACAAAGCAAGAATTCAATAATTTGTCTATTTGGATCCGATATTAGTGAACTCCTTAACTAACCTTGAATTAGCATCAGCATGTTGGGCTTCATGCAAAACAATTTGGTAACATGAATTTGGAAAACATCTAACTATGGTCTCTATCAAAAGAGCAGTTGGTACCTAGAAAGAAAAGGCAAACAGACAATTACAATTTCATCAGATAGTTACCCATCCGAATGAGTCAGCAAACAGCGTCAGTTTTCGTACTCAGGACATCAGTCGATTCACCGTCAGCCAGGATAAAACAGGCAAGTTTCAGTAGGGCATAGATAAAGAACAAGAGTCTTCCCTCATAAGGGGGAGAAGTGCACATTGGACAAGGGGCAGGAAGAGGATGGTTTAAAGTATCTAACAGCCAAAGACAAAGGGCCTCATTCTCACCCTGGCGGTAATTACCGCCAGGGCGGAGGTCGGCGTTAGCACCGCCAACAGGCTGGCGGTGCTCCGCCGGGCATTCTGACCGCGGCGGTACAGCCGCGGCCAGAAGCGGAAAGCCGGTGGGCTACCGCCGACTTTCCGCTGCCCGTCTGAATCCTCCATGGCGGCGGAGCATGGGGATTCAGACACCCCCTACCGCCATCCTGTTCATGGCGGCTCTCCCGCCATGAACAGGATGGCGGTAGGGGGTGCCGCGGGGCCCCCGTAAGAGGGCCCCAAAAAGTATTTCAGTGTCTGCCCAGCAGACACTGAAATACGCGACGGGTGCAACGGCACCCGTCGCACCTTCCCACTCCGCCGGCTCAATTCTGAGCCGGCATCCTAGTGGGAAGGTTGATTTGCCCTGGGCTGGCGGGCGGCCTTTTGGCGGCCGCCAGCCAGCCCAGGGCAAATGTCAGAATCACCGCCGCGGTCTTTCGACCGCGGTGCGGTGTTCTGACGGCGGTACCTTGGCGGACGGCCTCCGCCGTCCGCCAAGGTCAGAATGACCGCCAAAGTCTCTCAGAATGACACGGGATGATGAAGAATGGCTCGATAATGGCAAAGTAATAGCTGATTTCTCCTCGGGTCACACCGTTATATCAAAACTGTCGAACAAGTCTCTAATTTCCCATTGGGCAATATTTGGTGCATCGTTATCTCTGTCCAATAATTCTTCACACACCTTACTAGAATTTTCACCTAACACAGTTCTCATGCAGTTGATTGGCTCCTGTGATTGATGTCTTCATCAGGTGCAATGTCAGGTAAGAAAAGTTACACTTGTCGTTCCAGTCAGTAGTTCCATTGTCTTCTCCTAGTCCGGGTGACCTTGCACCTGTTGCGAATTATACTGTTGCATTCGGCAAGAATGTCTGCTTGAGCAAGTCGGATCCCATGAGAAAGAATTTACTACAGCTACACAGATATCTCTAGCTTCTGGAAAAGTACAGCTTTGTGTCCTTCAGGAAAGCAGCACATTGCACGTTAGAAAAACACAATTAATATGAGACCAGGCAGCTAGGCCCAGACCCTTGCTAACTAAGGCCTAGTGATTAACTTAGCAAAACCCTAATACAAAATTCTTAATGCTAATACAAAGTCATACATTAGTACATTGTTAATTCATTATTAGTCAGTTTAATTAATCATTGTATACATTGGTGGCCACTCCCCGTGGGCACATTTCAAACGCATACATTATTCTACATTAACATATCTTCTATGTGGCTTCATTACACATTATATTGCAAGCTTTTCATGTTAATATTAATTTTAAAGGTCACACTCCAACAATCACTCCTCTGATGACTCTTGTCATCACACAAACCTTTCCTTTACAATTTCCATCCTAGAATTCTATCATTTCAATTTCTTCTCTCAACCGTGCCCCTTCTAATTTTGCTCTGAAAATGTTTTCTCTTTTCTTTTCTTCCCTCCTTTTATTAGTTTTCACCATTTTTTATTTAATTATTTTACTAATTTTGCATGACATCCATAATCCAAATAAGCAAGCTATAACAATCAATATTCCCTGTATTATTTTTGTCAATATCCCATGCCAAATATTACTAAACCAACTTCCCACTTTAGCAAGTCCCTTTCCAACCTTTTTCCCAACTCCAGGTTCTTTAAGTTCCTTCAAATCTGTACTATCTCTTGTTAGGTTAATAAGCATACTTCTAATTTCATCACTATTATCAGGTATGTAAACACAACAATGACGCTCATTAAGCATTTTTCCAAACTCTGCCATTTTTCGCTAAAAAAATGTCTAAAGCAAGCCTGTTTTGAAGAATCATAGCTCTCTCCGCAGCAAGTTCAGTATCCATCAGAAGTATAGCCCCTGTAAAATTTGTCAGCATGTTATCCACAATAGTAGACAACTTTCTAATCTTTATGGAATTCAAAATAACTCCCACTGAAGGAATTATTGCCCCAAATATGTCTCCTACTACACCAGCAGCAGTCTCTCTCCTTTGTCTAGTACGGTGTAATTCAGACAATTTCGGAAACTTTTTCAAGTCTTCTAATTGATATATCTTTGGGAAAACTATCCCCAAATAACATGCCCCATACCATCACTTTGGAAGACGGTAATAAGCATTAAGTCCACAAATATAATAGATCCCAGGGATCTCTGGATCCTGTCCATTTAACATGAACGTCCATTTACTCTGAAACAAAAACACATGCTTACATTCACTTGTTCCCACAAACACATTGTCATAATATGATTTTGGTCGCGTTATGCAAAGCTTACCTACGTGTAGTGCATCTAAAGCTGATTTCCCTTGCTCTCTAACTGCCCAGTAACTCTGACTATTTACAAAAGCTCGCTTCTGCAAGCCTTTTTCTAACCTCCCCTTCAATGCCCTCCTTCTATCTTTCGTGTGATCTAGAAAGCTTTTCTCTACAGATGTAAGCAAACATGTCAGATTATTGTGGTGTGCATAAGATGTACTACTTGTTGATGTTGCTTCAAAGAACCCCTTAACTAATTTTATGCTATAGTATTTAGCTACACTATTGAAATCCTCTATGTTAGGCACATAAGAAAACACAAGGTTGTGATTTGAATAAAAGTACTGAATCTCTTCCTGGTTATAGAACCGTGTTAGTAACAAACTACAGCTTATCCCATATGTTAGAGGCAAACTATGATAGGTAACTCCCTCTTGCACTGAAACAGGAATCTGTGTACACACATAACAATCTTTCGCATCCCTAGTGTCAACATATTCACTCAGCAAGCGATAGCAAACATTAGTTGATAGCTCCCATTTTACGTTAGTTCCCTCATGCAAACATCTTGTGTCCTGCTCGAACCACTCCCAAGCTGATAGTGTAGCGGCGGTCTCAGGAATTGTAGCATTGTTAGTTTCACTCTTATCCACCAATGGCATTCCCACAATCAGAACTATGATGAATATCACACATACAACACCCAAAACAACACCCAAATATTTACAACGCCTACTTTCCCTGTTTTCATCTCTAACGTTAGCCATGATCTGTAAAGAATCAGAAAACAAAGTATTATTAGTTCAAACAACAACCAACAGAGGATGGTTAAAGCCCTTTTTTTCTCTCTCTTTTTTTTTTGGGCAGGTTAAAGCAAGCGAAAGTCTTTCTTCAGCAAATATTTACAGTTCTCACATTCACTCCCAGGATCCTTGTCAATTCAGGTTAGCAGCTTGTCAAAATCAGTTTTCAAAAGTCAATTCAGGTTAACAGTGTCACATCCGGTAATTTATCAGTCTCTTTTCTCAGTTTTCTTTAACTCAATTTTCACATCAACACAGTCTCTTTCTGTGGCCAGGCTCAGGTGCCAAAGTACTGACGTGGGACTTCTTGATCAAAACAGAACGCCAAGAACTCTTGTTACCACTCAGCTGACGTTGCATATGCCCATTCAGGACCTGCGTACCTTCTGTTTGCTACTCTCTTTTGTTTCAACTTGTGATCACCTTGCAACTCTCCTTCACTCAGATCTTCTCTTCTTGTTGTATCTACCTCCTCCTCTATTGCATCTTCGACAACCACCTTTCCCTTAGTCACTTGCAGTTCTGGCCACTTATCTCCTTTCAGTGTCTCTTTGGTCTTTGATCTTCCTTGTGGCAGCTTGTCGCCCTCCTCTGACTCTATGGTGTTTTCTCTTGATGGACCTGCAATTTGCTCAGGAGGAGTCTGGACACTCTGACTCTCTTCCACCTCAACTACTTCACGTGTTTCTTGATGACAACCCAGTCACCAGCTTTCAGGTTGTGACCTGGATCATTTATTGGTGGCAGTGTAGTGGCTTCCACCTGTTGAGAGAAAGAGCGGACCACGTCAGCCAGACCCTGGCAGTAGTCCAACACCACATAATCCGTGATATTCACAAGAGCATTTGCAGGCACTGCGGGCAGTCTCATAGCTTGGCCCATGAGAATTTCATGAGGAGACAGTCCTGTTTTCTTGTTGGGCGTGTTTCTCATTGACATTAGCACCAAGGGCAATGCACCAGACCATTTCAAATTTGTAGCTGCACACATTTTTGCCATTCTCGACTTTAGGGTACCATTCATCTGCTCCACTAATCCTGATGCTTCAGGGCGGTAACTACAATGCAACTTCTGTTCAATGTTCAAAGCTGCACACAATAGCATAACCACCTCGTTGTTGAAGTGACTTCCCCTATCTGATTCTAAAGAGATCGGAAACCCGAAACGTGGTATCAATTCCCTAAGCAGCAACTTCGCTACTGTAAGACTATCATTTCTGCATGTAGGGTAAGCTTCAATCCAGTGACTAAAGATACACACAATCACTAACACGTATCTCAGACCTCCACACACAGGCATTTAGATAAAATCCAATTGCATTCTGCTAAATGGACCTCCTGCTCTCCCAATGTGGCTCAAATTTACCACGGTTCCTTTCCCCACATTCATCTGTTGGCAGACGATGCATCTGTGGCATATTCCTTCTCCAGCTTGTCTGAATTTCGGGTTAAACCAGTCAATTTTGAACAACCTAATCATGGCATCTCTCCCAATATGTACTTGACCATGGTAAAACCTAGCAAACAGTGACAGAAGACTGTTCGGCAAAACCATTTTCCCTTCGTCTGAAACCCACAAATCATCTGGTCTTTGTACACATTGCATCCTAACCCAAGAACGCTTCTCATCTTTGCTGGCACGTTCCTGCAACAATTTCAATTCCTCCAACGTGTCAACCACCCTTAATGCGTAACCTGTGCATGTCTCATTTTCTGTTTCAGGTAACAATTCCCACTGATCTTTGAATGATATACAGTTCAATGCACAAAACCTTGCGACTTGATCCGTATATCCATTTCCCATTGAAACAAAGTCTTTTCAAATGTGATTTCAAATGAGCGCTGCATTTCACCACGGCAATTTCATGAGGTAACTGAATCGCGTGCAACAACTCCTTAATTCTTTCACCATTTTTCGCTGGAGAACCAGAAGAGGTCAGGAAACCCCTCTGTAACCATAGATGGCCAAAATCATGAACAATTCCAAATCCGTATCTGCTATCAGTATAGATAGTCACTCTCAATTCTGCAGCAGCATGGCAAGCTCTAGTAAGAGCAACCAATTCTGCCACTTGAGCAGAATATAATCTCTCAAACCAAGACGCTTCCAGGATACCAGTGATCGTACACCCAGCATATCCGGCTCGCAGCACTCCTACTGAGTCTCTCCAACATGAGCCATCAACAAAGATAATTTTGTAATTTTCTTCCAATTGGGTATCTTTAATATCAGGCCTTGGTTTGGTGCACATTTCTGTTACCTCAAGACAATCATGTTCTACATCATCAGCATCCTCAACTTCCGTGTTTTCATTTGGAAGCAAAGTTGCCGGGTTCAGCACTGTACATCTTTTTAACGTTACATTTGGTGACCCCAATATAATCGTTTCATATTTTGTCAGTCTTGCATTTGTCATGTGCTGCGTTTTGGTACGAGTTAACAGGATCTCAACTGAGTGTGGGACCATAACTGTTAAAGGGTGTCCCATCACTATGCCTTCACATTGTGCGAGGCTTTGACCAACTGTTGCTACTGCACGCAGACAACCCGGTAAGGCTGCTGCAACTGGGTCCAGAGTAGCTGAAAAATATGGTCGGTTTACACCTCCAAGGACCTGTGTCAAGACAGACAAAGAACATGTATCACGTTCATGACAAAACAGGACAAAAAACTTAGTGTAATCAGGCATACCTAAAGCTGGAGCCCTACACATACATTCCCTCAGCTCGGTGAACGCCTTCATTTCTTTCTCTGACAGTGTTAGGACATCTGGCCCATCCTTAACCGTCAGTCTCACCAATGGCTTGGAGATGACTGAGAAATTCGGGATCCACTGGCGACAGTAGCCCACCATTCCCAGAAACATCCTAACGTCTCTCCGTGTCGTTGGGGGATTCATCTGCAATAAGGCGGTCACTCTTTCCCTGGATAACTTCCTCGACCCTTTCTCAATTAGATGACCTAAGTATTTCGCCTCTTTCTGACAATACTGCAACTTCTTTGGGGACACCTTCTGCCCAATCTTTCCCAAGTGGTTCAGCAAGGCAATGGAATCGTACTTGCAGTCATCTCTCGTTTTGGATGCAATCAACAAATCATCAATGTACTGCGCTAGAGTCGATTGAAAAGGCAATTCCAACTATTCCAAATCCTTCTTCAATATCTAATTGAAGATGGAAGTTGATTCCGAAAACCCTTGAGGAATTCAACACCAACTGTGGACCTTGTCCAGGAATTTGAAGCTAAAAAGAAATTGGCTGTCCTCATGAAGAGGCACAGAAAAGAACGCTTGGGACAAATCTACTACTGTGAACCACTCTGCATCTCATGGAACCTGGAACATGATCACAGCTAGATTTGGCACCACTGGGCAACACTTAACCACTATATCATTAATTTTTCTCAAGTCTTAGACAAATCGAACTTTCCCACAAGGCTTTCTCAGTCCCATTATTGGTGAATTACATGGACTGCTCATCACTTCTTTCAAAACTCCTTACTTCACAAAGTCTGCAATTAACTGCGCTACCTGTATAAGGACATCTTGCGTCATGTGGTACTGCGGTACCTGGCGGAACACAGCATTTGGCTTCACACTAACTTTAACTGGTTCTACTCCTTTTATCAGTCCCACTTCCTTTCCTGTCAAGTCCCACACTTTTTCTCTGACTGTTCCCTGCAAATCTGCTGGCAAGTCTGTCACTGTGAACATTGGGAAGAAGTTAATCAGAGGAGATTCCTCATCTGTCGTCTCCGTTTCAGGCTCTGAAATCTGACCGTCATCCCCTTCATCATCACTGTTTGTCTGCACCTCAATTACCTCATTGGAACAGGTAATCGAACATCTTGTCTTGCACAGTAAGTGTCTCCCCAGTAGGGACACGAGACTTGAATCACAAACTACAACCCTGTGCAATCCCTGAAAGGTGCCAAGCTCAACCTGAACTGGATCTGTGATCGGGTTAGTTAAGAGCTGATTCGCCACTCCTACTACCTTGACTGTACGTCCCGAAAGGGGCAACTTCGGAACCTCTGAACTTCTAACTGTAGAGCGCATAGCTCCTGTGTCAACCAAGAATGAAACCTTGTGATCCATTACCTTCCCTTGCACATAGGGCCCTCTCTGATCTACTTCTAGGGACGCTGCAAGCCCACACTCCTCACTATCTGAACTCTCATCCGACCATTCATCGTTTATTCCACTCTCACCACGCAATGGGAACAGTTGTACTGTGTTATTGTGACTCATTCTTTGACCCGTGACCTGTTGAGGAAGCATCACCTGTTGCTGTTCCATTGGTGCTAAGGGCAACTGCATTTGCTGTCTAGGTACCAAAGGAACCTGCTGTTGCATTTGCTGCATCTGTATCGGTTTTACACGTGGCATCTACACTTGTTGCATGGGTTGAAGACCTTGCATCTGAACCATGTTATTCTGAAAATTCGGATTAGGACCTCTCATCCTTGGTCCTTTAACATTTTGAAATGCATTGACATCATTGCTTTGTTGAACAACATCCTCCTGCACCACCATCGGGCACTCCCGCTTCCAGTGTCCGATGCCCCCGCAAGCATGACAAGGTAACACCTTCTTCATCCCCTGTACATCATTTTGAACTACTACGGTATTCAGGTCAGGACCACTGTTCACAAAACCTCCTCGACCTCTGCCTTCACTTGCGCCTGAAACATCCAGTTTCCTTGCGGTTGTTGCACCATCTGCTGTAAACCATTTCCCTGCATCCCTGCTTGTGCTGCCTTAATTTGCATTACCCTCACTTTCTCCTTTAACTTTCTCTGCTTCAACTCAATTTTGTCACTACAGTATTTCACATACTGCAACACCTCGTCAATTGGCTTTGCTTGCCAACAGATCAAATGATTCTTAATCATCTGGCTAATCTTGGGTCTCCAATCCTTCAACAAACCTGAACACAAGGTGATTCATGTCCTTCGTCTCTATGACCTCTGTAGCACTGCAGTGCTTGAACGCTTTCCACAACCTTTCACAGTGGGCATGTATCGACTCTTTGGCCTCCTGCGCCGTTTGATCAATCTTTTGCCAATCAATATTTTGCGGCGACACCTTCTGCTTCAAGAACTCAATCACCTTATAGTAGTACCTCATCACCTCAGGAGACGGTGCTCCTGTGACTCTATCTCTTGCTGGTTCCGCGGTTGGCCAATCCACATTCCTCTTGCACTCAATCCACAAATCAGCTGCACCTATGATCTCAAAAAGAGTATTCAGGTCTTCCCAAAAACACTTCCCAAGCTTCACAAACCTATCTGTCTGCTGGTACCACTCTAGTGGCTTCTCCCTCAGCCTGGGGAAATCATTTGTGAATGACAGAATGTCACCTCTAGACCATGGTACATGGACAAGAACCCCTCCTGCCGTCTCTCTCATTGGTAACATCTTTATTGTACCGGTATCCGGCACTGGTTTCGCCTGCTGCTGCTCCGGGTAGTCACTTTTCTTTTTATCTCTTTTCTTTTCCCATCTGCCTTCCCACTTCTCTAAGGCTCCCCAAACTTGTGCACTCTGCAATATTTCTTTAAGGTGTGCCTTCATCCCAGTAGACCTCATGTGTTCAAAATCCTTGGGCTCAAAATCTAACCTGTAACTCCTCTTCAGATGTTTAGTATTGTCTAAGTCTATGCCATATTTATCTGCCAGGTTTGCCAAGTTCTGGTGCACCTTGCTCACTTCTTTAGTTATCTTTGGGCACAGATACCTCAACTCTGCTTCTGTGTATGACTCTAGCCTGTTCACTCCCATGCTCCCTTCAACCAGTTCATTTGCCTCCATGCCCAACCTCACGAAATTCAGGTACTCTTCCCTTTCAGACCGCTCTGCTTTCGCAGGAGTAGTCTGTGGTGAATTTAACTTGTCTAACCATTCATTCAGTTGTTGCGTGGTTAAACCTTACAAGGAGATATTTCCAGCCTGCATCATCGGTGTTTGCGGTACATTTGCACTTGAGATCTGCGGAGTCAGCAGTCCCAAACCTGATTGTCTCATGGTATCTGGAGTAACCCAAATCGGACTGAAGTCTAACAGGGACCTAGTTCTCTCTATTGTCTGTTCCACTGGAGTCATCCCTTGAGAGCTCCCTACGAACCCTCCTCTTGTCATTTCTTGGGTCATTATTCCCTGATCACATACACTAGACTTTGCCTGTGCATACAACGGTACTGGCGGACCAACTGTAATAGGTAAGGATATGGCGGCTGGAGGCTGCTTGCTCCCCAAAACATGTGGAGCATTAGCTCCCATATTCTGATTCATGATCGGTGCTGTGGCTAACTCCGGTCCCATGACCGAGGTGTAATTCGGGACCATCTGTTGCTGTACCTGAGGCAGTAAAAGTGGAGTTGGCTCAGTCTGTATTAGCTTTGGTCTTGTATATGCTGGATCTGACGGCACCATCAAATTTTAGTAGTTTCTAGTACTGGGACTTCAAGGTAAAGCCTCTGAACCTGTGGTGGCTGCAGCTATGTCTGCATCTCTGGAGCAGTAGACACACTGACACTATTCTGTATCGGAACTGGTGTTGCAACAGTATTTACCTGTACCGTGTTTGTTGTCCCCTGGTTCTGCGTTGAATTTATAAGACCTGCACTAGTACTTGGTCTATTGTCATCTAGGGCGTATGGCGGTGGTCGATCATGTAGCAACTGATTAAGGAACTCATCATCATCTGAGTCGTCTTCCTCTGCCCAGGACTTCTTAGTCTCCTTTTCTTTGCTAGAACCCTTATCCGTCTTACAAGTGGCTTTCCCTCCTTGGGTTCCGCCTTCTTGAGTTATTGCTGGAAACATCCTAACTCCCTCTACTATTTCTCTTCTCCAAACCCTCTGTGCGCTATACCATCTAACTTCCGCCAGTGTCTTTTCTGCTTTCCTCATTCTCCTCTCATACTTCTGTTGCTGCTGTCGTATTGCCATCAGTTCCCAAATTGCTAGCGCCTCAAACTGTGCTGGCCTCGGGGGGTGGCTTTTGCTCATTTAACACCCTCTGCAAATTTTCCAAAAATCCTTACATTGAACGTTCCGTGCTCCAGAAATGCCAAACACCATTCTTTCTCTTTCATTTTGCACCATTGCTTTAGCCAAAGACATGGTGCAACTCCTCTCTCCTCCATTACGGCATAAGCCGGTGTATCCTCTGGCAGTGTAGGCTCCCCTACACTCGCTGTAATGTACACATCTCCCCTCAAAGCGCTCTTTAGAGCCTTGAAAAACTTCATTTCTGCGTCTTTTATTTTGTTAACAATCGAACCAGGAAGTGACTTTAATTCCCAGAACTCTCTTCGCTCACCTTCTCAACCAATTGCTCTCATGGACAGCTGCCAATCCGTGCGCGACCCTTCTTACTAAACGACCTATCCCAGCGCTGCTCCAATTACGTCACACTCACACACACTGCAGCTGACAAAGTCTTGCGGCTTGTCTCCCTCACTCTCAATTCACACAAACTAATGCAATATATTGCGAGCACTAACAAAAACTCAAATTTGCCGGTTTACTACTAGAAAGGGTAACACAATCACTTCAGAACTTTACAGAGATTTTGCTCAGCCACTACTCTCTCCTTCTCAGATCCCGCACTCGCAAGCAAAATTTGACCCGCAAATTCTACTCTCAACTTGTCAATGGGTTGTCCTAGTGCACTTTAGGACTCACCAAATCTCCATTGAAGTTTTCATTCACTCACATTGACTCAAACTCGACTCGTCAATCCCGCCCGATTGACCTATTAAACCGCGGAAATTACAACATAAACCATCAGTATACTCTGGAGTCTTAGACCACGCAGGGTCCGTACATCACCAACAACCACGTGGACAATTTTATTTTTAGCACAAAGCGCCACACTCACATGAAGTTCGCCGACTTCCCTACTCTCATACTGCGGAGTACGCACATTCCTACTAAAACATCACCTGGCCTAAAATTCTCACAAACCTCACAATTCACCTGCGGTATGCATAGGCTGTGCAAGCGCAAACCGTACGTCACTCACTCTATCACTAGAACGCCAAGAACATACCCAACTCATTTCAGCAAGCTCCGAGATTCTGGGAAAGTCATTTGGGGCTTAGGGGCACATCATCTTTCCAATTTGCATTATTCAAAAACTATTTTCAAACAGTGGTCCCTTGTCCTAGGGCCCCAAAGGGCCGAAACCACCCTCTGCTACCAGAACTGATAATGCGTCTGAACCTTGATAAGTAGACTTACAAGGAGACACGTCTAGGCCAATTAACCTTTTGCCCACGTCTGGGGACTTCCCAGGACGAGATATCTTTTGGCATCACAATCAATAAGTTAATGGCTCTATCAATGTTCACAATACTAAGCAAGCAAGCTAATCAAAAACATTTAATATAAATCAATACAACAAACGCACCATGACCTTTCAGCCATGAATAACCACAACAAATCTAGTAAGAGTTAGGATATTTATTCCCTATTAGTTACAATCTAATATCATGTTTATTAGTTTCAGCAATAACAAGCACATCAAAACCACTATAACTTGGCAACTCAGCAAAACTTTATCAAAGCATATATCATGAACATTAGAATAAAGCACGACATGAACATGTATCAACTTTAGCAGGGTATCAGTAGTACATTGTTCAACAAAGCACGAATTCAGTCATATGTCTATTTGGATCCGATATTAGTGAACTCCTTCACTAACTTCGAATTAGCATCAGCATGTTGGGCTTCATGCAAAACAATTTGGTAACATGAATTTGGAAAACATATAACTATGGTCTCTATCAAAAGAGCAGTTGGTACTTAGAAAGAAAATGCAAACAGACTATTACAATTTCATCAGATAGTTACCCATCCGAATGAGTCAGCAAACAGCGTCAGTGTTCGTCTTCAGGACATCAGTCGATTCGCCATCAGCCTGGATAAAACAGGCAGGTTTAAGATAAAGAACAAGACTTTTCTCATAAGGAGGAGAAGTGCATATCGGACAAGGGGTAGGAAGAGGATGGCTTAAAGTATCAGACAGCCAAAGACAAAGGCGGTCATTACAACCCTGGCGGTCGGTGTTAAAGCTGCGGTAAAAGCGCCAACAGGCCGGCGGAAAAAAAAATTGAATTACGACCGTGGCGGAAACCGCCCACATAGACAGCCACTTTAACACTACGACCACAAGGCTGTACAAACAAACACCGCAGCGGTAACCGCCAACAGACAGGCGGAGGACTATGTACCGCCCACAGAATTACAACAGTCCAATCCGCCACCTTTTCTGGGGCGGATTCACCGCAAACAAAAACACGGCAGAAACAGGACTTGGAAGGGGAAACGCTCACCTCTACACACCCCACGAGGAACCAGGAAACCAGGACGCCATGGAACCCGAGCTCCAGATTCTTCCAGCCTTTATCTTCCTGCTCATCTACCAGGAGCACGAACGCCAGCGGCGAAGACCACGTGAGTACTGCACCTACGACACAGGGGAGGGGGGAGGGAAAAAACAGTGACACACACATGCAACACGCAAAACCCCCACCCCCACCCTCACCCACGACAACACACACACTAATACATCATGATACATTACAGTTACACCCCCAACCCCCACTGGAAGAATGCAAGGATAAAAGGAAATTAGTTGAACATTTGTAATCTATTAAAATACAGTAATAAAAAATATATATACACACTATAAACAAATATATACACCAAGAATACAAGTCCAAGGTATTCCACTATCATAGTCCGTGGACCACTGGGCCCAAAAGGCATGGGCGAGGCCCACACAAGATACCCGAACAAGACGGAGAGAACGCTGCTGGGGCATCAGATAGAAAAAAAACAGGCACCTCAGGGGGAAGGGAAAGGGGGGCCACCTCAGCCGGATGAGTGCACGATGCCAGATCCACGAGGGGGCTCCATGCCCACTGTTCAATCCTGGGGAGTGCAAAGCCACAGTCTCTCAAGTGGATAACATACTCCACTGGTTCTGGAGGGGGCTTTGTGCCCAGAGTGCTTCATCCTGCCAAGGACAGAGGTAGTGGATGCCTTTCTCCACTGGTTCTGGAGGGGGCTTTGTGCCCAGAGTGCTTTATCCTGCCAAGGACTGTGTGAGTGGATGTGAATCTCCATTGGTTCTGGATGGGGCTCTGTGCCCAGAGTGCTTCATCCTGCCAAGGACCGTGTGAGTGGATTTGAATCTCCACTGGTTCTGGAGGGGCCTTTGTGCCCAGAGTGCTTCATCTTGCTCGTGGCGGCCTCAGTAGCGTCGGAATCTTTGGTGCTCATTGGCCTGCGGTGCTTGTTGCGGCGGTGTTCTGGGCAGCGGTGCTTGTTGTGGCGGTGTCCTGGGCAGCGGTGCTTTTTGCGGCGGTGTCCTGGGCAGCGGTGCTGGTGGCAGCGGTGTCCTGGGCAGTGGTGCTGGTGGCGGCGGTGTCCTGGGCAGCGGGGCTGGTGGCGGCGGTGTCCTGGGCAGCGGTGCTGGTGGCAGCGGTGTCCTGGGCAGCGGGGCTAGTGGCGGTCTTGTCCGCCGTGCAGATTTTCCCAGACTTGCCGGTTTTACTGTGCCCCTTCCCCACATTGGATGGTGGCGCAGCTGTCCCCACAATCCCAACTGTACCCCTGGGAGCGGCTTTGGTGGCTGATTTCTTTCCTCTCTCCCGCCGGTCACTGACCAACTTTTTGTGCTTTACAGGTGGGGGACTGTCCGTGCTATGGCTCCTTGCCACACTGGCTGCCCTGCTGCCTGACGCACTTCAGAAGCCGGTTACTACTGGCACCACTGGTCCCGCAGATGTTGTGGCTGAGGTGCTGGGTTGGGACCTGGAGAGACGGGCCCTAGGAGATTGAAGGGGTGGGGGAGGTGAGGGGAAGAGGTCAAGGTTGGACAGGAAAAGTTTTTGGGGAACACTGGGACGGGTAGATGGAGGGGGTTTGGGAGTGGAGGAAGAGGTAGTGGTTGTAGGAGGTGTACATTTGGTGACTTTGGGTGAAGGTGCATGGGCTGGAGGCTGTCGTGAGGTGGATGGCTGTTGGGTGGGTGTGTGGCTGCTTTTGTGTACCTTGGGATGTGGGCTCATAGACACACTAGTAGAGGACACAGGGGATGTGTGAATGGTAGTGGGGGTGGTGACTGCACGTGAGCGGGGTGTGGTGGTGGGTGTGCTGGTGATGGATGTAGTGGCTGAGGATGTAGTGCATGCAGGTGTGAGTGGAGACGAGACAGGGAGGGAGGAGGGAGACGAGGAGGAGGGGGACACAGTGGAGGCAGTGGATGTTGGTGTGTCTGCATGTGTATGATGCTTGTGTGAGTGCCTGTGGGATCTGTGGTGCTTATGTTTGCCAGAGCTTCCCTTGTGTGTTGAGGTGTGAGCATGCTGGTCTGATGGTGTGCTTGGGATAGGCTGAGGTACAGGGGTTTGGGTCTGGGTGGAGGAAGTTGAAGGGGGGAGGCTAGAGACAGGGACAATGGCTGCCATCAGTGCTGAGGCCAGAGTCTGAAAAGCTCGCTGATGGGCTGTCTGACCAGAATGAATGCCCTCCAGGTATGCATTTGTTTGTTGCAACTGCCTCTCTACACCCTGGATGGCATTCAAAATGGTAGACTGCCCAACAGTGAGGGACCTGAGGAGGTCAATGGCCTCCTCACTGAGGGCCGCAGGGGTGACAGGGGCAGGGGCTGAGCTGCCTGGGGCGAAGGAGATGCCAACCCTCCTGGGTGAGCGGGCACGGGACACACGCTGAGGGGCTGCTGGGTGGGCGGTGCTGGTAGGGGGGGTGGCGGCTGGACCTGTAGATGCGGGGGCACAGATGGGCCTGCCACCGCAAGGGAGCTCCCATCAGAGGAGGAGTCCGTATCGCTGATCTCAGCTCCTGTCCCTGCCGTGGAGCTCCCCTCGCCCTCCGTCCCACTGGTGAATTCAGACTCCGTTGTGTTGCCCTCCAGGGCCATGTGGGATGCAGCTCCCTCCTGCTCCGGTGCCACTGCTCCTCCGCCTGATGATGCTAATGCACACAAGAACAGGGAGACCACAAAAAGGGGGGAAAGATAGAAGAAAAACATGTTGAGTGCATGCAATACCGCTACCGTTGGCAGACACTACAGACACAGAAGCCCCCTGCACTACGCCGTGCACTTGGAGTTCCCTAATTAATCCCAGGGACATGGGTTACAAGGCTATGCCCAATTGCTGCACACATGGATGTCACAGGAGCCTGACTAGATGTAGTTGGCACTGTACACAGGTGGGGTGGGGCGCCACAGGGCCTGCCTTAAGAAGGGACCTTGCCTACTAAACTTGCCCTGGCCTAGGGGAACCCACAGCCCACCTCCCCCACCCAGACACCCTTCCAATGCACGCTGAATCAGCAGAATGAGAGTGTACTCACCCCCTTGTGGCTGCTTTGATGCCCTCAAGCGCCCATCCAACTCCGGGTATGCCACCGCCAGAATCCTGAACATCAGGGGTTCATGGTGCGACGGGCACCCCTCCCACATTGGAAGGCCATCCCCAGCTGGGCCTCCGCCGTCTTCTTGCTCCAGCGGCGAATGTCCTCCCATCTTTTCCAGCAGTGGGTGCTCTGTCTGTGGTATACCCCCAGGGTCCGGACTTCCTTGGCGATGGCCAAATGTCCTTCTTCTGGTGGGCGCTGACCTACAGGAATAGTAAAGGGGAAAAGGAGAAGATGTTACCGTCCGCACCGTCACAGTCATTGGCCCGCATCCCTACCCTTGCCATGACGCACATGCACTCACCGTCGTTTCATGCACGCCTCATTCTTACCCCCCCCTATCTTTCATCCACACCACTCCACACAGGCATTGCCCATACAGCATGCTCACAGTGTACTTACCTGTTTGTCTGGAGGACCGTAGAGTAGCGTGTACTGGGGGAGGACCCCATCCACTAGTTTCTCCAATGCCTGCATGCTGAAGGCAGGAGCCCTTTCCCCAGATACACAAGCCATTGTCTCTTCCAGACTGAGGTCATAGCAGCACTTGCAGTGTAGGTCCTCTCCTGTCGAAGATCAAGTATCAAGTGATTGAAGAGTGAGAAAATGTCTGTCACGTCTGCGGCGGTGCGTACCGTCACCGCCGGTGTACATCGTCATTGGCTCGTGGGACCCATAGGGTCCAATGTTAACCAATGCAGGATAGCGCTGCGGTCTTCGACCGCATACCGCGACGGTGTACAACGCCAGCGCAGTTACCTCATATCCCCTTGTCCCACTTTACAGGTTAGGCAGCCACCATTTCATGGGCCCACATGGCATTATTTTGGATTGCGTCACACATATCTAGGCCTTGCTTAAACACTAATACAGGCATATGTCGATTTGCTAATATTTTCCGATTAAGCTGTGTTTATGTACCTCAGAGTTGGTTGACTCTCTACTTGCTGTTCTCCTCCATAGGCACCGTCCGCTGGGGCATGTGAGGAGATGGCGGCATCCTCCGGTGTACAGACCGCTGGTGGACCTGTCGACAATGGAGGAAAGACATGTGGCTCATCACCTACAGGCTTGATCGTGCCACAATCCATGAACTGTGTGCCCAGTTGGAGCCAGACCTGATGTCAGCTATCCGCCATCCCACAGGAATCCCCCCCTCTAGTGCAGGTGCTGTCAGTACTCCATTTCCTGGCAAGTCGGTCTTTTCAAACTACAGTGGCCATAGCATGAGGGATGTCCCAGCCTATGTTCTCCAACGTGTTGTCCAGAGTGTTGTCTGCCCTGCTGAAACACATGCGCAGCTACATCGTTTTCCCTCAGGTGGAGGATTTGACTACAGTGAAAGGTGACTTCTATACCCTGGGACATATCCCCAACATCATAGGTGCCATTAATGGGACACATGTGGCCTTGGTTCCCCCCACACAGGAGTGAACAGGTGTACAGAAACCGGAAGAGTTACCAATCGATAAATGTGCAGATGGTGTGTTTGGCAGACCAGTACATCTTCCATGTGAATGCCAAAGTTCCTGGCTCGGTGCATGACGCTTATATTCTACGGAATAGCAGCATCCCTTATGTGATGGGGCAACTCCAGAGGCACCGTGTGTGGCTATTAGGTGAGGACATGGACCAATATAGTGTGACTAGGTGTCTGGGTCTGGGGATGTCCCTATGAGTTAGTGTGTGTCTAACAGTTGTCCCTTGACATTTGCAGGTGACTCTGGTTACCCCAACCTGTCATGGCTACTGACCCCAGTGAGGAATCCCAGGACAAGGGCAGAGGAACGCTACAATGAGGCCCATGGGTGAACTAGGTGGATTATAGAGCAGCCCTTCGGCCTCCTGAGGGCCAGGTTCCGGTGCCTCCATCTGACAGGTGGTTCCCTATTCTACTCACCAAAGAAGGTGTGCCAGATCATTGTGGCCTGCTGTATGCTTCACAGCTTGCCTTTGCGACAAAAGGTGCCTTTTCTGCAGGAGGATGGTCCAGATGGAGGTGTTGTGGCAGCTGCGGAGCCTGTGGACAGTGAAGACGAGGAAGCAGAAGAAGAGGACATAGACAACAGAAACATGGTGATCCTGCAATACTTCCAGTGAGACACAGGTAAGAAGACAACACTGCCTGCTACATCTGATTTAATTCTACTACCTCTCATCTGTCTGTCATTTTCACCCAGTGTATGGTCACTGAGTTGTCACTTTCCCTTACGATTTCACAGATGTGGGTCCCACTGTGTGACATCTACTTTGTTTCCGCATGGACTAGAGCTGTGTGACATAGGTATGTTGACATTACATTTGATATAGCATTTTGCCACTGTTATTGCTAATACACATTTTCGAAAGCACAGACAGACTCCTGATTGTTTTGTGATTTAAGGGCATTTATTTAAGTGCTCAATAGTGGAGGGGGTTGTAAAATGCTCAGGGGTGATGGTGGAGGAATGTCCATGGCAGAGTCCAGTCTATTAATCTCACAGGTGTATTGTCAAAAGGGGCATAGGAAGTGGAGCTAGGGCAGTTTAAGTGTGGACAGGGTGACAAAGTGGGACAGAAGGATGACAATCAGGGTGGTCTCATTTCTTGGCAGGGGTCTTGGCATTGTTCTCTGTCTTTGTCCTGGATCTCAGGGACCGCTTGCAGGGTGGTTCTCCATCTGCAGGGGAGGGGGGCTGGTGTGGTGGTCCTGTGGCGGTGCCTCCTGCCCACTAGCGCCGGCGGAGGTGGTGGGCAGTTCATCGTCCAGGCTAATGTCAGGGGCCCCTTGTTGTGCCACAGTGTCCCTCCTTGGTGTTCACGAGTTCCTTCAGCACCCCTACAATGGTGCCCAGGGTGGAATTAATGGATTTGAGTTCCTCCATGAAGCCCAAATACTGTTCCTCCTGCAGCCGCTGGGTCTCCTGAAACTTGGCCAGTACCGTTGCCACTGTCTCCTGGGAATGGTGGTAGGCTCCCATGATGTTGGAGAGGGCCTCGTGGAGAGTGGGTTCCCTGGGCCTGTACTCCCCCTGTCGCACAGCAGCCCTCCCAGTTCCCCTGTGTTCCTGTGCCTCTGTCCCCTTAACCGTGTGCCCACTACCACTGCCCCCAGGTCCCTGGTGTTGATAAGGGTGGTGGGTTAGCCTGGGTTCCCTGTAGTGGTGGACACACTGCTGATTGACGTGTCCTGGGGACAGAGGTATGGGCCCGCTGGGTGGGTGCTGTGCTGGTGTTTCAAGAGGGGGGAAGCTCTGTAGTGGCCTGAGCCAGTGTGAGGGGAACCGACTTTCCCGAGGTCCCAGATGGACCGGGCTGGTCATCTTGATCCAGTTGGACAGAGCTGCTGTCATCACTGTGGGCCTCTTCTGTCGGTGGAGTGGACATATCTGGACCCTCCTGTCCGGTGAAGTTGGGTAGGGGTCCTGCAGGGATGTAAAGGCATGATTATTGCATCTTTGTGTGCCATGTTGTGCAATGGGTGGGTGACCGTGTACCCCAGTGCTTGCATTCCTGTGTAGGACCTTGTGTGATAATGGTTTAGGGGGGTGTATGGGTATTTGCAGTGGCCCTGCTTTGGTGATGGGTGTCCATGCTTTGGTGTTACATGCAGGGCTTGGGTTTGAGATGTGTGGTTTGTGATATTGGGACATACATGAGGAGTTGAAGTGATGGGATGAGGGCAAGGGTGGGGGTATGAGATAGCATGCAGGTGGGTGGGGGATGAAGTAGTTAAAGGTTTGACTTACCAGAGTCCATTCCTCCAGCTACTCCTGCAAGGCCATCAGGATGCAGTATAGCCAAGACCTGCTCCTCCCATGTAGTGAGTTCTGGGGGAGGAGGTGGGGGTCCACTGCCAGTCCTCTGAACTACAAGGTGGTGTCTTGAGACCACAGAACGCACCTTCCCCCGTAGGTCATTCCACCTCTTCCTGATGTCATCCCGTGTTCTTGGGTGCTGTCCCACTGCGTTGACCCTGTCCACGATTCTTCGCCATAGCTCCATCTTCCTAGCTATGGTGGTGTGCTGCACCTGTGATCCGAATAGCTGTGGTTCTGCCAGGATGATTTCCTCCACCATGACCCTGAGCTCCTCCTCAGAGAACCTGGGGTGTCTTTGCGGGGCCATGGGGTGATGTGTGGGGTGGTGTGTGTTGTGATGTGTGGGGTGATATTTAGAGGTTTGTTGTGTGAGGTGCTTGGATGTTGTGTGAGTGATGGTGTTGAGTGCCTGTGGATGCTAGTTTGTAGATGGTGGTGTCTCTCTCTGGCCTTCAGTCGCAATTGTTGACGTAAGGGTTTGTGGGTGATGTGGGTGTGTGTTTTATATTGTATTGGGTGTGTGGGAGTGGTGTGTGTATGTTTATCAGGTGTGTGTATTTGGAATTGTCCAATGTGGTAGTGTTTTGTATATGTGTGTGTATTTTGAGTGCGGCGGTGTGTACCGCCAATGGAATACCGCGGTTGAAAGACCGTCGTGTGGATTCGTGGGTCATGATAGTGTGGGCGTATTCCTGTTGGTGTAATAGTGGAGGTTTTGTTATCGCCAGTTTATCACTGACCTTTGGTGTGGCAGACTTGTGTGGGTGTCTGTATTTTGGCGGATTCCGAGCTGTGGGTCATATTGACCTTGGCGGAATTCCACAGCCGCTGCGGTGTGTTGGCGGTCTTCTGCACGGCGGTAAGCAGCTTTTACCGCCAATGTTGTAATGACCACCAAAGTCTCTCAGAATGGCAAGGGATAATGAAGAATGGCGAAGAATGGCTCAATAATGGCAAGGTAATAGCTGATTTCTCCTCGGGTCACGCCGTTGTATCAAAACTGTCGAACAAGTCTGTAATTTCCCATTGGGCAATATTTGGTGCATGATTATCTCTGTCCAATAATTCTTCACACACCTTACTTGAATTTTCATCTAACACTGTTCTCATGCAGTTGATTGGCTCCTGTGATTGATGTCTTCATCGGGTGGAATGTCAGTTAAGAAAAGTTACACTTGTCGCTCCAGTCAGTAGTTCCATTGTCTTCTCCTAGTCCAGGCGACCTTGCACCTGTTGCGAATTACACTGTTGCATTCGGCAAGAATGTCTCCTTGAGCAAGTTGGGTCCCATGAGATAGAATTTACTACAGCTACACACATATCTCTAGCTTCTGGAAAAGTACAGCTTCGTGTCCTTCAGGAAAGCAGCACATTGCACGTTAGAAAAACACAATTAATATGAGACCAGGCAGCTTGGCCCAGACCCTTGCTAACTAAGGCCTAGTGATTAACTTAACAAAACCCTAATACATAATTCTTAATGCTAATACAAAGTCATACATTAGTACTTTGTTAATTCATTATTAGTCAGTTTCATTAATCATCGTATACATTGGTGGGCACTCCACGTGGGCACATTTCAAACGCGTACATTATTTCTCCATTAACACATCTCCTATGCGGCTTCATTACAAATTATATTGCAAGCTTTTCATGTTAATATTCATTTTAAAGGTCACACTTCAACAAAGCCACAGCGCCTTCTGCACCATAGGTAGCTACGTCTCTGGCTGCAGAGGGGCGAGCCGGGATCTGACCTATTTTTTCACCTGGGTGGATCTTACCAGGACGCCTAATGCTTCGATCAGCGACCAGTGGTAGAGTTGCAACTGTTGGATTGTAGTTATTAGAATCAAAATTAACATGAAATGTTTGCAAATTAATGTATAATGATGCCGCGTAGAAATTGTATTAATATGCTTTTAACACATGCGTGTGAAATGTGCCCACGGGGAGTGGCCACCAATGTACACGATGATTAAATGAAATTGACTAATGATGAATTATTGATGTACTAATGTATGATTTTGTACTAGCATCAAGAGTTATATGTTAAGATGTCGCTAACATTTAATAACTAGGCCTTAGTTAGCATGAGTCGGGCCTAGCTGCCGGTCTCATATTAAGTGTGTTTCTCTAACGTGCGATGTGCTGACTTGCTGAAGGACATGTAGCCGTACTTTTCCAGAAGCTAGAAGATGTGTGTAACCGTAGTAAATTCTTTCTCATGAGACTCGACTTGCTCAAGGAGACATTCTTGCTGAATGCAACAGTGTAAACTTGCAACAGGTACAAGGTCGCCTGAACTGGTAAAGACAAGGGAGCTACTGACTGAGCCTGAGAGAATAAAGTTAGTACCTGACATTCTACCCGTTGGAGACGTCAATTACAAGAGGCAATAAACTACGTGAGAACTGTTCTAAAGTGACAATCCTAATGAGGTGACTACCTGATTATTGGATGAGATAATGATGCACCAAAATTTGCCCAGTTGGAAATTAGGGAACTGTACAACAAGATTGATATAATCCTTTGACACAAGGAGAAATCAGCCATTACGTGCCTTTTTGCTATCACCTAGCCACTTTGTCACTCTGACTTTGCTGTTTGATTTTTCAAACCATCCTTATCTTTGTCCTGCCGATTCATACCTTTCCTCCTTATGAGGGAAGTGTCCCGTATTGCCTGTCTTGCTGAACTTTGCTGTGTTTCCTGGCCGATGGCAAATCAACTGATGTCCTGAAGACGAAGACTGACTCTGTATGCTGACCCATTACGGAGGGTAACTATATGATAATGAAATTGTAATTGTCTGTTTGCCTTTCCTTTCTAGGTACCAACTGCTGCCTTTTGATAGAGACCATAGTTAGATGTTTTCAAAATTTGTGTTGCTAAATTTTTTTGCATGAAGCCCAACATGCTAATACTAATTTGGTGTTAGTTAAGGAGTTCCCTAAAACGGACGCAAATAGGCAAATGACTGAATCAATGCTTTGTTGAATAATGCGCAAATGATACTCTGCTAAAATTAATCCATGTTGACGTCGTGCCTTGTTCTGATGTTTATGATCTTTGCGTTAATGAAATCTTATTCTAGTTGCCATATTGTGACATTGCCGATGTGTTTTCTGGTGTTGAGACTAATAAACTTGCTGGTAGAGTGTAACCAATAGGGAATAAAGTAACGTAAATCTTACTAATTTTGTGTGGTCATTCATGGTTGAAAGGTCATGGTGTGATCAAACTTTATTGATGCATTTATCTAGATTGGTTTCCTTTGACATACTAAATATTGAGAAAATTATTGACCTAGTGATTTGTATGCTGATGAGTTGTCTCGTCCTAAGGTGTCTTCAATCAGGGTCAAAAGATTAATTGGCCTAAAACGAGTCCCAGACAAATTAAATTATCTAAGACGGGACGCGTTATCACAACCAATGTTTTCTTATCTTCCGCTCATGGGGCGGGTCATTTCCACAGCAGTACCTGTTCTGGCACTGCCCTGCAGATTTTCATTCTTACACTTCGTGCCGGCTGTAGATGGCCCTGCTCGAAGACCACCTGCATCACAGTCTATTACTCCTCATAGATAAAGTTGGGAGCCCTTTCTCTTTGCTCTTCAGCAATTGCGCAGTGCATAAACTGCCTAAGAGCAGGAGGCTGGGCGCTGATGGTGTCCACTGTGGAAAAGACTATACAGAAATTTGCACTTTGGCATTGATTCTTTAGACTGAGGTAGTGTCACACGGTGTGGGCTAACTGTATGCTACGTAGAACCTAAAAAGCCTAAAATCATCTTGTACCATTACCAAGAGAAAAATGACAGCCAACTAGGCATGGTGAAGCAGATTCGTTGAATATGCAAAAACAAAAACAAAAACAAAGAAGCAACATTTCTGTTGCTAATAGTGGGGGCAGGGGGCAAGACTTTCTAGTCCCCATGAGAGGGTGATTTAAATTTGCTAGACTTTATACCGCTACACAAATACGCACACCTGGATGTTTTCGACATGTATTGAATCATTAAAATATATGCACACAACTTATTCATACACAAACAGTTTGCATGTCCGTTGATTCTCGCAGGATCAAGCAAAAGAGGATACATTCTCACAATGGCGTCTCTGTTCGATGTTGGTTTCAAATAGTTGAACTACCCATATTTAGGTCTGACTTTACAGCGCAGATTCGTTTCACCTTATTTGAGCAACAGAGAAAGAACAATCAGAAGCTCTACTGGCAAATGGGGGTTGTTTCCATCATATATTCATTAACTAGAGCACACCATTTGATTGGATAGAAGTTCTGGGCTTCCACTGAAAAAAGTTTGTGCTTCAATTGGACTTTTTCGAACTGATCTGTTTATTAAGAGACATTTTTTATTTGCAATTTTAGTATCATATTCCTGATGGTTGCCTACTTACGCACAATACAACAGGACTGAGCAGCACATGGGGACAAGCTAATGATAAAGGCTTGATTGGTTCATTGCGAAACATTATGTCAGATGCGATAGTTCTGATCTGTTTATTACAAAAAGTTATGACAAAGTTAGTAGGCCTAATTTGTAGTGTGAAAAACATTTGTTAAGGCTAATAGGACGGTAAGGGAATTAAAAACCGTAGACAATTATTTTTAGATACTGTACTAGTCAACGATGCTGGTGCTTACTCCCTTTGACAAACCCTGGGGGAACAAGATTTTCAGTGTTAGAACCTATGTTAGGCTGCCTGAAGAGGGGTTTTACTTTATTTTGCCATTCATAATTTTATGTCTGTATGCCTGACGGTTGCCTTTGATAAAACTTATGCTTAATTTAGCAAGCTGGAGTTGGTCAAGGTGAAAAGCCAAATTTAAAGGCCATATGCTTGTTTTGTTCATTGGGAAAACATATGTCACATGCAGTAGGTCTGATCTGTTATGGAAAGTTAAAACAGGAAATACATCTGACTTATTTATTATGGAAAGCATATGTTAACTCCAACAGGTCTTTACACTGGATTGTTATAACACTCTGTTAAAGCCAGTAGACAGACACTTTATTACAGGAATCTCACAAATTAATTTAGTAAGCAAAGGTTTTTGTGCTTATTACTCTCTTCGACAAAACCTGGGGATAGAGGATGTGCACAGTGATATTACCTGCAAGACCCGCCTGAGAGGGCATGAAAGGTTGAGTTGCCTGCCAGGCTTTTAGCTGTTTAGGAATGCAAACACAGGTATGGTGGTCTGTTCTACCTTTCAGATCACTATCCCTGTGTTTGTAGCCAATCACGGAGGGTCGTAATATGCTTGATTGGTATTCATTAGATCAGTCTGTATTTCCGTATCCCCTCACTACTAGAGATTTTACAATATTGCCAAATAGTACAAAGGATGCATCTCATGCTATGAGACAGGTTGCAAAAAATCAGTATGCATTTTATGACCACATTTTGAAAATTATCTCTTAGTACATCGGGTCCCTGTTCGCTTCCAATGGTACAATTTTTGTGCAAATTACCTTCATGTCATTCCCTCTCCCTTTCAGGACCTCAAGAAATAATCTGTTTTCCTGTTGTTTCTTTAGAAGTCTCTCTTTCTTGAAGGGTTTAGAGGTGCTGTATAAAGCATTCACCAATGTGCATGATATAAAATCAATCAAGATTAAAGACACCATGGTTAAATGGGCAAATACATTTCTATCGTCCAACCAAAGAACACCTTAAATTATTAATGTCTCTATAAATCAAAGGACCTTTTCATTAAATCGTCCAGTGCCATCTCCCATGCTATTCTCACAACCCTGTAGTTAATCACTCAGGGTAGATTTAGAGTTTAACGGGCAGAGTGGACTCCATCACGATAGTGGAGGTCATTTCCCCAGTCCATCTTGAGATGTCTGTTGGCCCCACGGACATCTGACTACATTGACTGGAACCGCTCACTGGAACCGCTCTAGTGGCAGTTCCTGGCAATAAAAGAAATGGTTGATGTATGGTACCATCAGCCATGATGACTAGTCGTTGAACATTTCGAAACATTTTTGTTTTTGAAAAATAAAAAATGAACGGCCCTCCACACTCTGGCAGCTTTCTTCTTGCTTGTAAGGGTCATTGTGTTATTTTTCCTGTCCCTCACCATCGGATTTTTCTTGGTGGCAGCGAACGAGAAGAAAAGGCACCTTAAACAGGGCAGACGGTGTAATGACCTTCCTCTGATGGCTCCTACTTCAATGGGCTATCAAATGAAGTATTCAATCTAGGGAGCCTTCGGGGGCCTTGTTGATGGAATACTTATTCTTATCTACCTGTATCTAAAGGAAGCGGGCAGACCGATTTTGGCGGGCAGGGCCCTCCATTGTGTTTGCAGCAGAGAACCCTGTCCACCAAACTCTATATTGGGCCCTTAGCTCCTTTAACTCTGTACTTCAGGTAACTGTGAGTACTGTCCCATATCTATAAGGGTCTTTGTATAAATAAAGCATAGCGGCTGCACTGTTTCTGATCTATTAAAGGAGAGGTCAGGCTTCTTGTCCTTACTTCTGTATAACAGGGACACATCAATAGAACCTGATGTAAGTTTAATTTTTTTTTTTTATATCTAGAGCTGAAGTGAGCCAGTGCTGATATTTTCAGTTCAAACACAATGATTCTAAGGGACATAATGTCACAACTTTCCATAAGTAATAGCTTATGTTCTTGTGGTTTGCTCAGAGTTGTTGGTATCTGGTCATTGTGCACTTACATTGCAAGGTTAACTGAGAACAATGTGCCATGTTGGGGCATTGCCATGAGCTTATTGGAGTTGGACGCATAGTTTAGAGCTCTGATGGTACGCGCTCTGCAGGCACAATAATCCTAGTCATCTTGCACCACCTGATCCCCTCCACTGCAGCAGACTGACCTTGGGGTGTTAACAGTCCTAGCGAGTGAACAGCATATACCACAGCACAGAGGGACATGGGGAGGAATCTGAGCCTGCTGCAGCAACCAAGATGGTGACTCCTGGCTAGGAAGCAGACTAGGCCAGACAGACAGAGCATAGTGAGACCAGTTCAGGAGCGGAGGCCTGCAATCACTAGAATTGGCTGCGCGAGGCAGGTCAAAGCTATGAAGGTGATGGCGTGCCTCATAAGTGGGGAACAATTGATGTAAACCAGTGACAGCGCACAGCAGCGGAGGATGAGATCACTTCAATCCTACCAGTCCGAGGCGGAGGATTCACAGAAGCGCCAGACCCACGCAGCATGAGTGTTGGGGGATGTAAGTGGTCTCCCCACCCGCATCCTATAACTCCAGCCTGGGAGAGGTCACAGGGATGAAGATCTACCATCAGGAGTGATCTAGAGGTCCCAGGCAGCCTGAGTGAAGTTGGTGCGTACCCCCTCAATGTTCAGTCCCGTTGTGGTGAGGAGCAATCAGTGGCCCTATAGTGGGGAATTTAAACATGAAGAGAGTGGGTCTGTGGATTGGAGATCAGGGCTATACCAGCCTGCACCAGGCTAGGGACCATAGTGCAGCCTAAATATACAAAGCCCACAAAGGATAAGGGTAAGAGGTGCCAGATGGCAACTGGAGAGGCTGGTTGGTGGGGGGAGATGCAGTTGGGATGCACACACAGAAAGTATGCTGGCTGTGATATATGACACCAAGACTAACCTGGATCACAAAATCGAGACAGTAGTGTTAAATATGGGATTACCTGGTCATAGACAGCATTGCCCACCTGCATTGACTACAGAAAGAAGCAGATACCCTGACAGTGAAGCTGGATGATGCAGAAGGGTGCACTAGGCAAAGTAAAGTGCGCCTTATTAGAGTTCCTGAAAAAGCTGAAGGTCCCTGTACTGAATTATTTGTGGAAAATGGGTTGCTGTCGATGGTACTGAGGGGCAAAGCTTCAAATGTTTTCATAGTGGAACAAGGGAACAGGATCCCAGGACATTGAGCTGCCAGTGGTTACCCTGATGATGGCAGAAGACATAGCATGATGAGTAGGCTTACTGTAGAAGGGGGGGGCACATGAATTGTGGGACTGGGGGGCTTAAAGGAAAAATCTAGGATATGCATGGGACAAAATCTATCAATTCTGCCTGCATCATTCATCACAGTGATGTTCCATAGGGGTTGGTGATGTTTAACTTGCATGGGGGCTTGCAACAGGCATCTCAAGCATTGTGGTGGGTAGCTGTGAGCTCGCCACACAAGGTGATATGATGGGTGGGCATTTGTGGGGGGGTACTAGGACAGCATAGGCATAGGTATAGGCAATCGTTGTGGAGACTTAAATGATTCAGAAGCACAAGACTATGGGGGGCCCAGACATGACACAGAAAATCAGACACTGCAGATGGGGGGGGTTGTGTTCCTCACACTCTCATCCTGAAAATGTGATCAGACTGGGCATCAAACTAAAGAGAAGGGTGGTAATTAAATATTTGGCCCGTCATTCACCAGACTTAATCCTACTTCAAGAAACCCTCATAGTGGCCAGCAATTGTAACTTTCTTTTCATGGGGAAATATAAAACACTTGTACACACATGGTAGGTTTCAGAGGGTTGAGGGTACTGGTCCATAGATCCCTGCAGTTCCTGGTGTCCAGAATGTGGTCAGACCCTTTGAGTTGCTAGGTGGTAGTGCAGGGTACTAGGCAAGGTAAAGCACTGAGAATGGCATACTGGGACTTGCCCCAGAGTCTACAAAACACTGAACAGGCGACACCAGGAGACTGGATCACCAAAATGCCAGAGGCACTGTTAGCGGTGTGAAATTTCTATTTAGTCCTCCAAGAGGACCTGGACAGACTGGTGAGGCCTGGGGGTGTCCAAGGGAAGACACATGGTTAGAAACTTTTCTAGATGTTTGGGTCTGTTAGATCCCTGGAGGCTCTCAAATCTAGAGATTAGGAAATATTTATATGCTTCCAACTTGATGAGATCCATGTCCCAACTAGATTACCTCCAGGTGCTTGTCCTCCAGATGATTTAGATCTCTTAATGTCCACCAAATGAGGAGGTTGCTACATTGTTAATTTCACATGGAATAATTCAATCCATGCATCCGTATGTTCAGAAATATTATTTGTTAATTGCTGTTTATATATTTTATTTATTGCTTTTTATTATCTATTTAGTGTCCCAAAGTTCAATTTATTGAAGCCACACAAATTGTTGTTTATTCCAAACGTTGAGTTTATTATAGCATAATCTCTTTGTCCATACAGGTAATGTTCCAGAATATCATCATAATAGGCAAGCAGATTATGTTCCAAAATAATCATACCAAAGCCAACACATGTTTCACCCTACACTGGCCCATAAGCCTAGGGTTTATTCAAGGCATAAGCAATTGTTAGAGGCAGTGCGCCAAGTTTGTAAGTTGTAACTCATTTTCTTTGTGGGGTCAGATGGTTCCTCAATCAACGATTCCACATCTGAGGTGGCTGAGGCTCCTCAGATTTCAGGTGGGTCTATATGCAGATTGCTGGGATTCATATTATTATATTTGTTTTTTAGCAAAGATGTAGACTCGACCCAGCTGATAATCATTTTGAAATCTTCTAAATTTCCTATTTTCCATTTAATTATGTTCTCCTCATATTCATCGATGATTTTAGTAAGGATGTCATAATTTAGTGATGTCACCCCATTTTGCTTCTTCAATCCTTTTTTAAATAGCATCCACTTCATAGCTGTGTCTCTCATATTCTTCTTGTGCAATATCAATAAGCTGTCTGATCACATTGTTTGAAGCAGTCTTTTAATTGTCTTCCCATAGTTTAATTCTTTCTGGTGATGTGTTTCTGCTGGGGTAAAATTAGTATTCTAAGTCCCCTTGGGAGTTTATCTTCCACTGGGTATTTCTTAAGTGAGGCTGTTGGACCTGGCTTTTTTTACAGGGTCATCCCCAAACCTTTTGCTTTCCTCCCCCATTTTGTTTACCCTTTTTGTTGATGTTAGGACTCTGGGCACTTTACCACTGCTGATCGGTGCTAAAGTACATGTCCTCTCCCTTTTAAACTTGGTATGATTGGCTTACACCTGATAGGCACACTTAATTTACCAAAATGTCCCTTGTGCAGTCATATCCCCGTACCCAGGGCCTGTAAATGAAATGCTACTAGTGGGCCTACAGGGCAGCTTGAGCTACCCACAGAAGTAGCCTTTCAAACCTGTCTCAGGCCTGCTAGCACAGGGCCTATGTGTGCAGTTTACTGCCACAGGGACCTAGCATCTAAATTTACTTGCCAGGTCTGGAACTCCCCTTTTACTACATATGTCACCCCTAAGGTAGGCAGTAGCTAGCCCTATGGTCAGGGAGCTACGTATGTAAAAGGGAGGACATGTGCCTAGTTGTGTGGCCTGTCCTGTTAGTGACAAACAGCCTATTTGGTTTCCCACTACTGTGGGTGCTCATAGGATTGTATTCGAAATGCCCTAACATATCTCTAAGTGGTATTGCCTGATCTATGATGGGTAGCATAGGTGTGTTTGGTATGGTTGTAATGGCAATGAGCAATGCTGCTTACTGGTGTAGGTGGATTTTATATTACCCTTATAGAAATGCCACTTCTAGAAAGTGGCCATTTATCTGTGCTTATGACTCTGGTGTTTTGTGGCTTGATTCCAGTCCACATCTGGGGCACAGTGACAGCTGGACTTTGTGCATACCTTTCAGACAGCTTGCACACAGGGAGGGTGGAGGTGTCACAGAGGTGCATCTGCATATTGAATGGTCTTCCTAGACTGAGAGAGGCAGAGGCGGGGCACACCAGCATTTGTAAAGACTGTGCCTTGGCCTCACAAAAAGTGCTTGTTTATCCTCCCCTGATGTCTGGAACCTGTGCTGGAGGAGAGAGAGGACACTCCTAGAACCAGTTAGGACTGGTTGAAACCCCATTTCCCCCTTTTGTGAAGGCTGCGCAAAATGAGTATAAGTACAGGGGGTTTTCCCCCAGATTTTTAGAGCACTTTTGGAACTGGGACTGAACCTCTGTCAGAAGGACTGCTGGACGGCACCAAGGGACTCATCTGGACTGCTCTTCTGTTTCTTGCCCTGCTGCCTGGTATCTGCTGGGTTGTACAAAGGACTCATCTGGATTGCTTTTCTGCTTGTTGCCCTGCCTGCCAGCTGCTCCCTGACTTGTGTTCCCCTGGACACTGTTGGACTGCCAGGAGGAACCGCCCCTACCTGCTTTTAGGATTCTGGCCTCTTCTCCCTGCGGCCTGCCTGACCCTGTGTGCCCCAGTGTTCCCCCAGGAAACCCAGTAAGTGAAGGGTACTGGTTTGGCTCCTGTTTGTACTGTTTTTAGCGTGTGAGAGTCACTTCTCCCAACTTGGAACTAGCGCATGGCTAACGCTTTCCATGTCTCTCCTCGCTGCTCCAACTCCATGTTGTGAGCACAGCGCCTGCTCCTGCTGCCGTGGGAATCCCCCCTCAGTGGGCCCCCCTCCACCAGGCAGAGACGGAAGTCTGCCTTGTCTTTCCTTTGCCTGCTTGGAGGGACACAGCATGGTGTGACAGGCTGCTTCCATCCTGCAGCGTGTGCTCTGTGGTTGTTTGGAGATGCTGCGTTTATCGCTGAGGGCTTTGCTGGGGCAAAAAGAGTGCCACCAGCCCCTTCACCACTGTGTGCAGAAGTTAGGGAGAGGTGCTGTCCAGTGGCACCGCCCCAGGTTTCAAAGGAGCAGCAGTGCCGCCCCGTCGAGGAACCCCCTAGCAGAGCCCCACCTCTGCAGCAGGGAGAGGGAAGCCTGCATCTCTTAGCCTGCACAGGCTTGGAGGGACTAAGCGCGGTGGGCCTCACAGCTTCTTGGGGTAGTGCGCACTGAGATCTCACCCCTGGCGGCCGCTCTGTCCATCCTGAGGGTAACTTCTACAGTTGATGCCATGGCAGGGCAGGGCTGTCGTCTCCCTGATGGGAGCACCAGGGCTTTTGTGTCCCAGGTTGCAGACGGCTGTCTGGCGCCTTCCTCCTTTGCAAGGGCCCCGATGAGGGTTCCTCTCTTTGGCAGACGCCATGGCCGTCCTATCAAATGGATACTGGAGGATTGACTCACCCTTGGCAACTTCCTATCGAGCTTATGCCCTCAGGTGCTTCTGTGCCGTCTGTGCTGACCTGGGGTAATTAGTTAAGTATTGCATCCTACGATGATGATTTACCAATCCTGATATATTCCAGGCCCTCATACTCTGATGCAGTAGTGTTTGTGTTTATGACACATGCCATATGGAGAGGTTTCCTTTCATGGGCACTTACCAGAATATTTTATAGTACAGGTATTTGTTTCCTGTATGACATGCAGTATAAGGCTTCATATGACTAGTGCCATAAAGGAATGTTTTCATGCAATGTGCATCCATGTTGGCAACACTGAGTACTTGCCATGTAGGGAATGTTTTATTCAGGATGCTGCCTTGGTATCTCTGATAGGTTTAGGATAACATGTGCTTCTTGGTGGGTATGACAATCTGTTTACAGCTTTTGTTGCAGAATAACCAGTAACCTATATGTTTAGCTGACTACTGCTTATCTTCGCACTCTACAAGTAATCTGTGTAATGTTCTGACAACTGCTTGTGTAGCAGGTTATTACTGATACATGTTGTGTTTGGTCTAATGATGTTTTATGCAATACAGTTTATTTTTATATAAGTTGTTGTGTTTCCTCTGTGGTGTATTTATTGTGTCACATGTGTTGTGCAGTCGCTTTACACATTGCCTCTGGGGTAGGCTTGACTGCTCGTGGCAAGTTGCCAAGGGGGTGAGCAGGGGTTATCTTGGGTGTGTAACTCCCTCGCCTTGACTAGAGTGGGTGGGTTCTGCCTGGCTTAGGTTCATACACTAGCCAACCAAAAACCCCATTTCTAACAGAGGCACATTCCTAAAATGTTCAAGTTTCCTTTCTGATGGCTTTTTCCAAGGATTGGAATGTGCTTTTGCTGATAGGGCTTTTGGTTTTGTGGTACCCGTGCTTGCGGTGCTGAGGACTTCATCTAATCTGTTGTTTCTTAACTCCTGATGATTCCTGAAATAGTTCATATTTTACTGGGTTGGCTTGGCTCAATAGAGTGTTTGTTGACAGAGAAATAGTAATAACGTGGCCGACACACTCTGGTCCTCCACGTAATACACCTTTGATAAATGTAGCGTACTGGTGATGGAGGCTCTGAGAACAATCATGTGAGGGTAGGGCCAACTAAACCTCTTATCCAGGCTTGGTGCAAAACATAGTAGAGTGTGTCCTCCAGATAATTTAGATAACTTCACGTTCTCCAAATGAGGGCGTTACCACATTGTTAAATTGACATAGTATAGTTTAATCCATGCATCCATATGTTCTGAAATATTGTTTGTTGATTGTTGTTTATATATTTTATTAAATGCTTTTTTATGATCTATTTAGCATCCCAAGGATCAATTTATTGAAGCCAAACAAAATTTTGTTTATTCTAAATAGCATAATCTCTCTGTCCAAACAGGTAATGTTCCAGAATATCATCATAATAGCCAAGCAGGTTATGTTCCAAAATATTATACCGTAGCCAACACGTGTTTTGCCCTATCCTGGCCCATAAGCCAAAGGCTTTGTCAAGGCATAAACGATTGTTAGAGTAAGCGCTCAAAGTTTGTAAGTTGAATTTCATTCCCTTAGTGTGGTCAGATAGTTCTTCACTCGGTGATTCCACATCTGAGGTGGCCGAAATTCCTCAGTATCAGGTGGGTCTACATGCGGAATGCTGGGTTTAATATTATCATACTTTTTTAGCAAAGGTGTAGACTTGACCCAGCTGATAATCAATTTGAACTCTTCTAAATTTCCTTTTTTTTCATTTAATTAAGTCCTCATATTCATCGATGATTTTAGTAAGGATCTCATAATTTTTGGTAGCGAATCACCTCCTTTTGCTTCTTCAATCTTTTTGAAATAGCATCCACTTCATCTCTGTGTTTCTCATATTCTTCCAAGCTGTCGGCATATAAGCACACCTGAGATCCAAAAAACCTTGGCCACCTCAGATGTGGAATCACCGTGTGAGGAACTATCCGACCTCATAAAGAGAAGAAAATGCAATTAACTGTAGACTTGTGCAAATGCACATGCAAATAAAGAAAATGCAACATAAGCATAGAACATTTCAGGTCTTCAATTAAGTCAATTTAATGAACATTTCAATGCACACTCAAATACATGGCTATACATACATTTCTTCTCATAGGTAAAATAATTGGCAAATAACTGTGATTATATAACTTTTAACAATAATATTGTAATCCCAATTCCTTGAATATAAATGCATACATATATGATATTTCAGTCAATTAATGTCGCTACCAAAAGATGCAAATAACTTTTTACATTTCTACTTGTGAGTGCACCTAAAATAATATGATTTTGAAGCACCACTTTAACATTAATGCATTAGAGTACACGTTACATATGTTGTTGATAACATTTTCATGTCACTTCTTGAGTGTATAATGGCACAGCCAAGTTATGCTCTCTCGACCTTCCTCAGGTGACAAATTAAGTCATCACAATTTTACTCTTTTCTCAAATGAGACCGAATAAAACGTTGTCATATTCATCAGCTTTCGTATAGAGTCTTCCTGGTGCTTCACATCATCATAATATTCACACTGACTGTTTTCTAGCTCAACAACCACTCTCTTTCTCTTCCTTGCCTTTTCAACCTTCATCTTCTGGAAAATGTTGACTCCCACCATCAGAACTATTGTACATACAGCAATAATCAGCAAGGGCTTCAAAACAAAATCTACAACTCTACTCCCTAAGTTTCCAAACATCTGCCTGTAGCAGCAAATACATCTCCAATTGCTTCCCATACACCTGTCGCTTCCAGTTCCTTCAATTCCTTTGTCAACCCAGAAATGTTCTGAAAATACTTCTCCAATTCCTTACTTTTGTTTGGGATGTAACTACAGCATTGCTGAACTTTAAGCATCCAACAGACTCTGGCCTCTTTTGGGAGCAAAATGTCTATTGTAAGTCTATTCTGCAAAACCATAGATTGCTACTGTCTCTGTTTACAGCCAATAAGAAATTCCCTGTACTACTGGCTAACTTAGAGCAATCTCAAGTTACTATAACTTGTGCCCTTAGGTAACTATAACTCGCGCCCTCGTCATGCACTGCTAATTACCCCACAAATTACTGCACTCATGATAACATCACTGATAATATCAATGTAATATTTGCAGTAAAATTTGTGCCTATAAAACTGTGCACGGAGGGGCGCATGTTATATTTACCTTAGGGCACGAGTTATAGTTACTTGAGATAGTTCTCACTAAAACAGATGAATTTCCATGGTTTTGTACATTTAAAATGTGAGCCTAACTATAGCTTCCCTGTAACCTTAGGTTTTTTAAGTGAATATCTTTATATATATATATATATATATATATATATATATATATATATATATATATATATATATATATCCCCATATATAAAAAGGGTGATGTGGGTTTACCTGCTAACTATAGACCAATTGGTCTCATCAACAATTTGCAAAACATTTTTGCTAAGCAAGTCTTAGATAGGTTTATGGAATGGGTTCAGGACAATCAGGTATTATCCCCACTCCAGGCTGGTTTTGGTTCCAGGATTAGTACAATGGATCAGGCCTTTAGGCTCTCCCTTTTATTTTGGAAATATGTAATTCTAGCAAAACAAACCTTGTATGTTGCCTTTGTGGACTTGAGATCTGCCTTCGATCTGGTCCCCAGAGGGAAATTATGGGAAGTCTTGTATAAAACTGGTATCCCGGTATCTAATTCGAAGAATGCATGAGAACAGCTATGCACGAGTGAGATGGGGGAATCAGGGCGAACTTAGCGATCAAATAGATATCAGGCGAGGGGTGCACCTCGGTTGTGTCCTTGCTCCTACTCTTTTCTCCTTGTTCATTAATGAAGTGGTTCAAGACGTGTCCGCCTGTCAAAATGACGCCCTATCTTTGAATGATCAAAAAATCCAGATCTTATTATTTGCTGATGATTCACTTTTGATCTCCAAAACCCCTATGGGCCTCCAGGTTCTGGTGGACAGGTTCAGTGCTTTCTGTGCAGACCATGGATTGGAGCTTAATTCCAACAAAACCAAATTTATGATTTTCAGTAGGGGCCCCACCAGAAGATGCACTATTTCACTCAATGAGGTCCCCCTAAGTAAGGTATGTTCTATTGATTATTTGGGGGTAAGAATGACTAATATGTTGCAATGGGAGGCCCAGATTGATAAGAGGGCTGCACTTCTTCAGCACAGATCAGGGGCTATTCTGCGTTTTTAAAAATCTACCACAGCGAAAGCTGTCTCTCCAGCTATTAAGATTTTTTTAGCAAATGCCCAGGGTGCGGCGTCTTATGGTGCTGAGGTCTGGGGCTTTTCCAATGCTGGCAAATTATCTGTATGGGAAAATAATTTTACAAGAACTCTTCTTGCATGCCCTCGTAACACTCTATTGATCCCAGTTTTTATGGATCTTGGGTTCCCCCGCATTTCTGATGTGATAGCCTTAAGACCTCTACTTTTCTGGGTGTGCATCTGGACTACCCCTGAGTTAGCTGTATATAAGGAATCTCTACAAGACATTTTAGGTAGACAAAAGGCACTTTCTATCCCCTGGCTCAAGCATGTTTCGAGGTGGTTCCATATTTTGGGCCTTGAAGACTTTTGGAGACACCCTAATAATCTATGGAGTGCCCAAAACAAACATCTGAAATCAGTCTACTGGTCCTATGTTAGTGAAAATTACTTGTTATGCACGTTGCATGGTCGACTGACATCACAATTTCTTGACTTCAAATGGTATCCTCACTTTGAACCTTTCCTGGATCTGATTTCTGACTTATTATCAACAAGTTTGTACGTCTGTTTTAGGTATGGGTGTTTACCTCTGATGTCTTTTACTAGTACCTGGCGACCTGCTTTGACAACAGATTTATGCCCCAGCTGCAATTGCACTCCGGAAACTATGGTACATTTTATGTTTATTTGCCCAACCTATGGGATTGCACGGCGGAAATGGATTCGTCCAGTTTGCAGGAACATGGACCTGAGACACTGTAAGGTTGCTTTAAGGATGCTGATGAGAGACGGCTCTCCTTTTTGAATATGTGCGGTCAGTAAGTTCCTTGCGGCCGCATGGTACATATGTACCCGTTTAAAAAAAAAATCAAAACGATTTGCTCCCAAACGATTATTGTTTTTAATTTATTTATTCATTTATTATATATATAAATCTTATGACTGTTGTGATTTTTCCCGGTTGATGGTAAAAAGCAATATGAGACATTGTAAGCTGTACCCAGGATGCTAATGAGAGACAGTCCCCCTCCTTCATTAAGGCGGTTAGATAGTACTTAGTGGCAGCATGTCAAGGAATATATGTATCTTTGTACTTTTAACTAATTTAAAAAAAATCTCTTTATGATTGTTGTCTTCCTTTTTTTAATATCTTTTACCTGCATATTTATTATGCACACTACTATTTCACCTGTTGTGATGTTATTTTGCTTTGATGGATAAATGTGACTGAATAAAGCTTGTGTTGATGATATATATATATATATATATATATATATATATATATACTTTAGGCCACAGTCTTGATCACTTTATATATATAATATATAGACCAAATCTGTGTGAGACTTCCCTAGCCCTACTCTTTGTTCTTCTAAAGGCAGCCCTCCTTTTTTTCTTGTACTTCAGCCTAGTTGTTCGTCTTCAACATTTGTGGAAAGTCTCTAAAATATGCACTGTTCAAAGTCAGTGACGGTCCGTCCTTTAGGGCGGAGGGGCCACGCCCACCCACCTTTTACCCCTCATGAAGAGTGTCTGTCAGGCAGAACAAAGGCTAACCTGACAGACACTCTTCATTTTCAGCTCAGACAGCCAGGAGCAGACATGCGCGATTTGCGCAGACTCCTGCCTGCCTGGGCTGAACTTTGCTGGGCTGAGGAGGTCACAGCTCCTACGGGCGTGACCTCCTCGGCTCAGCAAAGGTGCCTCGAGTCCCTCCCCTGGGTGACGAGGAAAGTGTCACCCATTGACACTCGCCCTGGGCGCTTCAAGTTTAAGCCCTGAAGCGCCCAGGGCGAGGGTCAATCAGTTACACCTCGTCACAGAGTGGGGTGGGGTCACCAGTCTCACTGACCCCATCCCACTCTGTGACGAGGCTGGGACTGCTGCCTTCACGCATTGGCTGACCTGAGGTCAGCCAATGAGGGAAGGCAGCAGTCCCAACCCTCCTGGGACCTTGAGGCTGAAGGTAAGTGTGTGTATATATGTGGTATGTTTTCAATTGAATGTTTGATGCGCGCATGCATGTTTGAGTGTTATGAGTGTTGTTAATGGATGTGTGTGCGTGTGTGTGTGAAAGAATGAGTGTGTGTGATCTTTTAAAATGAATGTTTGGTGCATGCGTGCTTGCTTTGATGGTATGAGTGTTAATGGATGTGCGTGCGTGTGTGAAAGAATGAGTGTGTGTGATGTTTTAAAATGAATGTTTGCTGAGTGCGTGCATGTTTGAATGGTGTGAGTGTTGTTAATGGATGTGCGTGCGTGTCTGTGTGTGAAAGAATGAGTGTGTGTGTGTGTGTGTGTGTGCTTCCCGCCGCCCCCCCTCCCTCCTAAAGCTGCCGGCCGCCACTGTTCAAAGTCACTGATAATCATATCCTGAATGAAATATCTCAATCTATCCAACAGAACAAGAACCTCAAAATAGAATTCAAATACAAAGTTCAGTTCAATGAGGTTAAGTTGGATCTGCAGTGTTATCCCAAAACTTTCTTTCTCTGTCATTTGCAGCAAAGTAAGTCCATTTGGGTGAAGAGTACCTCCGACAGGGTGACTCTTGTTCTCTGGTTTTCTCAGTGCCAATCCTTCATTTTCAATTTTAATTTGATTAGAGTTATCAGTGTCCTCTAGAATTGTCTGGGGCACATATTCTTTAGGCAAACTCCATTTCTACCTTTCTTGCCTTGTGGGCATCGGTCTTTAGCTTCCAATCACTTTCTCAAACAACTAGATCCTTTGTCAGAGCCTGAGTGTGAATTGGACTCCTTCACGACCACAGGACAAGATTCAGTTGCTTCAGCTTGAACTGTGGCTTGCTCAAGACCCCCTCAGACCACTTGTGCTGTTTCAGGCGCTCTCTGACCCCCAACAGCCTGACTAACTTGCTCCTGTCATTTCTCTGTCACCACCAGCACTTCTGGAACAGGTGCTATCACATCAAGGGAACATTCAGTTAGGGAAGAATAAGTCCAATTAGGGAGATCTCCACACTTCACAGCAGTCGTGGAAACCAAGATGACTTAATATGGCCAGCACCAATGAGGTTACAAACACGTCTTTCTTGTGTGCTTCTTCAACAAGACCCAGTCAACAGGACTGAGATCCTGATACTGCTGGTGATGCGGAGGGGCTGTAGCTGTTCCAACCTGATGAGACACAGAATGTACCACGTAAGCTAGCCCTTTACAGGAGTCCTGTCTTCCAATCAGGTACACTGGGAAGACTCATCAACACAAGAGGCAAAGCATCAGGCTATTTGCGAGATGTCGAAGCACACACTTTTGCCAGTCTGGATTTTAGTGTCCCATTCACCTGTTCAACAAGTCCCGAAGCCTCAGGTCTATAGCTGCAATGTAATTCCTGTTCCACTTGCTATACTGTCCACAACAGTCGCAAGTCCTCATTATTAAAAGGAGTCATGCGATTTGATTCCAGAGAAGTTGGGAAGAAGAAAACCTGGGGATAAGCTCCCTCAACTGTAGCTTTGCTACAGTGAGACTGTAATTTCTTCTGCTTGGGTAAGCTTCAACCCAATGCAAGAAGATGTACACAATCACCAGGACATATCACAGCCTGTCATATACAGGCATCTTGATGAAGTTCAACTGCATCCTAGTAAGGGGTTCTCCTGATCAACCTACGTGAATCAGTGTTACTGCAGTTCTCTCTCCAACATTGTTCTGTTGACACACAACACATCTGTGACACAACACTTTAGCCACCAACCTGAACTACTTAGGATTAAACCATGTTTGCCTAAACAACCTCACCATGGCATCTCTACCAATTTTAGCTGGCCTGTGAAATAGCCTAGCCATTGGGGTCAGCAAACTGTTCTGTAACACTGGTCTTACATCCATCCTAACCCAAGTGTCATCATCTCTCTTGACCCAACCTGTTCTGACCCAACTCTGTTGTCCAAAGTCATGGACTACACCAAAGATTGTCACTCTCAGCTGGCCAGAAACACAGCATGCCATAATAAGAGCAATCAATTATTTGGTCAGTTGTGCAGAGAATGTTCCAATAAGCTTCAGCAACCCCTGAGATTGTGCAGATGGCATTCACAGCTCTCAGACTTCCCCGACTGTCTTGCAGATGCAAGCCATCAATATACAGCACAAAATCAGATTCAGGCATTGGCTCATCTCATATATCTGGTCTTGGTTTTGTGCATAGTTCAGAAACCTCAATACATTCATGGTCCACCACACATTCAATATTTTCATTATCAGATACAGATAACAAGGTGGAAGGATTTAGAACACCACAGCGGTTGTTTGTGACATTCGCTGTTGCAAGAATAATTTGTTTATACTCTGTAAGGTGGCTACTAGTCAGGTGCTGGGTTCTAGTCCTTGTCTACAACAAATCCACCAAATGAAGAACAAACACAGTTAACAGGTGACCCATTCCTTTATTCTCACATCTCTCTATGCTTACATTGACAGTTGCCACTGGTTGAAGGCAACCAGGCAGCGCAGAAGCCACAGGATCAAGAGGAACAGAGAAGTAGGCCACAGGCCTTCTGGCATTTCCATGCATTTTTGCAAGTACTATGAAAGCGCAGCCCTCCCTCTCACTACAAAAAAGTGCAAATTACTTATTGTAAACAGGTATTCCCCATGCTGGGGCATGACAGAGTCTTTCTCTCAGCTCTAGGAAGGCAATTAAACAATTTTTATCCTGGGGTACCGGATCAGACACATCCTTTTGATGACTGAGATACAAGGCATGACCAGGGGCTCCAGATTTTTCTTAAGAATCTGATTAAAAATGGAGTGGCTTTTAGCATAGCCTTGTGGGACTCGTCAGTATGCCAAATAATGATTCCAGACATGAGAAGAGGAACTGACTGTCCTCAGGCAATGGTATCGAGCAAAAGGCTTGGCAAAAATCAATAACAGTGAACCACTCAGCCTCACATGGAATCTGAAACAATATCACAGCTGGATTTGGTACCACAGGACAACAAGGAACAACAATGTTGTACACCCTTTTTCACAATCCTGATTTTGTTATTCCTAATCATCGCAGCTCATGCATTTTATCATAGATTGCAGTCTTTTCAATAAATGTATTGAAAACTATCCTGTATCTTCTTTCTTCCCTGTGTGTGTGTAAGAGACTTGTGTTTGGAGAGAAAAGGGTAAGCCTTTTTCACCACAATTTCCCGGAAGGTTTTTCACAGTTCCACGCGCCAGGCTGCCACAAATCACCTTTGCCATTTGGGTTTGGGTGAGGTGCTGCTAGAAGCCAGGAGGGTTGGACCGACAGTTGCCAACTGGTGTGGGAGTGACTCAGTCGCCTACAAGCAGAGATGGTGCCACCTAAAATCCAGCAGTCTTGTTCTGATGTGAGAGTCCACACAACAGGATGTCCTGTACATTTCTGTGATTCCCACGCAGCTTCTGTAAGTCCATAATGGATGAATTGCAAAGACTTCCCATAATTTCTTTCAAGAAGCTCTGTTGAATCATGGACTTGTTCACTGGAGTTATTCCAGCAATCTTTTTGTGTGTCAAATTGTATTGGGACATTCTCGGGTAATCAGCATACGGTTTGCCGGTGATTCAGAGAGGCTCAGCACTTTTAATCAGTCTGAAGTCTTTTCCTGAGAAATCTCACACTTCAGTCTTAACTGTGTCTTTAAATCCTGTCTATAAATCATTAATTGTCAACAGAGTTAACAATGTACTGTAAAATCCATCATTCGCCAATTTAAAGACAATGTCCTCATCATGAGTCTGCATCTCTATGCCTGTTGGCGTACAATATATGATACAATTCAACTTGCAAAGAAGGTCCCTTCATAAATGGCTCACTGGGCTGGAATCACACATCACAAATCAGTAATTCTCTTCAAAAGATACTATTTCATATGTATTTCTGTTGTTTCTTGGGTTGTCATACATTTATTTGCCACTCCCATAACTTGGACCATTTTTCTGGAGAGAGGTAGGTTTAGGACGTCACCTGTTTTTAAAGTAAAATGGGTATTACCAATGTCAACCAGAAATGACACGGGGTGGCCATTCACTTCACCATCAACAAATTAACCACTCTGGTCTGCCTCCAAAAACACATTTGCATTCATGTTCAGGACTTGGTTGGAATTTAGTCTAGGACCAATAGCGTTCTGCTGTGGCATTGGGGATTGTGGGACCTGCATTACTGGAGCTTCTGGCACATTAAACAATTCTGTCCTCTCTGTTCTTTCAGCAATGTGCATCTGTGCAGATTGTTATTGTGATATGTAAAACTCTGAATTCTATAGCTGATTAGCTGGGTTAAGACAACATTCCATCTTTCAATGCCTCAACTTTTTGTAGAAATGAGAAGGGGTTGTCTTCTTCAAGCTATTGACATCCATCACTGTACTAGGATCAACTGTAACTCCTCGACATTGCATTTGGTCCCTGTTGATACACTCCTTGCATAGAACCAGCATGTCCTTCAGTTGACTGAACCTGACTACTCCTCTGAACAGCCCTCCTCTGAGGAACCATTAACTTCTCCTTCAGCTTCTTCTGCTTCATCTCAAGTTCATCACTGCAATACTTTGCATACCTCGAGATCTCATCAATTGATTTATTCTGCCAACAAATCAAGTTGTAATGTACCATCATTCTAATCTGAGGTCTCAATCTTGTGACAAAACTCATCACAAAATGTCCTATGTCCTTGGGTCCAATCGTCTCCATTCCACTATACTGAATGAATGCCTGCAACAATCTCTCAGAGTAAGCATGAATCAATTCTTTCTGCTTTTTTATCACCAGCGGCGAAGGACCTTTCATCACTAAACCTCTTGTCGGTTCTGATTCAGGCCACTGGAAAGACACCTTACTTTCCACCCACAAATCACTCAGAACAACAATGTCAAATAGAGTGTTTAAATAGACCCACAACATCTGGGAAATATTCACAAACCTCTCAGCTTGCTTGTACCACTCCACTAGCTTTTCTTTAAGTTTTGGAAATTCATTATTGAATGATGCAAGATCACTTCTACTCCAAGGCACATGTAAATAATCTCCACCAGGCACTTCTCTCAGCTGGAAATTTGTTGTGCCCACCACCACCACTACAGGAGGTGGTTCCCGGTGGGTTTCTTTGGATTTGACTTTCTCATCCATTGAGCTTCCCATTTGTCCAACTCATTTCATTTTCTGATATTTTTAATCAATTCTTGAATTAATTAATCCCACTAATCATCCCCTCCAGTTCCAATTTTATTTTTGCCACACCTACCAAATTCCCTCTCTCTGGTGACTGAATGTTTCCCTGCCTCAGCTCCGTGCTCACACTTTTCCTTGGAGGGGTATCACCATTAAAAAATGTTCACTCATTCATCTATTTCTTTGGCACTGAGACTCAGGGGGTCATTACAAGTCTGGCAGTCACTAGACCACCAGACTCGCAGATGGCAGTCGAACTGCTGCCAATGCGCCGATCTGAGGGCCACATTACAACCCTGGCAGTCGGGCCACTAGCTCCATTGGGATCAGAGATCCCAGCGGTCTAGAGGTGGTGGCAGTCCTAATCCGCCAGGGCAGCACTGCCCTGGGGATAACGACCCCTTTCACCGCCAGTGGTTTCATGGCAGTACCACCGCCATGGAAATGCTGGCAGAGAATGGGTGCAAGGGGCCCAAGGGGGCCCCTGCATTGCCCATGTACTTGGCATGGGCAGTGCAGAGTTCCCCCTGTACAGCACCATCGCAATGTTCAGTCTGCTTGGCAGACAGTGAACATTGTGAAGGTGCTGGTGCACTCTGCGGGCTACAGCAATGCCGCCCTCTCGATAACAAGCTGGTGACATTGCAGTAGCCTGTTTCCTGCTAGGCTGGCGGGTGGAAACCTAACTTTCCACCCACGAGCTTAGCGGGAAACACTAAGGCTGATATTTATACTTTTTCCTGCAAAACTGCGTTAGTGCAATTTTGAGTGAAAAAGTATGGCGTCGGCTAGCGCCATTCCAAGACGCTGGCCGGGTGCCATATTTATTGAATGGTGCTATCCGGTGCTAATGCTCTGCTGGCATCCTTGTAAATAAAGCAAACAGGGTAGGGGAGGTGTAGGGGAAGCCAGAGCTTGTGCGTCGAATTATGGTGCTACACTTTTTAGAGGCAAAAAAATGCCTCTAAGCAGTGTAGCGACATTTTCTGGTGCACAACCCCGATGGACATGGCTCCTGTCTCAGTAAAGACAGGAGCCATGCCCACCACCCCAGTGGCCATGCCCAGGGGATGACTGTCCCCTGGGCATGGCCATTGGTCCCAATGTCATGCAGGGGGCCCTGAGTCAGGGCCCCTGAGCGTGAAAAACAAAATACTTACCGGGACTTACTTGGGATGGGTCCCCCATCCTGTGTTGTCCCTCTGGTGTGGGTGGGGGTGTTCCTAGGGCCAGGGAACAGCACCTGTGGGCTCTTTTCATGGTCTCTGTCCATGGAAATATGCCTACAGGTCCCCTAACGCCTGCCCATACCCATCTTATTGACGCAAGGTAGGTTTTCACATCCAGAAAATGACGTTCACTTCATAACTTTGGCGCTAGATGTGTCTAGCGCCAAAGTATAAATATGGAGTTAGGTTTGCGCCGAATTAGCATAAACAAAATTACGCTAATTCAGCACAAACCAAGTATAATTATGGGCCTTAATGTGGCCGACGGGAAGGTAGCCTGTGTGGTGGCAAACTCTCCATCGGAGGTTCGTTGGACGGTAAAATCCGTCTGCCGAATTCATAATGATCCCCTCATTGTTACTACTGGAATTCCATCTCCATGGGTACTATTGCAGAGATTTAAAGGTGTCTCCCATATAAGTGTTCCAGTAGTTGGCATTGTTTGGAATGAACCTATGGAACTACACACTAAAAGGTTCAAATTTGAATCTCCACTTGCCACACATGGAGAACTTGTGTGCATTGGAACTAAGGAAACAAATTATCTTGTATCAGGACTCATTGCAACTTTACCTAATCCACCTACTGCACCTGGGACAGCAAAATTATAATTTGTCTTTCATGGGCGTTCAGACTTGTACATAGGGACCACAGGACCAATAGTAACTGGGAGAGTAAGAGCATCAAAAGTGTTTGGGGCAGCATCAGCTGGAGCATGAATTCCTGAACCTTTTCCCCTTGGCTCATAATTTACATTAGCCAGGGAGACCCCAACAGGAACAGGAGTCACATTTACCGAGACAGTAGTGGATGCAACCTTTCCACTATCACATGTACCATTTCCACCCTCCTTCCAAGTCTCATTATATGGAGGTGGATGTTCATTCGAACAATAACACATCCAGAAGGCCGTCTCTAGAATTACAGTCACTGACCTCCCTCATATCATCTAGTTTATTTTGCTTTCCTTCTTTTTATTTCTTGTCTCTCTTATTTTCTTTCTCTCCCTCAGATGTATCACTCATCAAGGTTGGATACAATCTTACTCCCTCTACCATATCAGTACTCCATCTTTTTTGTTCAGCATCCCATCTAGCGTCTGCATAGTTGCGCACAGCTCTTCGGGCTCCCCCCTGATATTACACTTTCTCCCTAGAATGAGCAGCATGTTCCCAAGTGTTAAGTGCCTCATACTGTGCAGGTCTAGGTTTTTTTTTAATCGCATACAACACCCTCCTCAGATTTTTAATAGCTCTCATGTTGAATGTACCATATCGTGGAACTTCAATGCACCTTTGCTTTCTGTTATGCCATTGTCCAAGCACAAGTATGGAGCACCAAACATTTATCAACTGGGGTATCTTCAGGAGGTGCCTCACCTCCCTCTCTACTTGGTATAAGCACATCTCCTAAAACAAGTCTCACATAACCTTGAAACATTTCATTTTCCCAATCAAATATCGATAATCACAGTAAAATTTGATTTTGAATCAGGTAGTAACCTCATATCCATAATCCCTTGTTCAGCAGTAACCACCAATCTCAGCGAGACCCTCCTTTAAAATCTGCACACATGCACTCTCTTCAACATCACACACATCTGCCAAAATACAATACAATAACCTTTGTCTGCTACACTAAAGAATCAACAGTATCCAGTCACAGAAGAATATCAAACACTTTGAAGGAAACCTCAACCTGTGGGATATCATCCAGCTTAGTGCAGGTTCACTCTGTGCATTATGATCCACTATACTAATTATCTCACATTCACACAAAGAAAAAGGGCCTGATTTAAGCCTTAGGGGAGGGAATGCGCCATCACAAACATGATGGCTATCCGGTCAGCCTTACTAAGATCCCATTATATCCTATGGAGATTGTAATAAGACAGATGGGATGTCCATCACGTTTGTGACAGACTATTCCCTCTGTCAAGACCTAAATCAGGCCCAAAGTCCCTATCTCAATTCTGCTCCTGCAGATGTCTCACAACGAGCACTACTTTAGCAGACAATCACAACATGGTGTCTTCTACACCTTTAAATACTATCCTGGGATCTTAGCTCCCATCGGACCCAAAAACAGCTTCAATTTCTTCCTATTGAATACCACACTCACACAAGACAGTAAACATCTCTGCTAAACACCAACCAAATTCATAAACACCGCAAATTAAACCTGAACCACTGCAGTCTGTGACCATACTGAAACTCACTTCTCCACTGCTGGTCTTATTTCCTCTCGAATCTCCAAAACTCCGCCTAGTCTCTAAAGTCTTGACAAGGGGCACTAGGGACTGGACTCTGGGGGTTAGCTAATCTAAAGTACAGTCTTCTAGCTCTTCTTACTTGGGATTCTCACCATCGTACCATATGAGAAAGCATCTGGCACATTTTCTAGTTTCTCCGAATCTGATTAATCTTTTTAGGAATTCCTGAGAGGTACGGAGAAACAAGCCAATTTTTTAAAATCAATTAACAGTGTAAACCATTTGGTCACACATTAAATCTCCGAGACAGAAGTTCAAATTCGAATGTTTTATTACAAATTCAAGGCCAGAGGTATGTAAATAAGTCTCTGAAACGTAACATACAAGTACAGAATTACTAAAGGCGAAATAGAGCATTGAATCAGATTAAATCGTACAGGCATAAGGCTTACATGTACTTTTGTTGCAGCAATACAAAACATAAGCAAGAGCACTTAGTGGTCATAGTCTACATTTTGATCCTCCCTTCTATTAATTTGAAAGCTTATTATATCTAAATATTCTAATTAAGCTGTGGGGAAAACCTAGAGATTTCTCCAGAATTGCAGAAAGTGAATAGTAGCCAAAGTCAGCATAACTGAAGCCTCAGTAAAAGTTCTGCAAGAGAGATGTGTGTAGCATGAAGCGACTCAGCCAAAGTAAGTATAGAGAGATCTTTACCCCTCCAAAGCCCATATGTATGAAGGCATTTTGCATTTCTTAACAATGGGAGTCACTAGGATTTCCTAATTGCAACTAGTCGCAAAATGGACATTTAGAAAATGCAGTTACCATTGATTTGGATTAGGTGGTAACCAGGTGCAAGCTATAAAAAGACACCCAAAATGCATCAGGCTCTTTCACAATGGCAGCTTTGTACATTCTAGTGAGGAGGGTAAGGATTTTGCTGTGAGGAACATAAGGAGGAGGAGACAGGAGAGGTTATTTAGGGTCACACTGTTTGAACAGACAGAGGAGGAGATTGTTGTACAGGCCCTAACACTCAGAAGCAACTCCATCCCACCACATGTGCGGGTATTGTGTTGCCTACTCCTCTTATCTTCTGGCAGTTTTTTGCAGGTTCCCGGACATCATGAAGAGCAAATTTAATCATTATGTAACATTCCCCAGTACCCCCCAATTATTGCAACATACCACATTGATGGTCTATAGGGTAGCACAGTTCCCCATTGTCATTGGCTGTGTTGATGGCACACATATTGCCATATGTCCCCCCGCAGTAAATGAATACACAGACAAGAACAGGAAAAGCTCACACTCACTCAATGTGCAGGTAGTGTGTGATGCCTACTGTATCATAGACCTTGTTTCCGGATTCCCAGGCAGCACCCATGACTCATTCCTTTTCCGCCACAGTGGAATACGAAACTGACTGGCACAGTCTGAATTTAGCAATGGATTGCTCCTAGGTAAGAGAATCGCAGAATTAATACATTGGCCAAGACGGTGGGTGTAATGTGACCTAATGGTTTTCCTTCTCATACTTTTAAAGTGACAGTGCATGCCTTACATCCCTGGCTACTCACACTATACCTGACTCCGAGGACAAGAAGAGAGAGGCAGCACAATAGGGCACACAGGACACATTCAATAATAGAGAGGACCTTTGGGATTCTGAAGTTTCACTTTTACTGCCTTCACAAGACTAGTGGGGCAATACTGTACAGACGGGATACATGCTGTAAGATAATCGCCACATGTGCCATGCTGCACAGTATTGCAATGAAGAAGGGCCTGCACTACATCCCCATAGAGCCTGATTCAAACTCTTATGATGACTTACCACCACTACAGGTGCAGCAGAAGGGCACACGTTGAGCAGAGGGACTTGCACAGTGCACAGAGGTCACCAACAACTATTTTTGAGGTAAGAGAAATTAGAACATCCAATAATGAGAGATCATACATGATGGTAACTCTTGGTATATAACTGAGAGACCACTGTTTATTCAGGTAGCAAAAACATTGTTTCAGTCAAGGATCAAGTGTATTCTTGTGAATGTAACATTGTTAGAAAATAAACAGCAAAATAAGTAATGCCAAACAAATCAAATGCAACTCATTCCTCTGAGTGTACAGTTGTTCACTTCTTTCAGCCTCTGGGGTTGGTTGCTTTGTCAGCAACACTGGGCTGTGGGATTGGTGACATGTCAGTCTCAGAAGTATGTTTGCGTGAATGCCAGGTACTGCATGCCTCATGAACAGATGTGTCACTGAGGCTAGAGCCCTTTTCGCTCTCAGGTGGGGAAGGATGTTGAGGTCACAGAGGTTGTGGGTCTGGATATTCTCAAGGGATGAGGTTACTTGCACTAGCCAACATGCCACGTCCTGACAGCAATGCCTCATGTCAGGTTGAATGTTCACAGCCCACCTTGCTAGAGTTTTGTGGATATTGTCAGGTGGTTGATAGACCGGATGAACAAATCAAACCTTTCCATGTAATGTCTGTGCCTCTGTCTCTGCATTTGTGTTAGTCACTGACTCTGCTCTTTCTCTAAATTCTGCATTGACTTAGACATTCATTGCAGCTGCCTACTGACAGTCCGTATTTGTTTTGTCTACAGGTGTTGTATGGAGATGATGGGCCTTTCCAAACCAAATACACAGGAGGAGTCTCCAGCGTGTTGTTTGACACTTTCTTGGGACAGCCTGCTGATCTTTGCCCTCTGTGCTGTCTGCCTACCCTGGCCTGCAATGCTGTGGGGTCCATCCTCTGTGGTTGACCCTCATCACTGTCCACATACTCTAGCTGTGGTGAGATGGTAGCTCTCCTGCCACTTGGGGTTGAGGTGATGGACTAAGGGGATGATGGTGTTGTTTCCTCGGTGACCAAATCAGTGTCAGTAGGCCTTTCAGCTGCAATAGTTACTGACACACCAGGGTTGTGATCTGTGTAAATACATGTAAATGGTTAGTGTAAATAAGTGGTCAAAGTTTGCCAACATTATTGTTGTGACTCTGCTTCATGAGTTTGTGAGATGTGTATGTTGTACAGATATGTTTGGGATAGTAATCAGCACACAGTTGAGCAAGCAACTACCATGATGTATTGCCAGAGTAGGGAAAGCATCTCAATGGAATTATACATGATGTGATGTATGAACAATGGATTTGCTAACATTGTTTTATTAGGTAAGTAAAGGGAAGATGACTTACCCTGGATGGTGCCTGCTGGATTGGACATGTTGTTGTCAGCTGCTTCCACCACACTCTGTGGTTCCAGGGTCCCCTCAATGAGTGTCTCTATGGGAGTTGGAGGGGGTGGTTTGAGGGCTCTCCACCTATTCTAGGCCCTCGGCCATCCTGCTGGCCACCTTCTCCTTCATACGTGACTTCAGGTCATACCACGTTTTCCAGATCTCAGGGATGGTCCTCTTGGTGACTCCTAGGGAGTAAACCTTCTGCTGGATGCTTGTCTGGATCCGTCTCTTTTGGTTCTCTGGCACGGAGAAGGAGGCCTTCCCAGACAGTTGGTCCATATGGGTTACACATTCCCCTGTCAAGAGCTCCAGCTCCTTCTCAGTAAATTTGAGCTTCCTATTACTGCTCCCTGAGTCGTTGTTCCCATCTTCTGTAGCCATGGTCTTCTTCAGGGATTGTGCTATTCAGTGGCAGTGGTGATGCAGAAGCACTTCTTATTTCAAGCCTAGGCCTCTGGGTTGTGGCCACATCCTATATTTGTAAACTTCCTTATCTGACATCACCATTCTGAACCCAGAAAGCCCTGTTTCCCAATAGGAAATTGCAATTTTGAGATTTTGTTTCTTGGGGTTTCCTAATTGCGAATACAAATCCGTAGGAATTGCTATTTTTGGAATTGACGGTTACATAAATACTGTTTTGCGATTCCCACGTAGTGATTTCTATGGATTCACTATTTGGAACTCACAAATCAAGAATTTTGTACATATGGCCCTGAGTCTCTAGGGAATCTTCCCTAGTCAAAGGGTACAAAGGGTCTGCGTCTCCTGATAACTGAACACCAATTTAAAGCTTGCAGAACCTTCGAGAATCCACGTCATCGCAATCATCATCATCAGTATTTTTCTATCTTCCATGCACAGTTTGGAACATGCAAATCCCATCAAACTTTCATCCCACAAACCAAAGATCAGGATGACCTTGAGTACCTCCCCTGTCCAGGAGCTCACATTGTCATCTGTTTGTTAGTGCTCCTTGTCTCTTTCAACATATCCTCCAATATGCTCTTTATCTTGAATAAACAACATACCTTTCATTAACTGTAGACTTGTGCAAACACACCTGCAAAGAAAGAAAATGTAATGTGAGCAAAACTTTACTTTGAAAGTTAAGCATAGAAAAACATTTCAGGCCTTCACTTAAATCAATTAAAGGAACAATTCGATGCACATTTGAATACATGGCTTTAGATGCATTTCAACTCATAAGTATAATAATTGACAAATAACTATTATTATATAACTTTTAATGATAATGCTGTGATCCAAATACATTGAATATAAATGCATACATGTATGATATTTCAGTCGATTAGTCATTATCAAACCATGCCTATTTCTTTCTAATTTCTACTTGTGAGTGCACCTTGAATAATAAAATTTTGATGCACCACTTTAACATTAATACATTAGAGTACGTGGTACATATGTCATTAATTAAATTTTCATGTCACTTCTTGAATGCATAATGGTATAGCCAAGTTATGCTCTCTCAGATCCAGTCCACACTGATTGTCCAGGCAGGGCTCGAAACAGAGAACAAAAGTGGTGCAGCAGGGTTTTAAAACAAAAGTTCACACTACCGATGCATGGTGTGCCTCCCAAAAGGCCTGAAAGCATTGTAAACTGTTCTGCATCTGACCTAACGACCGATTTCGTTGCTGCATCCACTGCCGATGTGGTGGCAAAAAGTGAAATGTGGGTCCCTGAAATAACTCGGCACCCAGAGTAAAGTAAGACGATTTCAATTTAACGAAGCTATATAGCACAATAGTTTTTTTAACTCTATTTGAAATGTTATTGTGCAACCTTAAGTTATCAATATCGTAACAAATAGACAGAAGTGTAGATTCAGGGGTGTGTTTGTGGTGTTACACCCCCCCCACCCCACGAACATATTTTCTAGTAAATAGGTGGGTACAGGTGATTTCAGTGAAGTTTGGTGAGGTGTATGTTGGATTTTTATATACACAAAAACTCTTACATACTCTAGCCCTGTCTCTGTTTTGAAAGTCTTCAAAAATGTTTGTCGTACTACAAAATGTTGCATTTTCTCTCACTTATTGCCCCTACCAAACCACATTCCTTTCCATTTTAACTGGACTTTACGCCCCTCTCACGTGCTCTGCTTCTTGTATAATGTATTTTAACATTAATGCCTGTGTGATTGTTGGGAAATCTGAATCTCCCCCTCCACCTTAGTCTTACTGACCAAGATACGCCCCCTGCCAATAGGTACCCAAATGCCCGCATTGACAATAGAATGCATATTTCTCGTCCAGGAGCTCCCAGACCAAATATAGCATGTACCATCATCTACAGCAAGATGTAAGAGGAGCCGTGCTCCTGCAGCAATTATACAGGAGGTTTTAGAATGGGACTTGTTAGTGCGGTGCCAACATCCCCATTGTGGTCATATGAAAGTGTAAGGGCAGGTGTTTGTTCAAGGGGAACTCAACTGGGAACAATAGTGGCCATTATCTCGATTCGTTCCTCTGCCATACTAATTCAGATGAACAGTAAAGAGCATTCCTCTGAAAAATCGGTCTTTCTATATGCTATTAAGTGTGTTCTTTTCGTGGTAACTGAGTTCTGTACTGCTATGCACAATGAGTGCTTTCTTGCAGCTTAGCTTGTTGTTCAAAATAACTATGACATTTTGCACCTTGTTCCACACGACGTTAGTGTGTCTACCCTTAGCTTTCTGAGTGTGCACACCCTAGCCAGGACCTTGCTGTTAGTCACTGCCTGGTTACTGATGTTCGAGCACTCAGCATCACTCCAGTAAGCCACTCCCTGCTAGGATTTGTTTCTGTGTGCAGGCCCCATTGTTATGGTGTAACATATACATTAGAACAGTGGATCCCAACCTTTTGACTTTTGTGGACCCCCACTTTACCTACACTGGAACGCGGGGACCCCCTCTCAATCATTTTTGGACCAGGGGTCCCCAGACCACAGGTTGGGAACCACTGCATTGGATCTTAAAGCAGTGTATAGCACAGAAGCACTTCTAACTACTTTAAACTTGTCTATTTCAAAGTACATTACTATGATGGAAGAGTTTCCCTTTATTAAAGCTAATGAGGAATACATGTAAGTACTGGTGCTGCTAAAATGCTGCTAAAATGTAGTTGCATGGCGCAAATTTTCTTTTTTTTCCCTGCAAAATTTGCTAATTCATGCAACATCCTAGAGGGAGTCTGATCACTGGAAAGGATAAGCTTCAGACCCTCCTTGAGTGAAATTGATATAAGCAACCCACAGCGAAAGTCATAGTTAATAAAATACTGTCCGAAGAATTTCAGCTGGGAAGGGGCACTCCACAGGGCTGCCCCCTCTGACTCCTGCTGTTTTTGGTCACCATAGAGGAAGTGGTTAATTAGATTTGCTGGGATGCCCTGATAGGAGGGCCTCCAGTGGGAACACAAATGGGATGATGTCTCAGTTTACACGGATAACATTCTGTTGTACCTGGCAGATCCACAGGGGTCCATTATGAAGAATCTTGAGAACGGGGGCTAGTCCGGCAGACATATTAACTGGGGGAAGTCTGTTGTAACCTTTGTTGACGCAATGGTGATGCATGGAGGAATGGCATTACCCATTCCCATGGGAAGCAAGAGTTTTACCTATCCAGGGATATCCGTGACTTCAGACCAGAAAGTGTTTTACAAACAGAATATGGGCAGATTGGTTCAGGGGTACAGATGGAATGTTAGCCACTAGCGCCATTTGCCGTTGTCAATGTTGGGCCAGGAGGTGCTATACAAAATGGTGTACTTGCTTAAGTTCTGCAGCACTCCCGGTCTGATGTCCTGGAGCATTTCTTAAGATCAGAGGATGCTGAAGCCAGGTTGCTGCTCTGGGATGGAGGAGCACTGCCGATAGCGCTGTTGACACTGATGAGGAAACCCACAGAGAGTGGGTGCAGCGCTACAAGAACTACGCCTCTATTATTGGGTGACTCAACTAATCGTGGTTAATTATTGGTTATTCCCTAATCAAAGGGAGCCCTTGCTGATGGCTAGCAGAAGGGCTATAGACCTGGTTGGCTATGCTAGATTTCTATACAGTCGGGAAACCTGAACCCATGGGAACAGTCCAGCCCGAACTGCCAGGCCATAACCTCCCTGGATCGGAAACAAGCATCCTGGGACTGGTTTCAGGGTATCAACCTTCATCAGCCAGACTAGCTTGAATCCAGTGGCACAGAGGGCACAGGACCCATGCTTGGTTACTGCCCAGGGAAGAGCTTGTTTGGCAGTTCGGGCTGGACTGTTCCCATTGGGAACAGGGTCAAGACTGATTTGCATATGGCTGGGTCCAAGCTGGGTTGAAGTGGCAAGCAAACTAAGGATGGATTAAGCCCAGATCTGTGACTGGGGGTGAGTGTTTGAAAAGTTTCAACACTCGGTCCATCATTTTATTTTGTTTTGTGATGTTTTCATTTTCATTACCACGTATAGCTTGAGTAGGATCCTCCACTGGAGCAGAGGTCCCTGCACCTGCAGGGGGGCAATGTCACAGGGCACTTCAACCCATACCACCAGCACAAACTCGTACAAAAATACTACTATATTGTGATTAGGCAACCAATAGATATTTTACATAGAATCCATCAATAATATAAAACATGTGAACTGAGATAGGAAATTTGGTGCATTACGTGTCTACTAGAATGTATACTAAATACACTCATATAATTTATGCCTTGTGCCGTTGGCCAGGAAAACACAGCCCACAGCAATCACTTCTCCACAGAAGGTACATTCTGTGGTATCCAGACACCAGATTGCTGTAGACAGGACTGGCGGTGGACCCCCACCTTCTCCCTCACAACTAACAAACATGGAAGGAACAAGTCTTGGCAATTATGAGGGCCTTGCAGGGGTAGCAGGAGGACTGGACTCTGGTAGGGCAAATCTTTACTACTTTATCCACCTCACCCCATCTGCATGCCATCACATACTCCCACCCTCACCCTCACACCCATCACCCCAACAACCCACAGATACCCCACTAACACAACCCACACATCCCAAAACCAAGCCCTGAATGTAACAGCAATGCGTGGCCACCCATCACCAAAGCATGTCCAGTAGAGAGACTCACTCATGCCCTAAAATCACCAATCACACAAGGGCCAAGCCAATAATGCAAGCACAGGAGTAGAGGGTAACTCACCCATTGCACAAGATGGCACACACAGATACAATAACTATGCATTTACACCCCAACAGGACCCCTACCCAACGTCACCGGACAGGAGGTTCCAGACATATCCAGTCCCCCCACAGAAGAGGCCCACAGTGACGACAGCAGCTCTGCACGCCTGGATCAAGATGACCAGCCAGGACCATCAGGGACCTCGAGACAGTCGGTTCCCCTGACACAGTCCCAAACCACCACTGAAACTCCCCCCTCAGGAAACACCATCACAGCACCGACCCAGCGGGCCCATCCATCTGCCCCAGGACACGTCAGTCAGCAGTGTGTCCTGTCCACCACTACAGGGAACCCAGGCAACCCCACTAACACAGGACGATCAGGGACCTGGGGCAGTGGCAGTGGGCACACGATTCAGGGGACAGAGGCACAGGATAACAGGGAAGCTGGGAGGACTGCTGTGAGACAGGGGGAGGACAGGCCCAGGGAACCGACACTCCACCAGGCACTCTCCAAGATCATGGGAGTTTACCACCATTCCCAGGAGACCATGGGTACGGTACTGGACAAGTTTCAGGAGACCCAGCACCTGCAGGAGGAACACTACCTGGGGATCAGGGCGGACTTGAAGTCCATCAACACCACCCTGGTCACAATTGCAGGGGTGTTGGCAGACCTTCTCAACACCAGGAGGGACACAGTGGCACACCAACAGGCCCCTGACACTAGCCTAAAGGATGGACAGTCCTCCACCTCCGCCGGCGCTAGTGGACAGGAGGCACCGCCACAGGAACAACAGGACACCAGCACCCCACCCACTGCAGATGGAGAACCACCCCCCAAACGGTCCTTGAGATTCAGGAACAAGACAGAGAACATTGCCAAGACCCCCGCCAGGAAATAAGACCCCCCTGAATGTCACCCTTCTGTCCCACTTTGACAACCTGTCCACCTGAAACTGCCATTGCTCCACTTCCTATGCCCCATTGGACAATGCACCTGTGAAACGAATAGACTGGACTCTGCCATGAACATTCCTCCACCATCACCCCAGCCCAGTTTACACCCCCTCCACTTATCTGCACACAAATAAACACACTTGAATCACAAAACAAGCTGGAGTCAGTCTGTGCTTTCACAAATGTGTAATTGCTAAATCTCTGGAATATAGCAATGTCAATGTACTTGTTCACATACCAATGTAACACAGCTGTAGGCCAGCAGTAAACATAGCACAGGGTACAAAGCGGGAGCCCGATCTGTGAAATGGAAAGCCAAAGTAACAAGTCAGGGTCCATACACTGAGTGAAAATGACAGACTTATGCTAGCTCCAACAATAGTATGAGATGTGGGAAGCAGTTACATCTTCTTACCTGTGTTTCACTGGAAGTATTGCATGATGATGTTGTTTCAGTTGTCGACATCTTCTTCTTCTGCCTCCTCTTCTTCACTGTCCACAGGCTCCACAGCTGCCACAAGACCACCATTTGGCCAATCCTCCTGCAGAAAAGGCACCTGCTGTCGCAAAGCCAGGTTGTGCAGCATACAGCAGGCCACGATTATCTGACACACCTTCTTCGGTGAGTAGTATAGGGAGCCAACTGTCAGATGGAGGCACCGGAATCTGGCCTTCAGGAGGCCGAAGGTGCATTCTATAATCCTCCTAGTTCGCCCATGTGCCTCATTGTAGCGTTCCTCTGCCCTTGTCCTGGGATTCCTCACTGGGGTCAGTAGCCATGACAGGTTGGGGTAACCAGAGTCACCTGCAAATGTTGAGGGACGATTGTTAGACACACACTAACCCTTAGGGACAACCCTATACCCAGACACCTATGTCAACTATGTTGGGACCTTGGCCTCACCTATTAGCCAGACACAGTGCCTCTGGAGTTGGCCCATCACATAAGGGATGCTGCTATTCCTCAAAATGTAAGCGTCAAGCACTGAGCCAGGATACTTGGCATTCACATGGGAGATGTACTGGTCTGCCAAACACACCATCTGCACATTCATTGAATGGTAGCTTTTCCGGTTTCTGTACACCTGTTCATTCCTGCGGGGGGACACCATCAATTGCACCAATGATGTTAGGGATATGTCCCAGGGCATAGAAGTCACCTTTCACTGTGGGCAAATCCTCCACCTGAGGGAAAATGATGTAGCTGCACATGTGTTTCAGCAGGGCAGATAACACTCTGGACAACACATTAGAGAACATTGGCTGGGACATCCCTGATGCCATGGCCACTGTTGTTTGAAAAGACCCACTTCCCCGAGTACACGCAACTGTATGGTCCTCCAGACAAACAGGTGAGTATACTGTGAGCATGCTGCGTGGGCAATGCCTGTTTTGAGTGGTGTGGATGGAAGATACATGGGGGGGGGCTGAGGCCTGCATGTGCAGATGGTGAGTGTATGTGCGTCAGGGCATGGGTGGGAACTGGTGGACAATGAGTATGACGGTCCGGACAGGTGAGTAATTTCCTTTCCTCCTGTACCTTTCCTCTAGGTCATAGCCCACCAGAAGAAGGGTATTTGGCGTGCCATCGCCAAGGACGTCCGGACCCTGGGGGTCTACCACAGACAGAGCACCCACTGCCGTAAAAGATGGGAGAACCTGCGCCGCTGGAGCAAGAAGACAGCGGAGGCCCAGCTGGGGATGGCGTCCCAATGTGGAAGGGGTGCCCGTTACACCATGACCCCCCTGATGTACCAGATCCTGGCGGTGGCCTATCCGGAGTTGGATGGGCACTTGAGGGCATCACAGCAGCCACAAGTGGGTGAGTACACTCTCATTCAGCTGACTCAGCGCGCATTGTAGGTGTCTAGGTGGGGGAGGTGGGCAGTGGGTTCCCCTAGGCCGGGGCGGACTTGGTCGGCAAGGTCCCTAGTTAGACAGGCTCTATGGCACCCCAACCCCACTAGTGGCAATAGCCATCTACACCTAGTCAGGCTCCTGTGACTTCCAGGTGTGCAGCAATTGGGCTTAGGCCTCGTACCCCATGGGCATTTGATTTTGCCAGGAACTGTTAGTGCATCGCGTAGTGGAGAGGGCTGCTCCCTGTGTGTTGTGTCCGCCAACGGTAGTGGTGTTGCATACACTGAACATGTTTTTCTTCTGTCTATCCCCCCCTTTTTGTTTTGCCTCCCTGTTCTTGTGTGCAATAGCATCATCTGGCAGAGGAGCAGTGGCACCAGAGCAGGAGGGAGCTGCAACCCACTTGACCCTGGAGGGTGAAGCAACGGAGTCTGAAGCCACCAGTGGGACGGAGGGCGAGGGGAGCTCCACAACGGGGACAGGAGCATACACCAGTGACAGCGACTCCTCCTCTGATGGGAGCTCCCTTGCGGTGGCAGGCACCTCTGTGCCCACCGCACCAACAGGTACAGCTGCCATCCCCCTACCAGAACCGCCCCCCAGCAGCCCATCAGCGTGTGTCCCGTGCCCGCTCACCCAGGAGGGTGGGCATCTCCTTCGCCCCAGGCACCTGAGGCCCTGTCCCAGTCAGCCCTGCTGCCCTCAGTGAGGAGGCTATTGACCTCCTGAGATCCCTCACTGTTGGGCAATCTACCATTTTGAATGCCATTCAGGGTGTTGAGAGGCATTTGCAACAAACAAATGCACACCTGGAGGGCATTCATTCTGGGCAGGCTGCCCAACAGAGAGCATTTCAGGCTCTGGCCTCAGCACTGATGGCAGCCATTGTCCCTGTGTCCAGCCTCCCCCCTCCAACTTCCTCCACCCGACCCAATCCCCTGTACCTCAGCCTATCCCAAGCACACCATCAGACCAGCATGCACACTCATCAACACACGAGTGGACATGGCAAACATAAGCACTACACATCCCACAAGCACTCACACAAGCACCATCCCCATGCAGACACACCAACATCCTCTGCCTCCACTGTGTCCCCCTCTTCCACGTCCTCCACCTCCCTCCCGGTCTCGTCTCCACTCACACCTGCATGCCCTACATCCTCAGCCACTACCTCCATCACCAGCACGCCCATCACCACACACCGCTCACGTGCAATCACCACCCCACTACCATGCACACATCCCCAGTGTCCTCTCCCAGTGTGTCTGTGAGCCCTCCTCCCAAAGTACACAAATGCAGGCACACACCCACCCAACAGCCATCCACCTCACAACAGCCCCCGGCCCGTGCACCTTCACCCAAATTCAGGAAAGTACACCTCCTACAACCACTACCTCCTCCTCCACTCCCAAACCCCCTCCATCTTCCAGTCCCAGTGTGTCTAAAAAACGTTTCCTGGCAAACCTTGACCTCTTCCCTTCACCTCCCTCCCCGTCCTTCCCCTAGGGCCAGGCTTTCCAGGTCCAAGCCCAGCACCTCAGCCACCAAATCCCCAAGCACAGTGGTGCCAGCAACTGCGGGGTCATCGAGTGGCGCCACCCATCAGGCCTGCCAGTGTGCCACGTAGCGAGGGCAAGGACATTCCGCCACCTGCCAAGGTGAAGAAGGTGCCCACATCCCGGAGGGAGAAGCCGCACCTACCAGCCACCAAGGGCTCCGCCAAAAAAAAAAGGGACGGTGGCAAGACACCTGCGGAACAATCAAAGGTGGGGATGGGACACAAGCAGAAGAGCAGGTCAGGACAGGGCATGGTGGCACCGACTGAGGGACTAGTGTCACCCCTTCTGTCCATGATTCCACCAACCTGTATGGCGGCGAACACCGCAACCAGCACAGCCACCAGCACCGCCACCTGCACCGCCACCTGCACAGCCACCGGCACGTCTGCAGCATCAGCAACAGTCCCCGGCATCTTCCCCAGTAGACAGCCATCCGAGGCTGCAGGAGACGTCCTATTGTGTCCCTCAACAGGTGCTAACCCATGCACCACCGCCACCACAGACACCGCCGCAAGCACCGCCACCAGCCCTGCGACGTGCTCGGACAGTGGCACCACCGCTGACATGGCTACCATCCCCAGTGGTCAGTTGTCCAAGGCTGGAGGAGACTTCCTGGACCCTGCCCAGCTTCCATGAGGCATGACTTCCATCACTGTTTGCACCTGCAGGTGGAAGACGAAGCCGCAGCAGCGTGGGGTATGTCTCTGCCTCCATGGCGTATCATGCTACCTGTTCCTAGGCAATCTTGTGGCACACACACCCAGGTGAGGGAATGGGACCGGCCACACTGCTTGTGGAGCACTCTGGGCACCATGCCCCCTCCAGAACCAGTGGAGATTGGCATCCACTACCTCAGTCATTGGCAGGATGAAGCACTCTGGGCACCAGGCCCCCTCCAGAACCAGTGGAGATTGACATCCACTACCTCAGTCCTTGGCAGGATGAAGCACTCTGGGCACCAGGCCCCCTCCAGAACCAGTGGAGACTGTTATCCACTTGAGAGACTGTGGCTTTGCACTCCCCAGGATAAAGCAGTAGGCAAACCACCCACTGTAAAGACTTGAGAGACTGTGGCTTTCCACTCCCCAGGTTAAAGCAGTGGGCAAACCACCCACTGGAAAGAGTTAAGAGACTGTGGCTTTGCACTCTACAGGATAAAGCAGTGGGCAAACCAGCCTCTGTAAAGACTTGAGAGACTGTGGCTTTGCACTTACCATGATAAGGCAGTGGGCAAACCACCCACTGTAAAGACTTGCAAGACTGTGGCTTTGCACTCCCCAGGATAAAGCAGTGGGCCAACCACCCACTGGAAAGACTTAAGAGACTGTGGCTTTGCACTCCCCAGGATACAGCAATGGGCATGGAGCCCCCTCGTGCCGCAGTGGTGTCGTGCGTTCATCCGGCTGAGGTGCCCCCCCTTCCCTTTCCCCTGAGGTGCCTGTTTATTTTCGATCAGATGCCCCAGCAGTGTTCTCTCCGTTTCGAGTAGGGTATCTTGTGTGGGCTTCGCCCATGCATTTTGGGACCACTGGTCCATGGACAATGATTGGTACACTTTCCGGACTTGTGTAGTTGGTGTACACATTTGTATGTACTGAATTTTGAACTTTCACTATCAGACTGTTCATGATTACAATTGTTACAATCAGTTCCTTTTGTCCTTGCATTCTTCCAGGGGGTAGCGGGTGTATATGTAAAGTTGCTGCATGTATTTGAGTGTATGTTGTGGGTGAGAGAGGGGGTGGGGGTATTGCGTGTTGCGTGTGTGTGTGCCACTCTCTTTTCCCTCCCCTCTCCCCTGTGTTGTAGGTGCAGTACTCACCGTGGTCGTCAACGGCGTCTGTCCTGCTCCTGATAGAGCAGGAGGAAGACAAGCATTGGTAATACCTGTAGTTCGGGCTCCATGGTGTCCAGGTTCCTCGTTGGGTGTTGAGAGGTGAGTGTTTTCCCTTCTGTGTACTGTTTCTGCCGTGCTTTTGAGAGTGTTGGTTTGGCCCCGGAAAAGGTGGCGGATAGGCCTGTTGTGATAGGGTGGGTGGTACTTTGTCCTCCGCCTGTCTGTTGGCGGTTACCGCTGCGGTGTTTGTTTCTACCGCCGTGGCGGTCGGAGTGTTAAAGTGTCTGTCTATGCCGGCGGTTTCCGCCATGGTCGTGATTCCATTTTTTTTCCTTTCCGGCCTGTTGACGGTATTACCGCCACTTTAACACCGACCGCCAGGGTTGTAATGAGGGCCTTAGTCTGAGTAATGAATTTATTAAGGCACTTCTTAAGTTTCGTACATTGTAAATGTTTAGGTCAAATGTAGCAGCACAAGTACACTTCGGAAAATAATCAGAGGAGTAGAATAATAATGATCATATAAACAAACAAAGAAAATATACTACTTCAACCATGGATAATATATCTATATACAGTGAAATATGTATTCACGCACAACACAAAGATAAAAATAAGAATTAAAAATGCATGGCATAGACATCATCTCTTTGCCAGCTCCAAGCCATGAACCCAAACGACCACAAAAAGAGAGAACTACCCACAATGGTGATCTGAGCAAAGATGTCCCCCTCCCAGAAGGAGTTCTGTCTAACCCCCGGTCGTCAAGCTGGAAAAGAGAATTCTAGAAACTCCCCTCTCCCATACAGTAAGTTGTTGTTCAAACGCTGGCTGTACCAGGTCTGTGTTGAAAGAGCACGTTTAGAGATTGGCCACATACCAAGATGCACTCCCAAGACCAAACTGTTCCCTGCTGTATCATAAACATTCTCTGGTACATCCTTATCTCTTCCTCACTTCTCTATGTCATGTCCCTGCCTTGGTAAGAAACAGTTCGAGAGGAGCAAAAAACATGTTGCATATGTTGTGCACAGAAAGATACATGCACCACCAATATGACGGTGTTCAAAGCTAAGCACAAAATGGAGTCAGTGATCAAGATGGAGCTGGGGATAAAGCATAGATAGCATTACAGTATCTGCATTGAACACCTCAGTGCTACAGTGTGAGCTGTCACATGTAGGTTTACACAAACAAGATCACATGTAGAACATCAAATAGATGCAAAGATTATGTGACCCAACCCTTGTGTTATAGCACATGATTTACTAAGGCAAATAATTATCCTGTTGCAATCTCTGTTTTTCAGGTGCTGAGGACGATGAGTCCCATAAGAAGCTGTACCATCCACCAATGGAGGGGGACCAACAACCTGAGGAGAGAACCCAATCCTCCTCCAAGCAGCTATGTCAGCTGCCAGCACCCAAAAGAAGAGGAGGATGAGGAGGAAGAAGAGGAAGATGAAAATGATGATCTGGTGCTGGTCGAGCAGGAGGAGTCAGAGTTCCTGGAGTGCATTGTTGGTGCAAATCAAAGCCCACATTCTTCACACCCTGGCTTTTGGTGTTGTTCTCAAAGACCCCCTTCAGTGTCTGCAACCTATACCTGGGCTTATGATGTTGGTGGTGTTGGTTCCGTCCGGTGGGTGCACTACCCCTGCCTTGTTCTTGGTCTCCCTCGTCCTCCTCACTAGTACCGTTGAGAGGACATGCCTGCCGAGGTTTCACTGGCCTGCCCCCGGTCCTGTCTGGATGTTCCTTGGCTAGTCTGGTCCACTGAAATAGAAGGCAAACAATTATGTAGTTGGTGTACATTTCAGAACAAAGCTCACAACAACATGAAGCAAGTGCTGACCAATTATATGTTTTTGAATTCAAAATGATGTGTATTTTCATTGTAATGCCCTGAAATTACTCACACACTAACATCTTTCTAAATTTTGGTCAGAATACTCTTCCGTATATACTAACCCTCACATTCAGCATTGGCGCAATGGGAATTTCTGGATATTGAAACGTGGTTAATTTCCAATGTAAATTTACAAGTGGAGATGGAACACAGTCTAGATGGATATATCCACACCTAAATGTGTATCAGGTTTATTCTGTATTGTGCTGTCTCAACAGTCTTACACTTTAAGTCAAATGGCATCTGTTGTGTAGCATAGTGAACCACTACATACCTGCAAAATTGGGTGTACATATACAGACAAGGCCTTATATATGACCTTTGCAAAGATGTGATTCAAAATATTGGAATATTCTTTGACAACATCAGCCACTCTACATAGTGAATGTCTTATTTAGCATGTCAAGACTGCTTTGTTTGTTTTGTACACTGGTAACCACATGTGCGTAGTTTGTACAGCAAACTAGATATTAGAAATCACATATGTGCCACTGCTGAGAAGGTGTGTGTATTTCATCCCTCTTTGATATGTTTGTGTCATTTTGAGCAAGATAAGTCCCACAAAGTCAGCCTTTACTTCATGGTCCAAAAATGAAATATTATATACCTAGAAATAAATAGACACAAAAAGCATGCATGATACAGCATTCAACACCCAAATCTATAACATATCAGCACTATACACTAAGCAAGACATCCCTTCACCAATGGATACAACAGTTATAAACTCTTAGTTGACTAGTTATTATATTTTAAGTGCATTTATTCATTAAAATGCAACAGTAAGGGAAGTTTATCCCAATTATGTTTAAATGCCCTCATAAAACAGCATTCCAATTGTTCCAAGGAGGCATATACCTCAGAAGTAATGTAGCCATTACACAGATAGGATGAAATGTGACAAAAAACATGATGTAACATTTCTTTCACCACTCATATCATACTACCAGACACAAAATGCAGTTTTTGCGCTTACCAGGTCTCAGCTGCTCATACTCCTCCAGTTGAGCATGGGGCATACGCCATGCTGTTCTCAGGACCCTCCTGTAAAGTGGGCTAAGGTGGGAGTTCTGTAAGTGTGGCTGGGAGGATGGGGCCAATAAGTTCTGGACCTTGATTTGGGCCCAGTGTCGCAGGTCCTGCCAGTACTTGTGACACATTCGGGCCCGCCAATGTAAACACCCACTGCACTACAGCGCACTACAATGTCTTGCCAGATCCTGTTGCACGCTGCAATATTCAGCTGTCCCTCACGGTCCCCATAAAGCTGAGGGTGCATATCAAGCACTCCCTCAGTTAAAATATTCAGTTCAGTTTCCTGTACAATGTCTTTAGGTTCCGGCCTGGCTGTGGTGCCTCCGCTCCATTCGCGGAATCTCCACACTCTGGTGGAGACTCCACACTCTGGGCAGAGAGTTTGCACTCGAAAACAAAGAATTGCTACAAAAAATGAAACACAGGAAATAAAAAGCAGGCACTTTATTACATGAAGTTGCCAGCAGCCATTTTAAGGTCATTCTGAGTCATCCTCACCACCAACCCAAATCCTCTGCCATCCTGCAGGTGTATAAAGCAGCAAGCAAAGATACTCCAAGGAAGGAGAGGGTCCAAGGGCACTACCTTCCTGTGTAGAATGCCATTTTTATTATATTGATGTGGGAGCTTGACCAGAGGACATGGACGCAAATCCTCCAAAGAAGAGATTTACTGGTAGAAAAAAGGTGAAGTCCCACTTAGAAAGTCTTTGTTGAGAATCAAAGTACCATGAGTTCAGTAAATTTGGATGAACAGGATTACGAGGAAAGTCTTTGTAAGTCCTTATTTGAATTATTTATTATGTTTTTAGAAAACAAGTAACTCCCAAGTGAGGTACATCAGAATGTATCCAGAGAGAGAAAACACTGTCAGCCAACACGTGTTTCGCCCTACAGGCACGTATGCCAGGGCTTTCTCAAGGCTGAAAGAAAGAAAACAACATACGGCTAGAAAAATAATTCAATTGTGTTCAGAAAAAAGTGATAGGAGAAGGCAGCACCGAGGGGTGGAAACCCAGATTCCTGCAGAAGGATTAGGTTCTCCGAGACACTTTATCCCTAAGATTGGTGGTGCGGGAAAAAAAGAAATGCTAAGAAGAGTGAATAAAGAATAATTAGAAAACGATGGTGGATCCGGTGCTTGTGTTGCATACTAGCTAGGAAAAAAAACATTATTTTTCAAGTTATAATTAGCATCTTTTCAGGACCGTTGTTCCTACCTTGAAGGACATACTAATTTAGTTTTCTTTTGCAAGACTTTGAGTTATTTCTGTTTCTCACATACATAGACCTTACCATTTACTTACCAAGGGAGCTGCCATTAGGCTTTATTTTTGTACTGCTCCTGCCTTTCCTCTCATGTTAACTTTTGCTTCATTAAGCATCTAAACTTATTGTATATATCACGTCGGTTGTATGTATCTATTTTGCAGATTATCAAATATGCAACAATGCATATATAACTGATTGCCTAAGAAAGCCGAATATTGTGTAAAGGGTATGTCTGAATATATGTTATATTTCATAACTAACATTGATCATTATTATCTCTACTTTGAGTAATCCTAACTAGCACAGTTATTTTCACTCTCCCATCTTTATTGTTATACTTACTCAGAGGCACTATTAACCCTGTTCCTGTGACTTTCATCGGTTGTCTATCATGACTATATTCTCGCTCACAATCTGCAGGTGACTTTTTCATGCCTCCTCCTTCACCTTATTTCTCTAATTAGATATTTTTTCCTAGCTAGTATTCAACACAAGCACCAGATCCACCATTGTTTTCTAATTATTCTTTATTCACTCTTCTTAGCATTTATTTGTTTCCCGCACCACCAATCTTAGGGATAAAGTGTCTCTGAGAACCTAATCCTTCTGCATGAATCCGGGTTTCCACCCCTCGGTGCTGCCTTCTGCTATCACTTTTGTCTCAACACAATCGAATTATTTTTCTAGCCGTATGTTATTTTCTATCTTTCAGCCTTGAGAAAGCCCTGGCGTACGCGCCTGTAGGGCGAAATACGTGTTGGCTGACCCTTGTTTTCTCTCTCTGGATCCATTCTGATGTACCTCAATTGAGAGTTACTTGAGACTTTCTAAGTGGGACTTCACCTTTTTTCTACCGGTGTATAAAGCAGGGCAGCTCCAAATCTGCCAAAATATTGAAGCACTCTGCAGTACAGTGGTCATGTTCCAGCGGCAAGAATAAAATGTGTTGTACGGGATAAAATGTGTCTTAAGCGCAGGGAGGATGTGCCATTTTATCATTTAGTACTTAAACCGTGCCTTCGACTCCATTTGAAAGTATCACACATGCTCCCTGGAAGTTTCCAAGACACAGCAACATATGACATTATGGCCCTCATTATAACCATCCATGTTGGCTGTATCACCACCAACAGGCTGGCAGTGAAGACCGCCACATCATGAGTGTGGGGAGTTAGCCTCTGCCAACCTGCCACATCTCCACTCAGACCGCCAGGGCAGTTCGACCCACTGTGATGGAGATGAGCATCTCTGACCTGGCGGTCCACGAAAGATCGCCGGCGGTATTAGGAGCCGCCTTTCCACCAGTGTTTCCTTGGCAGTAGCACTGCCAAGAAAACCCTGGCAGATAGGCTACCGGTGACAGCCAATTTCTTCCCTGTCACTGGCAGAAAACTCCCACAGATCCCCTGCAAGCAAATTACCCCCACACCCCTCCAGATACAGCGCCCCCCTATTTCCACCTTCCACCCCGTATACATGCACACAGACACCCACACGCACCCCACATACACCCATTCACAGGCATTCACTTCAATACTCATACTCGCATTCTCCACAACACTCATACTCGCATTCACCACAACACTCATACTCGCATTCACCACAACACTCAGACATGCATACACACATACATGCACACACGCAGACAACACCCACTCACACACAACACTGGCCACCCTCCCACCCACCTCCCCTGTCAGACGATCTACTTACCTGGTCCAGGGAGGAGGTGGTCCAACAGGGAACAGGCACTTCCACCGGTGGCAGCTCCCTGCCATTAGGACACCACCACGCTGTATTACTGCTCATAATACGGTGAGTGGAGTCCTTCTGTCGGGCTGGGCCAGTGGTGGAATCACCCCTGCACCTCCACCCACTAGCATGACTACTGCTGGATTTCCACCCAAAATATGGCAGAAATCCAGCAGTATATCTCTATGGTGCGCTGAAGTCCGCCAGCACTAGAAGCCTTCTGGCACCCGTGACTTTGGCAGTCTCGCAAAAAGACTACCAAAGTAATAATGAGGGCCTATATGTCCTTTAGATCTGTGTGTGTGATGCATCAAGCATTACTCATACAATACTATAAACCTTGATTGGTGGTTGGACACATGAAGAATTCTGTTTTAGAGCATGGAAATTCCTGGACACTACGCAGGTACTTTGTCTCATTGTGTATATATAACAGGCATATCATTACACTGCCGTCTGAGAAGCAGTACATAGAATTACAAGAGCTTTTTCTGATCTGCAGGTATGTTAAATGTTACTAATCCTATACATAACTCAACACAGACATCAGTGTGCAATCAATACTTTCTGAGTACATCACATACGAAGCATGGGGATAGGAGTGTGTAATATTTTAGTATTTCATAAAGCAATTCATCATGAGACAACGTGAGAAAACGGTGTAGCATAGCAACTCAAGAATCTTACAACCCTATCCTCACTAAGGGCCTGAATCACAAAAGTAAACTTATACTTTTTTGTAAGTTTAACATTATATGCTATTCACGATGGATTTTACAACTAGTATCTTTAAGAGTGCGGAGTCTTCACACTCTTACAAAACTATAATTTCATAAACGGAGACTCAGCGATTGTAATGATACTAGTTGTAACTCTCTTTGTGAATACCAAACAATTGTAGAGTTATACAAAAATGTATGTTTACCTTTGTGAATGAAGCCCTATGTCAGCACCACAACTACTGTGTCTCAAACACTGATACCAAATTGGTTTTGTAATAATAGTACATAGTATCGTAAATTATTGTATGGTGTGGTTTCTACAATATCCAGTGAGTGGATCATTACGTTTCAAACACTGCCTGACAATCCCATGTCACGTGTGTAGGAGCCAATTGCCCAAACTATAGTGTGCCAGACAGCAGGCCTCATATAATCAATGGGTAAGGTGCGCTTGTGTGGAGTATGGGTATCTCAAAATTCTAAGGTTGACACCTATTAGTAAAATTGTCTGTTTCACATATACCTGTTAGTTTCATTCTTGTACACAGTGCCAAACCTCACTGACTCTATGCATAGGTTTCAATCCATGTAACACTTGGTGCTGACAAAGCTTCAGAGGTCAATTGTCTAGGAAGATCTCACAAATGCAGTGACATACTGCACTTAGGCAATGGAGCTCTTTGTAACTTTGTCAACACTTGTCACTGACATGGGCACAAAATCTGAACGGGGACTAACGTTTCCCTTTTGAAAACTTCTGTTGTTGACAAACTATATTTATGGCTTACAGAGTAGTTTCAGGAAGGAATTTATGACAATGTTAAATGTCCACCAATCATCATTGACAACAGACTGTGCAATCACATAAATGCTGCAACACAACTTGTGGCTCAAGGGAAAAATGTGTCAATCAGCTGGTCTCCCACTTGCATATCCTACCCTCTATGTGTTACAATGGCCCTGTTCCCTGGATTCAGACCTAGGTGAGGGTTGAGAAGTAAATGTAATCCCTGACGTACTGCAATGTTGTGCAATATACAAATGGCTACTGTTATCTTGCATACAACTCCAGGGGAGTACAGCAGCACGCCACCTGTATGGTCAAGACATCTGAATTCCGACTTTTGTATTCCAAAAGGGTGCCCTATGCGGGCTCGGTCTGTAGGTGTGCCCTATTGTATCTTTGCTGGGATACAGTGATTGCATGGCTGTACAGTGTAAGGAGATGGGGGGGGAGTGCATAAGCAGCATCACCTGACGAAGAAAATGTACAGATTTTGGTGCATGTCCTTGTTCAATTTGTACAATTATTAATATATGAAATGGTACATGCAGTGTCTGTTGGCATCATGTATATGTCACAAGAAATATTAAATTGTGACGGATGTGTATATGAGCAAAGTTAAACACATACAAACTTGTCTGTTGCTTGCTTACTTACCCAAAAGACACATGTTGCCAAATTCTCCCGCTGCCAGCCTCTGGGAAAGAGGTGACCTGCGGAATATGTAGCTGTCATGTGTACTGCCTGGATACACTGTTTGCACATCTGTAAAGCAGCCACTAGCATCACACACACCCAGCTCATTGAGAGAGTGCCAGTGGTGTCTGTTTAGGAAGATGTGTGCATTGTGGCAAGATGGCTGCAGTGCCACATGAGTGCAATGAACTGCACCAAGTACATGTGGGGAGAGGGAAAAGATGTCAGTCGTGTAGGGGTGGACAACAGGAGCGCAAGTGAATGGGAACAGGACTGTAAAAAAAATAGCACTATGAAGCAGCTAGCGCTTGTCACATCATACCACTTTTTTATTCCTTGTGACTGTTGGAGGGGACAAGCAACACATACAACAAGGGGGTGGGAATCAAATAATCAACACAGATGGTAGAGAAATAAGCAACACGGCCAGAGGGCATGGTAGTGTAATAAGCAACACGGCCTGGGGTGGAAGGAGAATAAGCAGCATGTATGGGTTGGTGGAAGGGCAGTAAGCAACAGGGATGGATGGTGTTAAGCTGAATTGAAGGCGTTATGCTTTATGAAACGCAAGCTAGAGGGTCAGGTGCCATATGATTTAGTAGAGTTTTATTAATTTAGGGATCTTATAGGTAAAGTTTATACATCATTTCAATTGTGCTCCAGGTTCTCTTTTCACTAGTACATCTCTTGATTCCAGTACCAGTATTGTAGGAAGTTGGCTCTGTATGTGCTATTTCAAAGTAAGGAATAGCATGCGCAGAGTCCAAGGGTTCCCCTTAGAGGAAAATAGTGGTAAAAATAGATAATACTAATGCTCTATTTTGTGGTAGTGTGGTCGAGCAGTAGGCTTATCCAAGGAGTAGTGTTAAGCATTTGTTGTACATACACATAGACAATAAATGAGGTACACACACTCAGAGACAAATCCAGCCAATAGGTTTTGTTATAGAAAAATATATTTTCTTAGTTTATTTTAAGAACCACAGGTTCAAATTTAACATGTAATATCTTGTTAGAAAGGTATTGCAGGTAAGTACATTAGGAACTTTGAATCATTTCAATTGCATGTATACTTTTCAAGTTATTGACAAATAGCTATTTCAAAAGTGGACACAGTGCAATTTTCACAGTTCCTGGGGGAGGTAAGTTTTTGTTAGTTTTACCAGGTAAGTAAGACACTTACAGGGTTCAGTTCTTGGTCCAAGGTAGCCCACCGTTGGGGGTTCAGAGCAACCCCAAAGTCACCACACCAGCAGCTCAGGGCCGGTCAGGTGCAGAGTTCAAAGTGGTGCCCAAAACGCATAGGCTAGAATGGAGAGAAGGGGGTGCCCCGGTTCCGGTCTGCTTGCAGGTAAGTACCCGCGTCTTCGGAGGGCAGACCAGGGGGGTTTTGTAGGGCACCGGGGGGGACACAAGCCCACACAGAAATTTCACCCTCAGCAGCGCGGGGGCGGCCGGGTGCAGTGTAGAAACAAGCGTCTGGTTTGCAATGTTAGTCTATGAGAGATCAACGGATCTCTTCAGCGCTGCAGGCAGGCAAGGGGGGCTTCCTCGGGGAAACCTCCACTTGGGCAAGGGAGAGGGACTCCTGGGCGTCACTTCTCCAGTGAAAGTCCGGTCCTTCAGGTCCTGGGGGCTGCGGGTGCAGGGTCTTTTCCAGGCGTCGGGACTTAGGTCTCAGAGAGTCGCGGTCAGGGGAAGCCTCGGGATTCCCTCTGCAGGCGGCGCTGTGGGGGCTCAGGGGGGACAGGTTTTGGTACTCACAGTTGTAGAGTAGTCCGGGGGTCCTCCCTGAGGTGTTGGTTCTCCACCAGCCGAGTCGGGGTCGCCGGGTGCAGTGTTGCAAGTCTCACGCTTCTTGCGGGGAGATTGCAGGGTTCTTTAAAGCTGCTCCTTTGGATAAAGTAGCAGTCTTTTTGGAGCAGGTCCGCTGTCCTCGGGAGTTTCTTGTCGTCGTCGAAGCAGGGCAGTCCTCAGAGGATTCAGAGGTCGCTGGTCCCTTTGGAAGGCGTCGCTGGAGCAGAGTTCTTTGGAAGGCAGGAGACAGGCCGGTGAGTTTCTGGAGCCAAGGCAGTTGTTGTCTTCTGGTCTTCCTCTGCAGGGGTTTTCAGCTAGGCAGTCCTTCTTCTTGTTGTTGCAGGAATCTAATTTTCTAGGGTTCAGGGTAGCCCTTAAATACTAAATTTAAGGGCGTGTTTAGGTCTGGGGGGTTAGTAGCCAATGGCTACTAGCCCTGAGGGTGGGTACACCCTCTTTGTGCCTCCTCCCAAGGGGAGGGGGTCACAATCCTAACCCTATTGGGGGAATCCTCCATCTGCAAGATGGAGGATTTCTAAAAGTTGGAGTCACCTCAGCTCAGGACACCTTAGGGGCTGTCCTGACTGGCCAGTGACTCCTCCTTGTTGCTTTCATTATTTTCTCCGGCCTTGCCGCCAAAAGTGGGGGCCGGGGCCGGAGGGGGCGGGCAACTCCACTAGCTGGAGTGTCCTGCGGTGCTGTGACAAAGGGGTGAGCCTTTGAGGCTCACCGCCAGGTGTTACAGCTCCTGCCTGGGGGAGGTGTTAGCATCTCCACCCAGTGCAGGCTTTGTTACTGGCCTCAGAGTGACAAAGGCACTCTCCCCATGGGGCCAGCAACATGTCTCTAGTGTGGCAGGCTGCTGGAACTAGTCAGCCTACACAGACAGTCGGTTAAGTTTCAGGGGGCACCTCTAAGGTGCCCTCTGGGGTGTATTTTGCAATAAAATGTACACTGGCATCAGTGTGCATTTATTGTGCTGAGAAGTTTGATACCAAACTTCCCAGTTTTCAGTGTAGCCATTATGGTGCTGTGGAGTTCGTGTAAAACAGACTCCCAGACCATATACTCTTATGGCTACCCTGCACTTACAATGTCTAAGGTTTTGCTTAGACACTGTAGGGGTACAGTGCTCATGCACTGGTACCCTCACCTATGGTATAGTGCACCCTGCCTTAGGGCTGTAAGGCCTGCTAGAGGGGTGTCTTACCTATACTGCATAGGCAGTGAGAGGCTGGCATGGCACCCTGAGGGGAGTGCCATGTCGACTTACTCGTTTTGTCCTCACTAGCACACACAAGCTGGCAAGCAGTGTGTCTGTGCTGAGTGAGAGGTCTCCAGGGTGGCATAAGACATGCTGCAGCCCTTAGAGACCTTCCTTGGCATCAGGGCCCTTGGTACTAGAAGTACCAGTTACAAGGGACTTATCTGGATGCCAAGGTCTGCCAATTGTGGATACAAAAGTACAGGTTAGGGAAAGAACACTGGTGCTGGGGCCTGGTTAGCAGGCCTCAGCACACTTTCAATTGTAAACATAGCATCAGCAAAGGCAAAAAATCAGGGGGCAACCATACCAAGGAGGCATTTCCTTACACAACCCCCCCCCCAAACGAAAGAGGATGAGACTAACCTTTCCCAAGAGAGTCTTCATTTTCTAAGTGGAAGAACCTGGAAAGGCCATCTGCATTGGCATGGGCAGTCCCAGGTTTGTGTTCCACTATAAAGTCCATTCCCTGTAGGGAGATGGACCACCTCAACAGTTTAGGATTTTCACCTTTCATTTGCATCAGCCATTTGAGAGGTCTGTGGTCAGTTTGAACTAGGAAGTGAGTCCCAAAGAGGTATGGTCTCAGCTTCTTCAGGGACCAAACCACAGCAAAGGCCTCCCTCTCAATGGCACTCCAACGCTGCTCCCTGGGGAGTAACCTCCTGCTAATGAAAGCAACAGGCTGGTCAAGGCCATCATCATTTGTTTGGGACAAAACTGCCCCTATCCCATGTTCAGAGGCATCTGTCTGCACAATGAACTGCTTAGAATAATCTGGAGCTTTTAGAACTGGTGCTGGGCACATTGCTTGTTTCAGGGTGTCAAAGGCCTGTTGGCATTCCACAGTCCAGTTCACTTTCTTGGGCATTTTCTTGGAGGTGAGTTCAGTGAGGGCTGTCACAATGGATCCATATCCCTTCACAAACCTCCTGTAATACCCAGTCAAGCCAAGGAATGCCCTGACTTGAGTCTGGGTTTTTGGAGCTACCCAGTCCAGAATAGTCTGGATCTTGGGTTGGAGTGGCTGAACTTGGCCTCCACCTACAAGGTGGCCCAAGTAAACCACAGTTCCCTGCCCTATCTGGCATTTGGATGCCTTGATAGAGAGGCCTGCAGATTGCAGAGCCTTCAAAACCTTCTTCAGGTGGACCAGGTGATCCTGCCAGGTGGAGCTAAAGACAGCAATATCATCAAGATAAGCTGTGCTAAAGGACTCCAAGCCAGCAAGGACTTGATTCACCAACCTTTGGAAGGTGGCAGGGGCATTCTTTAAACCAAAGGGCATAACAGTAAACTGATAATGCCCATCAGGTGTGGAGAATGCTGTTTTCTCTTTTGCTCCAGGTGCCATTTTTATTTGCCAGTACCCTGCTGTCAAGTCAAAGGTACTTAAGAATTTGGCAGCACCTAATTTGTCTATGAGCTCATCAGCTCTAGGAATTGGATGAGCATCTGTCTTGGTGACAGAGTTGAGCCCTCTGTAGTCCACACAAAACCTCATCTCTTTCTTTCCATCTTTGGTGTGAGGTTTGGGGACTAAGACCACTGGGCTAGCCCAGGGGCTGTCAGAGCGCTCAATTACTCCCAATTCCAGCATCTTGTGGACTTCCACCTTGATGCTTTCCTTAACATGGTCAGACTGTCTAAAAATTTTGTTTTTGACAGGCATGCTGTCTCCTGTGTCCACATCATGGGTACACAGGTGTGTCTGACCAGGGGTTAGGGAGAAGAGTTCAGGAAACTGTTGTAGGACTCTCCTACAATCAGCTTGCTGTTGGCCAGAGAGGGTGTCTGAGTAGATCACTCCATCTACTGAGCCATCTTTTGGGTCTGATGACAGAAGATCAGGGAGAGGTTCACTCTCTGCCTCCTGATCCTCATCTGTTACCATCAACAGATTTACATCAGCCCTGTCATGGAAGAGCTTAAGGCGGTTCACATGGATCACCCTCTTGGGGCTCCTGCTTGTGCCCAGGTCCACCAGGTAGGTGACCTGACTCTTCCTTTCTAGCACTGGGTAAGGGCCACTCCATTTGTCCTGGAGTGCCCTGGGAGCCACCGGCTCCAGAACCCAGACTTTCTGCCCTGGTTGGAACTCAACCAGTGCAGCCTTTTGGTCATACCAAAACTTCTGGAGCTGTTGGCTGGCCTCAAGGTTTTTGGTTGCCTTTTCCATGTACTCTGCCATTCTAGAGCGAAGGCCAAGTACATAGTCCACTATGTCTTGTTTAGGCTCATGAAGAGGTCTCTCCCAGCCTTCTTTAACAAGAGCAAGTGGTCCCCTTACAGGGTGACCAAACAGAAGTTCAAAGGGTGAGAATCCTACTCCCTTCTGTGGCACCTCTCTGTAAGCAAAAAGCAGACATGGCAAGAGGACATCCCATCTCCTTTTGAGTTTTTCTGGGAGCCCCATGATCATGCCTTTTAATGTCTTGTTGAATCTCTCAACTAAGCCATTAGTTTGTGGATGGTATGGTGTAGTGAATTTGTAAGTCACTCCACACTCATTCCACATGTGTTTTAGGTATGCTGACATGAAGTTGGTACCTCTGTCAGACACCACCTCCTTAGGGAAACCCACTCTGGTAAAGATACCAATGAGGGCCTTGGCTACTGCAGGGGCAGTAGTCGACCTAAGGGGAATAGCTTCAGGATACCTAGTAGCATGATCCACTACTACTAGGATGTACATATTTCCTGAGGCTGTGGGAGGTTCCAGTGGACCAACTATGTCCACACCCACTCTTTCAAAGGGGACCCCCACCACTGGAAGTGGAATGAGGGGGGCCTTTGGGTGCCCACCTGTCTTACCACTGGATTGACAGGTGGGGCAGGAGAGGCAAAACTCCTTAACCTTCTGGGACATATTGGGCCAGTAGAAGTGGTTGACTAACCTCTCCCACGTCTTGGTTTGTCCCAAATGCCCAGCAAGGGGAATATCATGGGCTAAGGTCAGAATAAACTCTCTGAACGACTGAGGCACTACCACTCTCCTAGTGGCACCAGGTTTGGGGTCTCTGGCCTCAGTGTACAGGAGTCCATCTTCCCAATAGACCCTATGTGTTCCATTTTTCTTGCCCTTGGACTCTTCAGCAGCTTGCTGCCTAAGGCCTTCAAGAGAGGGACAGGTTTCTTGTCCCTTACACAGCTCCTCCCTTGAGGGTCCCCCTGGGCCTAAGAGCTCAACCTGATAAGGTTCAAGCTCCAAAGGCTCAGTTCCCTCAGAGGGCAGAACTTCTTCCTGAGAAGAGAGGTCCCCTTTTTCTGACTGTGTTGCAGTTGGTTTCCCAACTGACTTTCCTTTTCTCTTGGTAGGCTGGGCCATTTTTCCAGACTCCAGCTCTACTTTTTCACCCTGTGCCTTGCATTGTGCTCTTGTTTTTACACACACCAGTTCAGGGATACCCAGCATGGCTGCATGGGTTTTTAGTTCTACCTCAGCCCATGCTGAGGACTCCAGGTCATTTCCAAGCAGACAGTCTACTGGGATGTTTGAGGAGACCACCACCTGTTTCAGGCCATTGACCCCTCCCCATTCTAAAGTTACCATTGCCATGGGATGTGCTTTAGTTTGATTGTCAGCATTGGTGACTGTATAAGTTTTTCCAGTCAGGTATTGGCCAGGGGAAACCAGTTTCTCTGTCACCATGGTGACACTGGCACCTGTATCCCTCAGGCCCTCTACACTTGTCCCATTAATAAAGAGCTGCTGCCTGTATTTTTGCATGTTAGGCGGCCAGGCAGCTAGTGTGGCTAAATCCACCCCACCCTCAGAGACTAGAGTAGCTTCAGTGTGGACCCTGATTTGCTCTGGGCACACTGTTGATCCCACTTGGAGACTAGCCATTCCAGTGTTACCTGGATTGGAGTTTGGAGTGGAACTTTTCTTGGGACAGGCCTTGTCTCCAGTTTGGTGTCCAGACTGACTACAGTTTCGACACCAGGCCTTTTTGGGATCAAAGTTTTTACCCTTGTACCCAGGATTGTTTTGTGAAGAGGCTCTGGGCCCACCCTCCTGTGCAGGTTTTTGGGGGCCTGTAGAAGACTCTTGACTATTTTTATTTTTGGCTGTCTCACCACCTTTCCCCTGGGGAGGTTTTGTGACCCCTTTCTTTTGGTCACCCCCTGTGGAAGTTTTGGACACCCTAGTCTTGACCCAATGGTCCGCCTTCTTTCCCAATTCTTGGGGAGAAATTGGTCCTAGGTCTACCAGATGCTGATGCAGTTTATCATTGAAACAATTACTTAACAGGTGTTCTTTCACAAATAAATTGTACAGCCCATCATAATTACTTACACCACTGCCTTGAATCCAACCATCTAGTGTTTTTACTGAGTAGTCTACAAAGTCAACCCAGGTCTGGCTCGAGGATTTTTGAGCCCCCCTGAATCTAATCCTATACTCCTCAGTGGAGAATCCAAAGCCCTCAATCAGGGTACCCTTCACGAGGTCATAAGATTCTGCCTCTTTTCCAGAGAGTGTGAGGAGTCTATCCCTACACTTTCCTGTGAACATTTCCCAAAGGAGAGCACCCCAGTGAGATTTGTTCACTTTTCTGGTTACACAAGCTCTCTCAAAAGCTGTGAACCATTTGGTGATGTCATCACCATCTTCATATTTAGTTACAATCCCTTTAGGGATTTTCAACATGTCAGGAGAATCTCTGACCCTATTTATGTTGCTGCCACCATTGATGGGTCCTAGGCCCATCTCTTGTCTTTCCCTCTCTATGGCTAGGATCTGTCTTTCCAAAGCCAATCTTTTGGCCATCCTGGCTAACTGGATGTCCTCTTCACTGGAGTTATCCTCAGTGAGTTCAGAGGTGCTGGTCCCTCCTGTGAGGGAGCCAGCATCTCTGACTAGTATTTTTGGAGTCAGGGCTTGAGAGGCCCTGTCCTCCCTAGATAGGACTGGTAGGGGGGAATCTTCCTCCAATTCACTATCATCTTCCTCTGAGTTGCCACCCTCAGAGGGATTGGCCTTTTCAAACTCTGCCAAGAGCTCCTGGAGCTGTATTTTGGTAGGTTTGGGGCCCATTGTTATTTTCTTTAGTTTACAGAGTGACCTTAGCTCTCTCATCTGTAGATGGAGGTAAGGTGTGGTGTCGAGTTCCACCACAGCCACATCTGTGCTAGACATTTTGCTTCTAAAAGTTGGAATACTTTTTAAGAATCTAAAACTGGTTCTAGAATATAATTCAAACTTTTACAAACTTTTAAACTCTAAAAGAAATGCTAAACAGGATCTAACACAAGGCCCTAGCAGGTCTTTTATGAATTTTGAAAACTTTTCTAATTGCAAAAATCAATTTCTAATGACAATTTTGGAATTTGTCGTGTGATCAGGTATTGGCTGAGTAGTCCAGCAAATGCAAAGTCTTGTACCCCACCGCTGATCCACCAATGTAGGAAGTTGGCTCTGTATGTGCTATTTCAAAGTAAGGAATAGCATGCACAGAGTCCAAGGGTTCCCCTTAGAGGTAAAATAGTGGTAAAAATAGATAATACTAATGCTCTATTTTGTGGTAGTGTGGTCGAGCAGTAGGCTTATCCAAGGAGTAGTGTTAAGCATTTGTTGTACATACACATAGACAATAAATGAGGTACACACACTCAGAGACAAATCCAGCCAATAGGTTTTGTTATAGAAAAATATCTTTTCTTAGTTTATTTTAAGAACCACAGGTTCAAATTTAACATGTAATATCTTGTTAGAAAGGTATTGCAGGTAAGTACATTAGGAACTTTGAATCATTTCAATTGCATGTATACTTTTCAAGTTATTGACAAATAGCTATTTCAAAAGTGGACACAGTGCAATTTTCACAGTTCCTGGGGGAGGTAAGTTTTTGTTAGTTTTACCAGGTCAGTAAGACACTTACAGGGTTCAGTTCTTGGTCCAAGGTAGCCCACCGTTGGGGGTTCAGAGCAACCCCAAAGTCACCACACCAGCAGCTCAGGGCCGGTCAGGTGCAGAGTTCAAAGTGGTGCCCAAAACGCATAGGCTAGAATGGAGAGAAGGGGGTGCCCCGGTTCCGGTCTGCTTGCAGGTAAGTACCCGCGTCTTCGGAGGGCAGACCAGGGGGGTTTTGTAGGGCACCGGGGGGGACACAAGCCCACACAGAAATTTCACCCTCAGCAGCGCGGGGGCGGCCGGGTGCAGTGTAGAAACAAGCGTCGGGTTTGCAATGTTAGTCTATGAGAGATCAACGGATCTCTTCAGCGCTGCAGGCAGGCAAGGGGGGCTTCCTCGGGGAAACCTCCACTTGGGCAAGGGAGAGGGACTCCTGGGGGTCACTTCTCCAGTGAAAGTCCGGTCCTTCAGGTCCTGGGGGCTGCGGGTGCAGGGTCTTTTCCAGGCGTCGGGACTTAGGTCTCAGAGAGTCGCGGTCAGGGGAAGCCTCGGGATTCCCTCTGCAGGCGGCGCTGTGGGGGCTCAGGGGGGACAGGTTTTGGTACTCACAGTCGTAGAGTAGTCCGGGGGTCCTCCCTGAGGTGTTGGTTCTCCACCAGCCGAGTCGGGGTCGCCGGGTGCAGTGTTGCAAGTCTCACGCTTCTTGCGGGGAGATTGCAGGGTTCTTTAAAGCTGCTCCTTTGGATAAAGTAGCAGTCTTTTTGGAGCAGGTCCGCTGTCCTCGGGAGTTTCTTGTCGTCGTCGAAGCAGGGCAGTCCTCAGAGGATTCAGAGGTCGCTGGTCCCTTTGGAAGGCGTCGCTGGAGCAGAGTTCTTTGGAAGGCAGGAGACAGGCCGGTGAGTTTCTGGAGCCAAGGCAGTTGTTGTCTTCTGGTCTTCCTCTGCAGGGGTTTTCAGCTAGGCAGTCCTTCTTCTTGTTGTTGCAGGAATCTAATTTTCTAGGGTTCAGGGTAGCCCTTAAATACTAAATTTAAGGGCGTGTTTAGGTCTGGGGGGTTAGTAGCCAATGGCTACTAGCCCTGAGGGTGGGTACACCCTCTTTGTGCCTCCTCCCAAGGGGAGGGGGTCACAATCCTAACCCTATTGGGGGAATCCTCCATCTGCAAGATGGAGGATTTCTAAAAGTTGGAGTCACCTCAGCTCAGGACACCTTAGGGGCTGTCCTGACTGGCCAGTGACTCCTCCTTGTTGCTTTCATTATTTTCTCCGGCCTTGCCGCCAAAAGTGGGGGCCGGGGCCGGAGGGGGCGGGCAACTCCACTAGCTGGAGTGTCCTGCGGTGCTGTGACAAAGGGGTGAGCCTTTGAGGCTCACCGCCAGGTGTTACAGCTCCTGCCTGGGGGAGGTGTTAGCATCTCCACCCAGTGCAGGCTTTGTTACTGGCCTCAGAGTGACAAAGGCACTCTCCCCATGGGGCCAGCAACATGTCTCTAGTGTGGCAGGCTGATGGAACTAGTCAGCCTACACAGACAGTCGGTTAAGTTTCAGGGGGCACCTCTAAGGTGCCCTCTGGGGTGTATTTTGCAATAAAATGTACACTGGCATCAGTGTGCATTTATTGTGCTGAGAAGTTTGATACCAAACTTCCCAGTTTTCAGTGTAGCCATTATGGTGCTGTGGAGTTCGTGTAAAACAGACTCCCAGACCATATACTCTTATGGCTACCCTGCACTTACAATGTCTAAGGTTTTGCTTAGACACTGTAGGGGTACAGTGCTCATGCACTGGTACCCTCACCTATGGTATAGTGCACCCTGCCTTAGGGCTGTAAGGCCTGCTAGAGGGGTGTCTTACCTATACTGCATAGGCAGTGAGAGGCTGGCATGGCACCCTGAGGGGAGTGCCATGTCGACTTACTCGTTTTGTCCTCACTAGCACACACAAGCTGGCAAGCAGTGTGTCTGTGCTGAGTGAGAGGTCTCCAGGGTGGCATAAGACATGCTGCAGCCCTTAGAGACCTTCCTTGGCATCAGGGCCCTTGGTACTAGAAGTACCAGTTACAAGGGACTTATCTGGATGCCAAGGTCTGCCAATTGTGGATACAAAAGTACAGGTTAGGGAAAGAACACTGGTGCTGGGGCCTGGTTAGCAGGTCTCAGCACACTTTCAATTGTAAACATAGCATCAGCAAAGGCAAAAAATCAGGGGGCAACCATGCCAAGGAGGCATTTCCTTACAAGTATCCTCTGGGAAATTCAGTGTACCTCGAGATAGAAAAAAAAGAAATAATTCTGGTCTCAGGGACATGAATTTACTATAATGGTCTGATAGGGATATTAGGGAAGGGAGCGGGTGGCGATGTGACGGGGGTTCACACTGGTGATACAGGGCTTGTGCATTCATATGTGCCCAAGACATGCATAAGTGTCTGTGAAGGTGTTTTCTTCTTTATTTATAGGTGTGAGCCCCTTTTCTTTTCCTCCTCCGCTATTACTCACTCCCTCCCTTTTCCTGTTTTCCCCAATTGGTGAATTCAGCCCAAAACTCACTTGTACCTTGTGCAGCCACGTTCCTCCTGGAACGTGGTTGGGCTGAGGGCATGTAGAGTAATGGATTTTTCCTTCTTTTCCCTTCTCCACTCCTTCTCCTGGATCTCCTCTCTCTCTCCGCTTCTTCTCCCCGCTCGCTACTTCTCCTTGCTCCACTCTCTCTCCGCTCCGCTCCTTCTCCTGGTTCTGCTCTCTCTCTCTCCGCTCTTTCTCCCTGGTCCGCTCCTTCTCCTTGCTCCGCTCTCTCTCCGCTTCGCCCCTTCTCTCTCCACTCCGCTCCTTCTCCTGGTTCGGCTCTCTCGCTCCGCTCCTTCTCCCCGTTCCACTCCTTTTCCTTGCTCTGCTCTCTCTCCACTCCGCTCCTTCTTTCTCTGCTCTGCTCCTTCTCCTGGTTCTGCTCTCTCTCCGCTCCTTCTCTCCCCGCTCCTCTCCTTCTCCTGGTTCCGCTCTCTTCCCGCTCCGCTCCTTCTCTCCTCGCTCCTCTCCTTCTCTTGATTCCGCTCTGTCTCTGCTCCAAGCCTTCTCTTCCCACTCCTCTCCTTCTCCTGGTCTCTCTCAGTTCCACGCCTTCTTTCCTGGTCTCTCTCAGCTCCGCCTTCTCTCCCCGCTCCTCTCCTTCTCCTGGTTCCGCTCTTTCTCTGCTTCCAGGGTTTGTGGTTTGTCCCCCCACGTCACGGTTGGTTGTTAAAGTAACAGGTGATGCCGGAAGTGCCGGGAAGACACTCATCACTGCATCCCCATTACAGGGTGGGAGAGGAATACGCAACACAGATGTGGGGGGTGGGAGGAGGTGGAAAGGGAAGAAGCAACATGGACGGGATGGTAATAAACAACACAGAGGGAGACGAAAGGGGAAAAAGCAACATCGACAAGTGGGAGTAGGTGGGGAAAAAGCAACAAGGACACAGTGGGAGGGGAAGAAGCAACACAGATAGGAGAGTGGGAGGGAAGAATGAATGAATGAATGAATGAAAGACATGTAGAGCATGGAGCTTCTCCAAAGAGTATCCCGGCGCTAACAGGGAAAGCCAGGTATGCAAGAACGGATGAAATAGTGCCTAAATCACAGCGCCAGCACTGGAAGGACACATCTCCAGATTATGCAATCAGGACTTGGTCTGTGCTCCAGCGAAAAGAAGAGGATGTGAACACGGAGCACACTACTTAATTTAAAGGCAGCAAAGGAGAGTGACAATGAAGCCTACAAATGGTGAGCAATGGTCGGGCTCCAAGCCCTTTGTAGAACACAATAGCTCTTACAAGCAAAAGAGAATGCGCTGGTGTAGTATAGATCTAAAAAGAAAAGCAGTTACCTCGGAAAATTTTCAAACACACTTTTAAATCTGCTGTGGTAGTGACAGCTCATCCACAACACAACTAAAAGGCAACACACTACACAATAACACCTCAACACTTGTATCAACACAATACTACATTACAAAGCTACACAAGCACCTCAATCCACTGTAACAAGCACACAACCCACCACACCAACAACACAATAATATGAAACAACATGAAGCATTAATAACATAACAAACAACACAAACACAATATAACACAAAGCACAGCACAGCATCCCAATATAGCATGGTTCAAATGTCTTTATTGAGTTTCAGCTAAGGAAAAGAACAAAGGGTGACTCAGAACCCTCCAAATGTACAAAGTAAAGACAAACAGCCTGTCAACCAACTCCCCACCCCTTCCCTCCCTATCGCACCCCACAGGTGCACATGGTTGGTATTGCGCTGTGAGGAATGTGTACTGGGCTGTTACAGTGTCCTACCACCTTATCATGTACCTAGGAGTTGTCCTCTTTGTGGAGGTGTAAGATTCATAAGTATTTAGGACAGGTCAGCTCTCTAAACTCCCCAGAAAGTAGGGTCAGAAAGGGGCACCATAACTCTCTGTAGGATTGCCCCTGTGCGGTAAGGGTAACAATACGCTTTTCCATCCCCAAGATCTGCCATAACCGATTTAACCATCCCAACTGTGTAGGGGCCTGTGAGGAACCCCAGTGTGTCAGAATGTTCTATAGGGCTGTGCCTAGGGCTAGGCTGATGTGGGGCCCCCTTAAGGACTTAAATGGGAACGTCAGAGGGTTTGGGAGGCCCAGCATGATGTAGGCCAGGGACCTCTGTAGTTGGGTGTTAATATGGCAGTCAATTCCATCCACAATACCCTCCCAGTATGAGGCCAGCTTTGGGCAATCCCATAGAAGATGGGTCAGCGTGCCTGAGTCCCCGCATCCTCCTCCAGCACAGAGGTGAACGCGAGTGAATGGAGTGAGGTACCAGTATGTAGCTATCTTCATTGCGGTCTCCGTGCTAGCTGCACTGTGTGGCGGGCCCTATAGTAGATCGCCTCCCAATCTGTGGGTGTTAAAGGTCTCTCAAGTTCTGTCTCCCATCGTGCCTGGCTTGGGATTCTGGATTGCGAGATCTTCTTCATCGAACAAGTGTCCGATGGATCAACATGTTGGGGAGGTCCAGGATCAGAAGGATCCTTGATTCAAACCTGGTGTGAAGTCCTGGTTCCTTACTATGGGTGTCAGAGGAGAGGGGAAAAAGTCTGTACCCTAGTGCGGGCTGCTTGGTCCCATGCCTTCATAGTTGTTCTAGTGATGGGGGTGGAGTACAGGCCCCATGGTCTATGGCTGCACGGGAGAAAGGGGATCTTCCAGAGAGAGGTTCCAGCAATTGCACAGTCCATGAATAGCCATCGTCTGTCTGACTCTGGCTGGGACCACTCGAATAGGTACCGAAGATGGACCGCCCTGTAATATTGCTGAAGGTCTAGGATTCCCAGGCCTCCCCAAAGCAGGTTTTGCCTGTGTGTTATGCTTTTGTGTTGTGTTTTCTTTTGCGGTATTGTGATGAGATTCAGTTAATGCATTGTGATGAGTTATTAATTTGTTGCATTGTCGTTTTGTTGAGTGCTTTTATGTTGTGTTGGTGATTTTTTGAATTGCAGTATTGTTGATGTTTTGTGGTCCATATTTGTTTTCTTCTTGCATTTTTTTGTGGGGTTAGAGTGCTGTTGTGTTGTGGAATTTGTGTTGTTGATTTGGTGCTATGTTGTTCTGTTCTTGTGCTGTTTTTGTAGTATATCTATGTTATTGTGCCTTATTGTAATATGGTATTATTTTGTTGTGGCTTTTATCTAATTTTAGTGTTATTTTAGTATGTTGTTGTTTTATGTTATTTTTGTCATATATCATCCACAGCCCTAATGCTTTAACACGTACAGACACTTTTTCACCCCCAATAGCATTGTACCATGGCCACTTTTACGGTGCTATGGTGAAAGGTATCTACAGAAAACACTGTAATGTGTTCTACCAAAGACATTCAAAATCACATCCCAAACATTTAGGGCCTGATTTAGATCTCGGTGGAGGGGTTACACTGTCGCAGCAGTGACGGAGATCCCATCGGCCGAATTCTAAATATCATTGTTTTCTATAGTAATTAGATTTTGGCAGATGGGATATCCGACACAGTTGCAATGTAGTCACCTCTCCTTCGAAATCTAAATCAGGCACTTTGCCTTGTTTCCCATTCCTGCACACACAGTTGTCAGTCTGCCTCAGATTCTCCTACAGTAGGTAATGCTCAATGATCTCATATGGCACCATGCTGTGTTCTTGATTGTTGGACCAGTGCATTTGTGCAGAAGAACGCCGAGGTACATTTTCTTCTACAGTCCAAAACTCAGAGATTGCTGCTGGTGCCATGTAATTTTGTGTAATTCTGTTCTTTTTTGTTGTTTTGCTGTTACTGTTTTGCTATTGTGTTGGTGTTTTGTTGTGCTATGTTCTTGCTTTAAATTCCTGTTTTATTTTGTTGTTTTATTACTTTATTGCAATGTGCTGTTTTGTTGTGGTGTCATTTTGTTCTACTTTTGTTTTGTGGTCAGTGTTTGGTATATGACGTTGTCACATGGTGTTACTGTGTTGTATTGTCTTGTCATATTGACGAAGTTCATTGTTGATTTGTTGTTGTGGGGGTTGTGTTACACTATTGTACTGTTGTGCGTTGTAGGGCTCTTGTGTCATAGCTTTGTTTTACTATTGTGTTCTGTTTTATTGCGATAGTGTGTTAATTTACTGTTTTGCTTTTGTATAATGTTGCAGTTGTACCTTAATTCAAGTTAATTTACTTAAACATACACACAGATTATTGTCACCTAATACTGCTCGATCAAGCATATTTTCATATTTTAGTAGCAAAATGTGTTTTCATCAAACACTGTGCCAATTACCATCATTGCTTCAAAATAAAATATTGGGAAGAAGAATTTTTTTTGTGATCCGACCTTCGTGTCCACGGGCCTGAGTATGATTAAAGCAAGCAGGAAAGGCAGTAGTTTAAATATGCCCACCACAACTCCCATTCTCTAGCATGTGCATGGAATCACCCAGCACACACACACTCAGAGCAAATCAAGTTTTTTATCGAACATATACATTGTACCCATAAATAGTGAAATTAGCAATAATACATTTTTCCTGGTACATATGTTAGCTCTTTATAAATAAATACATTTGTGGGCCACCCCGGGCCTATATCTTTCAGGGAATAATGAAATACATACTAATGAATGAGAGATTGCTGTAAACCTCAATGCACTCTTAAACTCAATGACAGTGATAAATAAAAACACGTCGTAGTGTTGTAGGGTCGGATGTTTGTCGTCATATATCATTGTACTAGATTTCTGAAACAGCTTCCTTACTGCTTGAGCATTACGTAAAAGCAACAATTATAATAACTAACATTACACATAAAAAACATGGGAAGTTCATTTATATGTAGTTTGACCTACTGTAAACCATTCGTTTCGTCCTCATAATTACATGATAATGATTGAAAAACTCACTCATAGCAAACAGTTCAAAACAAGCTATCTTAGCACATTTAGGACCTGCTTTTTTACTATCACTGACTAATTAGAGTAGAATGTATGATTTAAAATAAATAATATCACTGACTAATTAAAGTAGAATGTATGATTTAAAAAAAAAATGATTTTGTGTTTTGCGAGCAATTAAGGATAGCCTGCAGAAGGGCGTATCCCTTTTATGCACCATTCCATAAGAACAAGCTAAACAAAAAGTATAAACATGTTTTCTCAGATAAGGGATTTTGCCACCCCTTATTAACGGGCATTCAGATGGGAGCGGCTAGATGGTTACTTTGGAGCATTTGCATTTTTCAGTTATCTGATAAACTAACTTATTTTTCCATGCTGGAGCTCACACGTTAGTTACTGAACTGTCTCCGTTTCTGTAATCAGTGAAGAGCTGTTCTATTATGAATATTTAATACAGCAGCTGCCCTGTCAAAACCTGATAAGCCACTCCTTGCTACTCGGTTGGGTACTCTGAAAGGTGTAATGGGTGTCATTTCCAAACTGTGCGCACATACATCAGGCTTGTTCAGTAGACTCCTGAGACAACTGAAAGAAAAACACAGAAAAAATCAAGAACCTAAATTTCAGAAAATATAGAAAACCGGGGATTTTTCATTCAGCACAGTGACAAGTACAGTGATTTTAAACAAGAATTGTGTGAAAGCTGATTCCCTTTTAAGCCATTTTTTCTTTAGACTATTTCATATAAACCTTCCACAAAATGCAGCTTCCCTTTCTACTGAGGTATTTTGTTATCGTTTGGTACATCATGATACAATATGGAGGAGAGAGTACTATAAACATAGGTATTTTGTAAATAGCAACTCTTTTTTGAGATAGGGTCTTTGTGAATCTGACCACAATGGGCTTCACTCCACAAATGTGCTTAGTTCACTAGTGGAATGCGAAGGTGTTTCTTAGTTTACAGCTGTAAGGATAGGCCTCTTTTACATAACTACTCCCTATGATTTGGACTGATGCTGCTGGTTTTCCAACTCTGAAAGTGCACTGACGCCAGCTAACCAAACCTCAGTTTCAGTGCCATGACACTTGAGACATGTATGTTTGATTAACTCACCCCAAATTGGCATAAGTTAAGTTACCTAAATGTCCCTAATACATGGTACTAGGGGTAGCTAACTAGGGCCTTTAAGCTAAAGTGTGCTTTGTGGACTTGCGCACATATTGTGCCGCCATGTGTGCCAAAGCAAAGCAAGACTCCATGCCAGCCAGCAGGTAACTGCTAACTCGGATTTGCCATTTACAGTAATCACAAAGTCTAGACCTCCATTTTTAATATTTGTAAGTCGCACCTAAGATAGGGCTGTTGAGTCGTAAGGCACGGTGCTACATATTAAAGAGTAGCATATGTGTTGGTATGTGTCCCAATGGTAAAAAACCCAAATTGTTGTTTTTGCTGTGGAAAGGGTAGTAGCCCCATTGGTGAGTACAGGGTTACATGCTGACAACTCAGGTGTGCTACAATCTGAATGAGACTACTAAAGTTGGTACTGAAAGGTATCAAAAGAATCATTACCTTGAACCCAACTTGATGTTGAAGTAGAATTTAATGTAACATTAAGAAGATGCCAACTTTTGAAAGTTTGCACATTCTTGTCATTATTTTCCAGTGACTGTTTATGGTTGCTGGCCACAAAACAGCCTTCTCCCCTCTTAGGAAGATGTGTGAAAACCTCCCAGGAAGGAACAGAAAAGGGCCTTTAATTGGAAGAGGTGTTACCTCTCCCTAGAAGGAAGGCCGAACAGGGTGCAAGCCTAAAAGGTGAACTTTGAAGGGCAAATGGTGGACACACACAAGAAAGGCTGCTCTCTTGTTCTGGTAGACAGGTTGGCGTCAGGAACAGAGAGGGGGAAAACATTTCCAAACCAGTTTTCCTGCGGGGGTGCTACCCTCAGGTAGCCACACCTCTATGGTGCGCTACCAAGCTCCACACACCAAAAGAGGAACTCTTCCATCTTGGGAGTTGGCAGAATATTGTACTCTGGGATAGTTATGTGCTATACTTTGTAAGACGTGGTCATCATGCGGGAGGTAACCCGGTAGCCCATTGGTTAGTGGTCACCGCATCCCCAAGGGCAAGTTGTGGGCATAAAAGTGGCTCCTCTGGCACCCAGACCTCAGATCACATTTGCCCTGGAGGATTGAAGAAAGACAGCTCTGGAGTTCCCTGGACCTGGCAAAGAAAGACTACACCAAAAACTGGACTGCACCTGCTGATCTTGAGCTAGCAAACAGAGGAATGTTCCTGTGGTGCCCTGCTGGAGGAAAATTTATCCCCGAGCCCCAAATAGAAGAGGTGAACTCCAAGAGTCAGTTAGTTGACTTCTTGTTACAGCTCCAGGGCCACAAAAGATGAAGAAGTCTGCCTTGACGAGTTGGTAGCCACAATTGCTTAATCAGCACTGATCCAGCATGCCCAAGGAGTTCAGAAAGTCATACACAAAGCACCAATAAGCCATATTAACCCCTTACCAGAGGCATGAAGCTGTCTTCGGCAGAACCAATGAACTACAATTGAAGCTGAGCTCACATTGTGATCCAATCTGCTAAGCATAATCCCTCCGCAGACTGATATTTGCATTTCTGTGTTTTATCCTTTGGGGGATCTTCCTTTCTTGTCCTTTTCTGGTATGCACTCTGCTCCTTGAACCAGGGTGGTGTGAGCACTTGTTCATCGCCAACCAAAAAAAAGATCTGAGTGCTAGAAGTATCACTGATCCTGTATAGCAGTGAAGAGGTTCAGCACCCATCTGACTTGTATGCTTGCCAGACCCTGAGACTTTAAAGAAAGAAGCCCTCATTCTAATGCATGTCCTAGTGGGCTGACGCACACATATTATACTTGTGGCTCAGACGACCATCTTTCCCCTATGAGTGGCAAGATCTGTTCTGCTTATTGTGGATCTATTGGCTCTGAGCCACTTGGGCCAGCAGTAAATAAATTATCCATTTCTCAAGGGACCAGCAGTAGATAACCGTAAACCAGGAGATAAGAATATTTTGTCAGTTCCATTATTGTTGATTTATTAACAGTGAGCCATTTGATTCAGCCATATAAGAATCTTGCTTTTAATCCCTATGGTTTACATCATTAATATTCTGTGAATTAATATGTTTTATGGTGTTAACCTTTAGGTACCAACTAAAAGTTATACTTGAAGAACTTGCATGTTTTGACGGGTGGATTGAAATCATCCATGTTGTCTTTGTTTAACAAACAGCTCAGCATTTGTAATCCGTTAGTGATACCAAACGGTATACGTTGGGACCTATTCCAAAAAGCATTTTTAAGCATAAGAAACAGTTCTCCAGTAGTAGTACTATATGGACTTGCAAACTGCAATCACTTACATTCTTCAGATATTTCTGTCTACACTTGCCCTGGCACTTAAGTCTGGTAAAATCTCCCTCAAATGTGCCCATTTCCACACAGAGATACATATATAGATATTTTTATAGCAAATGTTTAAGGGACAAGGGAGCAGGGTGGAGTGGTAGGGTAGTTGGGAATATCTATTACTAAATGTGAAAGGGAAAATTAATAAATTGTACAGAGAAGCATATGCAAAAGTTACCCACAAAAGAGTAAGACAGTTGCTATTCACAAATGTTACATCTGCATTTGTTACAGCAGTCTACTATCAACCAGCAGCAGTCAAAATATGGAAAATAAGAAAATAAATGGTAAAATATTTCTAAATGTCCACAATGTTTTTTAAAAAAAATATTTATTTTTTAACTTCAATTTTAAAAGTTAACAACATCATTACCTTTAGCTACAAGTAATATAAAACATACTTTAACAAAACTTCCTGCCCTTAAAGGGGGAGGAAGTGCACATTTGGGTCTCTGCCATTTCCAGAAACAGAAAAAACTCACTACACTAGAAACCACTCACATTTGGCCTGCCCACTTAATGGAGCAAGGCACAGACCTAAAAACATTTGTTTCACTATGTTGGTGAAATCATTGCTGCCCTTCTCCTCATTTTAAGGAAACTTAATTTGAGAACGAGAGGATTCAGAGGTTGAGGACCAATATTTTTGGCATGTCCATAGGAGCAATTATTGTTAATTACCGCTTCTCACCCGGTGTGATCCTTGACATGGTTGCAGACATGGTTGTAGCCTTGCAGCAGGAGCTCAGTTCACCTAAAGCTCTCTCCCAGGCTAGTCCTCACCATATCAAAATACTGGCTGCACTACACTTCCTGGTGGTGGGACAGGAATGTCCCCTGCATGGTAAAAAAGCATGTACCCCTGCCCTGGGTGCTTGACTGCAAGTAAAACTTGAACCTGACTTTTTATTTGGCCTTGGTGTTTTGCTAATTTAGCAAGGGTATATATGCAAGGTATGACCCTGGTAATGTGAGGTTCAGAACCTGTTCTGTGACATGGAGGGTCTCACCATGCCTGCTGTCACAGTGGTATAGGTCTATTGTCTATACATGGGGTGAATCACATAAAGTTGTTGGCGGTAGGATACTGTGGTTTATGAATCATTAGTGTTGCAGACCTGTTTCTCTGTGTCAGAGAGAATGCTTTCTACTGACCCTTCTCATGTAAAGTTCTGTCCCAGAGCCTTGTAGATTGTGTGTGTGTGTGTGTGCAATGAATGTGTAGCACATTTGAAGTGGTAGGGCTCTGTGTGTGGTATGAGTCTTTCTAAAGGGGTCAGCAGGAACTATTTCTGGAGGTATTAACGGATAACGAGGACAGCTTCCCATGTCAGTGGAAGTACAATGCCTCTATTCCTATGCCTGGAGAGCAGAATCCAGAGATTGAAGTGAGGGAAGGGGTGCAAGGCTTCCCTTAGAAATTCAAGGAGGGCCTCCTTAGTAAAAATCTGTTGATTAGTACTTCCTGAGCACTGGCATTTGGTAGATGGTAGGGGCGAGGGGTAAGGCCTGTATTTGTTGTTGTTCAATGTGAGGAAGTTTCAAGGCAGGGCTTGCTCTTTTATCTGTCCCTAAGGCTGATCATAATTAGGTACAATGCACTCAATATTAATTGTGCCTCTACTCTTGGTACAGTCCTGCTTGAAACCAGTCCCCTTACTGCCTGCTGTGAGAGCCATCACCAGGCACAAGGACTGTGTCTGAAGAACAGCCAGAAAATTAAATGTGAAAGAGAACCAACACAAACCAGTTCCGAAGCCTTAGGCAATAGGTCCACATCCCTTCTCTGTAAAAGTGGGATCCAAGCCACCCCTCTGTTCAAGTTCCAAGGCCTTCTTGTCGAAGGAACGAAGTGCTCCCCAGAGCATTCTAAGAGCTGCTGTGTCACCAGAGCTGGTGTCTGGCTGACAGCAAGTTTTTCAGATGCTAAAGGACATACCCTGAAGTCTGCACTTTCTAATGGAGAAACAAAGGCATGCCTGGTGCCTATAAGCCTGCTTTCCTCCTGAGAAATGGAAGGAGAGCTTCCAGCCCTGCAGAAAGAGAAACACACCAGGAGGAGAAGGCCAGTGTGTTCCCAGTTTGTGGAATACCCAAACAAAGCTGACAACAATGGAAAGCAAAGCCAGAAATGACTAGAGCAAAACGGGGTCACTCACTGTCTGTGTAGTTTCGGCTGTGAACTGGTCCAAGACTTTGTAAGGACAATAATCACTAGGTTATCTGATAGTCCACCATGACTCCAAACGACCAGTGCTCCCACTGAATGACATTGGAAAGAGGAACTGTGCCACAGCCAAAGCAGAAGCCCTAATCTGCTTGTAGGCCGCAACTGCCCTAGAGACATCAGCATGGCTGACTCGGCCCAGAAGTTGCAACTGTTGTACTTGAACTCCTGTCTGCACCCAGCTGGTGAGACCGCATCTGTCACAACAACACTGTCACAGATGACTTGGCCCAGAAACTGCTACTGCCATACTTTATCACTTGGCTGGACATGACCCAGAGGCTACAAATGCCTTAGACTGGTACTGCTCTGCAGGTGTGTCCGTTTTCCCACATGGGGTCTTTGCCAATTTAACTGAAGCTGCCACTGTGACTATGGGTATTTGAATTGCATCTGTAATTGTAACTGGCATTGCAAGCCTATAACTGTAGTTCCCATTGACCTCTTTAGTATTTTATTTTGCTGTGAAATTAAGGTACTTTCTGACTGTTGAGTTCTGAGTTCTTATCCGCACACTTCTTCCCTGAGAACCCTTTGACTGCTCTCCCTTGCTACCCTGAGAGTCAAGTACGAAAAGGGCTGTACTTGGCGCAGTTTGCAGAACCATAATATGACAGACCCAAGGACATCAGAACAAAGGATCTCAACCACCACGGTTTGGGCCCAGTGTCAGACTTGCAGTTTTACTGCAAGGATGTCTGGAATTTAATGCTGCTCCAACTGGCCCCCCTTATACATTTAGGAGACTAAGAAACCACTCTGAGAACACATGGCAAAGGGGAAAAAAAGACATGTTGCTGCTTACCACACTCTCTTGGACCTGTTATGGTTCCATCTTTTGCATTTAAGTCCTGAAGAGAATAAACAAACTACATTTACTGTATAGTCTTCAGAATTAAACTATGTCACCCAGTCTAAAATACTGTGTGTGATAAACCTTTTAAAGTTGGGTAAGAATCTGTAGCTACATGTGCTTGTGAATGTAACTGGTTGCGTGTAGCATATAATAAGAAATGGTGGTCTGAAGTCCAACTCTTCTGTTATGGCGTGACATATGCATTCAAAACCTAATCCCTTAAACACCTTGAATAATGTTGAATGCAGTTTAGGATATCTTGAGGAAATCATAATCAAGATCACGGTTTAAACTTTTAAAAGGAATGGGAGATTGTACTCTACAGACAAAAATATAACATTAGCTCAAAAGGATTAGTCATAAAATAATACTGCCTTTAAAGAATGTCCTAGTTGTTATGGATGACAGCACTCCACCAACACTCATTTCCACTGAAGAAATTCACCGGATACAACCAAGAACTATGGAGATAATCGTAGCACAATTCAATCTTCAAACCAAGCAAGATGCAAGCTGGCAAATAAATTGCCATTGGGAAGTACATTTTCTAAGATAGGTGCCTTGATATATTGGAGTTCAAAGATGGCCACCACCGCATAGAAGACATTTGGAATGTGACTCTTGCTATGTGTATGCCTTCCTGGTTTGGAAAATGTATTCCAGACACTGATCCGTTCAGCTTACATCCTCAGAGTATAGAAAGTTACTTAAATCTGCACTCAATATTAAATAAGTGAAATCAAAATTCAAAATGTAAATGTCCATAAATACAAAATGTAAGTAACCATAAAAGTCTATGTACATCTACCTTGTTTGTCTCCCATGAAGAATGCTCTCCCACCCTAACCACAAATAACGCATCCTGTGTTGAGTTTCCTGACTGCCCGCCTTTGCCCTCCTGAACCCTAGGCACAGTCCATGTACAGGGCTTATTTGGTTGGGAATCATGAAATTCCTAATCTCTTATTCGAGGTGTATGAATATGTGTAGTTGCTTACCAAGATCTTTCTTTTGGGCCAAATTCCTTCAAATCCACTAAATATTGTGGTGTATCTGTCGGAAAAATGGGCTGATTGCAGACGGCCATTAATCTCTGTGCCCCCATTTTTCACTCATACCTGTGTTTTTTTTATTCTGATAGTGCCCTGGGCACTGCTAAACAGTTGCAGGGCCTGTGCTCTGATTAAAATGGCATATGCAAAATAGGCTAATTATAATTGGCCGTATCAACCTAAGTATAAGTCCCTAGTATATGGTAGGACATGTAGGTTGAAAGACTCCAGCAATGGTGGTGCACCCATAGGTGCACTGATGTGGTGCCCAGTGTCATTCTAAAGGCAGGCCTGCCTTGCTGGCTGCTTTTAAGTTAAAGTTAACCCCAAATTTGAATTAGGAATTAAAAGTACTTCCAAAGCCCTAAACTACCTTATTTTTACTGTACATATAAGCGACCCCTAAGGTATGTCCTAAGTGTCCTCAGGGTTGGGTGCAGTGTAACTATAAGCCCTGCTGAATTTATGAATTTATTAAGCGCATGGCTACCCTAAGGTCTCCCAGCGCTAGGTAAGGGGTGAAACCAAGTGCAGCGTGCTCTTTTGTGGCCCATATTTAACTATAGCTTAGGTAAAGGGTTGTGGAAAGAGCTATGTTTTTATAAGCTTCTCGCTCATCAATCTAATCTCTGTCGGTAGAGAGTTCCAGAGATGTGGGGCTAGATAGGCAAAGGATCTCCCACTCCATTTAGATTTCCTAATTCTTGGAACCTTGAGGAGATGTCTCTGAGCTGATCTGAAAGGTCTAGGGGGGCTGGTACTGTAAGCCAGTAAGCCTCTTAATATCTGTGGGCCTTTATCATGAGCCAATTTGTGAGCTAGACTTAGGGTTTTAAACTTAACTCTTGCTTTAACTGGAAACTAATGTAATGTTTGCAATGCCTCCTTTGATGATTTTGTCTTGGGATTTTCTTTAGGGTTCTGGGGTCTGCATTTTGTAGCACCTCCATCTTTTTTTTTACATATTTCGGGGAGCCTAAGTAAAGAGAGTTACCATAATCCATGCACGCTGTTATCACAGTCTGTACCACATTTATTCTTAGGTTTTCTGGAAGTAACTTGATAATTTTTTTAATTGTCCTCAGTGCCCCAAAGCAACTGCAGGACAGTTTTGTTGCCTGGGCGTCCATTGCATGGGCATTATCCCACCATATACCAGGGTTTTTTGATAAGAGGTTTAGGAATGGGAGGGTGACCCAGACAATCTGGCCATCCTAAATCAATATTTGGATGTGGCTTGTTTCCTACGAATATCACCTTGCTTTTCTGACCATTAAGCTTTAGGCAACGATTTGCCATCCACTTGGACACATCTTTCAGACATAGGGTTAGCTGTAAGTTGTTCAATTCCTTCCCTTTTGCAATTGAAACCACCAGTTGTGTATCATCTGCACAGGATACAACTGATAGACCGTAGCTGATCACAATGCTTGATAAAGGTGTTTTAAATATATATATATAACACTCCCTTCAAATATAAGGAGAACCAGGACACCTCCGATATACGAAAATCCAGTTTATTCAGCAAATCATCCAACGCGTTTCGGCAACAGCCTTTATCACGGATAGATTATTGCTATAACAATGCAAATAAATAGCCCAAATCAAAACATAAACATAAAAAACGGACAAAACTACAGCTCACACACCATTTGGAATTCAAAAGCGGCGGCCATCTTAAAATGTTCAATTTTAACATGAATAGATGACAATTCGTGCAGTATTTTAGTAATAATGAGTCAAATCAAGTTCATATCTAATATTCATTATAGTCCTTTTAAATCATTAAATTTGAAAGACTTATCTACACTATTTCATGTGCTATATTCAAATTTCCTATAATACAGTGTAAAATACACAAATACTCGTCACATGATTATATCATATATATAAATCATATATATCTAACCTAGTTACATCAGGCTTAATGATGCCCACGTGGGCATATATATTCAAAAGAAGCTCCTGTACTATTATAAATCCAAGATTTTAGGCTTGTTTGCAATATTTCATATACTGTATTCAAATTTTCTAGTGTAAAAAACACAAATACATATCACATAGTTATATCATATATATATTTGCCATAATTGCATTAAAGCTTAATGACGCCCAAGTGGGCATGTACATTCAAAAGAAGCTCCTATAATATTGAAAAGCCAAGACTGACTGTCAAAGACCCACATTACATAATTAACTACCACCATTGACCCAATTCATCATAAACAAAACAAAAACATTTTTTTAGAGCAAAATGATGTCCTCATTGATCTAAAAAACACTACTACCCTTCAATGCACCTAACTCACAAAACATTCTACAGATGTATACCAATCATCCCAAATGGATACTCAATTCTTCACTGGAGTTCAACCCCACAGGGTCTAGTGTCTCAAAATCTATTATATATTTTGACTCCATGATTCGCAATAATCGCTCTCTATTACCGCCCCTCTTATTCTTCTTCACCAGGTCGATGACTACAAACCTCAACAGATTCTCATTGCCAAAATGCTGATTAAAAAAGTGTCTAGCCACTGTATAGCTTTCTTTTGTCATAGTTCTTAATAGCTATTCTGTGTTCAAGAACTCTTTTCTTTGCCTTATGAATCGTGCTTCCAACATAAAGCTTATCACACGGACATATTAAACAATACGCACAATATGATGTATTGCAGTTAAGGCTTCCTCTAATAACAAAATCTTCTGTTCTCCATGGAATTTTCAGTTTCCTACATGCTTTACATTTCATACAGCAAGAAAAGCCTCCTTCTGTGTTATTTCTAATGTTGCTTTTCAGGGTTATATGATTACAACAAAGATCATCTTTGAGAGATCTGCTTCTTCTGAATGTTATTTGAGGACTGTCATTGATACAATTATTTAGAACTGGATCAGTCTGCAATATGTGCCAGCTCTTGTTTAAAATAGTCAGTATTCTATAAGATTGGTAACTAAGGGCCTCATTCCAACCCTGGCTGTCTATGACCGCCAGGGTGGAGGGCAACGGAAGCACCGCCAACAGGCTGGCGGTGCTTCAGTGCCTATTCTGACCGCAGCGGTAAAGCCGCGGTCAGAAAAGGGGATCTGGTGGTTTCCAGCCGGATTACCCCTGGCTGGGCTGAATCTCCATGGCGGCGCTGCTTGCAGCGCCACCATGGAGATTCCGACCCCCTTCCCGCCATCCTGTTTCTGGCGGTTTTTACCGCCAGGAACAGGATGGCGGGAACGGGTGTCGTGGGGCCCCTGGGGGCCCCTGCACTGCCCATGCCACTGGCATGGGCAGTGCAGGGTCCCCCTAACAGGGCCCCATAAAGATTTTCACTGTCTGCATTGCAGACAGTGAAAATCGCGACGGGTGCAACTGCACCCGTCGCACCCCTGCAACTCCGCCGGCTCCATTCGGAGCCGGCTTCCTTGTTGCAGGGCCTTTCCCGCTGGGCCGGAGGGTGCTCTTTTGGCGGTCGCCCGCCGGCCCAGCGGGAAAGCCAGAATGGCCTCCGCGGTCTTTTGACCGCAGAGCGGCCAAGTGGCGGTTCCCGCCCGGCGGGTGGCGCCGGTCGGCCGCCGAATTCTGAATTAGGGCCTAAATGTTGTGATAAATCTAATGTAATTGTTGTCCTTTTTTTAAATTTTATTTGTCTGATACAAAATATCATCTCTGTTCAAGCTTTCCACTTTCTGTCTAGCTTGATCAATGATCTTGACCCCATAACCTCTATCTCTGAATCTTTCACACATCACTTCACATTCTTGATGGAAATCCGCTGTCTCACTACAGTTTCTCCGAGCTCTCAATAATTCACCAAAGGGGATGCTGTATATCAAACTCGTTGGATGCGCATTGCGGGGATATAACAGACTATTCCCAGCTGTTTCCTTCCTATCCAATTTGTACACTAATCCTTTGTTAATTTCAGAAAATTCAACATCTAAGAACTCAATACGACTTGGGTTCAGATGTTCAGTAAATCTCAAGTTATATTAATTGTCATTTAGGTTCCGTACAAATTGCAGAGCCGACCTTTCATCTCCCCTCCAAATTGCAAAGACGTTGTCAATAAAGTGACACCACAAGACCACATTGGTGTCAAATTGAGTCATACTCTCTAACACTTGTTCCTCCCACCAGCCCATGAACAGATTAGCATAGCTGGGTGCGAAACAAGTGCCCATAGCCGTCCCCTGCACTTGTTTGTACAGCTGATTGTCAAAAATAAACAAATTGTTCTTAAGACAAAACTAAATCATGTTACACAACATTTATGAATGGAAGAACAATAATAGCGATCTAGCTCTAAGAAAATGTCTAATAGCTTTAACCCCCAAGTCATGATCTATACTCGTATATAAACTAGTAACGTCCCGGGTCAATAATAAAAAATCATCTTCCCATTGAATACCCTCTATGATTTTCAAAAAATGTGTGGTATCCGTCACATACGAGGGTATTGACTCCACAAAAGGACGCAAAAAATTGTTGATATACTTCGATGTATTTTCCAGAAGAGAATCCATAGCCGAAACTATGGGTCTACCTGGTGGGCTCACCTTATCCTTATGAATCTTGGGTAGAAGATATAGGTGGTCATTACAACCCTGGCGGACGGTGTTAAAGCTGCGGTAATACCGCAAAGAGGCCGGCGGAAAAAAAAGGGAATTATGACCGTGGCGGAAACCGTCAACATAGGCAGCCACTTTAACACTCCGACCGCCATGGCGATACAGACAAGCAGCGCGGCGGTCACCGCCAACAGACAGGCGGAAGACAATGTACTGCCCACAGTATCACAACCCGCCAATCCGCCACCTTTTCCGGGGCGGATTCACCGTGGATAAAAACACGGCGGAAACAGCTTTTGCAATGGGAAAACGCTCAACTTAACACACTCCACGAGGAAGGAGGCCACCATGGAGCCCGAACTACAAATACTCCCTGCGCTTGTCTTTCTGCTCCTCTACGATCACCATCTACGTAGGCGCCGAAGACAACGGTGAGTACTGCACCTATGACATAGGGGAGGGGGAGGCATAAGTCAGGTAGACACACACGCAACACCCCCACCCCCTACCCGACCCTCACCCACTACAACACACACACCAATGCATGTCCAAACAGCACAGTAACAACACAACCCCCCCCCCCCCGGAAGAATGCAAAGACAAAAGGAAATCAGTGCAAACATTGTAATGTATCAAAATACAGTAACCAAATATTTACAGATATATATACACATTAAACAAAATATACATCACGATTAGTAGTGCAGGTATGCACATATCAATGTCCGTGCACCACTGGGCCCAAAATGCATGGGCGAGGCCCACACTAGATACCTGTACACAAACGGAGAGAACACTGCAGGGGCATCAGATAGAAATACAACAGGCACCTCAGGGGGAAGGGAAGGGTGGGGCACCTCAGCCGGATTACAGCACCACGCCAGATCCACGACGGGGCTCCATGCCCATTGATGTATCCTGGGGAGTCCAAAGCCACAGTCTCTTAAGTCTCTACAGTGGGTGGGTTGCCCACTGTACCATCCTGGGGAGTGCAAAGCCACAGTCTCTCAAGTCTTTTCAGTGGGTGGGTTGCCCACTGTACCATCCTGGGGAGTGCAAAGCCAGAATCTCTCAAGTCTTTGCAGTGGGTGGGTTGCCCACTGTACCATCCTGGGGAGTGCAAAGCCACAGTCTCTCAAGTCTTTGCAGTGGGTGGGTTGCCCACTGTACCATCCTGGGGAGTGCAAAGCCACAGTCTCTCAAGTTTCTACAGTAGGTGGGTTGCCCACTGCATTATCCTGGGGAGTGCAAAGCCACAGTCTCACAACTGATAACAGTCTCCACTGGTTCTGGAGGGGGAATGGTGCCCAGACTGCATCAGGCTTCCCGTGACGGTTCCTGTTCCGTCACTGTCCCAGCTGCACATGGGCTAACGATGCTTTTTTTGGCGGTCTGTGCCCTGTTCAGCGGTTCTTGCCTTTGCTGTCTCTGACCTGTTAAGCAGTGCTTTGCCCTGTTCAGCGGTCTTCACCATGGCGGTCTGTGCCCTGTTCAGCGGTGCTTTGCCATGGCGGTCTTTTCCCTGTTCAGCAGTGCTTTGCCATGGCGGTCTGTGCCCTGTTCAGCGGTGCTTTGCCATGGCGGTCTATTCCCTGTTTAGCGGTGCTTTGCCATGGCGGTCTGTGCCCTGTTCAGCGGTCTTCACCATGGCGGTCTTTTCCCTGTTCAGCGGTGCTTTGCCATGGCGGTCTGGGCCCTGTTCAGCGGTGCTTTGCCATGGCGGTCTGTGCCCTGTTCAGCTGTGCTTTGCCATGGCGGTCTTTTCCCTGTTCAGCGGTGCTTTGCCATGGCGGTCTGTGCCCTGTTCAGCGGTGCTTTACCATGGCGGTCTTTTCCCTGTTCAGCGGTGCATTGCCATGGAGGTCTGTGCCCTGTTCAGCGGTGCTTGACTTTCCTGTCTGACCTGTGCATTGGTGTGTGGCATGACGGTCCCTCATTGCCCAGCGGGGCTGTGGCTGCCAGGGCCCTCCAGGGCACTGACGCTTGCGGTGGTCTCCTGACCACTGACGATTGTGCTGCCCTCCTGGGCAAAGACTCTGGCGGTGGTCTCCTGACCAGTGACGATTGTGCTGCCCTCCTGGGCAATGACTCTGGCGGTGGTCTCTGGACCTGTGACGAGAGTGCTAGTGGTGGCGTCCCGGCCCCCGGGGAAGATGGGGCCCTTCTCCGCCGTGCTGCTCTTCCCAGACTGTGCAGACTTCTTCTGGCCCTTCACCACGTTTGGAGGAGTCACAGCTGACTCGGCACTCCCCCTGGGACCCTGGTGAGCAGTTTTGCCACCAGGAGTCTTCACCCTGTCCCGTCGGCCATTTTCCAACTTAAGGTGCTTTACAGGGGGTGGACTGGCAGTGCTTTGGCTCCGTGTCACACTGGCTGCCCTGGTGGCCGGTGCACTCCACACACCTTTAACACTCACCACTGGTACTGGACTTTTTTTGGCTGAGGTGCTACTACGGGACCTATGAATTGGAGGGGTGGGGGTGGTGGCAAAGAGGTCAACGTTGCTGAGGAAGAGTTGCTGACGAAGACTGGGATGGGTAGCTGGAGGGGGTCTGGGAGTGGAGGAAGAGGAGGTGGTTGTAGGAGGTGTAACTTTAAGTGATTTGGGTGCAGGTGCAGGTACTGGAGGCTGTCGTGAGATGGATGGATGTTGGGTGTGTGGGTGCGCGCGTTTGTGTACTTTGGGAGGGGGCGTCACAGACACACTGGGAGTGGACACAGGGGACGTGTAAATGTTAGTGGGGGTGGTGAGTGCAGGTGAGCTGGGTGTGGTGCTGGGTGTTCTGGTGCGAGTCCTAGTCCCTGTAGATGTAGTGCATGCAGGTGAGAGTGTAGACGACACTGGGAGGGAGGAGGGAGACGACAAGGAGGGGGACACAGTGGAGGCAGTGGATGTTGTTGTGTCTGTATGTGGGTGATGCTTGTTTGAATGCCTGTGGGTTGTGTGGTGCTTATGTTTGCCATCAGTGCTGAGGCCAGAGATTGCAGGGTTCGATGAAGGGCAGCCTGACCAGAATGAATGCCCTCCAGGAATGCATTACCATGTTGCAACTCCCTTTCTACACCCTGGATGGCATTCACAATAGTAGAGTGACCTGAGGAGATCAATGGCCTCCTCACTGAGGGCAGCAGGGGTGACAGGGGCAGGGGCTGAGGTGCCTGGGGCGAAGGTGATGCCCACCCTCCTGGGTGAGCAGGCATGGGGCGAAGGCTGAGGGGCTGCTGGGAGGGCGGTGCTGGTGGGGGAGGTGGTGGTTGTACCTGCAGAAGTGGGGGGCATCGATGGTGCTGCCACCACAAGGGAGCTCCCATCGGCGGACAAGTCCGTGTCGCTTTTTGGTGATCCGGTGACCGACGTGAAGCTCCCCTCGTCCTCCGTCCCACTGGTGTATTCAGAGTCTGTGGTGTGGCCCTCCATGGCCATGTGGGATGCAGCTCCCTCGTGCTCCGGTGCCACTGTACCTCCGCCTGATGATGCTGATGCACAAAAGAACAGGGAGAGCACAAAAAGGGGGGGGGGGGTCGACAGAAGAAAGACAGGTTGAGTGCATGGCTTACCGCTACTGTTGGCGGACAATACAGACACAGCAGCCCCCTGCACTACACCGTGCTTTTGGCCTCTACAGATACAATTCCTGGGATCTGCCCTACATGGCTATGGTGGTCATCTGCACACATAGATGACACAGAAGCATGTATGCCTGTACTTGGCACTCTACAGAGGTGGGTTGGAGTGGCACATGGCCTGCATTAAGGAGGGGCCTAGCCTACGGAACTCGCCCTGGCCTAGGGAAACCCACAGCCCTCCTCCCCCACCCAGACCCCTCCACTGCGCGCAAAGTCCGCTGAATGAGGGTGTACTCACCCCCTTGTGTCTGCTGTAATGCCCTCAAGCGCCCATCCAACTCAGGGTAGGCCACCGCCAGGATCCCGAACATCAGGGGGGTCATGGTGCGACGGGCACCCCTCCCACGTTGTGAGGCCATCCCCAGCTGAGCCTCCGCCGTCTTCTTGCTCCAGCGGCGAATGTCCTCCCATCTTTTCCAGCAGTGGGTGACCCGTCTCTGGTGGACCCCAGGGTCCGGACGTCCTTGGCGATGGCACGCCAAATGTCCTTCTTCTGGTGGTTGCTGACCTACATGACATGTACAGGGGAAGAAGAGAAGTCATTAACAGCACTGTCGAAGTGGGTGGCCCCCATCCCTACCCTAGCCATGTGGCACATGCATTCACAGTCCTTCATGTTCCCTGAACTCTGCACCCTTCCTACTGACATCCAGCCCTCTCCACCCAGGCATAGCCCATACAACGTGCTCCCTGTGTACTTACCTGTTGGTCTGGAGGACCGTAGAGTAGCATGTACTGGGGGAGGACCCCGTCCACGTGCTTCTCTAACTCCTGAGCAGTGAAGGCAGGGGCCCTTTCCCCAGACGCAGCAGCCATTGTCTCTTCCAGACCGAGGTCACAGCAGCACTTGCAGTGTAGGTCCTCTCCTGTCGAAGATCAGGTATCGAGTGATTGAACAGATAGAAAATGGCGGTCACGTCCGCGGCGGTGACGTCCGTGGCGGTGCGTCTCATCACCGGCGGTGCACTTCATCATTGGCTCCTGGGACCCATAGGGTCCAATGTTAACCAATGCAGCATTGCGCCGCGGTCTACGACCGCCCACCGCGACGGTGTACAACGTCAGCGCAAATACCTCACATCCCATTGTCCCACTTTAGAGGTCAGACAGCCACCATTTCAGGGGCCCACATGGCCTAATTACCAACTGCGTCACACATACCTAGGCCTACACTCAACACACATACAGGAAGAGTTTTGTATTTTGTGTCGTGTTCTGTGTAGCTGTAGGTACATTACCTGGGAATTTGTTGACTCTGTGGTCGCTGTTGTCCTTCCTAGGCACCGTCAGCTGGGACATTTGAGGAGATGGCGGAATCCTCCGGTGTACCGACTGCTGGTGGACCTGCTAACAATGGAGGAGCGACATTTAATCATCACCTACAGGTTTGACCGTGCCACAATCCAGGAACTGTGAACCCAGTTGGAGCCAGACCTGATCTCACCAATCCGGCATCCCACAGGAATCCCCGACGTGCAGGTGCTATCAGTGCTCCATTTCCTTGCAAGTGGGTCTTTTCAGACAACAGTGGCCATGGCATCAGGGATGTCCCAGCCAATGTTTTCCAACGTGTTGTCCAGAGTGTTGTCTGCCTTGCTGAAACACGTAAGGAGCTACATCATTTTCCCACAGGTGGAGGATTTGGCTTTAGTGAAAGGTGACTTCTATGCCATTGGACATATCCCCAACATCATAGGTGCTATTGATGGGACCCATGTAGCTCTGCTCCCCCCCGCAGGAGTGAACAGGTGTACAGGAACCGGAAGAGTTATCATTCCATGAATGTACAGATGGTATGTTTGGCAGACCAGTACATCTCGCAGGTAAATGCTATGTTCCCTGGCTCAGTGCATGACACCTACATCCTGCAGAATAGCAGTATCCCGTATGTGATGGGTCAACTCCAGAGGCACCGGGTGTGGCTATTAGGGGACTCTGGTTACCCCAACCTGTCATGGCTATTGACCCCAGTGAGGAATCCCAGGACCAGGGCAGAGGAACGCTACAATGAGGCCCATGGGTGGACTAGGAAGGTGATCGAACGCACCTCCGGCCTCCTGAAGGCCAGGTTCAGGTGCCTCCATATGACAGGTGGTTCCCTATTCTATTCACCAAAGAAGGTGTGCCAGATCATCATCGCCTGCTCGATGCTTCACAATCTTGCTTTGCGACGCCAGGTGCCTTTTCTGCAGGAGGATGGTCCAGATGGCGGTGTTGTGGCAGCTGTGGAGCCTGTGGACAGTGATGAGGAGGAAGCTGAGAAAGAAGACATAGACAACAGGGAGTCAGTCATACAGCAATATTTCCAGTGACACACAGGCGAGAATATTTTTGTTTACTATTACATTCACTTTCACACTTCTACCTCTATCCTGTCTGTCATTTAGTAGAAGTATTTGGTAACTGAGTTGTACCTTTCCATTACGGTTTCACAGGTGTGGTTACCAACGTGTGTCATCTGCTTGCATCCTTCATGGACTTGTGATGTGTGACATAGGTATGTTGGCATTACAATTGAAAACGCATTTTGACAATGTCATTGATAATACAAATTTACCAAATCACAGACTGACTCCAGAGTGTTTTGTGCTTTAAGGGTGTTTATTTAAGTGCTCAAAAATGGAGGGGGTTGTAAAATGGTGATGGGGGATGGTGGAGGAATGTCCATGGCAGAGTCCAGGCTATTCGTCTCACAGGTGCTTTGCCCATATGGTCATAGGAAGTGGAGCTGGGGCAGTCCCAATCTGGACAGGGTAACAAAGTGGGACAATGGGAGGACAATCAGGGTGGTCTAATTTCCTGGCGGGGGTCTTGCCATCTTGCTCTGTCCTGTTCCTGGATCTCAGGGACCGCTTGCGGGGTGATTCTCCGTCTGCAGGGGGTGGGGTGCTGGTGTGGTGGTCCTGTGGCGGGGCATCCTGTCCACTAGCGCTGGCGGAGGTGGTGGGCAGTTCATCGTCCATGCTAGTGTCAGGGACCCCTTGGAGTACCACGGTGTCCCTCATGGTCTTTTGTATGTCCTTCAGCACCCCTACGATGGTGCCCAGGGCGGAGCTGATGGTTCTGAGCTCCTCCCTGAACCCCAAACACTGCTCCTCCTGCAGGTGCTGGGTCTCCTGAAACTTGGCCAGGACCGTCACCAGGGTCTCCTGGGAGTGGTAGTATGCTCCCATGATGGAGGAGAGGGCCTCGTGGAGAGTGGGTTCCCTTGGCCTGTCCGCCCCCTGTCGCACAGCAGCCCTCCAAGTTCCCCTGTGTTCCTGTGCCTCCATCCCCTGGACCGTGTGCCCACTACCACTGCCCCCAGGTCCCTGTTGTTGTTGGGATGGTGGATTATCCTGGGTTCCCTGTAGTGGTGGACACACCGCTGATTGACGTGTCCTGGGTACGGAGGTATGGGCCCGCTGGGTGGGTGCTGTGCTGGTGTTACCAGAGGGTGGAAGGTCAGTGTTGGGCTGAGGCTGTGCGAGGGGAACCGACTGACCTGAGGCCCACGATGGTCCGGGCTGGTCATCTGGATCCAGTTGGCCAGAGCTGCTTTCGTCACTGTGGGCCTCTTCTGTGGGTGGAGTGGTGATGTCTGGACCCTCCTGTGTGGTGACGTTCCCTAGTGGTCCTGCAGGGGTATAAGAGCATGATTATTGCATGTGTGTGTGTCATGGTGTGCAATGGGTGGGTGTGCGTGTACCCCAGTGCAAGCATTCCTGTGTGGGGGTTTGTGTGATGATGGTTAGGGGGTTGTTATGGGTATGTGCAGTGAGCATGCTTTAGTGAGGGGTGACCATGCTTAGTTGTGTCATGCAGGGCTTGGGGTTGGGATGTGTGGTTTGTGTTTGTACATTAGTGAGGAGTTGTAGTGATAGGAGAGGGGGTGAGGGTGGGGGTGTGTGATAGAATGCAGGTAGGGTGGGGGGTATGATAGTTAAGATTTGACTTACCAGTGTCCATTCCTCCACCGACTCCTCCGAGGCCCTCTGGATGCATGATGGTCAAGACTTGCTCTTCCCATGTTGTTAGTTGTGGGGAGGAGGTGGGGGTCCGCCGCCAGTCCGCTGTACCGTGATGTTGTGCCTGGAGACCACTGAACGCACCTTCTCCCGTAGGTCATTCCACCTCTTCCTGATGTCCTCCCGATTTCTTGGATGTTGACCCTGTCCACGATTCTGCGCCATAGCTCCATCTTCCTGGCTATGGAGGTGTGCTGCACCTGTGAGCCAAATAGCTGTGGCTCTACCCGGAGGATTTCCTCCACCATGACCCTGAGCTCCTCCTCGGAAAACCTGGGGTGTCTTTGGCGTGACATGGGGTGGTGTGGGTGATGTGTGGGGTGGTGTATGTGTTGATGTGTGTGGTGATGTGTAGTGGTGTGTGGTGTTTTGTGCGTGGAATGTTGTATGGGTGATGGTGTTGTGTGCCTCTGTGTGGTGGGGTTCTCAATTGCTGTGCTCTCTGTCTCTCGGCTTCCTCAAGATTTCAGGTTGTAGGGGTTTGTGTGTGATGTGGGTGTGTGTTTTATATCGTATTGATTGTGTGGGAGTGGTGTTTGTATGTGTATCAGGTGTGTGTATTTGGAATTGTCCAATGTGGAGGTGTTTTGGAGATGTGTGTGTATTTTGAGTGCAGCGGTGTGTACCGCCAATGGAATACCGTGGTTGAAAGACCGCCGCGTGGATCGTGATAGCATGGGCGTGTTTCTGTTGGCGTGACGGTGGAGGAATTGTTTTCGCCAGTTTAACACTGACCTTTGGTGTGGCGGACTTGTGGCGGTGTCTGAATTTCGGAGGATTCCGAGATGTGTGTCATAATAGCTGTGGCAGTATTCCGCGGCCGCGGCAGTGTATTGGCGGTCTTTTGCACTGCGGTAAGCGGCTTTTACCGCCAGTGTTGTAATGACCCCCATAGTATTGGAATTTTCCGATGATCACATTTAAGAAATAAGAATTCTTCCCATTCTATCCTTCCCTTATCTCTCCAATCGATCAGCATACCATGATATTTCTCATTCATCAGTTTCACATCTTCCCAGCTCACTTTCCTATAACACTCTCCGTTGCTAAGCTGTCTTACTCCTTCAGCCACATACTTAGTGGTATCCTGGATTACCACATTGCCCCCCTTATCAGATTGTCTAATGACAATGGTTTGGTCTCTTTTCAAATCTAGGAGGGCTTTCCATTGTTTACCTGATAGATTTATGTTCTTCACATCCCTCATATTATATCTTATCTTTTTCAGCTGTTAGTAATCACACGTTCAAAATCATCAAGGGCATCACTTTGAATGGGCGGTAAGAAAGTGCATTTGGGTTTGAAATTACTCAGACATGTACCATCCAAAGGAATGCCCAATCCTGCCAAATTCAAAGTTGGATCTTCATGGGCAACCACCCCATCACTTAAATCAGTTAGTGTATGTAACACCTCAATATCAGAAATACATAAATTGCTATCATCTTTTTTCATCACTGATTTTTCATTGTACTTAACCTTCGTATGATACCATTTTTTCAATTTTAGTTTCCTAATAAACTTGAAGGTATCTATCCTGGTTTGAGCATAATTGAAACAACCAGTCGGTTGGTAAAAAGATAGGCCCAGAGATAAGAGGTCCTCTTCAACAGCAGACAATATTCTACTGGAGAGATTGACAACATTCATAGTATTTACTTGCGGGCGCGGGTTACCACTCACAAAGACCTTATGTCGTCTCCTGCATCCCCTCTTTATGGCTTGTCTATTCCTTTTCCTCTTCCTCTGAATCCTCGTCCTTTGCCCCTCTGACAGTAAGGTTCTTTGTATTGATCTGTCCATCCCTGATTTAAATGTCAAAATTGTTTAAAAAAATTCAACCTATTGGTTTCTTTGTCCGATGTTGAACCCTGAAACAAATGTGAAAGATTTGGAAATGATCAGTAGACCAGTGGAGGAACAAGAGGAGAGTGATGTTTCGGATGGGAACCTCTCTGATGTACCTGACACAATACTATCCAAGGGTTCAACATCGGACAAAGAAACCAATAGATCGAATTTTTCAAAACATGGGTGATTGCCCATGAAGATCCAATTTTGAATTTGGCAGGATTGGGCATTCCTTTGGATGGTATATGTCCGAGTAATTTCAAACCCAAATCCACTTTCTTACCGGCCATTCAATGTGATGCCCTCGATGTTTTTGAACGTGAGATTACTAAACAGCTGAAAAAGATAAGATTAATGTGAGGGATGTGAAGAACATGAATTTATCAGGTAAACAATGGAAAGCCCTCCTAGATTTGAAAAGAGACCATACCATTGTCATTAGACAATCTGATAAGGGGGGCAATGTGGTAATCCAGGATACCACTAAGTATGTGGCTGAAGGAGTAAGACAGCTTAGCAACGGAGAGTGTTATAGGAAGGTGAGCTGGGAAGATGTGAAACTGATAAATGAGAAATATCATGGTATGCTGATCGATTGGAGAGATATAGGAATGATAGAATGGGAAGAATTCTTATTTCTTAAATGTGATCATCCGAAAATTCCAATACTATATCTTCTACCCAAGATTCATAAGGATAAGGTGAGCCCACCAGGTAGACTCTTAGTTTCGGCTATGGATTCTCTTCTAACTATATCAACTATTTTTTGCATCCTTTTGTGGAGTCATTACCCTCGTATGTGAGGGATACAACACATTTTTTGAAAATCATAGAGGGTATTCAATGGGAAGATGACTTTTTATTATTGACCCTGGACGTTACTAGTTTATATACGAGTATAGATCATGATTTGGGGGGTTAAAGATATTAGACATTTTCTAAGAGCTAGATCGCTATCATTGTTCTTCCATTCAGAAATGTTGTGTAACATGATTGAGTTTTGTCTTAAGAACGATTTGTTTATTTTTGACAATCAGCTGTACAAACAAGTGCAGGGGACGGTTATGGGCACTTGTTTCGCACCCAGCTATGCTAATCTGTTCATGGGCTGTGGGAGGAACAAGTGTCAGAGAGTATGACTCAATTTGACACCAATGTGGTCTTGTGGTGTCGCTTTATTGACGACGTCTTTGCAATTTGGAGGGGAGATGAAAGGTCGGCTCTGCAATTTGTGCGGAACCTAAATGACAATGAATATAACTTAAAATTTACTGAACATCTGAACCCAAGTCGTATTGAGTTCCTAGATGTTGAAATTTCTGTAATTAACAAAGGATTAGTGCACAAATTGGATAGGAAGGAAACAGCTGGGAATAGTCTGTTACATGCCCGCAGTGCGCATTCAACGAGTTTGATATACAGCATCCCCTTTGGTGAATTATTGAGAGCTCGGAGAAACTGTAGTGAGACATATTTGCCCCCTTGAGACCCACACTATAAATGTGCCCCCCATAAGCCCTCATCAATATCCATTATACGCTGATATTCGTAAAGAAGGCGGCCATCTTTGAATAGACATAGAGTTCGATCTCCAACCATACAAATAAACAAGGTGTTTTCATCTATGATATGATATGATATAAAGTGCAATGTTTGTGCAATTATTCATATCCCTCCAACATTAATCACACATTTTATAATCCCTGAATACTAATGATGTACATATTTCTTATAACAAGATTTTCAGCATAAAGATTTGTTGCATACATTTTGTTTGCATAAATATATATACATAAAGGTGGGACTAAGGGAGGAGCCTTGAGGTGCTCCACATTTAGAGGTCCTTGTTTCTGAAAAATATGTGTCTTCCATTACTTGGAAGGTTTGATCTTCAATAAAGGATTGCATCTATTTCAGGGTCTTATCTTTCAGCCCTATGTCTTCTAGTCTCTGGATCAGAAACTTGTGGTCCACTGTATCAAATGCCGCACATAAGCCCAGCAGAATAATAGTGGCTATTCCTCCTTGATCCAAGATCCCTTTGAGTTCCTCTGTGATCGCTAACAATGCTGATTCTGTGCTGTGCTAGGCTCTAAAGCCCTTCTGCCAAGCATGCAGAAGTTGATCAACTTTCAGATGGCAAGATAAGGGTGGTCATTATGACATTGGCGGTCAACTGACCACCACATTGGCAATGGGTCCATCGCCATCCTGGCGGTGAAGACCACCATATTATGACCACAGTGGTGAGCCCTCCTATATACAGCCAAAGTACCTCTTAGTAATCATATAAAGGAGACAATTACATCCAGGGACACAGAGGAGTCCGCAGCTGCCACGAAACCCAAACTGCCGATGATGTACCATGTGATGGCAGTCCGGGAACAGCAATACCGATGGTGACACAAGGGAGGGAGGGGAATGTGACACACCCACACGCACAACACACTATACACACATACCACAAATTCAACAACAGCATAAGCCAGGAGTAAAGAAAGCCAGGACACATACCTTTGTTCCAACCCCTGTAATTTGGTGGCAACAGTGACCACAATAAAATAAATGAAATATATACAGAAAGGGCCATTGGCCAGTTCAATGTATGGGAAAACCCACAGGGCAACGTCCAAGACCAAACTTCACTCCTGACAGCCCAAGTCACTCCACTGGGCAGGGGCATCATGCTGATTGTAGGCAGGCACCTTAGGGGGCTGTGGGGTGGGGATTTCTTGAGAGGGGGGCCCTTGGACTTGGGTTTAGGAGGGGGTGGGTCCTTGCTCCATTGTTTAGGGGGCAGAGGTGTTGGCTTGGAGATGGGGGGCCAGAGTGCCACTCTTGTGCCCCTTAGTGGTAGGTTTAGCTGCAGGAAGGAGGGACATGAGTGGGCTGGGGGAGATGGACCTTCCTTTTTTGGGCAGGATGAGGGAGGAGGATGGAAGAGGTCAAAGCTGGCAAGGAAAAGATTCTTAGGTCCAATGTGTGGGAGGAGGTGTGGGAGTGGAGGCAGATGGATTGGTTGTAGGAGAAGTAGGTGTGAAGGACTGGGTTGCAGGTGCATGTACAGTGTGCATGTGTGAAGTGTCTGAGTGGGAGCGTTTATGTATCTTAGGAGAGGGTGGGCAGACAGGATGGGAGAGGAGAAACAGGACGTGTGTATGTATGTTGTGGTGTTTGCAAGTGAGGTGGGTGTGCTGCATGAGGTTTGTGAATGTGGTGGTAGTGACTGTGCATGTGGTGAATGGGGTGTTAGCCCGTGTGTCTGCTGTTGTGGTATGTGTGGGCAAGACTGTACAGGTGGCAGGATCTGGGACTGAAGATGCAGTGCTTGCAGGTGTGAGTGTTGATGTGAATACGAGGGAGTTGGAGGAGGGGAGACAGTGGAGGCAGTGGCATGTGCTTCTGTGTGTGTGCTTGTGGTGTGAAGTGTGTGTGTGCTTGTGGTGTGAAGTGTGTTGCCTGTGGTCATCTGTGCGAGTCCTGTCTGTTGTCTTGGGTGCATGCTGATCTGTTTGTATGCATGAGATAGGTGGGGGGAGAGGACTTTGGAACAGGGATCAGGTAGTTGGAGGTGGGATGGAAGAACCAGGGACACTGGCTGCCATCAAAGAGGAAGTCAGAGAATGAAACAATCTCTGTAGGGCAGCCAAGCCACTGTGAATGCCCTCCAGGTAGGCATCGCATTGCTGCATCTCGGATGCCAGCCCCTGGATGGCATTCACTATGGTTGAGTGCCCTACAGAGATGGATCCACGGAGGTCAATAGCCTCCTTAGGGCTGAATGGGGCAGGGCCTGAGGTGCCTGGGGCGAAGGAGATACCCACCCTCCTGGGTGAGTGGGCACGGACAACTGGTTTGGGGGCTACTGGGAGGGCGGTGCTGGTATGGGGGTGGCAGAAGATGTTGTAGCTGAGGTGGTCCCAGAGGGATCCACCACCACCAGAGAGCTTCCATCGGAGGAGGAAACTGAGTCAGATGTTGTAGCTTCTGTCTCCCCCGTGGTGCTCCCCTCGCTCTCCAACCCACTGGTCCCCTCTGCGTCAATGGACTCTGTATTCTGGGTCCTGTGGGCTGCAGCTCCCCCACTCGCCAGTGCCCCAGCTCCTTCGCCAGATTATGCTAATGTACACAAGGACAGGATGAGAAAAGGAGGTAGGGTGGGGGAGAAAGAAAGAGAGCACATGGTCAATTACAGCAACAAAAGCACATTTGGCATTCACATCACACTCACTCACTTGGACTAACACTGTGCAGTATGAACCACGATGACAAACCATTGCATGGGTACAACAGCAGAAACAAACCCAAACACTTTCATCTGCACATCTGCTGGGACTCACTAAGCCATGTCTGCCATTACATGCCAGCTACTTGCTAATATCAAATATACATACCACCCTACATTGCTAAGCAGGACTCCCCAAGATTAGCCAAACCAGCATATTGGGGCATCCACTGACTAGAACCTTGCACCCAAACACCATGGCAGGCAACAAAAAGAATACCACACAGTGGCCCGTATTTATACTTTTTTTAGCGCCGCATTTGCGCCGCTTTTTGACGCTAAACGGCGCAAACCTACAAAATACAATGGCATTTTGCAAGTTTGCACCGTTTTTGCGTCACAAAACGACGCAAATGCGGCGCAAAAAAAGTATAAATACGGGCCAGTGTGTACTCACCCCCTTGTGGTTGCTGTGCTGCCCTCAAGCGCCCATCCAACTCTGTATTGACCACCACCGGGCCCTTAGCCCCTAAGGGTCCGATGGGCACCCCTCCCTCATTGGAGGCCGTCCCCAGCTGGGGCCTCCACAGTCTATTGGGCCCAGCATCTCAGGCCCTTCCACTGTTTCCTGCAGTGGGTGCTCCGCCTGCTATAGACCCCAATGGTCTGCATGTCCTTGGTGATAGCACGCCAGAACCCTATCTTCTGATAGGCGATGACCTGCATAGGGAACACAGACGAATGGACACCATGAACTCAACACTCCATTCTGTTACATAAATGGCTTACATACTGCATAGATTCCACATTAAGCCCACACATGACCTGTACCTTGCATACACATTGCATGCAGCAAAAATACACTCCCCAAATGACACACTGCCAGCACACACATACATCTTCATACAGCCATGTCACATCCAACTTACCCATGATGTACTCACCTGTTGTTCTGGAGGCCCATACAACTGCCCGTACAAGGGTAGGACCCCATCCACAAGCTTCTCCAACTCCTCCAATGTGAAGGCTGGGGCTTTTCCCCTGTAGTGCCCGCCATCACGGGTTCCAGGCACAGAACACAGCAGCACACGCAGTGGAGGTGTTGATCTGTAGAGAGTTAGGAATCAAGTGAAGTGGGACAGAGAAAATGGCGGTCACGTCCGTGGCGGTGAACACCGCCACCGCCAGCAGTGATCATCATTGGTGCCTGTGCTCCATAGAACTCCATGTTAACCAATGAGGAGTTTGCACGGCGGTGCAGACTGTGTTCTGCCATGACGCCAAACGCCAGTGGAGTGAGGTCACTTCCACCTGTCCCTGCATACAGGACAGGCGGTTGTTAATTCCTAATGCTGGCACTCATGGCGAACAATTTAATATGCGTCATAGGTACTGATGGTACAAGACAATTCCAGTCTGCTACATACTTTGGCTTGCTTGTAAACTCTGCACTCATATTAAATCTCATACCAGTGCATTGCTGGCAGAAGAGTATTTGACAGGACATTTGTAATGGGATGATACTAATCACGACACACAACTCCGACTACATCTGTGAGACACAATGGCCAATTAAAAGTATTGGTATATTTGAGGAAGTCTGTTTGCATGTAGAGGACACCTGTTCACTTTACAATCTTGTTGGTGTAATCAAATTTGACTGTTCTTTGTACTGTGATATTGTGTGTCCATACTTCCTGTAGTCACACACATCTCATGTTTGGTTTATTTAGATATCTACCACTGCGGTGGAGGCAAGAACCAGTGTACAGACCACTAGTGGACTTGGCTACACTAGAGGAACGGCACATCATTATCACCTATCGCCTGGACATGGCCACAATTACTGAGCTGTGTCAACAATTGGATCCAGATCTGATTCCTGCTATCCTAGAGCAATACCCCCTGCAGTACAGGGACTGTCAGTGCTCCACTTCCTGGTGAGTGGTTCCTTCCGGATGACTGTGGGCTTGACTGCAGGACTGTCACAGCCAATGTTTTCGAATGTGCATGACAGAGTTTTTGCTGCCTTGCTAAAAGACATGAGCAGCTACATCTCATTCCCCCAGAGTGAAGATTTGCCCACTGTGAAGGCTGAATTCTACGCCATGGGACACATACCACATGTGATTGGGGCAATTGATGAGAACCATAGTGCCTTGGTCCCCCCAGGACAAATGAGGAGGTCTATAGGAACAGGACTGTGACTGGTGGATCCCTATTCTACGTCCCTAAGAAGGTCTGTCAGATAGTGGTGGCTTGCTGCATGCTGCACAATTTGGCACTCAGACATCATGTGCCCTACCTGCAGGAGGAGGGGGGAGATAATGCACCTGAAGCAGCAGAGGACACTGAAGACAGTGATGAAGATGAGGAAGATATGGACAACAGGACACATACAATACAGCAGTACTTCAGTACTTCAGTATAGCAGTACTTCCACTGACACTCAGGTAATACTTTACTTCTGCAGATGTTGGTGTGGTCACAACTGTGTACTGATGTGATGACTACAGACTGCTTGCACACATTTGTTGGATGGATTCACACATTACAAGACGTTTGCACAGGATAATGCATGTCAAGACATTGCATATTGTTGTACGGTAAAGCACAAATACTTCAGTTGTGTACAAGGGTGTTTATTGAAGTGACAAAAAGGAAGGGATAGTGCAATGGAGTGCGGTGATGGTGGGTGAAAATGTCAGTGTAGTGGCCCAGTTGGTTTGTGGCACAAGTTCAGTATCCATAGGAAAAGGAGCAATGGCAGTCCAGAGTGAACAAGGTGTCTCAGTGGCATACAAGGGAGACATTCAGGAGGGGCTCATTTCCTGGTGGTGGTTTGGGTCTTATCAACAGTCTCTGGTGTCTGTCTGCGTTACAGAGAACATTTGCAGGGTGGTTCACCTTCTGCAGGGGGAGGGGTGCTGGTGGCCTGTGAGTGATGTGGCAGGTCCTCCTGTCCACTAGCTGCAGCAGATGTTGTTGGCTCGTGAGTACACTGGCTAGTGGAAGGGGCCCGCTGGTGTGCTGTGTACTCATGCATCGTGTTGGCCATGTCATCCAGAACCCCTGAAATGGAGGCCATGTTGGCATTTAAACCCTGCAACTGCTGCATGACCTTCATGTGGTGTACCCCCTGCACCCACTGGTTCTCCTGCAAGATGGTAATCACCTGCCCCATCCTGTCCTGGGATTGTTGGTAAGTCCCCAGGACATGTGAGTGCCTCCTGGGCAGTCAGTTCCCTGGGTTGGGACTCACCCTTGCGCACAGCTAACCTCCTACTGGCCCTGACGCCCTGTGCCTGTGTCCCTTGAATGGTGTGCCCACTCCCACTTACACCAGGACCTTCATCATCTTGACTGTGTGGTGTCAACGTGTCAGGGTGAGGGGGTGGCATGCCATGCAGGTATCAGCAGTGATAGGATAGTAATGGTGACTTACCAGTGTCCATCCCTCCATTGACTCTAGTGAGGCCCTCAGGATGCAGGATTGCCAAGGTTTTCTCCTTCCATGCTGTCAACTGTGGGGGAGGAGGAGGGGTCCACTGCCAGTCTTCATGGTGGCAACTTGGTGTCTGGAGGCCACTGCACACACCTTCCCCGTAGGTCATTCCACCTCTTGCAAATGTCATCCCTTGTGCATGGATATGCTTCCACTGGGTTCACCCTGTCCATGATCCTCTGCCATAGCTCCATCTTCCTGGCAATGGATATCTGCTGGACCTGTGCACCGAACAGCTGTGGCTCTACTCTAGCGATTTCTTCCACCATCACCCGCAACTCCTCATCTGTGAAACGGGGACTCTTCTGTGGGGACATGCCTATTGTGTGGGTGTGGTGTGTGTTATGCAGAATGTGATAGGTGTTGGGGTATGGTGTGTGGTGTATGATGTGTGAAAGGTGAATAGGTGGCTGTGGTATGTGTGTGCAGTTATTGTATTATCTTTTACTGGCAAGGTGTAGTTAATTTTTCATGTTTGCAAAGGATTGTGGGTTGTGTGAGAGTGTGTTTTATACTGCTGTTGATGGGTATGTACTGTGTGTGTGTATGTGTCAGGTGTAGGTTTTTCAATCTGGCCAATGTTGGGTTTTGTTGGTGTTGGGTGCCAATTCTACTGCGGCGGTCTGCACCACCAATGGATGACCGCCAATGAGTGTCCACTGTGGTGGTCCATAATTTGGAGGGAGGTGTATTGCTGGCGTGGCGGGAGGGTGGTGGGTCCGACAATTTTTCACCTCCTTTGGGTCTGCGAAATTGTTGTTGTGGCTGCTTTCTGTCGGTTTTGTGTTTATGTATCATGATCTGGCGGGTAGATTTCCACCTCTGCGGTGGTCTGTTGGTGGCTGCCACCATGGGGGTCTTCGGAAAGGACCACCAATGTCATAATAAGGACCAAAGTCTTTTTGACATGTTCCTCCAAAATCTTACCCATGACTAGAAGAAGTGATATGGGTCGGTAGTTATTTGTATCTGGAGGATCTAAATGGGATTTTTTCAGCAGTGGTCTAATGATGGCATGTTTCCAACTACCAGGTACTGTTCCTAACTCCAGAAGTCTATTAAAAGTGGTTGTGGCACTTGCAAGGAGTATGTGAGCGCCTTTCATTATAATCTGTGGAGGAGCTGGATCTAATGGGGTTCCAGATTTTACTGTTCTCATGATTTCCTGAACCCTATCCTCTTCCTATTAAGTGGAGTAATATTTATAGCAGATTTCAGGATTTCAGTTTGCTGAAGGCCATCTTCTCGAATGGCCAAAAGGGAACTATCAACTTTCAGTACTTTTTCCTCGAAAAAGGCAGCTAGTTAGTTACATCTAGCTGCTGTCGATGATGGGAGAAATGTGCCCGATTTTTCTGACTTCAGGTTGTTCACAGTTTTAAATAATTCTCTTGAGGGGTTCGAGGCATTTAAGAAAATGTCTTTAAAATAATTTGCCTGAGCCTTGTTTTAGTTCTTTTTGATAATGTTTTATTGCTGTTTTATATTTTTGCTTCAACTGGTGGCAGTATGAGTTTCTCCATGTGTTTTCTATTTTTTCACAAAGTTTCTTTAGGGATGCCAGATAGGGGTTAAACCAAGGTGTGGTTTAATTTGCCCTTTGCCTTTGAAAATAGTGATTGGAATGCAGATATCCAAAGAGCTGTAATTTGGTCTTCCCAACTATTATAGGTGTCATCTAATTTTACGCCTTCTTTTAACAAGGAGTGTGTTCTTAATAACATTTCCTCCCAATTTATTTCTGCCGACTTTCCCCATTCCTGTCCAGTTTTCAATGAGGGTTTGGTGATCATTATTCATTGCTCTTTTCGTAAAGAGAATACAATCAAATGATGGTCTGTCCAAGGTTGTGACATAACTCTATTTATAGGAGCTTTTGGATTATTGCATTGGTGAGGGAAAAATAACCAAATAAATGTTACCCCATTGCAGCGAACGGGCTCCATAATCAAACATGGAGAGACTTTATTTTAAAATAATAAAGTCTAATTTTCCTTAGAAAGGAGCTATAAAAATAGCAGGTTTTTTCTCAAATTAACAACAACTTGTCACTGATGAATTTTACATAACTTGGACAGAGAAAGAGTTTTAGAGCTCCTTCTATAAGTTACCAGTTTCAGCCATGTAGTGCCCTTCTCTGATTGGTCAGCCTCTGGCAGCCTGAGCCAGGATACCTTTATGAGGTGTGAAGTGGCCTGGCCTGAAACAAAGGAAGCATCTGGTGGGAAGATCTGCCTCAGCAGATGGTGGAACAGAATGAGGGAAAGCAGCCAAACTGGACTTCAAAGGAGGGAAGGGTATTTGGGACCGCAACAGGACCTCACACATTTTCTGCAACCTCAGACAACCAGGTGCCTCTTGATTAGATCAGGACAGTGCTGGAAAGGAGTATGTTAAGGGAAACTTCGCCTCACCAGTGGGTGGACTCAGCCAGATCGAAACTCTAAGATTTAATTTTTGACATCTTGGATTTTGGAGGAATGCTGCTCCCTGGGATTGATTTTTGCCATACTTCCCAGGAAGTGGTCACTCAAGAGGGTGGTGGCCTGCATGTGATTGGATAGGAGCACCCCCCTACTTTACACCCCAGGAGCAAGGATAAAATTGGCAGAGCTGACCCATACTTCAGATCCCTACTGGAACAAGACAAGAAGAAGAAAAGAAGAAGTACTGCCCTGCTGGACCCCCTGCCTGCACCTGGACACTTCACTCAGAAGGACAGCACCAGTAGAACACTTTGGGATTCACCAAGAAAAGGACTTTGCCTGGCTTCTACTACTTCAAGAATTGACTCCCTGTAAGTTACAGGTAGAAAAGAGCTGACCAGAGACCCCTCATCAAGCTCTGCAGAAAGTGACCAGCTGACCAGCCAGTGGACAGCTAAGGTTTTCAACCAGGTACATTCTGGGAGTTGAAGTCCTAACTCCCAAGGAGCAACTCAGAGCTTCCGGATCCTTGGGGTGAGTTGTGAATACCTAAAGAACATTCAAAGTACTTTTGAAGGAAGATCCAGAAGTTTGGAGAAGTTTAGAGCAACTTTGGAAAAAAGATCCATAAGTGGACAGACCCAATGTTGTGAGTCAATCTGGCCAACTTTGACCGTGACCTGGCCTGACTTATAGGTGTGTCCCCCTGAAAAGCTCCAGAGCCACAGACTTCCAGGATTTCACTGGGGACTCGTGGAAAGGCAATCCAACAACATCGCATCGAAATCGGCTTGCTGAGGAGGGTCTTCCGACCTCGGGGAAGAAAAGCTCCCAAAAAGTTTCTGAGGTAAAAGTTTGACCGAGGCTTCCTGCGCAGTGTATCCCAGGAGTGCTCTATTGAGGTTGGCTTCATCTTTCAACTTTGTCCCAGATGAAGATTTCCATCCCCAAAAAGTTTCTAAGTCCAAACATAGGAACCTGGACCGAGGCCTCCTGCAATGTGTATCCAAAGAGGGCTCCAGTGTGGTCAGCCTTGACGTGTGACTTCTTCCCGGTCAATGAAATGAAAAATCTTCAAGCAAACGGCTAAGTGTGAAGGTAAAACTTTAACCGAGGCCTCCCGCTCAGTGTAGCCGAGCAGGGCTCAATCGCCATCATCCTCAAATTCAGACTTTGCCCCGGTTGAGTGCGAACAGATATCCAGATTGGCACTTTTGATTTCTAAGCACTATGAAACATTTAGGCCCTCATTATGACATTGCAGGTAAATTTCACTTATCCACGCTGACTGCTGCCAACCTACCGCCGCCGCTCACCATATTATAACACACACATACCAATCCATAACTATTCAGCCACAGACACAATTCCACCACACCAAAGGTCAGTGATAACACTGGTGGTATCAAAACCGACACAGTTAGGCTAACAGAACTACGCCCACAACATTATGACCAATGAATCACCACAGTGGACATTCAATGGCGGTAAACCATTGATGTTACATACCGCCACTCTCAAAATACACACAGTCAAACAAAACAGCACCACATTGGACAATTCATACTACACACACACACCTGACACCCATACACACACCACACCCACACCCCCCACCACCATAAAACACACACACACATTACCCACAACCCTTTACCATTATAGACAGCACGACCACAGACAAGACCAGAGCCACACGCAACCAACACATATACACCACCCACGTACCTTACATCACACACCCCAACACATCACCCTACACACCCTCACGCACACTACTCACACAACACCCATGGCACCACAGAGACACCCCTGATTCTCAAAGGAGGAGCTTAGGGTCATGGTGGAGGAAATCATCCGGGTAGAGCCACAGCTATTCGGGTCACAGGTGCAGCAGACATCCATTGCAAGGGATATGGCACTATGGTGGAGATTTGTTGACAGGGTCAACGCCGTGGGACAGCATCCAAGAACCAGGAATGATATCAGGCAGAAGTGGAATGACCTAAGATGGAAGGTACGTTCTGTGGTGTCAAGACACCAGATTGCTGTACAGAGGACTGGCGGTGGACCCCCACCTCCTCCCCCACAACTAACAACATGGGAGGAGCAAGTCTTGGCGATCATGCATCCTGAGGGCCTAACAGGAGTAGCAGGAGGACTGGACTCTGGTAAATCAAATCTTTACTACTAAATCCCCCACACCCTACCTGCATGCCATCACAAACTCCTTCCCCTACCCTCACCTCTATCACACCAGCACCTCACATATACCCCACTAGCACAACCCACCCATCCCAATACCAGGCCCTGCATGCGGTGACAATGGATGGACACCTATCACAGACCTGCATGGACACCCATCACCACAGCATGCACACTAGATAGACTCACCCAGCTCACCTAATCAGCAATCACACAAGACCAAGGAGATAGTGCAAGCACATTTATACAGGGAAACACACCCACTGCACAAGATGGCACACACAGATACAATAACAATGCATTTGCATCCCAACAGGACCCCTACCCAACGTCACCAGACAGGAGGTGCCAGCTATATCCAGTCCCCCCACAGAAGAGGCCCACAGTGATAACAGCAGCTCTGCATGCCTGGATCACGATGACCAGCCTGGCCCATCTGGGACCTCTGGACAGTCGGTTCCCCTGCCACAGACCCAAACCACCACAGAACGCCCCCCCTCAGGAAACACCAGCACAGCACCCACCCAGCGGGCCCATGCCACTGTCCCAAGGACACGTCAATCAGCAGTGTGTCCACCACTACAGGGGCCCCAGGCAACCCCACTAACCCAGGACAATCAGGGACCTAGGGTCAGTGGCAGTGGGCACACGGTTCAGGGGACAGAGGTACAGGACGACAGGGAAGCTGGGAGGACTGCTGTGTGACGGGGGAGGACAGGCTCAGGGAACCCACTCTCCACGAGGCACTCTCCAACATCATGGGAGCATACCACCATTCCCAGGAGACCATGGGCATGGTACTGGCCAAGTTTCAGGAGACCCAGCGGCTGCAGGAGGAACACTACATGGGGATCAGTGATGACCTCACCAAAATATACACCATCCTGGTCACCATAGCAGGGGTGCTGGCTGATATGGGCAAGACCATGAGGGAGGCAATGGCTCAACAAAGGGCCCCTGACACTAGCCAAACCGAGGAACAGCATTCCACTTCTGCCGGCGCTAGTAGACAGGAGGCCCCGCCACAGGACCAACAGGCCACCAGCACCCCACCCCCTGCAGAAGGAGAACCACTCCGCAAACGGTCCCTGCGATCCAGGCAGAAGACAGAGAACATTGCCAAGACCCCCACCAGGAAATAGGACTCTCCTGACTGTTACCATTCTGTCCCACTCTGTTACCCTGTCCACCTTGAACTGCCATTGCTCCCCTTCCTATGCCCCCTTGGACAATGCACCTGTGATACCAAGAGACTGGACTCTACCATGGACCTTCCTCCACCATCACCCCAGCCCCTTGCACATAACCCTATACCCATTTGCACCTAAATAAACATCCTTTAATCAAAAACCAATCTGGAGTCAGTTTGATATTTCACAAATGTGTTATCACAACATTAGCAGCAAATTGTAATGTAAATGTTCATTTACTCATACCAATATATGACAGTTGTTGGGCAGCAGTACACATAGAAGAAGGCAGAATGGGGTACACAGATCTGAAAAAATGAAATCCAAAGGGAACAGTCAGTGTCCATAGATAGAGGTTAAGAGGCTGCCATGTACAATGTCCCAAAGTATTCTGAAATGTGAAGAGGAGTTACAGTCTCTTACCTGTGTGTCACTGGAATTACTGCATGATGATGTTCGTTCTGTTGTCAATATCTTCTTCCTCTGCCTCCTCTTCCTCACAGTCCACAGGATCCACCACTGCCATAAAATCATCACCAGGCTCATCCTCCAGCAGAAAAGGCACCTGGCGTCTCAATGCCAGGTTGTGCAACATACAGCATGCCACGATGATCTGGCACACCTTCTTCGGTGAGTAGTACAGGGAGCCACCTGTTAGATGGAGGCACCGGAATCTGGCCTTCAGGAGGCCAAATTTCCTCTCAATAATACGCCTAGTTCACCCATTGTAGCGTTCCTCTGCCCTTGTCCTGGCATTCCTCACTGGGGTCAGTAGCCATGAGAGGTTGGGGTAACCAGAGTCACCTGCAAATTTTGAGGGATACCTGTTAGACACACCCTAACCCTAAGGGACTACCCCAAACCCAGACACCTACTCATACTGTGTGGGGACCTTGGGCTCACCCATTAGCTACACCTGGTGCCTCTGGAGTTGGCCCATCACATAAGGGATACTGCTATTCCTCAAGATATAGGCGTCATGCACAGAGCCAGGATAGTTGGCATTCACATGGGAGATGTACTGGTCCGCCAAATTCACCATTTGCACATTCATTGAATGGTAGCTTTTTCTATTTCTGTACACTTGTTCATTTCTGTGGGGGGGACAAATGCCACATGTGTACCGTCAGTGGCACCAATGATGTTGGGGATATGCCCCAGGGCATAGAAGTAAGCTTTCACTGTGGCCAAGTCATCCACCTGGGGGAACACGATGTAGCTGTGCATGTGTTTTAGCAGGGCAGACAACACTCTGCTCAACACGTTAGAAAACATTGGCTGCGACATCCCAGATGCCATGGCCACTGTAGTTTGGAAGGAGCCACTTGCCAGGAAATGGAGCACTGACAGGACCTGCACTACAGGGGGATACCTGTGGGTTGGCGGATAGCTGACATCAGGTCTGGCTCCAATCGGGCACAGAGTTCTTGGATTGTGGCACGATCAAGTCTGTATGCGATTATAATGTGTCTGTCCTCCATTGTCGACAGGTCCACCATGGGTCTGTACACCGGAGGATGCCGCCATCTCATCATCTGCCCCAGCAGTTGTAGCCTATGGAGGAGAACTGTGAGCAGAGGGTCATTTACATATAGGTAGCACAGCTGTGTCAGAAGCCATGTTAGAGAATCAGTGTGTGAAATCGTGAGTCCGTATAAGTGGCAATATGTGCTGTGACGCAGTTAGGTGCTGTGCCATGTGCAACCCTGAAATGGTGTCTGCCTGACTTGTGAGGAGGGACAAGGGGAAATTAGGTAACTGCGCTGGCGTTGTGCAGCGTCTCGGTGGGCGGTCAAAGACCGCCGTGCAACTCCGCATTGGTTATTATTGGGCCCTATGGGTTCCAGGAGCCAACGGCGATGTACGCCGGCGGTGACGGTACGCACCGCTGCGGACGTGACCGCCACTTTCTATCTGTTCACCCACTTGATACCTGTCCATCAACAGGAGAGGACCTACACTGCAAGTGCTGCTGTGACCTGAGTCTGGAAGCGACAATGGCTACAGTGTCTGGGGAAAGGGCCCCTGCCTTCACTGCGGAGGAGTTGGACAAACTGATGGATGGGGTCCTCCCCAGTACACGCTACTCTACGGTCCTCCAGACAAACAGGTGAGTACACTGTGAGCATGATACGTGGGCAATGCCCGTTTGGAGTGGTGTGGATGTAAGCCACATGTTGGGGGGTGGGCTGAGTGCTGCATGTGAGGATGGTCAGTGTATGTGCGTCAGAGCATGGGTGGGAACTGGTGGGCAATGAGTATGATGGTCCGGACAGGTGAGTAATTTCCTTTCCTCCTGTACCTTCCTTCTAGGTCGCGCCCACCAGAAGAAGGGTATTTGGCGTGCCATCACCAAGGAAGTGCAGACCCTGGGGGTCTATCACAGATGGAGCACCCACTGCCGCAAGAGATGGGAGGACCTGCACCGCTGGAGCAAGAAGACGGCGGAGGCCCAGCTGGGGCTGGCCTCCCAACGAGGAAAGGGTGCCCATCGCACCATGACCCCCTTGATGTTCTGCATGCTGGCGGTGGCCTATCCGGAGTTGGATGGGCGCTTGAGGGCATCACAGCAGCCACAAGGGGGTGCATACAGTGTCATAAAGCTGACTCTGCGTGGTTTTGGAAGTATCAGGATGGGGGGTGAGGGCTGTGGGTGCCCCTAGGCTAGGGCGGTCATGCCAGGGTATGTCCCTTGTTTGCAGGCTCAGAAGCACCACAACCCAATGTTAAAATTGGACAGCTACTAGTGTGCAGGGTCCTGTAGGTGTCAGGTGTGCAGGTATTAGGCATTGTACCCCATGGGCTGGTGACTACCATAGTGAGTGGTTGGGCAAGACCTAGTGCATAGGGCAGCTCAGTGTGTGTTGTGCCTGCCAACTGTAGTGGTGTTGCTGGCATTGACCATGTGTGTCCCCTGTCTTTCCCCCCTTCTTGTTTTGTCACCCTGTCATTGTGTGCATTAGCATCATCTGGTGGAAGAGCAGAGGCACCGGCGACGGAGGGAGTTGCATCTCACAAGGCCCAGGAGAGTGAATCCACGGAGGGTGAAGGCACCAGTGGGACAGAGGGTGAGGGGAGCTCCATGATGGGGACAGGAGGGATGCCAGCGACAGCGACTCCTCCTCTGATGGAAGCTCCCTGGCGGTGGCAGACACCTCTGTGCTCACCCCAACAACAGGTACAGCCACCACCCCCTACCCACCACACCCTCCTAGCAGCCCCTCAGTGTGTTTCCTGTGCCCCCTCACCCAGGAGGGTGGGCATCTCCTTCGCCCCAGGTACCTCAGGCCCTGCCCTAGTCAGCCCTGCTGCCCTCAGTGGGGAGGCTATTGACCTCCTGAGATCCCTCACTGTTGGGCAATCAACCATTTTGAATGCCATCCAGGGTGTCAAGAGGCATTTGCAGCAAACAAATGCATACCTGGAGGGCATTCATTCTGGCGTGGCCGCCCAACAGAGAACATTTCAGGCTCTGGCCTCAGCACTGATGGCAGCTATTGTCCCTGTGTCCAGCCTCCCCCCTCCAACTTCCACTACCCAGACCCAATCCCCTCTACCTCAGCCTATCCCAAGCACACCTTCGGACCAGCATGCACACTCATCAACAGACAAAAGTGGCTCAGGAAAACATTAGCACCACACATCACACAGGCACTCACACAAGCACCATACCCACGCACACATGCCAACATCCACTTCCTCCACTGTGTCCCCCTCCTCCACATCCTCCACCTCCCTCCCAGTCTCGTCTTCACTCACACCCTCATGCACTACATCATCAACCACTGCCTCCATCACCAGCACGCCCATCACAACACACCGCTCACGTGCAATCACCACTCCCACTAACATTCACACGTCCCTTGTGTCCTCTCCCAGTGTGTCTGTGAGCCCTCCTCCCAAAGTACACAAACGCAGGCACACACCCACTCAACAGCCATCCACCTCACAACAACCTCCAGCCCATGCACCTTCACCCAAACTGAGCAGACATACACCTACAACCACTTCCTCTTCCTCCACTCCCACACCCCTTCCATCTTCCCCTCCCAGTGTGTCTAAAAAACGTTTCCTAGCTAACTTGAACCTCTTCCCTACACCTCCCCCCACCTGTCCCCTAAGGCCAGGATGTCTAGATCCGAGCCCAGGACCTCAGCCGCCACATCTGTGTCTGCTGTGATTTGTGCAAGTCCGGGTGGATCGAAGGGGGCACCCATCAGACCTGCCAGTGTGCCACCTACAGATTTGAAGGACCACCTGATTCCGCCACCTGCCAAGGTCAAAAAGGGGCGGCTTCCAGCAGGGGAAAGTCACACCACCCACCCAGCAAGGCTGCAGCCAAACACAGAGAGGACAGTGCCAAGGTCCCAGCAGCGACTGCCAAGGTGGGGAAGGGACACAATACAAAGGGCAAGTCACCTCAGGGCACGATGCCTCCTGGTGAGGGGCTGGTAACCACCGTTTCCTCAGGAATGCCAGTGACCTGTACAACAGTCACCACCGCCGCAACAACCATCACCTGCACCACCACCTGCACTGCCACCTGCACTGCCGCTGCCACAACGTCAGTCTGCAGCATCCTCCCCAAGGATCAGCTATCCGAGGCTGCCAGAGTCGGTATGGTATCTCCCTCCACCACAACAGACACCTGCACCGCAGCATCGCCGCCGCAGCCACCGCCGCAGCCACCTGCACCACCATCTGCACCGCCACGTGCCTAGCCGGTACCACTATATCAGACATCAGAAGCATCACCAGTGGGCAGCTGTCTGAGGCTGCAGGTGGCGTCCTGGACACGCCACTTGAGGCATCACCACCAGCACTGGCACGAGCAGCAGTTGGCAGCCTAAGTCACCCCAGGATGGGGTGTGGCTCTGCCTCCATAGAGTATCATGCTACCAGTTCCATGTACATCTCGTGGCTCAGACACCCAGATGACAGGAGAGTAACTGCCACACCCCAGCTGCAGCATCACTGGGCACAATGCCCCCTCCAGAACCAGTGGATAGATGCCTCCACTCCCCCTATCCTTGGCAGGATCAAGCACTCTGGGCACAATGCCCGCTCCATAACCAGTGGAACATGTCACCGACTTGAGCGACTGTGGCTTTGAACTCCCCAGGACCAAGCAGTGGGCAAACCACCCACTTGAGAGACTTGAGAGACTGTGGCTTTGCACTCCCCAGGACCAAGCAGTGGGCAAACCACCCACTTGAGAGACTTGAGAGACTGTGGCTTTGCACTCCTCAGGACCAAGCAGTGGGCAAACCACCCACTTGAGAGACTTGAGAGACTCTGGCTTTGCACTCCCCAGGACCAAACAGTGGGGAAACCACCCACTAGAGAGACTTGACAGACTGTGGCTTTGCACTCCCCAGGAGCAAGCAGTGGGCAAACCACCCACTTGAGAGACTGTGGCGTTGCACTCCCCAGGACCAAGCAGTGGGCATGGAGGCCCCTCGAGGGGCAGTGGCGTTGTGCCATCTTCCAGCTGAGGTGCCCCCCCCCCCTTCCCCCCGAGGTGCCTGCGTTTTTTTCGACCTGATGCCCCTGCAGTGTTCTCTCCATTTTGAGGCAGGTGTCATGTGTGGGCTTCACCCATGGTTTTTTGGACCACTGGACATTTACAAGGGACAGTGTATGGCCTTGTGTATATAATGTAAATATTGCATATACTGTTTATTTAAATTCTACTGCTATATCTGAATGTTCCAATATAACACTGGTTAGATTCATTTCCTTTTGACTTTGGGTTCTTCTAGCGGGTGACGGGTCTATCAGTATTATTGTTGGATGTGTTTGTGTGTATGTTGTTGTGGGTGAGGGTAGGGGTGGGGGTGTTGCGTGCCGCATGTGTGTGTCACTCTCCTTTTCCTCCTCCCCTCCCCTGTGTGCTAGGTGCAGAACTCACCATTGTCGCTGTCGCCGCCGTCGCTTTCTTTCTACTTCGTGGTTTATGAGAAGATACACCAACATGGGGAGGATCTGCAATTCAGGCTCCATGGCGTCCTGGTTCTTCGTGGCGTGTCGAAAGGTGAGTGGTTCCCCTTCGATGCACTGTTTCTGCCGTGCTTTTGATGGCGTTGGTACCACTCTGGAAAAGCTGGCGGACTGGCCTCTCATTTTAGTGTGGGCGGTACATTGTCTTCCGCCTGTCTGTTGGCGGTGACCACCGCGGCATTGTTGCTACCGGATCGGAGTGTTAGAGTGGCTGTCTATGTTGGCGGTTTCCGCCGTGTTCGTGATCTCATTTTTTTTACTGCCGGCCTGTTGGCGGTGTTACCGCCACTTTAACACCGACCACCAGGGTTGTCATGAGGGCCATATTCTATTTTTATAAATTGGTGTGAGATTTTTATTGTGTTTTGTGTTTACTTATTTACTGTTTTGTTGTTATTAAATGCATTACACACATCTCCTATGTTAAGCCTAACTACTTGTGGCCAAGCTACCAAGGGTTGAGCCAGTATTAATTTATTGAGACCTTGACTGGACCTAGTGGAGTTTTGTGTCCTATTGCTAAGTGTACGTACTTACCTGCCCTTAACAATAATCCACTTTCCAACAGTACCTTGATGTACCTGGGAATCTAAAATGCTCTTTACTTAATATATTTCATTGCAGCATTAGATGAAGGAAGCTGCACCAGACTAGTATTGTTCTTCAATGGTTTTACTAGAGCCAAATGAAAGTTGGTTGATTCTTCATAGCGGATCATAAAACGAATTCCACAGCTGCATAATTTATTACTTTTGCGATAGAAAATGGACCATTAAAATAGGTTTACCATTTTCCTTTTCAATGCAAATGCAAGCAGTTAGTCACCAGCAAGTTGGACTACAGTAATGATCTCTATGCCAGGATCACCTAGCAACTCACTAGAAGACTATAAACCAACCAGAACTCGCAGTCAGACTTATCCAAAACCTCTCACACAGAACTCACATCACTCCACACCTCAGAAGCTCCACTGGCTTCTGATACAAAAACACCTGCCTTCAAACTCCTCACAGACACATTAGAGGAACTACATGATTTAGGCCCCACCTACCTGAACAGTCCCATCCCCTTCCACCAACCACCCAGACACCTCCACTTCGCATGACTCCTACTTGCACATACCTTACGCACACACAAAACCAGATCAGGAAGTTTGATGTTCCCTTAAATTGCACCTGAAGTGTAGAACGACTTCCCGCTTTAGATCAAAGCCTCCTGCTCTCTTTTTTAATTCTACAGAAATCTGAAGACATGGCTTTTTAATTAACCAAACTACTCTAGGCAGGGCTAAGCACAGACACCTGCTCAATGCCAGGATAACCTTAGGGGTGGTAAGGAACTTTACAAATACAGATAAAATAAGTTAGATAAGAGTAAACATTAAATGCAAACGTTCATCCACAGATGTCACTGATGTTAATCACTCATTAATATCTAAGAGAAATGAAAGGTGAGATCACTGATGACAAAAAATGGACAATGATTTAATGAAGCATGAAACTGAATTATTATGATAACATTCTGCCAACCTTAGATGTTGTAACCAAGATGTCTGTTATTGCAGATAGCATCATGGATAAGGTTCCAGATCTTGATTTAGGGGCAGATTTATATCTTGGCAGTATGTATACTCAGTCGTGACAGAGTATACATACCACCAAGATAAAGGTACGGCCATCTGATTTTGAATCGGGCATCCCTTAGGTTTGACTACAATGGTGACTACTCCATCACCTGCACAGTCAAACTTCTCAGAAGGCCTGATGGAGTAAGGGCTGTCAGAGAAATGGTTAGATGCCCCCTGTCCAATGAGGATGGGAAGGCATTTAGCCATTTATTACTACCTGGCACTGCCAAGAAAACCCTGGCTGTAAGTGACAGTAAAATGGAAATAATGGCCTGCTTGCCAAGGGGCCATTTCTTTTTTATTTTCAGCAATTAAATTAAGTTTCGGTATTTTCTTTCTGAAAATGAAAAAAAAGGAACTGTGTGGTACAGGATAGCGACCTGCTGGTGTAATCCTGCACCAAACAGAGAAATGCTTTGGCAGGAACCCCCATGATGTGGAATGATTGGTTCCTGCCAATGCATTATAAATGACCACCTGCTTGGAAGTCATTTATGTATGTGACGAGTGGTACCTCCACCAGAGGGATGGAGTAATTCACTATGTCCCCCTACCCGGACGAAGGGCTGTCCCCCATTTATAAAACAGCCCCTTAATCATTCAGTTTGACCAGATTGTGGATTTATGCAGAAGAAAGTTACATTTCTGGTCCTACAGTCTAACAAAATGCCCCCCAAATTTGTGAGATAAACTGAGACCTATATCTAAAATCATTACTGAGGGTGTTCAATGGAGAGGAACAATATTTTGTAAGAATAATTCACTAGTTTCTGCTTGTGTGGGATCGCTTTTGACTAATACAAAATGTATCATCTTTATGAATAAAGGGCATCAAAAACCAAAGTGATGGATGGAATGCTTGACTTAAGCTCAGCCACTGACAATCGCTGGCTGATGAGCCCTAGAAAGGGTGAAACTGGTCTTGGGATGCTTGTGTCCCGGTTCTGGGAGGATCTGGCCTGGCAGTTTGGGGTGGACTGTTCCCATTGGAGCATGATCAAGATTGATTCAAGTATTCCATCCATCCATCACTCTATTTTTGATGCCCTAAACATGAACGGTATGCCCAGGTGTGGGATCTGTGCTCGCTGTGCCACTGGAACCAAGTTGTGCCTGCCTTATGAGCTCTAATACATGTGAAACAGCTTATGGGTTGCTTGTGTTCAGGGAGGACATGGCCTGGTCCCATTGGATCAGGGTCAAAACTGATTTGCACATATTGAGGTCCAAACTGACGTGGCATAGTGAGTGAAAAGTGAGGGTTTGGGCTGCCGCCTGAGAGACTGCCAATGACTGAGATTAATGCAATTATTCCATCCATCACTTTGTTTTCGATGCCCTGAGTGTGACAGGTATGTCGAGACATGGGTACTGTGCTCACTGTGCCCCTGGAACCAAGACATACCAGGTTGATGTGTCCCAATAAGTATGAACCAAGTCCTCAGTTGCTTGTGTTTATGGAGGACCTGTCCTGGCAGTTCATGCTGGACTGTTTCCATTAGAGCAGGGTCAAGAATGATTTGCATATGGTTGGGTCCAAACTGAGGTAGCATGGTGGGTGAAATGCCATGGACTGAGATGCAGCCTCAATGACTGCCATCGGCGGAGATTAATTCAAGTATTCCATCCATCACTTTTGGTTTGATGCCCTACGTTTTATGGGTATGCTGGGATGTGGTACCCATGCTAACTGCTCCAAGCTATACCTAGCTGATGAGCCCTAATAAATGTGACACTGGTCCTGGGTTGCTTGTGTTTAGGTTCAGGGAGTTCAGGCTGAACTGTTCCCATTCGGAGCAGGGTGAAACCTGATTTGCATATGGCTGGGGTCAAACTGAGGATGGATGGTGGGTGAAGATTGATGGATTGGGATGCAGCCTGAATGATACACTTAGCTGAAATTAATTCATATACTCCATCCATAACTTTGTTTGGTGACCTAAGTGTGACAGGTATGTTGAGGCATGGGTCTCATGCTCACTGTGCCACTGGAACCAAACCATACCTGGCTAATGTGCCCTACTGTGGGTGAACCTGGTCCTGGGTTGTCGTATTCCAGTTTATGGAAGACCTGGCATGGCAGTTCAGGCTGAACTGATCCCACCGGAGCAGGATCAAGAGTGATTTGCACATGGTTGGGTCCAAACTGAGGTGGGTGAAAATGAATGTATTGAGATGCTGCCTGTGCGATTACCAGCAGCTGAAATCTATTCAAGAGTTTCATCCACTACTTCGTTTTTGATGCCCTAAGTGTGACAAGTATTCTCAGAAGCGGGTTCCATACTCACTGTGCATTGGAAACAGGCTGTACCCGGCTGATGAGAGCCCTAATAAGGGTGAAATTGGCCCTGATTTGCTTGTGTTTCAATTCAGTGAGGACCTGGCCTGGCAGTTTGGGTTGGGATGTTGCCACTGGAGAAGGATCAAGACTGATTTGCATATGGCTGTGCCCAAACTTAAGTGTCATGGTGGGTGTGAAACAATAGTTTGGGATGTGCCCTGAGCAACCATCAGCGGAGGACATTAAGGGGGTCATTCTGACCCTGGCGGCCGGTGACCGCCAGGGTCACCGACCACGGGAGCACCGCCAACAGGCTGGCGGTGCTCCCGAGGGCATTCTGACCGCGGCGGTTCAGCCGCGGCCAGAAAGGGTAAACCGGCGGTCTCCCGCCGGTTTACCACTGCCCTTGTGAATCCTCCATGGCTGCGGAGCGCGCTCCGCAGCCATGGGGATTCTGACACCCCCTACCGCCATCCTGTTCCTGGCGGGTCTCCCGCCAGGAACAGGATGGCGGTAGGGGGTGCCGTGGGGCCCCTGGGGGCCCCTGCAGGGCCCATGCCCATGGCATGGGCACTGCAGGGGCCCCGTAAGAGGGCCCCGCAAAGTATTTCAGTGTCTGCCATGCAGACACTGAAATACACGACGGGTGCAAACTGCACCCGTCGCACCCCTGCAACTACGCCGGCTCAATTCTGAGCCGGCGTCCTCGTTGCAGGGGCATTTCCTCTGGGCCGGCGGGCGCTCTTTTGGAGAGCGCCCGCCGGCCCAGAGGAAATGTCTGAATGGCCGCCGCGGTCTTTTGACCGCGGTGCGGTCATTCAGCGTCGGTACCTTGGCGGACGGCCTCCGCCGTCCGCCAAGGTCAAAATGACCCCCTAAGTCAAGTATTCCATCCATCTTTTTATTTTAAAGCTGTAATTATTCTGGGTATGTCCAGATTTGGGTCCTGTGCTCAATGTGCCACTGGAACCAAGCTGTACTTGGCTGATGAGTCCTAACATTGGAGGAACAGGTCCTGGGTTGCTTGTGTTCCAGTTCAGGGAAAACCTGGCCTGATGGTTAGGGCTGGTCTGTTCACATTGGACCCAGGTGAAGAATGCTTTTCATATGGCTAGGTCCAAAAACTGAGGTGACATGGTAGGTGAAAAACAATGGTTTGGGATGCACCCTGAGCAACTGCGGGCAGCTTAAATGAATTCAAGTATTCCATCCATCACTTTGTTTTTGATGCTCTGAGTTTTATGGGTATGCCAAAATGTGGGTCCCATGCTCACTGTGTCACTGTAACCAAGCTATACCAGGAGTACCAACTGTGGCGACGACGACCACAGTGAGTACTGCACCTAGCACATAGGGGAGGGTGGCGGAAAAAGAGAGTGACACACACACGCAATACGCAACACCCCCACTCCCACCCTAACCCGAACACCATACACACAAACACATGCAACAACATTACATATACACCCCGCAACCCTCTGGAATAACGCAAGGCCAAAAGTAATGGAGTCAAATGAGTGTTATATTAGAAATAGTTAGAAAAACATTACTAATTCAAAAACAGTATTTGCAAAATATACAATATGTACAAAAGGCGGGACAATGTCCATTCAAACTGTCCGTGGCCCACTGGGCCAAAACACATAGGCCAAGCCCACACTTGACTCCTGCCTCTATACAGAGAGAAGATTGCAGGGGCATCAGGTCAAAAACACACAGGCACCTCAGGGGGACGGCGAAGGGGGGGCACCTCAGCCGGAAGATGGTACAACACCACTGCTCCTGGAGGGGGCTCCATGCCCACAGCGATATCCTGGGGAGTGCAAAGCCACAGTCTCTCAAGTAGGTGTCTTTGTCCACTGCTTGGTCCTGGGGAGTGCAAAGCCACAGTCTCTCAAGTCTCTTAAGTGGGTGGTTTGCCACTGCTTGGTCCTGGGGAGTGTAAAGCCACAGTCTCTCAAGTGGGTGGTTTGCCCACTGCTTGGTCCTGGGGAGTGCAAAGCCACGGTCTCTCAAGTCTCTTAAGCGGGTGGTTTGCCCACTGCTTGGTCCTGGGGAGTGCAAAGCCACACTCTCTCTAGTGTGTGCCGGTTTTCCACTGGTTCTGGAGGGGGGCTTTGTGCCCAGTGTGGTTCATCCTGCCAAGGATAAGGTGAGTGGATGCCTTCTTCCACTGGTTGTGGAGGGGGCTTGGTGCCCAGTGTGCTTCATCCTGACAAGGATAGGCTGAGTGGATGCCTTCTTCCACTGGTTCTGGAAGGGGCCTTGTGCCCAGTGTGCTTTATCCTGCCAAGGATAGGGTGAGTGGATGCCTTCTTCCACTGGTTCTGGAGGAGGCTCAGACTGTTGTCCACTAGGGCTGCTGCTGCTGGTAGTGGTGCTGCTTGCGGCGGTGCAGGTGGCAATGCTGGCCGTGGGGCAGCCAGTGGTGGTGGTGGCCACGTTGCAGCTGGCGGTGGTAGCCGTGGTGCAGCTGGTGGTGCTACTAGTGGTGGCGGGAGGCTTCAGCTCTTCCCCTGCAGCCTCAGACAGCTGCCCACTGGGTCTGCTGTTGCTGGTGGTGGTCCTGCTGTCCGCGGTGCAGTTGGCGGTGGTGGCTGCGGGGCAGCTGGCGGTGATGGCCACGTTGCAGGTGGCGGTGCTGGCTGCGATGCAGGTGGCGGTGCTGCCAGTGGAGGGGAAGACTCCCGCACTTCCCCTGCAGCCTCAGATGGCTGAAGTGCCCTGCCTGGTGTTCTGTGCCCCTTCCTGACCTTGGCAGATGGTGGTGCCTCCTTGCTTCTGCCAGCTGGAGTCTTTGCCTTGGCCTTGCTGGTTGGTTGTGCCTCCTTCTCCTTGCTGGATGCTCCCCTTTTGCCCTTTCCTGGTGGCGGAACCTTCTTGTCCTTGGTAGGTGTTGGTGGCACACTGGCTGGCCTGACAGGTGCCTCCTTAGAGCCTCTCTGAGCTCCAGAAACCACAGAGGAAGTGGACTTGGTGGCTGAGGTGCTGGGCTGGGTTCTGGCCACCCTAGCCTGAGTTGAAGGACTTGGGAGGGCGGGGTAGGGAATAGGTCAAAGCTGGCGAAGAAAAGCTTCTTAGGGATACTGGGGCGGGAAGAGTGTGAAGGTTAGGGAGTGGAGGAAGAGGGAGTGGTTGTAGGAGGTGTCAGTCTGCTGTGTTTGGGTGCATGAGATGGATGCTGTTGTGAGGTGGATGGCTGTTGGGTGGGTGTGTGTTTGCGTTTGTGTACTGTTGAAGGAGGGATTACAGACCCAGTGGGAGAGGACACAGGGGACGTCTGCATGGATGTGGGGGTAGTGACTGCCAGTGAGGGGCGTGTAGTGATAGGCGTGCTGGTGATGGAGGTAGTGGATGAGGATGTAGTGGATGCAGGTGTGAGTGGAGATGCTACTGGTAGGGAGGTGGATGAGGAGGATGGGGGGGCACAGTGGAGGCAGTTGATGTTGGAGTGTCTGCTTCTGGATGGTGCTTGTGTGAGTGCCTGTGGGATGATGTGTTGTGCTTGTGTTTGCCTGAGCCACTTCTGTGTGTTGATTTGGGTGAATGCTGGTCTGAAGGTGTACTTGGGATAGGTTGGGGTTGAGAGGATTGGGACTGGGTAGAGGAAGTTGGAGGCTGGAGACAGGGACAATGGCTGCCATCAGTGCGAAGGCCTGAGCCTGAAATTCTCTCTATTGGGCCGCCACGCCAGAGTGAATACCCTCCAGGTATGCATTTGTTTGTTGCAAATGCCTCTCAACACCCTGGATGGCATTCACAATGGTTGACTGCCCAACAGTGAGGGATCTCAGGAGGTCAATAGCCTCCTCACTCAGGGCAGCAGGGCTGACTGGGGAAGGGCTAGAGATGCCTGGGGTGAAGGAGATGCCCACCCTCCTGGGTGAGCGGGCACGGGAAACACGCTGAGGGGCTGCTGGGAGGGTGGTGCTGGTAGGGGGGGTGGCGGCTGTACCTGTAGTTGGGGTGGGCATAGAGGTGTCCGCCACTGCCAGGGAGCTTCCATCGGAGGAGGAGTTGCTGTCTGTAGTGTCCCCTCCTGTCCCTGTTGTGGTGCTCCCCTCGCCCTCCATCCCACTGGTGCCATCACAGTCGGTGGATTCGGACTCCAGGCCCATGTGGGATGCAGCTCCCTCAATTGCTGGTGCCTCTGCTTCTCCGCCAGATGATGCCAATGCACACAAGCACAGGGTGACAAAAGAAAAAGGGGGGAGAGACAGAGGATACACTTGGTCAATGCCAGCAACACCACTACTGTTGGCGTACACAACACACAGGGAGCAGCCCATGCACTAGGCCATGCACTACCAGTTACACAGCTAGTCACCAGCTCATGGGGTACAATGCCTAACGCCATAAGTTGCACATCTGAAACCCACAGGATCCCGCCCAGTAGTAGATGCCCACTAACACTATTGGGGTTGGAGAGCTTCAGAGCCTGCCCAACAAGAGACCTACCCTGCCAGTTCGCCCTGGCCCAGGGGCACCCACAGACCGCATCTCCCACCAAGGTAAAACCTTAATGAGTGCAAAGTCATGATTCTGAATCTGTACTCACCCCCTTGTGGCTGTTGTGATGCCCTCAAGTGCCCATCCAACTCCGGATAGGCCAGCGCCAGGATGCGGCACATCAGGGGGGTCAGGGTATGACGGGCACCCCTTCCTCGTTGGGAGGCCAGCTCCAACTGGGCCTCCGCCGTCTTACTTGCCCAGTAGCGTAGGTCCTCCCATTGTTTGCGGCAGTGGGTCCTCTGCCTGTCAAAGACCCTCAAGGTCCACACCTCCTTGGCAATGTCACGCCAAATATCCTTTTTCTGATGGGCGCTGACCTGCAGGGAAATATGCATAGAAAAAAGGGATTAGTCATACAGTCCGGACTGTTACACTCAAGTCCCACAATATCCCTCCCATCCCCTTACGCACAGGCATTGACCACCAGAAATACAACACTCTAACCAGGACCCCTCAGCCCCCCCTACCTGAGGCATACACACACAGCACTTCATACATTCATGGCCCACGTATCATGCTCACATTGTACTTAACTGTTTGTCTGGTGGACCATAGAGTGAAGTATACTGGGGTAGGACCCCATCCACCAGTCTGTAACTCCTCCAAAGTGAAGGGGGGGCCCCTTTCCCCAGACACTCATTCCATTGTCGCTTCCAGACACAGGTCACAGCAGCGCTTGCAGTATAAGTCCTCTCCTGTTGAAGGACAGGTAGGAAGTGATTGAACAGTTAGAAAATGGCAGTCACGTCCACGGCGGTGCGTACCGTCACTGCTGGCGTACAACACCATTGGCTGCTGGAACCCATAGGGCTCAATGATAACCAATGCGAAGTTGTGCAGCGGTCGTCGACAGCTGACCGCAAGGGCGCACAACGCCAGCGGAATTACCTCATTTCCACTTTTCTCTCCTCAGAGGACAGGCAGCCGCCATTTCAGGGGGGCACAGGCCATGGCACCTAACTGCGTCACAGCAGACATTGGCACATCAACTAATTTTCGAATTCACATACTGTTTCTGTAAAGGAAGAAATGCATTTTTATTGCAACATATGTGTGATTATGACCCGCTGCTCACCGTTTTCCACCCTAGAGTTCAACTGTTGAGGATGAATAGGAGATGGAGACATCCCCTGTGTACAGACCCCTTGTGGACCTGGCGACTATGGAGGACAGACATATTATCCTTACCTACAGACCTGATCGGGCCACAATACAAGAACTGTGTGCCCAATTGGAGCCAGACCTGATTTCAGCTATCCGCCACCCTACAGGTATACCCCCTCTAGTGCAGGTCCTGTCAGTGCTCCATTTCCTGGCAAGTCGTTCCTTCCAAACAACAGTGGCCATGGCATCAGAGATGTCTCAGCCAATGTTCTCCAACGTGTTGACCAGAGTGTTGTCTGCCCTGCTGAAACACATGCACAGCTACATCGTATTCCCCCAGGTGGAAGATTTGGCCACAGTGAAAGCTGACTTTTATGCCCTGGGACATATCCCCAACATCATTGGAGCCATCGATGGTACCCATGTAGCATTTGTCTCCCCCCGGAAAAATTAACAAATGTTCAGGAGTAGAAAAAGCTATCAATCTACGGATGTGCACATGGTGTGTTTGGCGGACCAGTACATCTCCCATGTGAATGCAAAGTATCCTGGCTCTGTGCATGATACCTTTATCTTGAGGAATACCAGCATCCCATATGTGATGTCTCAACTCCAGAGGCACCGGGTGTGGCTAATAGGTGAGCCCTAGGTCCCCACCCAGTATATGTTGGTGTATGGGTATGGGGTTGTCCCTAAGGGTGAGTGTGTGGCTAACAGGTATCCCTCGATATTTGCAGGTGACTCTGGTTACCCCAACCTCTCATGGCTACTGACCCCAGTGAGAAATACCAGGACAAGGGCAGAGGAACGTTACAATGAGGCACGTGGGCGAACAAGGAGGATAATTGAGAGAACCTTCGGCCTCCTGAAGGCCAGGTTCAGGTGCCTCCATCTGATTGGTGGATCCCTGTACTACTCACCCAAGAAGGTTTGCTAGATCATCAATGCATGTTGCATGTTGCACAAACTGGCCTTGAGACGCCAGGTGCCTTTTCTGCAGTAGGAAGAGCCTGGAGAGGGTCTTGTGGCAGCGGTGGAGCCTGTGGACAGTGAGAAAAAGGAGGCAGAGGATGAAGATGTGGACAACAGAAGTTCGCTCATACAGCAGTACTTCCAGTGACACACAGGTAAGACACTAACTTCACTTTACAATGCAGTTTTCTGTTGGACATTGAAAATGGCTGCATGATTTCCCGATGTCTATGGCCACTTACTGTACCCTTTGGCATCTCTATTTTCAGATCTCTGTGCCCCACTCTGGCTCCTGGTGTGTTTACTGCTGCCCACTACAGGTCATACCAATGTACATATAACTGTACATTTGAATTGGAATGTTTACAGATTGCTGTACTAATACATATTTCAATCAATTTACAGACTCCAGACTTGTATTTGTTCCAAGGGTGTTTTTTTAAGTGCTAAGAGAATGAAGGGGTAGTGGAATGGGCTGGGTTGTTGGTGGAGGTATGTCCAGATAGAGTCCGGTCTCTTAGTATCACAGGTGCATCATCCAATGGGGCATAGGAAGAGGAGCAATGGCAGTTCAAGGTAGACAGGGTAACAGAGTGGGACACAAGGGTGACAATCAGGAGAGCCTTATTTCCTGGCGGGGGTCTTGGCAATGTTCTCTGGCTTCTGCCTGGATCGCAGAGACAGTTTGCGGGTGGTTCTCCATCTGCAGGGGGCTGGTGGCCTATTGTTCCAGTGGCGAGGCCTCCTGTCCACTAGCGCTGGTGGAGGTGGAGGGCTGTTCTTCAGTGTGGATAGTGTCAGGGGCCTGTTGGTGTGCCCCTGCCTCCCTCATGGTGTTGGCCATGTCAGCCAGCACCCCTGCAATGGTGACCAGGATGGTGTGGATGTGTTTGAGGTCCTCCCTGATCCCCAGGTACTGTCCCTCCTGCAGCCGCTGGGTCTCCTGCAACTTGGCCAGTATCTGGCCCAAAGTCTCCTGGGAATGGTGGTATGCTCCCAGGATCCTTGCAAGTGTCTAGTGGAGAGTGGGTTCCATGGGCCTATCCTCCCCCTGTCACACAGCAGTCCTCCCAGCTTCCCTGTTGTCCTGTGCCTCTGTCCCCTGAACTGTGTGCCCACTGCCATTGACCCCAGGTCCGTGATTGTCTTGGGTTTTTGGGGTTGCCTGGGGTCCCTGTAGTGGTGGACACACTGCTGATTGACGTGTCCTGGTGACAGTGGTTTTGGCCTGCTGGGTGGGTGCTGTGCTGGTGTTTCCTGAGGGGGGAGGGTCTGTGGTGGTATGGGACTGTGGCAGGGTAACCGACTGTCCTGAGGTCCCTGATGGGCCAGGTTGGTCATCGTGATCCAGGCATGCAGAGCTGCTGTCATCACTGTCAGCCTCTTCTGTGGGGGGACTGGATTTTGGTGGTACCTCCTCTCCGGTGATGCTGAGTGGGGGTTCTGTGGGGATGTAAATGCAGTGTTATTGTATCTGTGTGTGCCATCTTGTTCATGGGTGTGTTTCCCTGTAAGGTTGTGATAGCCCTGTCAGCTTTGCCTTGTGTGTGTGGTGATTTTGTGGGCTAAGTGATTCTCTCTAATCGGCATGCTTTAGTGATAGGTGTCCATGCAGGTCTGTGATGGGTGTCAAAGAATTGGTGTTGCATGCAGTGCTTGGTATTGCGATGGGTTGGTTGTGATAGAGGGGTATTTGTGAGGTGGTGGAGTGATGGAGGTGAGATTAGGGGTAGGAGTTTGTGATGGCATGCAGGTAGGGTGGGGGATATAGTGGTAAAGATTTGACTTACCAGAGTCCAGTCCTCCTGCTACTCCTGCGAGGCCCTCAGGATGCATGATCGCCAAGACTTGCTCCTCCCATGTTGTTAGTTGTGGGGGAGGAGATGGAGGCCCACCGCCAGTCCTCTGTATGGCTACCTGGTGTCTTGAAACCCCGGAATGCACCTTTCCCCGTAGGTTGTTCCACCTCTTCCTGATGTCATCCCTTGTTCTGGGGTGCTGTCCCACTGTGTTAACACTGTCCACGATCCTCCACCATAGCTCCATCTTCCTTGCAATGGACATCTGCTGCACCTGTGATTCAAATAGCTGTGGCTCTACCCAAATGATTTCCTCCACCATGAGCCTTAGCTCCTCCTCTGAAATCCTGGGGTGTCTTTGGGGTGCGATGGATGTGGTGTGAGTGGTATGTGTGAGGATGTGTGGTGGGGTGATGTGTTGGGGTGTGTGCTGTGAGGTGCGTGGATGGTGTATGGGTGATGGTGTTCTGGGGCTCAGATTGGTGGGTGCTCCTGGCTTGTCTCTCTCTCTGTTAACAATATTTTTTTCGTTGAAAGGGTTGTGGGTTATGTGAGTGTGTGTTTTATAGTGGTGTGGGTGTGTGGGTGTGGTGTGTGTATGTGTGTTAGGTGTGTGTAGTTGAATTGTCAAAAGTGGTGTTGTTTTGTAAGTGTGTATGTATTTTGAGCGGTGTGTACCGTCAATGGTTTACCGTGGTTGAAAGACCGCCGCGGTGATTCGTGGACCTGAGACTGTGGGTGTATTTCTGTTGGCGTAATGATGTGGGTTTGGGTACCACCAGTTTATCACTGACCTTTGGTCTGACGGACTTGTGTGGGTGTCTATATAGTGACGTATTTCTCTCTGTGGGTCATGATACCCATAGCGGTATACTGCCGCGGTCACGGTATGTAGGCGGCCGTCAGCACGGCGGTAGGCGGCATTTACCGCCACTGTTGTAATGAGGGCCTAAATACCATCTCAGTTGATGTGCGATTAATGCTTTAACAGATTTGATGGAGGTAAGATTTCGATGATTGGTATTCACCATAACTGGACATGTTGCTCCTAAAAGATGATTCTTCCACTCCTCTAAGGAAAATGTTATACCTAGGAGTTTTTTTTCTGAAACTGTATAGTTAATATACGCTGGAGTTAGTTTTTTGGTATCATAATAGGTCACAGAGTATAGCTGACCTGTCTCTGGATGCTGTTAGGACAGAATTACTCCAAAGGAGCTATCTAAAGCATATGTTTCTATATAGTATGGTTTTCGAGTATTTAGATGATGCAGTATGGGGTTTATGTTATGTTATGTTATGTTCTATTATGTTATGTAATGTGTACTTGTAAGGCACACATACCCCTAAGGTTATTACATTGTTGAGCAGACATGTGCCTACCTCTGCCTAGGGTAGGTTGGTTAATGAAGAGCCAGGTCTTCAGCTTCTTGCGGAACTCAGGAAGGGAGGAGAAGGCTCTGATGTGGAGTAGGAGGTTGTTCCACGTTTTAGGAGCAATATGATGTAAGAGAACACCTGCACTCCTGGTCAGGTTCTCTGTATGAATGGGATATGTGCGAGCAGGAGTCTTGCAAACCAGAGGTGTATGATTGTTTAGTAGAAAGAGATGCAAGTGTTCAATTAGGTGGACCCCAACTTGTGTAGTCTTTAATGTGTGTATGAGGAATTTGATATGAGCACGTTTGTGTATGGCAACCAGTGGACCTCCATGAGGTGTAATGTGAGTTCTGTGTGGGAGATTGAGGATATTTATTTAGGGCCTGATTCCGACTTTGGCGGGCGGCGGAGGCCCCCCGCCAAAGTCCCGCCGACAAATGACCGCACCGCGGTCAAAAGACCGCGGCGGCCATTCTTACATTTCCGCTGGGCCGGCGGGCGCTCTCCAAAAGAGCGCCCGCCGGCCCAGCGGAAATGCCCCTGCAACGAGGATGCCGGCTCCGAATGGAGCCGGCGGAGTTGCAGGGGTGCGACGGGTGCAGTGGCACCCGTCGCGTATTTCAGTGTCTGCATTGCAGACACTGAAATACTTTGTGGGGCCCTCTTACGGGGGCCCCTGCAGTGCCCATGCCATTGGCATGGGCACTGCAGGGGCCCCCAGGGGCCCCGCGGCACCCCCTACCGCCATCCTGTTCCTGGCGGGAGACCCGCCAGGAACAGGATGGTGGTAGGGGGTGTCAGAATCCCCATGGCGGCGGAGAGCGCTCCGCCGCCATGGAGGATTCTGTAGGGCAGTGGTAAACCGGCGGGAGACCGCCGGTTTACCCTTTCTGGCCGCGGCTGAACCGCCGCGGTCAGAATGCCCTTGGGAGCACCGCCAGCCTGTTGGCGGTGCTCCCGTGGTCGGTGACCGCCAGGGTCAGAATGACCCCCTTAGTCATTTTATCAGCAAAAATAGAACATGCACAAGCCACACAGTTTGGCTGAAAAGGAATTCTACATTGTGTTACAATTGCTTTTGCTTGTACTTTCTATGATCTATGTCTAACAGGACATGCTTTTAGCAATGCAATGATAGGAGCAACAGCTATAGCAGTACAATGGCGTCTGTGCAACTGCAGTACTTATCACAAACTCTGTAAGTGCTATGACCTAGAAGAGAAACCAAAACGTAAACCATGGCACAAATTCCTCTGCATCTGTATGGGGGGGGTGCATGTATGACAGAAGGAAAGAGGAGCGTCTAACAGACACAGAGGGATGGGAAGAGGGGACCCAGGGCTAGTGGTGCCTGCCATCTCTGCAAGCAGATCCGGTCCCGAGAACGGCATGGAGGTGGTCATAGTGTGGACGGGGAGCATGCCCAGTATTGCATATTATTGGGGATGGAGACATGTAGCAGGTGTGTGTTATATGTCATCAAGGTCAGGTTGGTACTATAACCATCAATGGTGGCCTATCATTGGATTTAGCTTCTACCTTCTCCAGATATTTCTGCCAATCCATGGGCAGGATCAGGGCCGAGTGCCCTGCCCCATCATCACACAGTGCTTGCTGTTCTGCCAGTATACTGGAGCGTAGATCTGAGAGCCACGGCCGGGCTAGGGGGGTGGCAGATTTCCAGCACATATCCAGCCTATGTTTTGCCAGTACCAAGATGAGGTCTATGAATTTATTAACAGGCTTAAACACAGCAGGGCAGGAAGTAACACCCTACAAGCAGTGCACACTTTCCTTCCACAAGAGGGTGCCCAGAGCTTCTGATAGAAATCCCACAAACTCATCCCAATAGGGAACAAGGTGGAGAGGTTCCAGACCATATGCATAAAGTCTACTGCAGTAGTGCAGCAGCAGGAGCAAGTGTCCATGAACCCCGGGTACATGCGCGCCAACCATTCTGGGGTACGGTACATGTGGTGAATGTCATTAAATTGTGTGTATTTGAGGCTGGGGTCAGTGGATATGAGTTTTGGTGCCCCTAGACACTACATCCATTGTTTATATGTCAGTGTCAGTGTCACGGTAAGGGCAGTGTCCCAGTAAGCACGGAGATGGTGCAGGGGGACCTCCCTATCAGAGTGTATAGAGTTATAAAGATGTATTACAGCCTTGCAGCCACCCTCATGTGTCAGCAGGGCCTGGACAAGTAAGGAAGTAAGGAAGTCTGCATTTTATACCAAATCACATGTAAGTATCTTGTGAGGGTAAGTAAAGAGCCTTGCGGTATCCCAAAATCATCCATCAGGCTCTCCAACATGCTAAAAATGTTATCTGTGAACAGGTCACCCCAGACAGTAAGACCCACTTTTGACCATGCCATTGCATCAGTTCGCATCTGTAAGTCATGACACCCCAGCACCACCATAGGTGTAGCTCTGGTGCATATGGAGGGCTAACACATGCCTTGGACAAGTGGTCCAGCAGACCTAGCCACCTTCGTAAGGGCATGTCCCCTGTTTCCGGGTACCTTTGTCTCTGAACTCAGCAGCCACTGCAGCACCTGGGGCGGTGTTGCCCCGCCCAACCAGTATCCCAGTTCTGACATATTTTGCCCGGCTAGCCACTTCATGGGCCATTGGAGCTGGGCAGCTACATAATAAAACTCATAATTTGGGGTGCCTAGTCCAACTTCCTGGTGACTAGGACATGAGTGACACTTTTTCTAATGTGACTTTGGAACCATTTGAATATCTTCCTCAGCATCTTCAGTGTTAGGTTGCAGGATGCAATGTGGTATTGCGTTTGCAGTTATTTCCAGTTTGCTGTCAATTATAATTCTGAGGTTCCTGGTGTGGTTGCTAGGGTGTTGGTCTGTGTTCACATGCCCACTAGATGGAGTTCCTTGGCGAGGTGTTCTTGCTGAAGATCACTACTTCTGTCTTGTTGGTTTTGAGCCTGAGACATTCAGCTATCATCCAAATAGAGACTTCAGTCATGCAGGTGATGAACTTGTTTCTTGTGTTGGGGTTCCTGTCTGAACAAGACAATGTGAGTTGTGTGTAGTTGGCATAAGAGAAGATGTTGATAATGTCTGTGTGGATCACGCTGGTGAGAGGGATCATTTATGAACCTTGAGACACTGCAGATAAGTTTGCATGTGCTCAAAATTAGGTCTCGAGTTGGCAGAGGTATACACCCTTGTCCAAGTAGGGACCGCAATCATAGTCAGGGTAAGTCACTACACAACCTAAACTATCCTGTGCTAACCCTATAGTAGCTTGACACAGAGCAGACATGCTTAACATAAAAGGCAATGTGTAAAGTATTTGTGCAATAACTCACACAGTAGTACAGTGAGAACACCACAAAACGTACTCCACACCCATATAGGAAAATAGATAATATTTATCTGAATCAAATAAGACCAAAATGACAAAATTCCAACATGAACAAGTCAAGATTTTACTTTTTAAAGGCTTAAATGAGTCTCAATCCTTAAGAACCAGTGGCAGTTTCCTTGTAACACACAGTCCCTGGGATGCATTGATGCTATGTAAATGTGGCCATCATTTGACCGTTAACTCCATCTTGCTAGAGTTATTCAGTTTTTTTGTCCTGTGGTGGTTGTAGGGCAGTGCAGGTGTTTTTCCTCACAGAAGTTGTTTTTTTCTTTACCAGCACAGAGCTGGACAGTGCTGGAACATCTTATGTGGGAAGCGGACTGGATAAGAGTTCACAAGGCCCAAGAGACTTTTTTTATCAGAGGAATGTACAAATCTATCTCATAACAAACATTGGTAGCCTGGCCAGCTTCTATGGGTGTTTTCGATGCAGACAACTAACGTTTAATTTCATAACGGGGGGGGTTCTAGAACTGTCTTTTTGAGGTATTTTAAGATATAAAAGACAGGGAGACTTGGTGGTCAGACAGGAGCTTGCCTGTGGAATGCACGCGTTGACCAGGATTGAATTGTGATCCCTATCAGGCCTCCTTCATTCATTATTATTCATTCATTATTTAGACTAAGAACTCTGAAATCGTTTGGAATAGTGTCCTATTAGCTCAATTGAAAGCAATACAGATGCGTTGAAAATAACGACACATGGGGACCGCAAAGGAGGAGATGTGTTGAAAAATAAGGAGCTGAGTTGGATTTTCCGGTGTGGCACAGACGTTGCATCATTCCTTTCCATGCTGCAAGGTGATGCATCTATTTCCAGGAGTGCAGCCTTGGTTCCTCACTGTGATGCAGGGATATTTTGATGCCCAGGGACGATGCATTGAGAATCCATGAAGTGCTGTTAAGAAGGAGCAGGCGCTGCATCGATCCGGTAGGTGATGCAGCGATTTTTCAGCTGCGAGGCAGGTGCTGCATAGATTTTGTAGGTGTTGTGGCGATTTTCCAACACATGGGGATTTTCTTGTCTTTGGCGAAGTCATTTTGGTCCTGAGACTTTAGATTAGGGGGCAAGCTCAATCCAAGCCCTTGTAGAGCACATGTGGGGAAGGCAGAGTCCTTCCAACAGAGACAGGGACCAGCAGGTAGCAGGGCAACAAGCAGGGCAGCAGTCCTTCCAGAAAAGCAGTCCAGATGAGTCCTTTGGGCAGTCAGGCAGTCCATCTGACACAATCCAGTTGTAGATCCAGAACTGTCTGATTTGGTGGGGTCACTGACCCAGTATATACACCCAAAAGTGCCTTTGAAGTGGGGGGGGACTTCAAAGAGTGATTTTGAAGTGCACAAGTTCCCCCCTTCAATCCAACCCTGTCGGCCAAGAGCCCTGTGGGGGGTTATCAGTCCTTTCTGTGAGGGAAGGCCACTGGCCTTTAAAGTGTAAGTGTGACTTCCTCCACCCTTCCTGCCCAGGGAAACCCATCTGTATCCAGATGAATGTAGATGCAGCTGAGTGTCCTGTGTTTATGGCTGTCTGTGTGGAATGCACAAGAGAAACGATCAATTAGCAAAGACCAGATGTGGATTAGAGACAGGCTGTAAGGCACAGATGGCAGTAAGTGCAGAGAAATGCCTACTTTCTAAAAGTGGAATTTATGAAATAGCAATGTAAAATACAATTTCACCAGCAAGTAGAATGTATTCCTACCATTCCAACTAACCAAATATGACAAGTCTACTCCACTCAGATCAGAACTAATCACTTAAAAATATATAAGGGAATTTCAGTGCTGGCCTAAGTGAGGAGCAGACTTCACAGTAGTGAAAAACAACTTTAGGAGTTTTTTATTTTTATTACTCGGCCATGTAAAACGTATAAGTCCATGTCCTGCCTTTTACCGACATAGCACCCTGTCCTATGTGTTACCGAGAGCCTACCTTAGGGGTGACTTATATGTAAGAAAATGGGAATTTAACAATTGGCAAGTATTTGTTTGTTTTATTGGCATATCGAAACATAGAGGCCCTCATTACAACCCTGGCGGTCGGTGTTAAAGCGGCGGTAATACCGCCAACAGGCCGGCGGAAAAAAATGGAATCACGACAATGGCGGAAACCTCCAAAATAGACAGCCACTTTAACACTCAGACCGCCACAGCGGTAGAAACAAACAGCGCGGCGGTAACCGCCAACAGACAGGTGGATGACAAAGTACCGCCCACCTTATCACAACAGGCCTATCCGCCACCTTTTCCGGGGGGGAACCAATGCAATCAAAAGCACGGCGGAAACAGTACACAGAAGGGAAACCACTCACCTCTCGACACCCAACGAGGAACCAGGATGCTATAGAGCCCGAACTACAGGTCCTGCCTATGCTGCTCATCCTCCTGCTCTATCAGGAGCAGGACAGAAGCCGTCGACGACCACGGTGAGTACTGCACCTACAACACAGGGGAGGGTGGGAGGGAAAAGAGAGTGACACACACATGCAATACCCCCACCCCCACCCTCACCCACAACAACATACACACAAATACATGCAGCAACATTACATATTCATCCCCTCACCCTTTGGAAGAACGCAGGAACATAATTAAATGATTGTAACGATTGTAATCATGACAAATCTGATAGTCAAAGCTCAAAATCCAGTATATACAAATGTGTACACCAACTACACAAGTCCAGATAGTGTACCAATCATTGTCCGTGGACCACTGGTCCCAAAATTCATGGGCGAAGCCCACACAAGATACCTGACTGGAAATGGAGAGAACACTGTTGGAGCATCAGATCGAAAATAAACACGCACCTCAGGGGGAGGGGGGCACCTCAGCCAGATGAACGCACAACGCCACTGCTGCATGAGGGGGCTCCATGCCCATTGCTTTATCCTGAGGAGTACAAAGCCACAGTCTCTCTAGTCTCTCCAGTGGGTGGTTTGCCCACTGCTTTATCTTGGGGAGTGCAAAGCCACAGTCTCACAAGTCTCTCCAGTGGGTGGTGTGCCCACTGCTTTGTCCTGGGGAGTGCAAAGCCACAGTCTCTCAAGTCTCTCCAGTTGGTGGTTTGTCCACTGCTTGGTCCTGGGGAGTGCAAAGCCACAGTCTCTCAAGTGGATAAGTCTCCACTGGTTCTGGAGGGGGCATGGTGCCCAGAGTGCTTCATCCTGCCAAGGACTGAGGTAGTGGATGTCATTCTCCACTGGTTCTGGAGGGGGGCTGGTGCCCAGAGTGCTCCACCTGCAGTGTGTCCGGTACCATTCCCTCACCTGGGTGTGTGTGCCACGAGATTGCAGAGGAACAGGTAGCATGATACGCCATGGAGGCAGCGACATACCCCACACTGCTGCGGCTTCTCCTCCCACCTGCAGATGCAACCAGTGATGGAAGTCATGCCTCATGGAAGCTGCCCAGGGTCCAGGAACTCTTCTCCAGCCTCGGACAACTGACCACTGGGGATGGTAGCCATGTCAGCGGTGGTGCCACTGTTCGAGCACGTCGCGGGGCTGGTGGCGGTGCTTGCTGCGGTGTCTGTGGCAGTGGTGCTGGTGGTAGTGCATGGGTCAGTACCTGCTAAAGGACACAGCAGGACATCTCCTGCAGCCTCGGATGGCTGTCCACTGGGTAAGATGCTGGGGACTGTCGCTGAGGCTGCAGACGTGCAGGTGGCTGTGCAGGTGGCGGTGCAGGTGGCGGTGCTGGTGGCGGTACAGGTGGCGGTGATGGTGGTGGTGCAGCTAGCGGTGTTGCCGCCATACATGTTGGTGTTGTCGTGGACAGAAGGGGTGACACTGGTCCCTCAGTCGGTGCCACCGTGCCCGGTCATGACCTGCTCTTCTGCTTTTGTCCTTTCCCCACCTTTGATGGTGCCGCAGGTGTCTTGCCACTATCCCCTTTTGTTTTTGCGTAGCCCTTGGTGGCTGGTAAGTGTGGCTTCTCCCTCCGGGATGTGGGCACCTTCTTGTTCCTGTGGGCAGGTGGCGGAATGTCCTTGCCCTCGCTACTTGGCACACTGGCAGCCCTGATGGGTGGCACACTCAATGACCCTGCAGTTGCTGGCACCACTGTGCCTGGGGATTTGGTGGCTGAGGTGCTGGGCAGGGACCTGGAAAGCCTGGCCCCGGGGGAAGGACGGGGGGGAGGTGAAGGGAAGAGGTCAAGGTTTGCCAGGAAAAGTTTTTTAGACACACTGGGACGGGAAGATGGAGTGGGTTTGGGAGTGGAGGAAGAGGTTGTGGTTGTAAGAGGTGTTCATTTGCTGAAGTTGGGTGAAGGTGCATGGGCCGGAGGCTGTTGTAAGGTGGATGGCTGTTGGGTGGGTGTGTGCCTGCGTCTGTGTACTTTGGGTGGAGGGCTCACAGACACACTGGGAGAGGACACAGGGCATGTGTGCATGGTAGTGGGGGTGGTCATTGCACGTGAGCGGTGTGTGGTGATGGGCGTGCTGGTGATGGAGGCAATGGATGAAGATGTAGTGCATGCAGGTGTGAGTGGAGACGAGACAGGGAGGGAGGAGGAGGACGTGGAGGAGGGGGACACAGTGGAGGCAGTGGATGTTGCTGTGTCTGCATGGGGATGGTGCTTGTGTGAGTGCTTGTGGGATGTGTGGTGCTTATGTTTGCCATGTCCACTCTTGTGTGTTGATGAGTGTGCATGCTGGTCTGAAGGTGTACTTGGGATAGGCTGAGGTACAGGGGATTGGGTCTGGGTAGTGGAAGTTGGAGGAGGTAGGCTGGACACAGGGACAATGGCTGCCATCAGTGCTGAGGCTAGAGCCTGAAATGCTCTCTGTTGGGCTGCCAGCCCAGAATGAATGCCCTCCAGGTATGCATTTGTTTGTTGCAAATGCCTCTCAACACCCTGGATGGCATTCAAAATGGTAGATTGCCCAACAGTGAGGGGTCTCAGGAGGTCTATAGCCTCCTCACTGAGGGCAGCAGGGCTGACTGGGGCAGGGCCTGAGGTGCCTGGGGCGAAGGAGATGCCCACCTTCCTGGGTGAACGGGCACAGGACATACGCTGGGGGGCGGTTGGGAGGGCGGTGCTTGTAGGGGTTGTGGCGGCTGTACCTGTTGATGCGGTGGGCACAGAGGTGCCCGCCACCGCAAGGAAGCTCCCATCAGAGGAGGAGTTGCTGTCACTGGTGTATGCTCCTGTCCCCGTCGTGGAGCTCCCCTCGCCCTCCGTCCCACTGGTGGCTTCAGACTCTGTTGCTTCACCCTCCAGGGCCAAGTGGGTTACAGCTCCCTCCTGCTCCTGTGCCACTGCTCCTCCACCTGATGATGCTATTGAACACAAGAACAGGGAGACAACAGAAAGGGGGGGGGAAGACAGAAGAAAAACATGTTCAGTGCATGCAACACCACTACCGTTGGTGGACACAACACACAGGGAGCAGCCCTCAGCACTACACCATGCACTAACAGTTCCTAGAAAATTCACATGCCCATCGGGTACGAGGCTTAAGCCCAATAACTGCACACCTGGAAGTCACAGTAGCCTGACTAGGTGTAGATGGCTCTTACCACTAGTGGGGTTGGGGTGCCACAGAGCCTGCCTCACAAGGTACCTTGCCTACCAAGTCCGCCCTGGCCTAGGGGAACCCGCTGTCCACCTCCCCTACCCAGACCCCTCATAATGTGCGCAGAGTCAGCTGAATGAGAGTGTACTCACCCCCTTTTGGCTGCTGTGATGCCCTCAAGCGCCCATCCAACTCCGGATAGGCCACGGCCAGGATCTGGTACATCAGGGGGGTCATGGTGCAACAGGCACCCCTTCCACGTTGGGAGGCCATCCCCAGATGGTCCTCCGCTGTCTTCTGCTCCAGCAGTGCAGGTCCTCCCATCTTTTACGGCGGTGGGTGCTCCGTCTGTTGTAGACCCCCAGGGTCCGGACGTCCTTGGCAATGGCATGCCAAATACCCTTCTTCTGGTGGGCGCTGACCTAGAGGAGTAGTAGTACAGGGGGAAAGGAAATTACTCACCCGTCTGGACTGTCATAGTCATTGTCCACCAGTTCCCACCCATGCCCTGATGCACAGGCACTCAACATCCGCACATGCAGGCCTCAGCCCCCCCCTGTGTATCTTCCATCCACACCACTCAAAACAGGCATTGCCCACACAGCATGCTCACAGTGTCCTCACCTGTTTGTCTGGAGGACCGTACAGTTGCAGGTACTGGGGGAGGACCCCATCCACTAGTTTCTCCAACTCTTCCGATGTGAAGGCAGGGGCCCTTTCCCCAGACACTGTAGCCATCATCGCTTCCAGACTCAGGCTTGCAGTGTAGGTCCTCTCCTGTTGAAGGTCAGGTATCAAGTGAGTGAACAGACAGAAAATGGCGGTCACGTCTACGGCGGTGCGTACCGTCACCACCGGCATACATCGTCATTGGCTCCTGGGACCCAATGTTAACCAATGTAGAATTGCACCGCGTTCTTCGACCGCCCCGCGACGGTGTGCAACACCAGTGCAGTTACCTCATTTCTCCTTGTCCTACCTTACAGGTCAGGCAGCCGCCATTTCAGGGGGCCACATGGCATGGATTAAAACTGCGTCACACCTATCTAGGCCGGGAATACAGACAGATACTGGCACATTACGAATTAAAAAAGTTTCTGCAAATAACACATTGTGATACCTCAGTGTTGGATGACTCTCTGCTCGCTGTTCTCCTCCACAGGGCACGTCTGCTGGGGCAGGTGATGAGATGGTGGCATCCTCTGGTGTACAGACCCCTGGTGGACCTGTCGACAATGGAAGAGAGACACATCATAATCACATACAGACTTGATTGTGCAACAATCCTGGAACTGTGTGCCCAGTTGGAGCCAGACCTGATTTCAGCTATCCGCCATCTCACAGGAATCTCCCCTCTATTGCAGGTCCTATCTATACTCCATTTCCTGGCCAGTGGGTCTTTTCAAACAACAGTGGCCATGGCATCAGGGATGTCCCAGCCAATGTTCTCTAACGTGTTGTCAAGAGTATTATCTGCCCTGCTGAAACACATGCGCAGCTACATCATTTTCCCTCAGGTGGAGGATTTGCCCACAGTGAAAGGTGACTTCTATGCCCTGGGACGTATCCACAACATCATTGGTGTCATTGTTGGAGCATGTGTGGCATTTGTACCCCCCGCAGGGATGAAGAGGTGTACAGAAACCGGAAAAGCTACCATTTGATGAATGTGCAGATGGTGTGTTTGGCAGATCAGTACATCTCCCATGTCAATGCCAAGTATCCTGGCTCAGTGCATGACGCTTACATTTTGAGGAATAGCAGCATCCCCTATGTGATGGGGCAACTCCAGAGGCACCGTGTGTGGCTAATAGGTGAGGCCAAGGTCCCAATACAGTTGACATATGTGTCTGGGTATGGGGTTGTCCCTAAGGGTTAGTATGTGTCTAACAGTTTTTCCTCAACATTTGCAGGTGACTCTGGTTACCCCAATCTGTCATGGCTACTGACTCCAGTGAGGAATCCCAGGACAAGGGCAGAGGAACGCTACAATGAGGCACATGGGCGAACTAGGAGGATTATAGAAAGCACCTTCGGCCTCCTGAAGGCCAGATTCCGGTGCCTCCGTCTGACAGGTGGATCCCTATACTACTCACCGAAGAAGGTGTGCCAGATCATCGTGGCCTGCTGTATGCTGCACAACCTGGCTTTGCGACAGCAGGTGCCTTTTCTGCAGGAGGATGGGCCAGATGGTGGTCTTGTGACAGCTGTGGAGCCTGTGGACAGTGAAGAAGAGGAGGCAGAAGAAGAAGATGTCGACAACCGAAACACCATCATCTTGCTGGCGGTGCCTCCTGTCCAGTAGCACCAGCGGAGGTGGAGGGCTGTTCGTCGTCCAGGCTAGTGTCAGGGGCCCGTTGGCGTGCCACTGTGTCCCTCATGGTGTTGACAAGGTCTGCCAGCACCCCTGCAATGGTCACCAGGGTGGTGTTGATGGACTTCAAGTCCTCCATGATTCCCAGGTAGTGTTCCTCCTTCAGCCGCTGGGTCTCCTGAAACTTGGCCAGTACTGTGCCCATGGACTTCTGGGAATGGTGGTAAGCACCCATGATGCTGGAGAGTGCCTCGTGGAGTGTCGGTTCCCTAGGCCTGTCTTCCCCCTGTCGCACAGCAGTCCTCCCAGCTTCCCTGTTATCCTGTGCCTCTGTCCCCTGAACTGTGTGCCCACTGCCACTGTTCCCAGGTCCCTGATTGTCCTGTGTTAGTGGGGTTGCCTGGGTTCCCTGTAGTGGTGGACACACTGCTGATTGACGTGTCCTGGGGACAGAGGAATGGGCCCTCTGGGTGGGTGCTGTGGTGGTGTTTCCTGAGGGGGAGGTTCAGTGGTGGTTTGTGACTGTGTCAGGGGAACTGACTGTCCCGAGGTCCCTGATGGGCCGGGCTGGTCAGCTTGATCCAGGCGTGCAGAGCTGCTGTCGTCACTGTGGGCCTCTTCTGTGGGTGGACTGGATATGTCTGGCCGCTCCTGTCCGGTTACGTTGGGTAGGTATCCTGTTGGGGTGTAAATGCATTGTTATTGTATCTGTGTGTGCTATCTGTTTGTGCCATCTTGTGCAATGGGTGAGTGTCCCTCCCCCATAGGTCGTTCTACCTCTTCCTGATGTCATCCTGTGTTCTTGGATGCTGTCCCACTGTGTTAACCCTGTCGACAATTCTGCGACATAGCTCCATCTTCCTTGCAATGGATGTCTGCTGCACCTGTGATCTGAATAGCTGTGGCTCTACTCGGACGATTTCCTCCACCATGACCCTGAGCTCCTCCTCAGAGAACCTGGGGTGTTGTTGAGGTGCCATGATGTGGTGTGGGTGATGTGTGAGGTGGTGTCTGTTGTGATGTGTGAGGGGATGTGTTGGTGTGTGTTGTTTGAGGTGCGTGGATGTTGTGTAAGTGATGGTGTTGTGTGTATGTGGATGCTGGCGTTGTTTTGGTAGTCTCTCTCTCTGGCCTTCTTTCAAATTTTTGGTTGTAAGGGTTTGTGGGTGATGTGGGTGTGTGCTTTATATTGGATTGGGTGTGTGGGTGTGCTGTGTGTATGTGTATCAGGTGTGTGTGTATTTCGATTTGTCCAATGTGGTTGTGTTTTGTTGGTGTGTGTGTGTATTTTGAGCGCGGCGGTGTGTACCGCCAATGGTTGACTGCGGTTGAATGACCGCCGTGTTGATTCATGGGTTGTGATAGTGTGGGCATATTCCTGTTGGCGTGATGGTGGAGGTTTTGGTATTGCCAGTTTATCACTGAACTTTGGTGTGGCTGACTTGTGTGGGTGTCTGTATTGTGGCGGATTATGGGATGTGGGTCGTAATACCTGTAGCGGAATTCCGCAGCCGCAGCGGTATGTTGGAATTCTTCTGCACGGCAGAAAGTGGGATTTACCGCCAGGGTTGTAATGAGGGCCAAAATCTCTTAGTCAACAAGAATCATAGTTAAAAAGATAAAAGTAAAAAATCTCACTATAAAATATATTTTAAGCAATAATATACATGATTGTTTGAGAGCGCTACAAAATTGAAGTACCAACAGCTTTAAAACGTCAATAATAAAAAGCCACAAAAAACAAAGTACACAATTGCGATACATTTCAAAATGGGAACTATATAAGTGCTCAAAATAATTGGCATAGGCTATGATTATGCAATATTTAAATCTGCTTCAAGTAAAACCTTAGAAAACCATCCTAGCTTAAAGCTGGGAATGTGACCATGTACACAACTTCGCAGATATAAAGCTCTTGATTTTAAACCATTCCAACCAAATGCTTTAAGAGCTGCGACAATAGAAAGACCGAGTCCACAATAAGTGATTATCCTAACACTTATTTTCCCTGTCAATATTTATTATTTATAGATCCAATGAACATTGATGATATTACAGACATAAAAAGAAAAGATTAAATTGAAAAATAATTCTCATAGGCTATGATTAATGCAATATTATAATCTCCTTCAAACAAAACCTTATAAAAACCGTCCCAGTTTAAGGCTGGGTTAGTGACCATGTGCAAAACTTCGTAGATGTAAAGGCTCTAATTTTTAAAACATCCTAGCCAGTTGACAGTGAATAGACCCAGTCCACAAAATGTGATTATCCTAACACTTACTTCCCCTGTTAATGTTTCACATTTGTAGATCCAATAAACATTGATGATGATACAGAGATAAAAAGAAAAGGTTAAATTCCATGCATATGAGACTGGGCCAATAGTCCTGTGGAAAACAACGCAAATGTAAACTCATTTCCAGAATCATCCCATCCAAATTCTATGAGGGCTCAGGAAACTCGCAGCTACAACTTTATACTGAGCTATTCCCTCCAAGTCAAAATAATAATTTTCTCCTGGTGATTTTATATGTAGGACAGAAAAAAGAAAGTGCTCAATTGATTCCACACCTAATTGGCACAGTTTGCATTTGTTGCCCTCATAACTGTTCGACAACCATTGGGCGGTATAAACATTGACAGGTAGAGTACCATATCTAAACTGGAGGAATAGAGAATGAGTATAGGCCAGTATGGGCAGGTGAAAGAAATGTTTAGCCCTTGACTCCTGCTTGACAAGCAAAAATTCTGACGTCAAGCAACCCAACCTGCACCTCTGGGAAATCCGATCATTTACCCTCCCCCAATATCTCTGCTTGACAAGCACGACCACATCAGCTGGAATCAATTCAGGGGTCCACCAAAACTGGGGGAAGGTCAATTTGACCTAAGCCGATTTTATTTCCTACATCCAACTAACTTTATCTAAACAGCTCGAGCTCCCTAATAAATCCCTACTTCCCTCCCTAAAAAGTTCCAGTTCCTTTGCTTTCCAGAGCCAATGCAGAGGGGGCTTCAGGGCTGCATGTTCTTCAATGTTATTCAAACCAAGATCCAGTCTTAAAGGTGCAAATGGGGTGCCCTTCCCCAGCCTAGCTATGCATCTGATAAAATTGTTTTCTTTGACTTGTAAGATGTTCTGCTGGCTGTTAAAGCCCCACAATTCTGCTCCATATAGGGCGGCTCCCTTAGCCTGGGCCTTATAGATTTCCACAATAGGGTTTAATGTCAGACTTACTGTAGCTTTAGCTTTGCGGCCCAAAGCCCCCCTCTATGACATGTGCTAAGGGCACCTTTACTAATGTGTTCGTCCCTTGTACCTGAATCCATCAATTTGATCCCCAAATATTCGATCTTGTTGACTCTTTCTAGAATGACAGAATTCATTGTTATGCTAGCATTCACCTTCTTCTTTCCCTGACAACAGATCATCAATTTTGTTTTCACGACATTGACCTCAAGGTCAAAGTCTTTACTAAACAGGCAAAATTGGTCAACTAAGTTTTGTAATCCCTTAGATGATTTCGCCATAATAATGGTATTACCCACATGGAGCAGCCCCAGAATTTTCCGACCTGCCAACCGTGGCGAATCATTCATATAATTGTTCAAATATTTAATACAGTTGTTGAAATACAAGAGAAAGATGGTGGGGGCAAGAACAAAGCCCTGTCGTACCCCTTCTCAGTGATAACTGGATCTGTCAATTTACCATCCCTGCTGCATCTAATATGGGCAAAAGTACCTTCAAGAAGTTGAATGATTAGGTTCAAGAGACCACTGGGGACTCCAATTTCACTCAATGTGTGCCACAGTTCATGTCTGGGAACCAGATCGAAGACTGCACGGAGATCGATGTAGACGACATATAGGTTCCCTCCACCGATATCCACTGTCTTCCATCTGATCGCCATGAACCTCAGCACTTGGGTGATTGTGCTAAATGTAGGCATAAATCCTGCCTGCAAACACGAAATGGTCCCGCTCTCCTCAATCCACTCCTCCAAATGGTTAAAAATCTGTTTTGCAAAATATTTTTGGAGGTTGTCTAGCAGGCTTACAGGTTGATAATTAGATGGGTAACTGGGGTTTCCCTTCTTATAAAGGGGAACTATGTCTGCCCTTTTCCAAGTATAGGGGATGGGCGCACCTGCAGCCACTGCATTGCAGACCTTATCCAAATGTCGAGATTTGACTTATAGAGGTCACCTGGTATTTTATTGAGGCCGGGGGCTTTGCCCCACTTAAGGGAAGATATTGCTACCTTGGTCTCAGCTAAGGAAAACTTAGTTGGGCAGAAACTCTCTTCCCTACTAACAATCCTGTTTATGTGATCAAGCTCATCAGTTCTGGAGTAGAGTGAACTGAAGTGTTTAACCCATTCATCAGGAAGAATTGAGGCCTCAGACAGGGGCTGAGGTTCCTCACTTTCATTTGAAACCAATTTCCAAAACTTTCTTCCTGCCTCTAACAGGGCTATCCAATACATCTCTTCCCAGCTTCTCTGTGCCTTGGTTTATCCAGCTTATAGTTTTCCTCGATTTCTTGATTGAATCTCTAGTCACCCTTTTAAGATCACTGAATAGCCTATTCTTAGCTACTCTGCAAGATCTATTATACCACCTATCATTTCGCTTAATTCTTATTTTGCCTGTGGACTCTTTAACAAACAGTTCTTTCAGGGGATCAAATCATTTCAAATGCTCAGCCAACATCCTTTCCTCAACCTGCCCGATTTGGAGCATGAGTTCCATTTGGTTTGCCAATAATGTATACATGGCTGCAAAGGTACACGGAGAAGGGATGATCGTTTCCCACTTGACATTACATTTGTTATTTGTCATAGTGAGATGCAGATCAAAATCCTTAGAAACAGGGGCCCCAATTACAGGTTTCAAACGCCTGATCGTGAGTATTAGCTGATCATAGTCACTTTCCTCATGCTCAAACTACCACCATGTCTTCCATATGTCCCCACAAGCGTATATCTAATATATCTAATAATAAGTAATCAACGTGACTCCCACATGTCCCTGTCTAAATGTACGGCAGGAATTTATGTCTGAGCAACAGCGTCCATGAAATGCTCGAAGGCCGTGGGCAACCGTGATATTAACAATTTGGAGTGCCACCCTAGTCAATCTATGTCCTTTACTCTTCAGCAGTTGCGGGATACCCCATAAACTGTCCTCTTCTTAATAGAGCTCCTGCGCCAATGGGTAAGGCTCGAATGTAGCATTAAAATCCCCAGCAATCAGGATATAGTGGGCACTGTTTCTGCTGACTAACGTATTATCCAGAGCACTCAAAACTTTGGATTCACAGCTTCTTCCACTGCTCCTACTATAGATGTTTACTAATAGTAGCAATTGCTCTTTATGGGTGGACAGAACAAAGCCCTGTAGGTCAGTACAGCCTATGTCCAATTCTCTCACTTGACACTTGAGGAAGCCACTGATCCATGTAAGTAAGCCCTCCAAAGGTCTACCGGAAGACACCATATTCGATGGAACACAATAGCTCTTGTACCCTGGTCTATACTTGGGTTCTACTGCCCGCATTTCCTGAAATACGCAAATCATATGCTTGTCTATAAAAAAAAAACATTCTGGGATGGACATTTTGGCTTCTAGCCCTGCTATGTTCCAACTAATAATGTTGACTGTCTTCTAGGACAATTCTTGTGATTGAACTGGAGGTGAGCAACTGGAGTTAGGCTGTGCTTCAATTCAGACTCCGAGGGAACATCACCATGGCTAGAAGCGTCTAGCACATCTAAGGCTACCATAGACCCCCCTCCTCTAGGTGGCCCCAAGTTTAAGTCAGCCCACTTCAGACAATGTGGAAGAAATCTGCCTGCACACAATCTGTTGGAGAGGGGGAACACCATTTTGGGCACAAGAACTAACAGGGCGTCTTGGCCCAATTTTCACCTCCTTAATAAAGATGAAACCTGGGTAGGGATAAACAAAAAACGGGAGCCTACACAAGAAGCTTCCCCCAGGCAGTGGACCAACTTTATGACAATTTAGAAAGATCTGATTAACTATAGCTGGAGAGTTAAAATTTACAACTATACAGTTCCCTTCACATCATTTCTTCAACGAGCTCACCCAACCCATCCTCCTCACCATTAGTATTGAGAATACCATTGAAAATAGGAAATTGGCATTGATATGTTGCCATTGAATTACCTTGTTTTTTCAATTCTGTATAGGTGTCTGAACTGTTTCGCTATAAACTGGGTGCATTAGTAATCACTACCACATATGGGTTGGCCTCCGGGGAAAGGTGTAAAACCCCGTGAAGACTGTACCACTTCTTGCCGTCTTCAGAATGTTTGCTGCCTGCTGTTTAGAACATGCCCTATAGTCCTTGGTCGCTAAATTGATGCCATTTTCTCCCATGTTATTAGTGGTTGCAAGTGGAAATTCTCCAAAACTTGGCTGGAACATCCAGCCAGGTCCTTACTAACGGACAGTATGGCAGAGGCACTTTCACGGGCATGATTGCAATGTACTACATGGAGTGATGAGGTTCCTTCTTGGCACACCAAAGCCCCATCCTGTAACCCGGACAATGTAGAGTTGCCCTGAGGCTGGATCTGTAGGGAGGGGATTGTAGGCACTAAGGCCCAAATTTATACTGTGCGCCGTTTTTTCAGGCCTGCCCCCTCCTGTGCGTCAAAATGATGTCAGAGTATAAATAAGGGGCACATGCCTTAAAGTCATTTTTTGGAAGGGAACGCCTACCTTGCATATAATTAACGCAAGGCTAGTTCCCCCTTCCAAAAAATGACACACATGGTGGAATATTGACGCCCGCGGGGTTGGACGTCAAAGTATAAATATGGGGCAGGGTTTGCGCCGATTGTGGGTCAAAAATTTTGACACACATTTGGCGCAGACAGAGTATAAATATGCCCCTAAATCGTTGGGCTGAAGTAGTTTGACAAACACCCCCCCCCCCTAGTTTCTCTTCAATGGCTATTAGACGGTTCTCTAAAGGATGCAGTCTTTTGGCTTACTCCTCCTCTATATGCTCAGTTATTAGGGCAACTAGATCAACAGGATCCATCTGGAGTCTCACAACCATTCCAATTTCAATTCCGGACCTATAGGGCCTGCAGTACATGCTTGTTTGCTCTTTAAGGAATTATCACCACACTTTCTTTTCCCTTCAACAGCTGGACTTTCTGTTGCACCAACCAAAGTACCCAATAAGACCAACGGGAGCACTACCCTAGATAGATCGGTCAAGCAGGTGTCCGGTATCTCCTGACTACCATCTTGCTTATCTCCCTGTTGTTTAGCCCTTGCAGCTGATTAAGGTGTCGACAGTAGCTGGGGTGATGAGGAAGGAGTGGCCAAGGGAGCTGCAATGGACAACCTTCGTTCAGCAGATTAAGGGCCTGATTCTGACCCTGGCGGCCGGTGACCGCCAGGGTCACCGGCCACGGGAGCACCGCCGACAGACCGGCGGTGCTCCGAAGGGCATTCTGACCGCGGCGGTTCAGCCGCGGTCAGAAAGGGTAAACCGGCGGTCACCCGCCGGTTTACCGCTGCCCTTCTGAATCCTCCGCCATGGGGATTCAGACACCCCCTACCGCCATCCTGTTCATGGCGGGAAACCCGCCATGAACAGGATGGCGGTAGGGGGTGCTGCGGGGCCCCTGGGGGCCCCTGCAGTGCCCATGCCAATGGCATGGGCACTGCAGGGGCCCCCGTAAGAGGGCCCCGCAAAGTATTTCAGTGTCTGCTATGCAGACACTGAAATACGCGACGGGTGCCACTGCACCCGTCGTACCTTCCCACTACGCCGGCTCAATTCTGAGCCGGCGTCCTCGTGGGAAGGTTGATTTGCCCTAGGCTGGCGGGCGGCCTTTTGGCGGCCGCCCGCCAGCCCAGGGCAAATCTCAGAATCACCGCAGCGGTCTTTCGACCGCGGTGCGGTGTTCTGACGGAGTTACTTTGGCGGGCGGCCTCCGACGCCCGCCAAAGTAAGAATGACCCCCTAAATCTCCTTTTCTATGTCTCAAACCACCTTTTGCAAGAAGCCATCTAGTGTGCAGTTACCTTTAAAACTAAACTATTCTGCAAAGTTGCTACCTTCCATTTTCCCATCTTTCATAGGTGCCAAAAGCTTAATCTATACAATCAATAATAGTCTCAGTTCTTCCATAGCTACCGACTAACAGAATTTGGAGGCTGCAGACCAAATAATAAATTGAAGTGCCACTTACTGTTGGTGAAGGGATATATGAACACATTAGAGGAGGGTGGCCCAGCCAGGCCTTGTCCAGACCCTTCTTTCACCCTTCTCAGGGTGAAGTCATGAGCAATCTCTAAATTAGCCTGTGTTCAACCCTCATGTAGCTTGGCACAGAGCAGTCACGCTTCACTCAAAGGCAATGTGTAAAGTATTTGTGCAACACTTGAAACAGTATCAGAGTGATAAAAAATAGAGTCAAAAGATGTCAAGTCGCAACTGTGGATATCTGGCTGTGCTGGACTCGGACAAAGTCACAAGTTCAGGCTGACTGTGATGGCCTGCTCAACAGAGAACCTTAAGTCCTGCTTTGTGGAGCATTTACGTTATCCGTGTCAATTTTGCATCATGCATCAGAAACACTGCATCAGCACCGAGATGCAGTGCAAGGTCCTGTGTCGTCATCAAAGATCTTGTTGATGAGGGCATGTAATGCGAAGTCCAGCATCGAGCAATGTTCTGATAAGCTGTAAAGCTGTGATGCGGAGTCTGGTGGTGCCGCTGAGGCTGCTGTTGATGAGAGATGCATTAGCCTGGGCCAAAGATGCCTTGCCAGTGGTGGTTCTGATGCAGCAACAGGCTGTGATGCGATGTGGGTTTCTCCAGTGGTTCTGATCCATGCAGTAGCATTAATACATTGGTTCTGCTTGGGTGTGTGCCACACAACAGAGGGTCCGATCTGCTAGATCCACAGAGGCTGGCAGAACAACTTAGGCCCACTTCCAAGGGTCCAGGACTGGGGTGTCACCACTTGGCAGGTAGACTTACAAATGGCACAGTCTAGTTGAATGTGCAAGGTTGTTGGAAGCCTGGTGTGTTGCTGAGGCTTCAGATCAGGAGGCCAGCCAACTACCCTTTTGAGTCACTCTAGGGTTCTGGGTTCAAGAGATGCAGGTCCTGTCCTTCTCACCCCCCCCCCCGGCAGGAAGGCAGCAGATCAGCACAGCAAGGCAACAATCCAGCAGGGCAGCAGTCCAGTAGAGTTATAACTACACCCCATCACACTACGCACCCATAGTATTAACTTTGCACGTTTGGGTGTATAGAGGGTCTGTTTTTGTTCAACGTAAGTAACTGCTTTTTTAAAATGAACACCAATCTAGTCACCCCTTTCTGACATCCTACCACACAGTCTTAACAGATGTACACTAGGGCAAATACAGGTGTGCAGCTACAGAAGAGTGCATTTTTGGCATCCTCAAGTCATGCTTCAGTTGACTTGATCTTAAAAGTGGGTGCTACACTACTCCTCTGAAGTTGTATGCAAGATTATTGTACTCAGTGCTTTAAATGAGCAGGTACTATTTAGTACTCTGTACCTGCACTTCATCATCAAATACTTTATTCTTCTATAAAACCATCAAAATACAATAAAAGCAATTACTTTGTATAATACATTGAAAAAACAGGGTAAGAGTAAAACGAGTGTATGTATATATATATATATATATATATATATATATATATATATATATATATAAAAATTACTGGTGGTCACCAGTAGGTAGTTATAGGGACATATTTCCATAGAAAAAGCGTTTTTTGACTTGCTTATAATTTTGGCGAATCTTCCCGAAAATCTTGTTGTGCATGGGAAGTTTTGAGGTGATCTGTCAAGAGAGGGCCGTGAAAAATGGGGTGTTAAAAAAGTATGTTTCCCATTAAAATTCCCATAGGAATTTTGAACATGACTACAGCCCGAACTGCTAGATGGAATTACACGAAATTTGGCAGAAAGGTAGCTTTTGGTCATAAAGAAGCCTTTTTGTTGTTTGGTGCAAATCTGTTCAGTAGTTTTGGCGATATTAAAAGAGAAAGAAATATAGTTATCTAGAGGTGCGAAGGCTTCGCAAATAGTCCCGATCTCGCACTGAGATAGTGATTGGCTTCCAACACTTCAACTAGGAAGGCCCTGTATGGCCCCTCCAGAGCCCTAGGGACTGCCCCCTCCCCGGGGCTGAAATGAAAAAAATTATGAAGGGGTCCGTTGACGACCCCCAGCAACACCACTTCCCAGGGCTATTGATTGCAAATAAGGTGGGGGGCACGCATCCCCCCATGCTTCCCCAGAGACCTCTACACCGCCCCCCAGGGCTGAAATAGGATGCTGAATGGGGTCCGTTGCATATCTCTAGCCCCGGGGACCACCGCCTCCCCAGGGCTAAATTAAAGGTAGGATAGGAGAGGGGCCAATAATGGCCCTGGGGACCGCCACTCCCCAGGGCTGGTTCCTGCTCTGTTCCGAGGTGCCTGCCCACCCATGGGACATAGCTGTTTGCCCTGACTTGGCAGGAGCTTTGACAGCTCCCACCAAGTCAGAGCAAACATTCTGATCCAGCGGGCAGGAGCTGTCAAAGCGCACTCGCCCACTGGGAGCAGAGTTGTCATCTCTTTCCCTGCCCACAGAGATGCAGGACGGGGAAGAGATGAAACCATTGCTTTTGCAGACAGGGAGCTGCATGTTTAGCAGCTCCCTGTGTGCAAAAGCAATGCTGGCTCCAGCAGGAGGTGGGGACTCAGCTGGGACTGCGGGGACCTTGAGGCTGTCCCCACTGTCCCATTGCACATTGGGTGCCCTGGAGGGCACCCAGGACAGATGGCTGGGCCCCAGGGCAAAAAACATACATGCCAACATTCTAGAAGAGAAAAGTGGGAGACTTCTAGAAAAAAATCAAGAGAATGCTTTCCCCAGTTGGCTTCTTTTGGGACCTGAAAAGGGTTACTGATATATGTAAGTCTGCTACTGTAGAATTAGAAATGCAAATATAGATTTTTTTTTCTTACCTGTCAGGAGCATGGAGAAAGCTCTATGGCTGGCAGAGAGAGGGTGATGCAAGTGCAGTGCACTGACCTGTAGGAGCAGGTTACTGGCAGTGCATAGTTCAGGTTACACAGAGCCAGGCCCTGTCAGTTGAAGCCCGCCGAGGAATCTGGTTTTTACATGTAGGAATCGTCAGGTGGGAGACTAGCCCTTGAAATTTGTAGTCTCCCACCTGAATCAGGAGGGTTGGCATATATGCCCCTCCTCCATTTAATGAAGGCCAGGCCCCGGGTGATAGATTCACCGGCACCGAGACCGGCCTGGGGAGGGGGGCCACGGGGTAGGGTTGGCCGCAGACCCTGTGGCCAACACCTGCAATGGGCAGCCAAAGGCCATGTGCAGTGCAGGGTTAGGTGGCTATAGGCCCTGCAGCCAACCTTCGCTGCACACAGCCAAAGGCCATGTGAGGCTGCGCTACGATAAACGTATAGTAATTTCAATTACTTTACGTTAAAAAAAACATAGAAATTCACTGAAAAAAACAAAGGTTACAGGTACATTATAGTTAGGTTCTGAATTTACTTGTACAAAACCATAGAAATTCAGCAGTTAATTCAAGCAACTATAACCTGCATCCTAGGGTAACTATAGCTTGCACCCTTGTCATGCACTACTAATTACACCAGATATTACAGCATTCATGACAACTTCTATTACATTGTTTAAAATGTAAATGAAGCATTAGCAGTCAAATTAATGAAGAAAAACCTGTGCATGGTGCGGGCGCGAGCACCTTTGTGTGCATGTTATAGTTACTTGAAATAACTCTAACTATAACTGTTGAATTTCTATGATTGTGTACAAGTAAATTCAGAACCTAACTATAACGTCCCTGTAACCTTAGCTTTTTCAGTGAATATATATATATACACACACACACACATATGTATACATTTTGTACACTTTATCAGCCTGTTAAGATAAACAGTAATTTATGACATCAGCACCAAATGTGTGCGACATGCAAAGCATAAAGTGCAAACTTATTATTAATACAATGCAATTCTTCAATATTCTGGGTCTTCTTTCCGATAAACATAAGACTATAGCCATGCTAGCATAGCATCTTTAAAAATGTGCTTGTAGTTTTGCGTGCTAGAATACACATTTAAGCAAAAAACACATGATTTAATTGAACCAGCACAAACAGTGCGAAACAAAGTAACTAAAAGATCCATAAACAGCCTGTATGCGATTCCGGTCAAGCAAAGTGCCAGGGGAAAGAAGAGTAAATGTGCTAGAAATCTCTCTCCCACAGACATAGTTTGAAGTGCCTATCTTTATCCCAAAAAGATACTTCAAGCTAGGCTAAGAACGTGCCCCTCTTATACCACACACCTAACAGGAAACGGCTCACTATGAAAACTATAGAATCGGAGGTATTTTAAAGGCAGCATACTATCTCCTTGTCCCTAGATTCAAACACACCGGTCAGATCCACTTGTGAAATATATGTTCCTCAGTTTCAGTTTTCTGAGCCTGTCCAGCAAGCTGGGAAAATGTTCTGTGACACACTGTTCTGCCATTTCACAATAAGTGCATCAGGTGGTAAAGTTTTGGCAAAAGGGGGCATGATGGCATCTAGGAATGTTACAAACTGGGGAACAGACTTAAAATCCAAATATCAATTGTTTAAACACCCATTGCCCGGATTTAAAACATAATGGTCATAAACAAAGGTCCAGTGATGTGACTCCTTTAACACTTCTCAATCAGCTTTTTTCGTGGTTTCGGGTTGTCCCACAACTTATTAAGACTCAGTGTTGTGAGCCAAGTGGAAACTTGCTTTAACCAAGGAACATTGATTGGATTTGCTAGGGTCAATAGTTCCTTAAGACATTTCCTATAAACAGTTAGCTCAGGGGTTGTCCAGTGCTGTAACCAATAGACCAGTGGTTTCAGATTTGCTAGATAAGTTATTCTTTTTAGCCCTGTGTCAAAGAACCATGATATAATATGTATATTTACTGGAGCTGAGATGAGGGATCTTATAAAATTATCCTCTGCAATGGCCAGTTTTTGAGAATCAATGAAACCCCACACCTCATAACAGCATTCTGAATCTTTGCTTTGTATGTTTCCAAGGCTAGGGAAATTTAGCATGAGCATGTTCTAATGTGTATGTGTGCAATAGCTTTTGACTTGTGTTGAATGAGTAAAGAGCTCTTGTTAAGTTGGGGTTCCCAGACAAATTTGTCAGACGTTATCCTCAAATAATCAAAGCCATCAACTCACTCCAGCACACTTGAGCCGGCTTTCATGGTACACTCTCTCGAGAATCTATTCCTAAATACCATTAACTTAGTTTTTGATGAGTTCATTTCAAGTCCTCTCAGATCGTGAATTTTAACAAATCGATTGATTAGATTATGTAAGCCCATTGAAGTCTTAGAGATGAGTAGCAAGTCATCAGCAAAAAGTAGAATTGGTATCTTTCAATCATCGAAGGTGGGGGGATCATTCAGGGAATCCTGTAGATGTGTGGTCAGGTTATTAATATATAGAGAAAAGAATGAGGGTTCTAACTTACACCCCTGGAGAACACCTCTTTTTATCTGAATGCTGTCAGTCAGTTCACCTTTGCACCACAGCACACTTGCGCAGATTCATAGTTATGTAGGCATGCTATAAGGTTAACCAATTTGGAGGGAGCAACCATACCACCAAGGACACACCAGAGTACCTGCACTTCTTTTATTTGAAAGGAAGAGCACCAGCACTTCTCAGCACTGCTACAATAAATTCAATCAGAGGGTGCCAGCACTTCTCAGACGCAAACATGCACTCTATATGTTAGACCTGGAATCTCCCCTGGTTTTTCTTTTGCCTCTGCTTCCCATGTTTTGACTCTGTGCTGGACTCTGTGACTGCTGTTTTTGGTACTAAGGGCACTTTACCACTGCTGAAAAATGCTAAAGTGCAAGTGCTCCTGTGTAAAATGTATGTGTAATTGGCTTTTCCATTATTGTCATATTTGATTTACTAGTAAGTACCTAGTAATGTGCACTAGACATGCCCAGGGCCTGTAAATCAGATGATAGTAGTGGGCCTGCAGCACTGGTTGTGCCACCCACATTAGTAGCCCTGTAAACATGGCTGTGTGTGCAGTTCTAACCTGCCGATTCAACTTGGCAAGTGTGCCCTCTTGCCAGGACTAAACCTTCCCTATTTATACATGTAAGGCACCCCCAAGGTAGGCCCTAGGTAGCCCCAAGGGCAGGGTACATTGCATGTTAAAGGTGGGACATGTGCTGATGTGTTTTACATGTTCTAACAGTGAAATACTGCCAAATTCGTTTTTCACTGTTGTGAGGCCTATCTCTCTCATAGGTTAACATGGGTGCTGTCTTTACATTTTTTTAAAGTGAGATTCCCTTTAAGAGGAGAAAGAAATGTGGAGTTTGGTGTCTCTCAACTCACAATTTAAAACAACATGTTTTAGTGAAGTTGGTTTTTAGACTGTTAGTTTGAAAATGCTACGTTTAGAAAGTAGACATTTTCTTGCTTAAACCTTTCTTTGACTCTGCCTGTTTGTGGATTCCTCCAGACATTGACACAAAGGGAGCTGAGGCATAGCCTGCATATCATCTGAGCTAGAGAGGAGGGAGCAGTGGTCACTCACACCTGAATGGGATGTGCCTGCCCTCACACAATGCAGTCTCCGACTCCCTGGTGTGTGTCTGTGGCCTGGCCCGGGCAAGGCAGGATTTTGTGAACAACAGAAACTTTCCTTTTACGTTTGCATACTTCAAAGGCAGAAAGGGGTGTAAGTAGTTGACCCAAAACCTCAGACTTTTAGATCACTTCTGTAACCAAGTGGAACTTCTGCCAAGGAGAAGAGCTGAAGAGAAGTGCTGCCCCTGCCTGTGACTGTGCTTTGTTGGGCTATCCTGCAGTTGCTGCTTCTGCCTGCGAAAGGGGACAAAGATTAGACTTTGTTGTGCAGTCCTGCTTGAAGAAGACTCTTGATGGGCTTGAACTGAGCTTGCCTCCTCTTCTGAAGTCTCAGGGCCATCAAAGACTTCCCCTGCCAGAACCTGGGCTCTTCTGCTGAGAGTCCTGACTTGCTTCGCGGTGCCTAATCCAGTCACTGGGCCCCTAGAAGTGGAAGCTTGTAACCTGCAGGAGAAAATCCACGCACCGGTGTGAGTGTGTCAGAAAAATCAACACAGCCCTAACCTGCTGCTGAAAATTTTACACAGCGCCTGCCTCGTAGCTGGAAAATGGACTCAGCACCTGTTCTCAACACGGACCCTTGGCACAGCTCATCGGAAATTTTCAAACACAGACCCTGCGTGCCAAGATCTTCAACATCACTGCACAGACCTGAGGCTGCTCTTCCAGAAATCAATATATCCCTTCCCTGTGAGGAAAGAATCAATGCATAGCTTGTCCGGCGGAAAAACAATTGATGCACAGCCTCACTTTAGAGTAAGGAATCGATGCATCGCTTGCTTTTCTGATTCACGCTCGCACTTGTGGCTTTATTTTTGATGCACACCAGGTACTTTGTGCAAAAACAACACATCTATTGATTTCTATGGTTCAGACTCTTTTTACTTTCAAAATTCATATCTTTGATTGTGTATTTTGGATTTCTGTTGTTTTGGTCTTTTTTGATTTTGATAAATATTGGCTATTTTTCTAAAGTAGTGTGGAGAAATGTTGTAGTGTTCTCACTGTGTAACTGTATGTGTTTGTGCAAATATTTTAGACATGGCCTCTGAAATAAGCCTAGCTGCTTGTGCCATTCTACCAAGGGGGTGAGCAGGGTTTATCTGAGCTATGTATCTCCTTTACCCTGACTAGAGTGAGGGTACCTACTTGGACAGGGTGCAAACTGTCTGCCACCTTGAGACCCCACTTCTAACAATATTCTTTTGAAAAATGCCATGCAACTATTCATATTCCTTCAGAACGCAAGGTTCTTAGGTCAGAAGTGCTACATAAGCTTAGAAGTAGTAGGATAACTAAAAGTTTACATAGCAACAGGAGATGATCTAAAAGCACAGTTCTATAAGGCATGGCATGGCCGTCAGGAGGCATCATGTGAGTGTGTGATTGGCTGAATGAATGTGTCAACAGTTTGCTAGGTAGGGGGAATGGTCTGGCGCTTGAGTTAGACAAGTTAAGAATGATTTATGTTGAGAGCCTTGCATGTGAGCCTGCTGCTTTCCAAACACCTCAGTGGAGTCTCTTCCTGCTGGGTCATGCCTTGGTAGGTACTCTTCACCCTTAAAATTTAGGGGCAGATTGAATATTGGACAGGTGGACACAAGACCCACCCTAAGCCTCTGGAGGATGGTCTCCTGAGATGGCCTGGTGCACTACTGCTCAGTTCCACTGTGGTAGTTTGGATCAAGATGAGAACATGGCACAAGAGGTGGCAGAAGGGCATAGCAAGTTCGCACAATGTATAAGTGACAACATGAATCTTCAAGTCATGAATGCTTATCAGCTTTTTTAATTAGACTTCTCTGAGAAAGACAGGATTTGTCAGTAATAACACTGCAATACCTGGCTGCTATTCAGACATATGGAGCCAATCCAGACTTTAAGACCTCTTGAAGACATTGACTGCTCAACTGCAATAATTTGCTTGAATGGAATACAGTCTTATCATTTAAATGTTGACTCTCAGTGGCGCGCAACTCCTTGAAAAAACCCAGACTGGTGAAACTGCCTTCATTGCTAAGGTCATAAATGATTTGCAAAACAACGCACGTTGTTCAGCTGCACATAGTTGCCATGCAGTAATCTGGTGAAAGATCTCTGGGCAAAGGACCATGATGTGGAATACATGTTCATCTAATACTGAACTCTCATGTAGTTTTTATCAAAGATTTTACGTTGTGGAAAACAAAATCAGTCTTCCAAAACGAGTTATGAAATGTAGAGAAAAGACACCATTTTGTCTCACTGGAATTATGTTTTTTCAAACACTCCCAGGTCTATTCTTTTCATTCAGGATGCAAATTATTCTAATATTTATCTCTGAGAAAACAGCATTAAGTCATGATTTAGACTGTAGTCTAGGATTAAAATATTCCTTTATAGTGATTGAGCACCATCCTTTCTTTCTCTTTCCAGGTCCGATGAATCTTTTTGGGAGTCCTGAGAGGCAAGGAGAAACTCAATCACTCACTTCATTTAGTGACAGTGTAACCCATTTGGTTATACATTACATCTCAGAGACAAACTGGAAGTTTAGAAAGGGATATTATTACAAACTCAAAGTCAAACTTACATAAGTGAGTCTCAGAAACAGGCTATATATAGAGAGAGAATCATCAAAGAAGAATTAAATCACCACACAATATTACATTTCACTGACATACAAAGGACCAATAATTCAGTAGGAGCAATACAGAAAGTAAGGAAATGTATATAATGCTTCAAATCCAGATTCAGATTTTCCTGCCTAACAATTGGATCTAAGTTCCTAACTATTTTAATAAACCAACATAATTTCAGAGGAAAGCATCAGCACCACAGAAAACCTCAGTAGAAGCTCTGTTGAGAGATGTGAGTAGCATGAAGCCACTTAGTCTAACAAAGGGAAGAAGATCTGTCTCTCCCTTGAGGGTTCCCTCTAGTCAAGGGGCAAAGGGAATCTGACTCCTAATCTAACTAAACAACACTTTAATCAATCTCAGACCCTTCCAGTAGCTGACATCACTACAAAGAAATTTGCTTTAACAACAAACAATTGTAAATTATATCCAATTAACTTTTATCTTCTTCTGAACACATCTGCTTGACCTGGCCTTTTATCCATGCTCAGAAATTAAAAAAGGGAGCCATTCTTACAGCTCCTTGCTGCTGATTCTCATCCTTGGCAACCCAACTCATGCTTTCTTATCTATTACCTGTAGAGGAAAGAAAAATAATGCATAAAGAAAGCAACCTTAACTCCAGCCTGAACAACAGAAAGGAAATACACATTTTAGTTATACTCTTACACATGCAGTTCTCTTAAACACAATAAATGAAGAATGATTATAAAATACATAGGCCCATATTTTGACATTTGGTGGTAAAAACCGCCTACTGCCATGGCAACGGCCATATTATGACCACAGCTGGATTTCTTCCACAAGAAGGGTGGAAACCCGGCTGTGGCCATACTGGCAGGTGGCGGTAAGGTAACGCTGCTACCACCAGCCTCGCCACGCCAGTAGACCGCTGCCACCCATATTATGACAAATAATACGGCCTGGCAGTGTTCTGCTGGCGGGCGCTGCTGGCAGTTGCAGCGCCCGGTCCCGTCTCCTGCCGGACGACCCCCAGGGAAGTCGGGTCTCCTACATGGGAGAGGGTGTTGTGTGTGTTTGGGTGTGTGCATGTATGCGTGTCTGTGTTTGTTGAGTGCGTGCGTGACTGTCCTGAAGTGTTTGTATGTGACTGTATTGAAGTGTGAATGCGTGAATGTATGGAATTCGGAATGCGTGTATGTTTTGAAGTGTTTGCTGATGTGTGTGTGAATGGATGAATGCATGCATGTGTATGTGTGAATGAGTGTGTGTGTGTGTGTGAAGGGGACATGGATGTAGGGGGGTGTTTGGAGAGGTGGGGGGTGGGAGACATCTATCAGTGACAGGGAGAGAATTCCCTGTCATTGATAGGAAAATTGAGAGCACACTTTGGTGTTGACTGGGTGTCTGGGGTGACTTTTCTTTGGACTTTGGAAACATGCACACTCATACTGTGATCAAACTTTGTACACATGGGTTATTCATATATATATTCCCATTTTGTGCTTTAACTTTATAGGCAATGTTATCATATTTTGTGATAATTTTAATAATTTTATTGTGGTGATGGGACTATATGTTAGTTCCCACCAGATGAATGATCACAAGAAGTCACAAATTACATGTTTTCGTTTTAGGATCTCACAAATTGTCACGATAAGATATACTTTATGGTCTGCTCTTGACGGTTCTGTACACATGTTATGAATTAGTGACTGTTCTCATTTTATTTCAGCCCTGATGAAGTCCGTGAGAGTACTGTTCTCATAGGACGAAACACGTGTTGGCTGTGGCTGTATGTGCTACATGGATACTGACTTCAATACTGTGTTTACTACATGAACATGGATGTCAAAGGACAATTCTGTGGTTACTATGATGAACTTTTTTGTTGAACAATAAATTGAGCTTGAAACTCTCCATGGTATTAATGCCATTATACATTACATATTGATATATTACTTACTTGGAATTATAGATTCATGGGTGCCCTGACAGCTGTGTTTTGTCCTGTCATTGATAGGGCCTACCGCCATGGTTTTCGTGGTGTTACGAACACCACGAAAACCTTGGCAGCAGCCGGGGTCATTTTCCCGCAGGTGGCACAATAGCGGCCGCCGGGCTGGAGATGGTTATCTCCAGCCCGGTGGCTGCTACCGCCAAGGCGGTCGAAGTGATACATTGGCGGGTTGGCTTCAGCCAACCAGCCTATGTCATAATGTGGCTGTAAGTACCGCCAGCCTGTTGGCGGTACTACCGCCACATTAACGCCGATCGCCGGGGTCATAATGACCCCATAATTCGTTAAATTGCTATGGTATACATACAGTTGGTTAATATTGCATAAAAGCAGTTTACATGTAATACTTATAATTTGACTCATAATGGCACTGTAATGTTGTGATCTTTTAATGTGCCACATTTACATAAGAGTTTTATGCAATATATATGAAATTGAATGCTTCATTACTCCTCTTCCAAGAAAAGCATAATGGCTCAGCCAAGTTATGCTCTTTCAAGCCCCTCTTGACGATGTATTAAGTCATTACAAACTACTATCTTTCTGGAATGAGACCCTCTAGAACCTAGTAGTCTTTACTAGCTTTTGTCTAGATTCTTCCAGATGTTTAATGTCATCATAACATTTACAATGATTGTCCTCTAATTCAATATCGCTATCTTCCTCTTCTTTGCCTTTTTAACCTTCCTTCTCTGGTAAATTTTATATCCCATCACCAAAACTAGTGTAGATGTGGCAAAGACCAACAAAGACTTTAGACCTAAACCCACAACTCCACTTTCTTGTTTCCCAGGCCACCCGCCTCTAGCAGAAAATCCATCTCCAATTGCTTCCCATGCATCTGTTGCAACCAATTCCTTCAGTTCTTTCCTCAAGCCTGAAATATTCTGAATGTACTTCTCCAAATCCTTAGTATTGTCCGGGATGTAAGTGCAGCATTGCTGAACCTTCAACATCTGACAGACTCCACCTTCTTTTGCGAGTAGCATGTCTAACGCATGCCTATTTTGCAGAACCATAGATCTTATCACTATCATCTTAGAATTTACAACCAATAAAGATCCTGCTAATTTATCCAATATGGTAGACAGCCTTCTAACCTTCAAACCATTCAAAATCTTCCCACAGATGGAATCAAAGCACCAAGTTTGTCCACTACCCCTTCTCCAGCCCTAACACCTCATTTGGGTCTAGAACGTTGGTCCAGACAGGATCACCAAGATGTTCTACATGCTAAATCTTAGGAAAAACTACTCCCAGTTAACATGTACCATACCATCCCTTGGGCAGCATAAAATAAGCATGCTTTCCACAAGTAACATAAACTCCAGGAATAACAGCATCTTCTCCATCCAGATACCGCTTGTAATTCCCTTGAACTTGGAAAGAATGTTTACATTCACTCTTTCCCCACAAATACATTATCTGTATCAGACCTTTCCATCCAAATGCACAACCTTCCCTTATGTTTCCAATCTAATGCAAATGTGGCTAAATTTCCAACTAAGTGATGTTCCATCTCTTCCTTAGTCCATTTATTCTGACTTTGAAAGCTCTTATCCAGGTTCAAACTAGCCTCTAGTTCCCTTCTTCGATCTTCAACCAAATTTAGAAACTTCTTCTCAACTTCTAACGACACATGTTAGATTGGGCCTGTGTGCATAAACTGTGTCTAATGTTGCAACAGGTTTAAAGAACCTTGCAATTATTTCCAATTCTAAGGGAGCTGGACATCTGTTCAAATGGTCAAATATATGAATCTCTGAAAGAATTAAATCATAATTTAAAAATTAATATTGATAATGTCCTGTCCCATAAAGCAGACTCAACAAAAGACTAAATGAAATCCCACAAGTCACAAGAATATGATAATAGTGATACCTTCGGAAACAGAAACAAACAGTTGTGTACATACATAGGAAGCTGTTGCCTTCATTGTGTCAACATATTCATATAATAAGTGAAAATATACATTTGCAGAATAATCTCCGCTGGATGCATCAAAGTGTAAAGATTTCTCATGTAAATTCGAAAATTTGCCATTTCTAGAGTTTGCCATGGACTAGGGAGCACTATGGATAGATGGATTGTCTACAGATGGAGTAGGGGAAAACACTCTTACCAATAACGCTATTAGTACAGTGAGGAGAATAAGCAATATTATACCTAGTATGTACCTATGTCTGCTTCTCTGTCTTGGCTCCATTACCTTTCCAAATTCAGATCTAAAATGGGGCACAATTCAGCAGCAACAGAATATCTCTCTGTTAATTCCACTTGTGCAAACAGCAAACAAAGATAACATATTTTGAAATATATGAACATCTTTGTGAAACCTCCCTAGTCTTACTCTGTGTTCTTCTGAAGGGGCAACCCTTTTTCTTCTTCCATTCAGACCTAGGTAGTCTTCTGATTTCCCTATCCCAGTCAAAATAAATGTCTCTACTGATTCCACAGTTAAAGTTAATTGATGGAAATTAAAATTCAAGGTACAGTTCAGGCAAAATATTCAGATAATGGAGATTCTGCTTAACTCAATCCGTGACCCCAATAACTCCAGAACTCTTTGTTTGTGTCATTTCCAAAAGAGGTCCACTCAGGTGAGGAATACCTTTGACTGGACACACTCGTTCTCCTCGATCTCCTTACAGCCACACTTTCACCTTCACTTTCATTTAGATTAGAGTTCTCAGTACACTCGGTTATTGTCTGTGGCACCCATTCTCTAGGCAAGGTCACTCTTTCTCTCTCTTGTTTCCTGGGCCATCTGTCTCCTGCTTCTATTCGCCTTCTCACTTAGCACTGTGTCCTTTGTCAGGGTCTGATTCTGAGCTTGTCTCATTCACCACCATGGGACAAGAATCTGTCTGCTCAACTTCAGTTTCGATTTCGCCAATGGTTTGTTCCTGACCCCTCACAGACCAATCAAGTGCTATGTCAGGCTCTGTTTGGCCCCAACAGTTTAACTAGCCGGCTTCTCTCATCTATCTGAAATCACTGGCACTTCTGGAACAGGCGCTGTCGTATCAAGGGGATATTATAATCTACGAGTATGAGAACCGTGAATCAGTTGAGGCGACAGCCACACTTTGCAGCAATTGTGGTACGTCATCAAGGTTCCAGACAGGTTTTCCTGACTACTTTCTTCACCAAGACACAGTCACTGGGACTGAGGTAATGGCATTGCTCCTGATGCGGAAAAGTTGTAGATATTCCAAACTGGTGAGACACAGAACACACCACATCAGCCTTCCCTTTGCAATAATCAAGGATCATATAATCAGGAATATTCACTCGTACATTCACAGGAATCGCTGGCAGTCTCATCACCCTCCCTATTATGATCTTGTGGTAGGACAATCCAGTCTTTCGATCAGGTACACTACGAAGACTCATCAAGATAAGAGACAAAGCATCAGGCCATTTCAAAGATGTTGAAGCACACCCTTTAACAAGTCTGGATTTCAGCATGCCATTCACCTGTTCCACAAGACCCAAAGCCTCAGGTCAATAGCTGCAGTGGAGCTTCTATTCAACCTGTAATGCTATGCATAATAACCTCAAAACCTAATTATTGAAATGAGGACCTTGATCTTATTTTAAGGAAGTCAGGAAACCAAATCTGGGAATGAGCTCTCTTAGCCATAGTTTAGCTACTGTGAGGCTATTGTTTCTTCTGGTTGGGTATGCTTCTACCCAACATGAAAAGATACAATCACCAGGACATATCTCAGCCTGTTACACACGGCGTCTTGAGAAATTCCAACTGCATCCTATTGAAAGATCCTCCTGACCTCCCTATGTGACTCAGTGTCGCTGCAATTTTCTTTCCAGCATTGTTCTGTTGACACACAACACGCCTGTGACACAAGGCATCCGCCATCAATCTGAATTTCGGATTAAACTAGGTTTGTCTGAATAATCGCACCATGGCATCCCTACCAACATAAACAGGACCGTGAAAATGTCTAGCCATTGGAGGCAACAAACTATTTGGCAACACTGGTTGTCCTTCCATTCAAACTCAAATATCATCTTCCCTTTTGACATAACCTACTCTGACACAACCTTGCTGTTCCTCCTCTGTCACTTTCTCTTGTAGCCTTTTGACTTCCTCCCAAGTATCAGTGGTAGTCAACCAAAGGTTGTAGTTAGTCTCATCCATTCCCTCATTTGTACATTCCCATTGAAGGTACAACTTTAGATGCACAAAATTGTGCAACCTCATCAGCGTAATTGTTGCCCAAAGTCACATGATCAGTGCCCGTATGATGTGCAGGGCATTTGACCACTGCGACTTGCTCAGGCAGTTGTAAGGCTTTGAAGAGGTGTCTCACCTGTTTGCCATTCTTGATTGAGGATTCAAAAGACATCATAAACCCCCTCTGAGACCATAGTTGTCCAAAGTTATGAACTACACTAAAGCCATACTGACTATCGGTAAAGATCGTCACATGCAAGCCAGGAAGCTTCAACAACTCCTGAAATAGTACAGACAGCATAAGCTGCTCTCAGGCTCCCTCCACTGTCTGATAAACATGAACCATCTACATAAAGCACAAAATTAGATTGATGCAGTGGTTTATCTCGTATATCTGGTCTTCGTTTGGAAAGGAGTTCAGTGACGTTGAGACATTCATGGTTCACTTCATATTCTACATCACTTCCAACATTGGGTATAAACAGGCAACAAAGTGGAAGGGTACAAAACACCACAGCGTTTGACAGCCACATTCTCTGCAGCCAATGTGACCAGTTCATATTTGGTCAAGGTGGCTGCTGGTCATGTGCTGGATTTTTTTTTTGCCAGCAGTAATTTGACAGAATGAGACACATACACAGTTAAAGGGTGTCCATTTGCAATATTTTCACATCTCTCAATGCTTGTCGTGACTTAAGCCTTAAGACAGCCCGGAAGTGCAGGGGCTTCTGGATCTAATGTAGCTGAAACATATGCCACAGACCTCCAGGCATTTCCATGGGTTTGTGTAAGCACAGAGAGCGCATCCCTCCATCTCACTGCAGAAAATGTGAAAGATTTGTTGTAAATAGGCATCCCTAGAGCTGGGGCATGACAAAGACTTTCTCATAGCTCTAGAAAAGAAATCAAGCAATCATAATCCAAAGGTACATAATCAGACACATCCTTGTGCTTCAGCCTTTTTAAAGGCTTGGCCAGTAGGGAAAAGTCAGGAATCCACTGATGACATTAGCTCACCATTCACAAAAAACATCCTTACTTCCTTTTATGTTGACGGCGGACTTGTTTTCAAAGTTGATGAAATTCTCTCCTGTGACACTTTTCTCACTTTCCTAACTCCTTTCTCAATGTGATGGCCAAGATATTGCACTTCTTTCTGACAATATTGCAACTTTCCTGGGGACACTATTTGTCCATTCTCAGCTAGGTGGTTCTACAGAGCAATAGTATCCTGTTTACATGCTTCCTGGTATTCAGCATTACCAATAGGTCACCGATGTCTTGTAATAGGGATGAGTTGCAAGGCATGATCAAAGATTCCAGATTTTTCTTAAGAATCCGGTTAAGAATCCGGTTAGAAATGGAAGGACTCTCATTATACTCCTGTGGAACTCTACACCATGCCAAACCCTACTTCCAAATTAAAATGCAAAGAGGAACTGACTAGCCGCATGCAATGGTATTGAAAAGAATGCCTGACACAAATCAATGATAGTGAATCACTCAGCCTCATATGGAATCTGAAACAATATCACAGCTGGATTTGGTATCACGGGACAACAAGTAATAACTATACTGTTCACTTTGCGCAAATCCTATACAATCCTGTACTTTCCATTCGGCTTCTGCAAACCCATGATGGGGGAATAAACAGGACTACCCATGATTTCCCTCAAGATTCCCTGCTGAATCATAGACTAGATTATGTCCCTGCAATCCCTGCAATCATCTCTGGTGTCAGATTATATTAAGGTATTCTTGGAAATTCAGCATTGGGTTTGACTGTTATTCGGACGGACTCAACTCGTTTAATCAGCCCGATATCCTTTCCTGAAAAATCCCATACGTCAATTCAGACTTTAACTCTTCATCATGCGTTTGAATCTCTATACCTGCTGGTGTACAATAGATGATGCAGTTCAATTTACACAATAGATCTCTTCCTGTTAGACCTGTGCAAGTGCTCCTGTGTAAAATGTATGTCTAATTAGCTTTTCCATGATTGGCATACTTGATTTACTAATAAGTCCCTAGTAAAGTGCACTAGAGGTGCCCAGAACCTGTAAATCAAATGCTACTAGTGGGACTCCAGCACTAGTTGTGCCACCCACATAAGTAGCCCTGTAAACATGGCTCAGACCTGCATCTGCAGTGTCTATGTGTGCAGTTTTAAACTGCCAATTCGACTTGGCCAGTGTACCCCCTTGCCAGGCCTTAACCTTCCCCTTTTATACATGTAAGGCTGCCCTAAGGTAGGCCCTAGGTAGCCCGATGGAAGGGGGCAGTGCATGGTAAAGGTGGGACATGTACTGATGGGTTTTACATTTCCTAACAGTGAAATAAAGACAAATTAGTTTTTCTCTGTTGCAAGGCCTCTCTCTCTCATGGGTTAACATGGGGGCTGCCTTTAAATATTTGTAAAGTGCATACTCCCTTTGAGAGCAGATAAAAATGTGGAGTTGGGGTCCCTGACCTCACAATTTAAAAATACATCTGTTTGTGACGCTGGTTTTCAGATTATTAGCTTGAAAATGCCACTTTTAGAAACTAGGCGTTATCTTGCTTAAACCATTCTGTGACTCTTTTAGTGACTCTGTGACTCTGTCTGTTTGTGGATTACCTGTTTGGGTCAGACTGACAGTTGGGATGTTTGGGAATCTCCTTTAGAGAGTGACACAAAGGGAGCTGGGGTGCAGCCTGCATATTCTGATGTGCCATCTAATCTAGAGTGGAGGGAGGAGTGGACACCTGAATTGGCTGTGCCTGCCCTCACACAATACAGTCTCCAATCCCCTGGTGTGTGTCTGTGGCCTGGCCTGGAAAACGCAGGATCTTGTGAACAACAGAGACTTTTCTTTGAGGTGTGCCTACTTCAAAGGCAGAAAGGGGTATAAGTAGTGGACCCAAAACCCCAGACTTTTAGATCACTTCTGGAACCAAGAGGAACCTCTGCCGAGGAGAAGAGCTGAGGAGAAGAGCTGCCCCTGCCCATGACTGCTTTGTTGGGCTATCCTGCAGTTGCTGCTTCTGCCTGTGAAAGAGGACAAAGACTGGACTTGGTTGTGCATTCCTGCTGAAGAAGAATCTCCAAAGGCTTGAACTGAGCTTGCATTCTGTTTTGAAGTCCCAGGGCCATCAAAGGCTTCCTCTGCCAGCACCTGGACTCTGCTGAGACTCTTGCCCTGCTAAGTGGTGCTCTATCCAGTCCCTTAGCCCTTGAAAGGTGAAGTTGGCAGAACAAGAGCTGAAATCCACACACAGAAAACTGTGCATAGAAATCTTTGATAAACAACGTGCTACCCGCTTTGCTAACTAAATTGAGGGTCCCTACTTGGGGACAGGGTGCAAACCACTGCCAACTTGAGACCCCATTTCTAACAGTATTTTTCCAGAAACCTTCTGATTTATACATAGGAACTACCAGACCAATAGTAACTGGAACTGTAAGAGCAACAAGAGTACTTACGGTAGGATCAAGTGGGGCACACTCTCTCAAACCCTTGCTTCTTGCGTCACAAGGCATGTTAGCTGTCATGGCTCCTACCGGAATAGGAGTCATCTTAAGGTGAGCAGTGGCAAAGATAATGGGACCATTACCACCAATACCCTGGTTTCTACTCTAGTTTCTGGTCTCATTGTATGGAGGTGAAAATTCAGATAGTAATACATCCAAAAGATTGTCTCTATAGTTGTCATCACTGTCTTCACTCATGTCATCTGGCTCTTTTTGTTTCTTCTCTTTCTGTTTTCTAATCATTTTCCTTTCTCCCTCTCCCTCAGCCATGTCACTGGTCAAAGTCAGTTATAACCTTACTCCTTCTATCATGTCTGTTCTCCATCTTTTTTGCTTAGCATCCTAACTAGCTTTCGCATAAGTACGTATAGCCTTTTGTGCCCTACCCTGGTATTTATCACTTTCACTGCATGAGTGACACATTCCCAAGTATTAAATGCTTCATGTTGTGCAGGTCTAGAAGGCTGTTTCATCTTATAAGGTACCCTCCTCAAGTTTTCAATAGTTCTCAAATTGAACATGCCATAATGTGGAAATCTCAATGTATCTTCATTTTCTGTGATCTTATGACATTTACCAAACCTCACATATGTATGGATCCATACATTAATTACTGTATAGTGACCTGGGGTATCTTCTGTAGACAATCCTTCACCCTCTCTACTGGGAAATCACCTCTATACAATTCTTGCATAACTTTGAAACATTTCATCTTCCCACAATTAAATGTCACCAATTACAGTCAAATTTCAGCTCAAAGCAGCATTGTATCCACAATCCTTTGCTCTGTAACAACTACCTATCACAGCCCACCCCCTTACGACGTTCTTCACTAGTAGCAGTGGGGAGACACACCAATCGATCTATACCTGCGTGGCACCCTGTGACGTAGACCTTGTTTCTCGCAGCAATTCTCTTCCTTTACAATCTGCACGCACACTCTCTCTCTGTAATATCACACATGTATAACAAATACCATACAATAACGTTTGTTTGCTCCGCTAAAGAATGACTAGTTTTCAAACACACAAGAAAGTTTCCAAACACTTCGAGTGATACCACAACCTGTGAGGTATCATCCAGATCAGTATAGCTTCAACCTGTGCATTAAGATTCACTAAACCAATCACCTCACGTTCACACAAAGCAAGTCCCTATCTCAACTGTGCCATTGCCAACGTCTCACAACAAAAACGAACTTCTAGCAGACAATTAGTATGGTGTCTTTTGCACTTTATGAAACTATTCCAGGATCTTAGGTCATGTTATATTCAATAACCTCTTCAACCTCTTTCACAAACCACTCTCACACAACAAGCAAACATCTCTGCAAGACATCATCCAAACTCACAAACACCGCAAACTAAGTATTAACCACTGCAATTCGTAATCCTATTAATACTCATACCTCCTTCATCAATACAACGCTCTTCTGCGTCTCCACAAGTTTGACCATCTTCAGCGATTTGGACATGGGCTCTAGGGATTGAGTGCTAAAAACTATCTAATCTGGAAAGCAGGATTCTAGTACTCCTTACTTCGGGGACCCAACCATCCTATCTCTGCTACCATCTGATCCAGAGCTGTCCTTTTGTTCTCCTAGTTCTGACAAGTTTTTTTAGGAGTCTCGAGGGGGGCAAGTAGAACCACATTTATTCACTTCATTTAATTACAGTGTAATCCATTTGGTTACATATTAAATCTCAGAGATGAACAGTAAGTTTAAAAAGGGATTTATTACAGACTCCAAGTCAAACTTATATAAATGAGTCCGAGAAACAGGCTGTGGGTGTGAGTATGTATATATATATATGGCTATTTTTAAACTGAAGCACCTATGATTAAGGCTGAAACTGAGATGCCGAAACGCGTCAGGGAAATGCAAGAACTTTTGCTTCTGTGAATAAATAATGCCTCATTTCACTTTTAACCGGAGTTCGGCGCTTTTCTTCATGGAGGAGAAAATTGTTGGAATGTTTGAGAGGGTTCTTCGTCCCTCTGTGCTGTGACCGCCCTGTTTGGATCAGGCTTTTCATACGGAGAAAAGTTGATGGTGATTTATATGTTTGAAGCCAGATCCGCCCGTTTTTATCACATCATGTATTGAAAGGTATGGATATTCCGACCACAAAATGAATTACAGAACTGTGTTTAACATGAAAATCGGGCAAGGGATGGTTAATTAGTGTTTGTGAGGCACGCAAAAAGGAAAGCACAGGTTATCTGGACTATAATTAAAAGGCATACAAGTATAAACAGCTGCAGAGTGTCTTAAAATGAAATTGGAGATTCAGAGACACTTTCCAAGTAAACTGAAGATGTTTATTGCCAAGCACTCTAAAAATGAAAGAAACATTGCGATGGAAACGTGGCAATGATTAAATGGGAAGCGATAAATAATATGAGCAATAATTTGAGGATAAATATGGATATACAGTGTACTCGGACCGACAGAAATAAATATTGACACTTTGGCAGTGGAACTTTTGAACTTTGCCTTGCATGTAAGACTGAATAACTAAAAGTGACTCTGTGTCTTTAACGCCACAATATAAAAGAGGGGTTACATCACGTGGCTATTTTTAAACTGAAGCACCTATGATTAAGGCTGAAACTGAGATGCCGAAACGCATCAGGGAAATGCAAGAACTTTTGCTTCTGTGAATAAATAATGCCTCATTTCACTTTTAACCGGAGTTCGGCGCTTTTCTTCATGGAGGAGAAAATTGTTGGAATATATATATATATATATATATATATATATATATATATATATATATATATATATATATACGTGTATATATATATCTATATATATGTGTGTGTGTATATATATATATATATATATATATATATATATATATATATATATATATATACACATATTCACCTGAGGAGAATCAAATCACTGTACAATATTACATTTCACATACAAAGGACAAATAAATCAATAATGACAATACACAAAATAAGAAAAAACCTATGATGATTCAAATCCATATTTTGATTTTTCTGCCTAACCATTGAAATTAAGTTCTAACTATTCTAATAAACTAAAATGAATTCAGAGAAAAGTGTCAGCACCACAGAAAACCTTGGTAGAAGCTCTGTTGAGAGATGTGAGTAGCAAAAAGCCACTTAGTGTAACAAATGAAAGGAGATCTGTCTCTCCCTGGAGGGTCTCCTCTAGTCACGGGGCAAAGGGAATCTGAATCTCAAACTAACTAAACAACACTTAAATCAACCTCAGAACCTTCCAGTAGCTGACATCACTACCAAGGAAATTTTCACTAACAAGTCACAATTTTGAATGATATCTAATTAACTTTTATCCTCTTCTGAGCACATCTGCTCGACGTGGGATAAAATCGGTGCCTAGGAATTCAAAAGCTGTAAGTCATTCTTACAGCTTTTTGCTACTGATTCTCACCCTTGGCAACACAACTCATTCTTCCTTATCTGTTACCTGCAGAGGAATCAAAAGTGATGCACAAAAAAGCAAGCTTTGTGTCAAAATTAAACACAGGAATCGTTTAGGCCTTAACTCCAGCCTGAAGAACTGAAAGGAAGTACACATTTTAGCTATACTCTTACTCCAGCAGTTCTTTTATACACACTAAATGAGCAGTGTTTATAAAATAAATAATTCATTAAAATGCTATAGTATACATGCATTTATTTAACATTGCATAAAGGTAGTTTACATGTAATACTTGTAATATTTTACTTATAATGGCACTGTAATGTTGTGGTCTTTTAATGTGCCACATTTACATGGATATAGGTTTTACGCATTATATATGAAATTAAATGCTTCATTACTCTTTGTTCAAGAAAAGCATAATAGCGCAGCCAAGTTATGCTCTTTCAATAGTATGGCGTTATTTCTTAAAACACATCTTGATTCGGGTTGAGCGCATATACGTCGAGTAAAAGACACACTGTCCCCTCAATATTTGCCATAACGTATCTACCTTTTGAATCCTTTAATTCCCTGTTAGCTATCTCTTTGAAAAATATACTCATAACTATTGACATTCTGCTTTGTATTGCTTGTATATGGATTAGAGTAATGATGAGTACACACACATCCTTCTTTAAAGCTTCTAGGGAATTCTCCTAAAGGTGTGTTCTCTAGAAGAATGGGCTATTCTACACTTCTCTTTTAAAAGGCAATGTATAGCTTTCTTTTTAGTTGGGGTATTAATAAATCTAAAATTACAAGATGCAATCACAATCCGTGCAAACAATCAAACTCGGAATTAATGTTTTTACATTTTCTTAGAATGTGCATCTGGTGGCAAAACTAGTAATACTAAACAAAATCACACTAATTGAAGCAAAAATGATCGTGAGTATACCTGACATGAACACTCAGGGGATAAATCCTAGTGCTCAAGCATGAAGCTCAGTAACCTGGTCAAGGGAAATTAGCAGAGTCAAAAAGAGATCTCTCTACTAAGTCAGGTGAAGGCTTGCAAAACTATTCTACAAAAGACATAATTAGTGTGTGAAAGAAAGTTCTGGAAGCCTCTCCTAATCAGTTCCCACTAAATGGTCCAATCAGCTGCTGTCGTTCTCTGGGAACAGGCAGGACCCCTAGTTTCCCATTGCTGGACAAAGAAACACACATCTACATGACCTTGGATGGAACACTTGTCTGGTTTGTCTGGTACAGGAGGATCGCTCCCACAATCATGGTCTTTGTTTCCACTGCCAAATTATAATTAAATTCTAGCTATCTCACAGATTCAGCACAGTTACAATAAGTCTATTCTAGCTAACAAGAAGCTCTATAGGACACCTGCAAAAGGGGAAAGAACATAAGACTTTCAGAGTATTTTATAAATGTGAAATGCACTGCAGTGCTTCATGCAGAGAGTCTGCCAGGAGTGAGGAGACTCTGCACTTGTAACTTTAGGAGTTGTAGGTCCGTTTGTGAATTAGTCCCAGATTGAATATAATTTGCATATAAATGTGTGGAGACTAAATTACTCAGGTCCAATACTTTTCAGCAGCAAAAACAAAGACGAAAGGTGGGGGAATTTTTAGTGTGGCAGCAAAGAGATTCAAACTGAAAAATATTCAGAAGTATAGAGAGGGATGATGGCTCCTTCTTAATGGAATTTAGAGACATTGTATTGTCTATGGACTGTGCTCTGGATGAGGACCAGGAAGCATTCTTCCACCTCAAAATTTAAAAAATGAGGAAAGCTGCCTCCGGAACCCTGTTTGTCAGGGTTGATTGAAAAATGATGGTGAAAGGGAAGTGGGGCCACTCTAACCATAAAGGCAAAGGCACATCTGTCCTCTCAGAGGAGGGCAACAGTTGGTTAGCTGATATAGGCCTAGTCGACTGGAGAAGCATTCATATGCAAGAAAGAGATTAGTCTCGCTACTCCGCTTTCCATAAATCATATGCCACCGTAGATGTAATGTTATTAGGACAAGACATAGTGAGAGAGATACACAGAGCAAATATTGGTGGGATAACTTTATCCTAATATGTGCTAATGGTATTAGAAATTAAATTGAGACAAATTTAATAACTACTTGCTTCAAGACAGGGTCTCATGATGTTTTAAAACACAAATAAAGGAATACTGATAAAATAATGGCACAGGTGAATATAATCTCACCATGGTCTGAGACTCCATAAAGACTGTGGTCAGAGTGGCCTATATAGCAGAGGGTCTAGGCTTAATAATATATGCAACATCACTATGACCAAGCTGAAAGATAATATCCAAACGTTGGAGAAAAAACATAAAAAACATAGTTGCAAGGCAGCAGAGCAGGCCCGGTGCCACAATTGTATGTTTTCTTATTTTGTCTCAATCCTCCTTCCCCCCGAGGGCAGTGTATGATTTAAGGGTTTAGGGTAGCTTGATCATGGGTTGCCCTTTGGGGGATAAGAGGTCCAGCATCGCTTCTGTGGTTGGAATTAGGTGTCTCTGTGACAGAAGACCAAGCTTGCATTTCTTCCAACACTCAGACAATATAGACCACCAATTACATGTTCAAGACCTAGCACAGGCACTGTCGGAGGACATTCCAAGTGGGTAAGGTTTAACAAGGGCACTATCTGATGTGAAAAATGAAGTTCAGTCCTTACAACAGGAAAATCTGTCACATAAAAATGAACTAGTACGACATTGCCCCTACCGTTCGCCCTGGTGTTTCTGATGCTGGAGCGACTCCAAAAAGATACACAGCCCCTCCTCAACCTATGCATTTTGGCAATTTAGGGAATCAAAGAGGTTCTTCCCTCACCAGAACGGAACGGATAATCTGGTTTATTTCACTTGAACCACTCCAGTCCCTGTGCCCATAGTTTCTAAAGAAATGTATTTGGGGAGAGTAATACATTTGAGTCATTCTGGCTTCAGTGCCAATTGAAATTCATTTATAAAAGCAGGAGCCTTTCCTTTAGACACAGCTAAAATTGCATTCATCTTGGGGGCACAGCTACTAACTGGGCTACTCCACTCATTGAAAATAATGACCCGGTGTTACATGATTTTGGAAGGTTTAAAGAGATGATGCATTGTCTTTTTGCAAAAAACACACCTTTGATAGGTGATAATGAGTATGTCAGGGCAACAAGGATCTCCTGACTTACATTAATTTCTACCTTTAGTAAGAAGGTTACAGAAAGCCAGTGGCCAGAAGAGAGGAAAAACTCCCTCTTTTATCGAGGGCTAGGAGATGACCAAGAATGCCTTGGCGCAGATAGTGTATCACCTGTTGGATTGCTCTGAATTCATTGACTTAGTTGTCTAGTTGGACCATAGGTAATGAAAGGGAGAGTCTCAACAGGGGGAACCCAAATTATTAGTTGTACAAACTGAGTGAAAAGAAGCAGAGTCCAAGCATCAGGATAATACAGAGCCTATTCAGATAGGGGCTGGCGTGGCCCTCTGACCACTGAGGAAAAGGTACATAGGAAAAAGTTACATTTGTGTTTGTGTTGTGGTAAGTCAGGGCTCTTTGTTTGATACTATACTGGCAAACCAAAAGGAATTCAAAAGAATGCTGCAGTGACATCTGATTTGGTGCAGGAAAATTAGGGAGCCCGGCTGACACAGGGGTCAGCCAGTCTGGGGTGGTCCTGGAACAGACAACACATTACTTGGCAAACACCTCATGCAAGGTTCCATGACATTTTACAATACTAGTCACCCTTATAATCTCAACCCAACAGCTTATTTATACTCCTAGACTCCAGGGCTACTGCACACTTCTCAGAACTAGCCTTGGCCAGTTCTTTACATATTCCACACGTTAGGAAAAGCAAACAGGTTAGAGCTGTGGATGGTTCCACATATTAAACTGCACCAATAACTCTAGTATGTGAGAAGAGGCATAACAAGACCGTGACCTATGATCTCATTGATACACCCACCATTAGTGCAATATTAGGGGTCCCCTGGCTTCAACTTCACAATCCCATCATAGACTGGGCCCTCCACCTAGTCACCCTGGGTTCTCATTACTGTTGAACCTATTGTTATAAAGAGACACATGAGGTTATATCTCCCTTGACATGTGCGGCCTTAAAACAAGAATCTATGATACAACTTCCTGTAGAACATCTGGATTTTCTAGATATCCTTGACGAGCAAAAGGCTAACAATTACCTCCACATGTAAATATCTAGATGAGCTGTTAGCCCTAGAGTTCATTTGCCACTCATCACTCTTCTTTATCCCAAAGAAGAATGGTGAGTTGCGGGCATGCATCAACTATTGAGTATTAAATAAAGTGACCCTGAAGAATAGATATACATTGCGTCTAACCCTGGTCTTGCTTAACCAGGTGCGGGAGTCCACCGTGTACACTAAATTGGACCTGCACAGTGTATACTATCTTGTTTGCATAAAAGAGGATGGTGAGTGGAAAACGGCCTTCTGAACCAAGTTCAGACTTTTTGAATACACAGTCATGCCATTTTGGTTATGTAATGCCCCTGCAGCATTCCAATACTTTGTAAACGAAGTTCTTCAATATCTATTGGACATTTGTGTGATCATATACACTGACATGCTCATTATTTATTCACAAAACATGACAGAACATATAGGTCATGTCAGGGAAGCACTACAAAGACTACGAGAACATGCTCTTTTTGGTAAATTTGAAAAATCTACAATTTATACTCAATCTGTTGCATTCCTGGGAAACATCTTGTCTCCAGAAAGGGTCCCCGCGGATAGAGAGAGAAGGTTTAGGCAATATTAGACTGGCTAGCACAACTGCAGTTAAGGAGGTGCAATGTTTTATGGGTTTTTCAAACTTTTACAGACAATTTATCACCTATTTTTCTGACATTGCAAGTCCAATTATTAGGCTTTTAAGAACAAAGGTACCATTTGTGTGGTCTCAGGAAGCCAATAACGCCTTCAATCTACTGAATGAAAGATTTACTATTGCCCAATACTCAGACATCCAGATCCCATGCAGCCTTACTTTTGTGGAGGCAGACGCCTCTCAGGTAGAGGTTGGAGGTATTCTGTCGCAACACGACAGCACAACTAGGCACATGCACCCAATTGCCTTTCTTCCCCAAAAATTATTGTTAGCTGAGCAGAACTAAATAGTTGCAGACCAAGAATTATTGGCAATAAAATTATGTTTCCAAGAGTGGTAGCAACATTTACGAGGTGCTCAACACATCATTACTATATACACTGATCATAATGATCTCCAATTCCTTAGGTCATTTAAAGCATTGACCCGTGGACCAATAAGGTGGTTATTGTTTTTCAGTGAATACAATTCATCATCACCTATCGACCAGGCACCCAACAGACGAAGCCCAGTATGCTATCTAGGTGGGGTTACACAAGTCAGGACGCTCAGGAACAGATAGCACAGAACATCATAGCCCCCTAACATATCATAGGACTTTGCAAACAAGAATCATTCCTAAAGAGAGTTAGACAGAGCATGAGCCAGGAAGACATGGCCTGGCTGGAAAGGACCTGCCATACAAGACGTTATACAACGTCTATCAAACTCACAACAACAGTTGTCCACACACTTACATCAGGATAAGGCAAGTTAGGAGGAATATGCTAACAGACACTAACAACAACAACCTACCTGTAAAATTGGAAACCGGGCTTGTTGGCCACAAAAATCCTTTGACTACAGAGTTCACATAAACTACAACCCAGATATGTAAGTCCCTTTCCAATATACACAATCATTAACCCAGTAGCAGTGAGATTAAAACTGCCTTAAGATCTACCCATTCAGCCAGAGCTTCATGTATCCCTCCTGAAACCCTATGATGCACAAACCTGTCCCGCTCCACCTCCACTACCTATAAGACTGGATGGCCTTTTGGAATTTGAGGTACAGAGAAACCGGGACTCAAAACATGTTAATGGACATTTGTTTTATTTAATCGATTGGAAAAGCTATGGTCTCCAAGAACAGTCTTGGGAACCAGCCAGGAATGTTCATGCCCCTTGACAGGTCCATTCCATCCACGCTCATCACCCATACAAACCACATCCTGTATGTCATTTCCTGCAGAAGGGAACTGTTACAAATCCCTCTTGCACTCTCTGTAAAGTGGGTCTGGCACACAGGGCTCATGTTGTATTTCTCTTGTGGCACTTCATGGCCTCCAGTGACACCAGAATAAACACCCTTCGACCCCATGGTCCCACTACACTTGGCATGCCCTTTCCCAAAGCACATGAACCCATTAGAACATTCTGGTATTGCTGTTAATTAGTTTGTCAGTTTGCACATTTGTGAGGAGTAGACTTGTTTCCTGTAGATTGGTTCCAACTGCCATGACCTATTGACTCCACCTGCTGTTAATTGATTCCACCTGCTTCTGTTTATTGGTTCCAACTGCCATGACCTATAGACACCATCTTCTGTTAATTGTTTCTACCTGCTTCTGTTTATTGGTTCCAACCGTTCTATTGACTCCACTTGCTATTGTTAATTGATTGTACTTGCTTGCATTAGATGTCACAACCATTAGGCTGACAGGTGTTCTATGCTGGGGCCCGCTGGGATCTTCCTGTCTCCCATGTGAGCCACATACCTTTCAGGAGTCATCCACACCCATGGAGAAGTTAAACTGCACCCGAAACACGAGTCAGTGCTTGGCCTCATTCCTGTCCTGAGCAAGCATCATCTCTGCACTCACCTCTTCAGTCGGCTGGATTCCTCCTGTGCTCTAGTCTTCCTCAGCACAAGCCACCCTGCAGCTCTGTGATCCTGAACTTATTGACGCTTCTGTGATCTTCGCTTTCAGTGTGGCGATTCCTTTTCCTCTTCAGCTTCCTGCACTATAGCTACCAAGACTTCCTCTGGATTCCAGTTTAAAGTAGGAGAGATAAGGCTAAGTACTTGATCACATGTGAATGCGCACTAATCCTTGGATTAAGCCCAAGTCTATCTAGAAGACTGAGTACTGAATAGAAGAAGCTTGCCTTTGGAAAATCGGACGCTATCTTTGATTCAATAGCTTTTGTGCTCTGAACTCCTTCACATTGTGGGCACTCTGGAGTTTTATTTTTTCAGAACGGAAATCCGCCCATCAGTAATTCTTGACTAACTGTTTTTGAAAGAATGAGAGAGCACTTATTACAGAGCACTAACATGTCTACTAACTTGTACAGAGAATTCAATGTAAAATGAATCTTGGTAGTGCCAGAAACTCCAGCCTTAAATCTTGATTTGTACCTGATTTCATGCAGTACTTGTGATGAAGCCCGTAATTGTACAATATTGTAAACAACTACATAATCTTTGTGTTAGGAATGGGGTCTTTGGTTGGCAGTCAGGTTACCCCCTGTCCAAGAAAGTACCCTCACTCTAGTCAGGGTAAAAGAGAATCACCCTCAGCTAACCCCTACTTACCCCCTTGGTAGCTTGGCACAAGCAGTAGGCTTAACTTCAGAGTGCTAGGTGTAAAGTATTTGTACCAACACACACAGTAACTTAATGAAAACACTACAAAATGACACAACACAGGTTTAGAAAAAAATTGGAAATATTTATCTAAACAAAAGAAGACCAAAACAACAAAAATCCACAATACATAAGTCAAGTCATCAATTAAAAAGCAAAAAGAGTCTTCTAGTTTTAAACACACAATAACACTGTTAGTGTGAAAATGCACCTTAGGTGCATCAAAATAACCCCGCACGGGCGAGTGTGCATCTAAAAGGGCTTGCGAGGTGTAGATTTCACTCATGAGTGAGACCTTGCGTCGTTTCTCCTTTCGTCGGGTCGGGGCGCGTCGTTTCTTTTCACCGCAGGAGAGCGATGCATCGATCCGGTCAGCACTCTTGGGTCCAGACAGGCCTTGCATTGTTTTTACACGCCCAGCAGTGCTTGTGTCGGGAATCCAACTGCACGATGATCCAAAAACCACACAGCGCGGATTGCGATCTCACCAGTCTCCGTCAGCGATGCTGCACGTCGTTTCTCCTGCTCTGTGCGTCGAATCTTCAGTTGCGTTGCAGGCGAGCATCAATTTTCAGCCGCAAAGCCGACGGCGCATCGATTTTTCAGTCGCAGATCGGAGTTGCGTCGATCTTTTACCCGCACAGCGCTCTGTGCGCGGATTTATTCCTCTAAGGCTGCCAGCTTCTCCTTTCAGGGTCCCAGGAACTGGATGAGCACCACAGGGCAGAGTAGGAGTCTCTCCAGAGACTCCAGGTGCTGGCAGAGAGAAGTGTTTGCTGTCCCTGAGACTTCAAACAACAGGAGGCAAGCTCTAAATCAAGCCCTTGGAGATCTTCACAAGATGGAAGGCACACAAAGTCCAGTCTTTGCCCTCTTACTCTGGCAGAAGCAGCAACTGCAGGATAGCTCCACAGGCAGGGCAGCTCTTCTTCCTCAACTCTTCAGCTCTTCTCCAGCCAGAGGTTCCTCTTGGTATCCAGAAGTGTTCTAAAATCTGTGGTTTTGAGTGCCCTTCTTATACCCATTTTCTCCTTTAAAGTAGGCCTACTTCAAAGCAAAGTCTCTCTTGATTGTGAAATCCTGCCTTGCCCAGGCCAGGCCCCAGACACTCACCAGGGGGTTGGAGACTGCACTGTGTGAGGGGAGACTCCGGTGTGAGTGACCACTCCTCCCCTCCCTCCTAGCACAGATGGATCATCAGGAAATGCAGACTACACCCCAAGTGGCTTTGTGTCACTATCTGGTGTGAGGTGCAACCAGCCCAACTGTCAAACTGACCCAGACAGGGAATCCACAAACAGGCAGAGTCACAGAAGTGGTATATTTCAAACACACAACCTTAAAATCAACTTTACTGAAAGATGTATTTTTAAATTGTGAGCTCAGAGACCCCAAACTCCACATGTCCATCTGCTCCTAAAGGGAATCTACACTTTAATCAGATTTAAGGGTAGCCCCCATGTTAACCTATGAGAGGGACAGGCCTTGCAACAGTGAAATTTGGCAATATTTCATTGTCAGGACATATAAAAAACATTACTATATGCCCTACCTTAACCATACACTGCACCTTGCCCTTGGTGCTACCTAGGGCCTACCTTTGGGGTGCCTTACATGAATTTAAAGGGAAGGTTTAGGCCTGACGAGTGGGTACACTTGCCAAGTCGAATTTACAGTTAAAAGTACACACACAGACACTGCAGTGGCAGGTTTGAGACATGATTACAGAGCTACTTATGTGCGTGGCACAACCGGTGCTGCAGGCCCACTAGTAGCGGCGATGCGGCCAGAGACAGTGGGGTTCATGACCAAAGTCTTCATTAAAATAGCTATGACAGCAGCAGACACCCTGTCGTTACGACTTTGGCAGCCTTTTCATATGACCGGCAAAGCTGCGGCAGGCAAGAGACCGCCAGTAATGGAGGTCTTTTGCCCGCCATATTATGAGTTTTCCGCTGCGCCAGCGGGTGAAAACAGCATTTCCGCCCGCTGGCCCAGCGGACAACTCACCACAACATTGACGCCGGCTCGATTATCGATAATCGAGCCAGCAGCAATGTTGTGGTGCATCGGGTGCGACAGCACCCGTTGCGCATTTCACTGCCTGTAATTTGGACAGTGAAATGTGCAACGGGCTGTCCATGGGGTCCCCTGTATTGCCCATGCCTAGTACATGGGCAGTGCAGGGGCCCCCATGTGGCCCCGGACCCCCCCTTTCCGCCAGCCTTTGCATGGCAGTGAGATCACCATGCAAAGACTGGCAGAAAGGGGACTCTTAATCCCCAGGGCAGCACTGCCCTGGCGGATTGCAACTGGTGAGACCGCCAGGCAGTCGACAGGCGGCAACCTGTCGGCGCCACAGGCATGATAGGGCGGTCGGACAGCCCTTTCCAAGGTGGTCTGACCACCATCGTGAGTGTGGCAGTCTTGAGACCCCCACACTCCTAATGAGGGCCAGAGTATCCATAATCTTGGAAAAAGAGAAGAAGCCTGAGGATCGCAACTTGTACCTGCCTATTTTAGTAAACGCAAAAGTAAAGATAGAATTAGAAAAAGTAGTTATTAAAATATCGTTAGTATTATGGGGCTTATGCTACAAGACCAGGTACATCATGACCAGGTGGAATTCAGCCCCAGTAGAAGGGTTGGAGCAATAAAAAACGTAAATCATTTAATTTACATAGCCAATCAATGAACTAGAAGCATGCTGCTCCTCTCCCTCGATGCTAAAAAGCTTTCAATAGACCTGATTGGATCTTTTTAAGAGTGGCGTTGAGGGGTAGGGGTATGAGGGAAAGATTTACCACGATGGCTTGAACAGAATATACAAAAACGTAAAATATGAATAACTGGTCAAGACTCTGAAGCAATAACTATAGAAGGGGGAACCAGACAGGTGTGTCCTTTCTCTGCCTTTCTCTTTGCCATAGGCCTAGAATGGCTGGAACAGCACATTTGAAACAAAGCAGCAATACAAGGGATGAAACTGGGCAGAGACAGATTTAAACATTACCTGTTTGCCAATGAGATCCTTGTGGCACTGGCTGAACTAAAACAACCACTTCACTCTTCAGTAGAGGAACTAAAAGCTTTCTACGAAGTGTTGGGGTTCAAACTAAATTTGACTAAGTTAGAAACTTTGAGGAATAATAGCCTTGAGGGTGATAAAATCTGCCTTGGCGGAAAATCTCCTTTTATATGGAGTACAAATTATCAAATATGAAGAAATTCAAATAGGCCCCACAATAATGACCAAACACGACTCTACTTGACAATGATCAAGACAGTATAATGAGACCAGCAGCATGTGCTGTCAACGTGGGAAATACAAGGGATTGAATGTTGTTTACATATTGATAAAATAGAATGAGTTGTATTAACACCTAAAACAGTGGAAAATAAGAATAAAAACATTGTATGTGACAGTCAATTAATGGCTTTTTTCGATTGAAGAGCCCTTAAATCAGCAATTTAGACAAAAAGCATGCTTTTAACAAGAATTGACAAACCAGAATGGCAACCAAGGTTTGCTCTCCTAAAGCAAAATGTAGGTTACTTGCAGTATAATCTTAGTTTTTTTCAAGAATAAGTGGAAAAAGATGATTGGTGTAATTGGTTCAGAAACATTCAAATATTTTTACAATTAGTGAATTGGGAATTCAAATATAATCCTAATCCCGCAAATCTGGAATGTGTTGTTTTAGAAACGTCTTGCATATATCATCTATCCTCTCTCAATAACAGGTGAAGATTAAAATTAAAGCAGACACTGTAAGGGGAGTTGTAATTATTCTTAAATCTTTATTTATTTACTTTTTCAGGAAATAACATCAACAATAAAAGCCAGAGTGCAGCATCATTCAGTAGCTCATTACATTTTTTTAAATAAAATATTTTTTTATTTGGAAAAGCAGTAGCTCATTACAACACAATTTTTAGCCAGTGTTTTGCCCTATCTAACCAAACAAGACCCACCTCCTGGTGTAAACATGAGGCGCCTCAATATGGGGCAACACTATGTGCAGCAAGCTTTAGCTTGTTTTATGATTAGAGTTACAACCCCCAACCCTCCCTGGAAGAATGCAAGGACAAACGCAAATGAGTCAAATGATTGTAATATATTCAAATACGTGAATCAAAAATATATACATATATAAAGATATTCACACTATAAACAAATATATACACCAAGAATACAAGTCCAAGAGATTCCACCATCATAGTCCGTGGACCAATGGGCCCAAAATGCATGGGCGAGGCCCACACTCAATACCTGAACAAAACGGAGAGAACACTGCTGGGGCATCAGATAGAAATAAAACAAGCACCTCAGGGGGAAGGGAAGGGGGGGCACCTCAGCCGGATGAGTGCACGACGCTAGATCCACGAGGGGGCTCCATGCCCATTGATGTATCCTGGGGAGTGCAAAGCCACAGTCTCTCAAGTCTCTCCAGTGGGTGGGTTGCCCACTGCTTTATCCTGGGGAGTGCAAAGCCACAGTCTCTCAAGTCTCTACAGTGGGTGGGTTGCCCACTGCTTTATCCTGGGGAGTGCAAAGCCACAGTCTCTCAAGTCTCTACAGTGGGTGGGTGGCCCACTGCTGCATCCTGGGGAGTGCAAAGCCACAGTCTCTCAAGTCTCTACAGTGGGTGATTTGCCCACTGCTGCATCCTGGGGAGTGCAAAGCCACAGTCTCTCAAGTGGTTAACGGTCTCCACTGGTTCTGGAGGGGGCTTTGTGCCTAGAGTGCTTCATCCTGCCAAGGACTGAGGTAGTGGATGCCTTTCTCCACTGGTTCTGGAGGGGGCTTTGTGCCCAGAGAGCTACATCCTGCCAAGGACTGAGGTAGTGGATGGATCTCTCCACTGGTTTTGGAGGGGGCTTTGTGCCCAGAGTGCTTCATCCTTCCAAGGACTGAGGTAGTAGATGCCTTTCTCCACTGGTTCTGGAGGGGGCTTTGTGCCCAGAGTGCTTCATCCTGCCAAGGACTGAGGTAGTGGATGGCTTTCTCCACTGGTTTTGGAGGGGGCTTTGTGAACAGAGTGCTTCATCCTGCTCGTGGCGGCCTCAGTAGCATTGGAATCTTTGGCGCTCACTGGCCTGCAGTGCTTGTTGCGGTGGTGTCCTGTTCAGCAGTGCTGGTGGCGGCGGTGTCCTTGGCAGTGGTTCTGGTGGCAGCGGTGTCCTGTTCAGCGGTGCTGGTGGCAGCGGTGTGCTGTTCAGTGGTGCTGGTGGAGGCGTGTCCTTGGCTGCAGTGCTGGTGGCGGCGGTGTCCTGTTCAGCGGTGCTGGTGGCGGCGGTGTCCTTGGCAGCGGTGCTTGTTGCGGTCTTGTCTGCCGTGCAGGTTTTCCCAGACTTGCCGGTTTTACTGTGCCTCTTCCCGGCTTTGGTGGCAGATTCTTTTCCTCTCTCCTGCCGGGCACTGGCCAACTTTTTATGCTTTTGAGGTGGGGGACTGTCCGTGCTCTGGCTCCTTGCCACACTGGCTGCCCTGCTGCCTGGCGCACTCCAGAAGCCGGTTACTACTGGCACCACTGTTCCTGTAGATGTTGTGGCTGAGGTGCTGGGTTGGGACATGGAGAGGCAGACCCTAGGAGACTGAAGGGGTGTTGGAGGTGAGGGAAAGAGGTCAAGGTTGGACAGGAAAAGTTTTTTGGGCACACTGGGACGTGTAGATGGAGGGGATTTGGGAGTGGAGGAAGAGGTAGTGGTTGTAGGAGGTGCACGTTTGCTGACTTTGGGTGAAGGTGCATGGGCTGGAGGCTGTCGTGAGGTGGATGGCTGTTGGGTGGGTGTGTGGCTGCGTTTGTGTACCTTGGGAGCAGGGCTCACAGACACACTGGGAGAGGACACAGGGGATGTGTGAATGGGAGTGGGGGTGGTGAGTGCACGTGAGCAGGTGTGGTGGTGGGTGTGCTGGTGATGGAGGTAGTGGCTGACGATGTAGTGCATGCAGGTGTGAGTGGAGATGAGACAGGGAGGGAGGAGGGAAATGAGGAGGAGGGGGACACAGTGGAGGCAGTGGATGTTGGTATGTCTGCATATGTATGATGCTTGTGTGAGTGCCTGTGGGATGTGTGGTGCTTATGTTTGCCTGAGCTTCCCTTGTGTGTTGACGTGTGTGTATGCTGGTCTGATGGTGTGCTTGGCATAGGCTGAGGTACAGAGGTTTGGGTCTGGGTGGAGGAAGTTGGAGGGGGGAGGCTAGAGACAGGGACAATGGCTGCCATCAGTGCTGAGGCCAGAGTCTGAAAAGCTTGCTGTTGGGCTGCCTGACCAGAATGAATGCCCTCCAGGTATGCAATGGTTTGCTGCAACTGCCTCTCTACACCCTGGATGGCATTCAAAATGGTTGACTGCCCAACAGTGAGGGACTTGAGGAGGTTAATGGCCTCCTCACTGAGGGCAGCAGGGGTGACAGGGGCAGGGGCTGAGGTGCCTGGGGCGAAGGAGATGCCCACCCTCCTGGGTGAGTGGCCAGGGGGCAAAGGCTGAGGGGCTGCTGGGAGGGCGGTGCTGGTAGGGGGGGTGGCGGCTGTACCTGTAGATGCGGGGGGCACAGATGGGCCCGCCACCGCTAGGGAGCTCCCATCAGAGGAGGAGTCCGTATCACTGGTCTCAGCTCCTGTCGCCACCGTGGAGCTCCCCTCGCCCTCCGTCTCACTGGTGAATTCAGACTCCATTGTGTCACCCTCCAGGGCCATGTGGGATGCAGCTCCCTCCTGCTCCGGTGCCACTGCTCCTCCGCCTGATGATGCTAATGCACACAAGAACAGGGAGACCACAAAAAGGGGGGCAAGAAAGAAGAAAGACATGTTGAGTGCATGCAATACCGCTACCGTTGGCGGACACTACAGACACAGAAGCCCCCCTGCACTACGCCGTGCACTTGGAGTTCCCTCATCAATCACAGGGACATGGGTTACAAGGCTATGCCCGATTCCTGCACACATGGATGTCACAAGATCCTGACTACAATAGGTGTAGTTGGCTCTGTACTGGGGTGGGGTGCCACAGGGCCTGCCTTCAGAAGGGACCTTGCCTACTAAACTTGCCCTGGCCTAGGGGAACCCACACCCCACATCCCCCACCCAGACACCTACAATGCGCGCTGAATCAGCTGAATGAGAGTGTACTCACCCCCTTGTGGCTGCTGTGATGCCCTCAAGCACCCATCCAACTCCGGGTACGCCACTGCCAGGATCCGGAACATCAGGGGGGTCATGGTGCGATGGGCACCCCTCCCACGTTGGGAGGCTATCCCTAGCTGGGCCTCCGCCGTCTTCTAGCTGCAGCGGCGAATGCACTCCCATCTTTTCCAGCAGTGGGTGCTCCGTTTGTGGTAGACCCCCAGGGTCCCGACTTCCTTGGCGATGGCACGCCAAATATCCTTCTTCTGGTGGGCGCTGACCTACAGGAATAGTACAGGGGAAAAGGAGAAGATATAACCGTTCACACTGTCACAGTCACTGGCCCACATCCCTACCCTTGCCATGACGCACATGCACTCACCGTCGTTTAATGCACACCTCATTCTACCCCCCTATCTTTCATCCACACCACTCCAAATAGCCATTGCCCATACAGCATGCTCACAGTGTACTCACCTGTTTGTCTGGAGGACCGTGGAGTAGCGTGTACTGGGGGAGGACCCAATCCACTAGTTTCTCCAACTCCTCCGTGCTGAAAGCAGGGGCCCTTTCCCCAGACACACGAGCCAGTGTCTCTTCCAGACTGAGGTCACAGCAGCACTTGCAGTATAGGTCCTCTCCTGTCGAAGATCAGGTATCAAGTGAGTGAACAGAGAGAAAATGGCAGGCACGTCCGCGACGGTGCATTCCGTCACCACCGGCGTACATCGTCATTGGCTCCTGGGGCCCATAGGGTCCAATGTTAAACAATGCAGGATTGCGCCGCGGTCTTCGACCGCCTACCGCGACGGTGTACAACGCCAGCGCAGTTACCTCATACCCCTTTGTCCCACTTTACAGGACAGGCAGACGCCCTTTCAGGGGCCCACATGATTGCGTCACACTTATCCAGGCCTTGCTTAAACACTAATACAGCCATATGTTGATTTGCAAACATTTTCCGATTAAGTTGTGTTTACGTACCTCAGAGTTGGTTGACTCTCTGCTCGCTTTTCTCGCGGTGAGGAGATGGCGGCATCCTCCGGTGTACAGACCGCTGGTGGACCTGTCGACAATAAAGGAGCGACATGTGATTATCACCTACAGACTTGATCGTACCACAATCCTGGACTGTGTGCCCAGTTGGAGCCAGATCTGATGTCAGCTATCCGCCATCCCACAGGAATCCCCCCTCTAGTGCAGCTGCTGTCAGTACTCCATTTCCTAGCAAGTGGGTCTTTTCAAACAACAGTGGCCATAGCATCAGGGATGTCCCAGCCTATGTTTTCCAATGTGTGGTCCAGAGTGTTGTCTGCCCTGCTGAAACACATGCAGAGCTACATCGTGTTCCCTCAGGTGGAGGATTTGCCTACAGTGAAAGGTGACTTCTATGCCCTGGGACATATCTCAACATCATAGGTGCCATTGATGGGACACATGTGGCCTTGGTCCCCCCACGCAGGAGTGAACAGGTGTACAGAAACCGGAAGAGTTACCATTCGATGAATGTGCAGATGGTGTGTTTGGCCGACCAGTACATCTTCCATGTGAATGACAAATTTCCTGGCTCAGTGCATGACGCTTACATTCTGAGGAATAACAGCATCCTTTATGTGGTGGGGCAACTCCAGAGGCACTGTGTGTGGCTATTAGGTGAGGACATGGACCCTATACAGTGTGAATAGGTGTTTGGGTCTGGGGATGTCCCTATGAGTTAGTGTATGTCTAACAGTTGTCCCTCGTCATTTGCAGGTGACTCTGGTTACCCCAACCTGTCATGGCTATTCACCCCTCTGAGGAATCCCAGGACAAGGGCAGAGGAACGCTACAATGAGGCCCATGGGCGAACTAGGAGGATTATAGAGAGGACTCACCAAAGAAGGTATGCCAGATCATCGTGGCCTGCTGTATGCTTCACAACTTGGCTTTGCGACAACAGGTGTCTTTTCTGCAGGAGGATGGTCCAGATGGAGGTGTTGTGGCAGCTGTGGAGCCTGTGGACAGTGACAACGAAGCAGAAGAAGAGGACATAGACAACAGGAACACGGTGATCCACCAATCCTTCCAGTGAGACACAGGTAAGAAGACAACACTGCCTGCTACATCTGATTTAATTCTACTACCTCTCATCTGTCTGTCATTTTCACCCAGTGTATGGTCACTGAGTTGTCACTTTCCCTTAGGATTTCACAGATGTGGGTCCCACTGTGTGACATCTGCTTTGTTTCCACATGGACTAGAGCTGTGTGACATAGGTATGTTGACAATACAATGGACATTGCTATTTCCCTCAGTTATTGCAAATACACAATTGTGAAAGCACAGACTGACTCCAGATTGTTTTGTGATTTAAGGGTGTTTAATTAAGTGCAAAATAGTGGAGGGGGTTGTAAAATTGCCAGGGGTGATGGTGGAGGAATGTCCATGGCAGAGCACAGTCTATTAGTCTCACCGGTGCATTGTCCAAAGGGGCATAGGAAGTGGAGCTGGGGCAGTTTAAGTATGGACAGGGTGACAATGTGGGACAGAAGGATGACATTCAGGGTGGTCTCATTTCTTGGCGGGGGTCTTGCCATTGTTCTCTGTCTTTGTCCTGGATCTCAGGGACCTCTTGCGGGGTGGTTTTCCATCTGCAGGGGGTGGGGTGCTGGTGTCATGGTCCTGTGGCGGTGCCTCCTGTCCACTAGCGCCGGCGGAAGTGGTGGGCAGTTCATCGTCCAGGATAGTGTCAGGGGCCCCTTGTTGTGCCACAGTGTCCCTCCTGGTGTTGACGAGTTCCTTCAGCACCCCTACAATGGTGCCCAGGGTGGTATTGATGGATTTTAGTTCCTCCCTGAAGCCCAGATACTGTTCCTCCTGCAGCCGCTGGGTCTCCTGAAACTTGGCCAGTACCGTTGCCATTGTCTCCTGGGAATGGTGGTAGGCTCCCATGATGTTGGAGAGGGCCTCGTGGAGAGTGGGTTCCCTGGGCCTGTCCTCCCCCTGTCGCACAGCAGCCCTCCCAGTTCCCCTGTGTTCCTGGGCCTCTATACCCTGAACCGTGTGCCCACTGCCCCAATGTCCCTGGTGTTGTTGGGGTGGTGGGTTATCCTGGGTTTCCTGTAGTGGTGGACACACTGCTGATTGACGTGTCCTGGGGACAGAGGTATGGGCCTGCTGGGTGGGTGCTGTGCTGGTGTTTCCAGAGTGGGGTTGCTCTGTAGTGGCCTGTGACAGTGTGAGGGGAACTGACTGTCCTGAGGTCCCAGATGGGCCGGGCTGGTCACCTTGATCCAGTTGGACAGAGCTGCTGTTATCACTGTGGGCCTCTTCTGTGGGTGGAGTGGACATGTCTGGACCCTACTGTCCGGTGACATTGGGTAGGGGTCCTGCAGGAGTGTAAAGGCACGATTATTGCATCTGTGTGTGCCATGGTGTGCAATGGGTGGGTGACCCTGTACCCCAGTGCTTGCATTCCTGTGTAGGACCTTGTGTGATAATGGTTTAGGGGGGTGTATGGGTATGTGCAGTGGACATGCTTTGGTGATGGGTGTCCATGCTTTGGTGTTACATGCAGGGCTTGGGTTTGGGATGTGTGGTTTGTGATATTGGGACATACGTGAGGAGTTGGAGTGATGGAGGTGAGGGCGAGGATGGGGGTATGTGATAGCATGCAGGTGGGTGGGGGATGAAGTAGTGAAAGATTTGCCTTACCAGAGTCCATTCCTCCAGCTACTCCTGCAAGGCCCTCAGAATGCAGTATAGCCAAGACCTGCTCCTCCCATGTAGTGAGTTCTTGGGGAGGAGGTGGGGGTCCGCTGCCAGTCCTCTGAACCGCAAGGTGGTGTCTTGAGACCACGGAACACACCTTCCCCCGTAGGTAATTCCACCTCTTCCTGATGTCATCCTGTGTTCTTGGGTGCTGTCCCACTGCGTTGACCCTGTCCACGATTTTTCACCATAGCTCCATCTTCCTAGCTGTGGTGGTGCTCTGCACCTGTGATCCGAATAGCTGTGGCTCTACCCGGATGATTTCCTCCACCATGACCCTGAGCTCCTCCTCAGAGAACCTGGGGTGTCTTTGCAGGGCCATGGGATGGTGTGGGTGATGTGTGGGGTGGTGTGTGTTATGATGTGTGGGGTGATATTTAGAGGTGTGTTGTGTGAGGTGCTTGGATGTTGTGTGAGTGATGGTGTAGGGTGCCTGTGGATGCTATTGTTCTTTCTGGTGGTGTCTCTCCCTGGCCTTCTGTCACAATTGTTGACGTAAGGGTTTGTGGGTGATGTGGGTGTGTGTTTTATATTGTATTGGATCTGTGGGAGTGGTGTGTGTATGTGTATCAGGTGTGTGTATTTCGAATTGTCCAATGGGGATGTGTTTTGTAAATGTGTGTGTATTTTGAGCGCAGCGGTGTGTACCGCCAATGGAATACGGAGGTTGAAAGACCGCCGCGTGGATTCGTGGGTCGTGATAGTGTGGGCGTATTCCTGTTGGCGTGACGGTGGAGGTTTTGTTATCGCTAGTTTATCACTGACCTTTGGTGTGGCGGACTTGTGTGGGTGTCTGGATTTTGGCGGATTCCGAGCTGTGGGTCATAATGACCGTGGTGGAATTCCGTGGCTGCGGCGGTGTGTTGGCGGTCTTTTGCACGGCGGTAAGCGGCTTTTACCGCCAATGTTGTAATGACCCCCATAGTTTGGTTGGCAAAGCACGTATTGGTCTTGTTTTCAAATCAGTACTATTCTGTAAATGTGTTCTATTTCCTTTCCAAATTGCTCTCACAGCAATGAATAGCCCAATAGTGTTGACCCGTCCGTCAATTGGAGTCATCGTGTGTGTGAACTCCTGGTGCCGCTTGTGCCGGCTGGAGTAAAAAAGTAGTCAGTAGGTCCCAGATGTCTCAGGGCGTGGAGCCAGGGGGAAGCAATTCAGCATATACAGATAGTTGATCCTTAGAACAAATGAGATCAGCCAACCATTCTTTGAATTTTGGCACACTCCCTCGACCCCATATACAAGCAATCCTGAATTTAGCCAAAAGCAGGGCTAATGCAACATATCTTCTGGAACTGGCCTCTACCCTTCAGTGTGTCCTAGCAGGGCCACTAGAGGAGTAAGTGTCATAGTTTGACACACCATGGCCTCAAGGGTCACTGAAATGTCATCCCAGTAAGACCATATTGGGCCTCACAACCATGTGAGGTGGAGGGAATTTGCTTCTGCCATGACACATCTGTCACAGTAATCATTAGACCATAGGCTGAAGCGATATAGCTTGACTGGAGTGTAGTATATACGATGAGGAAATTTATAATATATTTTACGGAGCCTGCTACTAGAGGATATCTTGGCAGTTTGGATGCAGCAATATCTCCATTCTGTGTCTGTGATAGTAATTCCCATATCTGTTCCCACTGAGTCCTTACACTCACCTCAGCAGAGGGAGCCTCTATTTGGACTGCTTGGTGCAATCGAGAAATTAAAAGAGGAGGTGTGTCCACTTGGAGTGGGACATGCAAAGTCTAAAATGTAGGGGGTTCAAGCGGGAAATTGGGAGTAGCCACTCATATGTTGTGTCTCAATCTGATGTACAAGAAGCTACCCAATGGAGTAGGAGTCCTGCCTTCAAAGACATTTCCCAGGACTCCAACTTTCCCTCACAACAAAGATTTCCCCGTCCTGTCATAACTCTAGCTTGGGGGAATTGCCTACAAGTGTTCTCATGTGTGACAGGGAATAAAGGATGATATGATAGTGGAATGAGTGGGGAGTACAATAGATGTTTGTTCAGTTTACAGGCCATCTCATGCCATGCTTTTGGTGTGTACGCCACTGTGGAGTCTTCTAGTGTAGTGGAAGACAACAGAAATCCCAAGTATGAGGCCGGTGGGACAGGAGCCTTATATCCTTGTCCAATGGCTGTGTGACAGGTATGGTGTGGGTTGGTACCAATGTATCACAAGCTGAGCCTGTGCGCGCAGATTATAAAAGCTCCAAGTCCGGTAGTTAAAATCCACCTTTGGAAAATGGTAATAAGAGGATGTCCCCGTTTATGCATGGTTGCTTGCCAACCCATGCTATATTTAGTAGTTGAGTTCAAGAAGCTGAAAGAACCTACGCCTTAATGGTATGGGGATATTTAAGATTAAATATAGAAATTTAAGTAGGATGATCATTTTCATCAGGCGATGCAGCCAGCCACTGATAGAGGTAGGGCGATCCAGTGCGTACTGCTATCAGTGATAGCGTTTAATGCAACCCCATAGTTTACTCTAATAAACTCCTCCTTATCCCTTGATATCACAACGCCTCGGTAGCAGAGGTCAGAGTGAGACCACTTCAGTGGAAAGTCTGTCGTGAACAATTGCATTATTGCTGTGAGGAGGAACAGCTGGGATTTTTCCCAATTAATTTGCACACCTGATAGTTCGCCAAATCGGTGGAATTTACGAAGCACCCCATTGAGGCTGACCTGAGGATCCCATAAATAAAGGGCAATGTCGTCAGCATACAAGGTGACTAGTATATGCCTAGAAGGGTAGCAAGTTGCATATTCACGGTGGCAATGTCAAAATTTGGCTGCTAAGGGTTCCACTGCTAAGGCAAATAGTAACAACGACAATGGGTAGCCTCTGGTGATGTGTATCGGAGGTGAGATCGAGCCATTAATTTTAACTCTTGCCACTGTGGCCACTTGGTGTGTAAAAAGAAAGGCTATCCATGTCAAGAAAGAGTGGGGAAATCCAATCTGATGAAGTATAATCATTTGGAAGTCCCATTCTAATTAATTAAACACCTTGGTGGTATCTTAAAAAAAAAACACAACCACAGCTAGGTCAGGGTTTTTATCATAGAGTAGTGCAAATAGAGTGCGTAGGTTCTAAGATGTAGATCTACCCAGGATAAGCCCTGATTGATCTGGTCTAACCAGGAATGACATGGGAGGTGCCAACCGGTTGGCCGATACTTTTGCTAATATTTTAAAATCACAGTTAATAAGAGACAGTGACCTATATGACTCACATCTATCCAGCGGCTTCCCTCGCTTAGGCAGTGTAATGATCATGGCTTCACTCATGGTTGGAGGGAGTAGGCCAGTGGATCTCGCCTCTTGATATACCTATATTAAGACCAGTATTAGAGTAGCTATGTAAGTTTTATAGAAGTCTGCGGGTAGCTCATCTGGCTCTGGAGCCTTACCCATCTGCAACTGCATGATAGCTTCCCTGATCTTATCCTCTATGATATCTTCTGCCGGGTAGTTGCGCTGGTCGTCGCTCAACCAACCCAGTGCTACATCTTCTAGGTAGGCATCCGTGTCTGCAGGTGTTGACCAACGGAACGTGTACAAGGAATTATAAAATGAGGGGAATGTGTGAAGGATCTCTGGTGTATGTCTGTATTCGATCTCATTCTCATCATATACCTTCAAAACATCATTGGCTGAGTGTGTTTTGCGTGTCATTTTAGCAAAAGTGTAGCTTGGATGTTCCCCCTCCCAGAGGCTATGGCAAATTTGCCACAGGCGAGGCTCTGTCTGTCGTGTCTTGATAGTCAGAGAGGTTTTCCCTAATGTGTTGGTCTACCCTAGGATCATCTTCCTGGATGTCGCAATCTTCTAAAGCTTTAAGTTCGAGTTCCATCTTATACATGCGATCCACAAGGATCGGAGCACACCTCCACTCTTAGCTATACAAAGTCTGCAAATCATGACCTTCAAGGCCTATTGAGGGCACTGCATCTTTATTCCTGGGAAAGAAGTCAGCTACTTCAATTTCTATCTCTTTGTGGAAAGGAGCATCAAGGAGGGCCGTCAGGGAGAGTCCCCAAGACACGTGTAGGTTGGTGTAGGTGGGGATGTGCAATGTCATTAGCAATGGCGAATGGTCCAAGTATGTGCGTGTGGGGTGAGTAACTGTATGTATCCATGGCCCCACCCCTCTGGAAACAATCAAGTCACGACTATCTGTATACGGAATAGTATGTGCCCTACTGGGTAGCTGTGTGGAGTGTCCTCCATGCATCCAACAAATAATGTTCTGCCATGATGTCTTGTATGTGGTGGGCAGCAGTGCAGTGATAGGTTTATGGACTATGAGAGCGATCAAGAGATACATTCAAGGCAACAATGAAATATCGCCCTTGCGTGGGAGGCTAGTTTACCCAAGAGAGTGAGCATCCGCTCTGAGTGTCATTTAATGCGCCCTCTGAGATATATGGTACACTCCTGCGCACAAGGGTAACCGTCCCTCTGGTGCCAGCTGTAACGCAGTGTCTCGGTCTTGATAGTTTATTAGCCTGCCAATTATTGTTCTTGATGGTGCTCCTGGGGAGGTCTGGACATTAGGGCTCTATGAGCCAATTCTACAATGAGCACTTTCGAGAAGGAGGGCTCACCGAAGAGGGTAGTTAGGGGTCACTCCACGTAGTCTTCCATTCTGCCTGTGTTGGCAGATCTCAAGATGCCCAGGATTCACAAATTGTTCTGGTAAGACCTTGCTTCTAGGTCTTCGTTTTTAGTCGCAATTATCTTAAGTACTTTTTCCATGTTTAAGAATTGCTCCCCATGTGTCTAACTGTGTCTTCCATTACAGATAGTTGCTGCCCTGCTTCCTTGAGGTGGCCATTGTGTTTTTCTATTTTTCAGGTAACAGTGTCCATTCGAGTACACATGGTGTCCAATTTTGTTTTGATGGCGGATGGGCTTTGTTTCATAGCGAGCAGTAGCCTTTTCATGTCTGTTTCATCTGTGAGACGATCAGAGGGAGGGTGGTCTGATTGGATTTTGTCTGCTGCTCCAGGTGGCGCCCCAGTGGAGCACTTGGCATCAAAATGTATTTTAGATTGTCTGCCAACTGTCTTATTCATGCTGCCTACAGAGCAATGAGCAGTGGGGGAGTTGGTGTGCACTAGACCAGGATGATCTGACAGCATTTCAGCAGGTTATCTACTACATTATGACTGTGTAACTTGGGTTTAGTGTCACATGAGCTGTAACCACAGCCAGGTGGTGGGGATAGCCACTGACCCAATGATGGGTGGTGATAGTCAGCTAGGATGGAGCAGGGAACTCAGCCTTACCCTTATCTTTGGTGTGTTCCTGTCAGGCAGAGCAACACTTCCTCAGGATATGCATGAAGCTCTACAGGTCCCACCTCCAGACACCTCCAAATCTGAATGCTTTTATAGCACAGATTCTTGGAGTGGTCTGACGGGGGGAAGGGTGTGGGATGGGGTCAGCAAGGAAGGATTGCTATACCACCATCCATAAAATTCTGGTCCAACTGACAATATGTGTCATCCTTATCAGAGAAAATAAACACTTGTAATCACACCTGTCAATTCTGGCCCATCGCATGATGTTTGTTGCAATTTCCAAATGGTTCCAGCACACTCGCATTCGTACATATAATACCAACATTCCCACTGATAGCCTTGTATGAATCAAAAGATCTGCAAGCCAATTCACATACAACAAAAATGCCAAAATGCAAAGCAACTAAACAAATTGTGCATTAATGATTGGTAACCGTTCGTCGTACAATAATCTCAATGCGCCAAGAGAAATGAACCTTGCAAGTATCTTAGTTCAGGATAAAACACTAAAGAGATGAAAGTAGATCACCTTACCGTACAGAACACAGCCTGTTCAGTGTTTGCGCAGAAAGGAAAGCAACTTCCTTATGCAAGTACGCGCTCCACTGAAGAAAGAAGAAAATGCCCAGGAAATCGGGAGTCGTGTTATCGCAGCAGCAATGAAAGTGTAGGCAAAGAGGAGAAGAATCTTCCAGGCTGGGACCTCACAGAGGAGGATGAAAATCTGCACAGGGAACGAGCTGACCTTTAAGAGGAATCTGGAAAAGAATAGTGAGCATCAGTTGCTGGGCGGGGCCAGTTTTATACTAGCTTCCACACCCAAGATGGTGGCTGTGCAGCTTGCTGGGAATTGTAGTCTCCTACAGACTACTACAAAAATGACAGGAAGTAATGCAGCACAACTATAACACACAGATGTATAAACAACAAGTATTTAAGCCTAAAAATATAAAACATGCTATATAATACCATAAGGTAACAAAACAGATTAATGAGAAAACGAGCAATGAGATCACCAGTTGGCTTTGTAGGCTGTTTCATGAGCCTTCCCATATGATGGTTTGGCACACAATGGTAATAATGATCGCATGGGTAACTTAGTTGGGACGGGCCCTAGATCACGCACCAGCTGTGTTTTGACAGTTTGTTGCCTGAAAACCCCAGTCCCACTACACCCCTGTGGTCTCCAATCAGGGGTAGGAGGGCAAGAGCAGACCAGGGCCCACCCAGGCAATGCGTTGGTCACTTAGCGTTGGTAGGGCAGGTTCAAGCTGTTAAAGTCTGAATGTTGCAAGCATCTTTACCCTCTGATAATGCAGGGAGTATCACAGGAGGCAATGGACTATGGCTATGGGTAGTTTTAGGCCTCACCTGCCTTGATTTGCCATGTCAATAAGTGCAGATTATCCCAGTAAGAGAGTGCGGCCTCTCAGAGTTGTAGTGGCGGTGAACTCCGCACAGTACAGTTCTAAATGGTCGTATTTGCTAAGTAGAGACATTCAAAGCCGGTCAGTATGAGGCAGTTACAATAATATTAGGCATATGTCCCAGGTTATGGCTGCTCAAAAATACTACCTGTACAGATGTTTTTGCTAATGTTTCCTACCAGGCATCAATTGTATTGCAGAGCACAGAGTTTAATTGTAAAACAGTGTGATGATGGTGAGTCATCAAAGCCTTAATGTTGTCAGACGGGGAAAGCAGGTGGTGTTTTGGTTACCGAGGGCCTGACCTGTGCCTCCCTCGCTTCCAGCAGTATGCCCCTGGTCCCCGTGTGAGCCTTTATCCTGCCACGGCTCTGACAATGTTCAGACACCCTACTATCGCTGCGGCTGGGCGGTGCTCTTCACCTGATCTCCAGCGGCACAGCAGGTCTCCTCTCCTGGCCTCCGACAACGTCGGGCCACCCTATCCTCAGGTAGGCCCACCTCCAGCCCCACGCGGTGAGGCCGGGTGACAGAAGCCACTAATAGCTCAAATTAGGAATGGAGCACACCTAAACAAGTGAAAGGGATTACAATTTCTAGTTCAATACATGGAATCCATAATACTGTTGAGAAATTTGATAAATAGTCGTACTGTAATTTAAGAGAAAAATAGATCCTGAATGCTTCTCCAAAGGCACCTTGTATATATATACTTCCTAAAATACATAAAAATAGGACAGCACCACCAGGTAGACCTATCATATCAGGATTGGACTCGCCCACTGAAACCCTATCCAAATATATTGACAGTTACTTACAGCCGTTTGTCAAAAACCTTCCTTCTTATTTACAAGACACACGTGATGTTCTGACTAAGTTGGAAGACGTCACCTGGTCTTCAGAAATGATGTGGGTAACTTTGGATGTCAGCTCCCTTTACACTTGCATACCCAAGAATAGAGGCCTGGAAGCAACGTGTCACTTTTTGGCCAATAGATCGGCCTCTTATTTGGAACACACCAACATGTTAGTGGAAATGATTCGGTTTATACTTGATAACAACGTCTTCATTCATGAAGGAAAATGGTACAAACAAGCACAAGGTGTGGCGATGGGCTCACGCTTCTCACCATCTTATGCAAATTTGTACATGGGACTGTTTGAGAAAACACATCTGTGGTTGAATGGCCCTCCCAATCTAACTGAACACATATTTTTCTGGGGAAGGTACATTGATGATGTACTCATGATCTGGACAGGTGATGAGTCACAGTTGGTCGAATTTGTTCTGTATATCAACAACAATGATTTTAACATCAACATGACATATGAATACAGCAGAGATCGAATCAACTTTCTTGACTTAGAAATATTTATAGAGAACAACTGTGTACATACTAATTTACATCGCAAATCGACAGCCTGCAATGCATTGCTACATGCCAGGAGTGCCCATCCTACTACACAGATCAAAGCTATTCCTTTTGGAGAAATGGTTCGGGTGAAGAGAAATTGCAGCAATGACAGACTCTGTGAATTAGAACTAAACAGATTAGTCACCAGATTTACCCATAGAGGCTATTCTAATACTACTTTGAACAGTGCAAGAACCAAACTCAACAAGCTACCTAGATCAGTGCTGTTGAGAAATAGGAAAATAAAGGATGCTAAATCAGAAAAGACAATATCGTTCTGTACCTCCTACTAAAGACGCAGTCAGGAGACATTCCGGTTCGCGTTACATACACGGAAGGACTTTCGACACAGTCCTAACGGACTACAAACTAGGTAGGAGACGGCATTAAGGGTTCTGTGTGTGAGGACTTATTGCGTGTATGCACTGTATAGTAATTAGCATACACATATATTTAACAATCTTAAATTGTTTGGATGCCGAGAATTACTTTGGCAGTAGGGTTTTCTGGCTCTTTTCTATTACTTGCTACAAGACTTTGCGTGATGAACAATCCGTTAAGTTTTCTGTTTGTACAACTTATTACAGGTTACGCAGTGTATAAATCACCCACACCTGTGAACTGCACATTTGGATTTTATTGTATAAACAACTACAGGTTAGTGATACTCTTGGGCTTACTGACTTCGGGACACCTTTGTTGCTATCTTCATTTGACATGGTTTACTGACCTTGTCCTTTTGTAGCTCTACAGTGCTGCTGCATCTAAATTGATTCACCCAATCTGAAACAGGACATTCTATTTACAAAGAATACAGAAAAATAAGGTACAAGACATAAACATCTAAATTTTCATTTTACACCACTCAGCTCTTTATTAGAGCCATTTACTCATGGTCAGAATAGATATTTCCTTTCACTTGAACATATGGTGACAGGATATCGTGTTGCTGACTTACTTGGTGCAACAACTAACATTAACTTGCATGAACATAGCATGCACTTCTTACTTCCCTCTTTCTACCTGATAATTATTGTCTTCTTTCTGGCATTTCAATTAATACAAAAGCTACTTTTTTAGATATATTGTGTAAGTCTGATACTACTTTGAATACATAGAATTTTGTTGGCATGTTGACTGGTGTTTTGATGTAGAGGTCCTTTTCTTATCACACTTTTAGGTGCTTAGATGTGTTCACACGTAGTTGGTGTGTGGTATCACATTGGATTTTAAAATTCACTTTTTGGTGCAAGATGTTAGATTGGTCAAAGTATTTATGGAAAAACAAGTGATATTAAGAAATGATATGATTTGTTTTATCAGCCGTGATAAAGTCCCGCTTGGGACGAAACACGTGTCGGCTGAATTGGAGTATGGCTGAATTGGATTGTTGATCTACAAATTTATTTTCTACATCGGTCTGCAATGGATTATTAAATTACATGTCGATTTTCCACATTGGATGACAAGAACTTTCAGTGCAACAAACCAATGAATTGGACATTACTCGGCTACTGATGAACTTATTGCAGCATGAGGCTTGGACATTGCCAAAACACAAAATACGAGGCTGTGACTAAGTCATAGGTCTTGGGACAAATGTGTGGTGTTCTTGCTTATATTTGACTTGGCTTTATTCTATATTTCTTGTTGGTCTTTCACAAATCTTTTGTTGTACACATGCACATTTTATAGATATGCTTGGTATTAAAAGTATTGTAACAGTACAGTCTCGGATACATCATACACCATTGTCTTACAGCGTAGGTCTATTTTTCTCTTAAATTACAGTACGACTATTTATCAAATTTCTCAACAGTATTATGGATTCCATGTATTGAACTAGAAATTGTAATCCCTTTCACTTGTTTAGGTGTGCTCCATTCCTAATTTGAGCTATAAGTTGTTGGTACAAGTTTTCTTGTCCCAGAATACATGTTTGACAACAGGCATGTTCAGAATGTATTGAGCACCAATACTACACTCTACACTAATGGGAATGTGAGGCCATATAGCAAGGTTTTCTGTTGTCATGTTAGTTAATTGATTTCTTAAACCGGCCAGCACTTCTCTTATTAGAGGATATAAAAATTATTTACTGAACTATCACTCATAAAATTGAACATACTTAGAAAACATGGACCAGTTCAATGATGACAGAGAACAAATCTTCTCTACAATGTTTTCAGAACAAATGGAGACATTTGCAAACACAGGAACAAGGAGCAATCAGTCAGAGGGAATGAGAAAGAAATACATTAGATTAGAAAAATTGAGAAAACAGGAATTGTCCCGTTGGTGGGACGCCACAGTACTATAGAAATACATAAACGATAAAAAAGTTCCAAGAGGTCTTAGAATTGTAATATTTCCATCTTTTGATGATCTTTCACCACAACTTCTACAACAATGGGAACAACTCCTATTTGAAACATCTAAGGGCATGATGACTATATTAATTCAACACGCTGAGCAGAAAAGAGAAAAATTATTAAAGGAAATACATGACCTAGAAGTGGAAATAGGGGATTTGAACCTTCCAGAAGTGAAGGACAAAAATGACAGGATACTAAAAGAAGTACTAGAGAGACATCAAACATATATTAAGGACAAAAAGATGACCAAAATAAGGAGAGATGAGAGGGACTATAAGGAAGGACGGATATATACCTTTGCAAAAAGATTTGATGGCATTTCAATCAAATCGATAGTGAAAGAGACAAACAGGAACGGGCAAACTTCTGAAAGTGAATCTGAAATTTCATTAACATCAGGGGATCAGGAACAAGAAGTACAAAGCGACAGTTCTAACTTATCTTCAGACACAAACTTGAATGCCCCTTCTGGTTTTTTACGAGAGGCCAAGAGATATCGTCTTGGCAACAGGAGGAAGTTTCCCCAAACTGTACTACCAAATGCAAAAGAACACAAAGAGGAAAAAGGAAAAGGGGCGGCTGGCTTTACCAACCCTACGGGTGTACAAACCAGAGCGTCCAAGAACAGATACCAAAAAACTTAGCTACAACATATTCTCAGATGATACAAGTTGAGGCCGACTGTGCACACAATGATGAGATTGCAATTGTCAACTTGTTTGACTATGTCCTATCTAATGAACAAATAAAAATATTGGGAAAAGGTCTGGGATTTTGTCTCACTAGCCACTGTAATATGACTCAGGTACAGATTGATCTATACAAATTTCTAAGACAATTGAAATTAAAAAAGTACTTTGTAGAAAAAGGGAAAAGCATACATCCAGAAATATTAGACATATCACCCAGCACGTATACCATAAAGGATATTGAGGACATTCAAACCTTAATCTCACTTAGTGACACTGAGACTGTGGCCAATGACACTCAACAAATTCTGAATGATCTAAATGTCACACAGGACTTGTCCCTAAGTAGTGGCTTGAAACCTAAATCTTTATTTACACCAGTATTAGTTGGGGACAATGCTATAGACACGTTCCAGAAATTAGTGGTGGAGGATCTTGACAAACTTGAAAAAAAGATTGTTGAGGGCAAATCACACATCTCATTCAACATCAGCATGAAAGAAAGACTGGCACTTAAAAACCTAACCAATAATCAAGATATAGTAATAAAGGAAGCAGACAAGGGAGGAAACATAGTCATTCTCAATAGATCAGACTATATCAATGAAATTAATCGACAACTAGGGGATAATATATCGTATACAAAACTAAAAGACAATCCCTTATCTAGAATCGTTCAGGAATTAGAGATATTGTTACGTAAATGGGTTGAACAATGTCTAATTTCGGACGCTGAATTCAAATATATCCTGAATGCTTCTCCAAAGGCACCTTGTATATATATACTTCCTAAAATACATAAAAATAGGACAGCACCACCAGGTAGACCTATCATATCAGGATTGGACTCGCCCACTGAAACCCTATCCAAATATATTGACAGTTACTTACAGCTGTTTGTCAAAAACCTTCCTTCTTATTTACAAGACACACGTGATGTTCTGACTAAGTTGGAAGACGTCACCAGGTCTTCAGAAATGATGTGGGTAACTTTGGATGTCAGCTCCCTTTACACTTGCATACCCAAGAATAGAGGCCTGGAAGCAACGTGTCACTTTTTGGCCAATAGATCGGCCTCTTATTTGGAACACACCAACATGTTAGTGGAAATGATTCGGTTTATACTTGATAACAACGTCTTCATTCATGAAGGAAAATGGTACAAACAAGCACAAGGTGTGGCGATGGGCTCACGCTTCTCACCATCTTATGCAAATTTGTACATGGGACTGTTTGAGAAAACACATCTGTGGTTGAATGGCCCTCCCAATCTAACTGAACACATATTTTTCTGGGGAAGGTACATTGATGATGTACTCATGATCTGGACAGGTGATGAGTCACAGTTGGTCGAATTTGTTCTGTATATCAACAACAATGATTTTAACATCAACATGACATATGAATACAGCAGAGATCGAATCAACTTTCTTGACTTAGAAATATTTATAGAGAACAACTGTGTACATACTAATTTACATCGCAAATCGACTGCCTGCAATGCATTGCTACATGCCAGGAGTGCCCATCCTACTACACAGATCAAAGCTATTCCTTTTGGAGAAATGGTTCGGGTGAAGAGAAATTGCAGCAATGACAGACTCTGTGAATTAGAACTAAACAGATTAGTCACCAGATTTACCCATAGAGGCTATTCTAATACTACTTTGAACAGTGCAAGAACCAAACTCAACAAGCTACCTAGATCAGTGCTGTTGAGAAATAGGAAAATAAAGGATGCTAAATCAGAAAAGACAATATCGTTCTGTACCTCCTACTAAAGACGCAGTCAGGAGACATTCCGGTTCGCGTTACATACACGGAAGGACTTTCGACACAGTCCTAACGGACTACAAACTAGGTAGGAGACGGCATTAAGGGTTCTGTGTGTGAGGACTTATTGCGTGTATGCACTGTATAGTAATTAGCATACACATATATTTAACAATCTTAAATTGTTTGGATGCCGAGAATTACTTTGGCAGTAGGGTTTTCTGGCTCTTTTCTATTACTTGCTACAAGACTTTGCGTGATGAACAATCCGTTAAGTTTTCTGTTTGTACAACTTATTACAGGTTACGCAGTGTATAAATCACCCACACCTGTGAACTGCACATTTGGATTTTATTGTATAAACAACTACAGGTTAGTGATACTCTTGGGCTTACTGACTTCGGGACACCTTTGTTGCTATCTTCATTTGACATGGTTTACTGACCTTGTCCTTTTGTAGCTCTACAGTGCTGCTGCATCTAAATTGATTCACCCAATCTGAAACAGGACATTCTATTTACAAAGAATACAGAAAAATAAGGTACAGGACATAAACATCTAAATTTTCATTTTACACCACTCAGCTCTTTATTAGAGCCATTTACTCATGGTCAGAATAGATATTTCCTTTCACTTGAACATATGGTGACAGGATATCGTGTTGCTGACTTACTTGGTGCAACAACTAACATTAACTTGCATGAACATAGCATGCACTTCTTACTTCCCTCTTTCTACCTGATAATTATTGTCTTCTTTCTGGCATTTCAATTAATACAAAAGCTACTTTTTTAGATATATTGTGTAAGTCTGATACTACTTTGAATACATAGAATTTTGTTGGCATGTTGACTGGTGTTTTGATGTAGAGGTCCTTTTCTTATCACACTTTTAGGTGCTTAGATGTGTTCACACGTAGTTGGTGTGTGGTATCACATTGGATTTTAAAATTCACTTTTTGGTGCAAGATGGTAGATTGGTCAAAGTATTTATGGAAAAACAAGTGATATTAAGAAATGATATGATTTGTTTTATCAGCCTTGATAAAGTCCCGCTTGGGACGAAACACGTGTCGGCTGAATTGGAGTATGGCTGAATTGGATTGTTGATCTACAAATTTATTTTCTACATCGGTCTGCAATGGATTATTAAATTACATGTCGATTTTCCACATTGGATGACAAGAACTTTCAGTGCAACAAACCAATGAATTGGACATTACTCGGCTACTGATGAACTTATTGCAGCATGAGGCTTGGACATTGCCAAAACACAAAATACGAGGCTGTGACTAAGTCATAGGTCTTGGGACAAATGTGTGGTGTTCTTGCTTATATTTGACTTGGCTTTATTATATATTTCTTGTTGGTCTTTCACAAATCTTTTGTTGTACACATGCACATTTTATAGATATGCTTGGTATTAAAAGTATTGTAACAGTACAGTCTCGGATACATCATACACCATTGTCTTACAGCGTAGGTCTATTTTTCTCTTAAATTACAGTACGACTATTTATCAAATTTCTCAACAGTATTATGGATTCCATGTATTGAACTAGAAATTGTAATCCCTTTCACTTGTTTAGGTGTGCTCCATTCCTAATTTGAGCTATAAGTTGTTGGTACAAGTTTTCTTGTCCCAGAATACATGTTTGACAACAGGCATGTTCAGAATGTATTGAGCACCAATACTACACTCTACACTAATGGGAATGTGAGGCCATATAGCAAGGTTTTCTGTTGTCATGTTAGTTAATTGACAGAAGCCACTACCTCGGGTATGGAAGCAGGAGGCGGGGCACTCTATCAGCGGCGAGTACAGAACAGTATAGCATGCTTGGGGGGAACGCAGCCCCGCATTGGCTTTCTGTCAGCCACGAGCGGCCACCATTACCTCTCCACGGCCCAGCCCAGAGCACCATCCGCATCCACAAACAGCTGCAGCGACACAGCAACTAAATGTTGGACAGTCTTTTAAAAATGGGCTGGTATTCGTCCCATTGGCAAAGGATTTTGGTGGATAGAGACCCTGGACTGCAGGAGCCTCTCGCCAGTGTGGCCATCCTGAGCGCCGGCACTCCGGTGCCCGCAAGGGGCGTTATAATTGATGGAGAGCCCTTCTCCCCAATTGACTCTAACTCAATATTAGCTAGCATTATCACAACAAAAGTGAATCATGCCGTGTGTGGGTCCTGATAATGTTCTTGCACTATTATTGAACCAGAATTCAGGGTGGTGATCTTCGGTTCTCCTTATTTTTTAAAAACGTAATTCCTGATTTCAAAGTGGTTAGTGCATTCAGACCCATGCTTAAACTCCTCTTTATGCAAGGGTTGGAATTACAAGTTGGTAGGTATTTAACGCATCCGATAATTATCAGATGCATTAAAAACCTCAACTGTTGTTACATTTAGGCTGGTCAAACCTGCTGAAATGTAATGGGGGAATATCATACGGAATGTACTGTACAATATGTATATTGGTGCATTAAACACCAAAATCCAGGTGTTATTTCCCACCAACTCATAATAGGTGTCATTTATCACACCCGATATATAACCTACCCCATGGTATTGTTATTTATCACAAGCAATAAATTACACCTAAACTCTTAATAAGGGCCATAATCTCCTCAGGGGAAATTCTGATGTGATGAAAGCGTGCAATATTAAAACCAATTTTTAAAAAGGCAGCTCCGGGAGCTCCAGAAAACTAATGCCTTTTCTCCCTTTTACACTCTATTTAAAAAATACTTGTAAAGTTGATCTTGAAAAGACTTTCTGAATGGGCAGAGAAAATGTCAGTAGTTCCACCAGATTAAGGATGAAATGAACCACTCAGCAAACCGATTGCTGCTTTTCACTGTAGTCCATAGCTTGAATAGCTACATAGTCAACAAGGCAGTTATATTGCTACTTAGCTGAATTCAAGCAGCTTTTAACTATGTAGATAGAGCAATTTTGTGGGAACATTAAAACTTTGGGTTATTCCTCCTGAACTAAGCTGTCTGAAATTGCTACTAATTGACAATTCAGCCAATGTGCTCGGGAAGGTGTCCAGCACAACTAGGACCAACATCGGCCCACAACACACAAGCCAAGGATCTCATAAGCAAACTAGACATGATCATCTAAGTCAATACCGTCACCTCCTTATCTTCCAAAGCCTGAAGAAGCTAAGGATGATTTTCACATGACTCACAATCAACACCTGATAACTGTCAAGCACACCGTGGTCACAAGCAATCTGGACTACAGAAACACCCTCTATTATGGATGTTTCTCATGAAAAGTCTGCAGACCAATAAGAACTCGGCAACCAGCATTTCTCTCATCCTCCCAAGCTGCACTCACATAACACCACAGCTGAAGAAGCAGCGGCAGCCGCCACAAACCTCAAGGGGAGGGGTGGGGGGGATGCAGAGGGGGGAAGGGAGCGGAGACAAAGAGGGGAAAATAAATAAATCTAAAAAACTTAGGCCCATATTTATACTTTTCTAGCGCCACATTTGCGTAATTTTTGACGCAAAAGTGGGGCAAACTTACAAAATATAATTGAATTTTGTAAGTTTGCAACGCTTTTGCGTCAAAAAATGATGCAAATGTGGCGCTAGAAAAGTATAAATATGGGCCTTATTTTACCACTGTCTCCGTCTCCTGCCACCTTGCGCTCCTCTTCTTTCCATGTGGTGTCCCAGGATTCATTGGGACACTAGCACGGGCTCCCCAGCAAACCTGGTGCTGCTAACTTTCACAATATAGCATGTAAGCAGTGTGAGGATTGGTCTGAGCGGCAGTCACTGCTTAGCAACAAACAAGTTGAGTTTAATCTGTCGGGGGGGGTATATTACCAGAATAATGTTCTGGTATATAATATGGTAATATTGTTCATAAACAGATCTGCATTCTAACTACATCTCCTTCCGTATCGGTTTACCTTTAATCAACCTTTTTGAGAACCCGGTCATTTTCTTCCAAATACGAGTCAAATAAAGTTTCCTATCTACTCCATCCTGATGACCTTATAGTTTTAGACTACAGCACCCAATGTCTGCAGCCTAAAATAGATACTCTGGGTAAATATTGTAATGGGATCAAGTTTGGGGTAAATGTTCATAAAATTGAAAGTAAGATATTTGGCTCTAAGCCGCAAGACTCTTTGTGGTGTCTAGAAGGAGTAAAATTGGAATAGGTACACACTCACAAATATTTAGCCATGATGTTTTCTTCCAAAAGGTCTGGGCTCTGATCCTGAGCTGAGCCAGAGAAATATGACGATCCTGGATGACCCATAAGCTGTACAAATATCTTTCTGGACCACTGATGTTGGTAATTAGCATACAGATTCCACCCCAGTTCGATATGTCACTGGTCTCAGGGAAGCGAAGCTGCTCTCTGATGTAGTCTTCCCCATAGGTGTATAATGGAGTGTCACTGCTGACAAGACAAACAACATTGACTTTCCCTATGAGTGCACACTAACCCTATGAGGCCTACACCAGGTCAAAATCCAATCCTGCAGAGTCCCCTCTGCGCCAAACTACCGGTGTGCAGTTACCAGGCAACACACAAAAAGAGTCTACCATGCACAGCCCTCACACCCGTGTGTAAACTGTCAAGTACGCTTTAACCTTGTTGCATTTCAGCGGCCTTATCTTAAGAGGCAGACACTGGTGGTAAGTCCATTTTCTGTGAGTTTACAGTGGGTGAGTCACCAGTGGTGGGGCTCACCACAGTAAAAGGTCTCATACTAGTTGGTCAAAAAGGAAACGATCCAGGCAGATTTGATGGGCAGAATCCATCGCCTCACACTTCACACTACCATTCATCATTCCTTTAAAGCGAGACCTATTGGCAATGCCAATACTTGTTCATATTAGGATTGCCTTAAATCCACTCTGGTATTTGCTAGAAATGTCAAATATAATACTAACAAATAAAGAGCAATGCACTTGTGGATTAAATGTAGGAGCAGACATCTGTCAATCACTATTAGATTGTTTATATTGTTAGGTCAAATGTTGTTATTGGAAACAGCGGTTTCTTGTGGGATGGTTTTAATTATGTTAAAGAAATTGTAATAATGATTGTGATATGCATCAATTGTAGTTTTCTTCTCATGATTCTAGATACGCCTTTGTTGTGTCATTTTGTAGTTGTGACACAGTCAGGAGAGAAAGATCTAGTCCATAATATGTTTTTAGGTTTGGCATTAGCCAATACATACTGATTTTACATAATGAGTCTTTCGGCCACCTCTGTTCATCCATTAGTCTGCTCTTGTGTCATTCACATTTTGGCTTCCGTCCACTACATCATATAGCAGTGGGCACCTTTCACTTTGAGTGACTGTATTTAGCCCCTTCACAAGGAGCACAGAAGATAGTTCTGTTCAGTGCCAGTATTTTTGTTATTCCATTGTTTTTACCTTTCTGTTGCCGTTGTTAATAGAGTCAAAAGTGAACACAGGGCTCTTTCTACGAGATGACAGCACAGGGCACAATCCAGCATTATCAGTTCCTGTCTCCTGCAGGTGCTTTTGTAAATGTCTTTGTTTATCTGCAGCTGCTTTTTCACAACGTAACAGCAGCTCACATTAACTCTGAATACAAGTTCATGATTGTACTCTATCTTTGTAACCCTGTTTGTCTGCCATTGCTTCTTTCTGTCCTTCTTTCCTTCCTTCCGTGTCTCCTTCTGTTGTCTTTCTTTCCTTCTTCAATCTCCTGTTTTCTCTTTCTTTCTTTCTAGCTTTCTGTCTTTTGTTGTTTCTTTCATTCTTTCCATCAGTCTTTCTTTCTTTCTTTCTTTCTTTCTTTCTTTCTTTCTTTCTTTCTTTCTTTCTTTCTTTCTTTCTTTCTTTCATAGTTTGTGTGTTTCTATCTTTCACACCTTCTTTCCCAAAGGCAAGAGGCTGGCAATCAGTACCAGATCAATTCGTTTTTTAAAAGCCTGTGTTAGCAAAGGCCTTTTGATATTACTATAATTTTGTGTATGATATAATTACTTATGGGGGATTGTAGCCAGAATTTGCCAATTAGTATGTCGTTCAGGCATGCACTTTTTCCTTCCACCTACTCCAGCATGCATCAAGGAGCAATGTGTCAGCCCACTTAAGCCATTGGCAGGCTTCACCATGAGTTAAAGCTTGCCTCCCTTTCACAAAGAGCACATCAACACACGAAGTAGTTCCTTCAGCCAGAGTGTACTATTGATTTCTCTTTGTGTTTTTTTAGACCAAAACCACATTTCTGCCTTCAGCTAATGGTTTTGTTTAGATTGATGAGGGTCTTGCAGCGTCCTGAACAATACAGTTTTGCAAACTTTATGACAAAACAAAACAAGGCTGGCTAGCTCCATTGGCGTTGCTAATGCTTGATTTTATAGTGATTCTTTCACAGTTTAAAATATTCAGGAACTTGCTGTGAGAGGATTCAATTGTAGAAGCTGAAGTTTGTTTTTCAGAGGTATTTGCTAGTATCATTTCAAGGCTCCAAAGATATTTGTTTTTTTGCAATTGTGACTAAAAGTACGATCTTTCAGCATATGTGCTGTTAGTAATGTTTTTTATTTTTACATTAGTGGTTGAGATTGTTTTACAATGTGATTGTATAATGCTACAAAGTAAATGTTGACATTGGAGGTAAGCTGTGGAGCGTATAGTTTACGTGCGACAGGTTTTGAACATTGGACTGCAGGAGTTTATACTTTTTATTTTTGTCAGAGCATAAATGCGCAATTTGCTGTCGTTGTTTGTCGGAGGTTTTTTTGCCACTATTCATGAGGTGAAATGTTATCTTAGGTTCGGTTTAATGCTTTTTCTTTTTAATATATACAGTGTGCTTCTTCTGCAAACACCTAAAATGTCAATAATTCAACACCGTTTATTGGATTTATGGGCGTAGTGGTGACTGCGGCGCTTTCAGCTTTTATTTGTACAGGAATTATTTAACTTCAAAGGTTTCTTACTTATCAGGTCAGTGCTTTTGCAGTCCAGGTCCATGACTACGTATTTTCGATTCCATTGCTCTCTGCCCTGCCTTCTCTTCAAATAGTTTCCTTTTGTTTAGCCCTTGAAAATATTAATGTCAATTAATATTGTCCATACGTCAACAGGTCATGTTGCTACACAATGAAGTCACTCTATTTGTCTAACTCACACAAACGGCAGTTCTCTCCTTGTCCCATTATTTGCCTTTAAACAAGGGGCGTACCTATCAATAGTGTTGCTGGTGCGGTGACATTTGGGACCAAGACTCTGAAATGCCACTTAATGGCTGTTTTTACTACCAAGGCAAAAGGTAGGGACCCACAGTCCTTGCTTGCATTAGGGCCCAGGATACACTTGCCACTTCACTACCGACAACAGTCTCATCCTTGCTGCAAAGGGCTAGGATATGAGCAGGCAGAAGTAAAAGCAGCGAAAAAAGAATCACACACAAATAACAGATCGTCCATCAGGGGCAGTAGAGTGAGCATCTTTGATCTCAGAATCTGTGCAGCATAAGCAGCTGCAAACTTCCCTTTAATCCCGCCCCCCTGATATACCTCCATAAAAAAATGCTGTCCAGTGATTTTCATTTTGGATTTGTTCTTTTAGATCATTAGAAAAGTAATGTAGCATGTGTAGACACTGCTGATCCAGGCCAAATAGTGTAGGACTACATTTAAAAAAATGGTGGATGTGATGATGTAATATTTCAGGAACCATGAGACCAAATACTTCTTTTTGGCGTAAAATATAGGTTTTGGGGGTCAACTAGTATTAAGGAGACACATCATAAATCCTCAGAGCAATCCTTCTGCCATTTCTAAAAATTGTGGCTATAGTAGAGGAAAAAGAGATAGATATAGAAATGAAACAAATAATGGTTTTAATCCTTTTATGTGTACATCAAACAATGTTTATGATCTGAATATGAAAGAAAAATAATGTTTATCACTCCTGTTTGAGGCACATTTTCATAGTTCCCTTTATTTATTTGTTTCAGCAATCGCTGAATGATGAACATTTGAGAAGAACATATTGACAGGGACCTCTTTTTGTAGCACAGGTTTTGCAAGTACATATATGTGTAAGTTCAGTGGTTAGAGGCTTTAGAACTTTTGTAGGTTTTAGCATCCCATCAATATCTTCCCAACCAAATTCACACGGATCTTTCTCTACATGCGTATGATTCGAAGCATTTACACATCTTCTGATCAAGTAGAACCATCTTTTAATGTGTCCACATGCAGAATATGACGTCTGTGGAAGGTCATTTGGCGAGACTGAGCTCTTGAACTCACTGTTCTGAAGATCAGTCAGCACTTGTTTTTCACACAGGAGCCAGGTATTTTTCTATGCCTCTGAAGTCACATTCTTCTTATATCTCAGAAAATCCTTTTAGAAACCTCACAGGTTCAGCAGTTAAAGCCCCAAGCTTTGTTCCAATTTTTCTCATAGTGTCATCGCCCGTAAGAAGATGTTCTTTGATTGGAACACTGGGCATCTTTGGGTCTACAGAATATGAAGCAGGATTATGGCCCTCATTACGACCCTGGCGGTCAGTGATAAAGTGGCAGTAATACCACCAACAGGCTGGCGGTAACTACCGCCAAATTATGACCATGGCGGAAAGATCTCCGAAAGACAGCCAATGTACCACACGATCCCCAGGGCGCAAACAACAGTCACCACGGCGGTAGCTGCCTACAGCCAGGCAGAAGTCAAAGTACCGCCCAGCATATTTTGACCCTTCAATCCACCACCTTTTCCTGGGCGGTACCAATGCCATCAAAATCATGGTGGAAACACTGCACAGAAGTGAAAGGACTCACCATTGGAGACACAGGGAAGAACCACACCGCCATGGAACCAGTACTGCAAGTATTTCTGATGATATTTTACGTTATGCTCCACCACGAACACCAACGCCGGTAAAGACAACGTTGGTGAGTACAGCCACCTAGCACACAAGGAAGGGGAGAGGAAAATGAGAGTGACACACACACGCGCACCACACACACCCCATACACACAACATACACACAACCAGCTGCAGAAGAAAACAATGTATCCCCGTAAATCGGCTGAATATTGCAAGGACAACAGAAATTGACTAAAGTGATTGTAACAAGATCATCATAATACTAATAATAAATTTGCCAGTGCTACAGATATGTACAAATGTACAAAAAAGGGACACTGCCCAGTCCTCAGTTCACAGGAGCCACATGGCCACAGGGCAAAGTCCAAGGCCACACTTGTTACTTGTATCAATACGGAGAGAACACTGCAGGGGCATCAGTTGGCAAATAGGCAGGCACCTCAGGGGGAGGAGGGGGCACCTCAGCCGGATGCAGAAACAAGACCACTGGTTCTGGAGGGGGCAACATGCCCATTGTTTGGTCCTGGGGAGTGATAGGCCACAGTCTCTCGAGTGGGTGCATTCTCCACTGGTTCTGGAGGGGGTAACTTGCCCTGTGCTTGGTCCTGGGGAGTGATAGGCCACATTCTCTGGAGCTGGTGTCTTCCCCACTTGTTCTGGAGGGGACAGGTTGCACAGCAGCCCATGGAGGCAGAATCACATTGCGTCCGCCGGCGGTGATGGCTGCACTGTGGTGGTGGTGGTGGTAGTGGGAGGCTTCTGCTCAGCCCCTGCACCCTGCGATGGCTGCACTGTGGTGGTGGTAGTAGGAGACTCCTGCTCAGCACCTGCACCCTGCGATGGCTGCACTGTGGTGGTGGTAGTGGGAGGCTCCTGCTCAGCCCATGCATCCTGCGATGGCTGCACAACCACAGTTGGTGGTGGGGGCTCTGTGACAGCTGTTGGTGCAGGCTCCTTTCCCTTCTTGCTTGCTGGTGCAGGTTCCTTCCCTTTCTTGCTTGCTGGTGCAGTATCCTTCCCCTTTCTGCTGGCTGGTGCAGGCTCCTTCCCCTTTCGGATGGCTGGTGCAGGCTCCTTCCACTTTTTGCTGGCTGGTGCAGTATCCTTCCGCTTTCTGCTGGCTGGTGCAGGCTCCTTTTCCTTTCGACTGGCTGGTGCAGGCTCCTTCACCTTCAGTATTTGTGGCCTGGAATCCTTTCCACCACGAGTAGGTGCGTACGGAACTGGGCCCGTGGACTGTGTGGCTGAGGTGCTTGGCTGGGTTCTTGATACCCTGGCCATATATGCAGGACGGGGGGAGAGGTAGGGGAAGAGGTCAATGATGGAAAGGAAAAGCTTTTTAGGGACATTGGGGCAGGAAGAGGTAGAAGTAATGGGAGTGGAGGATGAGGGCGTGGTTGTTGGAGGTGTCTGTCTGCTGGATTTGGGTGCAGGTGCATGGGCTGTATGCTGTTGTGAGGTGGATGGCTGTTGGGTGTCTGAGTGCTTGAGTTTGTGTAGCTTAGGAGGGAGGACAGACACAGTGGGAGAGGACACAGGGGACGTGTGCATGTATGTTGTGGAGGTGTCTGCCAGTGAGGTGCATGTTCTGCTTGGTGTGGTGATGATGCAGGTTGTGGATGATGATGTAGTACCTGCAGGTGTGAGTTTGGACGTAACTGGGTGGGAGGTGGAAGAGGAGGAAGAGGGGGAGACAGTGGAAATAGTGGATGTTGTTGTGTCTGCAACTGGATGGTGTTTGTGTGAGTGCCTGTGGGATGAAGTGTGGTGCTTGTGTTTGCCTGTGACACTCTTGGGTGTTGTCCTGTGTGCATGCCCGTCTATTTGTGTTCTTGGGATGGGTGGGGGTTGAGGAGAATGGGACTGGGAGGTGGAAGTTGGAGGGGGGACAGTAGAAACAAGGACAGTGGATGCCATCAGAGAGGAGGCCAGAGCCTGGAACGATCTCTATTGGGACGCCAATCCACTGTGAATGCCCTCCAGGAATGCATTAGATTGCTGCATGCGGGCTCTCAGCCTCTGGATGGTTGACTGCCCTACAGAGATGGATCTCAGGAAGTCAATAGCCTCCTCACTCAGGGCAGCAGGGCTCACTGGGGCAGGGCCTGAGGTGCCTGGGGCGAAGGAGATGCCCACCCACCTGGGTGAGTGGGCACGGGCAACTCGCTGAGGGTCTGCTGGGAGGGCGGTGCTGGTACGGGGGTGGCAGCTGTACCTGTAGCAGGGGTGGTGACAGGAGTGTCTGCCACTACCAGGGCGCTCACATCGGGGGATGTATCAAAGTCTGCATTGTCCCCTCCAGTCTCTGCCTTGGTGCTCCCCTCACCCTCCGTCCCACTGGTGCCATCAGCGTCGGGGGACTCTGCCTCCAGGGTCCTGTGGGATGCAGCTCCCTCCGTCACCGGTGCCTCTGCTCCTCCGCCAGATGATACTAATGCACACAAGGACAGGATGACAAAACAAGAAAGGGGGAGAGAGACAAAGGATACACTGGGTCAATGACTGCACCAACACCACCGTTGGCGTACACAGCACCCTCACACACAGGAAACAGGCCTACGCACTATGCACTGCACTACCAATGATATTGCTAGCCACCAAGGCATGAGGAGGGGCACACACCGTCAACTGTAGCACACCTGGGACCCACACAGCCCAGGCCAGTAGTGGATGCTAACAAGCAAGGTAGGCAATATTATCCCTTCAGACCCCTAGCCACCAGAGGACCTACGCTGCTATGTCTGGCCTGGCCTAGGGGCGCCCAAGGACACACAACCAGCACCCCGATACCACCCCGCCAGACGTAAGTTGTAATGATAGCCACTGTACTCACCCCCTTGTGGCTGCTGTGTTACCCTCAAGCGCCCATTCAGCTCTGGATAGGCCACTGCCAGTAAACAGGCCATGTGGGGGTCAGGGTCTGATGGGCACCCCTTCCTCGTTGGGCACCCCATCCACCAGTCTCTTCACCTCCTCCAAAGTGAAGGCTGGGGCCCTTTCCCCGGTCACACGGGTCATGGTAGGTTCAAGACAGAGGTCACAGCAGCACATGCAGTGTAGGTCCTCTCCTATGGAAGATCCGGTAACAAGTGAAGAATCAGATAAAAAATGGCGGTCACGTCGGCGGCGGTACATACTGTCACCGCCGGCATAGGTCACCATTGACCACTGTACCCCATAGGGCCCAATATTAACCAATGAGGAATTGCACGGCGGTTCCCGACCGCCTCCCGCCACGGCGCACAACATCAGCAGAATTACCTCACTTCCACCTGTCCCTCCACACAGGACAGGCGGACGCCATTTCAGTGGGGGGGCAGCCCTATGCAATAATGCTGCTTCACAGGAGAAATAAGCACATACTGGACAAATCACACTGACCCATTACATGTTTACAGAATGCAAACTACTGTTGTGGCTCCTTTGTTCAGTTTGTGACAGCCTCCTCACTCTTTTGACCCATAGATTCGTACCGCTGCGAATGAATAGGAGATGGAGACATACCCCTGTGTACAGAATCCTGGTGGACTTGGCTACATTGGAGGCCAGGCACACTATCCTCACCTATAGACTTGACAGGGCCACAATCACAGAGCTGTGTGCCCAATTAGAACCTGACCTGATATCTGCTATACGTCACCCCACTGGTAGCCCCCCTCTTGTGCAAGTGCTATCTGTACTCCATTTCCTGGCAACTGGTTCTTTCCAAGTGACATTGGGCTTGGCAGCAGGAATGTCACAGCCAATGTTCTCAATAGCTCTGACAAGAGTATTGTCTGCTCTGATAAAACACACATGCAGCTACATTGCTTTCCCCACAGGTTGAGGATTTGGCCACTATGAAGGCCGAGTTTTATGTTATCGGATGTATCCACAATATATGAGTTTCCATTCTATAAATGTGCAGATGGTGTGCTTGGCGGACCAATACATCTCCCACGTCAATGCTAAGTATCCTGGGTCGGTGCATGATGCCTTTGTCCTGAGGAACAGCAGCATCCCAAATGTGATGGGCCAACTACAGAGGCACAGGGTGTGGCTAATAGGTGAGCTCTGGTTTCCACACAGTATATGTTGGTATATGGGCATGGTGTGCGCCATATAGGAGAGTGTGAGGCTAAATGCTGTCCCTCAATATTTGCAGGTGACTCTGGTTACTTCAACCTATCATGGCTGCTGACCCCTGTGAGGAATACCAGGACAAGGGCAGAAGAACGTTATAATGAGGCACATGGGCAAACCAGAAGGATAATTGAGAGAACCTTTGGCCTCCTGAAGGCCAGGTTTCGGTGCCTCCATCTAACAGGTGGATCCCTGTGCTACTCACCCAAGAAGGTCTGCCAGATAGTAGTGGCATGCAGCATGTTGCACAACTTGGCCCTCAGGCGCCATGTCCCTTTTCTGCATGAGGAGGAGACTGGCAATTCCCCTGTGGCAGCAGTTGACCCTCTGGACAGTGAGGATGAGGAGGCAGAGGATGAGGATAAGGACAACAGAACATCTGTGATCCACAGTACTTCCGATGACACACAGGTAAGACAGTGTAACTTTACATTTCAATGACGTTGGTTGTAATCTGTGTGGCATTGGCATGCTGGTAATTCCTAATTCAATGCCCACTTACTGTTCCCTCTGGCTATTCATTTTGCAGATGTTGTGATCACTACAGCCAGCTACAGGTAAATAATCTATGCTCATTCTATGTACAGTTCATTGGCAATGGTTGTACCTGTTTCAAACAATACATATTTGATATACATGACATACTCAAAATCGATTTTTTTCACATGGTGTTTATTGTAGTGCTAACATAGAGGGGGAAAGTGGAATGGAATGGGGTGATGATGGAGGAAAGTCCAGGGTATTGTTCCAGTATGTTTGTAGCACAGGTGCATTATCCAAGGAAACACAGGAAGGGGAGCAATGACAGTTCACAGGGTGACTGAGTGGGACACAAGGGGAACAATCAGGAAAGTCTCATTTCCTGGTGGGGGTCTTGGCAAGTGTTTCTGGCTTCTGTCTGAGTCGCAGGGATTGTTTGTGGGGTGGTTCACCTTCTGCAGGGGGAGGGGTGCTGGTGGTCTGTGAGTCCTGTGGCGAGGCCTCCTGGCCTCTAGCGGCAGCAGAAGTGGAAGGCTGTTTGAATGACTGGCTAGTGGCAGGGGCCCGTTGGTCGCCTCCCTCATAATGTTGGCCATGTCTGCCAGCACCCCTGCTATGGAGATCAGGGTGTTGTTGATGGCCTGCAAGTCCTCCCTGATCCCCTGGTACTGTCCCTCCTACAGCTGCCTGTCCTCCTGCACGTAGTCCAGGATCTGGCCCATCGTGTCCTGGGAATGTTGGTAGGCTCCCAGGATCTCAGAGAGTGCCTCCTGGAGAGTCGGTTCCCTGGGCCTGTCCTCCCCCTGGTGCACAGCAGTCCTCCCAGTGTCCCTGGTGACCTGTGCCTGGTATGGGTACGCTCGGTGGGTGCTGTGGGGTTGTTTCCTGATGGGGAGGCTCTGTGGTGGTCTGTGACAGGGCTTGGGTAACCGGCTGTCCAGTGGTCCCTGATGGGCCAGGTAGATCGTCCAGATCCTGAAGACCAGAGTTACTGTCATCACTGTGGGCCTCTTCTGTTGGGGGACTGGATAGTGCTGGCACCTCCTCTCCGGTGACATTGGCAGGGGTACCTGTGGGGATGTAAATGATGTGTTATTGTTAATGTGTATGTCATATTGTACATCCATGGTTTCCCCTCTATGGTTGGTATTGCCCTGCCAGCTTTTACTTACGTATGTTGGTGTATGGTGAAACTGTTAGTTCTCTATGCTGTGCATGCTTTAGTGATGAGTGTCCATGCAGGGCTGTGAGGGGTGTCCATGCATTAGTACAGCATGCAGGGCTTGGCATTGGGATTAGAGAGATGTGATGGTGGAGTGTGAGGGATTTAGTGAAGGGAGGGTGAGGGTATGTGATGGCATGCAGGTTGGGGGTGATAATAGTAGAGAGATGACTTACCAGAGTCAAGTCCTCCTCCGACTCCGGCCAAGCCTTCAGGATGCAGCATAGCCAAGACTTGCTCCTCCCATGCTGTGAGTTGTAGGGGAGAAGGTGGTGTCTTGCTGCTGTGGAACGTACCTTCCCCTGTAGGTCATTCCACCTCTTCCTGATGTCGTCCCTTGTTCTGGGGTGCTGTCCCACGGCATTGACCCTGTCCACGATTCTCCGCCATAGCGCCATCTTCTTAGCTATAGATATTTGCTGCACCTGTGCTCCAAATAGCTGTGGCTCTACCCTGACAAATCCCTCCACCATGACCCTTAACTCCTCCTCTGTGAAACGGGGGTGGCTTTGCCTTTGTGGTGCCATGGGTGTTATGTGAGGTGTGTTGGTGAGGGTATGAGGGTATGTTGGGTGATGTGGTGGGGTGTGTGATGTGGAGTGCATGAGGGGTGGTATGGGTGTGAGTGGTGTATGGCTCTGGTTGGCTAGGTGGTCTGGGTGTCAGTCTTGTGCCAATGAATTGTAATCGTAAAGGGTTGTGGGTAATGTGGGTGGGTGTTTTATAGTGGTGTGGGGGTGTGGGTTTTGTGTGTGTATGGATGTCAGGTGTGTGCTTTTGGTATTGGCCAATGTGGTGTTGTTTTGTCTGTGGGTGTCCATTGTGAGCACAACGGTATGTACCGCCAATGCCTTACCACCATGAATGTCCGTTGTGGTGATTCGTGGGTCATAATGTGGTGGGCGTCGTTCTGTTGGCGCAACGATGTAGGTTTTGAGACCACTAGTTTCTCAATGACCTTTGGTTTGGAGGATTTGTGTACGTGGCTGTAATTCTGATGGTCTGTGTGTGTCATAATATGGTAAACGGATATCAGCCGCCGCCGCCGCGGTAATTTGGCGGCCATCAGCGTGGCGGTAAGCAACATTTCCTGCCAATGTCATAATGAGGGCCTATGTGTCTTTTCTCACCTGCTCCAGAAAGTATCCATACATCTGACAATCATTGACTTATGAACTTTGTTGCAATGTTGACAATAATGACATCTGTGTCATTTGACAGTACAAAGACTCGACTGGGACCATTTTGAACAGGCACACTCAACACGTGGAACAACACGATTGTCAGCTTCCTCCAATTTGCTGTTAAGTTCTTGAACAATATGGCCTGTACCTTTTGAATATATCTCTGCAGGTACCAACTCCTCATTGACAGTCATTCCACTTTCAATAATTAGAAATTCAGTGTTCACTGAAGCATCAGTAATGTTTTGGCAAGTTGAAATCTCCAAGTTCATCTTGTTCAATGTTGATGACCAGAATTTATCAAGTTGCACAGGTATAGATCTCAAACTATTGATGCAGGCAAGGTCAATTGTTTCACTTGTATACATTTGTCTGATTCTCTCACATTCTTTGACAGCTAGTTCAAGGTAACTGTCAAAGACAACGTGAAGCTCTTGCAAGGTGAACACAGACTTTGTTAACTGTAGATCAGTCTGAATGACTTCTCCCAAGTTTTGCGTGGATGAAATCTTGACCATTCTTAATTGTGACATATAGTACACAACACCAGCAGTTTCAATAAAGACACCTTTTCGAACTGAAATTCTTCAGGTGAAAATTTGTTTTCGAGCTCTTGTATGAATTTGTGCCTCACTGGTTTGGTTGCAGCATCTCCATCAAAAAATGTGTTTTTTGAAAGAAGATCATTCAACAGAATGTCCTTGATAAATTCATGCCTTTCTTTTGCTACATCCATCTCTCTATGTGCTTGCAAAAGTTGTTTTTGTAACCTGTTTTGTAGGGGCTGGTTGGAGGAAACTCTTACTATGGCAATTAAAGTGTTGAAGTTTAGCTTTATTGATGATGTCAATATGATTTTTCTCTTTTAATACCAATCTCTCCTGCTTTAGTTCATATAGTTGTGATCCATGTTTCAGGACATCTAATAGGCGTGACTTTATATCGTTATCAACACATCGGTTATGAAGTTGTGTAGTCGCACATGCTCGTCATTTAAAAGGGGTTTCCTTGCTGCATGGAATAAAGAAGGCTGTCAACATGTTCATTAAAACATTCCCCTCTCTTTCCCACAAGTTTGTGGTAAGGAACAGATTCACAATGGTCTATTCATTTTGAATTTGTCATCTCTCTAAAAACATTGCAAATAGAAAGCACTAAACTAGCTGCCATTGAGCAACATACTCACTTTTACGTGTCTGACCAACAATTCCCATGGAGCTTTTCTGTGATCTCTGGATCATGTGTTCCAGTTTCATATTTGAAGCCACAGCATTGAACCTCCCCTCTCTATCTTTTACCACAAAATGCCTTTGGATTTTTTTTTTTTGTAGTAGTATGGCTTTTCCACCTCTAGCTTCTTCACTCTTTCCAAATACCAGGACTCATATCTCAGGTAGTTTATGCACTTTAATTTGCTAAACACAGTAATCAGTGACTCTACAATCTTCACATGCAGCTCCCTATCACCTTCCTGATCAGCATGTACCAAGTGTTTCACTAGAGCTATTATGTGTAAAACATTTCCCCAGTACTTACAAAGTTCAGATTTTTCTTCACATTTTTTGACAAACTCTACAAACTTGTTTTTCAAGTTTTGCGATTTTGAACTGAGTGTATTGAACATTGCCTAGCTTTTCATTATGTCTTTTGGATGAAGTGCACCCCCTGCCTTGTTCACTTCTGAGATAAGATGTGCAAAACCTAATTTGTCATTCTTGTTCCAGAAAGCATTCCAACACAATATTTCTATGGAATCAGATATGATGTGCATACCTTGTAACAAACTAACATAACGAGTTCCACTCAATACTGACTGGACAGGTTTGCTTCCAAAGATTTCAGCCTCAATAGGTGCATTGTCTATGCCACATCCACTGAGATAACTTCCTGCACAAAGCACTGCTACTTTTCTCATGTGGAAAATGCCCATCATTGGATAGAGATCATCAAACTCTACTGGATTGCTCATAAAAATCTCAGCTACAATATGGAAAACATCTTCATCGCAGAAAATTGGGGAGATAGACTGGTCTTCAAGCTGAGCATGCACATTTTGGAAATGCTTTAGAGCTATGTATACTGTTGTGTAGTTTGTGACTGGAGATGGTATTACTAGTAAAAAACCTAACCTTCCTGAGTAGGACAGTATTCTTGGATATCACAGCAAGAATTCCAGCCAACGAGGAACAGGTTTTTCTTCATACTTCGGTCCGCACCAAATAAGCAATATGATAAATTCGATTAAATCAGCTTTGTGGGCTGCAGAATCAGGTAGAAGAAGATCCATGTCCTCAGACACTTTGAAACTTCCTGGTAGACTGGGACGCATTGATGGCTTGTAGTGATTTTACTCCCATTGGCAAGGCAATTGGGTTATAAGTTTGCAGCTTTTTTGTTTATGCTTACAGCTGACACAGCTTGTTTTCCAGCAGCTACTTTATTGGTACAGTCTTGAAAAGGTACCATGGCAATAAAGTGTGCTGGATGTTCCAGACAAAGAAGAGCTGTCTTCAAAATCAAAATTATCAAAAGCAGCAATTGTAGATCCTGTCCTGGTAAAGTGACTTGGAAGTGGTGTGCTGTTGGATTCACAAGATTTTGCAACATGAGCTGCTAACAAGTTCCTGCTCCATACTATGTCATTATAACTTGTTGATACACCAATCCTATTCATTGAATTGATTAGCTCTCTACTTTTACCCTTGTCATAATTTGCGTGGGCAGTCATCATGTGTAACAGAGAATTTCTTTTTGTGATGATGTGATTCATAAAACATGATTTGGAATAGACAGTACATTTGCACAGTGTAAGTCTGTTGGTTTATGGGATTGGCTTCCACTTCTTCGCTTATAACTTCAAAGCCATCATCAATGTTTTCAGCTTCTGTTCTGAACTCAAGAACTTTAGTTTGTTACAATTTTGTTTTGCTGATGTTAAACAAGGATGTAAAATATGTTAAGACAACAATAGACCTTGTTATTGACACCCATAATTTGCAGAGCTCTGGGACATCACAACATTTGTCATTAAGTCCAAAATCTACATCTTTCAGGACATTTCTTGAAAGGGTTCCTGCTTATTTTACTGCATCCTGTGATCGTATTTTGGCAGCAAGAACTTCAGGAGTCAAATCAGCTGAGAACATTATAAGTGGTTCATTCTTTTTGTTAGACTGACAAAAACGAATTCTGTCCTTTTACATTCTCACCAGAAAAATCTTTATTTCATTATTATGGATCCAATACAGTTTCATCAATGTTGACCATTATTTCTCTGATCTCACTGGGTGTGAACCCGTAGCCAGTACTTAAGAGTGGCTTTAAAACTGCATTTGCTTTTTTCAAAGAGCGCAAACTTAATTCAAGGCAGGCGGTTATGTTGGTGTTGGGAGCTCATTGTACATTAATATTTTCAAATGTATGCATGCAAGCAGTTCGAATGGGCATACAAGTCTGCCGCAAATACATTCACCTCGCTGTTTAGATTAGCTACTCAGCTGACAACTTCATCTTGGAAGAAACTAGCTGCAGATGAAAACATGTTTTCCCTTTACGACTCACATACTCTGTACTTTGTTCTTTTGTCAATCCCTTCTGCCCTTGTTCTGGCTAAACCTCAGATAACATATTGAAACTTCTCTGCTTTCTGATCAGTTGTTGGAGGTAGACTGGGGGTAGCCATCGATCTTCTAAGTGGATAGGCATTGGGATTGGTTGTCGTTGCTTTCTCAGAATACTCGGATTCTTGTTGAGATTTACTGTTTCTTCTATTTTTTGACAATTTTGTTTCTAGGCTTTTTTCCATTGTAGCAATTGTTGTAACAATGATAAAATATTTGATCCTCTTCACCCATTAGTTTCAACCTTTTGTTTGCCGTATTTCTGCAGCATTTCAAATTCTCTTCTGTCCAGCTGCAGTTGATGCTAGCTTTTCTTTCAGATTAGTTTAGCATATGACACATTTTCCTTTGTTGAAGGAAGTATCAAATTTTGTAGTTAGCAATACTCTGTCAGGAAGTAAAGATCCTCTGCTACCACCTGCTTCCCTCATATTTATAAATTTGAATCAATGGAACACCTGAAACAAAAAAAATATTAAAATAAATTACTAATATAATGGCTAAAGCACATTGTCCCAGATTTAAGAGGGCCTTGTTTTAGGCTGATGTTGAGTTAGATGTCCAAAAACACCGACCATATTTACAAAGTGGTGCAATGCAGTTTCTTCTATCTCAATAAGACTACTTGACCCCCAAAACCTATGTTTTGACACCAAAATGAAGTATGTAGGTCTCATGGTTCTTGAGATTTTACCTCATCACTGCAGCACATCCATTTTTAAAACTTTTGTCCAGTAACATTTGGCCCGGATTATCATTGTCTACCCAAGCTAAATTACTTCTCTAATGATACAAAAACACAAATCAAAATGAAAATCTCTGGACAACAATTTTTTATTGAAGTATATCAAGGGACCAGGACTACTTGTAGAAAGAACAGGTAGGACGTACGGTGCATCAGTGCTAACTACCCTCACACACAGAACAGGTACAACCAGAACATGATGTAACAATACAAGCATGTTGCATACATTGAACAGGTACAGCACAGCTTGAAGCAGTGCAAGCTTCTCTCACAAACAGATAAGGTACAGCATACCATGAAGCAGTACAAGCTTCTCTCACACACTGATCATGTACAACACAGTAGGTAGCACTACAAGCTTCCCTCACACACAGATAGGGTACAGGACAACATGTAGCAGTACACACTTCCCCCATACATTGAACAGGTACAAAACATCAGGTAGCAGTACAAGGTTCCCTCATACATTGAACTGGTACACACAACAGCATGTAGCAGTACAAGTGTCTCTTATACATGGAACAGGTACAACACACCATGTAGCAGTACAAGCATCTCTCATACATTGAACAGGTACAGTAGAGCAGGTAGCAGTACAAACTTCCCTCACCCACAGATAAGGTATAGGACAGCAGGTAGCAGTACAAACTTCCCTCTAATGTAGGACTGGTACAGCACAGGAAGCAGGAGTCCAATCTTACATTGCATGTTTGAAACAGATTAGCTGTGGTTTAAGAAAGGGCAGTCACGACTCGTCACTGAGTCTTGGGATACTATGAGCATACATGGCTTGCCCATGGCGGGGTTTGGGGCTTGGAGTGGGTCAAGGGCAAAGAAGAGTTGAGAGATGGTGAAGAATATTTAAGCCCTGGGTTGAGTGAGGTGTATGGATGAAGGAGGAGGAAATGTAAAATGGTAACATATCATGAGGAATATGGAGAAAATGAAAATATATTATGTTGTATGCATTGTGCGTTGTTACACATGATGTCAAATAGTTCCATATGCCTAATTTGAGCCGAGGTTCTCCCCTAAAATCAGACATTACGGGGGTCATTCTAACATTGCCGCCCGCCAATGTTCCCCCTCCAAAATACCGCTCCGCGGTCGCAAGACCGCTGAGGGTATTTTGGGATTTGCCCTGGGCTGGCGGGCGGCCGCCAAAAGGCCGCCCGCCAGCCCAGGGCAAATCAACCTTCCCACTAGGACGCCGGCTCAGAATTGAGCCGGCGGAGTGGGAAGGTGCGACGGGTGCAGTTGCACCCGTCGCGTATTTCAGTGTCTGCAAAGCAGACACTGAAATACTAAGTGGGGCCCTCTTACGGGGGCCCCTGCAGTGCCCATGCCATTGGCATGGGCACTGCAGGGGCCCCCAGGGGCCCCGCGGCACCCCCTACCGCCATCCTGTTCCTGGCGGGAGACCCGCCAGGAACAGGATGGCGGTAGGGGGTATCAGAATCCCCATGGCGGCGGAGCGCGCTCCGCCGCCATGGAGGATTCCTCCGAGCAGCGGAAAGTCGGCGGGAGACCGCCGACTTTCCGTTTCTGACCGCGGCTGAACCGCCGCGGTCAGAATGCTAGAGGGAGCACCGCCAGCCTGTTGGCGGTGCTCCCGTGGTCGGTGACCCTGGCGGTCACCGGCCGCCAGGGTCAGAATGACCCCCTACATGTTTACAAGATATATTAAAAGCATACCACAATAGACATATATTTACTAGGCTGGTCTGAAAGAAACTCTTGACTCCTTTTCAAGGTCCTGCTATAAAGCGTGTGAAAATTGTGTAACTTTGTCCATCCTATAATTATTTTATGAGCATGTGACTCTAATAAGCCCCTGTAGCTGTCCAATGTAGCAAATTGTACGCATATCCTTAATATGTTTTATTTATGGATTCAACATGGTCATTCTACCAGTGCTATATGGAGAGTTGTGATGTTACTCAAACTAGGTGTCACAGAAAAGTAGAAATATTGTCCAGGTCTTTTAATTGCATCCTAAACCTGGCCTTGGATAGCACAAATCAATATGGCATTCTTGGATGTATCAGGTGCTGGGGGTCACCAACACTTATTGAAATCTTAGGCTTACACCATCCTTGGCAGATTAAACATCCACTGATAACTGCATACACTTTTGGTTTCCATATCATTGTCACTTTTTAAAGATAGAATATTTTCTCTTTAATACGGCATGGGTCACTGATTTCAGAGGTCAGCAATCACCCATTTGTGATTTCCAACACCATCTATTAACAAAATATCAAATAATCCTTACTCTACCTATACATATAATCAATATTTAGAAGAGTATTACTTCAAGATGATATCTTCTTGTTGAGCTGAGTAAATACATCCAGATTGCAAATTGTCTAAGTCAATTCCACCTCAGTAGCAGGAGTCTAGTAGAGATACTCTTAAAGCCTCTGCTAAGGGTTGGTGCTAAGTTACTTTGCAGTTGAGTGGCATGCTGCACTTGAGGAGGATGGTGGTTCCTTAGAGTTCATTTCTTAAACATTTTAGGTATCTGAGAATACAGGAATTGTATCATTCTGGAGTCCACTTGTTTTTTTAACATTTCTTCAAGAATGCTTATCGGTGCTCCCTGTATACTCCTTTTACACTAGGAGTTATTACAAATTTCATCCAATCTGGTGAATTATGTCACTACAATTAAATTGGCTCACACTCTTTAGATATTTTACAATTTCATATTTAGATTGAGATAATGATTTTAATAAAGTGATATGAATCAGTGGGAGTTGAACTACAAAAAATAATAAATATTAAATTGTGAAAAAACAAGAGTATGAGCCTCTGTACTTTTAGTGACAGAGTCCAACAGATTGGATAAAATACTTGAATTGTAATCCAAAGAGATTAGCCATTCCAGTGGCATATATCAGACACTACCAGTAGTTCAACAGCATGTATGTAGAGGGACATCATATATTAAGTACAACTGACAAGGGCACTATGATGGTGAGTACGTGATGGTGCAGCTCAAGGGATAATCATGTGTAGTAAAGTGAAGAGGCAGTCATGCGTAGAACATAACTCCATGGCAGCTATGCTTTCCAGAAAACTAGTAAGTGGGTTGATGGTGTCTGATTTTTTGCTAAGTCTCCTTGTTGAGGGCTATCAAGGCTGAGGGGATCATCCATATTTCAGTACCTCTTCAGTTATTTCAAAGTGTAAACATCAGAACACTAGGTTAATAGGGCTAGCAACTCTGTGAAGAGAGACTTGTGGGATCTGTGGTAATATGAAGTGGTGTCCGTGTGGCAAAATAATTAATTGAAAACCAATTGCTTACCTATGTTTATTTGAAAGCAATTGATGTAAATATGGGGAAAGTGATGAATACTCTAGACTACTCAATATGTGAACTAATGCTAACTAAGGGTCCATTGGAGAATTATGTTAAGATTAAAGGAGAAAGGCAATAAATAGGCTTAACTTTATTTGGAGAAATTGGACTTAAAAAGACTTTAATTATATAAGGTAGGGTGGCAGTGTGAATATCACTTTACAGAAGGTTGCCGCAAAGGGGCAGTAGTCAGTGTCCTGAAAAGAGAAGGTCCTCAGTGGAACCAGTGTTTTGTGGGAGTTGACCTATTTTATGATGCCTTACAATCCTCAAATTGTGAACGTATAGGGCCTAATTTAGAGTTTCCTCCAAACTCTAAATCAGGCCCATAATCTTAATGCTTAAGTGCCAATACAAAAATGATGCATATCTAGGGATGAAAGAAAGCCAGTGCTCAAGTTTAACTGCGCATGGAGATCTTGAGTTTAGAAAATATAGGAGTAGTATGTGACATTCTGGAGAACTCAGAGATGAATGTATTGGTGGTATTCTGCAAATTCTTATAGTCCAGACTATGATTTGATTGGCCCCACAGAAAGCAAGGAAGGCGTTCATTCAAGGACAGGGATCCTTATCCATGAAAGTGGCATGCGCCCATCATAAGATTCTGTCCCACTCAGTGCTGTCGCCTTATGACTGGGACCAAAATATATTGGAAATTGAAGGTGAACCAATGCCTAATTGTAATCTTGGACCATGGTGCGGGCCATGGGCACACAAAAACACTCAGGCATTAAAAATCTGAAATGGGCAAAAGCTCAAGGCCTGAATCTTACTAAGGGTGGCCGTCCAAGAAGGCAGTTTAAAAACACTCAGACATCTATAATAGGAGAATAGAGTGGCAAAATTGACAAAGACCCATGAAGCAATCTATGTAAAGCATATTATCAGGAACTGTACACAGTAAACAGTACTACTGTAACAATTGTCTGCAGTTATAGAAAGACATAGCTTAAGACATATAGGCCCTCATTACAACCTCGGCGGTCTTCACAGAAGACCGCTGAGGCTACGGGCGCCAGAATACCGCCAGTGCTGGCTGTATTTCTGGCTCCCTATTTCGACCTTTCTGCTTGGCCAGCGGACGTAATAGAGCCAGCGGCAATGCTGATGTGCAGCGGGTGCAGTAGCACCCGTCGCACATTTCACTGCCCGACATTCGGGCAGTGAAATGCGCAATGGGACAATGCCTGGGGGGCCCTGCACTGCCCATGCCAAGTGCATGGGCAGTGCAGGGGCCCCCAGGGGCACCCCAAGTCCCCCTTACCGCCAGACTTTCCATGGCGGTGTTCACCACCGTGGCCAGGCCCGCGGTCGGGGACTCATAATCCCCAGGGCAGCGGTGCTTGCACCGCTGCCCTGGGGATGATGACCGCCAGGCTTATGCCTGGCGGTATAGTGGAGGGGCCGGTGGTATGGCCGTGGCTATTGCGCCACAGTCATAATAGCTGGCGGAACACCGCCAGCCTGTTGGAGGTGTTACCGCCAGCTTACTGCCGGCCGCCAGGGTCGTAATGAGGCCCTTAATATGACATAAAATCATAAGCACTCAGCACAATACAGGAAACACACAAATATGTATTCATTCGTACTTGCTGATGAAATTTATAATCTGTAAAGCATGAAAAAGGAAACCACTATGCAAGTTATTCCTCATATTAGACACTAATGTTTGCTGAAGTACCAATTATATACACATAACATAATTACAGACATCCACAATAAATGAAAACATATAAATAAATTGATTGCATACAGAGAGAGCCACAAAGCATGCAATATGTTGGACAGTAAGTAGACATGTAAGGATCAGGGTGAGTTACTGAAATATTGTGAGTGATTTTTAACATACATTTCAAGGAGACATACTAGATAGTGACATTGTCAATTGTTGATCAGATTCACTGTGTCCAGTGACAGCATCAAGTCTTGTCTATTAAGCAGCTTCCCGAAAATGTAGCTGGGTCACAATGTCACCACCACATGGATTAGGAGAAACGTATTCAGTGGTTTGCCAACATATCATTTTCACATTCTGTTTCATTTGCACTAAATTTTCAACCAATGAAAAATTTGTCACATGACATCTAATGCTGCCCATATGATGACAAATGAATGCTGTAATCCTCTGGGTATTCTGTCCAACATGTATGTTTTTCCTAGTCTGTCCAACATATATCTTTTCTCAAGGGCACAAATTTGCATTTACAAATATACAATGTTGGCAGAGTTGGCTGACCGCCTTATTACAAGTGCCGTGATAGAGCTTAAAAATTAGTGCTGTCCCTCCTGTCACAAAAGTCATCACAATGTGACAAGTTTAAGTTTATGAAAGTAAAAGAGAGAAAAACTAACGTAAAAAGCTGCACTGACACACATTTTAAATGTACAATTGCTTGTATTTCAAAATTCGACTTAGGTGCCTTTTGAAAACTGATGTTAAAATGTAATTTAGGCTCGGGACTAACAGTGCATATAAAAAGGATATTGAATTTCTTGCGATTAATGAAAGATTAATGAGTTTCAAAAAATATGTGCAAGTGAGAGAAATTAACTTCTCTGTTATACTTAATGAAATGCAGTAACAAGTTTTTCCATTTATATGAAATGCATTATTCATACTGATGAATTTATGTTTGAATATTATGGGGGTTATTCTAACTTTGGAGGAGTGTTAATCCGTCCCAAAAGTGACGGTAAAGTGACGGATATACCACCAGCCGTATTACGAGTTCCATAGGATATAATGGACTCGTAATACGGCTGGTGGTAAATCCGTCACTTTTCCGTCACTTTTGGGACGGATTAACACCTCCTCCAAAGTTAGAATAACCCCCTATATGTTTATTACAAAAACATATTAATTAAATGCCTTTCACATTTTTTTCTTGTGTTAGCATACATTAGGCCTACAGAGCTTGTATTTTGCAGTCATGTAGAATTGTTAAACAGTGCCTGAGACGGCGGGACCCAGCGCAGCGGTGCATGACATGGCGATGTCCAGCGGAGCGGTGCCTGAGAGGAAGGGCCCAGCGGAGCGGTGCTTGAGATGAAGGGCCCAGCGGAGCGGTGCTTGACAGGAAGGGCCCAGCGGAGCGGTGCCTGAGAGGAAGGGCCCAGCGGAGCGGTGCTTGAGATGAAGGGCCCAGCGGAGCGGTGCTTGAGATGAAGGGCCCAGCGGAGCGGTGCTTGAGAGGAAGGGCCCAGCGGAGCGGTGCTTGACAGGAAGGGCCCAGCGGAGCGGTGCTTGAGAGGAAGGGCCCAGCGGAGCGGTGCTTGAGATGAAGGGCCCAGCGGAGCGGTGCTTGAGATGAAGGGCCCAGTGGAGCGGTGCTTGAGAGGAAGGGCCCAGCGGAGCGGTGCTTGAGATGAAGGGCCCAGCGGAGCGGTGCTTGAGATGAAGGGCCCAGCGGAGCGGTGCTTGAGATGAAGGGCCCAGCGGAGCGGTGCTTGAGAGGAAGGGCCCAGCGGAGCGGTGCTTGACAGGAAGGGCCCAGCGGAGCGGTGCCTGAGAGGAAGGGCCCAGCGGAGCGGTGCTTGAGATGAAGGGCCCAGCGGAGCGGTGCTTGGGAGGAAGGGCCCAGCGGAGCGGTGCTTGAGACGGCGGGGCCCTGTTCAGCGGTACCTGTCTTCACGGCGGGCCCTGTTCAGCGGTACCTGTCTTCACGGCGGGGCCCTGTTCAGCGGTGCTCTTCTGCACGGCGGGGCCCTGTTCAGCGGTACCTGTCTTCACGGCGGGGCCCTGTTCAGCGGTGCTCTTCTGCACGGCGGGGCCCTGTTCAGCGGTACCTGTCTTCACGGCGGGGCCCTGTTCAGCGGTGCTCTTCTGCACGGCGGGGCACTCTTCAGCGGTACCTGTCTTCACGGCGGGGCCCTGTTCAGCGGCGCTCTTCTGCACGGCGGGGCCCTCTTCAGCGGTACCTGTCTTCACGGCGGGGCCCTGTTCAGCGGTACCTGTCTTCACGGCGGGGCCCTGTTCAGCGGTGCTCTTCTGCACGGCGGGGCCCTGTTCAGTGGTACCTGTCTTCACGGCGGGGCCCTGTTCAGCAGTGCTCTTCTGCACGGCGGGGCCCTGTTCAGCGGTACCTGTCTTCACGGTGGGGCCCTGTTCAGCGGTGCTCTTCTGCACGGCGGGGCCCTCTTCAGCGGTACCTGTCTTCACGGCGGGGCCCTGTTCAGCGGCGCTCTTCTGCACGGCGGGGCCCTCTTCAGCGGTAGCTGTCTTCACGGCGGGGCCCTGTTCAGCGGTACCTGTCTTCACGGCGGGGCCCTGTTCAGCGGTGCTCTTGCAGTATGTCAAGGGAGTCAGACCTGGCCTGGACACCCTGCTCACTCGCCCTCCGACCGTTCTGTGTCAGGCCCCTTCGGGGAGTGAGTCCTGGGCCCTTTGGTGTCGTCCCTTGCAGCCGGGATGGGGCTTGTGGGGCCCTCCTGCTCCGCGCTCCTGGTGGTTGTCCTCTCCGCCCTGCTGTCCTTCCGCTCCTTAGATGGGGCTCTCAGCCCCTTGCCTCCCCTGGCTGCTGTGGCCGGTGAAGTGGCCGGAGTCACCTCCTTGGGGCAGCCGTCTCTCTCCGCTCACGGCGGCCCTTCAATTTCCGGGTCCTCTTGCCTGGGGGGGGGGCTGGCTCTCCCCTTGCTGCTCACCGAAGTGTTACTGCCGCCAAAGGGTGGACTCCACAAGCCATGCACCACTTGCACTGTAGAAGTTGGGCTGGTGGTGGCTGAGGTGCCCTTGGGACTTTTCCCACTTGGAGGGGGTGGGTCGGGGGAGGGAAAGAGGTCAAAATTGGAGATGTAATATTTCTTGGGACCAAGGTAAGGGGTAGGAGTAGTGGTGAGAGAAGTGGAGGAAGAGGATGTGGTTGTATGAGAGCCAGGTGTGCTGTCCTTGGGTGCAGGTGACTGGGACGTAGGCTGTGGTGAGGTGGTTGGCTGTTGTTTGGGTGTCTGCCTGCGTTTATGTGTCTTGGAAGAGGGGGTGACAGACACAGTGGGAGAGGACACAGGGGACGTGTAAATGCCAGTGGGGGTGGTGACTGCAGGTGTGCGGACTGTAGTGGAGGGTTTGCTGGTGGTGGAAGAACTGGCTGATGTTGGGGTGCATGCAGGTGTGAGTGTAGACGTCACAGGGAGGGAGGAGGGAGACGAGGAGGACGGGGACACAGAGGTGGTAGTGACTGTTGATATGTCTGCATCTGTGTGTTGCTTGGGTGAATGCTTGTGTTTTCTGTGGTGCTTATGTTTGGATGAGCTGGCCTTGGGTGTTGAGGTGTGTGCAGGCTGGTCTGATGGTGTGGATGGGATAGGTTGAGGTACAGGAGACAGAGAAAGGGTGGAGGCAGATAGAAGAGGGAGACTGGAGACAGGGACAATGGCTGCCGTCAGTGCTGAGGCCAGAGCAGTGAACGCTCGTTGATGGGCAGCCTGACCCGAATGAATGCCCTCCAGGTAGGCATTGCTCCGATGCACCTCCCTTTCCACCCCCTGGATGGCATTCAGAAGGGTAGTCTGCCCAACAATGACCGTCCTCACCAGGTCAATGAGCTCCGCACTGAGGGCAGCAGGGGTAACAGAGGCAGGGGCTGAGGTGCCTGGGGCGAAGGAGACGCGCGCCTTCCTGGCCGAGCGGCCACGGAGCGAAGACTGAGGGGCTGCTGGGAGGGCGGTGCTGGTGCGCTGGGTGGCGGCTGTACCTGTTGTTGCGGGGGCACAGATGGTGCCGCCACCGCTAGGGAGCTCCCAAACGAGGACGTGTCCGTGTCGCTGGTGTCTCCACCGGCCCCCGTTGTGGTGCTCCCCTCGCCCTCCGGATCACTGGTGCCCTCGGTGTCTGTGTCAGTACCCACCGGGGCCTGGTGACCTGCAGCTCCCTCCTGCTCCGACGCCAAATCTCCTCCGCCTGATGATGCTAAAACACAAGAAGACAAAGATTTAGGGTGGGGGGAGAAATTAAACAAAGTTGAGTGCATGCCTTAGCAATACCCTTTGCGGAGAGGACAGACACAGGTGGCTCGTGCACTAAGTCGCGAACTTGGGGTACACTACTCAGTACTTCTGACTAGGCAAACAGGTCTAGGGACAACAGACGCGCACATGTGTGATGCTGGAGCATGGGTAGCTGCACTTGGCACCCTACAGAGGTGGGGGGCGGGGGCACAGGGCCATGCCTAAGGGAGAGGACTACACTACAGAGAGCGCCCTGGCCTAATGTCACCCACAGCCCTCCTCCCCCACCCAGACGCCTCCACTGCGCATACAGATAGGAGAATGTGCAGATACTCACCCCCTTGTGTCTGCTGTGCTGTCCTCAAGCGCCCATCCAAATTAGGGTAGGCCACCGCCAGGATCCGGGACATCAGGGGGGTCATGGTGCGACTGGCACCCCTCCTAGGTCGGGAGGCCATCCCCAGCAGTGTTTCTGCTGTCTTCCTCGTTCCGCAGCGGATGTCCTCCCACCTCTTGCGGCAGTGGGTGCCCCGTCTGTTGTAGACCCCCAAGTTCCGGACTTCCTTGGCGATGGCACGCCAAATATCAATTTTCTGATGGGCGCTCACCTGTTTGACATGTACAGGGTCGGAAAGAGAAACCGTCACATATCTGCATGTTTGGAGTACATGCCCCCCCCTCCCCAACCTTGCCATGGTTCCCATTCTCTCATCTGTCGTGCGTTGCACTCCTCATTCCCTCCACACCCCACCAACTTACATCCCCCCCACTCCACACAGGCATAACCCATTCAATGTGCACTGAGTGTACTCACCTGTTGGTCTGGAGGACCGTAGAGTAGCGCATACTGGGGGAGGACCCCGTCCACGAGCTTCTCCAACTCTTCTGAACTGAAGGCGGGGGCCCTTTCACCAGTAGCAGCAGCCATTGTCACTTCCAGACCGAGTTCACAGCAGCACTTGCAGTATAGGTCCTCTCCTGTGGATGATCAGGTCTCGAATGATTGAGCAGATAGAAAATGGCGGTCACGCCCGCGGCGGTGCGTACCGCGGCGGTGCGTACCGCGACCGCCGGCGCACATCGTCATTGGCTCCTGAAACCCATAGGCTTCAATGTTAACCAATGCGTCTTCGCACAGCGGTCTACGACCGCCTACCGCCACGGTGTGCCCGCCAGCGCAGTGACCTCACATCCCATTGTCCCACTTCACAGGTCAGGCATCGGCCATTTCAAGGGCCCACATGGCTTAATTTCTAATGCGTCACACAGGCCTAGGCCTTGCAATGGCACACATACAAACATATCAAACCATACATTTACCTGTACTGTGCAAACTGTGTTGTACGTACCTGTGAGTGGATTGACTCTGTACTCCATATTCTCCTTCCTAGGCACCGTCCGCTGGGACTAGCGATGAGAAGGAGGAATCCTCGCGTGTCCCGGCCGCTGGTGGACCTGTCGACAATGGAAGAACGCCATATAATACTACGATACCGACTTGACCGAGCCTCCATCCATGAACTGTGTGCCCAGCTGGAGCCAGCCCTGATGTCCCCCATCCGCCAACCCACAGGAATTCCCCCTCTAGTGCAGGTTCTGTCTGTCCTCCATTTCTTTGCAACTGGCTCATTCCAGACAACAGTGGCCATGTCATCTGGGATGTCTCAGCCTATGTTTTCCAAGATCTTATCCAGAGTGTTGTCTGCCCTGATGAAACTCATGCGGAGCTACATCATTTTCCCAGAGGAGGGTGATTTGCCTACAGTGAAAGCTGATTTCTATGCCCTTGGACACATCCCCAACATCATTGGTGCAATTGATGGGACCCATGTGGCTTTAGTCCCCCCAAATGACGATGAACAGGTGTACAGGAACAGGAAGAATTACCATTCAATGAATATCCAGGTGGTCTGTTTGGCTGACCAGTACATCTCCCATGTAAATGCCAAGTTCCCAGGGTCAGTGCATGACGCGTATGTTATGCGAAATAGCAGCATTCCCTATGTGATGGACCAGCTACAGAGACAGCGTGTGTGGCTAATAGGTGACTCTGGTTACCCCAACCTGCCGTGGCTATTGACCCCAGTGAGGAATCCCAGGACCAGGGCAGAGGAACGGTACAATGAGGCCCATGGGCGTACTAGGAGGGTGATTGAGCGAACCTTTGGGCTCCTGAAGGCCAGATTTAGGTGCCTGCATATGACAGGTGGATCCCTAATGTACTCACCAAAGAAGGTGTGCCATATCATTGTGGCGTGCTGTATGCTTCACAACCTGGCTTTGCGACGCCAGGTGCCTTTCCTGCAGGAGGATGGTCCAGATGGTGGTGTTGTAGAAGCCGTGGAGCCTGTGGAGAGTGAAGAGGAGGAAGACTCTGAGGACGACACAGACAATAGGGACAGAGTGATACAACAGTATTTCCAGTAACACACAGGTAAGAATCACCCACGCCATTTCACAATTTCTTATAGCCTCCTGCATCTGTACTTTCTGTAGTTCCCCACAGATGTTTTTCATTAATTTTTGCCTTTCCCTTCCCTTCTCAGTGCTGTCTGACTCAGTACCTGACTTCTGCTTGGTTCGCCCATGAAATACAGCGTATTGACATTGGTATGTTGTCATGACTAATTGACAGAACAGAAATTGAACAGTAATATGTAATACATTTGTTATTAATACAGCATGACTCAAAACAGATTTGTGTGCAAAATGTGATTTATTTACAGTGCTAGATATCGGTACATGTGATTCTAAGGGTGATGGGTGGGGGTGGAGGAATATTCATGGCAGAGTCCAGTTCTCAGTCTCACAGGTGCATTGTCCTTTTGCCTGTGGAAGGATGGAGCATAGGCAGTTCATGGTTGGACAGGGTGGCAATGTGGGACAGTGGGAAGACTTGAGGGGGTATGTCCTGCTGGCGGGGGTCTTGACATCCTACTCTGTCTTTTTTTTTGGTCTCAGGCTCCTCTTACGGGGTGGTTGTTCTTCAGCAGGAGGTGGGGTTCTGGGGGGCTGTCGAGGTGTTGGGACCTCCTGTCCACTAGCGCCGGCGGAGGTGGTAGGCTGTTCCTGGTCCGGGCTAGTGACAGGGGCCCTGTGTGGTGCACCATGGTCTCGCAACGCGTCCTCTATCCTGTTGAGGGCCAGGACGATGGTCCCCATTGCGGTCCCGATGATTCTCAGCTCCTCCCTGAACCCCATGTAGCGTTCCTCCTGCTGTGCCTGGATCTCAGTGAACCTGGCCAGTACCGTCGCCATCGTTTTTTGGGAGTGGTGGTAGGCCCCCATGAGGGTGGTGAGGGCCTCTTGGAGAGTGGGTTCCCTGGGCCTCTCCTCCCCCCCCTGTCGCACAGCAGCCCTCCGAGCTGCCCGGTTTCCCCCGGCCTCTGTCCCCTGGACGGTGTGCCCGCTACCACTGCCCCCAGGTCCCTGTTGTTGTTGGGGTGTTGGGTTAGCCTGGGTGCCCTGTAGTGGCAGACACACCGCTGATTGAGCTGTCCTAGAGACAGAGGCATGGGCCCGCTGGGTGGGAGCTGTGCTGGTGTTGGCAGAGGGGGTCGGGTCTGGTGTGGCCTGTGGCTGCCTGAGGGGAAACGACTGCCCAGAGGTCCCCGATGGTCCGGGCTGGTCATCAGGTTCACTGTCGACAGAGCTTTTATCCTCAGTGTGGGCCTGTTCCGGTGGTGGGATGGACACTTCTGGACCCTCCTGGCTGGTGTGTTGTCGTTCGTGTCCTGCATGGGGTAAGAGAGTTTGGTTATTGTTTCTGTGTGTGCAATAGCGTGCGTGTTATGGGTGCCCTTGTCCCCCAGTGCAGGCATTCCCTTGAGGGAGGTGTTGTGAGGGTAGTTAGTGGGGGGGGGGGGGGGTTAGTGCAGTGGTCATGCTTAGGTGATGGGTGCCCATGATTTGTGTTGGCATGCAGGAGTTGGTGTTGGGATGGGTGGGTTGTGCTGGTGAGACATTGTCAGGGAGGATGTGTGCTGGGGGGTTGGGGGTGAGGGTGAGGGTGGGGGTGTGGGTTGGCATGCTGGTGGGGTGGGGTGGATATAGTAGTTGAGATTGGACTTACCAGAGTCCATTCCTCCGGCTACTCCAGCGAGGCCCTGAGGATGCAGGATGTTCAAGACGTCTTGCTCCCACGATGTAAATTCGGGAGGGGTGGGTGGGGGTCCGCCGCCAGTCTTCTGGACCGCGATGTTGTGCCTGGAGACCATCGATCGGACCTTCCCCCGTAGGTCGTTCCATCTTTTGCGGATGTCCTCCCTATTCCTGGGATGCTGTCCCACCGCGTTGACCCTGTCCACGATCCGCTGCCATAGCTCCGCCTTCCTGGCTATACTGGTGTGCTGCACCTGCGAGCCGAAGAGCTGGGGTTCCACTCTTAGGATTTCCTCCACCATGACCCGGAGTTCTTGGTCTGAAAAGCGTGGGTGCCTTTGGGGTGCCATGGGGTGGTGTGGGTGAGGTGTGGGGTGGTGTATGTGATGAGGAGTATGTTGGTGAGTGGTGCTTTGTGCTACTATGTGGTGTGTGTCATGGTGTAGTGTGCCTCAGTGTGTCTTGCTATGGATTGTCTGCTGTGTCTCTCTCTCCTTCTCTCAGTAATTATGGTCGCAGGGGTTTGTGGGTGATGTGGGTGTGTGTTTTATAGTTGGTTGATTGTGTGGGAGTGGTGTGTGTATGTGTATCAGGTGTGTGTATTTCAAATTGTCCAATGTGGCTGTGTTTTGGTGATGTGTGTGTATTCTGACCGCCGCGGTGTGTAGCGCCAATGGAATACCGCGTTTGAATGACCGCCGTGTGGATTCGTGGGTCGTAATGGCATGGGCGTATTTCTGTTGGCGTGACGGTGGAGGTTTGGTCATCTCCAGTTTATCGCTGCCCGCTGATGTGGCGGGCTGCAGTGGAGGACGGATTTTTGGAGGTTTGGCCGTTGTGGGTCAGAATGACCGTGGCGGTTAACCGCGGCCGCGGCGGTGTTATGGCGGTCTTCTGACCGGCGGTAAGGGCCTTTTACCGCCGAGGTCAGAATGACCCCCTTAGTGATCTGCTGTCCAAGATTATCTTTTTTCAAATTATTTTTCTCTTTTTTGTGCTTTTTGTATTTTGTCCATGTGTTTCTCCCCACACATGTATTTCCCTGATTTGGTTAGCTGTAGGGTTGACCAGTGTCCAGCCACAAAATTATTGACTCTGCTAAATATGAATTGACCAATGACTGTAAATTCTGTGTAGCGAATAATAACTGTGTCTCATATATTCTAATTAATGTTTTATACTTATTTTCTTGAATGTCTAGTTTTATGAATGTTAGTTCACCTGAATTTATTTCAAGGCCTTTGGAAACCCTTGATGATTATGTAATGTAATAATTTGGTTTTGCACACTGTCATCATGATTTTGTGCTTCAGTTTGTAATAAGTCTTTTAACTTTTTTTTCTGATTGGAGTATTTCTTCCCTGGTCACATTGGTCATGGTGTCTAAATTGTTGGGGTGTTGTTGAAATTGTGTTTATGGTTCATCACACTACTTATTGGGTCAAAAGGTCCTTCGACTACGGTGAGCATTTGGAGCATCATGTCTTGAGGCACATCTAATAAGGCAAATAAGATATCTGCCATTTTTGTGATTGACTAACACATCTACCAAACTCTAAATCAGGCCCACAGTATTTACTTATGTTTACAAGCTGTGCAAGACCCACATTTAAAAAGGTTGAGGACTGGTGCTAGGTCCCACACACGTGTGATTGACCCCTTTGTGTGTAGAGGTAGAGCACATGCTTTTACCAGGTAGCCTCTAATGTTTTTGCCTCTTCTGAAGAAGTACAGTGGTTTTCCTAGGGTGCTGCTCAGAAAATGTATTATGACCCAGTGCTTATTAATTATTTTCTTGATTTTTTGGCTGAAAGTGGAGTATTCAGTCAGCCTACTGTTCTAGCCTTTATGTGTTTTGGTTCGAGCAGTGTAAAGCCTTGCTAATTTCTGTGTTTTCGCAAACAACGTTTTGGGATACCTTCTCCATAAGTTTGTTAATAAGCATGTCAGACTATTGTGTGTAATTACATTTCAGTTTTAGGTACTGTCTCGGTGGTAAATTGTCTCTATGACTACGTGGATGCTGGCTGGAGTACGGGTGATGTTTCTTTCAGTGGGTTTCCTAAAGAGGCTAGTCTATAATTTACTAGACATGTCACTCTAAGGTTAGTAAATTGTCTGTATGAACTGGATATCTCTAGACAGTTTTAAGCCAAGTCAGAGATCTCCTTAGATCAGTTGCATCTGTTGACCAAATCATGAAGCCTTTGTCAGTATAGTGGCACCACTGTGTGATTTTCTGTGTGAATGGGTTATTTGCATTGGAAATATGACTAGTGTCATAATCATCCATGAACTAGATAGTTAGGTTAGGTGTAAAAGTAACTGACATGGCTACACCTTTTGGTTGGAAGTAAAGGCATTTCTGATATTTAAAAAAAACATTTTTGCGAGTGGCACTTCCATAAGAGCAATCAGGAAAACAGTAGGCACAAAAGTGGATAGAAGATGTAAATTGAGACCACTGATTAGTACTCTGTTAATGTCAGTTTGTGGAATGTTTGTATAAAACCATTGAATGTCCATAGTAACCAACAAGTAGATGTCAAAGTCATAGTTAGGAAAGGAAACACAACTATGTTGTTTCGTAGAACTGAAAACAACAGAGTAGAACTGAAACAGCACCATGTTCATTGAGCGCAACAAGATCCATGTAGGAGGAGATCTCGATGGAGTTATCGTCCACATGATCCCAGATGACTGCAATACATTATAAACACGCTATTTCACAAGCGCCAACATTTCGATATAAAATTGTCGAGCTAGGGAACAAGACGAACCCATGCTGGCAGCTGTCGCAGAAGAATGGAGCAGCAAATAAGAGCTAGAAGTAATGATCCAAAGGATAGAGTGAGTCAAAACACTTGCTGTTTCGAATAAATAATACTACCGACTATAGTCAGCTCATACATCATAGGCTGATACAACAACAGTATTGGAAGCTTTTGTGTGTGGAATTTCCCTATGCAGCTTAATACAGTGGCAGGTTAAGGAATTGGTCATTTGAATAACCATCAAAGTACCACAAGGGGGTGAAATAATTTCAAATTCTAAAGCAGCTTGGACAGTTAAATTGAATACATTACTGAGAATAGAACTCAATGTACCACTATTCCAAGTTACACAGGATATATGGCAAGGTGTAACTCTACCCCCATCTTCGGAGGTAGTTTGAATCATTTTCTTTCTTAAAAATGATAAAACCCTGGGGTCATATCATCTGATATCACTGTTTGTGATCAAAATAAATGTCTATCTGGGCTTATTGGCAAATAGACTGTCTAACCTTGTAATCTTCCTTCTTTTTCATTGATGACACGGATTTGTGCCCGGTAGAGAGGTTTACCAAATCAACTTGGTAAACACACTAAGAAACTGCTGAAACAACACAGAAGCCAAAGTAAATGAGCGTGTTTGATGGCAAAAATGCATTCAACTCTGTGGAATGGTCATCGCTTTGGAATGTGATAAGTCTCTCTGGCATTCTGAATAATTTATTCCTTAGATCACGGCGCTATATGTTTTTTGGAGGGTTATGATATCAATTAGTGGTCATTCAACGCCAAATGTCCCAATGTCAGGGGGCACTAGACAGTTATGCCTTTGTCTTACCTTTTAAATGCTCTATAAATGGCCCCTTTCATTTCCTTCAAACACCCACCTCCGCTGGTATGTGCAAATGTTGAAGCCATAGTGATGGCATTTGCGGATGTTGGTTATCTCTCCTGTCTCTGGTACCACTTTACCAGTCGTAGTCATCTGATCTCAACAATTTAGAATCTCTTCGGGCTATAAACTGAATTGTGAGCAATCTCAAATCATATTTATGGGCAACTCCAAATTCCATAATGGTAGTTTTGTCAATGATCTTCGCTATCTAGTAGTGGGTTAATTCAAGCTGCCCTGCTAAAATATATAGTAAAACCATGAGCCACTCCTGCGAGACTGTACACTCACCTTAACTGAATGAGAGCACCTGATTTTGTTCATTTTGAGGCAGATCAACATAATTATAATGATTTTCTATCTTAAGCTCTCTATCATTTTAATTTTCCTTGTGTATGCCCCCACTTTTTCCTTGAAAAACCTAATGCTGTCTTTTTGCCATTTCGAAGAAGACTTTGGAATCCTTGGTGGGCGAGATGTTTTACTTCTTCCACTAACAAGAGACTTTTAGGCACTACTGCATTTCCTTGTCTATTATTGGGCCAGCACTGTAACAGCCCTGAAATGTACATGTGAACACATAGCGATCCCCTCAGTGGTTGATGTTTATCCAATTTCTAACCATCCCGTTATTGTAGCAATTGCCCATCCCTTTACACAATTGGAAACAGTGCAGAGTCATATAAAGGATAAAGGTATTGTAACTAGAAGTATAGATACATAGATTGGGTATACATGAGATATGGATATAAATTCTTGCATCAAGTTTGCCTATGCATGCTAAACGTTATATGGTGATGGATCACTTAGGTGCTCAAGTTTAAGTTTAAGATGTAGTGATGGTAAACATGAGTAAGTCTCAGTGAATATACTCAGGGTAGCAGATGCACGTTCTACATCTGTAAGGAAAACTAAAGTTTCACTGCATTGTGGCCTAGTTACCTGTGGGTAACTTTGAACATGTCCACATGAAATGTTTTGTCCTACATTGCTGTGGCCAGCTTCTCTTTAAAATCGTTTTTATTATGTGTGGATGTATCATTAGAAATTTTCACTGAACACATCTTTTTACTGCACATTGTACAAGAATATACAATTCAGGTGTTATCCAGTGATTAATATTTCTCTCTTCATTGGTACAATGGAATGCTGAATGCTCCATTGAAGTCAGTAGAGTTGGTTGGGGCAACAATAACTAGTATAGGCCAGTAGGATACATGGTACCTTTTATCAAACTAAAAAGTGACAGTTACCCTGCCCCTGGTGTAGCCTGGACTTCTGGGGGCCCCCCTCACCCCTCAAGAAGTGACATCACATCTGGATCATATGACACGTTCGGTCATGTGACTGGTGGGCTTTGACTTCAGCTCAGATAGGTGAGGTCACCTGTCTGTTGGGGTGTGACATCAACTTAGGGGACCAGTCGCGTGCCTGTTGGGGTGTGACGTCACAAGTGAACCCTAACTAGGAAGAGCATGTGACCCTGGTTGGGATGTCACCTACAACCCCGACCAGGAAGATCATGTGACCGATTTGAAATGTTATGAGTGATTCCTTACCCCTGAAGACTATGTCACCAGAATGTGATGCGGAGGAGTACGCCCCTCTTGGTGTAGGGAATACGTATAATATTGAGCTCTTTACACAATCGCTGCCAGATCCCTGTGCTCCTCCTAGAAAGAGATCCTATCACCATTCTGAAGAAGTACAACTACATCGCCAAAAAGACGACTAATACAAATGACATAAAGACCATCATTAAGTACTACAGCATCTTAACATCTACGATGATGGCCCAGACTTTGCCGGAGAGCAGTACTAAAGATGAGGGTCATGAAATCTGTTTTAAAAAATGTTGCGAATGCATTATTGCCGAATTATTGTGTTACTTTATTTTACATATTTATTTCTAGGATTAATTACAAAACAACTATCAGCAGTCTGACTCTTATATAAGGCCTGGAAACATGCATCACAGAATCGATATACGTGTTGCTTAAAGAAAGAATAGCTGATATACATCCTACAATTCTGTAGGAAAGTACCATCTTGCCTGGCATGTTACCCCCATTTTTCACTGTATATATGTTGTTTTAGTTGTATGTGTCACTGGGACCCTGGTAACCCAGGGCCCCAGTGCTCATAAGTGTGCCTGAATGTGTTACCTGTGTAGTGACTAACTGTCTCACTGAGGCTCTGCTAATCAGAACCTCAGTGGTTATGCTCTCTCATTTCTTTCCAAATTGTCACTGACAGGCTAGTGACCATTTTTAACAATTTACATTGGCTTACTGGAACACCCTTATAATTCCCTAGTATATGGTACTGAGGTACCCAGGGTATTGGGGTTCCAGGAGATCCCTATGGGCTGCAGCATTTCTTTTGCCACCCATAGGGAGCTCTGACAATTCTTACACAGGCCTGCCACTGCAGCCTGAGTGAAATAACGTCCACGTTATTTCACAGCCATTTTACACTGCACTTAAGTAACTTATAAGTCACCTATATGTCTAACCTTTACCTGGTAAAGGTTAGGTGCAAAGTTACTTAGTGTGAGGGCACCCTGGCACTAGCCAAGGTGCCCCCACATTGTTCAGAGCCAATTCACTGAACTTTGTGAGTGCGGGGACACCATTACACGCGTGCACTACATATAGGTCACTACCTATATGTAGCTTCACCATGGTAACTCCGAATATGGCCATGTAACATGTCTATGATCATGGAATTGCCCCCTCTATGCCATCCTGGCATTGTTGGTACAATTCCATGATCCCAGTGGTCTGTAGCACAGACCCTGGTACTGCCAGACTGCCCTTCCTGGGGTTTCACTGCAGCTGCTGCTGCTGCCAACCCCTCAGACAGGCAGCTGCCCTCCTGGGGTCCAGCCAGGCCTGGCCCAGGATGGCAGAACAAAGAACTTCCTCTGAGAGAGGGTGTGACACCCTCTCCCTTTGGAAAATGGTGTGAAGGCAGGGGAGGAGTAGCCTCCCCCAGCCTCTGGAAATGCTTTGTTGGGCACAGATGTGCCCAATTCTGCATAAGCCAGTCTACACCGGTTCAGGGACCCCTTAGCCCCTGCTCTGGCGCGAAACTGGACAAAGGAAAGGGGAGTGACCACTCCCCTGACCTGCACCTCCCCTGGGAGGTGTCCAGAGCTCCTCCAGTGTGCTCCAGACCTCTGCCATCTTGGAAACAGAGGTGCTGCTGGCACACTGGACTGCTCTGAGTGGCCAGTGCCACCAGGTGACGTCAGAGACTCCTGCTGATAGGCTCCTTCAGGTGTTAGTAGCCTTTCCTCTCTCCTAGGTAGCCAAACCCTCTTTTCTGGCTATTTAGGGTCTCTGTCTCTGGGGAAACTTTAGATAACGAATACATGAGCTCAGCCGAGTTCCTCTGCATCTCTCTCTTCACCTTCTGATAAGGAAACGACCGCTGACCGCGCTGGAAGCCTGCAAACCTGTAACATAGTAGCAAAGACGACTACTGCAACTCTGTAACGCTGATCCTGCCGCCTTCTCGACTGTTTTCCTGCTTGTGCATGCTGTGGAGGTAGCCTGCCTCCTCTCTGCACCAGAAGCTCCGAAGAAATCTCCCGTGGGTCGACGGAATCTTCCCCCTGCAACCGCAGGCACCAAAAAGCTGCATTACCGGTCCCTTGGGTCTCCTCTCAGCACGACGAGCGAGGTCCCTCGAATCCAGTGACTCTGTCCAAGTGACCCCCACAGTCCAATGACTCTTCAGCCCAAGTTTGGTGGAGGTAAGTCCTTGCCTCACCTCGCTGGGCTGCATTGCTGGGAACCGCGACTTTGCAGCTACTCCGGCCCCTGTGCACTTCCGGCGGAAATCCTTCGTGCACAGCCAAGCCGGGGTCCACGGCACTCTAACCTGCATTGCACGACTTTCTAAGTTGGTCTCCGGCGACGTGGGACTCCTTTGTGCAACTTCGGCGAGCACCGTTTCATGCATTCTCGTAGTGCCTGTTTCTGGCACTTATCCGGGTGCTACCTGCTTCAGTGAGGGCTCTTTTTCTTGCTCGACGTCTCCTCTCTCTTCAGGTCCAATTTGCGACCTCCTGGTCCCTCCTGGGCCCCAGCAGCGTCCAAAAATGCCAAACGCACGATTTGCGTGTAGCAAGGTTTGTGGGCGTCCTTCCGGCGGAAAAACACTTCTGCACGACTCTCCAAGGCAAGAGGGATCCGTCCACCAAAGGGGAAGTCTCTAGCCCTTTTCGTTCCTGCAGAAACCTCAGCTTCTTCTGTCCAGTCGAAGCTTCTTTGCACCCGCAGCTGGCATTTCCTGGGCATCTGCCCATCTCCGACTTGCTTGTGACTTTTGGACTTGGTCCCCTTGTTCCACAGGTACCCTAGATTGGAAATCCACAGTTGTTGCATTGCTGGTTTGTGTCTTTCCTGCATTATTCCTCTAACACGACTACTTTGTCCTTAGGGGAACTTTAGTGCACTTTGCACTCACTTTTCAGGGTCTTGGGGAGGGTTATTTTTCTAACTCTCACTATTTTCTAATAGTCCCAGCGACCCTCTACAAGGTCACATAGGTTTGGGGTCCATTTGTGGTTCGCATTCCACTTTTGGAGTATATGGTTTGTGTTGCCCCTATCCCTATGTTTCCCCATTGCATCCTATTGTAACTATACATTGTTTGCACTGTTTTCTAAGACTATACTGCATATTTTTGCTATTGTGTATATATATCTTGTGTATATTTCCTATCCTCTCACTGAGGGTACACTCTAAGATACTTTGGCATATTGTCATAAAAATAAAGTACCTTTATTTTTAGTATAACTGTGTATTGTGTTTTCTTATGATATTGTGCATATGACACTAGGTGGTACTGTAGTAGCTTCACACGTCTCCTAGTTCAGCCTAAGCTGCTCTGCTAAGCTACCATTATCTATCAGCCTAAGCTGCTAGACACCCTATACACTAATAAGGGATAACTGGGCCTGGTGCAAGGTGCAAGTACCCCTTGGTACTCACTACAAGCCAGTCCAGCCTCCTACAAATTCTGAGCTATTTGAAGTTTTATGTTCTGCCAAAGGCACCTAGGTGTGTTAGTCCTACATGTGTAGCTTACCGGTGTGTCAAAGTGTGTTTATCTGTAATGGATAGATACTGGAACACGTACAAGTACCATATAAGGGGTTTGATACTACCACCCAAGGTCAACTTGTTTTTTCGACCAAAGATTATTTCCGTAATAATGGTTATGTACTGTATAACAGTGAATTGTATGATCTTTTGAATGCCACTAGTAGCCTATGTGTACAAAGTTATAGGAGGGGTGACAGAGAAGTCCTATTTAGAGCTGTTGACTTTTTAGATGTAAAAATATCAAATCATGTGACTCTGTAACAATGTATTACCGTGCCAGAATGATATCTGAAGTGTATGTCATATAATATACACACAGTGAATACCCACATTCTCCATAACAACAGCAGGAATACATGTATCAATATGCTGTAAATTATGTGATTGTTTTGGAGTTAGTCACGTTCTTTCTTTTTAAGACAATGATCTGAGCAAATGTGTGAAACGGACGCTGGAAAAGATTTTTTAAACAAACATCTTTACAGCTTATTAAAACAGCACTCAATCAATCATTTTGTAACACACATGGAGGTCACAACGGCTGTGATAGAATGTTTTAACAGAACTTTAAAATCTAAGATGTGGAGATACTTCACGGCATACAACACATCCAGCTATGTGAATGGATTACTGCCATTCATAGATGTTTATAGTGCCAGCTATCATAGAACCATAAAAACATCAAAACAGCAGCAATAACAGTAATGCTGCACAATACTTCAGCAGTGTGGAGAACCATGTATGGCACTCAGTTGGCAATCAAAGTAAAGACATCTCTTCTAAAAGAAGGTGATCATGTTAGGGTGTCTACCTTGATTGGGCTCTTTACAAAAGGCTACCAACAGACTTTTAATGATTAATTATTTACAGAGGTGAGTGTAGAGCTTTAAGAAGGTATATATGTTTACTGCTTATAAGATTACGACAGCGAAGAGGTTGTTGGTAGCTTTTACAATCAAGAGTTACAAAGTATACCAATATTACAGAGCCACACAGCATTGGGGATAGTTATTTCCTCTTGTTAAGGGTGGGGGGGTTCAGCAGTGATTCTGGCCCTGACGATGACTAGGGTAGGCTCGATTCTGTAAATACACTCTGTTCAGGTCTCTCTCATTATCTAGTAAAAAACTACAGTTAATACAAAATGCAAATACAATTTCCTCTCACTTGTGGGCCTTGCATTGACTTCCAATTAAATAAGCGCATTTTGTTCAAAATCTTGCTTCTGACATTTAGAGTGCTGCATCAAACAGGTCCAAACTATATAACAGCTAGGATACAACCATACCCTGAAATAGAAATTTGTGTTCCTCCAATAGTTGCTTGGCTGAAGTCCCTAGGGTCTGCCTTTCAAAAACAGGCAGTCACTCTTTTTCCTACGTGGGCCCCTTGGCCTGGAATAAACTCCCTCTCGACTTTTGACAAATTGATTCTGAGTTTCAGTTTAAAAAGAAACTAAAACCTGGCTTTTCTCTCAAAAGTAAGCCTACCATTTTCTCCTCAGCTGTTACTGTGATGAGCGCTGGAACACTCTCCTGAGTAGCTGTGCGTTTTATAAATCCGGTTTCATTTCATGCAAATAAATAAAATAAATATTACATAATTATATAAATATATAAATAAATATATGGTAAATATTCAATACATCAAGCGCATCTACGTATTGATTTCTAAAAAACACTTTGACACTATCGCCATCATGATATTCGACGATGAGTCTAAGCCACTATCCTTTAAATATGGGAAAGTCATTTTCAGGCTTCATTTAAGGCTACGACGCAACAGTTGATATTGAAGAAGCTGATATTAAAAAAGATGGCCAACAAGCCGGAATAAAGCCTCAAAGAACAAGAAGACCACAGCTCAAGTCAATATTTTTTAAAACTCAACAACAGCAACCATTTCCTTCGTGCACTGTGCCTCCAGAGAATGTGCCAAATCTGAGCCTGACCTATTTCCTTTCAAGCTCACCCAGGCCAGCATCAAAAGTAGCTTTTTCAAGGAAGTCTTGCTTTAGCGGCTTTAAAACTGCTCCCTCCAATAGAGTTCTTTATGTAATGGTCCACAGACATGTATCCGGATCTCAACAATACTCTACTACATCTGGTCTGTAAAATCACAAAAGTGAACTGTACCAACATAGATGTGTCCAGGATGATTGGCAGGTTTGGGGATGTTGGAGAGTGAGGTGTCTAGGCCTAGTCATGTGGGCAACCAGGGTAGGTACATGTTATAGATTATCATCACTACTCTATAGTGATGTTCAGCATGAGCCAGAGCTCTGACATGCAGGTAGGCATGTTGGACAATCGCATATTGTTACTAATGTAGTTGGTGTTTGTGCCTCCTGCACGTCAATGTATGATCTTGGTGTCATCAGTGTTTAAGTGTTAGTCCTATTCCTGGGCAAAATGAATGAAGATTGACAGAAGAGTCATGTACAGGTACAGGTACAAGAGAGCAGATATTCTGCAGAGAGCCACCTAAGGTAAAGATGAAATGGGGTGAGTATCAGTGGCTGCATATCTCCAAGTGTGACAATGCTTATCCCCTTCAGAGATGGTTCACAGCGCCTATTGCTCTGGTCTCTGGATATGACTGTGTGTGCTAGGACATTACTGGAGTATACACAATAAGGAAACAATGGTAAGTACATGCCCTTACCCATTCCTGACATCCAGGTAGGCATGTTGGACAATCGCATATTGTAACTAATGTAGTTGGTGTTTGTGCCTCCTGCACGTCAATGTATGATCTTGGTGTCATCAGTGTTTAAGTGTAAGTCTTATTCCTGGGTAAAATGAATGAAGATTGACAGAAGAGTCATGTACAGGTACAGGTACAAGAGAGCAGATATTCTGCAGAGAGCCACCTAAGGTAAAGATGAAATGGGGTGAGTATCAGTGGCTGCATATCTCCAAGTGTGACAATGCTTATACCCTTCAGAGATGGTTCACAGCGCCTATTGCTCTGGTCTTTGGATATGACTGTGTGTGCTAGGACATTACTGGAGTATACACAAATAAGGAAACAATGGTAAGTACATGCCCTTACCCATTCCTGCAGTGTAGGAAGGCTGTGTGCTGTGTAGAGTTGTGTGGATGTGTGTATGAGCCCTTGGCCACATAAATGTACAAATTGTTTGCAATACATCATTGCAAGGCAGCCAGGCATGGTTTACTGTGTGAAAGCCAGAGTGATTGAACAAAACTAATAGATGACCAAACTAACATCACTTTGGCAGGAGCTGTGGGCTAAGTAATGACTAGGGAGAATGCAGGCACCCTGGTGACATGGTGTAATGTTCTCAGTAGTGGTGTCAATAAGTGAACCTTAAATCAGTGCTGCTAGGATGTGAAAATAAGCTAAGTAATGTACAGCCCAGCCACACAAGTGGTAAGAAACCTCTATGTATAAAATAAAACAATCAATTATGTACAGGTTAAACAGAGATTGTTTAATGCTAATATTAATTGCATCACTTAAACAGTGTCCTCATTTTCATGAATGATTCATCATAACATCTGTTGCAATGTACAAAGAAGTCTGTAGTTCCACCAATCAGCTTAGTTGTGTGTAGTACAAATGACTCAATGCATTTCAGGACAGTAAGTCCTTTCTTCAGGGGTAAAGCTTTGTGTTACACCAAATAAAGCAGACAAACATAACAGGAGGACAAGGAGGCAAAAACAAACAAAGGATGTATGAGCACACATTAGACAAACCAAACGTTCAATGCAATAACAATGTTCATAGATAATTCAGCATACCAAACAGTGTGTGCACGACGACCATCGCATGTCATCGGATACGCCTCATAAAAAGTCTATGTGAAACCCCAGAGAACTGCCAAATCACTAACCTCACCGAACCATGCTCAGTGCAACATCCTAAATGCTCACCACGTGATTGTTGGTTACGAATGCTTAACCAATGCATGCACAACTTGACAACATGCATCAAATGTAAATAATGCCAAACCTTTGGTGCTCACCAACAGTGTGTAGAATGCACAACTTGCACTCACTTGCCATGCCCATTTATCAAGCAGATTACCTGCTACAATATAGCGAGTGCGATACAGACTTTTGCCTCGCCTTCTATTATGGGAAGTCACACAACCTAGCCCAATAGAAATACAATACGTTATCATCAAAACATACGGTATGCCTCAGTATGATATGACTACATTGTATGACCCCATTATCTGAGAATGACGTGCTCCCCGCATAACTACTGATGGTACACCACCAGCAAACACCTTGAACGCATGAAAAATGAAGCAGCAACCATGGAACCCATTCATATTAACTACAACCACATATATTCTACTCAACATATAATACGAGTTATCCCACACTTACTTCAAAAAGTCTTGACCACCGGTCCATGATCCATACAACAAACGGTTGCTGGATCATTACAGTCATGCTCTGACTACAATAAAAGGCCATCTCTGCAATCACCTTATGCATCCACTGTAAAAACCACGGTGGTAAGCAACGGACTACACTTAGTCCCGCAGGACTACTAGTGTTGATGGAACATATGTTACATAATTACACAGTGTGTGATTCTGGTTCCATGATACCTACCTGTTAATGCTTGCTAACTGTGACTGTGTGTAAATATTGCATCTGCACCTGTGTCCTGCACAGTTTTGGACATATGCAACAGACACCTGCCCAGACATGCTTACCAACACACATTTCACTGTGCTTCTACTTATGTTGAAACATGATTGTTTAGATTTGTGCCATTTGTTTATATGAGCTAATATGTTTGTGTTGAACGTATGCAGAGTCTGCACCAGATAATGTTTACTGTGACCAAAGTCACGTAACTATAGATGTGCAAACATAAACACAAAGGTAAAGATGCTTAGATCATGTGGGCCTGCCTAAATACCCACTACATTTACAAGATATTCCTCCTTGCTCATTACAAATGAATCTGTGGGCAAGTTTCTGTTGTGTTTCAGGCACTGACAGATATCTGATAGTAGGTAAGTGTTACCTTCCACAACACATCATAATGTTACATTTCACATAGATCGCAAAGAGTGCTTTTACATATGATTACATTTATATCTTACAAACTATGCTATCCCAGTATTTCACATTTACGCAAAAGTGTAGACAGACATATCTAAACATGACCAAATATGACCAGATTATCGGACACACCTAGTCCGCTTTCAGGCCAGAGTTGGCTGGATGATGAAGTTCCGATGTATCCATCATCACCTGCCTGAAGCATGCCTTGGGCATATGATGTATTTAGTAATGCCGGCCAGCATTATGTCAGACTCCATTGTACCATGACACATGGGTGACAACATTGACTCTCGGACCAAGTAAGTGCTGTTATGGTGGAAAAGGTTAGGCATACACCGTATGTAACATCGTAAAAGTCATATAAGAGTTTACTGGCACTGGTGCATAGAGTGCTGACTAGTATTACATCTTTGTAACTTCCAACTTTGTACAAGGATGCCTGCCTTGTCAGCAGGTATAATGTTTTGGTGCTGCCCTGAAAAACACAGAGTTCTGCACATGTGGGTATTCATAAGCCATATCAATATGTGTACATGTGCAGCACATGGAGTTTGGACATAGATTTCCAGCTTAGCCTTCAACAGTGGGTGTTCTGACAATTTGGAAGCTCTCCTCTTCATTCATGTATGTTACCTAATGAAATGGTAGTAAGTCTGTGCATTACCACCCATTAACCATTGAACAGCCCGTTGTGCCAGGGTATGGGAATGGAACAAATGGCCCTGTGCTTGCTTTACATTTACTTAATGTAGGCACTCTGAGGCACACAAAGTTTCCTTAGTTTCCCTCATTTCCTTATGTTATTTTATCCTGATAAACATCTTGCACGTTGCAATATGAAAAAAATAAACAAATGATGTACAGTCCATATTTATGTTTGGCATTGCTGGTATAGCTATCTCACAAAATGCAGAAGGAACATACATACCGAACTCCAATCCGAGGAGGTTGATGTGATCAGCCACTAGTTCAACCACATCAGCCCATTGATGCTTTATATGGACGCTGGTCTGATCAACCTTAAATGTTTTCTGGTGGTGTCAGCACACATGCTCCTACTGATCCTTATTATCCTTGGTTGGGTAGCCCTGGCTCACCATACCCCCAGCCGCCAGCATCCTGGGCAGGTAATGGCTGATTAACAATAGAGTCCTCTCGACTCTGAAAAGTTCTTCCCCCTCGGGGACATGTCCCTATCTATCCTAAACACACTAAACCCAAAATAACACCCCCAACAACTGAAACTACCCCTACCATACTAAACCCCAAAAAAGACTCCCAACAATACAGTAACAAATATTTTGACAAACAATAAAAAAGGACTAAAAGGTATTACACATATGGGGACAGAGTGCACACTAACAAGACCAAAAAACTCTGCATTAATATTGACAGTCTCAAAATACCTCCAGCATCCAGCACAAATTAACTTAGACTAAGAGAAAGTGAAAATAACTTCACACTTCCAAGTATGCAGCCTGTCGTACCCATTGCATAATTTCCTGGGTGTATTCTGCCGGTTTTTGTTTTTCATGATGCATTGGTACTGAAATTGGGTGATGAATGCACAGTTAGCACTTATGCTGTTTTTTCCACGCATTGGCGTTGATGCATGGCTTATGACTGGTGTAACTGGTGCAGTGAACCACACAACTTGGTTGATGCATGGGTTCTGACCTACACAACTGGCCTAATTTGTGGGATTCACTGTGGAAGACTGTGCAGTGGAGGAAAACACACCTTGGGCACACTTTCCTGGGTTTTTATCAGACAAGTTTAAAATTTGCTGATGTGTGACTTTTCTGTGGTCATTGTGTGTTTATGTGCAACATTTTACCTTCTTAGGTGTGACATATTGAGGGACAATTTATTGTGAGGGAAAACAAGTAAATATTGTAATGTACTGAGACATTTTCAAGTTAATCTTCCTTTAGTGGTTTGTAGTAAGCTTGGATGGACATAGATCGCTCTGGCGATGCCGTAAGTATGTCATATATATTGTGTTACTACACCTATGTGCAATGCTAATATATTCCCTAGACTTCCCAATATCTTTATTGAGTAGGTCTGTCAGGATTCCTGCCATAAGATTTGTTACGGACGCAACGCACACTTAGGGAAGCACAGAAACAGGTTGGATCACCCATTCTACAGTGTATGTGCCTACCATTTTACAGATTTACTTGATTATTCAAAACGTTATGGTGTAATTCCAATATTGCACATGTGATTGTCAGACAGCTGTGTACTTGCACAGACAGCAATGCAAGTTACACCATGTATTGTGGTGGCAAAGACACATCTGCACTTAGGGCTATATGTCTGAACCAATATGTGTGGCACTTGCACAATGCACCATGTGCTTCACAGATCTGTTTGTCTATTGTTTGAGTGTAACAAGGCTAGCTTGAGTAGCCCAGACAAGTGTCATTAATCACCAGTGACACAATATATTGGAGATCACTGCATTGCCTCACGCAGCACCAGAGAAAGGTTCTTTGACCATTGCATGTGGTTAGTGATTCACATCTGATGGTTATATATACATTCCCAAACATACAACAGCAGGTAAACCTTGAAATACGCCAGTAAGTACTAACTTCCCAGAGTGGAAATACATGGAGTTAGACCTTAAATTCTCCTCCTTATTTCATTTTTCTATGTGCCCTGTGTCCTGCAGCACACATAAATGATGGAACATGGCCTGCAGGATATTTGATTAGCAGGCAGATGCACATTCATGCACACATAGATTGCTGCATGTCGTAGTTGCATCCTTGCCCCACGGTGCAAGTGTGCCTGCGCCGGCCCTAGTCAGCCAAAACAGCACCAACACAGGGAAAAAGGCATGACTGATTTGTATTCAGTTAGATATAGAACATTGCTTATAATTTGCTTTCACACATAACCGGGCAGTAGGGATACTATCTGTGCCTCACTGTGTGGCCTGGCTCATTATATGCCCCTCTGTTTACAGTCACAGGACATTGGGGGAACTGTGATCCACATATGTCGGAATTAAACAAACATCATGACGTGCAGCACACATTCAGTCATTGCACACTGTTTGGTGCTACGCTCTATATGGACTGTGCTAGAGTGCCTTAAGATGAACACATTTTTGCAGCACACATACTCTCAGCATGTGCACACTGTTCCACATTGCAACCATTCTGTTGTGCATGCCTTGCACAGGCACATGTTCTGCACATGGTGTTATCATGCACACATATTCCCATCAACATGGAGTTGGGCAGGGGTGAGTGTCACACACAACAACAGATCTTTGGAATAGGTGAGTTAGCATTTAGACCTCACTGCAGTGAACCAGGGACACATGATCATTTTCACTACTGATGTTCAATGAACATAATGCTGCAAAACACATATGATCTCTGTCTTACTCCTTCCAACGTTTGTAGTAGTACATCCACTCTGAGGGCAGGTATTTGTATGGTTCTCCTTGTCCAAGAAGCCTGAGTTCACAGGCATAGGAAATATCACGCACTCAACTCACATTTCACCTACTGGATGGTTCAAGATTTGTGATCCCCTCAGCTATGCACTTGTACAATCAGGTCAAATGTATACTACTCTTGCCATGCAGAGATAAGTTCATATCCAAACTCCAACATCACACCATGTTCAACACCATGTTCAAAGAGTTAGTGTGTGTACATATACATTTGTCTCTGACTTCCAACATGAACACTTCACACAGTTGACATCTCTGTATTCTTCAGGTGTTGTGATATTTGCAACAAACATCGCTGCTGTCATAATTCTCTGGGAGATTACTCACATTTCAATGTCATCTGCTCACATTGTTGTGTTACAGATGTATCAAGTTTTCCAACAGCGATTACCAAATTGTGATTTTTTGTGAATTGCAATTAAGTAATCGCTATTAAAATGTATGAAACTCCAGGAGTTTCATATAGCGATTCGCAAGGGCTCGCAAATGGACCTACCTCATTAATATTCATGAGGTAGGTCGCAATCTGCATCCCATTGTGAATGGCTATAATCACAGGGATGGTGGCTTGTTGGGCTCAGCAGACCACCATGTCTGTGATTGCTTTTCAATAAAGCAATTTTTTTTAAAATGCAGCTCGTTTTCCTTAAAGGAAACCGGGATGTGTTTAAAAAAGAAAAATGAAAAGTTTTCTTTTCATTTTTTAAGAGTAAGCAGTAGTGCGTGGGACCACTGCCTGCTCTTAAAATTATTTTTTGCATGTATTCACAAAGGGGAAGGGGTCCTTCCCCTTGGGGACCCCTTCCCCTTTGCGAATGGGTTACCACCAATTTAAAATTGTTGGGAACTGCGATTGTTTTGCGACCGCATTCACGGTCACAAAACAATCATACATACCTCTGCAATTTGGTAGTACAAAGGGACGCCCTTGACACGCCCCTTCCTAATACTAGATCGATATGTAGTCGCAAATCCAATTTGCGATTTGGTAACAAGTTACCAAATCGCAAATTGCATTTGATACATACCAAAATGCAGTTTTTACGAATGCAAATTGTTTGATACATCTGGCCCTTAGAGTCTTATCATATCGCTGTGAAATGTATATTTTTTCAACTGTGGGCTGAAGCGATATGTATGACAATGTGGTCAGGAATTGACTCACATGTGTAGTGTTTTGAGGATCCACAGACATGCATATATGCATTCTGTAAATACAAAATTTGAAGGTGTGAAGTTCATATTTGGCCTTTGTCCATGACAACTAACAGTCATGATCTGTGAAGGTATGTACTACAAATGCAAAAAGAACAGATGATGGACGGAATGCTGAACAATGCAAACATTCTCCCCCAGTTACAAAGATCAGGATTTAATCCATTGTTTTTTTGCTTACCACGCCACCCCAGTTTCGACCCAGCCATAAGCAAATCAGTCTTGACCCAGTTCCCCCTGGGAACAGTCCAGACTGAACTACCAAGCAAGACCCTCTCTGGACCGGAAACAAGCATCTTAGGCCGGTTTCAGAGTATTACTCTTCATCAGCTAGGTTAGCTTGAATCCAGTGGCGCAGTGAGCATGGGACCCACGTTTGGGCATACCCTTCCCACTTGGGGCAGCAAATGCAAAAACCCAGATCCGTGACTGGGGGTGAGTGTTTGCGTTGTTCAACACTCCGTCCATCATCCTTTTGTGTTGCTGAAGTTGCTCTAAGTGTGAAGGATTCAAGCTAGCCAGGCTGATGAAGGGTGATATCCTGAAACTGGTCCCAGGATGCTTCTTTCCGCTCCAGGGAGGACCTGGCCTGGCAGTTCGGGCTGGTCTGTTCCCATGAGGTACAGGGTCAAGACTGATTTGCATATGGCTTGGTCCAAACTGGGGTGGCATGGTGAGCAAAAGAACAATGGATTAAACCCAGATCTGGGACTGGGGGTGAGTGTTTGCGTTTTTCAGCACTCTGTCCATCATCCTTTTGTGTTGCTAAAGTTGCCCTAAGTGGGAATGGTATGCCCAGACTTGGGTCCCTTGCTCACTGTGCCACTGGATTCAAGCTAGCCTGGTTGATAAAGGGGGATATCCTGACACTGGTCCCAGGATGCTTGTTTCTGGTCCAGGGAGGGCCTGGCCTGACAGTTCAGGCCGGACTGTTCCCATGAGGAATGGGGTAAAGACTGATTTGCTTATGGCTTGGTCTAAACTGGGGTGGCATGGTGAGCAAAAGAACGATGGATTAACTCCAGATTTGTGACTGGGGGTTAGTGTTTGCATTGTTCAGCACTCCATCTATCATCCTTTTGTGTTGCTAAAGTTGCCCTAAGTGGGAAGGATATGCCCAGACGTGGGCCCCTTGCTCACTGTGCCACTGGATTCAAGCTAGCCTGGCTGATGAAGAATGATACCCTGAAACTGGTCCCAGGATGCTTGTTTCCGGTCCGGAGAGGACCTGGCCTGGCAGTTCAGGCTGGACTGTTCCCATGAGGAACAGGGTCAAGACTGATTTGCATATGGCTGGGACAGAAACTGGGGTGGCATGGTGAGCAAAAGAATGATGGATTAAACCCAGATCTGTGACTGGGGGGTGAGTGTTTGCATTGTTCAGCGCTCCGTCCATCATCCTTTTGTGTTGCCTAAAATCTAAACAGCCGTTGAACAGGTTCAAAGACTCATCTACAGCTATTTCTTTCCCAGGAACACAGGTCTCTGAAAACCCATCCACAAAGTGATAAGGGACCGCCAAGCAAATGCCAGTACACATACCACCACCCAAATGCCAATACACGCAGACCATCAGCTGAACTTCAGTTCACACACACACACACACACTGAAACTTTCCCTGGTGTCTAGTGGCTTTCTGCCCTGCTTGGAGGCAGATTGGTCTAAAAATATGGCCAATCAGTTTCTCAGGGGGGGCAGCAGACGGGCAATAGTATACTAATTTATTTCCCCACTAAACGTCCTCATGAAACCACCTCCTGGCATATCAAAAAGAAAATCCCTGGTGTCGAGTAGGCATTTTGCCCCACCCGGGTGGCAGATCAGCCTAAAAATAGCCGATCTGCCATGGGAGGGGGCAGAATTTACTAAAAAACACATCCCAAGGGAAGCGACCCTTGCCCAAGGAGTCACTCCCCATAAATGTATCAAATAAAATCCCTGGCTTCTAGTGGGTTCCAACCCCCTGGGGGCAAATCAGCCAAAAAAATTGATTAACCTTCCCCCAGGGAGGCTGGAGCTCAGAAAACACATTTTGATCATCAAAGGAATGAGCCTTTCCCAAGGGGTTGCTCCTTCAGAATTCAGATTATAAAATCCCTGGGGCCTAGTGGGTTTGGGCCCCAAATCGGTAAAAAAAATGGCTGATCCACTCCCCAGGGGGAGGAGATGAAGCACATAAGAAACATGTTGCTCCCCAGGCCAGCGGCCTTGCCCAAAGGGTCGATCCCTTCAAATTCACAATAAAAAATACCTGCAGCCTAGTGGGGCAGGTCAGCCAAAAAAATTACCAGTCTAGCCCCCTAGGGGGCCGAATCATGAAAAAACATGTTGCTCCCCAGGGCAGTGACCCTTGCCCATCGGGTCGCTCTCTTCAAATGCACAATAAGAAATCCCTGGGACCTAGTCGGTTTCAACTCCCCTGGGGGGCGGGGTAGGTCAGCCAAAAAAAAGCCGCCTTAGCCCCCATGGGGGCCCACAACATGGATATAATATGTTCCCAGGGAGCTACACTTATCTAAGGGATCGGTCTCCTAAAATATAAAATAAAACATCCCTGGTGGTCGGATTCCTGCTCCATGATTGTGGACCTCACCTACCATGGAGTAGGACTGCACCGTTCCGTCCTCAGCACAAAAAGGGTTAATGTTGCAAATTGCTCCTGACATGTTTTGAATTTGCAACATGTGACATGGTTAGTTATATACTGTGTTGTCAGCCTTCAGCTAATGTTTGTTTTCAGACAAGTAAGACTGAACTAAGATGGATATTTAGGTCTAGCAATGTGGGTCATTATTAAGTAGGATACACTGATATAGATAAAAATAGCTTTCTTCTACAGACTGGGGCACAATACTTTAATTTTTAACAAGTATGCATATGATTCTACCTTGTAGGGGAATTTGTACTTCTATGCCTTGATTTTGCCATCATTCATGTGGCTTGAGAATGTTGAGATAGGGATGCTGGATACATTGGTCTTGTCCTGGTTGCATTCCTTTCTATGCTAGTTACTGGTGTATGACATGTTTGACAGCATTGTGTTTGAGTTTGTGAGTTGAACATCAAAGGATTCATATGCTGGGAATTTGGCCTAGTTACAAAAACACACTGGTGATGTATCACATTAGTGACATATGTTTGTATGGCTTGATGCATATATAGTGTGACCCCCTGACCTGGTTCTGGCCAGGAGTCCACTTGGCTCCACCAGCCTGCCTCCGTGCCCCTGACCCCGCCGTCTGCCGCTAGGAGTAGAAGTTCGAGGCCCTCCACCACCCGCAGGCACCCGCCTGCGCCTCATCCCTAGTGCCTACGGGTAGGCATATCTTGTTGTGCTTTGCTTTGTTGCATTTCGTGTATTTCATTTTTTCAAATAGTTTTTTGATTTCTGTTTTTATCTGCCCCTGTGCCCTTTCTGTATTCTGCTTCATTTTTGCCCTTATTGTGTGCTCGCCCGTTTTCCAGCCAGCTCTCGCCGGCCTCCTGATCCCTGCCACTGCGTCCCCTACGGCCCGCCCCCCTCGCACCCCTATTGGCCCTTCCCTCCTGCCTCCCAGCTGCTCCACCCTCCCACCTCCCCCTCTTAATGGCGGCTGCTGCGCTGTGCCCTGTATGACCCCCTGATCTAGTGCTGGCCAGGAGTCCACTTGGCTCCACCAGCCTGCCTTCGTGCCCCTGACCCTGTCATCTGCCGCTAGGAGTAGAAGTTCGAGGCCCTCCACCACCCGCAGGCACCCGCCTGCGCCTCATCCCTGGTGCCTAGTGGTAGGCATGTCTTGTTGTGCTCTGCTTTGTTGCATTTTGTGTATTTTTTTTTTCAAATCGTTTTTTGTTTTCTGCACAGTTTTTATCTGCCCCTGTGCCCTTTCTGTATTCCGCTTCGTTTTTGCCCTTATTGTGCGCTCGCCCGTTTTCCAGCCAGCTCTCGCCGGTCTCCTAATCCCTGCCGCTGCGTCCCCTGCGCCCCTGGTGCCCCCATTCGCCCTTCCCTCCTGCATCCCAGCTGCTCCACCCTCCTACCTCCCCCTCTTAATGGTGGCCGCTGCGTGGAGCCCTGTGTTACCCCCCTGACCTGGTTCTGGCCAGGAGTCCACTTGGCTCCACCAGTCTGCCTCCGTGCCCCTGACCCCGCCATCTGCCGCTAGGAGTAGAAGTTTGAGGCCCTCCACCACCCTCCACCACCCGCAGGCACCCACCTCCGCCTCATCCTTGGTGCCTAGTGGTAGGCATATCTTGTTGTGCTCTGCTTTGTTGCATTTTGTGTATTTTGTTTTTTCAAATCGTTTTTCGTTTTCTGCACTGTTTTTATCTTCCCCTGTGCCCTTTCTGCTTCATTTTTGCCCTTATTGTGTGCTCTCCTGCTTTCCAGCTGGTTCTCGCCGGTCTCCTGATCCCTGCCGCTGCATCTCCTGCGGCCCGTCCCCGTCGCGCCCCCATTTGCCCTTCCCTCCTGCCTCCCAGCTGCTCCACCCTCCCACCTCCCCCTCTTAATGGCAGCCACTGCGCAGAGCTGTGTGTCACCCCCTGACCTGGTTCTGACCAGGAGTCCACTTGGCACCACCAGCCTGCCTCCGTGCCCCTGACCCCGCCGTCTGCCGCTAGGAGTAGACGTTCGAGGCCCTCCACGACCTGCAGGCACCCACCTGCGCCTCATCCATGGTGCCTAGTGGTAGGTATATCTTGTTGTGCTCTGCTTTGTTGCATTTCGTGTATTTTATTCTTTCAAATCATTTTTCGTTTTCTGCACTGTTTTTATCTGCCCCTGTGCCCTTTCTGTATTCCGCTTCCTTTTTGCCCTTATTGTGTGCTCGCCCATTTTCCAGCCGGCTCTTGCCGGTCTCCTGACCCCTGCCGCTGCTTCCCCTGCGTCCCCGCCCCCCTCGAACCCCCATTGGCCCTTCCCTACCGCCTCCCAGCTGCTCCACCATCCCACCTCCCCCTCTTAATGGTGGGCGCTGCGCAGCTGGAGCACCAGAGACAAGCCCGTCTGCGCCCGACTGCGCCTGGACCGCGCCCAGCGCCGGTCCCCCTGACCCTAGCTGCTCCGACCCCCGAGGCAGCATTACTCCTCCTCCAAACTCCACGCCCTTAACCCAGGACAGCACCCTGCCTGCGCCCAGGCCAACCCCAAGCACACACATGGACCATTCACATGCCACTCATGCCGTTTTTCCTGCACTCACACAAACATCAACAACATCAACACGCACCACAACACCAACACGCACCACAACAACTCCAACACGCACCACAACTACAACAACACCCGCAACCACCTTAACTGTATACTCCTAAAGACCCGCTCCGTCCACAAGCATGCCATCGAGCTCTGGGACCTGATCACAACACACTCCCCTGACATCACCTTCCTCACGGAAACATGGATGAACTCCTCATCAGAACCCGACATAGCCATAGCCATCCCAGAAGGCTACAAAATCGTCCGTAGAGACCGCATAAACAAGCCAGGAGGAGGCATCGCCATCATACACAAAAACACCATCAAAATCTACTCCAACACCCACGACACACTAGACAGCGCAGAACACCTACACTTTTTCATTCACATCAACACCAACACCACCCTTAGTGGAACCCTCATTTACAGACCACCAGGACCCCGCCCCCCCATTTTGCGACGCCATCGCTGATACTATCAGTTTCCACGCCCTCACCTCCACAGACTACATACTCCTTGGTGACCTCAACTTTCACCTGGAAAGCACCCATGACCGCAACTTCACAACCCTGCTAGACAATCTCATGAACCTCGGACTCAACAACTGGTTACCTCACCCACTCACTCAGCAACCACGTCACCTTTACCCACACCACCGAACTCCACTGGACTGACCACCACTGCGTCCACTTCTTCTTCATGAAACCCACCACCGACAACACACCACACCCTACCAAATGTGGGACAAGGTCTCCATAGAACACCTGAACGCCAAACTCACACAAGCTCCACTCCCCATCACTAGTGACCCTAACATTGCTTCCCACAATCTCACACAATGGTTAACAACTTGCGCATACTCCCTCGCTCGACTGAAAAGAAACAACAACACCTGCACCATCAAGACCGCCCCCTGGTTCACCACAAAACTCCAAGCCTCCAAACGTGAATGCCGCAAAATTGAGAAAGCATGGCGCCAAGAGCCCTCAATGAGCAATTTCTCCGCCCTCAAAACAACCATACGCAAACACCACCAACTCATCCGGACCACCAAATGGTCATTCTACAAAGAACGCATAGATAATAACTCACACAACAGCAAGGAACTCTTTACCATCGTCAAAGAGCTCACCAAACCCAAATCCAACACAATCGACCCCCTCACACCCAAAACCTTTGCAACTCCCTCTCCAACTACTTTCACCTCAAAATCATAGACATACACAACAGTTTCACAGCATCTGCACCCACCGTCACCACCACCGACATGACCGACAGCACAACCCCCCCCACACCAACCAACTACTCACTTGGACCCCAACCAACGATGAAGAAACCGAAAAAACCATGAACTCCATCCACTCAGGCTCCCCCACAGACCCCTGCCTGCACCACATATTCAACAAGGCCAGCCAAATCATCGCTCCCCAGCTCCGCGCCGTAATCAACAGCTCCTTCGACGCCGCAACCTTCCCAGACACCTGGAAGCACACTGAAGTCAACGCACTCCTCAAAAAACCCAAAGCAGATCCGGAAGACCTCATGAACTACCGCCCCATCTCTCTTCTCCCCTTCCCCGCTAAGGTCGCTGAGAAGATAGTGAACGCCCAACTGTCTCACTTCCTAGAGGAAAACAACGCACTCAACACCTCCCAGTCTGGATTCCACAAAAACCACAGCACTAAGACCGCCCTCATTGCCTGCACAGACGACATCAGAACCAGAGTGGACAAGGGCGTCACCCTCATCCTTCTGGACCTCTCTGCAGCTTTTGACACTGTATGCCACCAAATCCTCTGTGCAAGCCTTTTGACGCAGGAATCTGATATAAGGCCCTAGACTGGCTCACCTCCTTCCTCGCCGAAAGAACCCAAAGAGTTTGCCTCCCTCCCTTCCAGTCCCCAGCCACCAAGATCATCTGCGGGGTTCCTCAAGGATCCTCCCTCAGTCCTACCCTCTTCAACATATACATGGCCCCCCTCGCCAACATCCTCCGCCCCCACGGAATCACCATCATCTCGTATGCAGACGACACCCAGCTCATCATCTCCCTCACCAGGAGCCCTTCCACCACCAAGACAAACCTACACCCCGGACTCCTCGACATCACCAAATGGATAACAGCAAGCCACCTCAAACTCAACTCCAACAAAACAGAAATCATCGTCTCCAGCCCCAACAAGACAGTATGGGACGACTCCTGGTGGCCCACCGCCCTCAAACCACCCCAACACCCTCCACCCACACACGCAGCCTTGGCATCGTCTTAGTCTCATCTCTCTCCATGGCCCAGCAAATCAACACCATATCGTCCTCCTGTTTCAACACCCTTTGCATGCTACGGAAGACCTTCAAATGGATTCCCTTAGAAACAAGAAAAACGGTCACTCATGCCCTCATCAGCAGCAGACTGGACTACGGCAACGCCCTCTACGCTGGTACCACAGCGAAGCTTCAGCAAAAACTCCAGTGAATCCAGAAAGCAGCGGCACGTCTCATCCTCGACCTCCCCCACCACAAACACATCTCCGCTCACCTCAGATCCCTTCACTGGCTGCCCATCAGCAAAAGGATCATCTTCAAAGTCCTTATCCACGCTCACAAATCCCTCCACAACACTGGACCAGCCTACCTTAACAAACAAGGAAACTTCCACACACCTATTCGACTTCTCCGCTCCACTGACCTCACCCTCGCCACAGTCCCCGCATCCAACGCACCACCACCGGTGGCAGATCCTTCTCCCACCTCTCCTCCAAGACCTGGTACTCCCTCGCCACCAACCTACGCAAGACCCAGGGCCTCCTAACTTTCAGAAAGCACCTCAAGACATGGCTTTTTGAGCAGTAAACAGCAACCCTTTCCCCCCCGCCCCCTCAGTACCTTGAGACCCTAACGGGTGAGTATTGCGCTTAATACATTTTTTGATTGATTGATTGTGTGTACCTAGACCGTCAGTATGGAAAAGGTATATGTGTGTTCAGTAACGTTGACTCTTATACTGGTACACCAAATTTACTTTTACACACAACTGTGGCCTATACTTTAATTGCATGACACAAATGTATTTAACTAGTTCTTCCAGAGTTGCTCCAGAACTATGGTCAACATACAAGTATTCAAGCCATGTGTGACACACTTACTTATGAACACAGGATTAGTTCACACATCATTAATTTTTCTGAAGTGTAACTGATACCGAGACAAGGTACACCATTGAACAATCTCTCATCCCACACTTTGACGCCATGTGCAGTTTGTACTTATATTAAGTTGTCTTGCACATCACATGATTATTACCTTGATTTTTAAACCAGTGCAGATGATGTGGTTCAGTCCATTCAGACAGTGTGAGATGAGACAATTCTACACACAGATGTTCTGTTGCTACTGCCATTACAGGATTAGTGAGGATATGACACATTGCTATGAGTTGTTCCTCCTATTTGCACATGACACTAGGGGTGAGATATTTGACAAAGTGGCACAGTGCAGCACAGCAAGTGACCTTTCTGTGCTGCATTTCCTCACTGGAAAAGGGCAGGAATGCACAACATTTAAGTCATATGGTACACTCCTCTCCTTTCACCATGCAGTGGCACACAATGCAAGGTACAAGGGTGCCTGTGTTGCATGTATGATTGTTTTAGTGCTCGAAGGGACACATTCTGGCACATAAACAATCCTTAGAGGCATGCTCCTCTATGTGTGCCACAAGATGCAGCACACATAAGAAATGGAAGTGACCTGAACAACATAATTTATCTTTGTTATGCATCACCTGGGACTGCATATTTAATTTACACATTCCCATGTATACCATGTTTGGTGTACATGACATGCGTCATCAAAAATGGGAGTTGCATGGATACACCCACGCAATGCACATGAACACCTCTCTTACACACTGTAATGCAACACAGCATTTGTCGCTATGTTGCATGACTCCCGATTTAGTAAAAAAAATAACCCAAACCACACAAAGTGGCTTGGCATGTCCTGTTTAAAGAGTTTGCTTAACACATGTACCACAATGCATGATGTAATAATGAGGCACCCCACTCTTACATATATCCTAAGCTCCATCAACAGACACAGAGATGGCTAATAAGTCAAACTTTTCAACACGCTTGTTGGTATGTTGCGTACGTCAGATTTACTTACCAACTAGTAGGTCATTCCCATAGCGGCCATTCCAGTAGCGCTCATTGATAATACTGTGCAGAAGATATAGGCATCATGAGCACTTCCAGGGTATTTGGCCAGCACATTGATGAACATCCTCAGATGGTCCACAATGGCTTGGATGTTGATTGAGTATGTATGGTTGCACTTCCAAAATAGGTGTGCTGTTTCTGCTCGGGGAACCAATTGCACATGTGCACTGCTTCATTTCCTGCGCCTCCATTACCGATGCCCAGATAGATTTTGCCCATTTCAGGCTTTGCGTGCCACAGCAAAACAATGTGTCACACTTTGCCAGACCCATAAATATCACTGAATTAGTTTTGTGTGATATTTTAAGGGGAACACCTAACTTGCATATTTTAATTTGTGTGTGGCGCAGCTGGTTTTGGTGCAGCTTTCACCTGACGCAAACCTTAAAAAACAGCACATTTGGACAAATGTGTTGTCTCATAGATATGGAGTAGTGCTTGCGCTGCTGTTGCGTCAAAACTTTTGGCACAATAGTACCACAATCCTCTCATAAATATGGGCCAGATGCATCAAGAAGGCCTTTTGCGAGTCGGAAATAGCGATTTTTAAGAAATCGCTATTTCTGATTCGCAAAATGCAATGTATCACATTTGCGATTCGGTAATAGCGTTTTCTTAACAATCGCAAATGCTATTACCGAATCGTAAATTGTAATATCGGCCCCATTTGCACCTATGGGTCTGTAGGCCCATATTTGTGAATTTTTTGCATTTCCAAAATTGCGATTTCTTAACTGGAAATCGCAATTTTGGAAATGCCAAACCCAAGGGTGCTGGGGGCCTAAGGCCCCCTCTGCTGCACCCCAAAAAGTTTTTTAGGACATGTAAGGTGCACACATGCCAAAAGGGCATGTGTGCTTTACATGTACATTTTAAAAATGCATTTTAAATGCATTTTTAAAATTTGCACATGGTTACCACCAAGTTCAATTTGGTGGTAAATAACGAGTCCTTAATGCCCAATTCGCATTAAGGAATTGCTTCTTACATGTGCTTAGAAATCGCAAATAAGGAATCCTTATTTGCAATTTCTTATTTAGAGATTCGCAATTTGCAGGGTCGCAATTTTAAGGAATCGCTATTTTAGCGATTCCTTAAAATTGCTTTCAGAATGCCTTCAATACATTCTGAAATGGCTTTTTGCATTCGCAAACGGGCATTCGCACCGTCTGCGAATGCAAAAAGCTTTCATACATCTGGTCCTTTGTCCCTAAGCTTTCAGCCGAGCTTTTCTACAAGGACACTTTTGCAAATTTTAAAGACAAGGAGTTGGATGGAGACAATAAACGTTTTGTAAAGAGAGCAAGCTTTGCATCCAGAAGTAAACAGCTTGACCTCAGCGGTATACATTCCACCCTTTTTTTACAAGATAAACTGCTCATCTATGGTATCGATCTAAAGATCAAGCTTATCTGCAGCAAAGACTTGTTCTGTCTCATGATTGGCAACACGAAGCAGTAAAACCAGGTCATAATGTCTGCTAGTTTAATTGTAAAGAGAGTGAAAGTGTCACCCACTGTCAGACTGGCACACACCAAAGCTTTACAGCTGTGATACGTCATGTGTGTGGTGGAAAAAGCAGCTCTGATGCTGTTCAGCATTCCCACAGGGATAATGTTAACCCAACAACAAAATGTATTTTTGGGAGAGATAACGAAACTTATTATCATAGGGTTTATTGATAACACTACTTTTAGTAGCCCTTACATCCCAAACCCTTTCAATTTAAAAAACTGTGGTATCACCCATGGGCGCTGATCCCTGAAGGAGTGTAATTCCTGCAAAACCAAACTCACCTAACTTTGAAGACTGTAATTTTGTGAGGGAACATCTAGGATTAGTTCAATAACAGAAAAACACCAGAGGAACTCTGGAGTCAGCATGTCAAGAGAAAGTTATCTGGAGCAGTACACGCTGTTTGCTTTTAATTTAAGCCCCGATATGGAAGACGGCAGCCACTACAACCTGATCAAGAATAGAAATCTAAAAGCTTAAGTATGTTTTAAGCAATCCCTGGTGGCAAATATGAATATGGTTATATTGTCCGTGTTTGACAGTGTCAGCCAAATTAATCAAGCCAGACAGGTTTTGTTTGGTTATGTTTAACCCTCTCTGTGCATGTGTTGGCCAGAGTTAAAAATATATATTTTTTTAAATTGAAAAAAAGAATATTGACTTGGGGGTCGGCCTTTTGAAAATAGGCCCTACCCCCTGTACCAATTTGTTTAAAAAAAGAATGTGTGTTTCCCCATGGGGGGGGCCACAATGGCCCCCCAGGGGTTAAAAAATCAAAATTAAATTTAAAAAAACTGAAATTGACAGAGAGTCACCCGTGAGCAGGGCTGACCCCCTGAGGGGGAATATTGGTTTTATGGATTAGTGGTTTTACTGGGGCCCATGCTCGCTCCCCAAGGAAATGACACAGCTACAAAAAAATATATATATATATCTGTAGAGATCACTTTTGTCATTGCATGTGTGGTTTTCCTGGGGGCTGCAATTGGCCCCCAGGGAAACCACTCACACATATAAAAGTGATCTCTTTACATATATTGAAGGAGAGAGAGAGACACTTTCTCCCTATCTCCCTATGTATGTATGTATGTGTATATATATATATATATATATATATATATATATATATATATATATATATATATATATATATATATATATATATCTATATATATAGCTTTTAGGTAGCAATAGAAATAACTCTTGTGATTATGTTCCTGCTAGAGAAAGAGATCGGACTTTTGTCTAGTGGCAGTCTTGATGCCATAAAGTATCTCAGAATGTTTATATGCCTGCTGCCAAGAACTGATCTGTATTTTAAATGAATTGCTGAGTGGATTAGTAAAGCCAGCCGTTATCTGCACTTTAGAACAAATGAAATGTATGTGCGAGGGAGGCTATGGAGAGATGAAGGGCAATTTTGCTGGGTGGTAGTGAGGGAATCCAAGGAAGAGGTCATGGGAGGGGGAGCTGCAAAAAAGCTTTTCATACTGGGCGCCACCAGTGCTAAAGGTTGTGATGATGGGTAGGTGGCAAGGTGAAGTAATAGTGTGTCTTTTTTGTTTTTTTAGTGTCTTCAGAGAACCTGCTGATTGAGGGAAGAAGTGAAGGTAAGGTGACTGATTTACTGTTGCATCCATCACACTCACTAGCAATTTTGTCACCTTTTCTGCCACCTACGTTGGCTAGTGTTTTAGAGGGGCAGTTTAGGCAGTAGCAGAGATGGCTTCTTGTTGGATGACTGCTGCTGAAGCTGTAACTCGGGTTATGGTGGACAGATCTGAGGCAGTATCAGAGATTGAGATGGCTGATACCTAGACAGCATCTGAGGGAGAGGACAATGGAGAAGAATCTGGGTGTGAGTTTTCAGTCCCATCCGACAACTCCTCTTCCAGTGATTCTGAGGAAGACGATGAAGACAGTCGTGCTGTCCCTTTTCAAGCACAGTCTGTGCAGTAGGACAACAGCGGGTAAGCCCAAACCATAGACTAGGTGAGTGCGGCAGCAAGTACAGACTGAGTGCTCTCTTGACAGCCCGCCAATTAAGATCAGCCCCAAATTCAACCTTTTACTGGTGATGCTGGGTGTAAGTTGATACGGCCAAATTTTTGCCAGTCGACTACGTACATCTCTTTTTGGATGTTGATTTTCTTCAGCAAATTGTGCAGCAGACAAATTTACATTCAGAACTATTTCTGAGGGAGCATGGAGGCACTCTAAGGCCCCGTTCTAGGGTGCCTCAGTGGACTCCCACTTCACTGGCGGAGCTGAAGATGGTTTTGGGTCTTTTGTTCAAAATGGGGTTAGTGCAGAAACCCACCTTGCAGTCCTGCTGGATGACTCACATGGTTTGGGTAACCCCCATCTTCACACAGGGCCTTGAAAGGGAAGGGCCTAAATCATATTGTGTAGTCAGCAAAAGTATCTATCACAAAGCAACCTAGTTTTGTACAGCAGGCCCCTGCGTTTTGGGTCCTGGGCTCGGCGGCCACGTAGGAAAACCTACCAAACCCAGACATTTCTGAAAACTAGACAGTGATGTGGCTTGTGTGGATTTCCCAGTGTTTTCTTACCCAGAATACCCTGCAAAGGTGAAAAGTTGAATAAAAACTTTATTTTTCCTTGCATTTCTGTCACGCAAATTACAGGAATATGCAAGGATTGACCAAATTCTAACCACACAGCATTTCTCCATTTGTCCTGATAAATACACTACCCCATTGATGTGCCTGGGCTTAGTGCCCGTGACAGGAATGGATCACACAACTGTCAATGGTAGTCCTTACATGAGGGCTACTGTTGACCATGGGGTGATCCATTCCTGACACAGGCACCAGGCACAGGCACACAAGTGGGGTAGTGTATCAGGGCAAATGGAGAAATGCCGGGTTGTAGGAATTTGTTCAATCCATGCATGTTGTTTTTTATCAGGACAAATTAGGGAACGCTGGGTGGTAAGCAGTTTGTCGATTCCTGCATATTCCTATAGTTTACATCACAGAAATGATGGAAAAATTGTGTTTTCATTCAACGGTTTACCTTTGCAGGGCATTCTGGGGATAAAACTTTGGGGAATCCTCACAAGTAAAACCTCCCTACACTCCCCTTTATGTCTACTTTTCATAGGTTTCCCTAAATGGTTCCCGATTTCAGGACTAGTTAGTACACTCACCTTAGCTATCATTATCGCCACAATACGTTATGGGACCTTGCCTGTCGCAGGTACTCGGCCTAGCCACAGTGAGGTAACATTTTTATCGGGGGACCTTGGGGAATGCTGGGTGAAAGGAAGTTTGTGGCTACCCTCAGATTTCAGAATTTCCCATCACCGAAATGTGCAGAAAAAGTGTTGATTTAGCGAACGTGTGAGGTGTGCAAAAGATTCTGGGTGACAGAACCTGTTGAGAGCCCCACAAGTCACCCCATTATGGATTCCCCTAGATGTCTAGTTTAAAAAAATATATAGGTTTGCTAGGTTTCTCCATGTGCTGGCTGAGCTAGAGCCCAAAATCCACAGGTAGGCACTTTGCAAAAAAAAACACATCAGTTTTCACTGGAAAAATGTGATGTGTCTACGTAGTGTTTTAGGGGCATTTCCTGTCACGGGCACTAGGCCCACGCACACAAGTGAGGTACCATTTTTATATGGAGACTTGGAGAAATGCAGAATAGAAGAACAAGTGTTATTGCTAATTGTCTTTCTCTACATTTGCTCCTTCCAAATGTAAGACAGATGGTAAGAGAGAAGTTATTTTGAGAAATGCCTAGTAATTCACATGCTAGTACGGGCTCCCCGAATTCAGAGATGTGCAAATAACCACTGCTTCTGAACTCCATATCTTGTGCCCATTTCGGAAATACATAGGTTTCATTGATATCTATTTTCCACTCTTTATATTTTACTAAATTAATTGCTGTATACCCGGTATAAAATGAAAATCCATTGCAAGGTGCAGCTCATTTATTGGCTCTGGGTACCTTGGGTTCTTCATAAACCTACACACTTTATATATGCCCGCAACCTTATATATGCCCGCAACCAGAGGGGTCCAGCAGACATAACAGTATATTCCTTTGAAAAATCTGCCATAGTTGGAAAAAGTTACAGATGAAAGCAAAGACAGAAATGGCTGTTTTTTTCAACTCAACTTCAATATATTTTTATTTCAGCTACAAAAAAACTTTGAAGGATCTACACAAATGGGCCCTTGGTGAATTCATAATTGTATCTACTTTTCAGAAAGGTGTAACTGTCTGGGGTCCACTATTGGTTTCGCACCCATTTCTGCCACTAACTGGAAGGAGGCTGAAAGCACAAAAAATAGTAAAAATGGGGTATGTCCCGGTTAAATGCCAAAACTGTGTCAAAAAATTTGTGTTTTACAAAACAGTTTTCATACTATACGGGTACTTAAATAACTTTTACTACTGATATAACAAACGTAAAACATATGTGACATATCTATAAAAACATATACAGTGGTATTTAAAAAAGTATTAAAGACGCATTGGATAGGTTATCACATCTTTATTCTGAATAAAGGGCCTAATTTAGAGTTTGGCGGATGGGTTACTCCATGACAAACGTGACCGATATCCTGTCCACAGTATTACATTCTCCACAGGCTATTATGGGATCATAATACGGAGGACGGAATATCCGTAGCCCCCTCTGCCAAACTCTAAATCAAGCCCAAAGTCTTATTAGATTCCAGAGGTAAAAGAGGTAAAGCCTTGGCATTCTTTCTGTGAAATAGCTGGGAAAAGAAAGGTGAAGTGGGCATTTTTGAGTGGAGGTGAAAAACAACTGGTAGTGTAGAAGAAATATTGAACTGTGCAGAGGCACGCAGAAACTGGTCCCATCTTCGAGGAGCTTTCCCCTGAGATAGCATTTTGGGGTGAGTAAGGCCTTTGACTAGGCCGTACTTGTGGGACCCCACAACTAGTCGACCTCTTCAGAGGAATTCACCTTTCATCGAGACCTTACCAGTAGTATTTTAAACCATTTTTAAGAGTGTTTAAGTACAGGTTGGCATTGCATGAGTTTTGAAGTCAGTGCGTTTTAAAATGTCTTTAATTTCAGCATTCAGGTGCTGCGTTTAATTTTTCCTAATATCCCATTCATCGTTTGTGAATGTCCCCAATTGTTCTAGCTGGCATTGGGGCACTAGGTAGCTGTTTTGGGCGTGGTACATTAGTTTGCGTTTATTAGCCTGGTGATTAAGGGAATCGCTATGCCCAACAAAGATCCTATAAAACTGCCTGACTGCCTTAGAAATTAGGGACATGCGGTTATTACTGAGCTTTTTAATAGGGTGCTGTTTCCTCTTTTAAACGTGGAACTGACATGGTGATATAGGGACATTACCTTTTAGGGTGTTTAGAGCGATGTCTGAAATTGCAGCAACTAAATCATCTGAAGCCAAACACAGGATGGCTTTCTTTGTAATAACAACTGTTGTATTCAAAGGCTGTTGTCCCGCCGTTAATTACAATGTAACAGGTCAGGAAATACAGCTGTGTGGAATGAATATATTTTTGCTTTTCAGAGATATACATGAGCCAGGATAGAGGATGTAGAATAACATATTTATTTACTGTTATTGAGGTCTGGGGGCTCCAGGGCTATGCTTTTAGGCTGTAAAAACATGTGCTTGTACATAGCCATGCCCATGGAAACCAGTGTCACCTGTTGAAAACGGTTGATGTACTTGACACATTTTGTCTTCTCTGGGGTTTCGGGATTCAGAACCTTTTTATGCATTGTTCTCTTTATAATGCTGTCTCCGAAGACGTTGCAAGCTTTCCACAAGAGTAAAAATATTTCCTGTCAGTAAGCATTCAACTTGGCTTGAAAATGCAAGGTCTTTTCATGATTTTCACAATACCATTTTAAAAAACTGTCTTTCTCATCGGGCATTATATACTCTACGCAGCAGCTGTCAGGGGGAGGCATGGGTTACACTTAATTTTGATTGGATCACATGTTAAAAAAGTGTGGGAAACAACCTTTAGAGCCTGGAAAACCAAATGCTTTTGGCAAATTACTCTATTTCATAGACAGAAACTTCAGCGGATCTATGAGTTTTATGTGTAAAGGAAGCACTGTGATCAGCATTCATCTGAAAACCTGAGTGAGGAGATCTAGAGGAACCTTTTTGTGAATCATATTTTGTAAAATGAAGAATGAGTCATGTGCTTTAGAGTTATGGACTCCAAGCGAATACCCACTGAATTTTGTTTGCATAAAAGTGTTTAGGAAATTGTTCATACAGAAGTTAGATGCTGGATGAATATATAGTTGAGCTTGTGTACAACATTTTCTTGAGTACATTCCACATCAAACATGATATAGTTTTTTGTTTTGGTCTCAGGCAACCTTTAGTCATATACCACATGTTATTTTCTTGGGGAAGATACTTCATACAGTGGGGGCACATCATACCGTAGCAGTGATGGCCAACGGTGGTGTAGCAGTCGCATACCTAGCAGTCCAATTTGGGAGTACACAGAATCACACTGGCTCACACTATTCGTTGGTGTAAAATCAGACAGTTTTGTGTTACTGTGACGGCATCTCACGGTCACTCTCTGGTCTGAGATGCAATGTCCCACTGACACAGTTTACAATCCAATTCACTCTGATGAGGGGGCTTGTTGCTGTAAATATGAATGCAACGTACACACATATCTACTGCTGAAAAAACCCTTCAGATTCAAGATACCGTAAAAGTGATTTTTATGATGTACAATGTAAATGGTCTTGCTTGTGACTGGCTCACTGGATATGAAATACTGGAGGAGCTGCTGTGGTACAGAACTTTTACGATCACATCAAAATAACTTTCAGACAGATCCAATCCTCCAAAACTGACAAGCCTGTCAGGTAGTATTTCAAGATGGGCGTGGGCTTTCACCGCTCTAGACAGTATGACAGCATTGGCTGTGCTGAGGTCCGCAAGTAGCCCTGCAATGCTTGCTGTCATACACGTTTTGGTCTCACCGCTTTAAAGTTAAGTAACCACAGCTGTTTTTTTTCAATTACTTTGGTATAAAGGGTACTCTCTAAGGTTCTGTACACACCCCCCTCAAACCTCCAGACAATTAGGGCGACTATTCTGGTGGTGTTGAAGACTATGATTTCCGCTTTACTTTGCAAAATGCTAATATGTTGTTGTTTTTTTAATTCCATAGCATCAAATACATCCTGCGAAGAATGTCTTGTAAACAAAGGACTGTCAAGCCCCTGACAATGGAAACGGAGCGTAAACAAATAATTTGGCCACACACCTTGCAACAAGCATTCTATAAGAGTTTGTATGGCCTGGTGAATAGCTAAAAGGCCATGATCCCCATATTTTATATATTCTAAGTTAACAAAATTTCTTTATAATACTCTGTTGCTCGAAATCTCTTTTTTAATCTGCCTTGTGACAAGAATCCTGGCTTTAATTTATCAATTAAAAGCTGATACTGCTTGGCGCTAGTAGCCTGCTTTTGTTTCTTGCTAGCCCATCCTTTTTTAGACTCTGTCCCGAACCGGTTTGTACCATCTCAGTAGTACCCCTTGAAGCCCCACTATTGCTATGTCTCCGACCTGTACTGTGAAGCCTGTTGTTTTTTTTTTTGCATGTCTGTTTTTTTTTGCTTTGCACAATGTTCTCTTGAAAGGTGTGGAACACCTATAGATGCCTCCTAAATCAGTATTACGGGCTCTCCTTTGTGGGATTTTAGGGTTAGCAGACATGGTGTTTGTATGTTTTAGACCTGCTCTAGCGCTTGGTCCGGTCTTTTTAGGCAAGATGGCGTCTAGGAACCTCCGAACTTTAGAAATCATTTCCCACGCCTTATTTTTATATTGTGTTTTTTGTCTGGGCCTATTAATCAAAACGGTAACCCGGCTCACTAGAGCTCTCTGTTTTTGGTGTCAGTATGAAATTGTTTAAGGTTGACAAGGCTGCTTTACTGGCTTTTAGAACGTGACTTTTACACTGATGTAATATACAGATCAACTCACAATATGTATCACAATTGGCACAGTTTTCATTATACCCTTTTGCCTGCTTCTTCCCTAGTTTAAAGGCTTTAGAGTTTTCTGAGACCTGTATGCATCTCTTTAATACAGACTCCCAGCTAATTTTTAGGGACAAAACTCCTTATTGTGGGGCGTTACTGCTGTGAGCAGGGGGCGGATTGTATATTCCTGTGAATCTTCCTGAGTATATCTCTCTTCTCACCCCTAGTAACACCGTACTGTTGTCCTGCCAACATCTGCTCAAGAAATTGCAAACCCCCCTCCGAATACCACAAGTGGTAATCGTTACCTGATCTTAGGTATGGCTCCGGTGGCACTCTGATATGAAGCATTGATTAAGATCCCAGGCCAAGAAGTACTAGTGTATTGGACTGAAGAGGTGGAAGTGCTAAAGTGTACACCCAATATGTGGCTTGTTGGGGAGTATGCATGCGGGGAAGTAGGTGGGGACAAAAGATGCAGCTGAAGATGTAGATTCTGGTTCTAATAGGTAGGATCTACTGTGCCTGATCTATACAGCTTTGTTTTAGGAATAGGTCTGACATTGTGTTTGTGTAGTAAGGCTTAAGAAATTATTTTTTAAGAAACAGTCCAACGGTGTGTTAGGGTCTGGATCGGGGCTCCTCTTGTGGTCTACATCCCTAGTCAGAAGGGCAGTTCCATCCTCTGTATCAGATTTACCCAGGGAAGCAGGCCATGGGAAATTACATATATTTTCCCTAACAGTCTCTGTTAAAAGTCACTCACGATTGTTAGTGTTGATTCTGCCAACGGGCGTGCTGTTGTTCTGTTCTTTAGCCATGCCACCGCACTTTGACTTTGTTTATGTACAGTTGCACCCTGGCCAGTCTTGTGTAAGTTATCTAGAGATTAAAAGACCAGAAAATACATATTAGTAAACAGACATTTAATAGCTTTGTAGCTGTATGATTATCACCAACAGACTAAATAACTGTTTCCATTTTCAAAAGACCCTTTAGTTGATAGCAAAATGTGCTGCTTAAGAAAAAAATACATATGTTGGGATGTTTTTCATGCTATAATTGACAATATACATCTGATGTGTCCTTTTGAGGAACACCCTCCTTTGTAGGTGGTCTGGCTACAGCCTCCTCAGGTGTTCTTTTTTATTACAAAGTCGAAAGCCTCATCGAGCTCTTTGGGGCACAATATTGATGCTGGGGGCTGCATCATGAACAGGTGTAGCATTAATATAAAATTCCAGAGCATTCATCAACTTAACAGATTTTGTTCAGGGACCTAGTAGGTTTTCAACATGCTGTTCTACCTAACACGAAACCTTTCAACTCAATACAGCTGACTTTTTTTTTTTATATATCTTTTTATTAAAGTTATATTGGTAAACACAGAAAACCCTTAGTCAAACAATCACACTCTGACAGCAAAAGGCAAAAAGCATATTCCAGTGAACACCATTAGCAACCCTCTCATTCCCTACACCCACTGTCTGGGTTGCATGCTGTTGTTGTCCTAAATTGTCAGGCGACTATCCTATCCTAGTGCTCGGGATTACAGAGTTACAGTTAAACCATTTCTACTCATTCCGGTGACCCCAAATTTTGGTCCATTTCTGAGAGCATCCATGACCTTCCTAGACCACCTTTTCTGCCAGCCTCCATCAGTCCATAACTTTTTTCCAGTCTAACAGACATGGTGCTTGTTCCATTCCCACAAAGGCGTGCAATGTTAGTTTTGGCCACCGTTAATCCCAGTGTATCCCATGTGCGCTCCATATAAGCCAGATCAGTTTCACCCCAAATATTTAATAGACACCATTTCGCAGAGAGGGTAAACTGTTGGTTGCACAGGGAACCCATACATCTCATCACCGAATTCCAAATCAGTGGGCAATCCCAAACAGTGTGGTAAAAGGTACCGATTTGACCACATCTTCGGCTACAATTTTCATCAAATGCTTTTCCCATTTTGACTGTTCCTATGGGTAATAGGGTCAAGACTGATTTGCATATGGCTGGGTCCAAACTGGGGTGGCCTGGTGAGCAAAAGAATGATGGATTAAACTCAGATCTGTGACTGGATGTGAGTGTTTGAAAAGTTTCAGTACTCTGTCCATCATCCTTTTGTGTCAAACGTCTCTTAAGTTATTAGTAAAACAAAAACAAAATCTCTTTTTGTGATTTGGTGTAAATACGCTCACTAGCTTTGGAAATATTAAAGGACAAATATATATAGATATCTGGGGATGCAGAGAATCAGCAGATCCCAGAGATGTCAAAATGAGATCTGACTTGCTGCCACCACTTCATCCAGGAAGTCATGGCACCCATCTTGGGACTCGCCCTGAGTTGAGTCCTAAGATTTTTTTTTTTTAAATCAAAAGGGGCAGGGTTGGAAAACTCTGACCCCCTAGGCCTGGTGTTGAGGTCCCCAGGGCTCCCAAACTTTTTTTTAAATGTGTTGTCTCGAAATCCTGGAGGATCCACAAATCCCCAACAGAAATGTAAAAAAAGAAACAAGTGTGATCTCCCACGTTTGTGTTTTTCTTTTTACCTTCCGGGTGGACAAGGTCCAGGTGGGAATATTTATGAATTATTTAGGGGAGGGGGTGCATGTGGCCTCTCCTTCCCAGGCCGCAAAAGCCCTGGGGACCTCCACCCCCGGGGCCCAGCTAAAATTAAAGAATGGGAGGGAACCAAGCAGCCCTCCTCCTGGGCTGATTTTGGCCCTGGGATCCCGGCCATTAATAAAATGTAGGAAGGGTGACTGTGCGCCACCCTCCCGGATCAGGTGTGGACCCCGGGGGTCAGCCCATGGCCCCCGAGGCCCTGCTGTGCAAAAGAAAGGGAGGGCAGCTCCCCCTTCTGGAGCCATTAATGGCCCTGGGGACTACTACCCCCCAGACCTGGCTCCCACTTTCCGCAGGTGCTCATACTCCAGACATAGTTGTTTGCTCTTGCTTGGCATGAGCTTTGAAAGCTTCCTCCAAGTGAGACCAGACAGTAACTATATTCCCAGCGGGCGGGAGCAGGAAAACTGCTCCCGCTGCTGGGAGAAGACTTTTCATCTGTTTCACTGCCTGATGTCGAGTGGGCAATGAAACAGATAAACAATTTTCTCCCACATGCAGGGAGCAGCATTATTTGCTGCTTCCTGCATGTGGAAGCAATGCCAGCTCTCAGCGTCTCTCCGTGTGACACTGGGTGCCCTGGGTGGGACCAGGTCACTCATCATTAAGTGGCTGGGCCCAGAGGGATATAGTCCCCAGGGAGGGAGTGGGCCCACGAGACTCCCCTTCCCTTGTACTAATTGGCTGGCCCCCAAGGGATTGGGTCCCTGGGGTCAAATTCTGCCCTGGAGGTGCTTCCCTCTGTTTGAACCCGGGGAATAGGGTCCCCAGGGCTGAAATTGGCAAAGGGAGGGAGGTTGTGTGCCCCCTTCCTCTTGCACTAATTGGCTGGACCCTGAGGGAAGGTGCCACAGGGCCAAAATCAGCCCAGGTAGGGTGACCCCGAACCAATATTTTTGATTGGCCTGGACCCGGGGATTGAAGTCCCTGGGGCTGATATTGGCTCAAGGAGGAGGGCTGTGTGACCCCCTCCTGTATGATAAATTGAGAAAGACCGGGGGTATGGGGCCCCCGGGGGCCCATTGGCCTAGGAGAGGGGGCCATATGTCCCCCTCCTTTTAATTTTTGATGGCCGGGCCCTGGGAGATGAGGTTCTCAGGCCTAAATTGGGCTGGGGAGGGGAGCTGTGTGCCTTCTTCCCCATTTATTATATGGACGGGTCCCAGGAGATGGGGTCTCCAGGACTTTATTTGGCCTGGGTAGGGGGCCTGCGTGCCCCCCACCCAGGTTGCCTGCATGTGGGGTATTGGCCTGCGCCGACCCCCTGCTGAACATGGCAGAAGGCAGTACAAGGCGCCAGGGTTGGTGCCTGTGGCTAACCCCTGCGGTGCCCGAGGCCAAACCCTGGAGATACCAAACCTCAGGCCCTTTGGTCATGAGTGGCATGGGGTTGAGTGCCTACGGGGGATTGGCCACAGACCCTGCTGCGGATCCTCAGCCACAAATGGCCTTTGGCTGTGCGTGGCACAGGGTTGGGTGCCTGTAGTAGGTTGAGTGCAGGGCCTGGCAGGGGTTGGATTCATGTAAGGTAGCTAAAAACCCTAGTTATTCACTAAAAAAACTAAGGTTACAGGGACGTTATAGTTAGTTTCAGATTTTATGTGCACAAAACCATAGAAATTCAACAGTTATAGTCATACTTATCTCAGTGCCCTGAGGTAACTATAACATGCGCCCTCATCATGTACTGCTAATTACTTCACATCTTCTGTGACATCATTGAAAATATTACTGCTGCATTTGCAATAAAATTATTGGTCGGAAAACTGAGTAACTTATGTCATGAGTTGATAAGTATAACTATAATAATTGCTGAATTTCTATGGTTTTGTGCATGTAAAATCCGACCTTAACTTTAAAGTCCCTATAACTTTTTTGTAAATATATATATATATATATATATATATATATATATATATATGTATATATATGTGTATATATGTATATATATATATATATATATATATATAGATATATGTTTATATATATCTATCTTTATATGTATATCTATAGCTCTCTATATATGTATATATATGTAGATATGTGTGTATATATATATATATTTATATATATATATATATATATATAAAAATATGTATATTTATATATATATATATATATATATATATATACATATATATATATATTAGGTAATTATAGTTAGGACTGTGTTTCCAAAGAAAGAACATTTTTGACTTGCCTATATCTTTGGCACCGTTTGACAAATCTTCATGAGATTTCCCCCAAAAAAGTGTTTCAGAGAATCTTGTTGTACTTGGGGTGTTTTGGGGTGATCCATCAAGCGGGGCTGAGAAAAGCGGGGGGGGGACAAAAAAGGATGTTTCCCATAATAATTCCCACAGGGATTTTCAATACAACTACAGCCCGAACTGCTGGACTGAATTACATCAAATCTGGCAGAAAGGTAGCTTTTAGTCCAGAAAGAAGCCTTTTAGTTGTTCGGTATAAATCTGTTTCAGTAGTTTTTGAGCTATTAAAAGAAAAAGAAATATAGGAGGTGCAAAGGCTTCACAAATCCTCCCGATCTCGGGCTGAGATTTGATTGGCTGCGAGTATTGCAAACAGAAAGTGTTGGCAGCCATCTTGGGACTTGGCTTCAGCTGAGTCCCAGAAAAAAAATACAAAAAAGAAAAGGGGGCAGGGCAGGCACACCCTGACCCCTTAGCTCTGGTGTGGGGGCTCAGATGGACTTTACCAGGGCAAAAAAGCATTTTAAAAAATAAAATACGGAAAATTATGGTGGATTCCCGAATCCAGATTTTTTTTTTTTAAGTGTGGGTTCTCATGCTTGTTTTGAGTAGAGCTCCTGGGTGGGCCGGGTCCCGGGAACATTTAATAAAAAAAGGAGGGAGGAGCACAGGCCCCCTCCTAAGGCTCATTCCTCCTCCTAAGGACAATCATCTCCCAGGGGCAATTGGCAAAAATATGCAGGGAGGCCACTCGACCCCCTGGGAACCATCACCTCCCCAGGGCAAAACAGTAATTTATAATGGGGAAGGCTTGTATGGCCTCCCCCACAGCCCCAGGGACCGCCACCTCCCCGCGTCGAAAAATTAAATTCATGCAGGGGCACACACGGCCCCCTCTGCAGCCCTGGGGACAGCCACATCCCCGGGACAACTATTAACTTGAAAAGGGGGAGTCCTGTAAGGCCTGCATTTCCCCCCCCAGCAGCCCATGGGGACCGTTGCGGATCCCCGGCCCTGGGGACACCACTTCCCAATTGCTAAATTGTAAGGGTGAAGGGGGCATGGGGCCCCCCTTATGGAGCCAATAATGGCCCTGGGGACCCCTACTCCCCCAGAACCGGCTCCTGCTGTGTCCTGGGCTGCCCACCTCCAGGATATAGCTGTTTTCTCTGACTTGGCAGAAGCTTTTACAGTGCTCTCGCCCACTGGAAGCAGAGGTTTCATCTCTTTCCCTGCCCGCAGAAATGTGGCCAAGGATAGAGATGAGCCAATTAGTTTCGCAGACAGAAATCTGTATGTGTACAAAAGCAATGCCGGCTCCCGCAGGAGTCAGGGAACTGGCTGGGACTGCAGGGCCTTGAGGCTCCCCCCATGGTCCCATTGCACACTTGGTGCACCCAGGAGAGATGGCTGGGCCCTGAAATGGGCCCAGTGGGGGGGATGCACTGCCCACCTCCTCTAGAATTCATGGGTCTACCTTTAAATTGATAGAAGTATGCAAATGTGCAAATCTCCTGAAAGCTCCACCTGCTTTACCCCACAGTGTCCACTTTAGTAGTATGCAAAGGTCTTCCTTCCCTTTTCCAGGATGATAGTTACCAAAGGGCCCACAGTGTGTTTCCCGCTGATTTTGGTGGCACATTCTTGATGCCGAAGAATATAAGGACTTCTCCCCAAAACAAAGAAGCACTTATGTCACATAGATAAAAAGGAAGGACCCTGGTTTGGTGGAGGTTTACATCTTTGTACTCTCATTGGCCTCTCTATAGCAGGATGCATGTTATCATAGAATTCTGAAGAAAAACACCTGAGGAACAATCACATTGCTAAATGCACAAAAGTTCCCCTGGAGACATTTCCTCATGGTCCATTATGCACTGAGAAGTTCATGCACTCACTCACTGATGCACCGAGAGACTCATGCACCCTCTCATAGACCTACTCAAACACTCACACACTCACTCGCATACTCACTCGGAGACTCACACACTCACTCACAGACCCTCTCAGACATTCACGCACCCACTCACAGACCCACTCAGACTCTCAAACACACACTCAGAGACACTCTCACACCCACTCTCACACCCAGACACTCTCACACCCACATAGACCCTCTCACACCCACTCTCACACCCAAACACTGTCTCACCCATTCCCACACTCAGAGATATCCTCTTACACCCAGAGAGACAGACCATGTGGCCAAGGGTATATATATATACTGTGGCTATCCCCAGGGCTGCAGGAGGGCCACGCCCCCATCCCCCAAAAAATGAATAATTAGGCCGGGTCTCAGGGGATGGGGTCCCCAGGGCGAGATTGGCTGTGGGGAGGGACTCTCATGCCCCCCTTCCCCAAAAACAAATGAATAATTAGGCCAGGCCTCGGGATTGGGGTCCCCTGGGCGAAGATCGACCTGGGGAGGAGGGACCATGCGGCCTCCTCACAAAAAAATGTATAATTTGGCCGGGCCCCAGGGGATTGGGTCCCTGGGGCTGAGCTCGGCCCTGGGGAGGGGCCAAGATCAAAAATATTTAGGCCGACCCTGGGGGATGGGGTCCCTGGATCAAGATTGGCTTGGGAAGAGGGGCTGCCCTGCCCCTCCCCAAAAACACATTAAGACCCTCATTACAACTTTGGCGGTAACTGCCGCCTACTGCAACAGTGACGGCCGCCAACATACCATCGCCGTGGCTACCAGCTGGCAACGCATATCATGACCGTTGATGGAACTTCGCCAGAAGGCTGGCGGAATACCGCTGACGGTCATGGTGGTGGATGGCAGTAAGGTGACTCTGCTATCAGCAACACCGCCACACCAGCAAAACACCGCCGACCGTATCATGAGCAATGATACGCCTGGCGTTTGTTTTGCTGGCGGACGTTGCTGCTGACAGCAGCGCTGCATCCCGTCTCCAGCCGGAGGTAAGTCGGGTTCTCTGACAGGAGAGGGGGTGGGGGTTGTGTGTGTGTGTGTGTGTGTGTGTGTGGGTGTGTGTGTGTGTATGTTTTGGTATGCGTGCATGCAGGTGTGAGTCACATTGAATGAGTGTGTAAATGACTGAATGTAAGTGTACGTGTATGTTGTGTGTAGTGAATGAGTGTGTGCACCATAGTATGTTGGTGTGTGGGAATGTATGTGTGCATGTGTGGGTGGATGTGGGTATGCGTGCATGTATATGAGTATATGTGTGCGCGTGTGGGTGTGTAAATGTGCTGGGGCAGGAGAGGGAGGGGGAGGGTGGGGGAGGACTCTGAGGTGGGGAAGAGGCCGGGGATACCCCTATCAGTGCCAGGAAAAGAATTCCCTGGCATTGATAGTGCCTACCGCCATGGTTTTCGTGGCAGTACGCTTGCCACGAAAACCATGGCAGTAGGCGGGGTCATAGTCCAGAGGGTGGGTTTATGACGGCCGCCTGGCTGGAGACCGAAGTCTGCAGCCCAGCGGCCGTTTCCACCCTGGCGGTCGGTGTGTTAAAGTGGCTGTATGTGTGAGCGGTTTCCGCCGTGGTCATAATTCACATTTTATTACCGCCGGCCTGTTGGCGGTATTACCACCGCTTTATCAGCGACCACCAGGGTTGTAATGAGAGCCTAAATGTTTAGGCTGGACCCTGGGGGATGGGGTCACAGGGCTGAGCTTGGCCTGGGGAGGGGGGGCTATGCGACCCTCCTCCACCCACAAAATAAATAAATATTTAGGCTGGGCTCTGGGGAAAGGGTTCTCAGGGATGAAATCAGCCTGGTGAGAAGGGGCCATGTGACCCCACTCCCATAAAAAAAGAAAAATTTAAAGTCTTGGCCCTGGAGATGTGGTCCCTAGGGGCCTAAATATGTCAGAATAGGGGGCCATGCAGACCTGCTGCCAATTAACTCTGTGCATGGCTGAAGGCCATGCACAGCATGGGTTTGGGTGGTTATAAGGGTTGGCCAGGCCCTTCGACCAACCTCCACTGTGTGCAGCCAAAGCCTGTGTGCAATGCTGGGTTGGGTCGTTATAGGGGTTGGCCCAGGCTCTATGGCCACTGCCCACGGCCGAAGGCTGTGTGTGGGGGTGGCTGGATTAACGTATAGTAATGAAAATTACTTTATATTAAAAAAAGTATAAATTCACCGAAAAAAAACACAAAGCATACAGGGATGTTATAGTTAGGAAATAGAATTTTTAAAAAACATTAAAATTCTCGTGCCCTAAGGTAACTATAATTTTCGCCCTTGTCATGCACTGCTAACTACCCCACAAATTATGGCACTCATGACATATTTGATAACATCATTGATAGTATCAATGTAATATTTGAAGTACAATTTTTGACCATAAAACTGTGCATGGTGGGTGCGTGTTTTATAGTTACCTTAGGGCATGAGTTACAGTTAATTGAGATAACTCTAACAGGCGAATTTCTGTGGTTTGGTGCGTGTAAAACGTGAGCCTAACTATAACGTCCCTGTAACCTTTGGTTTTTTAGGTGAATATGTATATGTATAAGTAAATGCAAGTCACCTAGGAGTTCCATGATTGTATAGAGAAAGGTCACGGAACTCCGATTTGGATTTACCATTGACAAAAGGAGCGCTGGGAAACAACCACTGTCGCTGCTTCACAACCATGACCTTTTCTACCACCATCACTCTCACCACCATTAAAGACCATCATTTAGGACCTGCACTATTTCCAACGTCGCCCTTATCAACATCATTAACAACATAACCATTATCACTGATAGAGCGTTCCGTACTAATAAATTACCTGTATTTGGACGCTCTTTGGTCGATGAATCTTTTGACCAAGTGGGGCTCTCTTCACCCGAGATTAGTCAATTTAATCTAATCAATAATCAATAACGAACATAAGCAATGCCCTGATCAACATAACACTTCACAATTAATCCAGAAAACATTTCGGCGAACCATGACCTTTCGGCCATGAATAACCACACCAGTTCATTCAAAGTTAATGAATTTATTTCCCTATATTAACAAAGCTAGCACGATATAAATGTGTCTCAACACCAAATGATATATGTAAATGAACATTAATAGCTGTCCATAACGGCGAAAAAGATGCAATCTATGCAGCATTTGAATAACAATGCATTCGATAATAGCAACGCAAACCACTAAAACTATAATCTGTAATGAGCTAATTGCATACATTAGTCAGCATAACAAGGTCTCAAATTGCATCGTGCAACAAATGAATCCTCATCTAACCTCAAATTAGCATCTGCATGTGGGACTTCATGCAAAAACAATTTAGCAACATTGATTTGGAAAACTCCTAACTAGGGCTCTTATCAAAAATCAGCAGTTGGTTACCTAAAAAGAAACACAATGCAATTGTACATTTTCCTTTCATATTTACCAAATTCAATCAGCATTCAAGGAAGTCTTCGTCTCACAGGTACCGGTTTCGATCAGCATGGGACGGGGCAAAGGGGCAGGGTGGACGGGGCAATTGCCTCACAGCGGCAAGATAAAAGGACAAAACTACTACTTTATGCAAAGGGGCAGATCAAAGTTAAAGTCTCTAGGGCGAGAATTTCTTAAAGTCTCTTTCTCTCGATTAGAGAAAGCATCAAAGTTTCATTCAAAATGGCGTCGAACATCAATTGGCATCGTAGAAGATGGCAAAATGACGAGGTCGGCAAGATGGGCCATAATGGCTGCAATGTCCTGCAAATGGCGGGTAATGGCCGCTTTCTTCTTGTGCACCAGGTTTAAATAAACAACAGTTCAAATCCAGTAGGGTCTTCCATTGGAGGGTTCATAGGTTGGCTTCAAATTGTCCAATCAAAAACAACAATTTACAAGCTTCTACCTAGGCATACATTATCCTTGGAGTCGGGAACGTAAGTTGCAACATATTTTACCAATTAACTCACTTTCAGAGCTTCCATTGTCTGCACCTGCAGATTGACCTTGGAGCAAAGAAGAAGATGCCAGGCTGGCACGAAACCTTAAAGATAAGCATGTGAACCGATCTCACTGGAAAAGTACAGCTTCAAGCAGGAATACACGTTTTATTAACACATTAGAAAAACACGAGCATCTAAACCGTGAGACAAGGCAACTAGGCCGAAGCCTCCACTAAAGTTATGCTAAGTTAAAACATTTCAAACAAGCAAATCATGGCACACGTCTACGGTTATGTCAGATTAGTACAATTCTAATACATCACGTTATATAAAGCACGCTTATAAATGTTGGCGAACTACTCTGAGGTCACATTTGTCCCCATACAATCTTTATTAGTTCGGTTAAAGTCACACTTGATTATTGCGGCACTACGTTTATGCGCTAATAAATGTAAAACCTTTGTTTCTGCGTCATCAATCCCTCCTCTGATGACTATTTGTCATCACACAAAACTATTCCCACAAATTTTATTCCATTAAAATTCTGTCAGTTCTCTTTGCCTTTTAGTTCCCCTTGTTCTTGCCTTGTATTCTTCTGCCATTCTTTTCATCATTTTCTCTTCCTTCCTTCTCTTAATTCTTGCCATGATCATTAGTATTCCCCTCTTTATTCCCCAAATCCCAAAGATGCAAATTAGTACTATTAGTATTCCCTGTATTATTTTTAGTAATATTCCATTCCAAATGCCACCAAGCCAATTTCCCACTGAAGCAACTCCCTTTCCAACCTTCTCCCAAACTCCTGGTTCTTTCAATTCCTTCAAGTCTGCACTCTCTTTTGTTAGATTTGCAAGCATTGTTTTAATCTTCACACTGTTGTCTGGTATGTACGTGCAACAGTGACGCGCACCAAGCATTTTGCAAACGCCGCCATCCTTTGCTAAAAGAATGTCTAGGGCAAGCCTGTTTTGAAGAGTCATAGCTCTTTCTGCTGCAAGTTCAGCATCCATCAGGATTATAGCACCTGAAAACTTTGTCAACATGTTATCCACTATAGTAGACAACTTTCTTATTTTGATGGAATTCAACACAACTCCCAATGAAGGAATCATGGCTCCAAATATATCTCCTACCACAGCAGCTGCAGTCTCTCTTTTCTGGATACGATGAGATCCAGACGTCTTTGGAATCACCGATAGGTCATCCAGTTGATAAACCTTTGGGAACACTATACCCAAATAACATCTCCCTCACCATCCCTTTGGAAGACGATAATAGGCATTATGCCCACAAACGTAATATACACCAGGTATGACAGGGTCAAGTCCGTTCAGCATGAATGTCCATTTGGCCTTAAAGATAAACGTATGTTTACATTCACTCGCTCCCACGAAAATGTTATCATAATAAGATTCACCACGATATATACAAAATTTCCCTACATGCCAAGCGTCTAAAGCTATTTTTCCTTGTGTTTTTATTGCGGCAAAAGCATAATTATCTACTGAAGTCCTCTTACTTAGCTCTTTTTCTAATTTCGCATTCATTTGTGCCCTTCTATCATCTGTGCGATCTAAAAAGCTTATTTCTACTGCAGATAGCGAGCAGGTAAGGTTTTCCCTATGAGCGTGAGCTGTTTCAAAAGGTTGCATTGGCTCGAAAAATTCCCTCATTATTTTAGCATCCCAATCTTTAGCAATCTGGCTTAGTTGCGTTATTATAGGAACATATGCAAAGGTAACATCATAATTTGAATAAAAATACTGTATGTTAGTTTGACCATAAAATCTAGAAGTTACTAAACTACATGTAATCCCATATGTAAGAGGCATGTGGTGATAAGTCACCCCTTCCGTTACCGATGTCGGTATCTGTGTACACACATAACAATCTTTCGCATCCATAGTCTCAACATATTCTGTTAGTAGGCGATAGAAAACATTATACGAAAGTTCCTTCTTATCATGCAAGTGTCTCTCATCTAATTCTAGTCTTTTCAATGCGGTTAGTTCAGTGACAGTAACAGGAGCAGAAGTAGAAGCATCAATTTTCTCATTCTCACCCTTACCACGCGTTGCAAGCACTATTGCCATTATTATTAGTACACATGCAGTTATCAAACCTATACACGCATATTTACAATATTTCACTCTACTGTTTTGTGTAGCGTATTTAGTCATGATCTGTATAGAATCAGAGAGCTAGAAGCACCTATAAAGAAACGATTTAGCAATTAGTTACAAAGCTGAACGAGCGCAATGTTCACACAGTCTTCTTCAGGAGCCCAGTCACTTATCGGTTAGCAGCATTTGTCTCAATTCGGCAATAACTCAGTCTTTTATCAGTTAGCAACGTTGTCTCAAATCGGGTTTAAGAGTCAATCAGGTTATCAAAGTCTTATCAAGTTAGCAAATGTCTCATCCGGTTTAGCAATGTCTCAGCTGGTTGTATCACGTTAGATTATAGCAAGCAATGTCATTTATCACCCTTTCAATCAATAGTGTCCATAAAACTTTTCTTTTCTATTGGTATCTCTTCTTCTTCGTTCTCGAGGTTAAGAGATACAAATTCGTCAGTCCAATCGTCATTGACTACATATGCCCATTCTGGACCGGAATATCTCCTGTTTGGTATCCTTTTCCTTTTCAATTTTGCATCTCTCTTCGATTCTGCCTCACTGGTACTTTCCTCTTTGGCCAAGTCTTTTTCTTCACTTGATGTTGGTACCACGACAGACACTTCCTTTCTTTTCTCTTTCACTCTTGGCCCTTCACTGTCGTTCAACGTTTCTCTAGTTCTTAGTTTTACTGGTGATATACTTGGTCTTCTCTTTGCACTGTGTCCACTTGATGGACCTGCGATCTCTTCTGAGGAAGTTTGAACAGTTTCGTTCTGTTCTGCCTTGTCCCCTCCTTCTGGGGAGTCAATCAGGTTTTTCTTTTCTTTTTCTGTACCGTCTGCTTCTGGGAAAGCCCTCCTCTGATCAGGCTCTCCTGCTTCTTCACCTCTTTCGAGCCCTTTGTCACCGTTACTTTCTTCAGGCTCTTTGTTACCTTCAGCTGCTTCAGGCTCTTTGTTACCTTCAGCTGCTTCGTCGCTGTCTGAGGTTTCTCCTTGGTCTTCCCCAAGTGAATCGGTTGTTTCGTCCTCAGAGAATATTTCTCTCTCTTCTATTTCTGCCAGTTCGCTCCTAGTTCTGTTTTGCTCTGTCTCAGCGCTCGGCACTTTGTTATCAGGTACTGGCAGTTTCAGCGCTTCAACTTCCTCATCTGTGGGACACAACACCTTCTTTGTATGACTGGCGTGAATCCAGTTGGGAACTCCCGCACACTTCACAGCGGTAGTGGTCGTCAGGATCACTTGGAAAGGGCCTTTCCAACGGGGTTCCAGACACGACTTCCTCACGTGCTTCTTTATCACGACCCAGTCACCTGCTTTCAGTGTGTGTCCTGGACCTTGGATCGGTGACAAGGTGGTTGCTTCCACCTGGTGAGAGAAAGAGCGAACCACGTCAGCCAGACCTTTGCAGTAGTCTAACACCATATCATCTGTAATATTCAAAAGCGCGTTTGCGGGAACTGCAGGAAGTCTCATGGCCCTGCCCATGAGAATTTCGTACGGGGACAATCCAGTCTTTCTGTCAGGGGTGTTTCTCATTGACATTAACACCAAAGGCAATGCGTCAGGCCATTTCAAATTTGTCGATGCACATATTTTCGCCATTCTTGATTTCAGTGTACCATTCATCTGTTCCACCAGTCCTGAGGCTTCAGGGCGATAGCTACAATGCAGTTTTTGCTCAATGTTCAGCGCTGCGCAAAGTAACTTTATCACCTCGTTATTGAAGTGACTTCCTCTATCTGATTCTAAAGAGATCGGGAATCCGAAACGTGGTATCAACTCCCTCAACAATAGTTTTGCAACTGTAAGGCTGTCATTTCTACGTGTGGGGTATGCTTCAATCCAGTGACTAAAAATGCACACAATCACCAACACATACTTCAGACCTCCATGCACAGGCATCTCAATAAAGTCCATCTGCATTCTGCTGAACGGGCCACCCACCCTGCCAATGTGGCTCACGTTCACAACTGTTCCCTTTCCTGGGTTCATCTGCTGACAAATGACACAACGATGGCAAACTGCTTCTGCAACTTGACGGAATCTGGGGTTAAACCAATCAGTTTTGAACAATCTTATCATGGCATCTCTCCCTAGGTGAGCCTGCCCATGATAGAACCGCGCTAGCTGCGATAAGAGACTATTTGGTAAAACAAATTTTCCTTCATTTGAAACCCATAACTCATCTGGTCTCCTTGTACATTGTGACTTAATCCAGGAAACTCTTTCATCCTCCCTGACGCTATTCTGTAATGCTTTTAGTTCATCCATTGTATCCACGACCTTCAAGGCAAATGCTTCAGCTGGTTCGAGTTCTGGTTCACTTATCAAATTCCATTCATCCCTGAGCAATATACAGTTCAAGGCACAAAATCTTGCGACTTGATCCGCATATGCATTTCCCAGGGAAACATAGTCCTGTCCTTTTGTATGAGCACTACACTTTACCACTGCAATTACGGCTGGCATCTGAATGGCGTGTAACAATTCCCTTATTCTCTCCCTGTTTTTCACTGGGGACCCTTAAGAGGTCAGGAAACCTCTCTGTGACCATAGTTGCCCAAAGTCGTGCACAATTCCAAACCCGTACTGACTGTCAGTGTAAATGGTAACCTTCATCAATGTAGACAGTTGGCCTGCTCTTGTAAGGGCTACAAGCTCTGCTACTTGTGCGGAATAGACTCCTTGAAGCCAGGATGCTTCCAAGACACCTGTTACAGTACATACAGCATATCCTGCTTTCAAAATTCCCAACCCATCTCTTAGACATGAACCATCAACAAAAATAATATGGTCATTTTCATCAAGCTTAGTATCCCTAATATCAGGTCGGGGTTTTGTGCAAAATTCAGTCACCTGAAGGCAGTCGTGCTCGACGTCTTCAGCGTTCTCAATTCCAGCATTTTCACCGGGAAGCAAGGTTGCTGGATTCAACGTAGTGCACCTTTTCAGCTGCACATTCGGTGAGCCCAGAACTATTGTTTCATACCTTGTGAGTCTTGCTCCAGTCATGTGTTGCGTTCGGGAGCGGGTCAAAAGTATCTCAACTGAGTGAGGGATCATGACTGTTAATGGGTGTCCCATCACTATTCCTTCACTCTGAGTGAGGCTGATACCAACTGCTGCTACGGCGCGCAAACACCCTGGCAGTGCTGCTGCGACCGGATCCAAAGTAGCTGAAAAATACGCTACTGGTCTGTTTATGCCACCATGGGCTTGGGTCAAGACAGACAAAGAACATGCATCACGTTCATGACAAAACAATGTGAAAGGCTTTGTGTAATCAGGCATACCTAAAGCTGGAGCCCTGCACATGCATTCTTTCAATTCAATAAAAGCATCCATCTCATCTCCTTTCAGCTCAATTTCATCCAAGGCATCCTTCTGGGTCAGTTTCAGTAAAGGCTTTGCTAGAGTTGAAAAGTTGGGAATCCACTGGCGACAGTAGCTCACCATCCCCAAAAACTTCCTCACCTCCCTCCTCGTCTTTGGTGGACTCATTTGAAGTACACTTGTTATTCTTTCCTTCATTATTCTCCGTGACCCTTTCTCTATTTGATGACCCAAGTATTTTACTTTCTTCTGACAGTACTGCAACTCTGAAGGAGACACCTTGTGTCCATTCCTTCCCAAATGGTTCAGTAGAGCAATGGTGTCGGCTGTGCAGCCACTTTCTGTCTTAGATGCAATCAGTAAGTCATCGATGTACTGTACTAGGGTTGACTCGAATGGCAATTCTAACGCTTCCAAGTCTTTCTTTAGAATCTGATTGAAAATTGACGGTGACTCCGAAAACCCTTGAGGAATTCGACACCAACTGTAAACTCTGTCTAAGAATTTGAAACAAAAGAGAAATTGGCTGTCCTCGTGAAGAGGCACCGAAAAGAATGCTTGTGACAAGTCAATGTCTGAGAACCACTCGGCATCGCAAGGGACTTGAAACATTATCACAGCTGGATTCGGTACTACAGGGCAGCATTTAATTATGATGTCATTTATTTTCCTCAAGTCCTGCACTATTCGGACCTTTCCACTCAGCTTTATTAGTCCCATGATTGGTGAATTACATGGACTGCTTAACACTTCTTTCAGTACTCCCTGTTTTACAAACTCGTCAATGAGTTGGGCGACTTTCATGAGGGTGTCTTGTGCCATGTGGTATTGTGGGGTCTGGGGAAAGGTTACATTGGGTTTTACGGTCACTTTCACTGGTTCCACTCCTTTCACCAATCCCACCTCTTTTCCTGTCATATCCCACACTTCCTTTCCGACTGTTTCCCGTAATTCAGCTGGAATATCTTCTTCAGTTATCATCGGAAAAAGGTTAATCAGAGGATATTCTTCATCGACAGTTTCCATCTCATCCCCTTCTACACTGTCCTCTTCTTCCCCATCACTGCTCGTCTGAATTCTAATTCCATCGTTCGAACACATAATCGAACATCCCAATTTGCACAATAGGTCTCTCCCTAACAGTGCTATCGGGCTTGAGTCACATACCACAAATTTATGTGACCCTTGATAGTTACCAATTCTGACTTGTACTGGATCTGTGATTGGGTTCGTCAGGTGCCTGTTTGCTACTCCCACTACTTGAACTGTTCTCCCTGAGAGTGGCAAATTTGGTACTTCAATGCTCCTAACAGTTGAACGTGTGGCTCCTGTGTCAACCAAGAATGAAACACGATGACCCATAACTCTTCCCTCCACATATGGACCCTTTTGATCAACTTCCAAGGATGCTGCAAGCACACAATTTCCCTCCTCATCTGAACTTTCACTCTCCCATACATTGTTTATTCCATTCTCACTGTGTAATGGGAACTGTTGTACGGTGCCATTTGTATTCATCACCTGACCCGAGACCTGTGGAGGAACCATCACTTGCTGCTGACTCACTGGTGCCAAAGGTATTTGCATTTGCTGATTAGGTACCATGGGAAACTGCTGTTGCATTGGCTGCATTTGCGTCATCTGCATACGGGGCATCTGCATCTGCTGCGGCTGCATGGGCTGTAATCCCTGCAGCTGATTTATGGTCTGAAAATTTGGGTTTGGACCTCTCATTTTCGGTCCCCTCATTGTCTGGAATGCATTGACATCATTGTTTTGCTGACCAACACCTGCATCTTCCTGCATTACCATCGGGCACTCGCGTTTCCAATGCCCGACGATTCCGCACACGTGACACGGCATCACCCTTTTCATTGCCTGCACACCATTCGGAATTGCAACAGTGTTCAAATCTGGACCATTACTCCCAAAGCCTCCTCTGCCTCTGCCTCTCGCCTGTGGCTGAAACACCATATTTCCCTGCGGCTGCGGCTGCGGCTGCGGCTGCGGTATCTGCTGTTGGAACCCTTGCAACCCTTGCAGACCTGTCTGAGCTGCTTTAAGTTGCATCACCATCACTTTCTCTTTCAACCTTTTCTGTTTCACTTCAATTTCGTCGCTACAGTATTTCGCATAATTCAACACCTCATCAATAGGTTTCGACTGCCAACAAATCAAATGCGTCTTTATCATCTGACTTATCTCTGGTCTCAGCCCTTCCACAAATCTAAACACAAAATGAAGCATGTCCTTCGCCTCTATTGTTTCCGTGCCACTGTAGTTCTTGAACGCCTTCAACAACCTCTCATAGTAACCATGAATCGACTCTTTAGCCTCTTGGGCAGTTCGATCAATCTTCTGCCAATCCACATTTTTCGCGGCAACCTTCGTCTTCAAATGCTCAATCACCTTATAGTACAAGCTCATTACCATAGGTGATGGTGCACCCGTATCCCTGTCTCTCTCTGGTTCACTTGTCGGCCAACCTACAGCCCTTTTGCAGTATTCCCACAAATCTGCCGGAACCACAATCTCAAAGAGGGTGTTCAGGTCTTCCCAAAGACATTTTGCAAGCTTCACAAACCTATCAGTCTGTTGATACCATTCAATCGGTTTCTCTCTCAGTTTGGGAAATCATCCGTAAAAGACTGAATGACGCTTCTGTGCCACGGTACATGTATTAATTTTCCCCCTGCTGTCTCCCTCATTGGTAACATGGTTATTGCATCACTACTCTGCGCTCTTTTCTCGTTGTGCTCTGGGACACTGTCTTTCCTCTTTTCCTTTTTCTTTGCCCATCTGCTTTCCCATTTGTCTAAGCACCTCCACACTTGTGCACTCTGCAGCAATTCTCTAAGGTGCGTTTTCATGCCTGCTGACCTCATGTGTTCAAAGTCTGTGGTCCCGAAATCCAATCTATAGCTCCTGCTCAAGTGTTTTGTCTTGTCTATCTCAACCCCGTTTTTGTCAGCTATTTCTTGCAACCTTCTATGTACCTTGTTCACTTCTCTCATAATCCTAGGACATAGATACCTCAGCTCTTCTTCCGAGTAGGACTCTAACCTATTCAAACCCATAGTCCCTTCCACCAATTCTTCTGCTTCCATGTTCAACCTGACCTTATTCAGATAGTCTTCTCCCTTCCCACTGGCTGAGCTTTGTGTGGAATTCAGACTGTTGAACCACTGTGTCAGCTGTTGCGCATTCAACCCCATCAGTGTAGCATTCACATCGACTGCCATTGATGGTTGCGGCAACTTTTCAGTGTTCGATGATAGCGGTATCATCAGTGGGGGACTCGACCTCACCACTGTTGACTGAGCACATATGGGACTAAACTCCATCAAGGACCCAGATCCAGTTGGCAGAGCCGCTATCGGAGTTGTCTCTGGAGTGTTTTCTATGCACCTCCTTTCCGTCCCACTCTGCACCATTGATCCTTGACCGCTCATACCTGAGTTAGGCTGAATGTACAAAGGTACCGGTGGACCTACAGTAATGGGTAGGGATATCGCATCTGGGTTCTGTCCATTCCCCAGGTTCTGAGGCATGTTCATTCCCACACTATGGGTCATCATTGCCGGCATGCCCGTCTGACTCCCCGTCATCTGAGCATGTGCGGTTCCCCCCTGCATCTGCTTTTGAGGCATCAAAAACTGGGTTGATTCAGCTTGTGCCAATGTTGGGTTGCGACCATTCTGTACTCCCATTACGGTTGGATCTAGAATCATTCCCGTACTGTTGTCACTGCTGTAGTACCTTGGGACCTGCGGCTGATAATTTTCTGCTGTTTTCAATATAGGCACATCTGGATATATTCTCCTAACCTGCGGTATCTGCGGGGTGAACAGTAGACTCGGGTCCTTAGATCCCGATGGCGTTTCTGAACTCGGAGTTTCATTATTCTGTACCGGTGCCGGAGGGGCAGAACTGGTACTTGGACCTTGGTCACTCTCTGCATAAGGTGGTGGACGGTCGTTCAGCAATTGCATGATTAACTCCTCATCCTCTAACTCCTCTTCTCTCCTTAACTTTTCCTCGTCCTCTCTATCTTTGGAACACCTCCTGTTTGTCTTACAGGTAGCTTTCTTGCCTGTCGCCTCTTCTTCCTTAGCAATTGCGGGAAACAATTTTATCCCCTGCAATATATCTGACCTCCACACCTTCTGTGCATTATCCCACCTAGCGTCCGCTAGTGTCTTTTCTACCTTTCTTATCCTGGCCTCGAACTTCTTTTGCTGTTGCTGTCTAGCCATTAGTTCCCAAATCGCTAGAGCCTCAAACTGTGCTGGCCTTGGAGGTACCTTCATGTCGTACATCGCAAATCTCAAATTCTCTAGGATCCTTATATTGAATGTCCCATGGATCGGGAACGCTACGCTCCCATGTCTCTCTGTCAGCTTGTGCCATTGCTTTAGCCAAAGGCACGGAGCTACCCCCTTTTCCTCCATTACAATGTAAGCTGGTGTACCTTCGGGTGGCGTCTCCTCTCCTACGCTCGCTTTAATGTAAGACTACCCCTTCATCGCACTCTTTAATGCTTTAAAAAATTTCATTTTCTCGTCTTTTATTTCACAAAGTTTGTAATCAATAAGTGACTTTAATTCCCGGAATACTCTTCGCTTGCCTTTCCCCTTCCAATCGAGCCCCACGGACTGCGTCCAATCCGTGCGCGGCCCTTCTTTGCAACCAACCTATCCCAGCGCGGCTCCTAGTGACGTCACACTCACACACACTGCGGCTGACAAAGCCTCGCGGCTTGTCCTCCTTCACTCCGCTCCTCTCGTAACAACTTCTGGCATGTATCGCGAGCAACCAAATAATAATAAAACAGATCTGTCGGTTTACTACAGGAAGGGTAACACAATCGCTTCAGGACCTTAGGGATTTTTCACTAGCCTCGGCAGTTATTCCATCTTTCTCGGTCCCCACTTTCGCAAGCAAATCCTGACCCGCAGGCTCTGCTCTCAACTTGTCAATGATCTATTCTAGTGCACTTAGAATTTGTCAAAGCCCGAAGTCGAAGTTTTCTTTCACTCCCTTAACACACGTCCGGTCAACCTATTAAACTGACCAGACCACAACATAAAACAAGTGTCTCATACACTTTTCAACATACTCCGGAGTCTCTTGACCTCGCAGGGCCCGTCTTCAACAACAACAACCACGTGGACCTTTTTCTGCACAAAGCGCCACATGCACATGAAGTTCGACGACTTCCCTACTCTCACACTCGGAGTCGCACCTCCGCTATTCTCTAAAATCCTCGCAACCTTTTCAAACAATCTGCGGCAATAAGCTGTGCAAGCGCAAAACCCTGACTTCACTCATACCGTCACTAGTACCACCAACGCCGATTTCACACCTCCATTTTCTCCATTCGCAAGCTCCGAGATCCCGGGAAAGTCGCGGGGGACTTAGGGCATCATCATTCTCTCAATCTGTTTTACCCAAGAAAATCTAATTCAACACCATATACCTCTCGAGTGGGGTCTCAAAGAGCGCAACCGTTACCTCTCGAGCGGGGTCCCAAAGGGCGAAACCATTACCTCTCGAGCGGGGTCCCAAAGGGCGAAACCGTTACCTCTCGAGTGGGGTCCCAAAGGGCGAAACCGTTACCTCTCGAGTGGGGTCCCAAAGGGCGAAACCGTTACCTCTCGAGTGGGGTCCCAAAAGTCGAAACCATCCTCTGCTACCATCTACTGATAGAGCGTTCCGTACTAATAAATTACCTGTATTTGGACGCTCTTTGGTCGATGAATCTTTTGACCAAGTGGGGCTCTCTTCACCCGAGATTAGTCAATTTAATCTAATCAATAATCAATAACGAACATAAGCAATGCCCTGATCAACATAACACTTCACAATTAATCCAGAAAACATTTCGGCGAACCATGACCTTTCGGCCATGAATAACCACACCAGTTCATTCAAAGTTAATGAATTTATTTCCCTATATTAACAAAGCTAGCACGATATAAATGTGTCTCAACACCAAATGATATATGTAAATGAACATTAATAGCTGTCCATAACGGCGAAAAAGATGCAATCTATGCAGCATTTGAATAACAATGCATTCGATAATAGCAACGCAAACCACTAAAACTATAATCTGTAATGAGCTAATTGCATACATTAGTCAGCATAACAAGGTCTCAAATTGCATCGTGCAACAAATGAATCCTCATCTAACCTCAAATTAGCATCCGCATGTGGGACTTCATGCAAAAACAATTTAGCAACATTGATTTGGAAAACTCCTAACTAGGGCTCTTATCAAAAATCAGCAGTTGGTTACCTAAAAAGAAACACAATGCAATTGTACATTTTCCTTTCATATTTACCAAATTCAATCAGCATTCAAGGAAGTCTTCGTCTCACAGGTACCGGTTTCGATCAGCATGGGACGGGGCAAAGGGGCAGGGTGGACGGGGCAATTGCCTCACAGCGGCAAGATAAAAGGACAAAACTACTACTTTATGCAAAGGGGCAGATCAAAGTTAAAGTCTCTAGGGCGAGAATTTCTTAAAGTCTCTTTCTCTCGATTAGAGAAAGCATCAAAGTCTCATTCAAAATGGCGTCGAACATCAATTGGCATCGTAGAAGATGGCAAAATGACAAGGTCGGCAAGATGGGCCATAATGGCTGCAATGTCCTGCAAATGGCGGGTAATGGCCGCTTTCTTCTTGTGCACCAGGTTTAAATAAACAACAGTTCAAATCCAGTAGGGTCTTCCATTGGAGGGTTCATAGGTTGGCTTCAAATTGTCCAATCAAAAACAACAATTTACAAGCTTCTACCTAGGCATACATTATCCTTGGAGTCGGGAACGTAAGTTGCAACATATTTTACCAATTAACTCACTTTCAGAGCTTCCATTGTCTGCACCTGCAGATTGACCTTGGAGCAAAGAAGAAGATGCCAGGCTGGCACGAAACCTTAAAGATAAGCATGTGAACCGATCTCACTGGAAAAGTACAGCTTCAAGCAGGAATACACGTTTTATTAACACATTAGAAAAACACGAGCATCTAAACCGTGAGACAAGGCAACTAGGCCGAAGCCTCCACTAAAGTTATGCTAAGTTAAAACATTTCAAGCAAGCAAATCATGGCACACGTCTACGGTTATGTCAGATTAGTACAATTCTAATACATCACGTTATATAAAGCACGCTTATAAATGTTGGCGAACTACTCTGAGGGCACATTTGTCCCCGTACAATCTTTATTAGTTCGGTTAAAGTCACACTTGATTATTGCGGCACTACGTTTATGCGCTAATAAATGTAAAACCTTAGTTTCTGCGTCATCATCACCACTAACGCTTACATTAATCTCACAATGGCATTTCACCATGCCGTTGTTTGCATGCTTTTCTAAAAGAAAGACATATATTTGCTTTGCCACTGCTTTAAATTGCAGGCACGTATCAGCATGCAAAAAAGCAGATCGGTTTCTGCAAGAATGCTGGACAAAAGGCTCCGTGTTTTGTTGTGCAACAAAGAAGGGGGAGGACCAAGGTTAGATAAACTACCGACTCAAACTTAAACTCTTTAGTCAACAAGATCCGCGCATTTGGGGTTTAAGTTACTTTTTTCTTTAAGGAAAAAAGAGTAATGCTCTATTTCTTCCCATACGATAAGGCACGCTTTCTGCACAATATATTGCATTAACATTTTAAACTCGAGACATTGAAATTCAGAAAATGATCAGGGAGGCAGGAGCCTCACAAAAGCCTCCTGTTGCTACCGAGACATTTGAGGGTTGCCCGAGGGCATCCAAAGCAGCTTTAGTGCCAGAACAGCACGCTCCACCTCCGCCCAGGTTAGTGGAAGGCGAAGCAGGATGCTGCAGCTGTAGGAGGCAGGGCCACTAAATTAAGGAGTGAATACTTTATCTTGTACCGGAAACACTGCAAAGTAAACCACCTTTAAGCGCTCACGATTATGGCAGATAGTCACATCAAGCCACAATGAGAAAACGTAATTTTGAAAGGATCACAGTTTCTCAACTGAAAGAAATGCCATTCATATCTACGCCTTTTGGTTCTAAAGTCTGTAACTTCAACAGAAGCTCAGATCTCTTCATTTCATTAGCTGATGTGCAACATGTAAAGATGTTGGGCGAACGTTCCTCTTTTGGTGAACAATTCGCTTACTTTCATGAATTTTCAGCATAACATTTCAGGTCAGGGGGGCATTAGCCAGAGCCACAATTTCGGGGAGCCCTCACCATGCATATAGGCTACCGTTTTGTAGGGTGCCCTCATCCTATTCTGGGAATGGCATTGCGTGGACGTTTATCCTTTGCCATACTATTTGATGTGATTCTGCATCCATCTGAAATAAACCATTTTGGTGGGGTCTGCATCTTATCCAGTTTAGTCTGGATGTCCTGCTTGTGTGGTTTTCTTGTGTGCTTTTAGTGCTCTTGTATGCCCTGATTCTATGGACATTTAACTATTATATTAGTAATTGAACCCCTGCTATTTATCCCAATTTCCTGATCTTTCTAGCTATCTATCTATCTATCTATCTAGAAAAAGCAAGAGCTTAAGTGCTTTGCCACAGACGAAATGGTCCCTAGAATAGAGTACTTAAATTAGCAGGTCATGCCTATGCTTAGCGCCAATACAGGAAAAAGAGCAACCACCTCAACTCTTTTTCTTGAATTTAGGAAGAGTTGCAAGGAGATAGGAGGTAAATTGGAGAGAGTGACTAAAAATGTACAGAACCAGAACAAAGCAATTTTGCAAATAATGTGGGCTAGTGCGTTAGAAGACTGAATGCCCTGAAGAGAAGCACTCAAAGATGACATTTTGTAAGAAAAAGCCAGCAATAGTAAAGGTGTGCTAGGTGGGGAAAATTGCAGTAGTCTAGGCAGGATATAATCATGGCCTTGATCACCACTTGTTGAGCCATAAAGAAAATGAGGGAATGATTTTTCGTAAAGTCCTAGCACAGAAGGGATAAGAGGCAGTGACTTTGTGGATTTGAAGATAAAGGGAAATGGCAGGTCCTGCACATTTTACCAAATGGCGGGGTCTTCCACAACTATTAGAACCTCTGCTTTGAGCTTAAAATATTAAAGGTACTCCAACCTGCATGTAAGATTTCTCTCTTTACTGCATTTAGCTTTAGCAAGTTTACTCAATGACTCCTGAACTTCTATCAGATACTAATCAAGCTTGCCATTATCTGCATTATGTCCACTCAAATGAAAAAAAGATTCTGAGTGTCACCATCATGAGTATGGGACTGAAAGTGATGGGAACAGGTGAGGATTACTTAGCAGTGCCATATTGCCAATAAAGATGTATGAGGAGAGTGAAAACCCTTTTCGAAGACCATGTGTGGTTTGACCATGAAAGAGCCTCCTATAACTTTCTTGGAGTGGCCTGCAAAGAAGGAAGACAGCCAGGTGAATGGCACCCTCCAGGCGATCACTCCTTCTTTGATGGGCAAGGAGATTTTTAAAGAGATATGTGAATGATGATGCAGACAGAAGACTCAATGGCTTGAGTAGGTTGGAACACAAGGAAGACTGGATATGGGTCTAAAGTTGGCCCAGACACAGAGGCTGTTAATAATTCAGTCTGGGTGAGGGTAGATAAGTGGATAAAAGAGGGGAAACGGAACAAGCGGCAAAGAAGGTTGAATATGATTATTCTTAACAATTACCACTCTAATAGTTTTGATTCTGTAAAATGTTTGCAGAGTGCAGGAGTATTTTGATATGATGAACCGTAGCACCCTAATATGTTTCATCGTTGCAAGGAAGTCTCACCATTCTTCTGGACATATCAGTCTCCTCAGGCACAAGAAAATGAAAAGGAGATTGTGGAGACCCAAACACGGTTTTAGAACTGCTGGAAATATTCGCATCCTTCTCATCCCATCATTGTACCTAGTTGCAGGAAAGAGTATGAAGACTTCCCAATCCAAAATGATGAGCATAGTACTTCCAGGTGAAATGGGAAAAGGACAGCATTTTACCCAGCACAACTGATATCAGTTTGCCTGGCAGCTGTGTGTTTTGTTGGGCTTCTCCAATCTCATGTAAGTTTACACCTGGCTTTCCCTTTGTATGAAACTATATTAATTTGGTCACTCCCTTCGGTTTCCCTTTAATGATATCCTGCTAATTTCTACACTTCATTGTTCCGGTTTTGTACCGCTGCGAACCAGGTCCTGATGCTACCATCTTCTCCCCCCCACTCTGTGCCCACCGCTGGAGTGATAGCTCACATTGCGGGTGCCATCTTACCTTTAGCTTACAGTGGAGAGCACTACCAACTGCCTTTGCTCTTGTGAACAATATTATATTTCCAATTATTATCTACAAATAATAACATACTGTGTCCCTCCATAGGCGGGGACTACCAACTGCCGTTGCTCTTGTGAACAATATATATTTCCAATTATTATCTACAAATAATAACATACGGGATCCCTCCGTAGGCGGTGGACATCTACAGAGCGAGAGTAGAAGGCACCCACATCACAGGAGCCGGATGGTAGGCCACCACTATGTGCGCTAGGCTTCTTTGCTGTAGTATTAGATTGTTCAAACATTCACTCAGCATCTGTTTGCTTTACCTTCAATGACACATCATTTCAAAAACAGTTTAGAGAGCGGTAAAGAATGCACACGCCCATACTTATGTTTGCTGAATAAAGAAAAACTAAAAAATACAATGCCCTGAACTAGGACATTACTGAATAGAAAAAAGGAAGTGGTGAACGTTGTTGTTTAAGTAACCACTGCTCTTGGTATTTGTTTCCCGCCACGGGTGACTGATCATAAGACAAGAAGAAAATCCGTTGTGTGACGCTGCTCCCCTGGGCGCACAAAGAGACCATGCAATAGTATGTAGAACGTACTTTATTAAGGAAAATGCGTCATTTATTCATGATCAATGTGATGCTTTGAGGGTATTATGAAGACAGTCCTTGGCTATAAAACGTAGTATTTTAGGGTCGAGCGCGCAAGCGCTCTAGTCCCTGTTGTAATCTCTCTGTGGGCTTTTAACTACACCCATGTCACGCCCATGAGTTTGGTTAGCTCGTGGGCTTGCCTTTTAAAATTCGCTTGATTTCATTAGTGAAAGGCATGCATACGCCATGCCTTTTCTAGTGTTTAGCCCTCCTTGAGAGCACTGATAAACTACAGAAAACATACGAGGCTCTGTTTTTTGCCTGGCTTTTGGACTACTCTTTCTTTTTCCTTCCTACGCAGCGTGATCTCGCTGGGCAGTAGTCGAGTGCTTTGCATGACATCGACCCTGTTACATGTATAATTGCACTATTGCCGATACGTTTGAATGCGAGTGAACTTCATTTTCCCTTTGTGTGCCTCCTTCACGCTCTCGGTGGCTGTCAGCTTGCATATGTGAAACTGTTTTACTTTTATTTTTCAGTTTATATGGCAAGAAAAGTCTGCTTAGGAGTTTACAATGCTAATAGCTCTAACTCGAGCATATGTGAGATCCATTTCATTGCAAATGCTTGTTAAATTATGCAGCTGTGATGTAAATTATCTCGTCAATTATCAAGATTTAGGAAGGCTGTGACGGCTGAAGCATACCAAAACCCAGAATCTCTCCATCATGAAACATCAAGTTTATTCTAAATCAATAATGAACCAATTGATCATGTAAATTGTGTATAAATGTAGCTGGAAATCTGGTCAAGGCCATGGAATTACTTCGTTTTTGACTGTTTCCACATATTAAAGGATCTGCTACAGAGCGCAGGCATAATGTGGCGGAAGGGTTTACAAAGTGGTGAAATGCATGCATTGCTGCAGTTTGTAAATATCACAAAGGATAATGACTTCCTTCACACCACATTAGTGTAAAAAAAATTATGCTAGTGTGGTGCTAAGAGGTGCTAGGCCTTGTAGTCCTGGCCTTTAATCACTGAGGTGTTGAGAGTATTGCCTTGATGTTGTTAACTATACAGTCAAGATAACCACACAGAATCTGCCATAAGATTTCAGAACCATGCAATTGGGTCAATGACATAGTTCCTGCAAGTACCAAGCAACCAAGTGCACTAGGAGTAAGTGGTTATAACAACAATGCATTATTCACAAGAAAGTGCATGGTCAAACCAATCACACAAAAAAGAATAGGATTAAAGGAAAGTGCACAGGATAATCAACCCCACATTAAAATAGCTAATCACTGGCTAAGATAATACTTAGATAATCTTGCTGTAGGAGTAGGTGGGTGATGCTAGCAAAATACCCTGTTTACACTTGGCGTTATTCAGTCGCTTTGATGCTGGGTGTCACCCATCCTATGTGCATGATTCCTACGCTCCTCTATACTAAGCTTCAAGTTGCTTGTTAGAGTTAGTTTCATGAGGGCCAGTAATACAGAGGGTAGTTGAACTTTTACATCAGGATACACAGTAGTGTGTAATTCTCTAGGAGTGATCAGATGCTACATCCCAAAAATATGCACACTCATGCTCCAGGTGCCTGCAGCTAGAAGGGCTCACAAAAACTCTGTTTCTGGATATCTGAGCAGGACAAATCATAAGGTGGACTGGAAACCCCAATGCTCCTGCAAGATATTATGCAAAACACATGGTTAAGGATGACCCGTTCATCACCTTTGACAGAAAGGAAGGTTCACTTATATGTGTTGCCTCAGTGAGGGATCCCTTGGCTTAAATCCTTGGAAAACTGACAGAACCCTTCACGGTTGCAAACTGAGTTGCGTTTGTGAAAAATAATGGTTGACCTTGTTGTATCTACTTGGTAGGAAATGCTGCATCTTGCTTGATTTCTTTGGTTAGAAGGGATGAAATGCCCACCATACATTTAAGCAATTCATTGGAATTAACAAATTGCTAAGCATGAAGCAGGGGAATCAGGATCTCCTAATCTATCTCACAGCATTTAATAGGTTAGAGGCTGAAGACAATTTATTTGGGGAAAAGTATTCCCTTTTAAAGGGGGTGAAAGATGACTTGAAGTTTCTGCAAACACATATTGTGGACCCTCCTTACACATTCAGACGTAACTAGTATAGTGATTAAGGTAGGCCGCAGGCTCCAGGAATTTCATGGAGTGAAGGGGAGGAGTGACTCTAAGGTGGGAATCATTAGAAGGGAGACACCAATACCAAAGGAACCCAAGACGAAGACACAAATGGTTGGTGGAGTTAGAGAATCCTTGCCTAAAGAATCGAAATAAAAATGAAAGGCTAACATCTTTTAAGCGTGACAGTAGTGGACAATTTGTGCATGAGTGCTGTTAGCGCGTCAGACCTTATTTGGTTAATTGACATTAATTTATAAGGGGACGCGTTTGTAGGTCGATGAACCTTTTGACTGCGCTTAGAGTAGTTCACACCATTAGACCCCATAGCAATTCAAATCAATAGCAGTAACCATCAATAGCATTGATAATCATAAGACTCAGTAATTTTCACACACCATGACCTCTCGGCCATGAATAAGCACACCTTTATGTAAAAGTTAGAATGTTTATTTCCCTATATTAACAATGCTAAAATCATATAACTCAGTCTCAAAATCAAATGTTAAGTATACAGAAATAAAACTGGCTGCCCAAATCTTCTAAAGAATCAAAGCTTAATCAAAGCTTGGACCACTACACATTCTAAGGTTACAGTACAAATCAATAGCAAGAATAACTGTAGAAAAGCAATGGCATAGATTTAGATTCAGCAAGTAAAAGACATCAAATGTCATTACATGTGGCGAGCATCATCAGTGAGACGCTAACTAACCTTCAGATTAGGATAGCATGTTTGGACTCCATGTAAAATAATTTAGTCAACACAAATTTGGAAAACATCTAACTATGGCTCTATCAAAATAAGCGATTGGTACCTACGGACAAAAGCAAATCGACATAACAATCAGTAACTTCGTCTATTACCTTGTCTTACTCTGGTTCAACAAGCTGTAACAGACTTTGTCAATAGGACATCAGTTCGGTCAGCAAGGCATCGGAATTCAGCATTAAAGTTCAGGAAAGCAAAGTCTCTTCACGCAGTTCAGAAAGGTGCTAATTTCTAAACGTTAAAGAATGGGGAGAATGGCCTCTCTGGACATTTCGAAAGAATAGAGCTAACGGCATATCTCCTCTCTATGCAGTCTGGCTAAGTTAGTTTTCCTAAAACTAATTCCCGTGTTACTATTGGTCAAAGAATCGTACGTTTACGTGTAATCCAATGAAAGTAGAACCCCTAATCTGAGAGTTTACTAGTACACTGTTCACATGTTGATGATTGGCTCCTCTTCTCCTATTCCCGTCGTTGGGCTTGTCAGTTATCAATATTATATCGGCTTATACTCCAGTCAGTGCATCCATTGTCTTCTCCTAGGAAGGTCGTCTTTACACACACTAAGTTATACATTGTATCCCTAACTAGTACAGCATATTCTAGCAAGAATTCTCATGGGGAAGAATATCAGCTACTAACATTTGGTCAAAGCAGTGGAAAATCAGAGTTGAATTATCTTAGGAGCCATTTTACAGTTCGCTTAAGAAATGCAGCTTGACATGAGGCTGTACAACTAGGGTCAAGACCTCGCTATATTAAGGCCTACGATTAATAAAGCAAACACATAATACATAACCATTAATATGACATACCACTACATAAATCCAAACCTGAGCTCAACATTTTACATTAATAAGCTGTTAATAATTACACTTCATTGAATATTGACAGCCACTCAAGTAGGCGCAATTTCAAATGCGTGCAATTTTTCTCTACGATAACTCATTTTCTATGCATATTCAACACTCAGAATACATGAATATTCATTAGCAAAATTCAGCCTTAACAGTGTCCAGTCAACCGAAATGGTGTTGTCAAGGCTATTTTGGTTGCACAGTTACCTGGAAAACTGCCCAGCTCATCAGTGACAAAATAGCTCTGTCAAGTTTATTTGCAGCCCTGGCTTTACTGTGTTTTGGTCAGCTCAGCACAACATGACCCATGCCATTTTACATCTGACACAGACCTACGTTGGCAGGTTTTCTGCACTTAAAGTCAGGATCCAGAGGCAATTTCATAGTCAATTTTCCCAACAGCTAAATTGTGAGAAATTGGGTTGTTGGTTAACTGGGGAATGAGCCCTGGTCAAGCAGCAACCACAGTTCTTGTCAGGGTAAGGCACAAGCAAAACCCAAACTAACCTCTGCTCACCCTCTGGTAGCTTAGCACAGATCAGTCAGGCTCAACTTGCAGGCAATGTGTAAAGTATTTGTGCAACACTTCAAACAGTAAAACATTGAAAACACCACACTAAAAGGATCCCACACCAGCCCACCCCTAAGCTGGGCTCCCTGATGTGGACACAACTTTTGAAAGTGTGTCATCTTAGTGATGGCAGAACTAGGAACTCTGGGACAGGGTTATGCTCATTTCACATAGGAAGTAGTCATTTAGGGGGCTTAGTGACTCCAGGGGTAAGTAGCTCATTGGCTACTACACTATATTCCCCTAAACACCACTAAATTCAATATTTAGGGAAGCCCCTGGCACCAGAAAATCAGATCCTAATGACCTGAAGAAGGACACTCCAGAGATGCAAAAGACAAGAACTGAAGACCAGTGACTGTCTCACTGCTGACTTTGACAACTGCAAGAAACTTCCAAAAGCCTGGGAAGACTGCTGACCTTCACCTCAGCACAAGGAACTCATGTGTAGTAGTGAAGCTGCTTCCCTGCATCCTTGCAGTCACCCTAGAAACAGTGAAGAACACTCCTGACTGCCACAACCCGATGCAGAACGGCACCACGGCACGTGTGCCCCCTGGCCCAACTTGAAGTGGGACATTGGTGCCAGCGTGGACCCCAGCCTCTCCAGAGGTAAAGTCCTTTAGTGGGTTTCCCTACTGCATTTTCACCCCAACACTTGCAGCCTTTTTGTGCAGGCCCCCCTCTACTGCAAGTGACCTGGAGACAAAGACCCAATGACTCAGGACACTTCTGCGTCTGTCCACCCCAGACAGAGGAGAAGAGAAGTGAAGGAGTCCCTACCACTCCCCGCCTCATGAGACATGAGCTCACTTGTTGGCTTGGTCGGATTGTTCCCAATGTCCATGCCTGCAGCCTCTTCCTGCAGGCCCCCTCTACAGCTACCGCTCTGGTGGCAAAAACCCAATGCCTAAAGACACTTCTTCACCCAGCAGCCGTGGCCCTAGGAGAAGAGGCCTGAAGTTGTTCCTGCGTCCCTGAGCATCTCAAGATTTGAACCCACTTGTTGGTTCACCTTGTTGGTTCACCTTGACTGGACTCCTAGTCTCTGCCTGCAGTGCCTTTCTGACCAGACCGATCCTCATTGACTTCAACGGGGCACCAGACACTGAACTACACCTCTGCACCTGGCCGCCCCAGTGCCTCCCAAGGTGACCTGTTGGCGTGGCCAAGGACCCTGCCCCATATTCACCTTAAGTCTGGAAGATTGGTCCTGTAATTACTATTGAGTACCTGCTTGCCATATTTGTTTTTCCTTCATAGGATGACACTACAGCTTCAGAACATTGCACTGTGTCGACTTTTCAAACTTCTAAAGATTTTTCTTGCAAAACGCACTTACCTGATCGTATTGATTCTGGTGCCTAAACATTTGTAAAGATACTTGTTATTTTTGTAAATTGGTGTGGATCTCCTTATTGAGTCTTGTGCCTCATTTATTGAATGTGTGCCTAAGGTAAATGTCTAGCACTCCTCTCCGATAAGCCTATGGCTGCTCAACCACACTACCCCCTTAAAAAGCACCTATGGATTGCTAGAGTAAGCCCCTGTCCACCAGTAAGGGAACCCCTGGGTTCTTTGCACAGTATATTTCATTTTGATATACTATATAAAGATCCAACTTCCTACACTGTTCTGTTGTCTGGATCCCTAATGTTGTTTTTTGTTGTCATAGGCAAACACACTGATCATGCATGTGTGCCATGACAGAGGCCTGCCTCATAGATTGCAGCCTTGTTGGACTGAGAGGGGTGCCCAAAGCACTACCCTCATAATGGTGAAAGGCTACTGTGTTCGCCAAAAGTTAAGCAGCATGAGTGCGTGGGCGGCAGCATATGATGTGACGACCAGTAGGAGGGAACAGGTCCTTTTTAACCTGTGCCCCCGGAGTGAGGCTTACAGGCTCACTTACCTTTTTAAAGTTTAGATGCTGTGTGCTTAACTCACCATTGGCCTGCATCAATTAGATGTAAAGTGCTGCACAGGGCAGGAGCAGTGACTGTGCTGGATTTATGTGTGCCTATGAAAGGCACAGCATAGGGATAGAGCAGTGCTGTGCAGTGCAAGCATGGTGAATGCTTGTACTAGGTGTATGTAGACCAGAAAGGGATAAATTACATGAGAAATGTAGGGCTGTGTGGTGCGTGCACAATGAAAGCTTGTGCTGGAGGAGTGTGTGCTAGTAAGAAGTATAGTACATGAAGGGTGAAGTGTTGTGCAGTGTGCACATGCAAAATGTATGTACTAGCAGTGGGTATGTTTTCATGTAGCGCACCATGGCACTATACAGAAAGTATACAGTACTGGGCAGTGCACACAGAGTGCTTGTGTGTGCTGAATGTGTGTGCACTTGGGGTGGCACAGAACTTGGAGGTGATAGTACTGGACAGTGTGTGCGCTGTGTATATACACTGACTGTGAGTATTCTTGCAGTAGTACCTCATATGGAGGCACTGTGTTCCATTTGGGAGACCCAGTCCAGCATGGTGAATACATGAGGATTAGAAGAATCCCCCCAGACAGATGTGTGTATTAAAGGATTCCTGTGAGCTGGTTGGGACACCCAGGAAAAGGGAGAGAGAGACCCCCTTACAGTTCAAAGAGTGCTCTTTGATTCAGTTTTGCAATCACCCAGAAAGGGCCTGGGCACATCTCAGGAAGGAGATGGGGCTGACGGGTAAATCATGAAGAGTAAGGCTTGGGGCACAGGATTCAACTTTTGATGCACATATCAATGTGGCTGGCATCCAGTTGTGAACTCTCGACACTCCAATGGCCTGTATTGTGAGACGTCAGCTTCAGAGTCTCTCCTGCTGTGACACACATCCTTTTGAGAGGAAGAAGGAAAGGAAAAGTGTATACTTCAAGAGGAGCAGAGCAGCAACATACAACTTCAAAGACCCAGAACCCAAATCACATTTTGTATCTTGCAATGGACTATAAGAAGGGGAGGTTAAGGCGATAAAAATGTATCATCCCCGAAGCAGCCAGAGGGCTGTGTGAGGAGCGGAGGCTCTGCAAGACTTCTGCCTGTAACCAGGACTGGGGACTAAGAGCTGGTAGTCGCCATGCTGGGTGAGGATGTCACCCACAGAAACCGAGACCATCTGCTCTGCTGCCTTTAGCACCAGCGCTTACCTGATTGCCAAGATCAGTGTGCTCTCTCAGGAAGAGTAGAGCGTTGGAGGGAGCGAGGTCCAGTGGGTACCCCGGTGAGAGGACTCCCTGGTGAGAGGTGTGAGGAGACAGCTGCTGTACCAAATGGCTCATTTCCCATGTGCAGAATAAAGTTGGTGACCCCTCCTTATGCCAGAAGAGCGTCACCATGAAAATAATTGTGAGCTGTAAGCCGTCGGGTGAAACCTGTACCACATCACTGAGGACACCCATATGCCAGGAGGGGCCAGCATGGAAGTTTTCACTGCTCACAAGAGCCATGACATATGCGGTCCACTGTAGGGGCCACTCTGGTAGAGACTGCCATACAGAAGGGACTGATGCCTTGTTATCAGGTCAACCCCATATTCAAGGAGGGGCTGCCAGTAAGGTGTGAGCTGTGAAGTTTGTTCTACTGCCTGGAGAACGGAGAAGCCACGGCCTGTGGGTTGAAACAAGCATCAAAGATTGCCCCCACCCTGTCCTGTGGACTGGAGAGGATGGCAAGTGTGCATTGCCACATCGTTGGGACCAGATTGGGAGCATCAGGATCAGTCCCCCCCCATTGAGCAGGGGTGAACCTACATTGCCAATGGAAGTCCAGGAGCAACTCTGGTCACTGCTGGAGCTGATCTCACATTCCCACGGAGAGCCTGTGACTCCTGTGTGCTGCCACACACCCCATATGGAGCCTGGTTCGACTGAACAGGACTGGGCCATTAAGAATGCCCGCAGTCAGGGGACCCTTCTGAGATGCTGAACGCTTCTTCACTGCTAGTGGGTAAAACATGTTAGGGGCCTACCAGGCCCTGAGGAACTCACTTCTATAGGTGATGCAGCACCAAAGATTCTCTTATAACTTTCTAAGAGTTGGAGTGGCCTTTTGAGTAAGGCCTACTAGTGAGCATTCCCTGGATGCGGCCACTAATAAATGGGGAATAACTCTGACCACAGTACAAAGAGTGGGTGGGACAGGTATTGGCCAATTGAGCACTAGCACCCTAACCTCAGTAGTATTGTGTTATGGCTTATTAATGTCATAATACTTCTTTGAATGTGTATAGTTAAAAATAACATACTTTTGAATATGAAATAACTATTTGACTGGGCATTGATTTATTGACATTGCTGTGCGCTCTGTGAGTTATGAGTCATGTTCACTAACCTGTATCTATACTCCCCCCACCCAGGGAGCCTTTGACTGCTGCACTGTAGCTTCCACTGTGAGTCAAGTGCAGAATGGGTACTTGACCCAGTTGCTGAGGACCCATAGTAGGTTGGGCTCCAGGACATTTGGAGTAAAAGGCCTCATTCACCAAGATTGGGCCTAGAAACCCCTGCGTGCCACTTGGCCCTCTGAAAGGGGTTCTGACAGCTATGTTCACAAAATAAAATATAGTTAAATAAGCTTGTTAGTAAAATGCAATTCCATTATTTTCAAAGTAAATGGCTGAAACACATTACTTTGTAAGCTGTGGCACCTAGGCACATATTTATACTTTTTTTTGCACCGCGTTTGCGTCACATTTTGACACAAAAGTGGTGCAAACTTACAAAACACAATTGTATTTTGTAGGTTAGCGCCGCTTTTGCATAAAAAAATGACGGATATGCGGAGCAAAAAAAGTATAAATATGCGCCCAAATGATATATTTTGTACAATAACTTACACATACAAAAACAGAAAAGGAACATTCCACTTTGCTTTCTTTTCCAGGCCAATGCTGGGTGATTGGAGGCCTATGTCCTCCTGTTATTCCGTCGTGTGGCTCCGAACTTCGTGGAGCAGGACATTATCCTAGACCGCACACATAGGGGTGACTCTCTGGGGCAACCACAGGACATTCTAACATGCCTACACTACTACCAGCAAAAAGAAGTCATCATGGCAGTGGTGAGGGATAAAAACTTAATTGACTTTGAGGGCACCAAAATATGGCTCTGTGAGGACCTCTCCCTGATTATCCTACAGACCCTTACCAGCCTCCTGCATGAAAAAGGGATCAAATACAAGTGGGAACATCCTTACCGCATCACCTGTGTGTGGAACAATGAAATGCACAGCATCCACACCATGGAGGAGGCACGCTTGTTGCTGGATGGGGAGGCGCTAGATCCGGATGAGCCCCCAGCATCCACCTGGGGAGATCCAAAGCCCCATTTTCACTGCTGGTGCCAATTTGCCAGATGGACAAGACGAAAATCCACAAACCAACAGTCCAGGAGAGAAGCTGTGAGCTGTCAGCACTGCTCCAACACCTATAGTGGAGGGAAAGCGCTTCTGATCTAGACAAAAACTAAGTGGCGGCCCATTGGAAGGCAGTACCTGCGCTTGGCTGGCTCAAGAGGGGGGGCCCTTGGTGCAACGAGGATGGGAGGCCCGGCTCATTTTGCCCCTTTTTGCCATTGGCGACAGAACTTGCCCCTATATCCTTGATATGATGAAGGACTTTGCCAATGACATGGACCGCAACAATATATCACAGTTGCATGTTCCCAGGCAGGGAACCAAATGGTTAAATTGTTGTTTGGTTGATTTCATGTTTTCCTCACACATAGCTTACATGGGTGTGGAGTGCACACCCTATCTACAGATGCAGCAGACCTTAGACAGACCGGTGGGGAGGGTACTAATTCCCCCCTGTAAAGTGAGCCGGATTAGGCAGCATACCTATGTTTAGGGTCCTAAGTTCAAACGTCCGGGGTTTGAAATGCCTGGTGCTCCTCTCTTTCCTAACAGATGCACAATCTGATGTCTGCCTCCTCCATAAGATGCACTTGCTTAAGGCTGACTGGAAGCACTTGCCCTTGAATCGGTCTGACCAATAGTACTTCACCTCAGACTCTTAGAAAATGGCTGAGGTGGCGATCCTCTTAGCTATGCACTTTTCAGGGAGGGTGGCCCAGACTAAGGCCCTCATTACAACATTGGTGGTAAATTCTGCTTACTGCCGTGCAGAAGACCGCCAACACACCGCTGCGGCGGAGGAATTCTGCTACAGCTATTGCGACGCACAGCCCGGAATCCGCCAAAATCCAGACACCCACACAAGTACGCCACCGCCTCAGTGATAAACTGGCAATAACAAAACCGACACCATCACGCCAACAGGAATACGCCCACACTATCACGACCCACGAATCCATGTGACGATCTTTCAACTGCGGTATTCCATTGGCGGTACACACCGCCGAGCTCAAAATACACACACATTTACAAAACACAACCACATTGGACAAATCGAAATACACACACCTGATACACATACACACACCACTCCCACACGCTCAATAAAATATAAAACACACACCCACATCACCCACAAACCCCCATGACAAAAATTGAGAAAGAAGCCCAGAGAGAGACACCACCATCAGCAACACTAGCATCCACAGGCACAGAACACCATCACTCACACAACACAACCAACACCACCTCACACATCACCCACACCACACCATGGCACCGCAAAGACACCCCAGGTTCTCTGAGGAGGAGCTCAGGGTCATGGTGGAGGAAATCGTCCGGGTAGAGCCACAGCTATTCGGATCACAGGTGCAGCACACCTCCATAGCTAGGAAGATTGAGCTATGGTGCAGAATCGTAGACAGGGTCAACGCAGTGGGACAGCATCCAAGAACTAGGGATGACATCAGGAAGAGGTGGAACGACCTGCGGGGAAAGGTGTGTTCCGTGGTCTCAAGACACCAGATTGCAGTTCAGAGGACTGGCGGCAGACCCCCACCTCCTCCCCCACAACTAACAACATGGGAGGAGCAGGTCTTGGCTATACTGCATCCTGAGGGCCTCGCAGGAGTAGCAGGAGGAATGGACTCTGGTGAGTCAAATCTTAACTATTACATCCCCCACCCTACTAGCATGCTATCACATACCCCACCCTCACCCTCACCCCCATCACTCCAACATCTCACAAATGTCCCACTATCACAACCTACACATCCCAACACCAAGCCCTGCATGCAACACCAAAGCATGGACACTCATCACCAAAGCATGTCCCCTACAGATACCCACACAGATCCCCAAACCAATTATCACACAAGGTCCTACACAAAAATGCAAGCACTGGAGTACAGGGTCACTCACCTATTGCACACAATGGCACACACAGATGCAATAATCATGCCTTTACACCCCTGCAGGACCCCTACCTAATGACACCGGACAGGAGGTTCCAGACATGTCCACTTCCCCCCACAGAAGAGGCCCACAGTGATGACAGCAGCTCTGTACAACTGGTTCTAGATGGCCAGCCCGGCCCATCTGGGACCTCGGGACAGTCGGCTCCCATGACAGTGGCACAAGCCACCACAGAGCCTCCCCCTCAGGAAACACCAGCACAGCACCCACCCAGCGGGCCCATCCCTCTGTCCCCAGGACATGTCAAGCAGCAGTGTGTCCACCACTACAGGGAAACCCAGGCAAACCCAACAACCCAAGAGGTTCAGAGAACTGGGGGCAGTGGCAGTGGGCACATGGTTCAGGGGACAGAGGCACAGGATAACAGGGGAACTGGGTAGACTGCTGTGTGACAGGGGGAGGATAGGCCCAGGGAACCCACTCTCCACGAGGCCCTCTCCAACATCATGGGAGCATACCACCATTCCCAGGAGATTATGGCAACGGTACTGGCCAAGTTTCAGGAGACCCAGCGGCTGCAGGAGGAACAGTATCTGGAGATCAGGGAGGAACTTAAGTCCATCAACATCACCCTGGTCACCATTGTAGGGGTGCTGAAGGACCTTGTGAACACCAGGAGGGACACTGTGGCACAACAAGGGGCCCCTGACACTAGCCTGGATGAAGGACAGCCCACCACCTCTGCCAGTGCTAGTGGACAGGAGGCACCGCCACAGGACCACAACACCAGCACCCCACCCCCTGCAGATGGAGAACCACCCCGCAAACGGTCCCTGAGATCCAGGACAAAGATAGAGAACAATGCCAAGATCCCACCAGTAAATGAGACCCCCCTGAATGTCATCCTTCTGTCCCACTTCGTCACCCTGTCCATCCATCAACTGCCCTAGCTCCACTTCCTATGCCCCTTTGGACAATGCACTTGTGAAGCAAATAGACTGGACTCTGCCATGGACAATCCTCCACCATCACCCCTGCCCATTTTGCAACCCCCCTTCACTATTTTGCACTGAAATAAACACCCTTGAATCAAAAAAACAAGCTGGAGTCAGTCTGTGCTTCCAAAAATGTGTATTTGCAATAACTATGGAATATAGCAATGTCGATTGTATTGTCAACATACCGATGTAACAAAGCTCTAGTCCATGAGGTAATATAGCAGAGGTCACACAGTGGGACCCACATCTGTGAAATGGAAAGGCAAAGTGACAAGTCAAGGTCCATACACTGGGTGAAAGTGACAGACATATGATGGGTCTAACAATTGTATGAGAGGTGTGAGGCAGTGACATCTTCTTACCTGTGTCTCACTGGAAGTATTGCTGGGTAACGTTTCTGTTGTCGATATCCTCGTCTTCTGCCTCCTCTTCTTTACTGTCCACAGGCTCCACAGCTGCCACAGGACCTCCATCTGGACCATCCTCCTGCAGAAAAGGCCCCTGCCGTCGCAAATCCAGGTTGTGCAGCATACAGGAGGCACGATGATCTGGCACACCTTCTTTGGTGAGTAGTAGAGAGAACCATCTGTCATGTGGGGGCACCGGAACCTGGCCTTCAGGAGGCCGAAGGTCCTTTCGATCACTCTCCTAGTTTGCCCATGTGCCTCATTGTAGCGTTCCTCTGCCCTTGTCCTGGGATTTCTCACTGGGGTCAGTAGTCGTGACAGGTTGGGGTACACAGAGTCACCTGCAAATGTCAAGGGACAACTATTAGACACACACTAACCCTTAGGGACAACCCCAGATAACTATTAACACGGTATAGGGTCCTTGTCCTCACCTATTCACCACACACGGTGCCTCTGGAGTTGCCCTGTCACATAAGGGATGCTGCTATTCCTCAGAATGTAAGCGTCACGCACTGATCCAGGAAACTTGGCATTCACATGGGAGATGTACTGGTCGGCCAAACACACCATCTGCACATTCATTGAATGGTAGCTCTTCCAGTTTCTGTACACCTGTTCACTCCTGCGGGGGGGATACCAAGGCCACATGTGTCCTATCATTGGCACCTATGATGTTGGGGATATGTCCCATGGCATAGAAGTCACCTTTCACTGTAGGCAAATCCTCCACCTGAGGGAACACGATGTAGCTGCGCATGTGTTTAAGAAAGGCAGACAACACTCTGGACAACACCTTTGAGAATATAGGCTGGAACATCCCTGATGCAATGGCCACTGTAGTTTGAAAACACCCACTTGCCAGGAAATGGAGTACTGACAGGACCTGCTCTAGAGGGGGGATTCCAGGTCTGGCTCAAACTGGGCATGCAGTTCATGGATTGTTGCACAATCAAGTCTGTAGATGACTCTTACGTGTCTCTCTTACATTGTTGATAGGTCCAGCAGCGGTCTGTAAACCAGAGGATGCCGCCATCTTACCACCTGCCCCAGCGGACGTGCCCTATGGAGGAAAACACCGAGCAGAGAGTCAGCCAACACTGAGGTATTACTAAATGTCATTAGCAAACATTTGTAAATCCGCAATCTGCCTGTTACTGTGTGTGAGCAAGGCCTAGATAGGTGTGACGCAGTTAATATTAATGCCATGTGGCCCCATGAAATGGCGGCTGCCTGACCTGTAATGTGGAACAAGGGGATATGAGGTAACTGCGCTGGCGTTCTACACCGTCGTGGTAGGCGGTCGAAGACCGCAGCCCAATCCTGCATTGGTGAACCTTGGACCCTATGGGTCCCAGGAGCCAATGACGATTTACGCCGGCAGTGACAGTACGCACCGCTGTGGACGTGAACGCCATTTTCTGTCTGTTCACTCACTTGATATCTGACCTTCGACAGGAGAGGACCTACACTGCAAGTGCTGCTGTGACCTCAGTCTGGAAGCGACGATGGCTCATGTGTCTGGGGAAAGGGCCCTTGCCTTCACTTCGGAGGAGTTGGAGAAGTTAGTGGATGGGGTCCCCCCCCAGTACACGCTACTCTATGGTCCTCCAGACAAACAGGTGAATACACTGTGAGCATGCTGCATGGGCAATGCCTGTGTGGAGTGGTGTGGATGGAAGTTACATGGGGGGGGACTGAGGCCTGCATCTGCAGTGAGTATATGTGCGTCAGGGCAAGGGTGGGAACGTGGGCCAATGACTGTGACGGTCCGGATGGTTAACGTTTCTCCTTTTCCCCTGTACTATACTTCTAGTTCAGCGCCCACCAGAAGAAGGATATTTGGCGTGCCATCGCCAAGGACGTCCGGACCCTGGGGGTCCACCATAGACGGAGCACCCACTGCTGTAAAAGATGGGAGGACATTCGCCACTGGAGCAAGAAGACGGCGGAGGCCCAGCTGGGGATGGCATCCCAACGTGGGAGGGGTGCCCGTCGCAACATGACCCCCCTGATTTTCTGGATCCTGGCGGTGGCGTATCCAGAATTGGATGGGCGCTTGAGGGCATCACAGCAACCACAAGGGGGTGAGTACCGTCACATCCATCTGACTCTGCACGCATTACGAGTTGCCGGGGTGGGGGAGGTGGGCAGTGGGTTACCCTAGGCCAGGGCAAGCTTTGTAGGCAAGGACCCTTCGTGAGGCAGGCTATGTGGCACCCTAACCCCACCAGTGGTAAGAGCCATCTACACCTAGTCAGGCTCCTGTGACTTCCATGTGTGCAGCAATCGGGCATAGGCCTTGTAACCCATGGGCATGTGATTAATCTAGGAACTCTAAGTGCATGGCGTAGTGCAGAGGGCTGCTGTGTCTGTAGTGTCCGCCAACGGTAGTGGTATTGCATGCACTGAACATGTCTTTCTTCTGTCTTTCCCCCACCCTTTTTGTGGTCTCCCTGTTCTTGTGTGCAATAGCATCATCAGGCGAAGGAGCAGTGGCACTGGAGCAGGAGGGAGCTGCATCCCACTTGGCCCTGGAGGGGGAGATAACGGTGTCTGAAGCCACCAGTGAGACGGAGGGCGAGGGGAGCTCCACAGCAGGGACAGGAGGTGACATCAGCGACAGCGACTCCTCCTCTGATGGGAGCTCCCTTGCGGTGGCGGGCCCCTCTGTGTCCCCCGCATCAACAGGTACAGCCGCCACCCCCCCTACTAGCACCGCCCTCCCAGCAGCCCCTCAACGTGTGTCCCGTGGCCGCTCACCCAGGAAGGTGGGCATTTCCTTCACCCCAGGCACCTCAGGCCCTGCCCCAGTCAGCCCTGCTGCCCTCAGTGAGGAGGCTATTGACCTCCTGAGATCCCTCACTGTTGGGCAATCTACCATTGTGAATGCCATCCAGGGTGTCGAGAGGCATTTGCAACAAACAAATGCATACCTGGAGGGCATTCATTCTGGCCAGGCAGCACAAAAGACAGCATTTCAGGCTCTGGCCTCAGCACTGATGGCAGCCATTGTCCCTGTGTCCATCCTCCCCCTCCAACTTCCTCCACCCAGACCCAATCCCCTGTACCTCATCCTATCCCAAGCACACCATCAGACCAGCATGCTCCCACCTCATCACACAAGGGTGGCTATGGCAAACATAAGCGCCACACATCCCACAGGCACTCACACAAGCATAATTCCCATACAGACATACCAACATCCACTGCCTCCACTTTGTCCACCTCCTCCACGTCGGCCTCCTCCCTCCCTGTCTCATCTCCACTCACACCTGCATGCACAACATCTTCAGCCACTACCTCCATCACCAGCACGCCCATCACCACACACTGCTCACGTGCACTCACCACCCCCACTACCATTCACACATCCTCTGTGTCCTCTGCCAGTGTGTCTGTGAGCACTCCTCCCAAAGTACACAAACGCAGGCACACACCCACCCAACAGCCATCCACCTCACAACAGACGCCAGCCCATGCACCTTCCCCCAAATTCAGCAATCGTACACCTCCTACAACCACTACCTCTTCCTCCACTCCCAAACCCACTCCATCTATCTGTCCCAGTGTGTGTAATATTTTTTTCCTGGCTAACATTGACCTCTTCCCTACACCTCCCCCCCCGTCCGTCCCCTAGGGCCAGGCTTTCCAGGTCCCAACCCAGCACCTCAGCCACCACATCACTGGGCACAGTGGTCCCAGCAACAGCAGGCTTTTGGAGAGCGCCAGGCACCAGGACAGCCAGTGTGCCACGGAGCGCGGGCAAGGACATTCCTCCACCTGTGAAAGTAAAAAAGTTGCCCACATCCCGGAGGGAGAAGGTGAAAACACATGCCACCGAGGGCTTAGGGAAAACAAAAGGGAATAGTGGCAAGACAACTGCACAACCATCCAAGGTGGGGAAGGGCCAGAAAATCAGGGGCAGGTCAGGAGAGGGCATGGTGGTACCGACTATGGGACCAGTGTCACACCTTCTGTCCACGTCGATGCCAACCGGTATGGTGGAGAAGACTGCCACCTGCACCGCCACACCGCAGTCCCCGAGCCCGCCACCAGCACTGCAGTCACTGAGCCCGCCACCAGCATCGCCGCCACTGAGCCCGCCACCAGCACCGCCACCACAGAGCGCGCCACCAGCACCGATGCCACAGAGCCCGCCACCAGCCCGGATGCCACAGAGGCCGCCGCAAGCACCGCTGTCACAGAGTCCGCCACCAGCACCGATGCCACAGAGGCCGCCGCAAGCACCGCCGCTACTGACACCGCCGCAAGCACCGCCAACGGCCCCATGACGTCCTGACCCAGTGGCACCACCGCAGACATGGCTGCCATCCCCAGTGGCCAGTGGACTGAGCCTAGTGGTCAGTTCCAGGAGCCTGGGCAGCTTCCATGATGCAACACCTTCAGTGGAGAAAGGCATCCACTACCTCTGTCCTTGGCAGGATGAAGCACTCTGGGCACAAAGCCCCCTACAGAACCAGTGGAGAAAGGCATCCACTACCTCAGTCCTTGGCAGGATGAAGGACTCTGGGCACAAAGCCCCCTCCAGCACCATTGGAGTATCACATCCACTACCTCAGTCCTTGGCAGGATGAAGCACTCTGGGCACAAAGCCCCCTCCAGAACCAGTGGAGAAAGGCATCAAATACCTCAGTCCGTGGCAGGATGAAGCACTCTGGGCACAAAGCCCCCTCCAGAACCAGTGGAGTATCACATCCACTTTCTCAGTCCTTGGCAGGATGAAGCACTCTGGGCACAAAGCCCCCTCCAGAACCAGAGGAGAAAGGCATCCACTACCTCAGTCCTTGGCAGGATGAAGCACTCTGGGCACAAAGCCCCCTCCAGAACCAGTGGAGTATCACATCCACTACCTCAGTCCTTGGCAGGATGAAGCACTCTGGGCACAAAGCCCCCTCCAGAACCAGTGGAGACTGTTATCTACTTGAGAGACTGTGTCTTTGCACTCCCCAGGATGAAGCAGTGGGCAAACCACACACTGGAGAGACTTGAGAGACTGTGGCTTTGCACTCCCCAGGATAAAGCAGTGGGCAAACCACCCACTGGAGAGACTTGAGAGACTGTGGCTTTGCACTCCCCAGTCTAAAGCAGTGGTCAACCACTCACTGGAGAGACTTGAGAGACTGTGGCTCCGCACTTCCCAGGATGAAGCAGTGGGCAAACCACCCACTGTAGAGACTTGAGAGACTGTGGCTTCGCACTCCCCAGGATAAAGCAGTGGGCATACCACCCAATGGAGAGACTTGAGAGACTGTGGCTTTGCACTCCCCAGGCTAAAGCAGTGGGCAAACCACCCACTGGCGAGACTTGAGAGACTGTTACCTGCACTCCCCAGGACCAATGCGTGGGCAAACCACCCACTGGAGAGACTTGAGAGACTGTGGCTTTGCACTCCCCAGGATAAAGCAGTGGGCAACCACCCACTGGAGAGACTTGAAAGACTGTGGCTTTGCACTTCCCAGGATAAAGCAGTGGGCAAACCACCCACTGGAGAGACTTGAGAGACTGTGGTTTTGCACTTCCCAGGATAAAGCAGTGGGCAAACCACCCACTGGAGAGACTGTGGCTTTGCACTCCCCAGGATACAGCAGTGGGCATGGAGCCCCCTCGTGGAGCAGTGGCGTTGTGCACTCATCCGGCTGAGGTGCCCCCCTTCCCCCTGAGGAGCCCGTTTCATTTCGATCTGATGCCCCTGCAGTGTTCTCTCGTTTGATGTCTGGTATCGAGTGTGGGCCTCGCCCATGCATTTTGGGCCCAGTGGTCTACGGACAATAATTGGTGCACTACCCAGACTTGTGTAGTTGGTGTACATAATTGTATATACTGTATTTCGAGTTTTGACTACTGGATTTTTCATTACAATCGTGCAACTCATTCCTTTTGTCCTTGCGTTCTTGAAGGGGGGGTGGGGCGGTGTACATGTAATGTTGGAGCATGTATTTGTCTGTATGTTGTTGTGGGTGAGGGTGGGGGTGGGGGTGTTTTGCGTGTGTGTGTCACTCTCTTTTCCCTCCCCTCCCCTGTGTTGTAGGTGCAGTGTTCACCGTGGTCATCGCCGCCGTCTTTGTTGCTCCTGATAGAGGAGATGGAATACCATGGCTGGGACTATTTGGAGTTCTGGCTCCATGGCGTCCTGGTTCCCCGTGGGGTGTGGAGAGGTGAGTGTTTTCCCAGTTTCTGCCGTGTTTTTGTTTGCGTTGGTTCCGCCCCGGAAAAGGTGAAGGATTGGCCTCTCAAAATAGTGTGGGCGGTACATGGTCTTCCGCCTGTCTGTTGGCGGTGACCGCCGCGCTGTTTGTTTGTACCGCCGTGGCGGTCAGAGTGTTAAAGTGGCTGTCTATGTTGGCGGTTTCCGCCACGATCGTGATTAAATTTTTTTCCCGCCGCCCTGTTGGCGGTATTACCGCCGCTTTAACACCGATCACCAGGGTTGTAATGAAGGCCTAAGTTTCAAATCATGGGCAGGGCTCTCTCCTTGCAGATTACCACACAAGGATATACATTTACACTAGCAAACATATATGCCCATAACTCCGAGCAGGAGGCATTTTTAGAGGCAGCTGTGAGGCAAATACTAACCATAGCAGACAGGGACATTATGATTTGGGGTGACTTCAATCTGATCCCACGTGCAACAGTGGACAGGTCTACTCAAAGGGTAGGGCAGACGGGCACACACTCCCCTACATTGCGGCAATGGCTGGCGGAGGAAGGGCTGGTGGGTGTCTGGCATCAACGCCATACACTCAACAAGGGCTACACATTCTTCTTTGCAGTCCACCAGTCCTACACTTGGATTGACCATTTTCTCCATTCTCACTACCAGAGCACAAACATTACAGCCCTGTACATTTTGGTGGTGGCTCCATCGGACCATTCGCCCATATCCATCATCTGTCACTTGCCAGGAACATCAACACAACACTCCTGGCACCTAAACCATATACTCCTGCGCCAAGATGAGACGATTTTGGAAATTACTTTAGCCATCACATACTTTTTACAGACTAACGATAACCCAGATGTCCCAGTGGCCCTACCTTTGGACACAATGAAGGTGGTACTCTGCAGCAGCTTTATTGCAAGAGCAGCCCATCTGAAAAGGGATAGGAGAGATAAGAGGGCACGATTGGAGATGGAGGTCAGGGACTTGGAGGAGGAACGCAAGCGCACAGGCACCTGTGGGGTCAGGAGGCAGCTAACATCCATGCCTATACAGCTCAGAGCCCTAGACGTGGGCAAAGCGGAATACACCCTCCTGTACTTAAAGCAGAAACTGTATGCTGGAGGCAACATAGCGGGACACTTATTAGCACACCAGCTTCGCACCCAAAACCTTGGACATCGAATAATGGAGGTGAAGGACTCCAAGGGCAACAAAGTGGCTGAAGATAAACACATAGCACAGGCATTTGAACACTTCTACACCACACTATACATGTCAGAGCACTTAGAACCCAGTCAAGCAGAATCCTACCTGGATGAGTTGCCACTGAGCTGCCTTCCCTATGCAGACTCTGCAGCACAAGAGAAAGATATTGCATCGAGGAGGTGCTGCAGGCCATACAAAAGTTTACCCCTGTCAAAGCACCGGGTCCTGATGGCTACACAGCAGAATTTTATAAGACCTTTGCTTCAGCCTTAGCTCCTATCATAACTAGACTCTATAACTCCTTTAGCGTAACCCGCAGGCTCACAGACTCCATGCCACAAGCTACCATTATAGTAATCCCCAAACCAGATAAGGACACTGCCCTGTGCTCATCCTACCGGCCTATCTCACTATTAAACGTAGAGGCCAAGATCTATATGGGCCCACATTTGCAGCACCTGGTTGACCCAGACCAAGCAGGGTTTATAACAGAACATAATTGGAGTGACTACACTAAATGGTTGTGTCACTTAATCGACAAGGCCCACTGGCCCCAAGCGCCTATGGCACTCCTCTCAGTCGACGCTGGGAAAGCATTCAACAGAGTTCACTGGCCGTCCCTACAACTGGTCCTTACCAAAACGGGCTTTGGGTTGAGATTCTGCCGGTGGGTGTGGGCCAGTTACAAGCAACCAAGAGCAGTGGTCCGCATCAGTGGCACACTATCCTCCCCCTTTGTAATCGGTAGGGGAACCTGGCAGGGTTGCCCCCTGTCGCTGCTTTTATTCACCCTCTATTTGGAGCCTTTCGCAGAGCAGGTGTGACTCAGCAATAGCATAAAGGGTTTGAGGATGAGGGGCAGAGAGCACAAGCTTGCACTTTATGCTGATGACCTGATGCTTGTGCTTATGGACTCCTCGGCCTCCCTGTCGCCACTATTGGAGGAATTGGAGAGGTTTGAGGGGGACTTGGGATTTAAAATTAACTACGCAAAATCCAATATCATCAACATTACTCTACCCAAGCTAGACCAGGCCTTCCTGGAGCACCGCTTCCCCTTTACATGGGTGCCTCATGGGGTAACTAATCTGGGCCTTCAAATACTTCCAATGTTGAGCCGCACAACAGACAGCAACTACACGAGGCTCTTGCAGGGGGCCAAGGCAGACTTGGATTCATGGAGGAAGCACCTGTTCTCGTGGATGGGTCGACTGGTGGCAGTTAAGATATCACTGCTACCAAAACTGCTCTATGTCATGCAGACCCTGCTGCTACAGCCTCTCCCCTGCATTCTTGCTAAAATGTGACAGCTCATAGAGGATTTTCTCTGGGGTGGCAAAAGGGCGTTGACTGAGAGAAAATACACCTACCTGGCTCCTGAAGAGGGGGGACTGGCCATTTCCTGCTTAAAGAAATACTATTAGGCTGCTCTCCTGAGGTATATGATGGAATAGGCCAGACCCTGCACGGAGAAACACTGGTGCTTCTTCGACCAAGCGGTGGCTGGCATTAACATATGGAAAGTACCCTGGTTACCTAAGCCTCATAGGCCACCCAGTGTCTACATTTCACCTATCCTACGAGCATCCCTGAGTGTCTGGGATGCAGTTCAGACCCACCATAACCTCTTGTGTAGTATCTTGCCCCTGACTCCCTTTATAGGTAATCCAGAGTTTCCCCCAGCAACACAAGGGGCCTTCTTTGTCACTTGACAGACAACAGGTTTAAGAGGCTGGGAGATGTATTTGACATGGAAGGCATCATGGACTTTCCGCAACTTCAAACATATTACGGCCTTCTCTTCATGTTCGTTGGCAATACATGGCACTGACTCATTGGCTACTACAGCCAAATATCCGCCTTCATGCGAGTCGCCCTCTGACCCGGTTTGAAAAATGGCTGATTACCCGCTCAGCTGGCAAGCGCATACTCTGAGATATCTATAAATTCCTTCAAACCTCCATAGAACCCTGCAAGTCCCTGGCTCAGATACACTAGGAATGTGAATGTGAGTGTCCCTTCACTGACAAGGAATGGAAGGACAACTGGCACAGAATAAATAGCTCGGCAATCAGAGCGATGGGTAAAGATATGTTGATTAAAAGAGTCCACTATTGGTATTACATGCCAGCTAGAGCAGCCAAGTAGAAGAAGAATCCTGATGGGCTATGCTGGAAACACAGCAGACAACCGGGCACCCTTGTGCATGTGTTGTGGCACTGCCTCAAAATTCTGACATTTTGGGAAGAGGTATTGGCTGACCTTAATAAAATCTGGAACACAGACCTACCCTGATTCCCTAGCTATATTCTCCTGGGCGTACCCAACCGACTCACATACCCTTCACAATCGTTAGAAATGGGGTCTCTAGTTGGCAGAGGCCTATACCCTTGTCTAAGTAGGGACCACAATCCTAGTTAGGGTAAGTCACACACAATCCAAATTATCCTGTGCCTACCATCTGGTAGTCTGGCACTGAGCAGTCAGGCTTAACTTAGATGGCAATGTGTAAAGTAATTGTGCAATAAATTATACAGTAACACAGTGAAAACACCACAAAAATACAGGTTTCGAAAAATAGATAATATTTTTCTGAATATAATAAGGTTAAAATGACAAAGATCCAATGAGCACAAGTTGAAATATCACTTTTAAAAGGCTTAAATGAGTCTTAACTTAGAAATCAACAGTTGTCTCTTTGTTACACACAGTACCTGGTAAGCATAAAAAATAATGACGCACGGAGACCACAGGGGGGGAGTTGGGTGGAAAAATAAGGTGGTGTGTTGAATTTCCCGGCGAGGCACAGAGGATGCGTTGTTTCGTTCCAAGCTGCAAGGGGTTTGAGTTGTTTTTCGGTGCTCAGTCTTGGTTCCTCACTGTGATGTGGGGATATTTTGACGACCAGGGATAATGTGTGAAAATCCTTGATGCACTGGTTGAAGGGATGGGCATTGCGTTGATCCCGTAGGCGATGCGTCCAATTTGTCAGTCGCAAGGCAGACACTGGGTCAAATTTCTACTCATGAAGTTGGGCTGCGTTGTTCCAGTTGGCTGTGTGGCAACTTCTCAGTTGCAAGACAGGCTTTGGGTCGTTTTGGCAGCCGTTGCATCGATTTTCGATGCACAAGGAGTTTCTTTGAAGAGATGAATTCTTTGTTCACTCGAGATTTCAGAAACATTGCGAGCTCAATCCGAGCTCTTGGAGAGAACTTTTAGGGGAAGGCAGAGTCCTTCCAGCAAAAGTCAGAGGCCAGCAAGGCAGCAGCAGAGCCGCAGTCCTTCTCAGCAAAACAATCCAGATGAGTCCTTTGGGCAGCCAGGCAGTTCTTCTTGACAGGATGCAGGTGTAGGTCCAGAAGTGTCTGAGTTGTTGGGGTCAGAGACCCAGTTTATATACCCAAACATGCCTTTGAAGTGGGGGAGGTTTTGAAGTGCACAAGTTCCCCTTTCAGCCCAGTCCTGTCTGCTAGGATCCTAGTGCAGGGTTGATCAGTCTATTGTGTGAGGGAAGGCCACTGGCCTTTGAAATGTAAGTGTCAGGCCATCCACCCTCCTTCAGATCAGAATCTACCACTCAAAAAGTGGCAGGCCTAATGCTAGTCTATGGAATGAGCAGGTCTCCCAGTAGTGGAAAAACGAATTTAGGAGCTTTCCAATACCAGGACATTTGAAACACATATGTACATGACCTGCCTTTTACCTACATAGCAGCCGGCCCTATGGGTTACCTAGGGCCTACCTTAGGGGTGACTTATATGTAGAAAAAGGGGAGTTTGAGGCTTAGTAGGTCCTGTTAAATGGCAAATCGAAGTGGCAGTGAAACTGTACATACAGGCCTTACGATGGCAGGCCTGAGACATGGTAAAGGGGCTACTTATGTGGGTGGCACACTCAGTGCTGCAGGCCCACTAGTAGCATTTAAGTTACAGGTCCTGGGCACATGTAGTGCACTTTACTAGGGACTTACAAGTAAATTATAGATGCCAACTGGGATGAGCCAATGTTACCATGTTTTTAGGGAGAAAACACTTGCACTTTAGTTCTAGTTAGCAGTGGTAAAATGTCCAGAGTCCTAAAGCTAGAAAAAATGAGGTCAGACAAAGAAGAGGAGGAAGGCAAAAAATTTGGGGTGACCCTTCACAGAGGCCATTTTTTAACACTGGCATGCTGGGGCACAGATCAAACACCAACACACCTGAATTGGCACTGTAAATTGTGGAACCTCCTGTGTACGGATAAGCTAACTGCTAGTGTGATGCATGCACTACCACGGTTTGAGAAAGCATGGGGAGAATCCATGCATTTTCTGTCTAATGAGTTTAGAGAACTCACATGCCCCACCTACTCACACATCTTAGATTTCACACGAACACTACACGCCAATCCCTGATTTAGAGTGGTGGCGCCCGCCACAGCCCATATTCACATCCTGAGGTTCAGGACAACAGCTATGAGTATTAGTGAGGTTGTTTTTGGTGCTATCCCCTGTTCCCTGGGTATTGACCCGTTCCTCTCCCCACATCTCACTCCCTTTGTCTAATATGTGTTTTATCCCACAGGCCATTGAATGGAGGTGGACGTATGTTGTATTCTCTAGTTATACTAATAAACTACTTGTGCAGGCAGCTGGCATTTAAAAGAATTGTGCAGTACATCATGTAAAATGATGACTAGAATCAAACTGTGACATTCAACTCCTTTATTACAAACAGTTCTTCAGATCATCTTTTCTCTCTAGAAGGACCAATAATGGCACAAAGGTAATAATGGACACAGAAATGGTAATAGAGATGGTGTGACCTTCACCCACTGTTGCTTTACCTTAAAGCATTTTTGACTTTACATGTGGTCCTTGATGTTTGAGGAACTGGGTCCAAGAGGGGGTCACTGGGCATTGAGCTGATCCAGAGGAAGGTTGAAGTTAGAGTTGCAGCAGGTGATCAGAGGACGACTAACAGATCTTAACAAACGTGTAATTTAAGTGACTCCAGTATAGCAGGCCTTAATTTGCTCTGGGACCCCCAGGATCACTGGGGCCATACCTCTATGAGGCTAATGAGTGATGGGGTAGAAGCGATTATAGGGAAAGGGGATGAAAAGAGAATTAAGTTGGAAATGGATGTTGTAGGTTCAGAGACACGGGTTTGAGAAGAGGGTGGTTGATGGTGAGGTAGTTAGGGGATGATGCCCTGATCTGGGGATAGCCCCTGCTAGGTTCCCCCATAACCCAAGATGCGCCCCCCCCCAACAGCTCTGGCCCACCCTCACTACTAAGAGACTGAATTGCAAATATTAAATGAACAAGTGCCAAGAAACTATATTTTCTCTTAATTACCTCAAGACCTGTTAACAGCTACTCAGCAAGGCATGACTGTGCAACACTCTCCAAACCTACTGCCTTTTTACTCTTCTTAGAATGCATTTCTAACCAAAGAACATCACAATTATTTAAGATATGTCTAGACATTGATCCTGGTGTTTGTATGCAATTAAAGTGGGATTTGTTCTCAGGCAGGATGAAAGGTAATGCAAGGTTCTTTAAAGTCTAGAGTTTTTATTTATGAGAGACCATCATAAACCTACAAATGGCCAGACTCTAAGGACAACCTATACAATCAAAGATGACCTCTACTCCCTCTGAGATTTTTGATCTCAGAAGATATTCACCTAGCAGCTTGTATTATCAGAATTTCATGAACTTTCAGGCATCAGCTGATGGCAACAATAATTGGGCCTACCAGCAGAAAAAAACTCATTGTACTCGCAGAGCTTCAAGATATTGAAGTATCTGCAGCCTGTTATTCCAATCTCCTATCATCATTTACCATTGGAATTGGCCATAAAGTAATTCCTCGGTGTGAATCAATTTCTCTAAACCAGTCTTGAGCCCCAATGCTGCATTTATTTTCTTTAAGTAAATAGAGACATGTGGATTACAAAAACTATTTGTTATCCTCCAGCACTGTTGAATCCTTGTATTGACTGATTAGGACTAACCTAAGGCTCTGGACCTGCTTTCTTTCATTTCCTTTTCCTTGCATATCCTGCAAGTTTCCATCCACTTTATTGGTTTGACCAAAGAAATATTCACATTCCTATGTATAAAAAACAGAACGCCCTGGGATACCTCATGGAAGAACTAAACTAAGCTAAAATATAGAGCACTGAAAAAGTGTTCTAAAGGTTCACTTCAAAGTCAAATTCTTACACACTATGTATCGCCTGGCATGTTGACATGAATCACATGACTTAAGTAGCCCTGATTTTTTGCTTCTTTTAGGTCCTTACATAATGTCTTGCTGATACTTGTCCTCATTTGACTTACTAGTCATGAGTTGAAATACTGTACATGATTTCCGTTGTCATTGTTTTCTTTCTGAACTTGCAGCCAATCCTGTTTTACACTGGTGAAATGAAAACTTCTCAAAAGCAATAACTCATTTTTGAGTTCCGTTACTCTGCCCCAAGGAAGCGTTCCATGGGTGTTGCGTGGGTGTTCCCATGCAACACCCATGTATTTTGATACATTTCCAGATTTACAGAAACTGGTAGACCTGGAAATGCGCCCAAATGCTATGCCTCCTCAAGTGAGGAGTAATGTGGAATAGTATTTTACACTCAAATACTCAAAGTGGACAGAAGACTACTGTCCCAGCCTTGAGTTTAGCACATATGGTGGTGGTAGCAGAATACCATGTTTTGTGATCTCATATAGTTGACTAGTGTGAGAGTGGGGCCTACAGGCCTTTCCTGTGTAAAGTTCTGTTGTTATTTGAAAACCCAGAAAGTACCTTGCGCTGACATCCTGCGTGGTGGTCAAGTGCATGTGCATGTGTAGTATGTGTGTAGGATGTTTAATACCAAGATTCTGTGTGTGTGTTTGTGCTTGTCTGTGTGTGTGTGTGTGAATGTGTGTATGGACATGTATAACCCATGATGGGAGGACTGGATCGGTTCTGATAGCATGGGTAAACATGGACACACTCAAACAAACACTATACTTGTAAGGAGAATCCAAAAAGCAGAACAGTAAAAAGGGATGCCCTGACCCTACCAAGTTAGAAATACATTTTCAATTCAAACATGTACCTGTTCCTCTGGGTTCCCATTCAGCTGGCTGTACAGGGAGAGGACCTCCATGGTCGGCAGTTCCAACTCCTCAGTTGAGAAGTTAGGGGCCCTATCAACTGTTTTGCCCAGCATCATGACTCCCAGAGGTCGGTAACAGCAGCAAAAGTGGAGGAAATGTTGGCTGCAGTCTTATGAGGCAAGTGAGCTTTTTGTGTAATGCTACATACATGTACACGATGTATGCAATCATCAACAGAGGTGGATACAGCCATTGGCTTTTGTACACTGCTGTCACACACATTTGCCTATGGCTGTGTCGCTCGTGGAGTTTTACACCCACTACGCGAATAACATGAGCCGACGGCCATCGGATTGCAAATGTCCTGACTGAAAGGTCAGGCAGCTGCCATTTTAGAATCTGAACCAGTGCATTTTTAAAAGTTATGTGTGTCACCACCACTCAAAATGACGGCTAGTTGTTTTACTCATGCAAAATTTGTACATTACTGTTTTTGGATACATTTGAAAAAGTATAATGTAATGTATCACTTTGTTTAAATTTTATAGTGACATGGTTTAATTTATTCTTCCGTTGACGGAATTTAGAGAAAACAACAATTTAAAAAATAATGTGTAAATAATACATTTAAGATGTATTATTTACACAATATTTTTCATACATGTAAAAAATTGTTACTCTGAGTTACATCACTAAGAAAGATGTGTACATATATGTCACAAAAATGTGGAAATTTACAAAGACATAAGATGTGTGTTGACTATCAATGTATAGTTTGGCCATTTAAAGTAATTTTTATCTTTTTTTTTACATGCAGACATATGAATCCAGAAAGAGATAGAAGATGATAGGCTCAAGCATTTACACCATTTCCAGACCTTGACACCATGAAAGAAAGGGATATTATCAAAAAAGTCTGAAAGAATTGACAAACAATTCTTTATTTATGTCATCAGCTGTAGCCAGATCTTCTGCCTCATAACAGAAATCCCACAGCGATCACACCAATAGTGCAAACCATTGTAGTACTCAATTCTGTGGCCACAGTATCCTTCCAACACACTGTGGCAGTATCTGGAGGCATATCAAAACCAACTTTCAGTAGTGTGCTACAAGAGGTCCTTTCTTCAATGATGAGGCACATCAACTGCTTCATAGAGTTTCCATGAAATTAGGATTTTGCAAATGTGAAGGGAGATTTGTATGCTTTCGGTGGCATACCACATGTGGTTAGAGCAATTGATGGCACTCATATTGTCTTAGTGCCACCACATGCCAGAGGACAGGTGTACCGCAATCGGAAGAACTTCCATTCAATCAATGGGCAAGTTGTCTGCTTATCTGATTTGTGCATCTCAAGAGTGTGTGCATGTTTCCCAGGGTCAACACATGATTCCTTTGTACTACAGAACAGAAGCAGATCTCTCCAAATGTCACAACTTGGACCTGAGAGGGCCTGGTATGTTGGAAATTACAATCTGTCAATATGATTATTGAGTTAATTTCTAGTTTAAAAATGTATGATAATATTGCTCAATATTTTTTTAATTTCATATAGGACACTCAGCTTATCCTAACTGACCATGGTTGTTATCCCCACTGAGGAATCCAACATAGCCAAGGGACGTCCGCTTCAATAAGGACCACGGAAGAACACAGAGGCCAGTGGAGCAGGCTTTTGGGCTCCTAAAGGCCAGATTTTGCTGTCTGAATAAAACTTGGGGAGACCTCCATTGCCCACCTGATAATGTGTGCAAAATCACACATAGCCATCGAACGGAACATCCCATGTGTTGCAGAGGATGGAAACCACGATGAGCCATAAGGTGAGGATGTTGAAATTCCAAATGAAGATGATAGTGGTGAAGAGGAAGGAACTGACATACTTCAAGATGTTATTGACAACTTCTTCACATGAGTGTAAATATTTATTTACCTATCATTACATTCCATATCCAAAGAACTTGTAGTATAAAGACCATACCAGTATGTGCTAGAAAGTTTGAGGAATGGGTAATTTAGGCAATTCCAGGGCAAAAATGTTTGTTGATTAAATTTCAGACACATTGACTACTGTGCTCATCTACATTGTTTACCTTTGATTGTTCTAAGTAAATCTGTCCTCATTATTTGTCAATTGTAATGTATCTATTTTGTCATGTAAATTCATTGATTGTTTCTTGTTATTCTGTGTAGGATCCTTCACCATGGTTTCTTCAATTGGACATTTTAAATAGTGACATTTACTGTTATATGCTGCTGTTGCAAAGTAGTATAAAGGGAACATGGGTTGATCATTGAAAACACACACATACATTGAATGTACACATCTTGAACAAGGACAACTCGAACAATGGTTGAATAGAAGTGTATGAGATTGCACATGTATCAAAGTTCTGTTGAATATTACCACCAAGGCAATAGGTACTGCTTAACTTGCTCTGACCACATGTGTAAGTCGATCCACATTAATTCAATCGCCCTTCACGTTTGCAAAATCCTCATTTTGTGTTAAGTGTATGAAGCTGTTACTGTATCTCATCATTGTGGAAAGACATTTTTGAAGCACACTAATTAAGGTTGGTTGTGAAATGCCACCAGATACTGCCACAATGAAATGAAATGATCCTGTGGTCACAGACGTGTGTACTGCCATGATTCTGACTATTGGTGTTATTGATGTAGAACCCCTACTGTAAAACAGGGGATCTGGCCTCAGCTGATAACATAAACCAATGACAGTTTGCCTATTGAATCTATTTTATGTGATAATTTTCTGTTCTTTGATGGTGTCAAGGTCTGGAACTGTAAGAACAAAAATGACACCGATTATTTTGTATATGCATGTGATCTGTTTTTTTATTGGACGAACTATCTTTACTAATATATGCAATTAATACATTACAATTTATGGTGTTTGTTATTTTTTACTTTTTTTGAACATGGGAGAAACATTACCTAAATATGACAGGTTATCTTTGGTTAACAATTGTTTTGGTTATTTGCATTAAAAACATTACAAAAATGATGGAAGAAGTAATAAGAAACAGAAAATACCACAAGAAATACAACAACGGGCCTTGACTTTTCGTTTTTAGCATGTATTTTACGAACGCAAATAATCTGATACACGATGAAAACCAAATAACAAAGTTGACAACCAAAATAAGGAGTCAGTCATGGTGGATGAAACTATTATTTTTAAGGCAAAATTGTTGAAGTTTGATGTACAAAATACAACTGGCATCTAAAAGGTAATGTGTCCAGACTCTAGTCCACAGACTAGAATCTAGTCCACAGAGTGAATGGCAGTCAGAAACAGGTGTTGAGGGTCCAGATGTTGTAGGGCCACAGAAAAGGGTAGATGTTTTTGGGGAAGCCCTGCACGTATGGTGGTAAACGTCAAACAGCATCCCAGTCAGGGAGCTCAAATTTGAGTTTAGTATCTGCATCTCCACATTGTGCTCCCTCTGCAACTGCTTAATGTCCTAGAACCCTGTAAGGGCCTGGCCCATCATGTCTTGGTACTGATGTAGGGATCCCAAGACGGCTCAATGGTGGTCTGGGTGACAGCAAATCCAGTGGCCTCACTTTGCTGACCCACAGATTTGCCCCCACGTACCCTACCCCTACTACCCTGTGCCCTTGAGTCAGTGTGCCCCTTCCCTCTGGGTCCTGGCTGAACTTGAGATGGTGGTAGTCGTATTGGCTGATACCCAACCAGGACTGGCGAGGCACAAAATTGGGATGATGTTGCTTTGGACACAGGAAGCAGAGGTGTCCATTGGTTAAGGTGTTGTAATAGCTGGGGCGGGAGGTGTAGGTGTGGGCTGAGTGAGACTCACTGGATCTATTTACCCAGAGAGACTAGATGGACCAGGTTGCTCCACATCATCCAGACTTGCAGAAGTGGAGTTCTCACTGAAGGCTTGTTCCTGGTTGCCCAGAGAGACCAGATGGACCAGATTGCTCCACATCATCCAGACTTGGAGAAGTGGAGTTCTCACTGAAGGCTTGTTCCTGGTCTGAAGTGAAGGTCTCTTCAGTGGCACATGGTTGTCCATATACTCCGGGTATGGGACCAAATATGAATTAAAAGAAAAAAAATTGTAAGAGTCTGGATTATGCATCAAATGTGTTTTGAGCTACATATGAAGCAAATTAAAATGAATAATTGGTATTTATAGTATGTTTAGACCTTTCATTGTTTTTGGTAGTTAGCCCAAAATTATAAATTACACACATGCAAACTTCCAAAAAAGGCATGTGAAGAGATGCACTGAAAAAAAAAAAAATACTTAGGAAGTGTACATAAATGATACTACTTACTTAACCAAACTCAGTATAGAGGAGAAATTAAAAGTTAACAATTACAAGGCCTGGCAAGCTAAAGGTCAGACTACTGTGCAACTTAGAGGGATAAATGGCATGAGTCATCATATCAAATTTGCTAAGTAAAGTTATTCTCATTACTAGTTATATTCTGCATACACCATAACATACCATAAAATCTTTAAGTCAACATATTTTGAGTTATAAAACCAATTACATCACTTGAATGAAATGACAAGAAAGTGAGAACATACAAAATTACGTGTAAAAATACACTTTTTAATCATTGCATAAAATGTGGTTTAAGAAATGCCTGACGTTTTGCATATATGGGAGTAAAGAAAGAACAACCAACATCACATTGCAAACATCTTTTCCTGATACAACAACAGGGCATCATGGAAGTTGTAGTCCTTTCAATTTGAAATTTCCAACAATTAGAAGATTGTAAGTTGAGGATTCCTAGTAAAATATATGCAGTGAAGATGACATTGTACAGTGTTGAGCAGGTCTCACAAAAGACTCCCGCTGTCAGATATTCGCTGCATTAACAATGCCAGCACGACTGTGAAATATAAATATGCTTGGCGCAGTCTTGCAGCCCTGATGACAACAGAGTACTGTTAGCCTGTATTGGAGTCTGCCGCTTCAGCAACGATAGATCACTTATGCGGCAGACACCACTCTGTCGAGGTGGATGGAAGTTTGGCCGCCACACATTTAAATACGGCAGTCAGAATTTCGTCAGCTTGACAGAGTACTTGAAACCACCATCACAACAAGACTACAAAACTCCTGTCAAGATCTAAAACAGGTCCTTGGTCTGTAAATACTGTATATGTTGTGGGTTTTGAAGTCAAGATGGCTTCTAAGTCCTAAAAGGAAGTGTGAGGTGGGTTGTGGAGCAATTGAAATTCTATTTTGCTTTAATGTGTGTTTTATGTGTTTTTAAAGTTGGCTTTGTATATATATGACACACGTTGGCTGTGGTGGATTTTTGTAATGGAGATGAAAAGTGTTTTGTAGACTCTACATTATGGCTCCAATGTATCTATGGCCTGAATGAAGAACTTGCCATCTTGATGAACTGAATGATGTCCTAGTTTATGGCTACGTAATTGAATTACCCAGGTGCCCCAATGTGATTTGATAGCGCACCCTTCTCTGTTGAGATTGTTCTGTGAGAAAGTGGGGTCAGAGAGCTGTAGGACCCTCTGAAGGTATCAGGTTAGTCATAGTATGTGGTTCTAACCACAGTATCGGGCTCTAAAAACATAAGGTGTTAAGCCAATTAAACTGTGTGTGTGTGCTAACAATGTATAAGCTGTTTAGCCTTCAGTGGATCACAATGGTACTGATCAGAACTAGCTCTCACTACAGGAGCTGTTTCAGATCCCTGGGCTAGATGATGTTTGTGGCCTGGGTTTGTAAGATGAGGACATTAAAAGTGATGAGGGTACTCAACAGGTCACTACAAATTAATATTTCCTAGAAAATAATACATTTTTAGAAAAAAATCTGTACTCACATTTTAGAAATGCTTGTGATAGATTGTACAAAATTGTGTTACAGCAATATAGACAAACAAAATCTCACAAAATACTTTTTTCTTTCTTTTTTTGTATCCATACTGGTGAAAGCCCATCAGAAAAAGGCTATATGGAAGGCCATCATAAATAAGGTGTGTACCCTGGGGTCTACAAGTGGCGCAGCATCTATTGCCACAAGAGGTGGGAGGACCTACGACACTAGACCCGAAAGTCATCTGAAGTCCAGCCAGCCAGTCCTCCCAACGTGGGAAGTGCGTTAGCTGCACCCTCACCCATCTAATGTCCTGCACACTTGTGGTGGCCTATCCGGACCTTGATGGGTAGTTGAGAGCCCAACAGCAGCATCACGGGGTAAGGTATTATTTGAGTTCTTAGTGTTAGTTACCTATTTTGTGTTAGAGCAATGATTTCTGATATCAACATAAAGGTTGACACAAAACCAACACAAAAGAATGCTTCTGGAAAGTGTAAGTTTTGCACAAGGTGTATGATGCTGTGTTTTGTTTATTGATTTGTGTTAAAGGCTGGCACTAGATACCTTATCACTACCAAATGACTGTTTTGAGCATACACATGTGTGCCTAAGACAAAAGAGGTACCTGGATTTTGTCTATGTTATGAGGGACAGTTACACCAAACGAGACCCAATTGATGATTCTGCTCAGGTGTGATGCTCCATCACATTTGTGAGGAGGTTATGTTGGCCCTATTGCAGGTGACATAGCATAAAATGCATTTATGATAAAGTGGATGCTCCTGACTTCAAACTGGTGAGTTGGTATAAAGACTAACCAATATTGAGCATCTGCTCCAAAATGACAGGGAACATGAGAACAATGGCAACATTTCGTAGCATTTCAAAAATAAGTTTACACTGCAAATTTCAAGTCAGTTCAGTTCATGTTAACAGTTGCAGATTGGCATGAAGCCTTATTCCTTCACAAATGTGCATGTAAGCCAGTCTGTTTCAACAAACATGACTTTAGCAGGCACATATTATTAACGGAAACATATAGGAATGTGTGCACATTAGCGATAGAGTCAAACGTACCCCAAACAACATTTTTCTGCCCTTTGTTTGTTTATGTCCAGATTACAAATCAATGTTGAAGCAAGGGAGCTCTGTAAGCCAGACAGCGATTGGAATGGCATCCAGGGGCTTAGTTCCCAATGCAACAGATGGCTGTATTCCTGGATTCTATTCCTAGTTCCATGTCTGGCATGCAGAGATCACTAGCTAAAATAGCCTCTGCACTGACTGCAGCCCCCTGACTGGTCCAACCTTGTGCCCCTACTCTGTTCCATTCTCATCCCTATACCAAACTCCCAACCCAATCCCAGGCACACTTAGGGCCAGATGTACGAAAGGATTTTACCCATTCTGTGTCTATGGGAAAAAGCTTTCGTACATATGGCCCTTACTTCCTTATATGCACCCACTACAACAGACAAAAGCTGCATGCCCACACCCATATATAAACACAAACACACCGAGAAACACAAACATACACCCATCCAACAGACACACACTACTGACACTACAACCCAGGCACAACAACCACCACAACCATCACACCCACCACCACACCCACAACCACACCCACAGCCACAACCTCCACACCTACCACCACAGACACATGCACCACAATCATAACCACCACCACACCTACAACCACCAGCAACAAGCACCACAACTTCCACCTCAACATTGCACTAATTCAGACATGCACAGTCACACACACACAAACACCTGCACGCAAAACAGCACTCACCAAACCCACACGCTCACAACCACCTGAATAAAAACACCTACAAAACTACACACATCCAAACATACACTAGACATACATGCGTCTACAACACATACAGACACGCACCACAACCACGCCAACCACATCAACAGCACACTCATCCAGACAAATACAGTCACAGTAAACCTACCAAACTCAACCACACATACTCACCCGAACACCACACACCTTAAAAAAACACACACACACCCAAACATACACTACATACACCAGGCCCACATGCACCTGCAAAACAGACTGACACACACATACAACACCCACTCCAGCTTCCTCTACCTCCCATACCTCATCCTCTCAAACCCCTTCTATCCCTTCTCCTCCACCAGATTTTACTGATTACCTGTCCCTGACCCCAAAGAAACGAAAACTCACCCCTTTCAAGAAAGATTATTAAAGTGCCTGCTCTGCCCACTAGATGCCTCTAACCAAATTGTGAAGGCAAAAATGTTATCGAAAACTATCGTCTTTTTTTTTACTACATTGATTCTGAGAGAAGAATCTCATTTGTTGAATAAATTAGCATGTATTTTTCACAAAGTTTGACCTAATAATATTTTTAGTTAATAGTAATTAATTGATGACAATGGTATTAATAAAAATGTGGGTAATATGAATTTAATTTCAGTTATGACAGTGACACATACAGTTTTCATTTTTGACATATTTGTATAGTGCATACATTAGTGATGAACGTTTGTATTGGACATGTTAATTTTGGTGCACGCATTCATCGTGATAATGGACACCTACACCAAAATTAAACATGTTTATATTTTTGTAACTTGTGAATGCATGTGTGTTTATTTAACAATGATCAGTGTTAATAATAAGCACATGTGCATTACAAATGAAAAAAATACTTTTGAGTTAACTGAAATGAAATGATTAACAGAAAATGGACTAGACATGGGGAAATGTGACATTAATACATACATGACATGTTTTAAGTTTAGAAGGGACATTGAATGTGTATTTCTTGTAAACCCATGTGTAGCATTGTGTAGCGTAATTATTACATTTTTACAGATTTATGTAGTTACACTATTGTGTAATTTATATGTATCTGATTTGGCAATTTCGGGAAAATGAGTAAACACACCTGTATGGACCCATTTTGAATTTGGGATTACTTTGAACTTTTGTGCAGGTGTGCATTAGCATGAAGGCAGTTTGGGGAAAATAGGTAAATGTAAATAAAATACAGAGGTGTGTGTCTTTAAATGTATTGAACTACCCCATTAGACACTTATGAATTGTACATTATTGTACTATTGCTTGCAAGTGTTTTAAGAAATGTGCAATTCCAGAGCTAATGTGAGCAGGCAATTCCAATGGGAACAGGTAAAACAGTCACTTACCTTCCGGCGGTAATGGGGTTGATTTTCACCTTGGTCCAGTAGCAGCAGCAAAGGTAGGACTTGTGTGATTTGGTTCATTGCTGCAAGAAAAGTGAGAAGTACAAAAAAGGTAAGTTTCAGTCTTATATGCCCTTGATTCTACCAACTCAGGTGTGGAGGTTTAGCTACCACAGTTACGTCAGGGAGAAGGCACAACTTGATTGGCCCAGTGGTAAAACTTTTGCTTATAGCGCAGTTGACACAGATGGAGAATGATGGTGGTGATGTCGGTTTGCCGACAGACTTGTGTCTACAGCCCACCAGCATCCAAATAGATCGGGTAGACCGCCTAGTTGGCGGATGAATTATGCTATGGAAAAATTATGGTGGGAGCATTTCCGCCAAGATCTAAATCAGGGCCAAAATCATATTTGTATTATCACATTGTCAAAACGTGCCCCAAATGTCTCAGTTACAATATTCTTTCCCAAAAACATCATACATAATTCAATGATAGCTCATTCAGTGTTACCTTTAATGATACTCTAACAATGACCAGTGTCATATATGGCAACTAGAATTACACAAGTAAACACTATTTACAAAAGAGAACGGTAAGTTTCTAATTCTTTTATTTCTCTCAAACTACCTTCTAAGCAAATGTGGAAGAACCAGTCACCACCACCACCACCATGCAATTAAAGGCCGACAAAATGTCATCCTAGAAGGAAGAGAGAATACAGGATTTGTGCCATTTGCATTGTGGGAATCCTCATTTATCCTTGTCCAACTTCAGATATCAAGTGTAGAAAATCTCATGTATCTCACTTATTATCATACTTATTATCCCCCCACATTGAATACACTCCAAAGTAATCCAACATCCCACTTATAAAACCTTTCCTCCATTATTTACTTAGTAACCACCAACCATATCTCTCTAACACGTATACCACTCAAAACCTCAAAAACCAAACACCCAAATCCAAGAAAACACACCACAGAATCCCCATATGCAATGAGCCTTCCACACAGTTCACATTCAAAAACACTCCATCTTCGTGTGAGCCTCCTTACGCCATAGCCAGAATAAAACACCCTGATCAGTACCCTTCCATTTATACCAAACACCATCCAATCACACAAGCAGGAATTTTAATTTCACTAATCACCAGAAGTTACTTTACGTATCATTTTTACTGGTTCCCCCTCAACTGGTCACCCACCTATCACCACACACCATACTACTCCCATTTCTAATTATTCTTCTCAACTAACACACTCTAATGGTGGTTAGGGTCGAAAAGCCACTCATATAATATCCAACCTCCCAAGTCAATTTACTGCTCAGCCAGGTTATGGCTGAACCTCCCATTCATCTATCTCTAATCTCCTCCCACATTGGTGCGTTCCATATCCAATTCCATGTGTCAATTCAGCTTTATCATGGCCTTGCCATATCAAAGACTCAGGGGATCATTCCAAGTCTGGCGGGTGGCTTCCGCCGCCCGCCAGACGGGAACCGCCATTTGGCCGCCATGCGGCCAAAATAGCGCTGCCCCCATTCCAACATTCCCGCTGGGCCGGCGGGCGCTAACCGTGTTAGCGCCCGCCAGCCCAGCGGGAATGAGGGCCGCAACACAGGAGCCGGCTCCGAATGGAGCCGGCGGTGTTGCGGCGGTGCGACGGGTGCAGTTGCACCCGTTGCACTTTTCACTGCACGCTTTTCAGACAGTGAAAAGCGTCATGGGGCCCTGTTAGGGGGCCCCTGCACTGCCCATGCCAGAAGCATGGGCAGTGCAGGGGCCCCCAGGGGCCCCAGGACACCCCTTACCGCAGCCTCTTCCTGGCGGTGAAAACCGCCAGAAACAGGCTGGCGGTACGGGGGTCAGAATCCCCAGGGCAGCGCTGCCCTGGAGGATTCTCCCAGCCGGGGCAAAAACAGCTGGAAACCGCCAGCCCCGGCGGGACGACCGCGGCTTTACTGCCACGGTCAGAATGGCTTTGGAAGCACCGCCAGCCTGTTGGCGGTGCTTCCGTCATTCGCGACCCTGGCGGTCCAAGACCGCCAGGGTCAGAATGACCCCCTAAGTTCTCACACCATCTCTCATTGGTCAACCAAACCCCCGATCAAACCACTCCTTCATACAAGTCCACCAATCAATTCCTTCCCCTACTATTATCCTAACATTTAGTAATGCAGCCAATACCATGTGTCAGTACAGCTTCATCATAACCTTGCTATGTCAAAGACTCAATTCTCCCTCAGTCGCTCATTGGTCAAACAAGCAACCAAACTTGTCTTACAATCAGAACAATCAAGCAAGTCCTTCCCCTACCAATATCATAGCATTTGTGTCGGGATGAATAACATAAACACATACCAGCCCACAGTGTGGATGATATCATGGCCTAATAAAGACCACCAAAAATATATTCACATGCTAGTCCACTGCATGCATGATGCAGCTCAGCTCGATCAGAGCATCACTGTATCCCCCAGCACATAAAAAACAAATGCTCACATCTGCCCTCATTGGTCAAGAGTGTATCCAATCCAAGCACTCCAAAACACATGTCCACCACTCAAGCCAGATCACCTTTCCTAGCATAACTCTCTTATGTGGGTGGATACTATATTCACACATCAATCCACCATATATAGACTCCACTTTATCAACACTTTCCCCATTGGTCAATGTACAGTGTACAGCTCAGCTCCATCATAGCATCCCTGTACCATCCAACACTCATAAACCCAACTGTCACATCAATATTCTGTCACATCTATACCAGTCATTCCACTCCAGCACATTAGCCCACCAATCAAGTTTGTTAATCACTCCTGTTATAACTCTTTCTGTATACACATTTTATATTTAACCACCTAGTCACCAGAGATTTATCTGCAATTACTCCTGTTAGTCCTGGTATCCCGTCCAAGATGCTCCAGTGCTTTCAAAGTACTCTATAAATAGCATCATGTTTCTGATTGTATGTAGTGACTAGTGTTAGCGTGTTCTCCCACTTTCTCCTGGGTTTTTGTATAACAGTTGTTTTCCTGTTTGCCTTCCAAATTCTTCTTTTGGCTTGATCTAATAAAGCATTGTTATATCCAAATGCACTCAACCTATTCCTCAAGTCAAGACTTCCTTCTTTAAAGTTCTGAGCCTCTCTACAGTTTCTCTGTGGCTTTGTATTTCCTCCATAGGGAATCCCCTTGATAACTGAGCTAGGATGGAAACTGTCAGCTCATAAAATATTATTGGTCACAGTGGGATTCCTATACAGTTTACTCTGAATTGAATCTCCTCTTACATATAGTTCCACATCAAGAAAACTAATCTTGGTGGTGGTATAGCACATGTTAGACCGTACATGATAGTCATTAGCATTCGAGAACTGCAGATAACCTTCTAACTGCTCACTCAAACCTGTTCATATCAAAAGGAAGTCATCAATAAATCATCCTCAAAAATGTATGTATTCCATCCATTCACTCACTGCTGAGGTCCATGCATACACCCTCTCAAACCAACCCATAAAAAGATTTGCATGGGTGGGTGCCATCATTAGCTGGGCTGGATTTTTGTAATGAAAAATAAAAGTGTTTTGAAGACTCTACATTACGGTTTCTGTGTATCTATGGATTGAATGAAGAGCTTGCCATCTTGATGAACTGAATAATGTCCTATTTTATGGCTATTTAATTGAATTACCCAGGTGCGCCATTGTAATTTGTTACAGCTCCCTTTTCTGTTGAGACTATCCTTGTGAGGACCTGTGCGTTATGAGGGCTGGTCCTCATGGTGTGTTTTGATGGTTTCGAATGAGTGCATCACAAAAACTAAAAGCACAATTACAGTTGCTGTGGTCTGCCTTATAACCTTCCTAATATCAAAGTGCGCATGGAGTAGGAATAACAAATGCACACTTCATTATTGTCAATGGTCGGTCCGGGGTGTGTGTGTGTGCGTGTGTGTGTGTGTGTCTGTGAACCAGTGGGATAGATTTTTTGGATGCCCCTTATTTACTATGACACAAGATGAAGGGTGAGGGCCTCTTCCCCAAATAGTGGGGGTGTACTGCTTGCATTCTATGACTGGAGGATCGAAAGACATACTCTGAAGTGAGCTGGACATTAAAGTAGTTGTGTTTGTTAGTTGATTGTTGAATTCTGAGCTTGTGCCTGCCTGGAAGCAGAAAAGACTACAGACTGATTTCTTATCACTATGACACCTAAATAGAAGGTGACTGCACATTTGACTTGTGGAGAAACACAATCTGCACCTGAGCCTTATTCATGCTTCTAACATAGTTTTATAAGGGGGACATATCCAACTGGTCTCACATGGGTGAGGAAAGGTATGGAGAGAGGGATAAGTGCTGTAACTCCCCCAAGAGAATTATGATTGGGGTACCACCCAGTATGCTGGCTTGAATTGAATAGTATTGAGTACTACATTTGTTTCTAAAAGACAAGCACTGGGCTGGGCATTGGAATAATTGTGTCTTTTGTATGATTGCTGATTTTTGAGCTTGTTCCTCCCAGAATAGCTCTCTGAGTGCTTGATCCCTTTTTACCCTTGGGGTTCATTGTGGAAATGGTCAAAATTGGCTCAGTGTGCAGATAGGGATCCCAGTGGCAAATTACTTCAAGCAGCATGGCTCGTGCTCAGTGGCCTCTGTTTGTCATGTGGCTGCCTGAATGGGGTCTGGCAGGAACTTATTGGAATGCTTTACCCCTTTTAATCTGGACTCTTGCTTGAGTACAGCCCTGGTACTTTAATTTTGCTTTTTGCAATATGGATGCAAAACAACAAGACAGAGAATGGAAAGAAAATAAACCTGGTGTGGATAATTTCCATACACTCACACTTACTGCTTCCCTCTCACAAACTATTTGCACACACACACATACTTTTACAATCACTGACCCACACTTGCACCTGCTGGTGCACAGGGCTGTGATTTGAACTCCTGAGGTACAGTTGTTCTGCTTTAGTAGAGCAGCAGATGCACCATTACTAGAGGCACCCCTGACTCACTCCCATCCCCTCTTGCAGTCTCCCCATAACTAACTCATTCTAACCTAATCACACTGCTTTACTTACTTCCTTGCTTTCACTTATTCATTTTCACTCTCATTCATTCATTGATTCTCACTCTTTCATTCTCATTGAGAGTCTCAAACATATTAAACTAATACATATTATCCTTCAGTCTCATTCTCAGTCATTCACAAACATAATTTCACTCACGAATGCACAGAGAAACAACACTGAATTATTTTGTTTTACTTACATTTCTTCCTTTGCCTCCAATTCACAGGCACCAGGTGCAGCAGCAGAGCAAGGGCAAGAATCCGGCCGTGGACATTGGAACCAGCAGTCCAGGGTTCCTAACGAGGAGCCATACAGAGCATCAGGGCCAGATTTAAGATGAAGATCCACATCAAGCCTTCTCCTACTGATCAGACTGGAAGCACAGCCCTGCAAGAAGCTGGGACAATGCTGAGGATTCTTCCTCTGTTGCTCTGTGTAGCTCCTCATTGGCTTCAGGTATTCACTGATGTGCACCGTGACAGCCACATTTTTGCAAATACACTGCAATGCCTGAGGCATGCATAGTATGTCTGCTAAATCTGTGTGAGGGGCTCATACTATAACTACGTCCCCCACATGTGCAATCTAGACATCCACCAGCAGAGTGCTGTGTTTTTAAACAAAACTCTGTAAATGCTTTATTGCTCAGTCTCCTCATCATCCTCGTCCTATCATCAGGAGCTTGAAGAGAAGGCAGAGCGGGCTAACCTGAACATTGGCAATGTTCATGAAAACACAGAAGTGGTGTTTGCGGGAACACTGCTAACTCAAACTATTAAAAGTGTAATAATTTAATTTAGGACTGGCTTTGTAGTGACCCTGAGTTAGCAGAGAATGCCCTGAAGCCCCTGAAGAAGAGCTGCACCAGCAGCAAAGTGACACAAGGAAGGCCTAAGATGGGCCAGGGACAGACGTTTTAACAGAAGGTTGTGGTGTTCAACATTAGACTGTGAAGGATCAGAGCAGATTACATAGGGGCCGTCCATCACTGGTGTTCATGTTTGTGGGGGTGTAGCAAGTGCTAGAAGCTACAAATTGGTAAGGTGCAAAATCGTACTCTCCTGCTGTTGCTACTACATGCACCACTGTCCTCTCATTCATTTTGCAGCTGTGAGAGCACGCATGGAAGCTGATGGTGGTCTCCCTCCAACGGACTTTGAAGTAGACTGAGAGGCAAAGGAGTTAGCAACAGTTTAGTAGGTTTATTACACTTTACTAATTACTTCAATATACACACAAATTAAATTCAAAATGCAAAGATACAGAATCAAAGCCAGCAAACTGAAAAGCCAGAAAACTGAATCTAAATAGCATAAGCAAGGCCATACTGGCCATACCGGGCATCTGGTATTTCCTAGGTGGCTGGGAGGGTGGGGGCTGCTTTTGTACTGTGTGACCTGTTATGTAGCAGAACAGCATTTTTAAAAGCACTGCAGAGTTCCTTGTATAGCCAACAGTTTTTAGGCAACAATAAAAGTGCCAAGATACCTGCTGGTTAATGTACCTGCTGGAAAGAGATGGGAGGTCTGTCTAGTGGTAGTTTTGACTCATCTAAGGTAGCGCAGAGGGTTAATATGCCTGCTGCAAAGAAGGTGTACTATGCAGACCACAGAACAGTATTTTATGTGCAATGCTCAGAGGGATGATGCTTTTGTCAAACAGATTATTTTGTTACTGTGCAGTTCATAAGTTACAATCATAATATAACTCAGTGAGGTATGGGCTGCCATCAAAGAGCTGCATCCAAACTGCATGGTACAGGTTAGAAAGTTATGTTTATTCCCAGACTTTGATTATCCTAATTTTGCTAAAAAGGGTTTGTTTGGGTAGAAATAAATTGTTATGAGTAAAGGTCACCCTAACCACTGTTAAGTTCTGATTCCTGAGGCTATCCTTCCCCTGACCAAGTACTCCTAAAAAAAATGCCTCCCAGCATGGATGACATGTGAATCCTACACCTTGTAGTCCCCTTTGTCTTATGCAACATTTTCTATGCACCGAATTACACACGTATGATTCATTGTCTCTGCATGTGTGTGTGATGTGAAGTGCTACAGCATCCCAGCTGGTAAAAGTGGCACTATAAAACAAATGAAATACATGTGAGAGAGGGGCTATGGAGAGATGAGAGGCACTGTTTGAGGATGATGGTGAGGAAATCATTGAAGGGCCTCAATAAAGATAGCTGTATCCAGGTGCACTGCAAAGACATCACTTATTATGATTTAAAAACTAATACAATCAAATACATAATGAAAAATGTATTGTAGAATGCACTGTTGTTTTGCCTTTTTTCCAACATTTTCTTGGGAGGTGAACCACCCAAGCCCCATTTTAGTGGCCAGACTCTCTTGCTATGCACCCTATGAGGGCAGGTCTGACAAAATTTGCCAGGGTTTCTTTGGGTTCCCAGTCCAGCCCTGAGCATAAGGCATACAAAAATAGCAGTCACAGCAATACAGATACTAAGAAACAGAAATTGACATTCCCTAAAGTAATTTGGATTGCTCCTTCTCAGCATGAACGGTTTAAGATAATCTAGCTCAAGTCCTCACTAAAATGGAAAATTCAAGCTAAAAGGTCTCAAGGGGTTTGGGAATGAAGCAAGGGAATGAAGTCAGATAGGTGTCAGCATCATAAAGAATCCAGTAGAATTCTTTGAAAGAAAAGAACCAGTGTTAGCATGAAGCTATGTGTTGTAGGGACAAAGAGAGTGAGAAGAGGTCTGCACCTCTCCAAGTCCAAGGGAATCTGCTGTAACTCTAACACTGACTTAAAAAAGTGGAAAGTTCCAGGAGCATCCATTTCTCCAAACACATCATCAGAAACCCAATTACTTCTAGTTCTCACTGAGCACTCTTGCAACATTCGACCAAACTTGAATGTCTTCACTTCAGATATTCAATGAATAGGAGGCTTCTTCTGCTCATTAAATCATCCATGCCAAGATTTCGTTTCTTAAGCATCTCTATCTCTAATACACAATGGCCCTCATTACAACCCTTGTGGTCGGTTTTAAAGCGGCGGTAAAACCGCCAACAGGCCGGTGGTAAAAAAATGGAATCACGACCGTGGTGGAAACCGCCAACATAGACAGCCACTTTAACACTCCGACCACCATGGTGGTACAAACAAACACTGTGGTGGTCACCGCCAACAGACAGGCGGAAGACAAGGTTCCGCCCACTGTATTACAACAGTCCAATCCACCACTTTTTCCGGGGCGGATTCACCGCGAACAAAAACATGGCGTAAACAGGACTTGGAAGGGAAAACGCTCACCTCTACACACCCCACGAGGAATCAGGATGCCATGGAACCCGAGCTCCAGATACTTCCAGCCTTTATCTTCCTGCTTCTCTACCAGGAACAACAAAGACGGCGGCGAAGACCACGGTGAGTACTGCACCTATGACATAGGGGAGGGAAAAAAGAGTGACACACACACGCAACACTCCCACCCCCACCCAGTACAGCACACACACAAGTACATGTAGATACATTACATTGACAACCCCCCGGAAGAATGCAAGGACAAAAGGAAATATATACATTCATATACATATATTCACACTAGAAACAAATAAATACACCAAGAATACAAGTCCAAGGTATTCCACCATCATAGTCCGTGGACCACTGGGCCCAAAATGCATGGGCGAGGCCCACACTCAATACCCGATCAAAACGGAGAGAACACTGCTGGGGCATCAGATATAAATACAACAGGCACCTCAGGGGGAACGGAAGGGGGGGGGCACCTCAGCCGGATGAGTGCACGGCGCCAGATCCACGAGTGGGCTCCATGCCCATTGATGTATCCTGGGGAGTGCAAAGCCACAGTCTCTCAAGTCTCTCCAGTGGGTGGTTTGCCCACTGCTTTATCTTGGGGAGTGCAAAGCCACAGTCTCTCAAGTCTCTCCAGTGGGTGGGTTGCCCACAGCTGCATCCTGGGGAGTGCAAAGCCACAGTCTCTCAAGTTTCTCCAGTGGGTGGGTTGCCCATTGCTTTATCCTAAGAAGTGCAAAGCCACAGTCTCTCAAGTCTCTCCAGTGGGTGGGTTGCCCACTGCTGCATCCTGGAGAGTGCAAAGCCACAGTCTCTCAAGTCTCTCCAGTGGGTGGTTTGCCCACTGCTGCATCCTGGGGAGTGCAAAGCCACAGTCTCTCAAGTCTCTCCAGTGGGTGGGTTGCCCACTGCTTTATCCTGGGGAGTGCAAAGCCACAGTCTCTCAAGTCTCTCCAGTGGGTGGGTTGCCCACTGCTGCATCCTGGGGTGTGCAAAGCCACAGTCTCTCAAGTCTCTCCAGTGGGTGGGTTGCCCACTGCTTAATCCTGGGGAGTGCAAAGCCACAGTCTCACAAGTGGATAACAGTCTCCACTGGTTCTGGAGGGGGCTTTGTTCCCAGAGTGCTTCATCCTGCCAAGGACTGAGGTAGTGGATGTGAATCTCCACTGGTTCTGGAGGGGGCTTTGTGCCCAGAGTGCTTCATCCTGCCAAGGACTGAGGTAGTGGATGCCTTTCTCCATTGGTTCTGGAGGGGACTTTGTGCCCAGAGTGCTTCATCCTGCCAAGGACAGAGGTAGTGGATGCCTTTCTCCACTGGTTCTGGAGGGGGCTTTGTGCCCAGAGTGCTTCATCCTGCTCGTGGTGGCCCCAGTAGAGTCGGAATCTTTGGCGCTTACTGGCCTGTGGTTCTGGTGGCGGCGGTGTCCTGTTCAGCGGTGCTGGTGGAGGCGGTGTCCTGTGCAGCGGTGCTGATGGCGGCGGTGTCCTGTTCAGCGGTGCTGGTGGCGGCGGTGTCCTGTTCAGAGGTGCTAGTGGCAGTGGTGTCCTGTGCAGAGGTGCTTGTGGCGGCGGTGTCCTGTTCAGCAGTGCTGGTGGCGGCGGTGTCCTTGGCAGCGGTGCTTGTGGCGGCATTGTCCTTGGCAGCGGTGCTTGTGGCGGTCTTGTCCGCCGTGCAGGTTTTCCCAGACTTGCCTGTTTTACTGTGCCCCTTCCCCACCTAGGATGGTGACGCAGCTGTCTCTACACTCCCAACTGTACCCCTGGGAGAGGCTTTGGTGGAAGATTTTTTTCCTCTCTCCCGCCGGGCACTGGCCAACTTTTTGTGCTTTTGAGGTGGGGGACTGTCCGTGCTCTGGCTCCTTGGCACACTTGCTGCCATACTGCCTGGTCCACTCTAGAAGCCGGTTACTACTGGCACTACTGTTCCCGCAGATGTTGTGGCTGAGGCGCTGGGTTGGGACCTGGAGTGGCAGGCCCTAGGAGGCTGAAGGGGTGGGGGAGGTGAGGGGAAGAGGTCAGGGTTGGACAGGAAAAGTTTTTGGACACACTGGGACGGGTAGATGGAGGTGGTTTGGGAATGGAGGAAGAGGTAGTGGCTGTAGGAGGTGTATGTTTGGTGACTTTCGGTGAAGGTGCATGGGCTGGAGGCTGTCGTGAGGTGGATGGCTGTTGGGTGGGTGTGTGGCTGCATTTGTGTACCTTGGGAGGTGGGTTCAGAGACACACTGGGAGAGGACACAGGGGATGTGGAATGGTAGTGGGGGTGGTGACTGCACGTGAACGGGGTGTGGTGGTGGGTGTGCTGGTGATGGACGTAGTGGCTGACGATGTAGTGCATGCAGGTATGAGTGGAGATGAGACTAGGAGGGAGGAGGGAGATGAGGAGGAGGGGGACACAGTGGAGGCAGTGGCTGTTGGTATGTCTGCATGTGTGTGATGCTTGCGTGAGTGCCTGTGGAATGTGTGGTGCTTATGTGTGCCTGAGCTTCCCTTGTGTGTTGACGTGTGTGCATGCTGGTGTGATGGTGTGCTTGGGATAGGCTGAGGTACAGGGGTTTGGGTCTGGGTGGAGGAAGTTGGAGGGGGGAGGTTAGAGACAGGGACAATGGCTGCCATTGGTGCTGAGGCCAGAATCTGAAAAGCTCGCTGATGGGCTGCCTGCCCTACAGGTATGCATTGGTCTGTTGCAACTGCCTCTCTACACCCTGGATGGCATTAAAAATGGTAGACTGCCCATCAGTGAGGGACCTGAGGATGTCAATGGCCTCCTCACTGAGGGCAGCAGGGCTGACTGGGGCAGGGCCTGAGGTGCCTGGGGCGAAGGAGATGCCCACCCTCCAGGGCGAGCGGCCACGGGCAAATGCTGAGAGGCTGCTGGGAGGGCGGTGCTGGTAGGGGGGGTGGCGGCTGTAGATGCGGGGGGCACAGAGGGGCCCGCCACCGCAAGGGACCTCCCATCAGAGGAGGAGTCTGTGTCGCTGGTCTCAGCTCCTGTCCCCGCAGTGGAGCTCCACTCGTCCTCCGTCCCACTGGTGGCTTCTGACTCCGTTGTGTCGCCCTCCAGGGCCATGTGGGATGCAGCTCCTTCCTGCTCCGGTGCCACTCCTCCTCCGCCTGATGATGATAATGCACACAAGCAAAGGTAGACCACAAAAAGTGGGGGGAAGACAGAAGAAAGACGTGTTGAGTGCATCCAATACCGCTACCGTTGGTGGACACTACATACACAGAAGCCCCCTGCACTACGCCGTGCACTTGGAGTTCCCTAATCAATCACAGGGACATGGGTTACAAGGCTATGCCCGATTGCTGCACACATGGAAGTCACAGGAGCCTGACTAGGTGTAGTTGGCTCTGTACACAGGTGGGGTGGGGTGCCGCAGGGCCTGCCTTAAGAAGGGACCTTGCCTACTAAACTCACCCTGGCCTAGGGGAACCCAGAGCCCACCTCCCCCACCCAGACTCCTACAATGCGCGGTGAATCAGCTGAATGAGAGTGTACTCACCCCCTTGTGGCTGCTGTGATGCCCTCAAGCGCCTATTCAACTCTGGATACGCCACCGCCAGGATCCGTAACATCAGGGGGTCATGGTGCGATGGGCACCCCTCCCACATTGGGAGGCCATCCCCAGCTGGGCCTCCGCCGTCTTCTTGCTCCAGCGGCGAATGTCCTCCCATCTTTTCTGGCAGTGGGTGCGCCGTCTGTGGTAGACCCCCAGGGTCCGGACTTCTTTGGTGATGGCACGCCAAATATCCTTCTTTTGGTGGGCGCTGACCTACAGGAATAGTACGGGGAAAAGGAGTAGATATAACCGTCTGCACCGTCACAGTCATTGGCCCGCATCCCTACCCTTGCCATGACGCACATGCACTCACCATCGTTTCATGCACGCCTCATTCTCCCCCCCTATCTTTCATCCACACCACTCCAAACAGGCATTGCCCATACAGCATGCTCACAGGGTACTCACCTGTTTGTCTGGAGGACCGTAGAGTAGCGTGTACTGGGGGAGGACCCCATCCACGAGTTTCTCCAACTCCTCCGTGCTGAAGGCAGGGCCCTTTCCCCAGTCACACGAGCCATTGTCTCTTCCAGACTGAAGTCACAGCAGCACTTGCAGTGTAGGTCCTCTCCTGTCGAAGATCAGGTATCAAGTGATTGAACAGAGAGAAAATGGCAGTGACGTCCGCGGCGGTGCGTACCGTCACCGCCGACGTACATCGTCATTGGCTCCTGGGACCCATAGGGTCAAATGTTAACCAATGCAGGATTGCGCCGAGGTCTTCGACCGCCTACCGCGACGGTGTACAACGCCACCGCAGTTACCTCATATCCTCTTGTCCCACATTACAGGTCAGGCAGATGCCATTTCAGGGGGCCACATGGCATTATTTTTGACTGTGTCACACATATCTAGGCCTTGCTTAAACACTTATACAGCCATATGTCAAATTTAAAACATTTTCCGATTAAGTTATGTTTACGTACCTCAGTGTTGGTTGACTCTCTGCTCACTGTTCTCCTCCATAGAGCACGTCCGCTGGGGCAGGTGAGGAGATGGCGGCATCCTCCGGTGTACAGACCGCTGGTGGACCTGTCGACAATGGAGGAGCAACATGTAATTATCACCTACAGACTTGATCGTACCACAATCCTGGAACTGTGTGCCCAGATGGCGCCAGACCTGATGTCAGCTATCCACCATCCCACAGGAATCCCCCCTCTAGTGCAGGTGCTGTCAGTACTCCATTTCCTGGCAAGCGGGTCTTTTCAGACAACAGTGGCCATAGCATCAGGGATGTCCCAGCCTATGTTCTCCAATGTGTTTTCCAGAGTGTTGTCTGCCCTGCTGAAACACATGCGCAGCTACATCGTTTTCCCTCAGGTGGAGGATTTGCCTACAGTGAAAGGTGACTTGTATGCCCTGGGACATATCTTCAACATCATAGGTGCCGTTGATGGGACACATGTGGCCTTGGTACCACCGCAGGAGTGAACAGGTGCACCGAAACCGGAAGAGTTACCATTCTATGAATGTGCAGATGGTGTGTTTGGCAGACCAGTACATCTCCCATGTGAATGCCAAATTTCCTGGCTCAGTGCATGACGCTTACATTCTGCGGAATAGCAGCATCCCTGATGTGATGGGGCAACTCCAGAGGCACTGTGTGTGGCTATTAGGTGAGGACATGGACCCAATACAGTGTGACTAGGTGTCTGGGTCTGGGGATGTCCCTAAGAGTTAGTCTGTGTCTAACAGTTGTCCCTCGACATTTGCAGGTGACTCTGGTTACCCCTACCTGTCATGACTACTGACCCCAGTGAGGAATCCTAGGACAAGGGCAGAGGAACACTACAATGAGGCCCATGGCCGGGCTAGGAGGATTATAGAGAGGACCTTCGGCCTCCTGAAGGCAGGTTCAAGTGCCTCCATATGACAGGTGGTTCCCTATTCTACTCACCAAAGAAGGTGTGCCAGATCATCGTGGCCTGCTGTATGCTTCACAACTTGGCTTTGCGACAACAGGTGCCTTTTCTGCAGGAGGATGGTCCAGATGGAGGTGTTGTGGCAGCTGTGGAGCCTGTGGACAGTGAAGACGAGGAAGCAGAACAAGAGGACATAGACAACAGGAACACGGTGATCCAGCAATACTTCCAGTGAGACACAGGTAAGAATACAACACTGCCTGCTACATCTGATTTAATTCTTCTACCTCTCATCTGTCTGTCATTTTCACCCAGTGTATGGACCCTGAGTTGTCACTTTCCCTTTCGATTTTACAGATGTGGGTCCCACTGTGTGACCTATGCTTTGTTTCTGCATACACTAGAGCTGTGTGACATAGGTATGTTGACATTACATTGGATATAGCATTTTGCCACTGTTATTGCTAATACAGATTTTCCAAAGCACAGACTGACTCCAGATTGTTTTGTGATTTAAGGGTGTTTAGTTAAGTGCAAAATAGTGGAGGGGGTTGTAAAATGGTCAGGGGTGATGGTGGAGGAATGTCCATGGCAGAGTCCAGTCTATTAGTCTCACAGGTGCATTGTCCAAATGGGCATAGGAAGTGGAGCTGGGGCAGTTGATGGATGGACAGGGTGACAAAGTGGGACAGAAGGATGACAATCAGGGTGGTCTCATTTCTTGGCGGGGGTCTTGGCATTGTTCTCTGTCTTTGTCCTGGATCTCAGGGACCGCTTGCGGGGAGGTTCTCCATCTGCAGGGGGTGGGGTGCTGGTGTCGTGGTCCTGTGGCGGTGCCTCCTATCTACTAGCGCCGGCGGAGGTGGTGGGCAGTTCATCGTCCAGGCTAGTGTCAGGGGCCCCTTGTTGTGCCACAGTGTCCCTCCTGGTGTCGACAAGTTCCTTCAGCACCCCTACAATGGTGCCCAGGTTGGAATTGATAGATTTGAGTTCCTCCCTGAACCCCAAATACTATTCCTCCTGCAGCCACTGGGTCTCCTGAAACTTGGCCAATACCGTTGCCATCGTCTCCTGGGAATGGTGGTATGCTCCCATGATGTTGGAGAGGACCTCGTGGAGAGTGGGTTCCCTGGGCCTGTCCTCCCCCTGTCGCACAGCAGCCCTCCCAGTTCCTCTGTCCCCTGAACCGTGTGCCCACTACCACTGTCCCCAGGTCCCTGGTGTTGTTGGGGTGGTGGGTTAGCCTGGGTTCCCTGTAGTGGTGGACACGCTGCTGCTTGACGTGTCCTGGGGACAGAGGTATGGGCCCGCTGGGTGGGTGCTGTGCTGGTGTTTCCAGAGGGGGGAGGCTCTGTTGTGGCTTGTGCCAGTGTGAGGGGAACCGAGTGTCCGAGGCCCCAGATGGGCCGGGCTGGTCATCTAGATCCAGTTGGACAGAGCTGCTGCCATCACTGTGGGCCTCTTCTGTGGGTGGAGTGGACGCCTGGACCCTCCTGTCCGGTGACGTTGGTTAGGGGTCCTGCAGGGGTGTGAAAGCATGAATATTGCATCTGTGTGTGCCATGGTGTGCAATGGGTGGGTGACCCTGTAGCCCAGTGCTTCCTTTCTTGTGTGGGACCTTGTGTGATAATGGTTTCGGGGGCTATATGGGTATGTGCAGTGGACATGCTTTGGTGATGGGTGTCCATGCTTTGGTGTTACATGCAGGGCTTGGGTTTGGGATGTGTGGTTTGTGATATTGGGACATATGTGAGGAGTTGGAGTGATGGGGGTGAGGGCGAGGGTGGGGGTATGTGATAGCATGCAGGTGGGTGGGGGATGAAGTAGTTAAAGGTTTGACTTACCAGAGCCAATTCCTCCAGCTACTCCTGCGAGGCCCTCAGGATGCAGTATAGCCAAGACCTGCTCCTCCCATGTAGTGAGTTCTGGGGGAGGAGGTGGGGGTCCGCCGCCAGTCCTCTGAACCGCAATCTGGTGTCTTGAGACCACGGAACGCACCTTCCCTCGTAGATCGTTCCACCTCTCCCTGATGTCATCCCTAGTTCTTGGGTGCTGTCCGACTGCGTTGACCCTGCCCACGATTCTTCGCCATAGCTCCATCTTCCTAGCTATGGTGGTGTGCTGCACCTGTGATCCGCATAGCTGTGGCTCTACCCGGATGATTTCCTCCACCATGACCCTGAGCTCCTCCTCAGAAAACCTGGGGTGTCTTTGCAGTGCCATGGGGTTGTGTGGGTGATGTGTGGGGTGGTGTGTGTTGTGATGTGTGGGGTGACATTTAGAGTTGTGTTGTGTGAGGTGCGTGGATGTTGTGTGAGTGATGGTTTTGAGTGCCTGTGGATGCTATTGTTCTTTCTGGTGGTGTCTCTCTCTGGCCTTCTGTCGAAATTGTTGTCGTAAGGGTTTGTGGGTGATGTGGGTGTGTGTTTTATAGTGTATTGAGTGTGTGGGAGTGGTGTGGGTATGTGTATCAGGTGTGTGTATTTCGAGTTGTCCAATGTGGTTGTGTTTTGTAAGTGAATGTGTATTTTGAGCACGGCAGTGTGTACCGCCAATGCAATACCGCGGTTGAAAGACCGCCTCGTGGATTCGTGGGTCGTGATAGTGTGGGCGTATTTCTGTTAGCGTGACGGTGTCGGTTTTGTTATCGCCAGTTTATCACTGACCTTTGGTGTGGCGGACTTGTGTGGGTGTCTAGATTTTGGCGGATTCCGAGCTGTGGGTCATATTGGCAGTGGCGGTATTCCGCAGCGGTGTGTTGGCAGTCTTCTGCACGGCGGTAAGCAGCTTTTACTGCCAATGTTCTAATGACCCCCAATATTCATTCCTCTAGCTAAGAAATCCCAAATGCACACCTGCAAAACAAAAACATTCAGACCATGGAAAAATAAATGTCATGTTAAAACAAAGAGCCTAGCTGAGCCAATTTAACAAATCATTGCTAGTGTGCACTCTTAATACACAATTACGGGTGCAAGCAACATGTCAGAATAAATGCAAACATGAATACATTAATTCATGATAAAATAAGCAATGGTTTTTTTCCATAAATGCAACATTTCAAAATACAAGTGTAAATATGAATGAAAACTGCAATCTTCATTTTAGGGCTAAACATTAGAACACATGTATAGATAAAACTCTAACTTCTACAGTGAATACACCTTCAATAATGTGTTTGATGCTTCAATTTACATCAATAATGTTAAGGTATGCAGAAAGTCACATATATGTTTAACTTCCGTAACGTGTGCAGTGCAGTAACAATGTCACTGCTCCCCTGCTTGTACATCACCATGTTTTTTATATGTTCCCAGGTATTAAATCCTGAGGCAGTTATTTAAAACACGGCCTGCCTGGTGCTTTTGTCTGACCTGCTATCAGAGAGTCATGCTTGCAATTAACCCTATAAAGTCCAAGTCTTGGCCATTCAGAAGTGACTTCAGTTTTAACTTGCTGATCACGGATGGACCCCATGCCAAAACCCTTCTCCACTATTCCCCCTTCGTACATCGAACCAGTAACACCTGCTGTTTTAACAGCAATGTGAGGCTGCAAGACGATGGTAGAAACCGCCACCTAAAAGCAGATAATGTTTGGATTATGAAGGGTAATCCTCTTTACACCTAGTCCTTTTGTCCTTGACTAGTTCACAACCGTATAAAGCATGTTTCCTTCCTGATAGACGTCTAATGCCCTTGGGTTTATTAAGTGTTGCTTTTCTCTGTATTTTTCCGACTTCAGACCCCACCCCTTTCAACGGAACCTATTTGCCTCACCCCTATGTCACTTTCTATAAAAATATACTGCAGCCGCACATAAATGATCAACTAAATGAGGACAAAAGGATTTGGTATCGGCAGGATTACCATTTGCAATACAAATAATCATAGCCCGCCCTTTCATTGCTTGTTTATTTCATAATCATGTGAGGAGGTGTTCAATAATTCATCCTTAGTTACAGTAGTTTACGGGTAAAACAAACCGCGCTCATTAGTTTTGCTGCAACATCCGTGAAATTTGTATTCAATTACACAGAACAAATTGGTACTCCTTTAAAAGATAGGTCAGAACTGCCACCTGCTCCTGCCCTCTCTGGGATTCGCAATCGAATATTATTGATAAATGCAAAGGGAGACGCCCATGTATGTTTTACACACACATCACATCTAACAAAGGTACTCATCTGTCGACGAGCAGACAACATAACGAAGTGAAATAGTTATGAGGCAAAAGCATACCGTAGAACGAGGGGATCTTAAAAGGCCTTAAAAGGAGAAGTAGGACTTCATGCTACAGCTAAGAGCCTTAAAACTGTTGTCAGTAGGCAACATGCCTCTCATGGTTAGGTACTTATGTAGCAAAAATTTGAGGTGGCAATTATTGTATTCTAAATTGAAGACTATTCTGAAAAGCACATGTGCTGATCATTTCAAGAGTGAAAGTGTGTTAATGAAGAATTTTCACTCCTAAAAAAAATAAAAAAAAACACGAGAAGGTTGTTTATTTCTTGCCAATTCCATTTGTGGCTAAATACTAATGGCCATATTTATGGCCAAGTGACGCAACGCAGGACAGCAAGTCACCTTGTTTTGCTGCATCACAGGGAAAGAACAAGAATGTGCTGTATTTAAATGAATACAGCACAGTTCTACCTTTGTCCCTGCTCTGACGCCGTTTTGGCAGCCTAGCACCAATCAAGCATTCTTGCACCATGGTGCAAGTTTGCCTTCGGTGTAAGGGGGATTGTTTTTGTGAGGAAGGGGCACCTTCCTGCACAAAAACAATCCCCTGAGGCATATTCCTCTACGTGTGCTGCATTTTACAGCACTCAGAAAGAGAGGAAGTAGCAAGGAAAAATAAAGATATTTCTCCGCCTTACACCTTACCTGGCAAGACGTGGATTTTTTACACATTCCAAGGTCTACCTTCTGGTAAATCTGGTAATATGTCGAAATCCATGGTAGCTGTGTGGCAACACTCATGGTACAACTCCCTGGGGCAGAGTAAGGCAACACAGCGAGAAGATTTATGAAACCAGTCAGGGCCACACAAGATGGCCTTGCATGGCTTCCTAAATCTCATTTTGAGCTTGCGTCTCACATTGCATGGTGCAAAAGCTACACAATTGGGCTTATAAATATGCCCCTAATTTTGGAAAGCAGAGGTTGCTTTCAGAGATGTGACTGAGTTGGACCAAGTCTTCCCAGTATTTCAGGGGTGCGATCTTGAAATTTAATAGGAGCTTCCACAGTTCACTAGCCTATTAGACCTATTTTAGTGCATTTGTTCATGCAAAGTTGGAGCTGGTAAAGTGCTATCAGATGAATCAACATTTGCAAATGAAGCTAGCCATCAAGTCAATTCATTTACAAAAGATGAAACACATTAGACTCCACAAGGAAGACAGAGAATGGTAACGTATTCAAACCATAAAATTTTCTTAAAGGTTAGAATGTTTACAGACCCAAAATATCAAATTAGTGACAATCAATAATTAATTTATGCATGGATTAGTAATTATGAAGTTCAAATCTATGAAATTCATATAGGTAAGAGGAAGACTTCAGCTTCTCCTAAAAATAAAATACACATGTGAGATGAAACAAGATGGCAATCTAAGGGCCAGTTTAAAATGCAGGCCTACATTAGCTATAGTGAATCTAAATGTAAATAACACACAATTAATAGTGTTTGGATGTTTCATGGCAATGTCTAGACCACACATCAACACAATCATGACCACCTTACATCCACCTACCGACCATGGAACAATCTTAGTTTTGAAACCTTAGAAACACAACCAACAGCCAACACAGATTTATAACCAATAAGTTCTGTTTAAAAACATTACAAGTGGCTATAGGAAACTTTTAATATCCTAATGCCACTAAGAAAATCCAAGCAGGAAAAAGAAAACAAGCACCATGGAGAAATACAGAACTAAAAAAGATAAAATAACAAATAAGAAGGCTATAACGAACCTGGCTCAAATCATACAACATTCAAGACAAACTTCAGCTACGCAAACTTAACAGAATATACAAATCAATATTCAAAAAAGCTAAAATAGGTACTACTCAGACAGAATTCAAAATGCTATATCTGCAAATAAAGAATTTTGTAAGATTGTCAACGAATTTCGCAAACCTAAACGCGTGGAAGGAACTCATCTCATTACTCAAGATTTCGCAGACAAAGTGGCAAATCATTATACAAACAAGGCAGACACATTGGATTCCTATTTTAAACGAAGGAAAACCACCAGCACCAACCCAGTTCCAAAAATGTAATCCAAAAGAAAGCCAAACATGCCTCTGCACTCTTCAAACAAATATCACAAAGTGAATTTAGGCATCTTGTCAAAGCAAGCAGGCCTTCCGGTTGCCCTTCTGACACTTGTCTACCACACATTTTCAGGAATATTCTTTTATCTACCTCTGCTGTCACACCAGTAAGAGGAATCATCAGTTTTTCTTTAACTACGGGAACCTTTCCTGAAGATCTTAAAAAGGCATACATACACCTGTTATTAATGGAACCAAACCTGGACCAGCAGGACCCCAGCAACTACAGACCGAATACAAATGGTCCTTTCCTGGGTAAACTGATAGAAAGAGCAGCTTTCGCCCACATGTCACAATTCATTGACGATAACTCCATACTTTTGTTAATGTGTCTGACCTTATTTGGTTAATTAGCATTAATGAATACGGGGACGTGTTAGAGGTTCGATGGACCTTTTGACTGTGCTTAGAGTAGTTCCCACCGTAAGGCTTAGTACCAGTCCAAATCAATTGCAACAACTATCAATAACTTCAATAATCTTGGGAGTCAGTAATTTACACTCACCATGACCTCTTGGCCACGAATAACCACACCTTTATGTAAAAGTTAGAATGTTTATTTCCCTATATTAACAATGCTAATATCACATAACTTAGTCTCAAAATCAAATCATAAGCATACAGAAACAATACTGTCTGCCCAAATCTCCTAAAGAATCGCAATTTAATCAAGGCTTGGACCACTAGACATTCTAAGGTTACAATAAAAATCAATAGCAAGAATAACTGCACAAGAGAAATGGCATACATTTAGAATTCAGCAAGGAAAATAAATCAACTGTTATTACATGTAGCAAGCATCATCAGTGAGTATCCTATCTAACCTTCAAATTAGAATAGAATATTTGGGCTTCATGCAAAATAATTTTAGTCAACACAAATTTGGAAAAAACATCTAACTATGGCTCTATCAATATTAGCGGTTGGTCCCTAAGGACCAAAGCAAATAGACATAACAATCAGTAACATCGTCTTATACCTTGCCTCAGTATGGTTCAGCAAGCTGTGACAGTCTTTGTCAATTTGACATCTGTTCGGTCAGCAAAGCATCGGAATTCAGCATTCAGGAAAGCAAAGTCTCTTCATGCAGTTTGGAAAGAATAATATCTAAACGCTCAAGAAGAATGGGGCTAATGGCCTCTCAGGACTGTTAGGAAGAAAATAGCTAATGGCCTCTCAGGACCGTTGGGAAGAAAATAGCTAATGGCCTCCCGGGATGGTTAGGAAGAAAATAGCTAATGGCCACTCTCCTCCCAGTGCAGTCTGGCTAAGTTAGATTCCCTAAAACTACTTCCCACATTGCTATTGATCAAAGATTCATATGTTTACATTTAGTCCAATGATAGTAGAACCCCAAATCTAAGAATTTACTAAATCTTTGTTCATATGTCGATGATTGGCTCCCCTTCACCCGTTCCCTTCGTTGGGCTTGTCAGGTAACACATTTGTATCTGCTTATGGTTTCAGTCAGAACATCCATTGTCCACTCCTGGGAAAGTCATCCTTACACACACTAAGTTAGTCAATGTATCCCTAGCTGGTACACCATATTCTAGGAAGCAGTTCTCATAGGAAAGGATTTCTGCAACTAACGTTTGGTCAATGCAATGGAAAATTACAATTTAATTCTCTAAGCAGCCATTTTATGATCCTTTTAAGCAATGCAGCTTAACATGAGCCTGTGCAACTAGGCCCAAGACCTTGCTAAATTAAGCCTGTTATTAATAAATCAAATACATAATACATAACCATTAATATGATATACTACTGCGTTAATCCAAACATGAGCTCAACATTTTACATTAGTAAGCTGTTAATAAGAACACTTCGTGATTATTTGTGGACACTCAAGTAGGCACATTTTCAAATGCACATATTATTTTCTATGTTAAATCATTTTCTATTCATTTTTAACATTTAGAATACATGAATATTCATTAGTAATATTTCAGCGTTAACACTTTCAGATGACCAAACTGGATTCTGCATAGGAAGAGGCACTGAATCTTCCCTCCTTGCCATCTGGGATGATCTTAAAAACACAATAGACAGCAATGGAGTTGCTGCACTACTTTTCCTGGACCCATCAACTGCCTTTGACACAATTGACTATGACACTCTAATACAAAGACTCTGCAAAGCTGGCATAGGGGGGACTGCCCTCAACTGGATCACATCCCACCTTCAAAACAGAACAAATATCATCCATACTCACTCTTTCTTATCTAAACCCCACTTCACAAAAGCAGTGTCCCTCAAGGCTCAATCATCTCACCTACGTCTTTCAACATCTACATGATGTCATTACCAACAATATTTAATGAATTTCAAGTCACGTGCTACAGCTATGCAGATGACACACAAATACTACTTAAACTGGAATGCCCTAAAAACCTTGCAAACTCACAAATCTTCAATTGCCCCATTGCCGTTGACCAGTGGATGACCTTAAACCATCTCTAACTGAACGCTTCCAAAACAGAAATACTCACATGTGGCGATTAGATAAATTATGACTCACTCTGCGCCTGGCCTGATGATCTGGGGCCACCTCGTAAACTATCTAAGGAAGTAAAAAACCTAGGAATTACCATGGACTCCAAGTGAACAATGAATGCTGAAGTGGACAAATTAGCAAGATCAAGCTTCATCACCACGAAAACTCTGTGACGCATCTTCCCCCACCTCGGATTTCCACACAAGGTGCAGGCTACTATCTCTCTCGTACTATCTAAACTGGATTACGCCAATGGCCTCTACCATGGATCATCTCTATATACTATGAAAAAACTACAACACATTCAGAACTCAGCTACCAGACTACTTCTACGTGTAAAGCCATTAGCCCACATCTCCCTTGACGACACTACATTGGTTACCAGTTGCCAGAAGCACCACTTTCAAGCTGTTCTGTATCACCCACAAAGCAATACATTGACAGGATCACATTTCATCAGGAATAAAATCAACAAATACATTCAACAAAGAAACCTCCGCTCAAGATTGGCACTCCACCTCAAAACACCACCATGCAAGAAAAAGACAATAGGTGGTCCATCTTTCTTTGTCCAAGTGGCCAAACTATGGAATTCATTATCTCCCAATCATAAGATCCATGGATAACTATCTTATCTTCAGAAGACTACTCAAGAGTTGAAAAAAAAAAAGAAAAAAAAACATTTACTCTCTCGAAAGCTTTACTCTGTCTGACCATCACCCTATACCTCTATCAATCTATCCTCTATCTCCACTCTCTGACTCATATCAGACCCATTCTACTACATTGATCTCCAAAATAACCCTTCCCAGACTCTTATTTCCTCTACCCCTCATGGCTCACCCCAAACCTCAGTTTACAAACAACCCTACTAAATTCTCCTTCATTTATCTCTCCTTTGACCATCCCAAACCCCATTTAACTACTATGATCTCCCTAATACCTCTCTACAGACTCTTACATCCGCCACCTTTCCTTTACTCATCCCAAACCTCATCTTACTACTATGATCGCCCAATTAACACTTCTGGATTCTTCCCTCCTTTATCCCTCCATTATTCTATTCACATCAGCTGAAAGACTCACATGTCCTCTTCCCAAATTAACTCCTACCTCCCTATGCTAATACTAATGCCATACTCATATTTCCCTATACTAATCCACCACTAATCCTTTTGGGTTCCGGAGTAGCGTGCTACTCGCCTAAAAGCAATTGAATGCTTCATAAAGGGGAATAATAGCTGTGTAAATACAATTATAATTACAATCTGAAGCCCATGAGCCAGCCTGTGCCCCCAAATTTAAAATCCCTCATAGCACCCTTTACTGCCATACCCAAAAGAGCAATCGACATGTGGCATCCACAGAACACCAGATGAACCATCACACAAGCACTCATCACAAGCCGACTCAACTACGGCAATGCAACTCTATTCCGGAATTTCCAAGCAACTCCTGAACAGACTTCAAACCACCCAGAACAGCGGCACAAGACTCATACTCCAACTTCCTCGCCACACCACCACTCACCTCAGGGAGCTCCACTGGCTCCCCATTCACAAACACTGCCAATTCAAACTCCTCACCAACACCGACAAAGCCCTACACAACACGGACCTGCATATCTCAATAGCCGCAGACAGTTCCACAACCTATCAAGACACCTATGCTTAACATCACTCTCACTTTCACATACACCCCGTATTAACAAAAGCAAAGCGCAAAGTCACTTGTTCTCTTAAATCACAACTAAAACATAGAGGGACCTCCCAGAACTCATCACAGCCTCCTCCTCAATTCTTGTGTTTCGCAAGAAGTTGAAGACCCGGTTATTTGAATAATTCTGAGGAATCCACATGCCTACACACCTGCTCCAATGCCTGGATATCCTTGTGGGTGATCAGTGCGCTCTACAAATCAACATAACATAATAATGGCACTGACAGACAAGTTGTAAACATGATCAGAAATAACTATATTGCTCCTGGCTTCAAGGCCAAGCATTCGCTAACATTCACAAGAACACTATCCTTCAAAGCCCTCAGTATTGCTCACCAGGCAATCCATTGGACAAGACCTGTCTTCTAATCCAAAATTAGATGGTAAAGTTGAACGGGAAAACTCACATTCTCAATGAGCAAATTCCCTGTTTCTTTCAGCATTAAAAAAAACCTGCATATGCCTCACTACAGACATGTTCAGACCTGAAAGAGATTAAGGATTATGAGCATTCTTCTAGAAATTGGAAAAAGTGATAAAGGCTGTTTCCAAAATCATGAGTTTCTCTAACTTTATTCTACAAGTTAGTCAAGTTTGTAAATGCACTCGTAGAACCTATCCCTTCCATTTGTTTTGCATCTCGCTTCATGAGTAAGTCACTGATACATGCTGGTGCAACAGGTTTGACACAGGTCACTAAGCCTCATGCATGACACTAAACATCCCATTTATAGTTTACACTTCAACCAACACTTTTGACCATCCACAACAAACACAATAGCCATGTACACAGCCATCCATAGACCACTTTGGGCCTTATACAGAGGAGCAAAGCAGGATACAAAAGCTGTTGTACAATACACTGCAAAAACAAACACCACCAGTCACAGTCTAAAAAAATCTCTAGCTCCACAATGATGATTTCATTATCCACAATAATAATAGAAGACGGTGCAAGGTGAGCAGTTGCTCTAGTTTACAAATCTTCAGTGAAATGTAAACTCACCTGTGAACTCTTTCCCCAGAAGCAAGTGGAAATCAATAACTTGATGGTAACTTCAACCATAATGAACATTCATCAACAATTATTTGTAGCACCTAGGATCTAAAAAACACAAAACAGCTATGTGAATAAAGAAGACTGCTCAAATATGTTTCTCAAAAAGATGAGTCTTTAAGGTTTTCCTAAAGGAGTCTGCTTCAACTGTCCTTGTTCATCCAATCCTGGATAATCGAAATTGCCACATTATAAGAAAGCAGAAAGAAAATATGGGTGTCACCACATATTTCTTATAGAAACACCTCATTTGGTTTATCATCCGAAGAGAGGGATTCTTGTAAATTTTAAGGACAGTGGGAACAAGCAAAACCTTGATGTGCCCCAGACTGTGGCGTCATGGTGTCTGCTACATTTTGTCCCACCACCATTCTTGTATTTTAGTCTGATATGAAAGACGTCTACCAGCTTAGAGATGCCTCTGATGGCTACACCATCTCCCCAAAATCCTATTATCAGGAACGTGGGTCAAGGGTATCAAATGACACAGACAAATTCAGGAGCATAAGCATGGCTGTGCAGCAGGAATTCACACTATCCAGTAGGGATGGTTGTACACCTAATACAGCTGTTACAGCGCCCCTATAAGGTCATAAACCTAATTGACAGTCTTTAACAGTTCCTTTTCACTCTGCAAATTCCTGGAGTTGAAGACTGGCCCTTTTTTCAATTACGTTTTGTAACCAGTGAGTTGAGATTTGGGAAGGTCCCCTGTGGGTCTCTGGCAAGCTGCACTTCTGCCTCAAATTCACCACAGCAATCTATAGCTTTTTGAACCCCTACCTCATCACACACAATGATCATACATGTGCCCTGGAGGTAATTTTGTGACCTGAACTGAGACCAAGAGCAGGGCTTTGTAGTCAGGGTGATGCACTATGGACATCATCATTGCAGAGTGTGACTATCATCTCCTTAACAGGCCGTATACAACTGGCAGTGATGGTAGTGATACTGTTGATAGTAGTAAGTCAGGCATTTTTACCCACTCCTGCCAGGTAGAAACACCTACTGGCCTCGCCTGTTTTTTAAAGTCGTCTGTCAGTATCCCATACCTGGGATCGTCACCAATCCATGTGGAAAATGGTTGTCACAAGTGTGTACTATTTTGTCTATGTAGACAATGTGTGCATGGAGCTTGTGTGGGACAGTGGCCATAGACCTAGAAGGACACGTTTTGTATTTGACTTGAAGCTTGTTTTCCGGTCCAGGGGGGACCTGGCCTGGCAGACCAGGATGGATTGTTCCCCTGGGGAGCAGGGTCAAGGCTGATTTGCACATGGCTGGGTCGAAACTGGAATGGCATGGGTAGCAAAAAAAACTGATGGATTTAGGCCCAGATCTCTGTACTGGGGGTGAATGTTTGACACTGTTCAGCATTTCGTCCATCACTTGTTCTTTTTGCATTGTCGCCCTAAGTGGGAAGGGTATACCCAGACATGGGTTCCTTGCTCCCAATGTCACTGGAGTCAAGCTAGACTGGTTGATGAAGGATGATACCCTGAAACTGGTCCCAGGATGCTCGTTTCCAGTCCAGGGAAGACCTGGCTTGGCAGTTCGGGCTGGACTGTTCAGAGGGGGAGCAGGGTCAAGACTGAGTTGCATATGTGGGGGTCCAAACTGGAATGGCGTGGCAAGCAAAATACTGAGGGATTAAACCCGGATCTGTGACTGACTTGAATGTTTGACAATGTTCTGCATTCTGTACATTATTATCTTTTGTGTTACATTTTTGCCCTAAGTGGGAAGGGTATGCCCAGACATGGGTCCTGTGTTCGCTTCGCTACTGGTTTCAATCTAGCCTGGCTGATGAGGAGTGGTACCCTGAAACTGGACACAGGCAGTTACGGCTGGAAAGGCCAAGGCTGATTTGCATATGGCTGGGTCTAAACTGAAATGGCATGGCGAGCCAAATAATGATGGATTAAACCCGGAACTGTGACTGAGGGTGAAGGTTTGACAATTTTCAGCATTCCGTCCATCATCTTTTTGTGTAACATTTTGGATTTGCTACATTCAAGTGGTTTCTAAGAGGAACAGTTTAAGAAAGCCAAGTTGCAGATGTAAATTGAAGGGCTTTTCCGAGAAAATTCCAGCTATCCTTCCTGGCGTGTCAGACCAATGAGTGCTAAGGAGAGGAGAAGGATGAAAAACCCTGTTTAACCATAATTTAATTTTATTTCTCAAGGAAATTAGCATTGTCTATTTCTTGAAGGTTCAAAGACCTTTTACAGTCTGTCACAGCAGATATTTACTCTGAGAAAATAGCTTGTGCAACACAAGGAAGCATGTGAACTTTAAACTCCTACAAAAAGCTAGATTTGGTAGCATAGAAGTATCGTCCTTGTGTGTATGACCCTGTACTTTTTGGAATTATTTGCTGCTTCCTCTTCATTACCTATGCCTCTAAGTTGTTTTCCACAAACCCTAGCTAGCATTTAACAAGCGCTATTCACTGGTTCCCCCTTCCCAATCCCATAATTGTGTTTTACCCTTACTTCCGCTTCTCCCTCATCTTCGGAGGCTCACGTGAGAACTTCTAAGAACCGTTATCTGATCGAAAGTCACTTTCCTTTATTGTTTTATTCCCCTTAATTTCAAAGTGTTGTTTATATCCAGTTTATCGCCTTATGTCAATTAATGGCTGATCGATTGCGCCTCTCTTCAAAGGAGTTGTGGTTTAAACAGGGCACAACTCTGGGCTGCTTATCTCGAGACTGTTTCCAGTCTATCGTTATTTGAAACTGTGCTCTAAATGAGGCCACCAGAAAGTGACAATAATTATAATAGATGCGGTTTCCTGATCAATAATCAATGCTCCAAATGAGGCCTGCTGAAATTAGCACAATTTTCATCTCTCCAAACATAGTCACAATGCCTCAGATGAGGACTTCAGAACATGGTATAATGCTCTACATCAGTCCCCATAATTAGACATAATATTCAAGATGAGGTATTCAAGGAGGAACACAGTGATCTGTATCAGAGCACTAGAACCAGCTACTATGATTCAGATGTGCTCGATCCACAGAACAGGTCGCAATGATTCCAAATTAGTACACAGAAATGGACACAACAGTCCAGATGAAGCACCCATGACTTAATGCATAGTTCTTAAAAGGACTAACAAACTGAGGATAATACTCCACATGTCTCCTCCAGAACTAGACGCAAAGAAAATACTTGCCACATACAAATGACACCATTTGAATTACCATACACACATACAAGTTGTTGTCACCCACTACTACAATATCCTACCCTTAAAAACACCTCTCCAGCAAGGTATAACACAGCACTATTACACCTGGGGCCAGATGTTCAAAAATCTAGAATTGCGTTTCCTAATTAGGAAATCACAATCCCTGATGTAAGAAAACTTGCATCTTTGAAATAGCGATTCCTTGTAGGTCACAAATCGACATACCTTATGAATATCATAAGGTAGGTCCCAACAGGTATTCTAGCATAATGGGGGATGGTGGCTTGCTGAGGGCAGCAGACCATCATGTCTGTGAATGCTTTTTTAATAAAGCAAGCTTTTTAAAAAAAAATGCTGCCTGTGTTTCTTAAAGGATGCACATGAATGGTGTAGAGCCAAGAATCTTTTTATGTGCCTACAAGGTGTAAAGTGAATATATTAAATCTGATATTTTTCTGAGTTACTTCTTTATTTTTCAGAAAGTACAGCCGGGAAACTGTGATCAAGGTTTGCCTCTTTCAGTTTCTGGGCTGTGCTATATGATAATAAAGCATTAACTAAATATTGGGTGAAGTGAATATACTTTATGCCCTGCAGGCACATAAAGCAGGTGCTCGGCTTTGTACTGTGAAAGAAAAGTCCATCATGATAAGTCCCCTGGTGTCTTTAGGGGTATCCTTTAAAAATGAGGAGGCCTTCCATTGGTCTCCCAACCCATTAGTCTCAAGTCGACCCTGTATGCATCAGGTCTGGTCGGTTTCATCAATAACAGGCGCTGGGGAGTAGTGGTTGCACTCAGGGGTGATGCCTAATGAACTTACCTTCAAAATTGATTCTGATGGGCAAAAGAAGAAGAGTGCTTCTGTGTATAATTCTTTGAATGATCTGAAATGTTTGCTGACATTATATGTACTGTTTTTTCAATAATGAATAGCAGCATGAGAACGTCTGAGCATTGGTGGTGCATCCTCCTGCAGCTAAATCCGCATTTGTGCCTTCCCTACCTCTGTGTTCTCAGCTGTCTGAATGATTTCATTCTAAAATTGTAAATCATTATAATAGCTTTATTTCTAACTCCCGACCAACTTTCTCCCTGCCCTTACTCTCTGCTAAGAATGCTTCTGATGTAAATAGAGGTCCTATCACTCTGACAGGGCATGCTTCTTTTTAAACTCAACACTATTTCTTTTTGTTCTCCTTTGACCTGTGTCTGGCCAAAGCTGACATAACAAATTGGGCCAGAGACGGTTCTATCCTCTTCCATTGCTGCTATTCAGACCACTCTTTGTAATCGTTCTCTTTTATCAGGGCATGTCCCAGCGGTCATGATATGTAACTTAGGGCCAGATGTAGGAAGGAAAGAATTTGCGAGTCGGAAATTGCGAGTCATTGCGACTCGCAATTTCCGACTCGCAAAATGGGATCCAACAAAAAAAGCAACATCAATTTGCGACTTGCAAATGATGTTGCACCGCAAATTGCGAGTCCGCTGTTAGCGAGGTCGCTTTTTGCGACCTCGCTTAAAACGAACTCGCAATTTGCGAGTCGGGTGTCTCAAATTGCGACTGTGCCGCAAATTGCATGCAGGTGCAGCAAGACAGTTGGAAAAACGCTTCCTGGCTCTTGCTGATGACATCAGAGCCAGGAAGACTTCAAATACACCTGGGAGGAGGGAGGACCACACCCTTTTCAAACTGCTGAGCAACTACCTGGAGGAACAGCTGCAACCATGGAAGACACAGGCAGTGCAGGAAGGAAGAGGACATTGAAATTCTCTGAGAAGGAACTTGAGGTGCTGACAGAGGAATGCTGCCAGCACCATGACCAGCTCTTTGGAAAGGCATCCCTGAGTGTCCCAGACACTGAAAAGAGGAGGATCTGTCAGGAAATCCAGGAGAGGATCAATGCCATAGGGGTGAGCCACAGAAGCATCGAAGAAATTAAAAAACGGCGGTATGACCTACGCTCCAGGACAAAGGAGAGGGTGGCAGTGTGCCTCAGGGAGATGAGGGGCACAGGAGGAGGCCCATCCACCATCCCACCACCCACAGCCATGGAGGAACTGGTTGAGCAGACCCTGGAGCCTGAGGCAGTGTCATGAATGGGAGCACTAGACACGTCAGCGCAAGGGACATCAAAAAGTGAGTACCATGAAACATGCATGTACACCTATAAATGCCATACCCGCAATCACCCAGTACACAGCACCATGCACAACCAGACTAGCTCCATTCCAGACTAGCAACCACCTGAATGGTGCATTATGGGCAATGTAGTACAGTAGGCAGCATCTAGGCAAATGTTTATTAGGAGGCATACAACAGATGTTAGATACTGACAGTATGTTCCCTATGTCCCACAGGTCTCCCACAAGACACCCCCACCAGCCACACCATCCGTGGTGAAGACAGCAGGCCACAGGCAGGGCAGGAGGCTGCAGCAGCCAATACAGGGCCCAACACCACACCACCACAGTTCCCTCCAGATGAAGAAGTGGACATGGAGGAAAGAGGCACAACACCTGGTCCCAGCCACACTGTGAGACAGCAAGAGCCAGAAGCACCACTGCGTCGCAGACGCAGAGTCCAGGTCCAGGCAGTGGCCCAGGAGGATCTAGGGGAGGCATCCATGTCTGCAGTTGAGGCATCCCTCCTATCTGGTCAGCGCCTGCAAACAAGGCAATTGAGGATTATTTCTGGGGCAATGCAGAGGATGGAAAACAATTATACTCATGGCCTGGCAGAAGTGAACACACAGTTCACAAGACTGAATGACAATGTCAGTGACCTAGCACTATCAATACGCCAACTGGTGACGGAACTGGTGGCCGAGAGACAAAGTGCAAGGCGCCGTGAGCGCCAACTAGTGCAGAGATTTGAGCGCATGGCAGCATCCATTGTCCGTCTTGCAGTGAACACCACAGGCCTGTCACAACGGACCGTGAGCCTGCAGGTGGACCTGGGCCACTTTGCAGGATATGTGGCGCGGGGACTGGGCTGCATTAGCCACGCTGTGGACATGTTGGGGGCCAGGCAGGTGGCAAGGGGCACGGCTGAGACCCCTCAGGACAATGAGGAGGTGTCCACCATCAGCAGTGCATCTGCCACAGACACACGTGTACTGCGGAGTGACAGTGCACGTCAGGGGTCTGCTGACCCACCTGGCACGAGCCATGCTGGCGTACCAGGAGGAGGTGTTAGGCCCAAACATTGCAGGACTCATGAGGCACATGTAGTTAATGTGTCCTCATTGAGGGTGGACATGTGCAGCCCCTTACCAACAGTTCTGTTCTTTAGTTATTAGGTTCACTTATTAAAATGTTTTGTTTGATCCACTTCACAACTGGGCTCTTTGTGGGTGACATTGGCGATGTGGTAGCTCTTGCTCATCATCCTCCGAATCTGTGTCTTCAGGGGTGAGATGTAGCCCACGTCTGGTGGCAATGTTGTGCAGTATAGCGCATGTGCCAACTATCTTGAAAGCTGTCATTGGGGCATTGAGCGCACCTCCACTTCTGTGGAGGCATCGGAATCTTGCCTTTAACAGTCCAAACGTCCTCTCTATGACATTTCTGGTCCGCCTATGTGCACTGTTATATCGCCTCTCATTCTCATTGCTGGGTGTTAGGGACGGGATAAGTATCCATGGTCGTAGCGCATATGCACTGTAACCTGTTTGGCAAAAATTAACAATGTTAGCAGGGCATGGATGGTTTCTACAGTGACCTGTGTGTATGGCTTCAGGGTGTCTGCAGCAATACCTAATAGATATCCGTCTCCAAACTCCCCACGTTCTAGGCGTTGGTGTATCCTACTGTGCCTGAAAATGTAAGAGTCATGTGTACTTCCTGGAAATTTGGCTACCATGTCAGTGATTACATGATGGGCGTCACATACCACCTGGATGTTCAGTGAGTGGGTACACTTCCGACTGCAGAACAGATATTCCAGATTTGCAGGAGGGCATATTTGTATATGTGTCCCGTCTACACACCCTATTACATGTGGGAAGTTGGCAATTCTGTAGAATTCCAACTTGGTGCTGTTAATTTCTGCCTCATTCCTGGGTAGGTATATGTATCTGGACATGTGTGTGAGTATGGCATCTAGGAAACATCTGAAGAACCGTGAGAGTGCACTTTGGGATACCCCACCTGCCACTGCAATCACCCCCTGATAGCTACCAGAGGCCAAGAGGTGCAGTGAGCACAGCACCTGCACATGTGTGGGGATGGCGCTGCCGCGCAGAGTCTGACGTTGAAGCTGCGGATTGAGTAGATCAATTAATTCTAATATTGCTGCACTGCTGAGTCTGTATTTGTCATAAATCTCCTCCTCAGTTTGTTGGAAAAGTGTCTGCCTGGTTCTGTATATCATCTCCTGTCTCTGGCTCCTCCTCCTCCTCTGCTGGACGGCGTGGACTCTCCTCCTCCTTGCTATCACATATATTTCAGCCACTTTGAGTAACCCAGATGCCTTCTGGGTCTCCTTTTATACTTTGGTTATGGTTACCACCTGCTCTGACTTAGTGGTAATTTGGGTGTGCAAAATGGGCTTTTTGCGACTAGTCGCAATTTGCGACTGGCTTTTTCATATGGTTTGCGACTCGCAAATTGCGTCTTCCTATTTGCGGGTCGCACAATGGGGTTGCAATTTTTGCGAGTCGGTAATGGCTCGCATCGCAATTTGCACTACGGAAGTGGGATTTTTGCATCCCATTTCCGATTTTGCGGGGTTGCAAATTGCGATTCGGGCCATTTGCGACTCGCAAATTTTTGCCACATCTGGCCCTTAATTATTCCTCTTTTAAAGAAACCGTCAGGGGACAGCAACATTCCTGTTACCTATGGGACATTTTGCTTGTACTGCTCCCTGCTAAGATCACAGGAAGTTTGGTAAACCAACAGCTCTCCTCATACAGAGAAGCTAAGAAGGCCCTCAACTTTCAGTAATTGGGATTCCGCCCTCAATTTGGCACAGACACTGTATAAATATCAGCCCACAATGGCATTTGCATGATATAGGATTCTGTGGGAGCATACATTCTGATTCTTTACACCTTTTGGATGCTTTAAACATGCTTTCCCTTAACATCCTACTCACATGAATGACAAGCATTGGTGTTGCTAGCAATCCTTTGACTTGGTTTTCCTCCTTCCTCGTCAATCACCTTCAGGCTGCAACCAGTGCATCTCTTTCTTCCTCATTTAAAGAGGTTCAGTGTGGTGTACCTCATTGGTCCTTTCTTAGTCCTACCCTTTGTAGTATTTATATTTCTCCTCTTTTTGCTCCTATCCAGTAGTATGATGTGAGGTGTTACACCCATGCCAACAACACTCAGGTAATCTGACGCTTGGCTCTCTTCTTTCTTCCCTACAGGTTCAGTTCAAAACCTGTTTGTGTGTGATGGACAAGTGAAAGGCCTACAGCTCGTTCCACCTAAATCCTTTCCTCTGTTGCCTAAATATTCAGAGGAAACTGTAGCACAAGCTGTTACTATATTGAGCCTTGATTACTACAATTCACTCTATGTTGGTCTTCCTGCATACCTTGTAGCCTGGCTTCAGCATATTTTCTACACTGCTGCTGGGCTAGCACTAGGCCTGAAAAATATTCCAGAATTTACTCTCAATCTTAAATGTTTACATGGCTTACTGTACAAATGCTGCCTCTTCAAGATTCCTTACCTTTGTCACAGATCCCTCCATTCTACTTCTGGGAATTCAGCCCATATTCAGCTGGCCCCTAAATTGTAGGAAAATTCGGACACCATGCCTTTTCAGTCTTCACATCCAAATCTTGGTAGTCACTTCTTTTTAGACCAATTGTCTGATCAAATTATGTTAAGTCGTTAAAACTGATCCCATCTCTACTTAAATTGCAGAGTAGTTTGTTAGCAGTCAGTTTCACCAGTATTACAAGGACATCAGATCGCTGGGTGTTTATGTGGTCAATAAAATTGCAATCAGTCAATAAATCACTCTGTCAGTAGGGTTATCCTTAGCTGATTGTGAGCATCTCTTTGTTTACATAGAGTGGTGCAGGAGCGCGGAGAGTTCTAAATTTTTTTTTAAATGCTGCCCCTCTTGGCCTTTGGAGGTGAATCTTGGGAACGTGTATAGGTTTAAGTAAGCTCCTATTATTAATTATTTCAATTAGTAATCACACATTCAGATTTTTACCTCAAGTTAGAGTAAATAATGAAAGCTGATTTTAGTTTTTAAAGTTTATTTATTTTCTTATCAAGTTTCTCAAGCTTCGTTAGTCAATCAAACATACAGATTATTGCATGAAGCAAGTCCCAAATCTGCCCCTATTCTAAATTAATAAAAGAGAATAAACTTTCTAGAGAGCGTTTAATCTGTAAAGTTATCAGCACTTATGAAGAATACTGTAACAGAAATGCTCTAGGCAGAAAGCAGTTGAATGTATCAAGAACTCAATTTGTCCGAGGCTGAAAGAGAGAAAAATAGCAAGTCTTCAGCCAGTCATTTCTATCTGTCTGAATGTCCGCCACTCCCTTTCCCTTTCCCTGGGACACATGTTATACATATTAATGAACATTTACAAACTAACAATTCATGTATTACAAACATCAGCTCATGTCCAATCATCTGTTGAGTATGCTCACCTGTATGAGTCGTCTTCAGCTTGAGATAGCAGGCAAACAATAATTTCATATTAAAGTTTCACAATGACTACTCTGGCAACATTGGTGTGTTTCTCACATGCTTGCACTCTCTGGAAAACAAGACACTTGTATGAATTTCTAATACATTCCAAATGCATCACTTCCCTTCCCATACATATCCACACTATAAGCTTATTCATAAAGAAGTAACATTTTTAAATTTAGCAATGTTTTACATTCCTAAGCGAGTTAGTTTTGATAGAAAAGAAGTAAATAATATAGATTTCATTGCTTAAGCGGGAAATAAACATTATGCAAAGGCCATGCTAAGGTTATGATAGAAACATTTCTATTCAGTTGAAGCATGTTGGAATTTGTTAACGTTAGCAATTTAAGCGAATCAGGCCATGCACGGGTCGTGCAAAGTTTAGAAAAAGAAATGCACTTTAAAAAATGTGGCTTCTAGTTAGGCCTACTGTTTACCTATGTGGGTTATTCATTAATTGAATCTAATTTTAATTAATCACCGCATCAGTGTCATTTGCAAGAAGGAGGATGGGTGGTGTATACTGGCCACAAAAACAAGAAGAACAGTCTTGCCCACTACTTTCTTCTCTCCTATTCCTTTGTGTCCAGTACCTATCTGGGGCAATAGACAAGGTTTCCCAAGAGACCAGACCTGTGGAGGCAGCTTTACAAAGTTAGTGATCAAAATATTGATTTCTCAGACGATTGCAGGGAAAACCCTAACTAGAAGCGACCGTAGGTAGGGAAACTGTGCCCCTGCCTAATTGGTTGAATTTACAAACTCTGGTGATGCATTGAACTTGATTCGGTGTTGGCTGCTGCCTGACTGGAAATGTTACCTGGAACTTCCCTGGAGCCATTGCACACTCTCTTTGGCACAGACTTGTGTGAGCCCTACTGTGGGTGCTTTCAGTATGTGGAGATGATAGTAGACCATTTCCCCCTCTCTGTCGACAAACCTGAAGGCTCTTCTTGCCCACTCTGTTGATGCAACAGGTCCTGCCTCAGTGGAGGCCCCCAGCCATCTGAAAGAATTAACTGACACACGTACAGTGCCTCAAAAGCCTCTCTAACACTCACCAGAGATAAGAGGAGGGTTGCCTCAAGAATCTACTGCTATAAGAGCTGAGTTGTGACTCTTTCTATTGAGCACACACAATTCCTGCACAACCTTTGATTGGTTTTATTGTATTGCGGCCCTATTTATTATGTGCAGAGGGGCAGGACACAATAGGCATGAGTAATCCAGTGTGTACTCTTTGATTTCCTGAGGTCTCACGCACCAGGCCCTTAAGCAAACATGTGGTCTGCTCTTTCTTCATCACAAAGTGTGTCCTTGGATGTGAGGCTATTGCCTCAGAGCCAATAGGTCCTTAAGGTTGTGAGATATCCTAATTTCGAGTGGCTATTTGCCAATAATCCTAAATTTGGAGTCAAGCAGTTTTCCCTGCTTCCCGAACATCACAACATTCTTTACCTTTTTTTAACTCTCTCTTTTGATTTGTATGTTTTTATGTTTGGCTTTAAATTTTACTGTATTTATTGCAATCACTTGATATATATTTAATGTGTTGTTGTAAAAACAAAAAAACAATCTATCTGTTGAATTACATCTGTATTGCCTTTGCAATAATTGTGTTGCGGAAAAGGCTGACATTCACAGTGCATTCACAATTCTCCTCGCGTTTCATTAGGTGCATTAAGGATAAGGAAGTGGTTTTGTATTATTGAAACAGTAGGCGTTCCTGTGTCTTCATCTTGAAGCAGCTGATGATAGCAGCATATTTTGCTGCAGAAGCTTTACAATGGAACACATTCTATTTGCCATTTTTCACGTTTCGCAAACAATAAGCTTAACTAGGAGCAAATCAATGTGCTAAGAAGGGGAGAAATGTGAAACTGGTGTGGTAATCAAGGATTTTTTAGGAGATCACCTAATCTTGTCACGGGAAGGTCACAGAAGGAGGTCTTGTTTGTGTAGCTCTGTGGTGTAAGGAAACCGAAGGTGGCCCCCCCTGCAAAGTACCGGTAGGGGGCCCCTCCCCCTGAACCCAATCAGGGCCTCACGCCCGTACATAGTGTACTGTGCTGAGAGGACCCCTGGAGCTCGGGATCCCAAGTTGTAAAGGTGCCTCTGCTGTCCCTGTATTGCAGAAACACTCCTCCCTCCCCACACAGAGCCCTCACATGGCACATTGCCTAAGTGTCACTGCACCGCAGGCAGCTATGTTGTTGGGGTTTTCCCTCAACAAAGTTTGCAGAGGAGCCCCATGTTACACGACTGAATGTATCTATGATGTTCATCTGGTAAACACAAAAAAACTGAAAAAGGCAATGCAGAGCTGTATTGAGAACAGTGGCGACTATAGATATATAGGGAAATCATATATATAAATTACCCAGTGGCAGTCTACTGGGGAGTTATAATTAGAATTGTGTTTCCATAAGAAATGTGTTTTTGTGTTACTAATAACTTTGGCACCATTTGACAAATCTCCCCAAAAGTTTCCAAAACAGTGCTCTTTTTTGCCTAGTTTGTGCATGGAAAGTTTCGGGGTAATTAGTCAAGCCAGGGCAGAGAAAGCAGGGGGAGCCCAAAAGCAAATGTCCTCATGCATTTTTCCATACACTTCTTTTTACAGCTCTATTGCAAAAACTGCTGAACGGAATTACACAAAATTTGGCAGAAATTACATCTTGGTCTGCAGATTGTGCATTTTTTTGATTTGATGTAAATCTGTTCCGTAGGTTTTGACAAATTAAGGTTAAAAAATAAATGTATATCTGGTCAGTTGGGACAGAGGGAATCTTGCAAGAGCCCCTTGAATCTAGTTTAAAAAATAGAGCTTTCTGATAGGCCCAGGGAGCCTTTGTTGCCTTGGGGGAATCAGACTCCAGTGGGATCCACTGCTTTGATTGGCTACAAGCAATATTTTTTTCATCATCGTTATTACAGGATGTGGATTCAGGGACTTAGGGCCAGATGTAGCAAACGTTTTGCGACTCGCAAACGGCAAAATTTGCCGTTTGCGAGTCGCAAAACGCGTATCCCAATGCAGAAATGCATTTTGCGAGTCGTTACCGACTCGCAAAATGCATTTCAGACTCGCAAATAGGAAGGGGTGTTCCCTTCCTATTTGCGAGTCGCATTGGGATGCAATACCATTTGCGACCGCATATGCGGTCGCAAATGGCATCGCAGTTACCACCCACTTCAAGTGGATGGTAACCCAATCGCAAATTGGAAGGGGTCCCCATGGGACCCCTTCCAGTTTGTGACTGGAGCCCAAAATATTTTTTCAGGGCAGGGAGTGGTCCAAGGGACCACTCCCTGCCCTGAAAAAAACCGAAACTAAAGGTTTCGTTTTTTTTTTAAGTGCAGCTCGTTTTCCCTTAGGGAAAACTGGCTACACTTCAAAAAAAAAAAACTGCTTTATTTAAAAGCAGGTCGCTAACATGGAGGTCTGCTGACGTCAGCAGGCCTCCATGTTAGCGAGTGCTTATACTCGCAATGGGGCCGCAATTTGCGACCCACCTCATGAATATTCATGAGGTGGGTCATTGCGACCCCATTGAGAGTTGCAGTCGGTGTCTGAGACACCGTACTGCATAGCAATTTGCGACTTGCAAATTGCGAGTCGCAGGGACTCGCAATTTGCAAGTCGCAAATTGCTTTTTTCCTACATCTGGCCCTTAGTCCCCTGTCCTGAAGTTTTAAAAAGATTAAATAAATAAAAGGGGGCAGGTTAGGGATACCCTGCCCCTTCAGGCCCTGTGGAGGGATCCCAGAGAAAACCACCCCACCGGGTCCAAAATAAAAAAAATCTGCAATTTTTGTTGCAATCCTGCCATTGTTTAAAAAAAACATATATGGGGAGGGGGCGTGAGTAGGGTCACGTTTCCTAAGGCCATTTTGGGCCCTCAGTCCCCATCCCCAGGGTTGGGTATGTCAATTAAGAGGAGGGGGGCACATGGCCACACCCCTCAAGCCTGAATAGACCTTGGGGGCCCCATTCCCTCATGGTAAAATTAATAAAAATGGGAGGGAGCCACATGGGACCTTTAAAGGTACTGTGGACCCCATTACTGGCCCTCTCTGAGACTTTAAAGGCCCCAGGGACCCGATCCCTCCGAAGCAGCTCTCAGTGACTGTGTCCTGGGGAGTCCACTCCCGGGACACAGTAGTTCCCCTGCCAGCACTAGGAAAAATGCCAGCTCCCACATCATGCTGAAGCCGACTGGGGCTGCTGGGCCCTGGTGGCCCTTTCGCAGCCTCCAATGAGGTGGCTGGTGGGTGTCCTGGGTGGGCACCCTCCTATAATTTAGATATGTCCCAGGGCAAGGGGTCCCTGGGAACTAATAAGACTCGAGAATCTGTATTTGGCCATGGGGATGGGGTGTATTTAGCCTTGGGAAGCGAAGGTGCACATCCCCTCACCTTAAAACCTTAAAATTTGGCCCCGGACGATGGGTCCCCTGGGACCCATGAAGTCTTGGGGAGGGCCCCCTGGTCCTACTTACCTTTTTATTAGAATTTGGCCTGGGGATGGGATCCTCAGGGCCAATTAAGGAGATGGGCTGCAGGCCTCCTCTTTTATATTTATATGTTTTGGCTCTTGGGGATGGCATCCCTGTGGCCCGAGGGCCAACCCTACGCTGCACATGCTAAATGGTGCATGGCATGGGGTTGGTAGCCTGCTGGGGGTTGGCCACAGGGCCTTACAGCAGGCCACGCCATAAGGCCAACTCCCTGCTGTGCACAGCCAAAGGCCGTCCGCAGTGGGGGGTTGGCTGCTTGTGGAGAGTTGGATGCAAGGCCAGACTGCAAGCCAGAACCTGAGGCCAACCCCACACCACACACAACACAAACCCATGTGTGGCCGTGGTTGGTTGCCTCTGGGTGGCTGCCTGCATGAAGTTGAACACAGGGCCTGGCTGCAAGCCAGACCCAGCAGCCAAACCTTGACACACACAGTGAAAGGCCTCATGCATTGGTTAGCTGCCTCCGGGTGGTTTGGTCACAGGGTCTGGCCGGTGGTTACAGTATGGGGCTGGCTGCCTGCGTGGGGTTTGAAAGGGGCCTGGTCGCATCACTGGTAATTACCCCACCTATTACATCACTCATGGCATCTTCTACAACATAATTGATACATTTCCATTCTGAAAATGCCACTTTTAGAAATTTGGCCTTTTTTGCCTTAACCATTTGGTGCCTGGGGCTTTTCTCTGGTCACATCACTGGGTGTAGTTAGCAACTGGACTTTGTGTATTCCCCCAGACAGCCACATTCAATTGGTGCTTAGGTGTGACTTGATGGGCCATCCTGGGTGGGATAGAAGGGAGGAGCTGGATCCACTCTCACTTATACCTGAATAGGCTGTGTCCTGTCCCCTCACAAAGGGCTGCACACCCCCTGTACTTAGGCTGGAGCCTAGGCACAGAGGTCAGAACAACTCTGCCCCTCAAAGACATTTCTTTGAAGTCTCCCCCACTTCAAAGACACCACTGGCTATAAGAACTAGACCTCAGACACCACCACCTCAGTACACTTCTGGACCTGTGGATACTCTTCCAGGAAGCAGGACTGCTGTGCTGCTACAAGGACTGCCACTCTACTGGTCTGTGGCCCTGAAAGACTTCTGTTCTGAAGGACTGCTGCCCTGCTGTGCTGACCTGATGCCTGCTACCCTCTTGCCTGGGTGAGAAGGACTGGACCTCCATCTCTTGAACCCAGAACCCAGAGTGACTCCAAGACTTAGTTGGCTGGCCTCCTGATCAGAAGCCTCAGGGACATAACAGTCTTCCAACAACATTGAACCCCATGCCTGGACATCTGTGAGTGCTGTCCTCCCAAATGGTGTCACCCCGGTCCTGGACCCTTAGAAGTGGGCCTGAAAGTGCTTCTGTCAAGCCCAGCTTTAATCCTCCATGGGAACAAATGCAGAGTGATGCAAAGCCCCGCTAAGCATCACCACAGAGCTGCCAGCCTCACTGGAATCAATGCAGAGTGGTGCGAAGTCCCTCAAAGTCTTGCCACACAGCTGCCAGCTCATTTGAACCACAGCAAAGCGAAGCCAAGCCCTGCAACGCCTCGCCGCTCAGCTCCCAAGGACTGAAGCAAATTGACACCAAGACCTGCAAAGTCATGCTGCACAGCTCCCCAATACTGAAGCAAAGGGACACCAAGCCCTGCAAAGTCTCAATGCACAGCTCCCAGGACCGAAGCAAAGTGACACCAAAGCCTTGCTGCTCAGAGTCTCGGAACTGACAACGCAAAGCCTCGGAAAGCAAGACAGCACAGATAGTGCACCAGGATTTAAGGTTCTGTGTCAGTGGTCCCAAGTGGGTCAGCCTGAACTTGTCACTTTGTTGTGGTCTGGCGCAACCAGATAACGTCAATTAGCACGTTGCACTTTTAGGCACTATTTCCTCCTAATTTTTTTAATTGCATATCTCAGGATCGACTGATTGGATTGTTGTCATGTGGGCTATGTTTGATTTATTAAAATCTACTCTATTTTTGTAAACTCTGTTGTGAGCTCATTTTGTGCGTGATTTCACAGTTTGAAGTGTGGCACAATTACTTTACATATTGCCTCTAAGCTAAGCCTGACTGCTCTGTGCCAAGCTACCAGGCTCTGATCATAGGTTAATTTGGGGTTTGTTTGTGTCATATCCTGACAAGGATTGTGGTGGTGTGCAGAATCCCCTCCAAACTGGTTGAAGCCACAGGAGAGGAGGATGAGACGGAGTGGCCTGAGGAGGACCCTTCTGAGGAGCCACCTACAGTGGAAGGGGAGGATGTGATCCCTGAATTGGAACCTCTTGCCAGGGCAGGGATCAGTTACTCTTCCTGGTGCTTTTACCAGAGGAAATGGCAGAGAGGAGGGAGGAGAGGGAATTCAAGCTGCAAATGGCTAAATTAAAGGTGGAAGCAGAGGAAAACAAGCATTTGCAATGCAATGGGTCTCGTGTTTGCTTGAGTTAGAGCTATTAGCGTTGTAAATTCCTGAATGGACTTTTCTTGTCACATAAATTGAAAATGAAAAGTAAAATAGTTGAGATAAGAAAGCCGATTCAAAGTGCCATGGCAGCCATGAGCATGAGCACGAATGAGAGACACACAAAGAAAAAGACCTTTGCTCGCAGTCAAACGTATCAGCAAATGTGCAATTATCCATGTAACAGGGACGATGGCCAAGGCAGTAACAAAACTGCCCCAAAGAGAGACAAACGTAAAGCATTTACCAGTGATAACAAAGGATTTTTGAAAGGCAAGCCCATGAACAAGCGATAGTGATAGGCGTGCGGTGGGTGTGGTTAAAAGCACACATAGACTAAAATACGTCAGAGCACTTTTGCGCTCAACCTAAAAATATTGGGATGAAGTTTAGGGAAGCAGCATCTGTGTTCAATGTGCATTTAGCTCTGCTGTCACAAATTTTATTATTTTTCTGTGTAGAAATGTTTATGAAACACTGTACTGTAAATGCTTATTATATCAGCCCTCTTTAGAGTACCTTTAGTTAGAAAGGAAAGCAGGGACTGAATTTTGCCCTGATACATAGGAATTAGCCTTCAATCTGTCTCTTACCAACGTCATCATCTCCTTTTAGTATCTGCCTTTGAGCTCATGCCTCCACCATTAGAGATGTCTCCTCCAATTACAGCAGTTCTGGTTTGTTCCAAATTGCTAGCTGTGCCACTATGGGTGTTTTGCTGCTCTCTTTCCGTCAAAATTCCAAAAACTTTTCACCATCCACAAGAAGAACAGGCACTTGGGTGCGTGTAAAGAATCAGTTTAAAGCTTCAGCATCAGTAAGTATGACGTGTTTCGGCAGGACACTTATCTTTGTCACAATACTCAGCGTCATTTTGCAGAGATCTTGGGTAATCATATGTGATTGACAGCATTATAAATAAAGAAAACATCCTCTGGAGTAAATGTATTAAATCCAATTTGAAAACGGGGGCACATAAATCTCTTCATAAATCACAATGTGTTCTTTAGCGCATCAACGTTAATACATTTGTAACAGACAAATTATCAACAGTATATCTGAAAATTACTCAAATAAAAAAGGCATCAAGCCACAGAAAAAAAGCGCCAAATGTAGACACAATGGTGTTGATAGTATCCACTGTCGGCAAAGTCAAAATTCTTGCTAAAGAAGTACACTTGTATTATGCCATAGTGAGCAAAATAGTAGATGATCATGTAAAGAATAATAATATAAACTAAAGTGCTCATTTAAGCCCTGCTCTACATAACGTAGAAAGCTTGAATATAGCGGAGCTCATAGAAGCCGAAATTGCAGAAGCATAGAGAATGTTCCCGCTATGTTGACCATGTTTTACGACTCTTCAATCAAAATCTGCCATCCTATATCAAAGATACCACTGACATTTTAAAAAGGATTCTTTACAGGCAACCAAGTGCCTGTACTTCTTTTGGAAGGAGAGACGTTTTGGGGAATCTTTAGAGATATCTGAATCTCAAGATCTCCAAATTCCTGCATCTTGAACTTACAATTTTACTGATCACTCAAACCGACCACATTATCTATTCCCTGTCACTAAAAACATCAAGTGTCAGTGGTAAAGCACTAAGCAAAAAACGGAACTTTTTCTCTCAAATGGCTGATTTAACCTCCCAGTCATTCCATCCTTAGAGACCCCAACCATTCAGGCTGCCTTCATATTATTTCACACCTTTCAGGTTCTTGCTACTGCTATAGGAACTACCTTTCTCAAATTCATGTCATCGTCCGTTCTTATTCACATTTCAAGCCTCTTTGCCCCATACATAACAGCTCTTCTCATTCCCAAATGTAAACAGCTTCGAAAAGTGTTTCATTTGGCAGTAAAACTTTAGTTTCTCAGACAAGCAGCTGCTAAACCAGAGCCCTCTAGTACCAACCTGCCCCTAGGTCATTAACCCGCTTCACATGAACACCAGCATATTTTAAACTTTTGTTTTTATTTAAGGCATGGGTAAATTAAGTGGTTTGCTCAAAAGTCGGCAGCTCTTTTGACACAAGACCACATCTCTGAAAGAAAAAAACTGCGCGATTGCGCTGCTACAGTTCACTTGTAATGAAACCTATTGGCAAAAGTCCAATTATCTACGTAACAGACAAAAGTCCAATAAAATATGTAACAAGGTCGATGTTATGCAAAGTTCTCGACTTCTGCCAAGCGAGATCGGGCTGCAAACTAAAGATAAAAAGTAGTCCCCAAACCTGACGGAAACAGTGAACCTTGCATTTTTCCAGTACTTGGTCGCTGCGCTCGAGGAAGGATAACCACCAGAAAAGGCATGATGTATGCGTGCCTTCAACTAATGAAAGCAAGCAGGTTTCAATAGGCCAGCCCACGAACCAATGAAAGACAACTGACGTGACGTGAACAGGGCTCCGAGCCCTTTTCTAAATACTAAAGCGTCTCGCAAGCAAAACGCATGCGCAAGCGCATGCGACGCAGGCTCGACCCTAAAAGGAGAGTCTTAGAAGAAAATACAATCTTGCTGGCTCATGAACTGAGTCTGAAAAAGCTGGGCATCAAGGCCAGGCAGGCAGATTGTGGCATTGATGGTGGCAGCATACCCACAGTGTCTGAAGGGGAACAAAAGAGTTCACATTCCCAAGGATCCGTTACTCAGTTATGAGTGGTAGGACGACGTGGACAAACGTTTTTCTACCAGTGATGTAGACCTGATGGTTTGCAAGGTCCCAGAAGTGCATTGGGGTTGTGGTTTGTGGAAGCACGTGCATACTGTGGGGCTGGACATTCTCCTCACTTTAGAGGTGGGGGACTAAAAAGGGTACACTTCAAAGAAGGCCATTTTAATTGCTAAACTTGGGCTGACCCCTGAAAAATACAGCCAAAGATTCAGGAACAGTAAGAAGCTCCCCAAACAGTCTTGTGTAGATTTTGTGGATTAATCTGGCATGGCACTAATTGGTTGGGTGTGGAGCTGCAAAGTTACTGATTACACTGGGCTGTACGATGTAATCATGAGAGAACTCGGTACCTAGTTGACAGCATGCTGACCGACTCCAGGAAACTTGCTGGGTCAGTACCAGAGTGTACAAAAAAAATTCTGGTGGCGGGGGGGAACTCTCTCAAGGGTGGTCAAAGTTCTCAAAAGAAGAAAGGGGGGTTAAAAATAAGGGGTTCTCTCAAGGCACCCAAATGTAGTGGTAAACAGTTCCAGTCTGAACTGAAGAAGAAAGTGCTCTTTGATAAGCAAGCAGAAAGGGAGGTTTGCACCACAATGTACTGAGTGGTACATGTATGGGCATTCCAAAGTAACTTCAAATGCCCCAAGTGGGACCAAAGATGGTGGCCAAACACCTGAGTTGGCGAGTCCAGTGCCCAGGGAGGAAGTAGTCACTGTTAGCTTTGGGGACCAGACAGAGGTGACAATAGTTTCCCTGGGGATGAGGAGTTGGTGCCAAAAGTCCATATGCCTCCCAATACTTTCAAGTACATGCAGTGGGTCACCATCAATGGGCAATGGGAGGAGGCTCTGAGAGATACAGACTACTGTGAAGTGTCATCTGGTGTTCTCAAACCAGCTCTTCCCTAACATATTCCACCAGGTCATAGTCTGACAATCATGATAGCCATCTACCATTGGCTCTGGTTCCCTTTGAGTGGGAGGGGCCAGGTCTCGGTTTCTCTAAAAGTAATAGGAACCCTGCTGTTCCTGTAGAATGTCTGTTGGCAACGATCTGGAGAACACTATCTGGAGGGACGTAGAGCTCAGGTCATCCATGGAGATGTTGAGATTGTCTGAATGGGTCTGTATGACCTCATGGTCCATGGCTGCCCTGAAAGGGAGTCAGCAGCATTTGAAGCCTGGAACAATGGCACAGACAGCCCCCTGAAGTTTCTGTGGTTGATTTGACATTGCAACTGAGGAGTATGCTCCTAGGGCTTGAGCTTGCTGGCTGGCAAGTTGAGGGTGGGCCCACCAGGGAGGAATTATGCAAAGAGCAGAAGGAGTGCCCAATGGCTTGAGACAGCAATCTGATGCCCAGGTAGCAGGTGGCACCTCTGGGGGTCAGCTGATCTATTGGGAGAATTAACTCCCACATAGCAAGCCTAAGGTACATCCTCTGAGGCAGCCCATGTGCTGGTGGCCCTCCCAGTGTTACCGGGCCATCCTACTGGGTTTGGGTCATGATATACCCCTGGCAGGACATCTAGGGTAAGACAAGACTTTTGCCACAGTTGCTACCTATTTCTATTGGCCACAGATTAAGACAACCTCTGATGTATTCAGCATGTTCTGTCCTATCTGCCAGTCCAGTTGGAAGTCATTATGACCTTGACTGTGAGTGTGAAAGGTAATTACCACCAAATTAGACCATGACGGTGATAACTCCCATAGACAGCTAATGTACCACACCAACCTCCAGGGGGAAAACAACACTCACCACGGTGGTAGCCGTCAACAACCAGGCGTAAGACAAAGTACCGCCCACCACATTAAAACACGTCAATCCACCACATTTTCCGGGGTGGTGCCAACGCCATCAAAAGCCTGACAGAAACGCAACACAGAAGAGAAAGGACTCACCATCGGAGACACAGGGAAGAACAACGCCGCTATGGAACCTGAACTGCAAGTCTTTCCGATGCTCTTCTACGTCATGTTCCACCTGGAACACCAATGCCGGCGGAGATGATGACGGTGAGTACAGCCGCCTAGCACACAAGGGAGGGTGGGAGGAATGTACAAATGTACACAAAGGGCCAATGCCCAGTCCAAAGTACTAAGGGCCCACATGGCCACAGGGCACAGTCCAAGGCCCAACTCGAATCCTGACTTCATTCGGATAGAACTCTGCAGGGGCATCAGTTTGCAAGTGGGCAGGCACTCTGGAGGGGGTTCCATTCCCATTTCACAGTGCTGGGGAGTGCAAGGCCACAGTCTCTGGAGTGGGTGTCTTTCACACTGGTTCTGGAGGGGGCTCCATGCCCATTTCTCTTTGCTGGGAGTGCAAGGCCACAGTCTCTCAGGTGGGTGACTTTCCCACTGGTTCTGGAGGGGGCCCTCGTACAGCAGCCCCTGGGGGGTGGCCTACATGGCTTCAGCTGGTGGTGATGGCTGTACTGTGGTGGCAGATGGTAGTGCCTCCTGGGCAGCATTTACTGGGGGTGAGGGATGCATTTCCTTAGCTGGCGGTGGGGGCACTGTGACCACTGGTGGTGGTGGAGGTGTCACTCTAAAACAGAAGAGGGTAACACACGGTTCCAACTAATACTATGGGTTTCTTTCCAATATGTAGTTCAGTCATTGACTGGAAACCAAAATTTTCGAAGCAAGAGCCCTCACTCACCATCCAGTGACATGCTTCATCATAGGGCCAGCTCCTCGTCAGGCCGGCACTGCAATGCCTGACGGGCCCCGCACGGGGGCTCTTTGCCGGAGATCTTTTTAAGAAATGAAAAAGCCGGTCGGAAGTAAGGGTGGATTGGTAAGAAAAAAGGATAAAAAATGCCTAGAGGTGGTCACTAGTATTTTTAATTCTCATGCTACAACCTTTGGCACGGTTAAAAACCAGACACGGGGAGTTCGTGGAATGATGTCCACACCCCCCATATAAGTGTAGGTAGGTATAATAATGGATGATAGGTCTCTTGGAAAAAATAATATACAAGAGACGGAGCACACAGGGTCCCCTGTGTTACTCTATGTAAGTGGTCAACATGTTTCTCGCCTATTATAGATGAGTTATCTAGTGCGATTCATCAGGACCTAGTAACATACATAATCCAATAAATGGTGGAAAGTTCCACAAGGTTGTAAGTTAAGTAACTAAAGAAATGTAGAAAGAAACCACAGTTAGCATAACACAATTCATTTGAGATACATATTCCCCAAAAAATTCTTTTAATGATGAATAATGATATAGTGCACACCCAACACGAAGTGAAAATCACTCTGGTGCTCGGAAAAACAAGAACGCTGTGAAAGGAAGGAAAACAACGAAGCCTATTAGGCAGATATACGTCTCTATTTGCTTACCCTCCAAAAATTCATGATAGGGCCACATCGGGTGGGTTCAGGCTAAAGAAAACAACTCAGTTCTCTATATGTACAAGGGACACAAAAGAAGACTCAATTAAGAGGGATAGTACTAATACAAATAACATCATTTGTAATGCGAGGAGCAATGGATTCGTTCAGAGGTACCTTAATCTAAAAAAACAAATCCCTAAGAAGCGGGACAGGGGATAGGTTATCATCTCACATACAGTGCTCCATCCTGGTAATACCACAGCTAGCGGATCATGTAAATGTCTACTACCTTTAGTATATAGCGTCATGAAAAGACAGAGACTAGCCTATGGACAAAAATAAAGTCGGTTTCAAAAACAGCGGGTCAACTAGCTGTGCGCATAAAAACAGCACCGCGAGTATGGAGAACATGGTGGTCAGCGCAAGTAGATTGATTAGCGTTGTTCTCCCGTGTTGCCAAAGTTATCAAAAAACAACCGGGTTGCCTAGGAATACCGCACCTCGATTGTCGCGTAAGGCATGTTAAAATATAAACAATTAGATAGCGGGAGTTCCGAACGTTGGAAACTCCGCAGTAAACAGCAAAAGCACACGCCGACACTCCGTGCTCGTCAGTAATATGGCCGAGTTACCGGAGTGTCTGCATTATCAGACGAGGTACTTACTTGAAAATAGTACCGAAAATGCCGGATCACCTATGCCAGTACTCTGACAGCCTCTTCTGGAGTTGAGGGCTTCTTCCCCTTCATGGCATGAGGCATGGAATACTTACCCTTCCTGGCAGGGGTTGAGGGCTTCTTCCCTTTCAAAGCTGGTTGTATTTGTTCCTTAGCCTTTGAGGCAGGAGTCGATGGCTTCTTCCCCTTCATACCAGGAGGTGCAGGCTCCTTCCCCTTCATGGCAGGAGGTGTGGGATCCTTCCCCTTCTTGGCTGGTGGAGTTGGATCCTTCACTGACTTGCCACCATAATTAGGTGGTGCCACCACTGTCCGCATGGACTGTGTGGCTGAGGTGCTGGGCTGGATCGTTGGCACCCTGCTCTCACGGGCAGGACAGGGGGAGGGGGAGAGGAGAGGTCAAGTTGGACAAGGAAAAGCTTCTTAGGGATGGTGGGGCGGGAGGAGGGATGGGAGTGAGGTTGAGGGAGTGGTTGGAGGAGGTGTATGTCTGCTAGATTTGGGTGCAGGTGCATGGGCAGTATGCTGATGTGAGGTGGATGGCTGTTGGGTGTGTGAGTGCTTGTGTTTGTGTCCTTGAGGAGGGGGGACAAACAGGGTGGGAGAGGACACAGGGGAAGTGTGCTTGGATGTTGTGGATGTGTCTGCTAGTGAGGTGTGTGTGCTGCTTGGTGTGGTGATGCTGCTGGTGGATGTTGATGCTGTGCATGCAGGTGTGAGCGTGGACGTGACTGGGAGGGAGGGGGAGGAGGAGGAGGGGGAGACAGTGAAGGCAGTGGATGTGGTTTTGTGTGCAACTGTCTGGTGTTTGCGTGAGTGCTTGTGTGTTGAAGTGTGGTGCCTGTGTTTGACTGTGCCAATTTTGGGTGTTGTCTTGTGTGCATGCTCGTCTATATGTGTGCATGGGATGGGGTGGTAGTTGGAGGGGGATGGTAGAAACAGAACCAATGACTGCCATCAGAGAGGAGGCCAGAGCCTGAATCGTTCTCTGTTGGGCTGCCCATCCACTGCGAATGCCCTCCAGGAATGCATTGCATTGCTGCATCTGGGATGCCAGCCCCTGGATGGCATTCACAATGGTTGACTGCCTGACAGAGATGGATCTCAGGAGGTCAATAGCCTCCTCAATCAGGGTAGCAGGGCTCACTGTGGCAGGGCCCGAGGTACTTTGGGTGAAGGAGATGCCCACCCTCCTGGGTGAGTGGGCATGGGCAACTCGCTGAGGGGCTACTGGGAGGGTGGTGCTGGTATGGGGGGTGGATGCTGTACCTGCAGCTAGGGTGGTCACAGAGGTGTCCACCACCACCAGGGAGCTTCCATCGGAGGAGGTATCTGAGTCTGTGTTATCACCTCCTGTCTCTGCCATGGTGCTCTCCTTTCCCTCCATCCCACTGATTCCCTCGGCGTCGGTGTACACTGCCTCCAGGGTCCTGTGGGATGCAGCTCCCTCGGTCGCCGGTGCCCTTGCTCCTTCGCCAGATGATGCTTATGCACACATGGACAGGATGACAGAAGAAAAAAGGGAGGAGAGAGAGGAAGGAAACACTGGGTCACTTACTGCACCACATCACAGTTGGCATACACAGCATCGTCACATACAGGTATCAGGATTGATCACTATGCATTGCACTGCCAGCGATTTGGCTAGATGCCACGGCAAGATGAGGGCCACACACCGCCAACTGCACCCCTCCTGGTACCCACAAAGCACTAACTGAAATGGAATGCTAACAAGCTAGTTTACCTGCATTTGCCATACACCCATTACCCTAGAGTTGACTCACGCTGCATTGTCTAGCCTGGCCCTAGGGGCACCCACTATCTCATATCCACCATCCGGATCCCACCCCACCTACAATTTTTTTTAATAATGCCCACTGTACTCACCCCCTTGTGGCTGCTGTGATTCCCTCAAGTGCCCATCCAGCTCTGGGTAGGCCACTGCCAATATGCGGGCCGTCAGGGAGGTCATGTTCCGACAGGCACCCCTTCCTCGTTGGGAGGCCATGCCCAGCTCAGCCTCCATGGCCTTCCGTGCCCAGCATCTCAGGTTCTCCCACCGTTTCCGACAGTGGGTGCTCCGCCTGCCATGGACACCCGGGATCTGTATGTCCTTGGCAATGGCACGCCACAATCCCTTCTTTTGATTGGCGCTGAACTGCAGAGGTAATACAGCCAGGAGAACACCATTAACCAAATAATCCAGCCTGTCACACATCTGGCCCACCAAGCCCATTTCCATCACCATTGGCACACACATCGCCCGGTGCACACCATGTACACCACCACAAGACATTCCCCCCATGACACGCTGCTTGCACACGCATCTTCATGCATCCTTCCCACATGCATTGTGCCCAAAATGTACTCACCTGTTGGTCTGGAGGCCCATACACCAGTCCGTACTGAGGTAGGACCCCATCCACCAGTCGCTCCAACTCCTCCGAAGTGAAGGCAGGGGCCCATTCCCCGGTCACACAGGCCATGGTAGGTTCCAGACATAAGTCACAGCCGCACTGGCAGTGTAGGTGTTTTCCTGTTGAAGGTCAGGAAACAAGTGAGGAATCAGATAGAAAATGGCAGTCACGTCCGCAGCGGTGTACACCGTCACCGCCGACACAGATCCCCATTGGCCACTGTTCTCCATAGAGCCCCATATTAGCCAATGAGGAAATGCACGGTGGTGCAAGACCGTCTTCCGCCACTTCGCCCAACATCGGAGGCATTACATCACTTCCACCTGTCCCTACATACACACACAGACACACACAAATACGTACAATGTCAGTTTAAACATTTTAAGCAAACATGTAGACTCGCCTCTTGCCTCAAACAAACTGCTTTGCAGAGAAAGGTAGGTGGGCAAATTTGTCTGTTTCCCCCTGTGCTGCCTCTTGGCACATCCAGCAGAGATGCCACCGCAAATGGATCTGGGGCACAGATCACCTGGCCCTACTGAGCAATGCTACTGATTGGGAGTGGAATGGTTGCTGAAGGCCAAAAACAAATTTAATTATTATAGAAAAGTCGTCACCTAGCACCTCCAACAACCTATCGACCCCCAACACCCCCGTCTTCTGAACAGTCAATTTGAAAGGTGAGCAGCATGTCCACCACCTGGAAGTGAGAACAGTACTTCTACTTTTATTTCTTTGTGTATTTTGGAAATAGAAGAAGGACTGCCAAGATATTAAAATGATGAAGAATCACCTCACTGGCTTTATTGGCTGTCCTGTTGGTATGTTCGTTGTTAAAAACAGAATAAGCTGCTGTCTCTTCTGCTCAGAATGGACCAGGACAGTGCAGGAAGAGACAAAGGGTCTTAGACGCATGAACTAAGTGCCATTCATGCCCATCGGCAACCACAATCAAGTCAGTGAGTGATATGACACCTTCTGATATATCTGGAATGAGACACTTGTCTAACCAGACTTAAAAAAAAGGTTCTTTTCTACGGTTTTTTATATGGGCTTGGACCAATACAATAATGATATGCTTTGGCATCTCTTAAGCACTCCATTAAACTGTCAATGTGCAATATTGGATAGGGGTCAAACTGAGATACTTTGGGCCTCATTATGACTTCAGCAGTCCTTTTCCAGGACCGCCGAAGCCGCTGCAGGCAAAATAATGAGGCCTTATATTCGGCTTTCTGAAGACTGCAAATCTACCGATCCCATTGAAATCGGGAATGAGCCCAAGAGAGTGTTCCACGCACTGATGGACTTTGTGAAAACATGGTTAGCGAGCATTGTTTTGATTTTTTCCTCCATTGGGTGGCCCAGACCAGCAGCTCCCTATAGGGGCAGTGACAAACACGAAATCCTTTGTGAATCTTTTTGCAAGGGTGGATGTTCACTCTGCTTGTTTCTGAAAATAGCATAAGATAGTTTTCGTGCCATCTTTCAGAATACACTTTACAGCTTCGACAGGTGAGCTGATTTACACAGTGATTGTTTGGTGAAGGAAGTTGTTCAAGAAGAGATCGTGCATTTTACATTGGATTGTAAGTGCTTGGGATTCCTTGAGGGTTTTACAATGGTCTGGAGTTCTAAGGCTCATTGGTCTGGGGTCTCTTACTGAAGCTCCTGGTCCTTTCAACCATGGTTTTGCCACACGGAAATCCAAACATGGTAAAACCAGTCTTATATTTCTTTACTAAGTAATCCCTGGCCACTCAGAATTTGTTGGAGGGGTTTCCACCAGTCATATTCATCTGGCCAACTCTAATGAAGTCCTGTATGGATCAGTTGTTTTTGCTCCCATTCCTTCTTTAAGATGTCTAAGATATCCTGTGTTTGTCTTCCACATATTAATTCAAATGGTCTCAATCACGGTGATACTTGTGGGGTTTGCATTACAGCTAAGTGTTCCCAGGGCAAAAACTCTTCCATGTTTTTCTTCTCAGAGTCTACCAATTCTTTCAGAAGTTCTCTAAGGTTTATTTTAAAGACTTCTACCAAGTGATATGTTTTAGGTTAATAGACTGCTGATCTGGAAGATTTATTTGTGAGCAGGCATCTCTCTTCTTGCATGAATCTAGCTAAAAAGAAGCCTGTCTCTTATTGAATGATGATCTCTATGGAAACACACAATTGGGCAAACAGGGGCACCAAGCACACAGCAGCTGGCATGAATATGCTCATCCAGCATGGGGCCCTATCTCTCGTTCTGGGTTTCGGATGAACCTTTCTTCTCTGTTCTGAGGGATGAGAAGAGTTTACCAGTTATTCAAATCAATTACAGTGCAACTCAAACAGTCACACATTAAACCTCAAAGTTCAAGTTAAGGTTTCAAAGGACTTTATTACAGACTTGAAGTCAAAATTGCATAACTGAGTCTCAAAACCATAGTATGGATATACAAAATCACTAATGAAGAATTAAGGCGTCACACAACATTAAATCAAAGCAACATATAAAAGACCAAGATTTCAATAGCGACAATGCAGAAAATCAGGAAAAGTACGTGATGTCTGGATTCTAAAATTAAGTTCTCTTCCCTAACTATTGACTCAAGCTCATACACTAGAAAATCCATTTCCAATTGCTTCACATGCACAATTCGCTTCCAACTCTTTCAAATCCTTTGCCAACCCTGATATATTCTGGATATGTTTCTGCAAATCCTTACTTTTATCCAGAATGAAAGTACAACATTGTTGGACCTCAAGCATCTGACAGACTCCACCCTCTTTTGCGAGCAACATGTCTAACGCAAGCAATTTTGTAAAGCCATTGATCTGATCACTATCTTCTCAGAATTTATGATCAGTAACACTCCAGCAGTGCTAGTGGCTAGTTTATCTGCCATAGTAGACAACCTTCTAATCATCAAATCATTCAAAATCACTCACACAGTCCCTATTAAATCACAAAAAATGTCTCCTACCACTTCTCCTGCACTCACACCGTGCTTAGATCTTGAACCATGAGTCCAAACAGGATTGTCAAAATGTTCTACATGATACATTGCTTTGCAGCTGAAAAATTGACGCACCATGTGCATCGTGGCTGGGAAATCTATGCAACACCCGTGTAAGGCTGCCAAAATTGATGCATAACCCACACAGTATGGCTCTTCACCACCGTGCACCAGAATTTCGGGTGCATCATCGCTGGGCATCCAAACCACAGTGGTCCTACGCGGACCTGAGGTTTCCCATCCAGAAATCAATGCATCGCTATTCTGCAGGAGAGAAAAACAATGCATCGCCTACCCGACCGGAGAAGAAACGACACACGGGCTCACTTGCGAGTAAGAAATTGACGCATCGCTGACTTTTCTGATGCACGCTCACCCGTGCTGCTTTATTTTTGATGCAAACCAGGTGCTTTGTGTAAAAACAACGCATCCGTTGATTTCTATGGATTAAGACTCTTTTTAATTTAAAAAGCCATAAATTTGCTTGTGCATGTTGGATTTTTGTAATTTTGGTCTTGTTTGATTTAAATAAATATTGGCTATTTGTTCAACTGGTGTTGTGTCGCTTTTGTAGTGTTTTCACTGTATTGATGGACCCATTTTCAGAATAGCTGAAATCCTCTCTGGTGACACTTTTCTCACTTTTTCCTCAATGTGGTGTCCAAGGTACTGGACCTGTTTTTGACAATATTGAAATTTTTCTGGGGATACTTTATATCCATTCCCAGCCAGGTGGTTCAGTAATGTAATGGTATCATGTTTACAAGCTTCTTGAGTATTCAATGCTACCATGAGATCATTGATATGTTGAATTAAGACTGAATTGCATGGGATGACCAAGGATTCCAAATTGTTTGTTAAAATCCAATTGAAAATTGGTGGTGACTCAGTATACCCTTGTGGAACTCGGCCCAATGACAAAACCCTGTTTCTGAGCCAGAATGCGAAGAGGAATTGACTATCCTCATGCAATGGTATTGAAAAGAAGGCTGGCACAAATCAGTGATAGTGAACCACTCAACCTCACATGGAATCTGAAACAATATTACATCTGGATTCGGTACCACCAGGCAACAAGGGACAACAATATTGTTTATTTTCCTAAGGTCCTGTACAATTCTGTATCTTCCTTTGGGTTTCTGAAGAACCGTTATTGGAGTGTTACAAGGGATTCCCATTATCTCCTTCCGAATTCCCTGCTGTATCATGCACTCGATCACTGGAGTTATTCCAGCAATCGTTTCAGGGGTCAAATTATATGCTGTTTTTTTTGGAAATTCAGCATTTGGTTTAACTGCAATCCAGACAGACTCTACACCTTTTATCAGTCCGATATATATTTTCGTGTGAAATCCACACATTTCAAATTTAACGGTTTCCATCAAATCTGAGGGCAAATCGTCAACTGTCAACAAGGTCAATAAAGTGCAATGTGTTTCACTTTTCGTCAGCTTAAAGACAGCATCCTCATCTTGGGTATGAACTTCTATTCTTGCTGTGGTACAACAGGTTACACAATTTAATTTTGACAGTAAGGGGCATATTTATACTCTAGTTGCGCCAAATTTGCATCAAAAGTTTAGACGCAAATTCGGTGCTAACCCTACACCATATTTATACTTTTCGAGACCCTGGAACAGTACTATACATTTGTGCTGGGTCAAATAGATCACTGGATTCTACCATACAGACTTTGCCAGTTTCTTTCTTTTTCCCTCCCATTCGCTTGCACCATGACTTGTCACAAGGTAACTGGACAAGGGTGGAACGAAGATCTAGACATAGGGGATATGCTCCACGCCCAGTTTATCGACCTTTGGAGACTCCCTTTTTGGACCACAATCGTTTTAACTGTCTGAATGGTCTGGATGGTGTGGACTGACTGCCCCCAAACCCGAACTCAAATCCTGTGACCTCGGATAATGGTCCCAGTAAACTGCCTGATCCGGCTGAACCCACTTCTGAAAATGACCCTGTTAGAGTAATTGGTGTAGTTTCTGGCTTTGGTACTGGCTCTTCCCCCCACACCATCCCTGCAATCTGTTCTGTGGCTTCTCCAGCGCACATGAGACTAATTTGGTGGAATGTGGCTGGTTTAGCCAGCAAACTGGGCACCCAAGATTGGATAACTTACATTGAGTCCGGGGATGTTTGCATGTTCCAAGAGACTTGGGCAAGGGAAGATTACAACCATCAAGGTTACGAGTCATTTTCCATCTCGGCTAGGTGGGAGGGCAAGGGCCGCCCCTCTGGTGGACTCACAACTTGGGTGGCTTCCCACTTAGGATGTCAGGCTTCACGCCTACCGGTGCCATCAGATGATATCCTAGTGGTTTTATTAGCCTGGCCGAACCTAGCGAAACTTGCCCTGATAAATATTTACTCCAGGCCAGTGGGAGCTTCGCGTGAATCCCCCACTATAGAGGAGCTCTCAGTATATTTAGCGGAAATGCCAAGAGATATCCCTTACATAGTGGGAGGGGATTTAAATTCCCATTTCGAGCCGTTGGTCGGTCTCGTAGAGGGATTTCCCATGGAAGAAGAGTTCAGGTGGTCAGTACCCTCTGTTGTAGCACCTTCTCCAAAGGCATGGACGCCTGTGGCTTTGCAGATTACTGCTCTCACCCTAAAGCATGGAATTAGAGCCTGCAATGGACGTATTAAGTCTGATGTACCAAGCAAAACCACGTACAACAGAGTGGGAAGTGAGTCCCGCTTGGACTATGCTCTTGTACAGATAGTGAACTGGTCTTCTATCCTGGACTTTAGGGTGGTGGAGAGACTGGATGGTGACCATAACGCCCTTGAACTCGATCTTAGCCATCCTGGGCCAAAGGCCTCCATAACAACCATGGGGGAGTCCAAACCTGAACTACTATTAGACAATAACAGGAGAAGAATCAGGTGGGATAAACTAGCTACGAGCCAAGTGAAACTTTCAAAGCTCTACGCAGGTTTAATCACCATTTTGGAAAAAGTGGGAGAGCTAGCCAACGATGTGGGCAATATATTCCACCATGAGAAATTATATCAGGCTCATGAGGACCTTATAAAGGGAGCGGCCTCTGAGCCTTTTACCAGGGTCCAGAATCAGAAGAGGATCCAACAACATAACTCCTTATGGTACAATGCAGTCTGCAGGAAGGCAAAGGGAGAACTCCTCAGATGCATCAAGGAGGGAACAGATAGAGAGAAGCTGCGAGAAAGTAGACGGGCTTATAAAAAACTGGTCATCCATGCTAAAACCGAATGGGAGGAGAACCAGTGGGAGGAGCTTACCACTTCCCTCGCAACAAGAGACCACCGAATGTTTTGGAGAGTAGTAAACGGGGGGTCGGGGAACCTCCATTCGGCAATAGAACCAAATATTGCAGCAGGGGTGTGGCAGGCACACTTCCAGTCTCTCTACAGTTCCGAGCAGGGAGAAACTAAGATTGATTTCGGTACTGGACTGGTAGAGTATGGCGGGGATTTGATAACAGTGGGGGAGGTGAAGGTAGCACTAATGGGACTTAAAGCTGGAAAGGCGCCAGGATTGGACGGCCTGCCCGGGGACCTGTTCAAGCAGGAGCCCGGTGTTTGGGCCCCCTATCTGGCTGCAGTGTTTAATGGAGTTTTGTGTGGCATGGAAATTCCGAGTACTTGGCTGGGGGCAGAGGTGGTTCCTATATTTAAAAAGGGCTCGCCCCTGCTCCCAGCCAACTACAGACCAATCAGTCTAATTGACGTGTCACAGAAGCTGTTTGGCAGGATACTGCTGAATCGGCTTCAGGACTGGGTGGAAGAAACGGGTGCCCTCAGTCCGTATCAGGCGGGATTTAGAAAGGGAGTTTCTACAGTGGACCAGGTTTTTCGTCTGAACGTTATCTATTGGAGGGCAGCAATATTGGAAGGGGGTAGTTTATACACTATATTTGTGGACCTGAGGGCTGCGTTCGACCTCGTGCCCAGAGGGAAACTCTGGAGTGTTCTGGCTGAGATGGGGGTCCCCCCAGACATCCTGATAATTTTAAAGAGATTGCACCATAATAACTATGCCCGGGTCAGGTGCGGGAAATACGGGGAATTAACGGACAGATTCCCCGTTGACAGGGGGGTTAGACAGGGCTGTGTATTGGCACCGACCCTGTTCTGCCTCTTCGTCAACGGGGTAATCGCCCATCTCAATGGAACTGAATACACTGATGCCCCAAAATTGAATGGCAGCAGGGTGCCTGCAATTATGTTTGCAGATGACACCCTGCTGCTGTCCAAAACCCCCATGGGGATACAGAGGATCCTTGATTCTTTTGTGGCTTTTTGCACAGATAGGGGGTTAGAAATCAATGCTAACAAAACCAAGTTTATGGTTATGAACCCAACCCCAAGATCACGCCCGAACCCCTTTCTGGGAGCTTCACGTTTAGAGAGAGTCTCCACCTTTGAATATCTAGGTGTAACGTTGAATGAAACCATGTCCTGGGGAACTCACCAGACTAGGGTTAATCTTAAATTAGTGCAGACCACTGGCGGCATTGCTCGGTTGATGAGAAGCTCCACATATCGACCGCTGGGGCCGCTTATCCAGATATACAAGGCACAGGCTAGAGGAGCTCTGCTGTACGGGGCGGAACTGTGGGGTCACACAGCTTCCTGCAGTTTGTCTATAACTGAGAACAACTTCATTAGACAGATAGTAGCACTCCCGTCCAGTACTCCGCTCCTCCCCCTGAGGATGGATCTGGGTCTGAGACCAATAGCAGATGAATTAGGTCTCAGACCCATAGTCTTCAGGCGAAGGCTATGGAGCACCGAAGAACTCTCTTCTTATAGGGCGGAACTGAGGGAGTTTTTAACCCACCCTAAAGCTCTACAGATCCCGTGGATAAAATATATAAAAAAGTCCTGTATGGGATTGGGTCTCCCTAACCTGTGGTCGGATCCAGCTAACGCCTCACTAAGGATCCCACGAAGAGCTTTGGTCAGTGCTTACCACGAGCAGAAATTAGCTATGGCCCTAGACTGCAAGAACGAGGGGTCATTAACATCTGTATTCGCGCAAAGCAAGGACTCATACCGCTTGGAGAGGGTTCTGGATGCTATGTCTCCTGTGCTGGCCAGGAAGCTATTTCTCCAATGGAGATATGGCACATTGCCTCTGCGATCTTACACCTGCTCCTGGTCAACACTGCCATCTACCAAGCTATGTCCGACATGTGTGGGAGCAGAGGAAAGCGATCTGCATGTGGTCTTGTTTTGTCCAACTTACAAGGCCGCCAGGAAATATTGGCTCCTACCACTTATTAGAAACCTTGGTTTTAGGGAGTACCTCCCGGTGTACAGAATTTTAAAAACTGATGTTTCAGGTCCAATTGTGTTTGCACTAGCCAAATTCCTTACCAATGTCTGGCATATTCGTACCCGTATTTTAAAGTTGCAGGCTCCTATCTAATTTTAAGTTTTTATTTTAATTGTATGGTCTTTTATCTGATGTGTTTCCTGTTTACTTTTCCTTGATGGTTTTACATGTTCATATGTGTGTTTTTTGTGTACATCTTTTATGGCCAAATTGGCCGAAATAAAGATTAAAATAGAATATTTATACTTTGACGCCCGACCCCGCGAACGTCAAAATTTCTCCTTGTGCGGCATTTTCTGGATGCGGGAAACCGCCTTGTGTTAATGACATGCAAGGTAGGTGTTCCCGTCCAAAAAGTGACTCTAAGGCCTGTGCACCTTATTTATACTCCTGCGTCATTTTGATGCACAGGAGGGGGCGGGCCTGATGGGCACCGTTTTTTAACGCCTGGGTGAGGGCAGGCGTTAAGTGACCTGTGGGCTCATTTCCATGGTCTCTGACCATGGAAGGAGTCCACAGATGCCCCTCCCTGCCCCCGGGACACACCCTGCCACCCTCGCCCACCTCTGGAGGACACCCATGGATGGGGGGACCCATCCAAAGTAAGTACAGGTATGTAGAGGTAAGTAATTTTTCATTATTTTTTTAAGTGGCATAGGGGGCCTAACTTGGGCCCCCCACATGCCACTGTGAAGTCCCCTGGGCATGGCCATTGGTAAGGGGGGCATGACTCCTGTCTTTGCTAAGACAGGAGTCATTTCAATGGGGGTTGTGCATCAAAAGATGGTGCATGTCCGGTTAGAGCCATGATTTTTTACTCTAACCTGACTTGCACCATTTTTTGACGCACAACCCCATTCTTCCCTACGCCTGTGCTGCCCAGTTTGAGTCTTTTTTTTTTTACTGTAACCAGGCCGCAGCGCCGGCTAACGTTGATCCATAAATAAGCCGCCAGCCTGGCGCGTTGGAATGGCATTAGCCGGCGGTACATTTTTTGACGCAAACCAGTATCGACTGTGATCACATATTATAAACTTGTGCTTGTTTTCAAAATATCCTATTTTTACTGTGACTGGGGCAGTTTCTTGAGCTGTCATTTGTTTATTCTCCACACCAGCAACTTGGCCTGTTTTTCCAGAGAGGGATAGGTTTGGGACTTCTACTGTTCTCAGAGTAGAATGGGTAGCACCTATATCAATCAAGAATGACACTGGACGGCCACCCACTTTACTATCTGTAAATGGTCTGTTCTGGTCTACCTCTAAGGATGCGCCAATTATGTACTCTTCCCCCCCTCTCAGGCATGGTCAGAGCAATTTATTTCACCTGTATCAACGAGAGGGAACAATTGAATCGGATCACTGTCCTGTACCCCATTCACATTCATTCTCATGCCCTGATTTACATTCTAGCGTGATCCAACAGCATTCCTCTGTGGAATCAGGGGTTGGGGAACTTCTATCACCAGTGCTTGGGGTGCATACATTATTTGGCTCCTGGGTTTTTGGCCACCCTGCATCTGGTTAGGATTGTTATTCTGAGTAGGCACAAGTCCAGTATCTTGAACCTGATTAGCCAGATTTAAATGACATTCCCGCTTCCATTGTCCTGTCTTGTTGCAAATGTGACAAGGAATTGATCTTTTTAGACTATTTACATCCATTTCTGTATTAGAGTCTATCAGGATTCCTCAACCTTTACCTTGTATTGGCTTCTGTGGCTGTTGATATACACCTTGCATTGTTTACAGCTATGGGAATCTGCCCTTTGAGCTACTTTCATTTGCGCAAGCATAAACTTTTCCTTCAACTTTTTCTTCTTCATCACTATTTCATCATGGCAATATTTAGCATAACACAAAATTGTATCAATAAACTTATTCTTCCAACAGATCAAATGCTCTGAATCATTAGACTTATTTCTGGCCTCACTCCTGTCACAAACCTCGACACAAAATGTCCCATATCCTTGCCTTTAAAGTCTCCATACCACTATACTGTTTGAATGCCTGTAACAGCCTTTCATATTAAGCATGGATCGACTATTTTTGTTCTTGAATTGTTTTATCAATCTTGACCCAGTCAACATCTTTATTATGCACCCTCTCTTTTTGGAATGGCATGACCTCCTGATATTTCTTCATCACCAATGGTGAAGGGTCCTTAGTTAATACTTTCTTAGTCGGTTCTGTCTCAGGCCATCATGCAGCTATTTTACAGTCAGTCCACAAATCACTACGATAATATCAAACAATGTATCAAAATCCATCCATAACACCTATGAAATTTTCACAAACCTTTCAACCTGTCAATACCATTCCACTGGGTTCTCTTGTAACTTGGCTTGGGGAAATCATTGGTAAAGAAGGCAAGATCACTTCGTCTCCATGGCACGTGAACCTAACCTCTACCAGGCACGTCTGTCAAGGGGAAGGTTGTAACACCTCCCACTGCTTAATTGGAGGCCATTCACCTGAAGGTGACTTCATCTCTTTCTTTTTTATCCATTTGGTCTCCTACTTATCTAATTCATTCCATTTCATATTGTTCTGGATCAGTTCCTTAGTCTGAGTTTTCAATCCTGGAGTTCTCATATCAGCAATGTCCCTTTTCACTGAAACACACTCAATAACTTCTTTGTAAAACCTCGGTTTTATTTAAGTCTACCTCATATTTTTAAGCCAGTTTTGCAATCTATCATGAACTAGGCCTGCTCGCTTTGTAATGTACCTACACATGAGTGAGAGTCAATCTTCTACTGTCAACTTTGCCACTTTTAAGGTCCTCTCTTTTGGTGTGGAAGGAAGTGTTCCCAGACTTACTTCTGAACTAGTACTCCCTTTAGATTCAGTGTTTCCATAAAAGAACTGTACCTAGTCATCTATCTCTGTTGCACTAATGAATCATGTCACTTTCCAAAGACCATTTACCAAATTAAAAGAAATTCAAAGGTTGTTCCCATGCAGAAGTATTATGCGTGGGTATCTTCTGATAAGTACCTATTGAAATCCATCCTGACATATTCAAAGTTGTATCTGCACCTGTTCCACATAGAGTGCTAGTGGGTAATGGAATTAAAGGAACAAACTCCCTAACACCTGAAATATTTGGAAGCCCGCTCTGCCTTTCAGCATTATTAGGTACAGTCAAATTGCATGTATTTCTACTGCACCCTTCTGTTTTATACTTTGGAACTACTGGGCCTATCGTAAGTGGGTTTGTAAGAGCATCAACATCATTCACTGTAGGATCAACTGGGACACAGTCTTGCAAGCCTTCACTTCTTAACGCACAGGGTACATTAGTGGAAGTAACTCCCACAGGACTAGGGGTCATGTTATTTGAAGCAGTAGCGATGGTAGTCAGATCACTTCCACCAGCAGTCTAACTTCCACTTCCATCCCTAACTTTATTCTATGGAGGTGGATGTTCTGAAAGTATCACATCCAATAGACTATCTCCAGAGCCTTCATTGTTGTCCATACTCATATCATCATGCTCTTTTTGTTTCCTCTCTTTAATTTATTTAGTCGTTTTCCTTTTCCTTTCTCCCTCAACTGCATCTGTTGTCAAAGCTTGATGCAATTTAACTCCTTCTGTCATGTCAGTTCTCCACCTTCTCTGTTCGGCATCCCATCTAGCATCTCCATAAGTACACACAGCTTTCTTTACTCTGCCCTAATATTCTTCCAGTTCTCTCACATGTTCAGCCTTCTCGAGCATTAAGTGCTTCACATTGTGAGAGTCTAGAAGGTGACTTCATTTTGTATAACATTCTCCTTAAATTTTCAATAATCCTCAAGTTAAATATGGCACGTTGTGGAATCTCAATTGACCATACTTCTCTGTGCCATCTTGTACCATTGACCAAGCCAAAAACATGTATGGAGCCCCATATTAATCGCCAAATAATGACCTGGAGTAACTTCTGGAGGCACCACTTCTCCCTGCCTACTGGGAATATGAACATCTCCTCTCAACATAACTCATATAACTTTAAACCATCTCATTTATAAACTTCTCATAATATTTCAATGTGATTAAAAATAATGGCATATCCACAATCCTTTACTCTGACACAACCACCAAGCGCAGTGTGGCACTTTATGAAGTTGCCCACAATAGCAGCACAGTGCTACACCAACCAACCTATACTAGCGCGGCACACTGTGACATAGATATTGCTCCTTTTAGACGTTTCCCAGATTTACAACCTGCATACACACTTGCTCCGAAATATCCCACATACAAAATACAATACAATAACCTTTGCCTGCTTTGTTAATGAATTAATAGCTCAATCACAAAACAAAGTTTTCAATCAAGTCTGATGTGACCTTGATCTGGGGGGTAACATCGAAATCAGTTCCTCTCTACACATTAAGATATATCATACCAATTGTCTCACACACATGCAAAGTAAGTCCCTATTTTAACTGTGCCGTTGACAACGTCTCCCAATGGACACAACCACTCAGTAGACAATATAAAATGATGTCTTCTACACCTTTTAAACTATCTGATCTAAGGCTACATCAGCCCCGATAACCATTTTAATATCTCTGTGAGTCACCACACTCACACAACATACAAACATCTTCGCAAAACACCATCCAATTTTACAATAACTGCAAGCTAAATGCAAAGCATTGTACTCTGCAACTCTATAAATACTCACTCTTCCGCTTCCAGTACAACTCTCTCCCAATCCTCCGCAATTTTGCTGATTCTTCAACTCTGGACATAGACATTAGGATTTGGGCTCTGGGAAGTAATTACTCTAGAGTACGGTTTCAGTTCTTGCTTCACCGGAAAGAGAACAGTCCTCTTCTACCATCTGATCTAGCACAGGGCCCTATATCATCTTCTGGGGGTCTAATGAATCTTTTTTCTCTGTTTTGAGGGGTGAGAAGAGTTTACCAGTTATTCAAATCAATCACAGTGCAATTCAAACAGTCACACATTAAACCTCAAAGTTGAAGTTAAAGTTTCAAAGGGCTTTATTACAGACTCAAAGCCAAAGTTACATAAGTGAGTCTCAAAACCATAGTATAGACATACAAAATCACCAATGTAAAATTAAGGCATTGCACAATATTAAATTAAAGCAACATATCAAAGACCATAACTTCAATAACGACAATACAGAAAATCAGGAAAAGTATGTGATGTCTGCATTCTAAAATGAAGTTCTCTTCCAAAGCCTTCGGTTCTCGATCTTGATACACCCTCGCATTCAGGAATCTCAAAAGCAATAGCTGCCAATTCCAGGATACTCCTTCCATGCTGTAACACTTCTCTCAGGCTCTCTTATCTCTTTTGTGCAACAAGCTCCTCATTAACATCAGCACCTGCAGCTTTGGAAAAACAAGATTTTACTCTGAATATTAAAAAACACAAAAGAATACCTGCACACAAATATATTTTCAGTTCAGTATGCATTAAAAATTATACTTTTCGAATATAAAATGATATAAAGAATAACATTTCTAAAATGCTATAACATAAACATTCTTGCAAATGAGGATTAAAGGTGGCATACGTGGAACATTAGATTCATTGTGCACTTTTACTTATATATTGCAGTGCACTATATTTAACAATTCGTTTTACACATTACAAAAGGAAAATAACCAACCCTTCTTCTTCATGTTTCTAGAGGCATAATGACAATGCCAGGTTATGCTCTTTCAATGCTTTGTAATGCAACTTCCCCCAACATTTTGGCATAGTCTACAATTAACATCATTTATTTCCACTGTATTTAGGATGCTGAAACAGCCCCATTTTTGAGCCACTTCACTTGACCAGTGGTAGTGTTGGAAATGTCCATAAAATCTGGTATCAGTGGAACTGAGCTTAAATTTGGTACAGAATGTTTTGATGTCCTACATATAACTTCTGAATAAGGCAGGTGAAAATAGTTGAATGTGGGGTATGAGATGTTCATCATGTTCTGCTTTTCATATTTTCATTTTGTATTTCAGTCACAAAACTGCAAGTCTCAGATGTCCAAGAAAAAATCTGACTGCATGACCTCTACACTGCTGACTTGAAGCATTCAGAGAGTACTACAGGTGGAGAGGGCAGAGATCCGCTCTGGTAGTCTTCAGCCACTGGTGACGCTCTGCCACTATTTTATGCTTTACATAACATACAACAATCTGCACATTATTATATATATATATATAAATTGTGATATTCATGTTGTTAGCCATAGTTAATGTCAGCCTCAGTTTAAATGACTTACACTTTCCACACCAGTGCCTGGGACAAGTTGACAGTGATATGTAATTCTGCTACAAGATATCTCTTGAAGATCGTGCAGCAGAAAATTTCCATTGTGTGATGGCGGGGAAGATGTTTCACCCCGATATCATGAAATGTTAATTTCTCATTGGGCTCCTCTCCCTGGGAACGTTGGGGAGGGTAGCATTTTGTTGGGAATTGTATGTGTTAACTGTGCATTACTGAGCTAGTTAAATTCAGAGGCCCCTTTCTTCTCTCTCAAGGCTAGACTTTCACCTTTGCTCCTGGTCAAAGATTTATACTCCTTAGCAAATCCATTCTCACTAACCTAACTGAATCTCCATTGATTCTGCCTTCAGAGTCTTTACTTGCTGACACCTTCTGCTTGAAGTCTTTCACATTTCTTTTGATTTATTCTAAATTAGCATATTAGGAATTCTTCCCTTCAAGGGTCACTGAATTTGCTCGATTTGCTCATGACAACTTTAAACAGTTTGGTCTTGTATTTGCTATTTTGAATCACTTTGAATTATACTGACCAATGCCATTATATGATGGCCGTTGACTTATGACTAATTTGGGTGGTTTGAGTTTGTAGCTTTGCTAATCTGCTACTAAACCCTCATGGTTTGCAAAGCTACTACTATCTGTCATCACTGTGGGCCCTAAAGTGCTTTACTGTCATTGTTGTATTGTTGGTTTTTTGTGCCAAGCCTCAGCCCTGGACTAAAGGTCCATCCGCTCAAGTGCAGCTTGTACTGGAGTTTGCACCAACAATCTGCATGATGCAAATCTGCTGCTATACCAAGCAATTGTGGATCATTGGCCTGTTACGGACCTGATGGCCCATGATTTTCTGTGCAAGTACATGAAAAGCTCAAATTGTCAGTGTTTGGCATGAGTGCCTTAAATAGTCTTTTTATTATTTTTTTCTGGTAAATGCAGTTTTGCTGTTGCCCACATAAGTGCAAAGAACAAAGCACAACTGGATGCAGTAGTCACACCTGACCTCGGACAACTTTCGATAGCTGCAGTTGTAGAGGTTAGGGACTTATATTCCCCTGACTGTGTATGGTAGCAAGTGTCTCACAGTGGCCCGGAATGGTGGTCTCCAGTACCAGACAACATGTTTGGGTAGGTGCAGAGTTCTCAAGTTATTCATGAGTATCTTATTCATTTATTGATTTCTTGCACTTACAGCATTCTTTTGTCGTTATACATGTATGACTACAAGATCCATTCCTTAAAGGAATAAAATATTTTTGAATGTGCTTTTTAGGTAGTAGGAAGGTAGGGATCTGCTCTGGAGGCCTCCAGAACCTCGTGTTAGTGATGAGGGTTGAAACCAGTGGTTTTCTAAAGGAGCCAAGCAAATGTTTTGGCGAGAGTATAATCATGCTATTGGGTCTTCTTAGACCATGCAGACTGAACATAAGGGCGTGACCTGCTACTGGGGTCTCTTGCTCCCAGCCATAATTGGTGGGTAGTAGCAGGGGTCTTGTGCTCGGTCTTCCTTGCCAACAGAAAACTGTGAGTCAGATGAAGCAGGAGTAGGGCCAGGGGTGGCAATGACAGGGGGTTTGTGCATGTGGATATTGGAAGATAAGTACTACGTCGCCTTCTATTTCATGTGCTAGAAATAGTGCAAGTTGGGTTAGGCGTCACAGGTCTGCAGCAGACTCTAACCCTCTACGCATTTTGCAGACTGTTTGGGTTAGGACCTGCTATATGGAGTTCTGTCTAGTGTTTTAGAGGGAGGGTTTTTTTCACTGGGTCTCCTATCCCACCACCAATATGGAGTATGAAGGCAGCTGAGCAGAGGCCACCTGTTCACTGTGTTACTTGCAGAGAGGGGAAGAATATAGAGAACTGAGCATGGAAAGTCGATTTGACCAGACATGCAATCTTGTGCATGAGAAAATAGTGGCGGTACACCTATCAAAATAATTCATAGTACCCCCACCCTGGAGAAAAAGGCAAATATATTCTCACATTACTGTCATCTGGGCTAACGGTCTCCAGCTTCCACTCGCTCCCTTCTAGAATTCATCCCTTCTCCGGGATTTGATTCTGAATCTGACTCCTGTAACTCAGAACAAGCTTCTATTGTTTCTGAGTCAGATGTGACTTGCTCTAGACCCTCTTCTCCTTGATTGAGTGCTGTTTCAAGTTCACTTTGGTCCCCGGCAGTTTGGCTGACCTGCTCCAGTTGTCTTTCACACACTACTAGCTCTGTCGGGACAGGCACTGTCACATTGAGGCGACACTTCACCCTGCGAATGTGAGAAGCATGGATTCAGTTAGGGAGACCTTCGCACTTCACAGTGGTTGTTGTCGCCAGGATCACCTGATAAGGCCCACACCAACAAAGACCCAGACACATCTTCCTGATGGCACTGTTCCTGTTGTGGGGAGCCTGTGACTGTTCCAACCTGATGAGACACAGTACACACTTCATCAGCTAGTCCTTTGCAATAGTCTAGGACCATGTCACCAGTTATATTCACAAGTGCATTCACAATAATTGCTGGCAGTCTCATCTCTCTACCATCAGGATTTTGTGGGAGGACAGTTCAGTCTTTCGATCAGGTACACTCTGAAGACTTATCAACACAAGGGGCAATGCATTAGGCCATTTAAAAAATATAAAACACACACCTTTGCAAGTCTCAATTTTAGCTTACCATTCACTTGCTCAACAAGACCCAAAGTCTGTGGTGAATAGGTGCAGTGCAATCTCTGATCCATCTGTAATGCTGCACACAGCAACTTTAGGACCTCATTGTTGAAATTAGTTCCTTGGTCTGATTCCAAAGAGTTTGTTACGCCAACCCTGGGGATCCGTTCTCTCAATAACAACTTAGCTACACTGAGACAATCATTTTGCCTAGTTTGGTATGCTTCAAAACAACAGGAAAAGATTCATACAAATACCAAAACATACCTCAATCTATTGCACACAGGTATCTCAATAAAATCCATCTGAATTTGGTTAAAATGTCCTCTTGAACTTCCTATGTGGCTCATTGTAACTGTAGTCCTCTTCCCAACATATATCTACAACACACCTGTGGACCAATGCTTCAGCCATCATTCTGAATTTAGGATCGAACCAAGTTTGTCTGAACAACCTTACCATTGTGTCCCTACCAATGTGAGCAGGGCAATGAAAATGAGGAGCCATAGGGGGTAACAAGCTATTTGACAACACTTGCCTTCCGTTCGTGGATCTTTTTGTCCCATGGTATCGGATCGGGCACATCTCTGTGCGTCAGCCTCTTTTAAGGCTTAGCCACTAGGGAAAAGTTGGGTATCCACTGTGTACAGTAGTCCACCATTCCCAAGAACATCCTGACTTCTCTTTGTGTAGCTGGTGGACCCATTTTCAGTATAGCTGAAATCCTCTCTTGCAACACCTTTCTCTCTCCTTTCTCAATTTGATGTCGAAGGTATTGAACCTGTTTTTGAGAATACTGCAATTTTCCAGGGGACACGTTATCTCCATTCTTAGCCAGGTGGTTCAACAATGCAATAGTATCCTGTTTGCATGCTTCCTGAGTATTTAACGCCACCATAAGATCATCAATGTACTGAATCAAAACCGAGTTGCAAGGCATAATCACAGATTCCAAATTTTTCTTTAGAATCTGATTAAAGATCAATGGAGTCTCAGTATACACTTGGGGAACATGACTGTGACAGGGTAAGAGTAATGAAGGCGAATAGGCGATATGGTGGTTTGTGATTTCTGTGGTATAAATATAGTTCAGGGTTTGTTATACAAGTATTTCTTCTTCTTTCTTTTCTCTCTCTCGCTTCCCTCACACAAATTTCACCCTCTTGATTTCGGTCTTTCTTCTTTTCCAGGTGGGAAGTCAGGAGGCGCATTGGAGGAAAGAAGAACATATAAAGGTGGTTTAGGAGGTAGGTATTAGCGGTATTACCCTCTCTCTCCCTCTTTCCCTCTCCTTGCTGTCTTGTCTGCCCCTTTTCTTCCTGCCTTCGGACCTTTTCTCTTCTCTTTCTTTGGTTTTCTGTTTTCCCTTTCTGTTCTTGGCTGGGTAAAGTCCTCTCTTGTTTGTCCTTTTCTCTTCTTTCTGTTTTCCTGTCTTTTTTCCTCTCTTTCTGTGGTGCAAGGATGTCTGGATATCTTCTACCTCTTCTCTCTTGTTTTCCTGGCTTAGTCTTTCTTTTCTTTTCTCTGCTATGTGTGAACCTGTCATTGTTTTCTCGTTTGGTTCTTTTCTTTTATTTCTGTTCTGGGTCTCTAGTCCCTCTAGTGCCCAATTATGCGTGGTAAGTATAAAAATAAACAAATAAAACACAAACAAAACTAAAAGATAAAAAACAACAAATATATAAAGAACCCGAAATCGTGGCTGTGCACTGGTTCTATTTTATACCTTTTCTCCTCCCTCCCCCACTTGATGAAGCTGCAATCCCTTCTCCCCGTTATCCCCAGTCCCTGTTTTGGGTTCGGACCATACCTGGTGCGGCCACGCTCTTACTAGAGCGTGGCCGGTCCGCTCGCTTCGTCTTTCCTCTTTCTGAGCTCTTTCTCCGGCTCCTCTGCAAGTGGTTCGGCTCCTCCGCACCGTGTCCTCTCCTCTGTTCCTTGCGCATCTGGAATCTCGGGAAAGAACTGCTCCTCCACAGGTTATTCGGCTTTTCGACACTGCGTCCACCCTTACGGTTTATGCGCGACTCCCTCTTGTTCTCTCCATAGGGTTTAAAAACGCCTCTTCCTTCAGTAAGCGACCCGTGTTGTTTGGAAACTGCCCTTCTCACGTCTTCTGGGTCAGGTTCGCAATACGCAGAGGCGCCCCAGGGGTACTTTCGGTCCGATTCACCAGGTCCCGGACTACTACAATGACACTACGTTAAGGCCCTGTTCCCGAGCGAGAACTTAAAAAGGAACTGTCTGTCCTCATACAACGGTTTAAAAAAAAGGCCTGACACAGGTCAGTAACTGTGAACTACTCAGCCTCACATGGAATCTGAAACAATATCACAGCTAGATGTGGTACAACAGGGAACAAAAATATTGTTTATTTTCTAATGTCCTGTACTTTCCATTTGTTTTTTGAAGACACATAATGGGAGAGTTAAAAGGACTTCCCATTATCTCCTTCAGAATTCCCTGCTGAATCATTGACTCAATTACAGGAGTTATTCCAGCAATCATCTCAGGAGTCAAGCTATACTATGGAGTCTTTGGGAACTCAACATTTGTTTTAACAGTGATTCAGACAGGTTCTACACCTTTTATTGGTCTGATTTCTTTTCCTGAAAAATCCCACACTTCATGCTTAACAGTTTCTCACAATTCCAGGAGCAGATCATCAACTGTCAGTAGTGTCCAATACGTTTAATTTTTCAGCAACCTAAAACAGCATCCTCATCTTGAGTATGGACCTGTATTCCTGCCATGGTACAATAAATGACACATTTTAATTTTGTCAACAAATCTCTTCCCAAGAGATTTACTGGACTATGATCACATATTATGAACTTATGTTTATCTTCAAAAGATCCTATTTTTACTAGAACTGGGGCAGTTTCCTGGGCTGCAATTTGTTTATTCTCTACGCAAACAACTTGGACTGTGTTTCCTGAGAGGGGTAGGTGTGGAACTTCTACCATTTGCAGAGTAGAATGTGGAGCATCAGTGTCAGCCAAGAATGACACAGGTTGGGCACCCACTTCACTATCTACGAATGGTCAATTCTGATCTACCTCTAGGACTGCACCAAGCACACAGTCTTCTTCCCCTCCCAGGCACCATCAGGCTGACTGATCAGAGCTGTTTCTTTCTCCTGTGTCAAACAAGGGAAACAGTTGAAACACACTATTACCCTGTACCCCATTCACATTCATCCTCATACTCTGATTCATATTCTGGCGCTATCCTGCTGTGGCATCAGAGGTTGGAGTACTTGCATCACCAGAGCTTGGGGCACATTAAAATTTTGGCTCCTAGGTCTTTGGACTTCCTGCATCTGGTTAAAATTGATATTCTGAGAAGATGCAGACCCTGTATTTTGGACCTGATTTGCTGGATTCAAATGACATTCCCGCTTCCAGTGTCCCAGCTTATTGCAGAAATGACAAAGAGTCAACCTTTTTAAACTATTTACATCCATTCCTTTACTAGGATCTAATGGGACACCTTGACCTCTGCTTTGTGTTCAATTCTGTGGCTGTTGACATACACCTTGCATTGTACCTGCATTATTTACAGCCACGGGCATCTGGCTAGTTTGCTGAGCTGCTTTCATTTAAGCAAGCATACATTTTTCCTTCAGCTTTTTCTGTTTCATTTCTATTTTGTCCTGGCAATGTTTTTCATAATCCAAAATCTCATCTATAGACTTATTCTGCCAACAAATCAAGTGTTGCTGAATTATCAAACTAATTTCTGGCCTCATACCCATCACAAACCTATACACACAATGTCCCATATCTTTCATCTCCAATGTTTCCATACTACTGTACTGTTTGAATCCTGTAACAACCTATCATAGTATGCATGGATCGAGTCTTTTGGTTCTTGTGTCATTCTGTCAATTTTAACCCAATCCATATCCTGAGGAGGTACTTTCCCTTTCAGGAATGTTATAACCTTCTGATATTTCTTCATGACCATCAGTGAAGGACCCTTAGATCGCATTTGTAGGTGATTCTTTTACAGGCCAGTGAACAGCTATCTTACATTCCTCCCATAATCACTCAGAACAACATTGTCAAACAATGTGTTCAAATCAACGCACAGCACCTGCAAGATTTTTACAAACCTTTCAACCTGTTTGTACCATTCAACTGGCTTCTCTCGCAATTTTGGGAAATCATTGGTAAATGATACAAGATCACTCCTGCTCCATGGCACATGAACATAACCTCAGCCAGGCACTTCTCTCAAAGGGAAAGCTGTAACCCCTCCCTCTACTCCAACCGCAGGTGGTTCACCTAAATGTTTCTTCACCTCTTTCTTTTCTTGCCTGTTTAGTATCCCACTTATCTAATTCATTCTGTTTCCTAATGTTTTGAATCAGTTCTTTAATCTGAGTTTTTTAATTTGGGGATTCTCATATCATCAATGTCTTTGTCACTAAAGCACACTTGATAACTCATTTGCAAAAACCTTAGTTTTATTTAAATGCACTTCATATTTTTTAGGAAAATCTGCCAATTTATCATGGACTTGGCCCGCTCGTTTTGTGATGTCCGTACACATGAATGTAAGCTCATCTTCTTGATAGCCTCTCCAAATCTAGATTTCCAGCAATCGTCACGTCTAATACTGCCATTCATTTTGTCACATCTAAAGTCCTCTCCCTTGGGGGTGATGGAAGCATTCCCTCACTCACCTGTGTCCCTACTCTCCTTAGAGGGGGTATTTTCATTTAAGAATTATACCCATTCATCTATCTCTTGGGCACTAATAGATCATGCAACCACAGGCATTTTTGGGAAGGAATCATTTCCGTGGGCACTATTTTCAGATTCAAAGATGGTTCCCATACAGGAGTTGTATGGGTAGGCATCTTTCGATAAGTACCTAATGAAGTACATTCTGACATATTCAACTTCGTACCTGCACTTGCCTCACAGGCAGTGCCAGTATGAGTTGGCATTAATGAAACAAAGTCCCTTGCACTTTAAATATTTGGAACTTCATTCTATCTTTCAACATTATCAGGTACAGTCAAACTTTAAGTATTTACCCCAAGAACTTCTGTTGTGTACATAGGAACTACCGGACTAATAGTAACTGGGACTGTAAGAGCACCAATAGTACTCACTGCAGGATCAATAGGACACATTCTCTCTGTCTTCCACTCCGAAACTCACAAGGCACACTAGTGGAAGGAACGCCTACAGAACCAGGGATCATTTTGGTGAGGACAGTCGCAATAGCAGCCAGACCGCAACCGCCAACATTCTGACCTCCACTTCCATCTCTGTTTTCATTATATGGGGGTTGACGTTCAGAAAGTAACACGTACAGAAGGCTATATCAAGAATCCCCACCACTATCCATTCTCATGTCATCAGGCTACTATGTTTTTTTTTCTTTCAGTTTGTGTGTTTTTTTCCTTCCCCTCAGTCGCATCAGTAGTCAGAACTGGACACAGCTTCACTCCCTCTATCATGTCTGTTCTCCACCTTCCCTGCTCTGTATCCCAACTAGCATCTGCATGACTCTGAACAGCTTTCTTTACCTTACCGTGATATCTCTTTCTTTTTTTTGCATGAGCAGCACATTCCCAGGCGTTAAGTGCTTCACGTTGTACGGGTCTAGGAGGTGGCTTAATTTCATATAGCACTGTCCTCAAGTTCTCAATGATTCATAAATTAAATGTGTCATATTGCGGAAATCTCAATGGACTATCCATTTCTATAATCTTGTACCACTGACCAAGTCAAACACATGTATGGAGCCCAACATTAGTCGCCATATAATGACCTAAAGTACCTTCAGGAGGCGCAACTTCTCCTTTCCTACTAAGGATATAAACACCTCTTCTAAACATGTTGCATATGGCTTTAAAAGATCTAATTTTACGGAACTTTTTGCAATAATTCAATTCAATTAAAAATAATGATTTCCCCGCAATTTTTTGCTCCAACACAACCACTTGTCACAATGTGACTTATTATGATATCGCCCACCTTTTGCAGTGCAGAACCACACCAACTGATCTATACTGGCATGGCACTTTGTGACGTAGACCTCGTTCCTCACAGCAGTTCCCCATCCTTTACAATCTGCACATACACTTGCTCCGAAACACCACACGCATACAAAATAGAATACACAAAATTTTGTCTGCTTCCCCAAACAATGAACAGTTTCAGTCACACAAGAAAGTTTCCAATCACTTCCGATGAGACCTTGACTTGCGGGATAACAACTAAGTCGGTACAGTTTCTCTCTGCGCAATAAGATCCACTATACCAATTCTTTCACAATCACACAAAATAAACTCCTAATTTGACCTAGTCATTGATGACGTCCCACAATGACCATTAATACTCAGCAGACAATATTATGGTTAATGGTATTAAGGTCATTATGAACATGGCGGTAAAGACCGCCGACAGCCGTGGTGGCGATGAACAGAATCCCGCCGGCGGTGGCGATTGGAAACCCGCCATATAATGAACAAAAAACCCAACCCCGCCAAACATTCCCAGACCACCACTCCCCGCCAGGACCCTGTCGGCGGGAATCCCGGCCCACCCCACCCCGCCACCGATAAGCACACCCACAACCTGCCCTCCAAATAATGATGCACAAATCACCACAGCGAACAGTGGAGGCCGGACGACCATTGGCGGCTGCGACCGCCACGGGCGGCAAGTAGGTACAACAGCAGCCAGTGCACACATTGGCTATGCCTAGCACACACACACCTGACACACATCCTGAACACCATAAAACACCCCAAGACACACCCCACAATCCCTTGCAAGGAAACCACGACCAGAAGACGGAGAGCACCAGAGACAGATAGAGAACGCCAGCAGACAGGACACGCATAGCGACCCACACAGGAGCACCCAAACCCCGTACTAATTCCCGACGCCATCTACCACCCTCACCATGTCCCCCCCCAAAAATCCATGCTTCACCGAAAGGGAGCTTAGGACCATGGTGGATGAGATGCTAAAAGTGGAGCCACAAATATTCGGCTCCGAGGTGCAGCACACATCCATCGCCCGGAAAATTGAGCTATGGCAGACCATTGTCAACAGGGTGAATGCAGTGGGACACCATCCACGCACCAGGGACGACATTTGCAAGAGATGGAACGACCTGCGGGGGAAGGTCCGGGCCATGGCATCCAGGCACCACATCGCAGTGCAGAAGACTCGGGGAGGACCGGCACCCACACCACCTGACTACACAGGCTGGGAGGAGAAGGTACTCGCCATCCTACACCCAGAGGGACTCACTGGACTCACTGGAGGAATGGACTCGGGTATGTCATCTATATCTACCCCATATACACCATACGTTTAATGCATGCACCACCCCACCATACCCACACCCACCTAGACCCACACCCCACCCAGCCATTGCCCACCACATCCACCACCCTGCATCCCCCACAACTCACTACCAGGCCCACATCACTCCCGCTGTGCACAGCCACCCACCCCTGCACGTACCCACAATGGAATAATAACCCCCTCCACAATGTAACCCCACTACTGCCACTAAATGCAATGCCCAACTCACAAAGGCACCCTGGAAGGCCACTGAAAGGCACACCAGCACAAAATAGCACAGTTCTGTACACCTCAAACCCTAATTCCTATGTAACTTACATTTCTATGTCCCCCAACAGGCACTGCCACCCATGCAACCCTAATGGAGGGGACAAGGTTTACCACAGGACTCCAGGGAGACAGAGGCACATCACATGACACTGGTGAAAGATACCTGGACACTGATGAGCAGGCAGGCCCCTCACACAGCCCTGGATGCTCACCAAGCAGCAGCCCCACCCAGGAAAACACTGTCACCCCTCACACCCAGTCAAGAACAGCAGGCCAGGGGAGGCATACCCTCACCAGTGGACCCAGGGCACAAACAGGTGTGAAACAGCAACAGAGGCCACAGTCTCCCACCCCTAACATGCAGGAAGATGAGGGCCCCAGTACTAGTGGCACGTCAAGACCTGCGAAGGGGACACAGGCACAGGGGGCCAGGGCAAGGTCAAGTGCCCCAGTGGGTCAGGGGGCAGGGCACCGGATAGATGCAGCAGCCCAGGACATCATTGCAGAGGTATTGGGGGCATACCAACATGCCCAAGACAGGTTGGCACAGATTGTAACCACCCTGGAGCAAAGTCAGAGAATGCAGCTGGAACAACACCAACAGGCCATGGAGCAGTGGAAAGAACACAATGCCACAATGGCCACCATTGCTGGAGCACTGCTGCAGTTGGTCAACAAACCCTCAGACACCCACACCGGACAAGAGGCCCCCACAACAGCCCTGGACAACCAGTAACAGATGACCCAAGCAGCAGAAACTGCACAGGAAATACCCTCCCAGGAATCACAAGGCCCAACCATGCCACCCCAAGAAGCTCCACAGCAGGCGCCCAAACGGAGTTTCAGGCCAAGATATGGCACTGGAAACCCAGCTAAGAACAAGCCCCCCTCAACAATTGACACTTCTACTACTGCCAAGCAACCATCCCACCCATTCACCAACTGCACTTAGCTGAGGGCTAAATAAAGTAGTAAACTACAAATAGGACCCACCTATGACAACAAACAGGGCTGCCACCAAGTTGGTTTTGAGGACACCCAACCATTATGAATTCCATCACTGTACATAGCACATTCCACTGTATTCCACCAATAATCAACTTATCTCACCTGTAACACTGTAACACGGGTTGAATAAAGTGGAGTAAGGATGCAACAGGCAGGGATCAACTTTGTCGTCAAATTGTGGTAAAGTGTATTTCAAAATAGTCAAGAAGGACAAGCATTTATTGGCTGTCTATACCATCCTGAAGAAGTCCATGTCTCGCATATCATGACCAATTCCCCTTAGATGACATGGCACACTCACAGTATCATCCACTAACCACATAGACAGACTGAAGTCCCACACAGTTATTGGAAGTAGAGTTGTATCAGTTGGTTTCTGGAATTTACATCTTCCCCTTCCTCATCATCACCATCACTCTCCTCACCTCTCTGGGGTAACTGATCAGGATCTATAGCACCCTCCACCTCCAAAGGGGGATGATTGAATGTCTCACTGCCACGTTGTGGAGCATGCAGCAGGCCACCACTATTCTACACACCTTATCAGAGCCATAGGCCAGGGAACCCCCAGAGATATGTAGGCACCGGAATCTAGCCTTCAGGAGACCTATATGAACCTCCTAGTACGTCCATGGGCCTCATTGTATTTCCTGTCTGCATCCGTCCTGGGATTCCTCACTGGTGTCAGGAGCCAACGCAAGTTTGGATAGCCAGAATCAGCTAGAGAATGGTTAATACAGAGTCGTCATTGGAATGACCTTAGTCAGACAGGCTGGTTTTCTGCAATAGGTCAGTTAGTGACAGGCACACTTACCTATGATCCACCCTCTGTCCTCTTGGAGTTGTTCCATCTTTTGTGGCACACTACTGTTCCTCAACACAAATGAATCATGGATAGAACCCGGAAACATGGCATTCACATGGGATATGTACTGGTCTGCAGTACATACCAATTGGATGTTCATGGAGTGAAAGTTCTTCCTGTTTCTGTACACCTGTTCACTCACTCTTGGGGGGATGATAGGAATGTGGGTTCCATCGATGGCACCAATAACATGGGGAATGTTAGCAAAGGCATAGAACTCAGACTTGATGGCAGGGAGGTCAGCACTTTGGGGGAATCGCACGTAGGATTGCAGATGTTGTACAAATGCATTCAGAAATCTGGTCAGTACCTGGCTGAACATTGGCTGTGAGAAACCAGCACCCATGCCCACTGTCACTTGAAAAGAGCCTGTGGCCAGGAAATGGAGTGCGGAAAGCACCTGCTTCTCAGTTGGAATGGCATGCTGATTACGATTTCCTGGAGTCAGTGCAGGATCCAATAATGCACATAGGTCCTGAATAGTTGCACTTGTGAGTCTGTAGGTGATTATGATCTGACGCTCCACCATGGTCCCCATATCCACAAGTGGTCTGTACACTGATGGTGCCCTTCCTCGCCACAGGGTCGGTACCTGTGATGGCTAAGAAAAAGGAGTCATGTGCACACATACACTGGCATATTTGCAGAAAACATTCACTGCATTCTTCATAGTAGTGTCTGTACAAAAACTGCAACCTGACAGATGTACATTTCCATCACTACGCGGTAACGTAGTAAATCATGTGTGATTTTTAACTCTATGGATAGAGCCATAGGTGCTTCATATGTCTGCCCAATGTAGTTCTGCCCCTTCGTTGTGGAAGTGACCTAAGACCGCTAGCGGTTGACGTCACAGCGTACGGCAGTGTTGACCGCTGTTCACACCCTCATTGGATAACATGGATGCCAATGGAGAATCCTGGCGTATCATGATTGCCGCCGGCAGTGACGGTGCATACCGCCAAGGAACGTACATGCGTTCGTCATCGTTTGATCACTTGACTCCCTGATCCTGTGCAGACAAGTACTCCACTCTGTGTACTGCTGTGGCCTGCCTCTGGCTATGGATGTTCCACATGGTGCAGGGGAAAGGGCCCCGCCCTTCACCCAGGAAGAACTGGAGAAACTGGTGGAAGGGGTCCTGCCCCTGTACGGCAGACTCCACAGCCTGCCAGAGGTACAGGTGATTCCGGGTTTGGGGGGCACTGTGTGTGTAATGGATGGAGTGGATTGCTCAGATTTGTGTCCCTGTGAGCCAGGATGGGGCTTGGTGCATGGAATGCTGCGCGCCACTGTCCAGCCTATCTGGGTGTCCTATGTCTGACAATCTGCCAGCTGTTGCCATCGTGCAGGTGCCTGACCTCTGTGTTTCATTTCTGTGTCTCCCTACTAGGTCAGCGCCCACCAGAAGAGGGCACATTGGCATGCCATCACCAAGGAGGTACGGACCCTGGGGGTCTAAAACCGGCGGAGCACCCACTGTCGTAAGAGGTGGGAGGACCTGCGGCGCTGGGTGCGGAAGATCAGTGAGGCCCAGCTGGGGAAATCCTCCCAACGTGGAAGGGGTGCCCATTGGGCACTGCCCCCCCTCATGCGAAGGATCCTGGCAGTGGCGTACCCAGACCCGGATGGGCGCTTGAAGGCTGCACAGCAGTTACAAGGGGGTGAGTACTCACAGCCCATACTTCAGTCTGGAAGGATGAGTGTGTGTGCGATAGGGCTCATGGTGCTTAGAGCAGGGGTTTTGACTGGTGTCCAGCTACTGCCTGCTCCCCAAAGGGTGTAGGGGTGTCCCTGTCAGGTTTCACCTACCTCAGCTCAAATACAATTTCAGGATACGGGTGTGGGTCAGTATACTGCTCAGTAGTCAGGGCCATGGTCAAGGGCCTAGTGTACGGTGCTGCCTGTTGTGTGTGTCTGCTGGGTAGGTGTATGTCTGGCCATTGTGTATCAGCATTCAGCTATTTACAAGTATCTCTCCTGGTTTGTCCCCCCATCCCTGTTCTCTTGTGTTTGTCTGGTACAGCATCAACATCAGGTGAAGGAGCTGAGGCTCCGGCAAGTGGGAAGGCAGCGGCCCACGGATCCTCCAAGGCAGAGAACACGGACGCAAAGGGGACCAGTGGGTGGGAGGGTGAGGGGACTTCCACGGGGGACGCTACTACCACAGGGGGTAGTGACTCTGAAACCTCCTCCGATGGGGGTCCTCCGGCGGTGGCGGACACTAGTGGACAAACCACAACCGTGAGATCTTCCGCCACCCCCATACCATCAGCACCCTCCCTTCTGCTCCCCACCGAGTTGCCCGTGCCCGCCCACCCCGGAAGGCGGGTGTCTCCTTTGCCACAGGCACCTCCTCCCCTGCCCCAGTCAGCCCTGCTGGCCTCACAGAGGAGGCTATTGACCTCCTGAGAACCGTCTCTGTAGGGCAGACAACCATTGTCAATGCCATCCAGGGGCTAGCATCAGAGGTGCAGCAGACAAATACCTATCTGGATGGCATTCCCGGTGCTGTGTCTGGCCTACAGAGATCTTTTCAGGCTCTGGCCTCCTCTTTGATGGCAGCCAGTTTCCCTGGCCAGTCCGTCCCCTCTCCAACCTCCTCTACCCCTTCCAGCACCCCACTCCCTTCACCTGTCCAAGGCACACATTCAGACATGCAGTCAAGCGCATCAACACACAAGAAACACACATCCAAACACAAGCACCACACATCCCACCACAAGCATTCACACAGCTAACAGACACCTGCACACACAACAACGTCCACTTCCCCCACTGTGCCCGCCTCTTCCGCCTCCCTGTCTGTCCCCTCTACATGCAGACCCTCATGCACTGCACCTTCACTCACTGTTACTGCTCCTCTATCTGCACTCACCACAATAGCAGACAGCCATACATGCACCCCATACACCACACCTACACTCACCACCTCCACTGTAGTTGACACATGCAGCACACTCACCTGACACCCACACAACATACATCCACACTAGCTGTCTGTCTTCTCCCACTGTGTCCATCCCCCACCTCCCAAAACACTCAAACGCAGCAAGACACCCACCCATCAGACATCCACCACACCACAGCATACTGAGCCGTCACAGGCACCTACTACATGCACACCTACAGCCCATACATCAACTCCCTCTGCCTTGACTCCCACGCCCTCATCCACGTCCAGCCCAATTGCTCCCAAAAAACGTTTCCTCTCCCGTGCAGACCTGTTCGAACCCACTGGCCCACCCCGTCTTGTCCCAAAACTTGCCCACCTCCTTGCCCTTTCCGCACCTTCCACATCGCAGCCCACCCCGGTCCAGCCTTCCCATTCCCGTACCCCTTCTCCAGTGAAGAAAAAGGCCCGCTCGGAGCCTAAGGCATCCAGCTCCACCCGAGGCAAAAAGCCCCCACCCCCTTCAAAGGAGAAGCCCACCCCCCCAACCTCCTCCCGCAAGTCTAAGTCCCACCCCGTCGTAAATCCCCACCCCTACCCCCCTGCCCCAATACTGTGAGGTGCCTGGATCCCCCTATGGTGCCCTATTTTGTGGAGTACCCAGCACTTGTGGGAGTCAGGTGTGGCCAGTTGTGGCCAAGGACAATTGAATCTTGTTGGACTGGCCATTGGCCCTGTTTGTTTCATCTAGCTCACTGAGCGAGTTAATAAAGTTTTGGTGTGTCCTGTGTTTGGGCTGCACGCACCTCAGAAAGGTCCGTTCAGGTCAAAAAGTGAAAAGAATCTGCTTTTTTCACTAAGGCCTTCATTACAACCCTGGTGGTAAATGCCGCCTGCCGCCGTGCTGACAGCCGCCAACATACCGTGACCGTGGTGGTATTCCGCTACGGGTATTATAACCCACACTGAGAAAACCACCACTATACAGACACCCACACAAGTCCGCAACACCAAAGGTCAGTGATAAACTGGCGATAGCAAAACCCACACCGTTATACCAACAGGAACACGCTCAAGGTATCACGACCCTCGAGTAACCGCAGCGGTCTTTCAAGCACGGTAAACCATTGGTGGTGCACACCGCCGTGCTAAAAATACACCCACAATTACAAAACACCACCACATTGGAAAATTCAAACTACACACACCTGACACACAGACACACACCACACCCACCACACTATAAAACACACACCCACATTACCCACAACCCTTTCAATGAAAAAAACAGATTGCCAACAGAGAGAGAGAGACACAAGCCAGGAGCACCCGCTCAATCTGAGCCACAGAACACCATCACCCATATACCATCCACACACCTCACACCACACACCACAACATATCACCCCACACATCCTCACACATACCACTCACACCACATCCATGGCACCCCAAAGACACCACAGGTTTTCAGAGGAGGAGCTAAGGGTCATGGTGGAAGAAATCATCCGGGTAGAGCCACAGCTATTCGGATCACTGGTGCAGCAGACGTCCATTGCAAGGAAGACGGAGCTATGGCGGAAAGTCATGGACAGGGTCAACGCCGCGAGACAGCATCCAAGAACAAGGGATGACATCAAGAAGAGGTGGAACGACCAAAGGGAGAAGGTGCGTTCTGTGGTTGCAAGACACCAGGTAGCCATACAGAGGACTGGCGGTGGACCCCCACCTCCTCCCCCACAACTAACAACATGGGAGGAGCAAGTCTTGGCAATTCTGCATCCTGAGGGCCTCGCAGGAGTAGATGGAGGAATGGACTCTGGTAAGTCAAACCTTAACTATTACATCCCCCACCCTACCTGCATGCTATTATATACCCCCACCCTCGCCCTCACCCCATCACTCCAACGCCTCACAAATGTCCCAATATCACAAACCACACATCCCAACACCAAGCCCTGCATGCAACAACAAAGCATGGACACCCATCACCAAAGCATGGCCACTGCACATACCCATACACCCCCCTAAAACACCATCACACAAGGTCCACACACGAATGCAAGCAGTGGGGTACATGGTCACCCACCCATTGCAAACCATGGCACACACAGATGCAATAAACATCCTTTTATACCCCTGCAGGACCCCTACCCAACGTCACCGGACAGGAGGGTCCACACCACCAACAGAAGAGGCCCACAGGGATGACAGCAGCTCTTCCAACTGGATCTAGATGACCAGCCCGGCCCATCTGGGACCCCGGGACAGTTGGTTCCCCTCACACTGGCACAGGCCACCACAGAGCTTCCCCCCTCTGGAAACACCAGCACAGCACCCACCCAGCGGGCCCATACCTCTGTCCCCAGGACACGTCAATCAGCAGTGTGTCCACCACTACAGGGAACCCAGGCTAACCCACCACCCCAACAACAACAGGGACCTGGGGGCAGTGGCAGTGGGCACACGGTCCAGGGGACAGAGGCCAAGGAACACAGGGGAACTTTGAGGGCTGCTGTGCGACATGGGGAGGACAGGCCCAGGGAACCCACTCTCCACGAGGCCCTCTGCAACATCATGGAGGCCTACCACCATTCCCAGGAGACGATGGCAACGGTACTGGCCAAGTTTCAGGTGACCCAGTGGCTGCAGGAGGAACAGTATTTGGGCTTCAGGGAGGAACTCAGATCTATCAATTCCGCCCTGGGCACCATTGTAGGAGTGCTGAAGGAAGTCCTCAAAACCAGGAGGGACACTGTGGCACAACAAGGGGCCCCTGACACTAGCCCGGACGATGAACTGCCCACCACCTCCGCCGGCGCTAGTGGACAGGAGGCACCGCCACAGGACCACCACACCAGCACCCCACCCCCTGCAGAGGGAGAACCACCCCGCAAACGGTCCCTGAGATCCAGGACAAAGACAGAGAACGATGCCAAGACCCCATCAAGAAATGAGTCCGCCCTGAATGTCATCCTTTTGTCCCACCTTGTCACCCTGTCCATCCTCAAACTGCCCCAGCTTCACTTCCTATGCCCCTTTGGGCAATGCCCCTGTGAGACTTATAGACTGGACTCTGCCATGGACATTCCTCCACCATCACCATTTTACAGCACCCTCCAATATCGAGCACTTAAATAAACACCCTTAAAGCACAACACAATCTGGAATCTGTCTGTGATTTCGAAATAGTATATTAGCAATTAGAGTGACAAAATGCTCTTTCAATTGTAATGTCAACATACCTATGTCACACAGCTCTAGTCCATGAGGAAACAAAGCAGATGTCACACAGTGGGACCCACATCTGTGAAATCGTAAGGGAAAGTGACAACTCAGTGACCACACACTGGGTGAAAACGACAGACAGTAGAGAAGTAGTAGTGTTAAAGTACATGTAGTAGGCAGGTTTGTATTCTTACCTGTGTCTCACTGGAAGTATTGCAGGATAACTGAGTTCCTGTTGTCGATGTCCTCTTGTTCTGCTTCCTCGTCTTCACTGTCCACAGGCTCCACAGCTGCCACAACACCTCCATCTGGACCATCATCCTGCAGAAAAGGCACCTGTCGTCGCAAAGCCAAGTTGTGAAGCACACAGTAGGCCACGATGATCTGGCACACCTTCTTTGGTGAGTAGAATAGGGAACCACCTGTCAGATGGAGGCACCGGAACCTGGCCTTCAGGAGGCCGAAGGTCCTTTCAATAATCCTCCTTGTACGCCCATGTGCTTCATTGTAATGTTCCTCTGCCCTTGTCCTGTCATTCCTCACTGGGGTCAGCAGCCATGAGAGGTTGGGGTAACCGGAGTCACCTGCAAATATCGAGTGAACAGCTGTTAGACACACACTAACCCTTATGGACAACCCTATACCCAGACACCTACTCATTCTGTGTGGGGACCTTGGGCTCACCTATTAGCCACACCCGGTGCCTCTGGAGTTGGCCCATCACATATGGGATGCTGCTATTCCTCAAGATAAAGGCGTCATGCACAGAGCCAGGATATTTGGCATTCACATGGGAGATGTACTGGTCCGCCAAATACACCATCTGCACATTCATAGAGGGATAGTTCGTTCTATTCCTGAAAACTTGTTCATTTCTCCGGGGGGGACAAATGCCACATGGGTAGCATCATTGGCACCAATGATGTTGGGGAAATGTCCCAGGGCATAAAAGTCAGCTTTCACTGTGGCCAAATCATCCACCTGGGGGAACACGATGTAGCTGCGCATGTGTTTCAGCAGGGTTTACAACAATCTGGTCAACGCGTTGGAGAACATTGGCTGGGACATCCCTGATGCCATGACCACTGTTGTTTGGAAGGAACCACTTGGCAGGAAATGGAGCACTGACAGGACCTGCACTAGAGGGGGGATACCTGTGGGCTGGCAAATAGCTGACATCAGGTCTGGCTCCGATTGGGCACACAGTTCTAGGATTGTGGCATGATCAAGTCTGTAGGTTATGATAATGTGTCTGTCCTCCATTGTTGCAAGGTCCACCAGGGGTCTGTACACCGGATCATGCTGCCATCTCATATTCAGCCTCAGCGGTTAAAGCCTATGGAAGAAAACGGTGAGCAGAGGGTCATCTTCGCACATCTATTGCACTAATGATTTGTTTACTTTACAGAAACAAGATGTGAATCCGACAATCAGTTGCTGTGCCAATGTCTGCTGTGACGCAATTAGGTGCCGTGCCCTGTGCCCCCCTGGAATGGCGGCTGCCTGACATGTGAGGAGGGACGAGTGGAAATGAAGGTAATTCCGGTGGCGTTGTTTGCCGTTGGGGTAGGCGGTCGAAGACCGCCCCGCAACTTCGCATTGGTTATCATTGGGCCCTATGGGTTCCAGGAGCCAATGGCGATGTACACCGGCGATGACGGTACGCATCGCCGCAGACGTCACCGCCATTTTCTATCTGTTCACTCACTTGCTACCTGACCTTCAACTGGAGAGGACCTACACTGCAAGTGATGTTGTGACCAGTGCTTGGAAGCAACAATGTGTCTGGGGAAAGGGAACCTGCCTTCACTGCGGAGGAGTTGGAGAAACTGGTGGATGGGGTCCTACCCCAGTACACGTTACTCTACGGTCCTCCAGATAAAACAGGTGAGTACACTGTGAGCATGATGCGGGGGCCACGAATATGTAGAGTGCTGTGTGTGTAAGCCACATGTAGGGGGGGTAGAGGCATCCTGCCCAGTGTGCTACATGTAAGGTGGTCAATGTATGTGCGTCAGGGGATGGGAGGGATCTGGTGGGCCATGAGTGTGACGGTCCGGACGGTTGACTAATTCACTTTTCTGCTGTCTTTTCCATGCAGGTCTGCACCCACCAGAAAAAGGGTATTTGGCGTGCCATCGCCAAGGAGGTGCGGACCCTGAGGTCTTTGACAGGCAGAGCACCCAATGCTGCAAGAGGTGGGAGGACCTGCGTCGCTGGGCAAAGAAGACGGCGGAGGCCCAGCTGGGGCTGGCCTCCCAAAGAGGAAGCGGTGCCCGTCACACCATGACCCCCCTGATGTTCCGCATTCTGGCGGTGGCCTATCCGCAGTTGGATGGGCGCTTGAAGGCATCACAGCAGCCACAAGGGGGTGAGTACAGATTCAGAATCATGCCTTTGTGCGCGTTAGGAGGTACCTAGGTGGGGATGTGGCCTATGGGTGCCCCTAGGCCAGGGCGAAGATGGCAGGATAGGCCCCTTGTTGGGCAGGCTTGGAAGCACTCCACCTCCAATAGTGTTAGTGGGCATCTACTACTGGGCAGGGTCCTGTGGGTTGCAGGTGTGCAGCTAATGGCTGTAGGCATTGTACCCCATGGGCTGGTGACTATCTTAGTAACTGGTAGTGCATGGCCTAGTGCATAGGGCTGCTCCCTATGTGTTGTGTACGCCAATGGTAGTGGTGTTGCTGGCACTGACCAAGTGTATCCTCTGTCTCTCCCCCCCTTTTTGTTTTGTCACCCTGTCCTTGTGTGCATTAGCATCATCTTGCGGAGGAGCAGAGGCGCTGGCGACGGAGGGAGCTGCATCCCACATGGGCCTGGAGGCCGAATCCACCGACAATGAGGGCACCAGTGGGACAGAAGGCAACGGGAGCACCACGACGGGGACAGGAGGGGAGACCACAGACAGCGACTCCTCCTCTGATGGAAGCTCCCTGGCGGTGGTGGACACCTCTGTGGCGACCCCAACAACAGGTACAGCCGCCACCCCCCCTAACAGGACCGCCTCCCAGCAGCCCCTCAGCGTGTTTCCCATGCCCATTCACCCAGGAGGGTGGGCATCTCCTTTGCCCCAGGCACCTCAGGCCATGCCCTAGTCAGCTCTGCTGCCCTCAGTGAGGAGGCTATTGACCTGCTGAGATCCCTCACTGTTGGGCAGTCAACCATTCTGAATTCCATCCAGGGTGTCGAGAGGCATTTGCAACAAACAAATGCATACCTGAAGGGCATTCACTCTGGCGTGGTGGCCCAACAGAGAGCATTTTAGGCTCTGGCATCAACATTGATAGCAGCCCTGGTACCTGTCTCTAGCCTCCCCCCTCCAACTTCCTCTATCCAGTCCCAATCCCCTCAACCCCTGCCTATCCCAAGCATACCTTCAGACCAGCATTCACCCAAATCAACACACAGAAGTGGCTCAGGCAAACATAAGCACCACACGTCATCTCACAGACACTCACACAAGCACCATCCCCATGCAGACACACCAACATCCACTGCCTCCACTGTGTCCCCCTCCTCCTCCTCGTCCACCTCCCTCCCAGTAGCATCTCCACTCACACCTGCATGCACTACATCCTCATCCACTACCTCCATCACCAGTACGCCCATCACTACTCACCCCTCACTGGCAGTCACCACCCCCACATCCATAAACATGTCCCCTGTGTCCTCTTCCACTGTGTCTGTGACCCCTCCTCCCAAAGTACACAAACGCAAGCACCCAGCCACCCAACAGCCATCCATCTCACAACAGCATCCAGCCCATGCACCTTCACCCAAACTCAGCAGACAGACACCTCCTACAACCATTCCCTCTTCCTCTACTCCCAAACCCTCTCCCTCTTCCCGCCCTAGTGTGTCCAAAATGCTTTTCATGGCAAACGTTCACCTCTTCCCTACCCCTACCCCCTCCCGTCCTTCACCTCGGGCCAGGGTGTTCAGAACCAAGTCGGTGTCTGCTGTGGTACCTGCAAATCACAGAGGCTCAAAGGGGGCAACTGTCAGCCCAGCCAGAGTGCCACCAACCCCTGCAAAGGACAAAACCATTCCGCCACCTGCCAAGGTAAATAAGGGGACAGCATACAGCAAGGCCAAGGAGCACGAGCCACCCAGCAAGGCCTCCTTCAAAACTCCAGCTGCCAGAGCCAAGGTCACAACAGCATCTGCCAAAGTGAGGAAGGGGAAGAAAACACCAGGCAAGGCACTTCAGCCGTCAGAGGCTGCAGGTGAAGGCCTGGTGCCCACCAGCGTAACCGCCAACCCCGCCACCTGCACCGCCGCCAGCACCGCCAGCAGCCCCACCGCAAGCACCACCACAAGCACTGCCGCAAGCACCGCCACCTGCACCGCAAGCTGCACCGCCGCTAGCACCATTACTGTCAGCAGCACCATCCTCAGTGGGCAGCCGTCCGGGGCTGCAGGAGAAGAGCTGGAGCCTCCATCCACCAATGGCAGCACCAGCACCTGCACCACGGCCAGCACTACCAGCAGCCCCGCCGCAAGCACCACCACCTGCACTGCTGACAGTAGGACCACTACCAGCAGCAGCCCCAGTTGGCAGCCGTCCGAGGCTGCAGGAGACAGGCAGGAGCCTCCCACCACCATTGGCAACACCCCCACCAGCACTGGCACTACCACCAGTTTGCAGACTTAGCCGCCGCAGGATGGAGTCTAGCCCTGGCTCCATGGACTATCATGCAACCTGGTCCCTGCAAATCTCGTGCCTCAGACACCCAGGTGAGGGAATGTGAACTGCCACACCCCAAGTGCTGCATCACTGGGCACAAGGCCACCTCCAGCACCAGTGGAGATATGCATCCACTCAGCCCCTCCTTGGCAGGATGAAGCACACTGGGCACAAGGCCCCCTCCAGACCCAGTGGAGATATGCATCCACTCACCCCCTCCTTGGCAGGATGAAGCACACTGGGCACAAGGCCCCCTCCAGAACCAGTGGAGATATGCATCCAGTCATCCTCTCCTTGGCAGGATGAAGCCCACTGGGCACAAAGCCCCCTCCAGAACCAGTGGAAGAAAACATCCACTTGAGAGACTGTGGCTTTGCACTCCCCAGGGCCAAGCAGTGGGCAAACCACCCACTTGAGGGACTGTGGCTTTACACTCCCCAGGACCAGGCAGTGGACAAACCACCCACTTGAGAGACTGTGGCTTTGCACTCCCCAGGACCAAGCAGTGGGCAAACCACCCACCTGAGAGACTGTGGTCTTGCACTCCCCAGGACCAAGCGGTGGGCATGGAGCCCCCTCGCGGAGCAGTGGCGTAGTACCATCTTCCGGTTGAGGTGCCCCCTCTTCCCCATCCCCCTGAGGTGCCTGTGTGTTTTTGACCTGATGCCCTTGCAGTGACCTCTCCATATTGAGGCAGGAGTCAAGTTTGGGCTTGGCCCATGATTTTTGGCCCAGTGGCCCACGGACATTTTGCATGGACAATGTACGGACTTCTGTACATATTGTATATTTTTGTAAATGCTGTTTTGCTATTCATTACATATATCTGCCTATTTCTAATATATGACTGATTTGACGTTATTCCTTTTGTCCTTGTGTTCTTCCAGGGGGTTACGGGGTGTGAATGTAATGTTGCTGCATGTGTTTGTGTGTATGGTGTTGTGAGTGAGGGTGGGGGTGGGGGTGTTGTGTGTTGCGTGTGTGTGTCACTCTCTTTTTCCTTCCCCCTCCCCTGTGTGCTAGGTGCAGTACTCACCGTGGTCGTTGCCACCGCCTTTCGTATGCCTGGTATATAAGGAGGTAGACCAGCATGGGCAGGACCTGTAGCTCGGGCTCCATGGCGTCCTGGTTCTTCGTTGAGTGTCGAGAGGTGAGTGGTTTCCCTTCTGTGTTCTTTTCTGCCGTGCTTTTGATGGCATTGGTACCGCCCCGGAAAAGCTGGTGGATGGGCAGGTTGTAATTCTGTGGGCGGTACATTGACTTCCGCCTATCTGTTGGCAGTGACTGCCGCAGTGTTTGTTGCTACCGCCGTGGCACTCAGAGGGTTAAAGTGGCTGTCTGTGTTGGCGGTTTCCGCCGTGGTCGTGATCCAGTTTTTTTTACCGCTGGCCTGTTAGCAGTGTTACCGCCACTTTAACACCGACCGCCAGGGTTGTAATGAGTGCCTAAGTCTTTCTTAAATCACAGTATCCTCAAAGGTGATGGCATCACAATGGAAACATCTAATTTGAAAACAAAACTACCAATTAATTTAATTAGGGTCTACAACTTCAAAAACCTTGGACGTCGGACCTTGTTACACTTTGGTGTCAGCAATGTTAAAAGGGTTATGACTGTCAAATTCCAGAATGCTCCTCTTTGCCCTTGTATCACTCATCTCAGCCTTTCTTATCTCTCACACACAATGGACTTCTTATTAGCTCTGTCTCGGATCCTAACACCTGCATCTTGGAGAAAAAAATAAAAAATCAACCTCCACACTGAAAGATTAACCATGAAGAAAAATATATGTGTGTAGGCCTTCACTCCAGTCAAGTTAATAAAAACACAAATATACTTTCAGGTTAAATGAATTCTAAGCATTGCATGTGCAGAAGTATAAAATGATTACACAGATTACTACTTCTAAAACATTCTATCCAAAAATGCACTGTATTTGTATGCATTGCAGTGCACTTGTTAAATAAAACACTTCTTTATATCATGCAAAAATGTGACAACCAGATTGTGACCACCAAAAAGGGACCAACCTTTCAGATTCATGTTTCAGAGATGTAGTGGCACAGCCAAGCTGCACTCTTTCCCTGGTACATTTCAGTCAGTCAGTTCAATAACTGCCTTATCCACCAGAGCCAGAGAAGGGTAGATAAAATTACAGTCATCAAAACTATGTAAACTATAATCACTCAGGATCAGGTGGTTTCTATGGTGATAGACCTTTAGGTGCCTAGGAAACGGTGTCAGAGTCTATAAATTCAAGGATAAAGGCATTAGAAGTGAGATACATTAGAGTCCTGCAAAGGGAATTTATTTTATTGTTTTAAATGCACCCATATGTTTTCCTGAAGCAAATTATCTCCAATAGATCAAAAACCAATGACAGTAGAGAAGTAGGGGATTCCATAGGTCATAATGTAAGCAAGAAAAATGGTTCCTTAGCCACCCTGCTGGATAATATAAGATATCCATATGAGGAGTGACATGAGTACCGCTGAGTTCTACAAAACAGTGAGCAGTGCAGCCACTGCACTAACAATAGCTAAGCGCTGGTCCGAGGTCTAAGACGCTGGACCTCTTACAAGCTCCTCATACTTTATATGACATTTGAGTGTCTTCTCTTTTTTTCTGTCTTAGCTACTGTGTTTTAATAAGCTGAATGTAAGTAACTAACTAATGTGAACACTAGCCCAATATTGGAGGCACCATGCTCTGGCTGTCATGAGGCCATAGCAAGGCAGAACCTACCACTCCTGTCATGGGTGGGTGAATACACACACTGTATAACCTGTGCTCACTTTTGTGTAGCTTGGCTCTGAGCAGTCAAGCTTATCACATGGGCAATGTATAAAGCATTGGCACTGCACACTTGCATGACAAATACATTGAGCATCACAAAAGAGACTTCACTTGTGGTTTATGTAAAAAAGATTTGTATTCAACATACATCTCAATTAACACAACATGAACATCATGTAAATCTGAGCACAATTCACATTTGGAAATGTCACTAGCGGTACTAGGCCCAACTGTGTTAAAAACAATATTAGCAATATGTACACTTGGGAAAAATCCTACATTCTTTCCCAGAACTCTCATGGGATGCAAACCGTTGTCAGCACAAGACCCACCCCAGCAATTATCCCATTTCAGTATTGCACATTTATAGGGTACACCCCAGGTCACAACGTTTGCAGCAATGTGTACACACAGAATTCCAGCCCTTTTTTATATCTCTGTGGCCTAGGCCATGCAGGTAAAAAACAATGTCAACCATAATAATCTTATGGCATGGAAACAACGTATACGGCAACACTACTGTGTGGTATAATCAATCACAGGCAGTCTCTCCCACACACTCATCCCACACCACAACTGGATGCCATGGATGTTAGGCAGACTTGAATAGTATGCATTCGCACATGCTCGCTCCCAGCACCCTAATGCAGTGCACTGATATTCTGCAGGTCAGTTGTCACTGCACTCACAGACCCAGTGGGCCCAAACCTCCCTCCACCTTTCAATCCAAACCCTACTACCCCACCCCATGGGCTGGAGATGAAAGACACCTTTCCCCGGATATTAAGCCACTTGCGTCCAGAGAAAAGGTGTCCCGGGGGGAAAAGGTAGGATGTGAGAAAGAGTAGATAACTGGCTGACCAGGCAACACTCAACTGATGGAGGTTTGGCCACCACTTGGGAAGTTCACTCACAGGTCTCTGCACCATGCCTTCTGGCACGGGTCCAGGTCTGCAAAGCACAGGAAGGGGTCACTGTAGGACACATGCTGTTCACAATTGTGCCCAACCAAGCTAGGCACTCCAGTACACAAAAAGGTATCAAAGCCGCACCTCCCTGGAAGGAGACACAACATCTGATGCGTGATGACTTGAGCTCACCAGACAATCACAGTTGCACACAGAGTCACTAATTCTGTACCTCCCTAGAAGGAAGGTGAACACACTTGGCACTCTGTGTGAAAATTAGTGCTAAAACTGGCTTAAATGCAATTTGTATCCAAACAGCAGTAACTCAGATGACTAAAGGCCCTAATAGCCATTGAGGAAAGTGCTAGAACGTTCCTAAGGTAATATGGTAGACATGGTGCAGATTGCCACTCCATTATACTAAAAGCCATGATACTGTGACTTGGGAAGCCCATTATGGAGCTGTCATTTATTCTGCAAATGCGCTTGCTCCTTTACATTTTCCAATCTTGAGCCAGAAAGAAGAAAAACTATGGGGCAGATTTATGAAAAGTGGTGCTGCACCCAATGCAGTGCCACTTTTCTTGCGCTCCTTAGCCTCCCCCTAATGGCACCATGGCAGTAGTTAAAGAACTAGCATCATCATTTTTGATGCTAGTTTGGCGCTTTGCAATGTTAGCGTAAAAAATGTTGACGCTAATCCTGCAAAGACCATTGAGGCCTATTGTAAACAATGGAGTGCCTCCTTTTAATGCCTTCTCCGAGCAAAAATTACGCAAAGAAATCTCTTGAAATTATTTGCACTATTTTTTCGTCCCCCCTAACAAGTGAATGCACACTTTGCCTACATTATGCCTGGTGCAGGCATAATGTAGCGCAAAGGGTTACAAAGTGGCGTAATGCATGCATCGCACCACTTTGTAAACATGGCACTCCGATTTGGCCTCGTTGGGCCACATTAGCATTTAAAAAATGACGCAAATGAGGCGCAAGGAGGCGCTAGGAGCTCTTAAATGTGCCCCCATATATCTAAAAAAATTAAATCTATGTACCTTGCCATTTGTCAGTAGTTTTATTGTCACAGGCCTTTGTAGCAATGTTTGGCAAGTAAATATTGTATAAACTGAACAACTTCTTAATCGGTTACAACATTGTCATTCGAGTCGAATTCCTTTAGAAGGAAGCATCAGGGAAAGTGAATGCGATAGCCTGCCTAATTCGATTGCCAAATGTGTAGTTTTTAAACGATAGCATCTGTGCTTCGCCTTTATGGACCCATTGATGTATTTGATGCTCCAAATGGGGGCTTAAATATCCTTTTGTTAAACAATTTATAGTTTTTCAATAAACAGTGTGGCATTGATTTCGTACACTCAGTAGAGGTAACAAGCATAGCCACATGGATACGCATCAGTTGTCTCAGTACCTGTTATTTTGTCTGATTGTAAATATGATGCATGCAGTCTTCAAACACATCACTTTGTAAGACCCATTGAATGACAATAACCCAAATCTTCCATCTCAATGCCAGTATTGTACTTGTGACATTAACAAAGAGCGTATTCAGGAAACTTACAGAAACATTTGAAATGTTCTCAATAATAATCATGAAAGGCTAAGGCTGTGGGAGTAAAGGAGTGTGATCATTTCATTATTTATTTCATTGCTTTCCCAAGATCACTAAAGATTACCTAAATTAATGGGATAAGAGTCCTCTGCATAATTTGGAAATATTATACCACTTTACCTTTTCAATGATTCTGGCTATCCATGTGATTCTCTGTGATGCACTGGCCAGTCATGCGTGCCCTCTAGAAGTTCTCTGACCTTTTGATTTGCTGTTTGGTGGCGCTCAGATGATAGCAGATCAGAGTAGGGGGGATTAAAAGACCAAAATTATACTCATTGTGAGTGAGATTGGCTACTGGCCAAATAACCATGTCTATGCGGTGACAGTTTAAGTAGCAGCAGATTAGTATATTGCGTGGACAAAAAACATTTAACCTGTATTACTGTGGGGATATTGCCTATTGGCTGTCCATTGACCCAAAGTGCGGTCTATTGTATTATTATAGGTGAAAGCTCGTTATTTGTGGTTTACTGATACTCAGCATAGGGTAGGGTTCATTTGAGCTGAGGTGCATACTGCACAAGTTGACAGCCGTCCGTTTGCAGGCTGTCTTAGTCCACGGTGGGCATGTTATCCTGCACATGCTGCTTACTCAGCCCACCTCCCTGAAACCAGTTGTTGTTGGTGGTTCAGGAGAAAGCTGCTAACACATTCCCTTTGTCACATTAGGTTATCTCCTTCTTTAGTGAAACCCTCCTAACCCCTACAACCTATATTGCTACTGGTCTCTGAGACAATGGGAAAAGATGGAGATAGCAGTCGACCTGCGATCAACAAAACAGCCTTGACCAGTCCATACTAGTCTGACCAGTGATTCTTTTTTTTTTTTTTTAAATAGACTTTATTGAGTTTAAATATACATACAATCATCAGCATAACTGTGCCATAATGCAATGACTGTATTTACAGCCGTACAATAGCCATAGTATTCCATCAACAATTATCTGATCTAAGTGACTATGTGGGACATATAGACTATTCCAAGGTAGATAGGTAAACTCCTTCTACCGACATGCATTTCTTGCAAATCAAGGTGCCAATGTTGTCAGATAGTAATCCAGCCCCCCTCCCCAAATTTGGCCCTACGTCCATTGCTTGTTCAGATGAAACTGTAAATAGATATAGTTGTTTTGGCGTGGTATTCAATAATCATACCGTATTTAATAACAGTTTCCTGATGCCCCCCCTCCTCCCCTTCCCATGCCGCCTCCTCAACCCGACCTGTATCCTGTTGTGTGCAATTCATGTAAGCTCGTGCATTTATCAACTGTACTACTAGGGGTTTCAATGTCAATAGTCTTATTGGGCTAATTCCTCAACGGGCTGGTTCTTACACTATTCTAGGAGGTGTTCATTCTTGGTTGGTGGCAGGTGATGCGGGTTCTCTAGGGTCAGTGAGGGATAACCTAGTGATCTTTTAGGGCTGTAACCAGTTGCTCCCACTCTTGCTTTAGTTCGGGTGAGCCCCTACCTTGTCTGGCTTCTCGTTGTAACACTAAACTTTCATATTCTGCCCATTGCTCTAGTTCCTTCTTCCAGCAATGGAGACTTGGGCCTAACTGCCGCTTCCAGTTGCTTGGTATTTCTCTTTTGGCCAGGATACATGAGAGATCCTGTAGCCTACTATTGACTTTATTATTGGAGGTATGTGGAAACCAGTGAAGGAGACAGTGGCCCAGCGTGCAAGTTATATCGCGGTCTATGACCTCCACTATATGAGTTGTTACTCCACTCCAATATTCGGTTAGATTCGCACAAGCCCATACCATGTGAATGAAGTCTGCAGCTGCTTCTCCGCAGCGTGGACACTGTGCGTCTACCACCCGAAGGTAGTCACTGACCCGCCTCAGAGTGAGATATGCCCTGTGAATTACATAAAAGTGTATTAGTTTGAACCGGGCATTTCAAGATACCTTTAATGCCCTCTCTAATATCTGCCCCCAGGATTTCTCCGGTATCGGGATCCCTAGTTCTGTTTCCCATTTCATTCGTAGGCCCTCCAGTGGGTGCGATGCTCCCCTACGAATTGCCCTGTATAAGCCGGTTGTGGCCTTATATTTACCTTCTGCGGTTATTATATAGTTGCTGACCTCATGGGATTGCGGTTCCACGCCTCCCAGGTGCCAATGTTTTTGGATGGTGTGGGTAACCGCTCGGCGTAGCAGGAATTGACCTTTTGGAAGTTCATATTCCTGTCTGAATTCCTCAAAGGGCAGCAGCCTCCCATCCCTATACAAATCCCCTACCTTCGTGGCCCCCGGGTCCACCCAGGAAGCCATTCCTCCCCAATTGCCTCTGTGGGGCATCCATCCTAGCCAGGTCATTGGTATGTCAGGTGAGTAAGGTGCACTTGTTTCAGTCTTTTTGAGACATCTCTTCAAACATTTACGAATGACACGGACCTCCGGGGTATGCAATGGATCAAACTCAGTGAATTGAAAGAGCAGTCCCACCAATTTAGGGAGATGGAGAATCGTAGAGGTCAACCCGGCCTTTCGGAGTTGACGCCCCGCTGTCCACTGGGTCAGCCATTGTAATTGGGCCGCCAGATAGTATGATTCGTAGTTCGGAACCGCCAGGCCCCCCTCTGCTCGCCGTCTTTTGAATGTTGTGAGGGCCACCCAACATCTCCCGGCCCCCCCATATCAACGCAGTGATCAGGGAGTCAAACTCCTTGAAAAGCACGGCAGGGATCCAGAGCGGCAAGACCGCAAAATAATATAAAAGTCTTGGTAGCACAACCATCTTAAGGAGTGCTATTCTCCCATTCGCTGACAATGGAAGTGTCTTCCAAAATTCCAGGCTTTTTTTCAGCACCCTAATGGCTCTACCTATGTTGCCCTCTAGTAGATCAGCCCTGGTATGATAAACATTGGCTCCCAGGAAGGCCATACATCGAGGCTCCCAAGAAACATGTTCCAGCTCACCCAGTGGGTCGTAGTCTGCTGCGAGTGGGTAAAGGTGTGATTTCTGCTAGTTTACTCGTAGCCCTGTCAGTGTGCCAAATTGTTCTAAGAGTGCCTGGGCTCCCTCAAGGTCCGGTCCCCTATCCCGTAAGAACATAAGTAGATTGTCCACGTAGAGCACTATTCGGTGAGGGTTGTCCTTGTATAGTAGTCCCTGGTGCCAAGTAGCAGTCTGTGTTTGGACAGCCAATTGCTTCATTGCCAACGTGAATAACAAGGGCGAGAGGGGGAACCCCTGCCTTGTGCCCCTCTTCACCCTATATAGTTTGGATGTGGTGGTCACGGTTCTAACATGGGCTCTCGGATCTGTGTATAGCAACTGTGTCCATCTAATGAATCCCTCTCCCAACCCCATATGCTCTAGGACTGCATATAGGTATTTCCATTCCAGGCTATTGAATGCCTTCTCAATGTCTACTACAAAGACCGTTGCAGCTTTTTTGTCTGGTATGTCAGCGTCCAATAGGTGGATAACCCGGTGGATATTCTGGGCTGTATTTCGGGTGAGGATGAATCCTGCCTGGCCTGTATCGACCATGCAAGTCATGAATGGCAGCAATCTTGTCGCTAGTATTCGGCTAAGAATTTTATAGTCTGTATTAAGCATGGAAAGGGGCCTATAGGCTCTACTGTCATTTGCCGGTTTACCTGGTTTCAGTAGTGGAACTATCTGTGCCTACCTGGTTGAGTCTGGGATGTAATTCTGTTCATCATATAACTGCGCGAGTTTAGGGGTCAGATCGTTAATGTACATGACATAAAATTCTATGGAGAGCCCATCTGTGCCTGGGGTTTTCCCTCATGCTAGGCCCTTGATGGCTTTTCTAATTTCTGTCTCTTCTATATTTCCTCCTATAGTTTCCTTCTCTTCGTCAGTGAGGTGCTGGCATGGGAGAGGTTCCAGGAAAGCCCTTACATCCCCCTCCATACCCTGCATGACGCTAATGTAAAGAGTGGTGTAGTACTCTAGGAAATGGTCGTTAATCTCTTCCTGTCGGAATAATTTCTGTCCCGTGGGGGTGATGATTTCTATAATGGGTGTCCCCCTCTATGCGGGGTTGCCCAGCGACGCCAGTAGCGTGCCCGTTTTGTCCCTTCAGCATGAGCTCTTACTATGTAATTTTTATAGTCAAAGCAGTGGAGTCTTTCATTGTACCCCGCTACTTTCTCCCTGGCCTCACTCACCTCCCTTTGTAGCTCAGGGTGTTCTGGTCTTTGTTTTTCTAATGTGGGTAACTCGTCTTCTGTTGTCCTGACCTCCCCTAGTAGCGTCTTCCGGATTCCCATTGATGCAGCTATACAATTCCCTCTAATCACTACTTTAAATGCATCCCACATTATCTAGGGAGAAGGGACAGTAGCCTCATTGTCCTCAAAATATCATCTGATGTGTCCCCCCACCTGCTCCTGAAAGGCTGGGTCTTCTAAGGATTCTGTCTTGAGGCGCCAGGTTGGTATTCGTGGCTTGGTTCTCTCCCAGGCTGACTGGAGAAGGACAGGATTGTAATCTGTCCTCCCCAGATATTCCACTTCCCAGACCTCATTATGTACTACAGGTGTGCAGAGAAATGTGTCTAGACGAATATGTAGGTCATGCTTATTGGAAAAGGAGTAATCTCTGGTGTTTGGGTAAAGGTGTCTCCACAAGTCTATCAACCGTCAGTTGGACTGCCACCCTCAGAACATTCCAGCTGTTTTGCTCACCGGGGACCCCTCAAGTGGGGGATGCGATCTGTCCAACTCAGGGTTGGCCACACAATTAAAATCCTCCGATCAATACTGCGTGTAGTAGGTGAGGGGCTAATGTTCCCGAAAGGTGCTCCAAAAATGTACCCTGTTCTGTGGTCGGTGCATATATACTGATAAGTGCTATGTCCTTTCCATCTAGGCAGCCAGTAACCACTACATAGTGACCATTTGTGTCAGTAAGTGTTCCTGTTTTTTTAAAGGGGACTCCCACCCTGATCCAAATGAGTCCCCGTGTGTACGCTGAGTAGGCTGTATAGCACACCTGGCCTCTCCATCTCTTCTGCAGCTCCACCCCGTCTGCCACAGTCAGGTGCGTTTCCTAAGGCATTGCTATATGGGTCCCTCTTCTTTGTAAATAGAACACTTTGTACAGTTTAGTCATATTGTGCATACCCCTAATATTCCACAATACAACCTTATAGTTTTGTGAGTCCCCCATAGGGTTTGCTTGTTATGTGACTGTTACAATGCATCCCCTTTCCATGGACAGGTTGTATTGTCGCAGTATCCATCTTCAGGATTACTCGTCGGGGTTACAGCGGCCGGGTTCCCTTAAAACAGTAACCAATGAACTTCCCAACTCCCCTGCCCCAGGACAGGTGAAAAAACAACCCCCATCCAAACTAGTTGTAATTAAGAAAACTCTTGAATGAGGTGCCTGTGACCAAGCCTGTAGTGGTGCAGGGCCCTCGGCTCCAGATCCCACCCCTTCCAGTCTCATCTGATCCCGGAGCTGTGTAACCTGTCTATTCTTAAGTACCCTGCGGCGGACTTTTCATTGGTTGTCACAGTCTCTTGCAGGGGTTTCATATGATCTCTTAAGAGGTCCTTAGTGTGCTATCTGTAGCTCCACACTAGGTGCTGTCGAGCCTCCAGATTCTCCATCTGACCACGAGTGCTGCACATCTCCCGCTGTTGCCACAGAGCGGGGGCTGGACTACCCCCGCTCAAGGATGCCACGGCTGCAGTAGTATGTATTCTTTCCCTCCATGCCTCCTCCAAAGATGGCGGTGCTTTGTTGTGCTTGGTCCCCCGGACTGCCGTCACCGGCTCCTGAGTCAATTCCTCCGGTGTGTGTGGGTGTCAGCTGCTTCTGATTGACCAACCAACCAGCCTCGTGCCTCTTGTGGGGTTCGGAAGAATCGTGCTTCCCGCCCCTCTGCCACCCTCAGCATGGCTGGGAAGAGCACAGCATACAGAATGTTGAGTGACCTTCTTTGCTTCTTGATCTGCAGGAACGTGGCCCATTGTTTTTGCACTTCACAGGAAAAATGAGGACCATGCTGTTCCTCACTTTTCTCTCTTCTTGTTTCCAGACTTGCCCGAGAATGTGGTCACAATCTTTGTAGTGCAGTAGCCAGGCCACTAGAGAAGGTGGCCTAGTCGGGACTCTGTGTGCTCTCTCAAAAGCATAAAACTGTGATAGGCCCTCCGGCGCCACCGCTGTGTGAATCCAGTTCTCTAGATAGGAGGTCATATCATTGCACTCAACCTTTTCGGGCAGCCCCACTATTCAGATATTATTTTGGTGTAATCTATTTTTGGCGTTCTGAGGGCAGACCACAAGGTCCTTCACCTGCTGTTCCAAGGTGGCCAGTCGGTCTCCTGCCGCTGATAGTGCTAGTTTGATGCCCACAACATCTTGCTCTGTTGTTGTGATTCTCTCTGCCATATGTCTTTAATCTCTGTGCAACAGGCCCAGATCCATTGTCAGCGTGTCTATCTTGGACTCCAGGACCTCCCTAGAGTTTGTGATAGCCTGCAGTATATCCCCCAGGGATGGGTTTGAAGCCAGCCCATTTGTAGAGGCCAGTTGTTCTGGTGGTAGGTGTCTCGGGCAGCTGGACTGCAACCCAGTGTCCCCCGCCATTTCTCTTTTCTTATTAGGTTTTCCTATATTCAGCGGTGGAGACACCGATTGTTCCTGCAGAAAGTCACACCAGGTGCTTCAGTAGGGGGCGGCTTAGACACAGGTTTATCTCCTTTGCGCCCCTCTTCTCCTGCTCCCGTCAAGATGGAGCTGCACGTGCCGTGTCAATTAAGGGCGCTCACTCCCAGTTGCTGCAGGGTAGCCCATCGCCTCCTTCCTGAGTTTTATGCCGCCGGACCCTCTTAGAATTAATTTCCGGGGGGGATTTTGCTGCTAGTCTTTCAACCCCCCTCCTACAACTCACTACCCTTCTGCCGGTTCCGACAGGGGGAGGGAGCGGGGACCGCACACCCCACTCCAGTCCACCTTCAATGCCTGCCAAGGCCGGGCCCACTCCCTGTCACTTCCTCCAGTCCTGTTGAATGCCAGTCGCTGTGTTCTTGGGCCTTGGCCTCAGCCGCCTCACCCCAGATCTGGGCAGCCTCAACTGGGGGAGCTACCTCCTGCACTCTGTTCTCTGGACGTAATACCCCTACTCCTCAATGAGGGGCCATCGCCACCCGCTCCACACTGTCTGCAGGCAGTGCTGGGGTTGGGGTGGAACAAAGCTTCCTACAGCAGGTTCCTGCCCCCCCTTTCACCGGGCCTCTTTTTTTGCTGTCACCACTTGGATTGGGGAGGGGTGGGGCTGCCGCCCCGGCCGCCGCCCCGGCCGCCAACCGCTCCTTGTGCTCATTTCTACTGGGCCCGCTCTCCACAGCTTCGCCTGAGCCCGGCGTCCTTGGCTCCCGTTCACCTGGGTCTTGGGCGGCACAGCCCGGCCCCCTTGGTTCTCTCTCTGCTCCGTTCCCGCTTGTTCCGGGGATGGGCCTCGCTCCGCTTCCTCTGCATGGCCACCAGCTGCGCTCGCTATTTTGGTAATGGCTCCTCCCAGGTCCTCTCTCTCTATCGGGCTGGTTTCTAGCCCCACCGCTAGGTTTTCAGGCGCCTCGCCCCCACGCCCCACTGAGGGGGCAGGGATGCCGCAGCTCCAGGTTCATCTCTGTAGGAACAGGTCTCGGATGGGTGGTTCCTGTGCCCAAGCTCTCTGCTTTAGCTCTTCAAACCATTGGCGCCAACCCATGCCCCCATCTGACCAGTGATTCTTGGCTTCAGAATACAGGAAATAATGGACAACAAAAAGCAGAAGCGCTGCTCCAAGATTGTAATATTTGATATTGTAAGATATCACTTGTGGACTGTCAGTTAAAAAGCAAGTCTGTGTGGCTGATATTGAGTGGCTAATATTAGAAACATTGTGTAATATGCATAAGGGTCAGAATTGTGCTCCAGTTATTTCATAGCAAACTTGTAATTATGCTAAGCATTAAGTGAAGCAGAGTTTTAAGTGATAGAATTGTATTTTCAGACATGTATAATCTTCTCTAGTGCCATGTTTGAGTGGTAAGTTGTGAGTTTCTAGTCTGGCCAGCATGAAAAGTATTAAGAACCATGTGGGAGTATCAGATGAATGTTCCAATCATGTGACAACAATCCTAAAGCTGTGCATATGCAAGGAGTTTGGCAAAAAAGTGTAGGACAAGTGGAGTCAAACTTATGGATACACATCATCCTCCTTTGACCTGATTTATGGATGATCCTCTGTGTGGGAACAGCAAGGGTAATCCCTGCAGCAATACCTAGAGCTACACCATGTAATAAGCTAGATTCCTTTAACCCCTTGGGAGCCAAGGACGTAATGGTTATGTCCGTGGCTGCGGTGCTGAGGCGCCACGGACATAACCATTACGTCCTAGTACTGGCCCTTGGGGGAAGCGTTAGCCCTCCCCCTGAGGGCCACGCCCCAACCCCCCCCATGGCAGGGCTGGAAGGGGAATCTCTTCCCCTTCCACCACAGATCCCCCTTGACCCTTCCCAATGACGTCTGATGATGTTAGCGTGCGATTGCGCACTGACCTCATCAGGGGCCACCCCACCGTGCTCAGCACTGGATTCCCAGTGTGGATCAGAAGAGGAATTATTTTGCATTTCTCTTCCGATCATGTGATGAGGGCCTGAGAGGTATCAAAGGGAAGGAAAGAAATTTCCTTCCTGTTGATGTCTTCTAGAGCATTTCAGCAGCCAGATCGTGAAGCGATTCAGCTGCTGAAATGCCTGCTAGACACCAGGGATCATTTTTAGAAGGAAATTGGCATAAGGGGAGTGACCACTTGGGCATGGGTCACTCCCCAGAGGGGGTAATTATTTTCAAGGACTTTTCTGCCCCCCTTTTTAATAGGCCCCCCTTCCTAATAGGCCGTCCATTTCTAATAGGCCGGTCTGCCACAAGGGGGGCAGAACCCACTTAGGCACCAGGGATTGGTGTGTGTGTATGTGTGTGTTTTGTTTGGTGGGCAGCCCCTTGGGCAAGGGTCACTTCGCATGGGCGCACATTACAGTTTGGCCCATCTGCCTTCAAGGGGGGCAGAAAGCCCACCAGAGACCAGGAAAGATTTTTTTTTTTTTAAAGGGTGGGGGTATGACCATGGGGCCAAAGTTGTTCTGCCCACCAGTGGGCAGATGGGGCAATTACCCCCCATTCACTCCTGGGCGGTGGAAAACCTAATATATGCAAGGGAAATAAAATTAAAAAAATAGTAGGGTGGTGGCTACCAACCAGTATAGGCATGTTGATGCCCCCACCCCAACTGAAGGGGGTAACAGTCTTTTAGCTCTCCCCCGCACACTAAAACATCTTATCCCACGGCAAGCAAGAGGACGTTCAATTATTTTGTGTTTTAGTTTTACATATGGGCCATGAGAGCTTGTCTGCCTCTCAAAATCGTCCCACTTGGAATGGTGAGGGCTGCACTTTTTGAACTTTGGGACGCTGCCATGTAGAAAAATTCACAAAACCTAGACATATCTGAAAACTAAACATCTGGGTGAGTCCAGGGTGGTATGCGTCACATGCACCCCGCACCATTTTCTTACCCACAATGCCCTGCAAACCTCCAACTTTGCTGGAAATCACAGATTATTCCCACATTTTTGTGATGGGGCCTTCCGGAATCTGCAGGAATCCACAAAATTCCTACCACCCAGCATTGTCTCATCTATACTGATAAAAATTCTGCCCCACTTGTCAGCCTGAAAATATTTTTTTTCAAATTGCCCTGTTGGACCCGTTTTGGTTCCCCCTCAATTTGGACATGTTTTTGGCTTTTCCCTGTCACTGGCACTTGGCCCACCTACACAAATGAGGTATCCTGTTTACCGGGAGCCTAAGGGGAATGTTGGGTGGTAGGAAATGTGTCCTATTGCAGTGATCCCACACAGAAATGTGGGAAAAATATAATTGTTTAGCTAAATTTGAGGTTTGCTGAGGATTCTGGGTAAGAAAACACTGGGGGATCCATGCAAGCCACACCTCCCTGGACTCCCTTGGGTGTCTAGTTGTCAGAAATATTTGGGTTTGGTAGGTTTCCCAATGTAGCTGCTGAGCCCAGGATCAAAAACGCAAGTGCCCCCCGCCAAAACAGGTAGTTTTGTATTTGATAATTTTAATGTGTCCACATGGTGTTTTGTGTCAATTCCTTTCACGGGCACTAGGCCTACCCACACAAGTGAAGTACCATTTTTATCAGGAGACTTGGGGGAACACTGACATTTGTGGCTCCTCTCAGATTCCAGAACTTCCTGTCACCGAAATGTGAGTGTTTTTTGGCCATATTTTGAGGTTTACAAAGGATTCTGGGTAACAGAACCTGGTGAGAGCTCCACATGTCACCCCATCCTGGATTCCCCTAGGTGTCTAGTTTAAAAAAATGCACAGGTTTGGTAGGTTTTCCTGGGTGCCGGCTGAGCAAGAGTCCAAAATCCCCAGCTAGGCACTTTTAAAAAAAACACGTCAGATTTCAATGTAAAAATGTGATGTGCCCATGTTGCATTTCTTGTTGCGGCCATTAGGCCTACCCACACAAGTGAGGTACCATTTTTATTGGGAGACTTGGGGGAACACAGAATAGAAGAACAAGTGTTACTGCACCTTTTCTTTCTCTACATTTTTGCCTTCCAAATGTAAGACAGCGTGTAAAAAGACATCTATTTGAGAAATGCACTTTAATTCAAATACTAGTATGGGGACCCCGGAATTCAGAGATGTGCAAATAAACACTGCTGCTCAACACCTTATCTTGTGCCCATTTTGGAAATGCAAAGGTTTCCTTGATACCTATTTTTGACTCTTTACATTTTACCAAATAAATTGCTATACACCCAGTATACAATGAAAACCCATTGCATGGTGCAGCTAATTTATTGGCTCTGGGTACCCAGGGTTTTTGATGAACCTACAAGTCCTATATATCCCCACAACCAGAAGAGTCCAACAGACGTAACGGTAAATTGCTTAAAAAAATCTGACATTGCAGGAAAAAGTTACAGAGTAAAACGTGGAGAAAAATTGCTGTTTTTTTACTGCAATTTCAATTCTTTTTATTTCAGCTGTTATTTTCTGTAGAAAAACCTTGTAGGATCTAAACAACTGACCCCTTGCTGAATTCAGGATTTTGCCTACTTTTCAGAAATGTTTAGCTTTCCAGGATCCAGCACTGGTTTCACACCCATTTCTGTCACTAAGTGGAAGGAGGCTGAAAGCACATATAATAGTAAAAATGGGGTGTGTCCCAGTAAAATGCCAAAATTGTGTTAAAAAATGTGGTTTTCTTATTGATGTCTGCCTGTTCCTGAAAACTGAGAAGATTGTGATTTTAGCACTGCAAACCCTTTGTTGATGCTATTTTCAGGGAAAAAAAACACAAGCCTTCTTCTGCAGCCCTTTTTTCCAATTTAAACTAAAAAAATAATTTTCCTGTATTTTGGCTAATTTCTTAGTCTCCTTCAGGGAAACCCACAAAGTCGTGGTACCTCTAGAATCCCTAGGATGTTGGAAAAAAGATGGATGCACATTTGGCGTGGGTAGCTTATGTGGACAAAAAGTTATGAAGGCCTAAGCATGAACTGCTCCAAATAGCCAAAAAAAGGCCTGGCACCTGAGTTGAAAAGGCCTGGCAGCGAAGGGGTTAATGTAGCTATACAACAGAGAGTCTCCAGCAGCAGAAAGTGGTGATATATGATCAACAATATGTTCCCTATGACTCAGGCACAGTTTAGACATGCTAAGAATGCAATGGGTTCATGCGGGCGTTAAAATCCACTCTGAGAAACAAATCAGAGGTCACAAAATGCGGGGCTCAGTACAAGAAGGCAGTTTCAGCTAAGCAGAAAGTAATAAGAGAAGCATGGGAGATATTGACAATTGCTTCAGCTATTAATGACAGGGCACAATTTTGGAAAGTCGTCAATACCCCTTTTTTTTAGTTCTGACACAATCAAAGGTGTTGAGGTACACATCCCAGAGCAGAGATGGGTTAGTCTTTTTACAAAGCTGTATGAAGGTCATTCGGATGACTGCGAAACGACAGTTGTAAATTAAATGCCCCTGTCGTGTCTGGCATTGAGGAACTGGACATACACCTGAACTATGTCATACTAGCTATTAAGGACTCATTGCCAGATAAGGCCCCTACTTGATCTCTTCAAGTACAACATTGATCTTTGGGCACCAATTTTGGTAAACGTTTTCAGAGCTGCACCAATCTCTGTCCTCCCTCCATCATGGTCTAGTGCCATTACTGTACCGATCTTTAAGAAGGGAGACCGGAGTGACCCTGCTTGTTATCGTCCAATTTCTCTGATTGACACCACCGCAAAGATTTTTCGGAGAATCCTCCTGGACCATGTGGAAGCCTGGGCTCTAGACAATAACATTATCTTCAAGTCTTGGTTTGACTTCAGGAAGGCGGTGGGGACAGTCGACCAATGTTTGAACCGCCACCTGATTAGAGAAAGGTATGTGGGGGCGAAGCCAGGGTGTCTTTATTAGGCATTTATGGATCTAACCGCAGCTTTTGACAATGTGGACAGAAGCAAATTATGGGCAATGCTAACCGATAAAGGTGCTAATCCAAAGATAGTGTCCCTGTTGGCCCAACTCCACAATGATGTGGAGCTAAGGTCATATTTGGGCAAGAGGGACGATGTACCAGCCCCTTTAAGGTTGGGAAAGGGGTAAGACAGGGTTGTGTTCTTGCACCCTTCCTTTTTATGTTTTATGGTCTAGAGGGAGCTCTGATTGATGAAAAGGCAGATCCCCCTAAGATCGCCGACAGACCACAACCAGTATTAATGTATGCTGATGATTGTGTTCTGATGGCACGGACTGGGAGGGGCCTCCAAAAACTCTTAAGCAGATTTGTGGATTTCATGACGGCCTTAGGATTGTCCACAAATAAAAAAAACATACACTATGATTTGTGGCCACCAAAGAACTAGAGCCCCTCAATTTTATATTGAAGGTATCCAACTGAGCAGTGTGAATACCTTCATGTATTTGGGGATTCCTTTTGACAATGGGTCTAACTGGAAGCACCTCAGATAAATCAGGGTCACACAATACAACCAAGCAGTGGCAGCTCTACGCAAATACATCATCAAACTAGGCTGCACACCAATGAAGCCCATTAACACCATCTATAAGGCAAGGCCTACTTCGAATGTCAGATATGGAGCTGGGGTGTGGGGCTATACGGGCACATCATCTCTGCAAATAAGAGAAAATAAATTTCTGAGAAGTCCACTCTTACTCTCACAGAACATTCCTGCTATAATTCCACATACAGAATTAGGTCTCCGTTTTCTGGAGGACCTGATTAAGTTAGCCCCTTTAGCCCTATGGATGTCTGTTTCTATTAGGCTGGAAGCAGCTCTCACTCAGACACTGCTTATGGACTGCACAAGGCTGGATAGAGTACAGAGATGTCCCTAGGTTATATACCTTAAAGAGTTCCTGAGCAGCCTTAACAGATCAGACTTATTTTTTAACCCTGGGGCCATAGGCAAGTAGGACATCCCAGTAGTAAAAAATGAATTCCAAGAGAAAATGGCAACTGATAGAGAGAGGCATGATCTGGGGAAAGGCATGGTGACAGCTTATCTACCCTTATGTACTACATCTAAAATTGAAGCTTATCATTTAACTGTCCAGCGGCACCTTAGATTTTTCTTGACAAGGTTTTGTCTGGGCCTGGCCCCCTTTTTGGTGGCTTATCCCCCTAAGGTGCACCGTAATAGGGACTTAATACCCTGTACATGTGATATGCGATCAGAACAATCACAAATGCATATGTTTTAAATTTGTAAGCTGTACAAAGAGCAGAGGAAGGTTTTTTAATGCCACTTCTTAAATCACTAAATATCAGGAGGTGTAAGGAAGCTATTTTTCATCTGCAGTTACTCCAATCTGATATGATCTTTACAGCTATTTATCGCTTTATTGCTGCAGCGATAGAAGAAAGAAAATATCTTGATTCTAACTGCTAAGCATCTTGCAACAAATTTGCACAGCTCGGCAATCAATATTTTAGTTGACCAAATGACTATCGGAACAGGTTTGCAAATTTTAAGAGGTTCCAATTATTGAACTGATCTTCTTATGTACATATATCTTATTTGCTATTTAATGATGTACAGTTCTGCAAATAATATTTTAGTTGACCAAATGACTATTTGATCAGGTATGCACATTTTTAGAGGCTCCAATTATTGTACTGATAATTTTATGTACACATATTTTACTGCTATTTGTTGATGTTTTTTTTCTTATCTTTTTAACCTATTAATTAACTTTGTACATATGCTCTTTTATGGATTTCTATCAAAGATCCGGATAAAGATTTTCTGACTGACTGGCAATGGGTAGGAAAGTAACCTGGTCCTAACCAAATATATTGCTAGTGTGTCTCACAGTGATAACGAAACACTAAAGATAATTTTTGAAAAAAGGTTGATACTATAATGACTACTCTGCAACTATTAGCCTAAGGATGATTATTTTGCCCAAGCAAGCACAATCCTCCTTGAAAAGAAACCCAGAACAAGCCCAAGACTTCCATAAGGAGCTCAAAATGAGTCCAGTGTTCAAGAATCAAGAAAAGACAGATCATGAACATTAATAGACAACGGTCCATTAAAGGGCCTAGCGCCATCCAGCAACACATTAGCATAATTTTTGTGATGCAAATGTGGCGTTGGATGTCCAAAGCTGCAGTGCCATATTTACAAAGTGGTGCAATGCATGCATCGTACCACTTTGTAACCCCTTGCGCCACATTCAGCCTGTGCCAGTCATAATGTATGCAAGGAGGTGTTCCCCATTAGGGGGCCAAAAGAATGGCGCAAAGAAATCTAAGAGGTTCAGAACAGGCATTAAAAGGGGGCACACCATTGTTCACAATGGGCCCCTACGTACTGTTCAGGGTTAGCCCCACATTTTTGGCGCGAACCCTGAATGGTACATCAATAGCATAAAATATGTTGACACTATTGCCCCCTAGCCTGCACCATGGTGCGCCGTACTTTGAATACGGCACACACTTGGTGGTGGTAGGGGGTGCTAAGGGGCACAAGGAAAGTGGTGCTGCACCCAGTGCAGTGCCACATTTCTTAAATATGCCCCAACATGTACTCATGACTGAAGGAAACATTTATCTAACAGGCCTGATGGGGTAGATTTTTCTGTACCTAAATATTCTCGTGTGGTCATCGTACAGGAGCCTCCACTTATCATATGAACTTTGGTTGTCGACTGAAAGTGTTTGAAAAGAGCTAGCATCAGCAACACAAATCAATAACAGGGAACCCAATTCGGCTTCACAATAACAACAAAGAAGATGGTGTATAGCTTATCAGCAAAATGTAGTCAGGTTAACACCAACCATCATTTGGTAGAGTTAATCTATCCAAAAACAGTACATATCCATATAATTATGCAGTCTGAATTTCTTTATTATAAAGAAGAGCAAAATATAACGAGGTATAAAGCACAGGATATGAAGCAAATACATTTGATAAAAGAACATCCCTGATCTAAATAAAGCTTTGAAAAGGGCCTGAGGAAGTTAAAAGAGAAAGGTGTCAGCATCATTGGAACAGCATTAAGTTTCTCAGAGGTGAAACGTGAATTCAAGCATGAAGCTCATCACCCGGGACAGGGGGGAATCTGCAGAGTTGAAAAAGGTCTTCTCTCAGCAAAGTCAGGACAGGATCTGCTAAACTATTCTAAGAGATACAAATTAATACACATTCGAAGGTTCAGGAAGATTTTCCCACAAACCCCCTCTGGATGGTCCAATGGGAAGGCGAGGTTCTCTGGGAGCAGGTAGACTTCCCAGGTTACCAGTGTCAAACAAAGAATGAACAGCTGTATGGGCTTGAAGTTAGTAACAGTCAGTTTGCCTGGTGCAGGAGGCTCTTTCTCATCCCTATAAATGGCTAAAATTTAATTAGGCAAGCTAACTCTCACAGTTCTCTACTTTGAACAATGATCTTTTTATACTAATGAGCACTCCTCGGTGAGGCACATGCAGAGGACAGAAAAACATGAAATTTGCAATGCATTTATTAAAGAAACAACCCACATGACTAAGGCCTATGCCCAAGTCATATCATCCACAAAAGAAAAGACAGCAACCTATGAATACAGTTAACATGAGAGAATACAATGATTATAGTACAGTGATGTGTGTGGCTCTTACTATGTGCAAATGCAGCCATCTAACATTAATAGATACAGTCCACAAACTGCCCAGGAGGAGACCACATGTTCAACAGGGTCAGTACCAGTTTAGAGTTCTGTCTTATGGGCTCAAGAATACATCTGCCACTTTTCAGAGCCTAGTGATTTATGTACTCGCGGGGTTAGAAGAGATCGGCATGTCCTACCAAGATGAAATTGTTGTTTTAGTAATGTGTGGGAAGACCACATAAAGCACCTCAAACAGGTACTGGTCTGGATACAGGGGACACAACTGACCACCAGGGCAGCCAAGTACCAGTTGAGGCAGTCTTATATCATCTACCTTAGGCATCAGGTGAACAACAGGTAGATCTGTCCATTGGATTTCAAAATCTAGTCTGTAATGAAATGAAAGATCCTTACTTTCCTGAATGAAGTTAGAGACATCATAGGACTCACAGCTTATTACAGAAACTTTGTGGCCAACTATTTGGCCATAGTTGTGCATTTGACAGCCCTGTCATCTAGAAAACTGCCTAAGAAAATTATCTGAAATGTTGAATGTCAGAAGGCCTTTGAAGATTTGAAGGTAGTACTATGGAATGCACTTTTGCTGAAAGCACCTTACTATGTTCATTCCGCCATTGTACAGATGGATGCCTAAGATAAAGGTGTTGGAGTAGCCCTGACTCAATTTAGCGAGGATAGCGCCATTTATCAGTCAGAGATTGCATAAGGGGAGCAGAACTAGGGTTGTCGGTTAGAAGGACTGCTAGTCATAGTGTAGACTGTGAGGAGGTTCCAGTCTTTGGGCCTGATTAGATATTGGCAGAGGGGTTACTCCATCACAATGGTGATGGATATCCTGTCCACCGAAATCTAAATTCCATTATGTCCCATTGGATTTATGTTTTAGCAGATAGGATTTCCGAACCCGTTGTGATGGAGTAACCCCTCCGCAAATATCTAAATCAGGTCCTTACTTGTTTGGTACCAAGTTTGTGGTACAGATAGACCACAAAGAGTCCAGGTGATTGATGACATTGAAGGGTGAGGATCCAAAGTTGATGAGATGTTTTACCCTGTTGCTCGGTCTAAATTTCATTGTGAAACTCAAAGCCAGACTGCAACATGGGAATGAAGATAGACATACCTGATGGTTTTGACAATCCAACCACTAGACTTTTTCTGCAGTGGAGTAAGTGTCTGGTTGGTGTGATATGGATGGGGCATCTGTTGGGATGTGAATGGCCTCTACAGGGTAGATAAACATGCAACTGTATCTCAAGTTACATGACTGCAAGTCAATCTCGTATCCTGACTTTTTTTTGGCCCAGCATCCATGAAATCCTGCATTGCACACTGAGACCTATGCCTGAAGTTGACCGAGACTCAGAGCCAGGCTTTGAAGTCAAATGGGGAATGACAAAAGAGTATCTCCTAACTGATCTGAGACTACGTGTTGAGTCCCTGGGACATGTACATTGAGCTATAGTGGCACATACCTTTTTTGAATCCAGATTGGTTGGACAGGCGCTTTTGTCATGTTCTAAGAAAGATGCTGAGTGTCCCACTGGTGTAAAGTTCTGCTTGTGTGTCATGACAAAAGTCTGCGCTGACATCCTAGTGCAGACTTGAAGTGCATGTTATGTGTACAGTGCCTGCTAGCAGGTCTTCACACTGTTGATGAGGGTCTGTATACTGTAGCCAGGGTTTCCATTTGTGATTGACCTTGGTTTGAACATGGCACAAGATGGAGGTGTTGATACAATTTCCTCAAACACTGGAAATGTATTACCTGCATTCCTGAGCTGGAGGTTGTAGCTTCAGGAACAGAGTGTGAAAAGGAATGAGACAGGACTGTTTTTAGCATTTCCATGTGACCTATTTAGCAGGTTAGTCCTTCCTGAGGATTGTAATTTGAGTGTTGGTAGGGGACTTCGAGTGAGTAATCAGATTCAGTTGTTAGAGGGAGATAAGTTTCTAGGCAGTGCATGGGTGTTTTTTCTTTCCTTGAATGACATAGCCTGGAAGGCTGATGACAGCCAGGTAGCGGGTTTCATTCTCATTACACGTTATTAAAACTCCTGCGTGGAGAAAGCATCATCACTACCTGCAGTGACAACCATTACCTTCAATGCGTTGCAGAAGGAATATGAAGTTATGAAAAGAAATCAGCCCCAACCAGGTCCTGACTGTAGACAATGAATGCACATCCCATATCTGCAATCTATGCATAAAAATGGGAGCCAAGACGTCATTCTTCATTCCAGTTCAAAGCTGTTTCACTGACCATGGACAAGGCAATGCAGCAGAGTTCTCAAAGAGCTGTAGCGATCAAGGATTGTTATTGCTGATTGTCAGTGTCCCAGAGGCAAAGTGACACAGTCTAAAATCTGCACGTCTTGATGGAGAAGCTAGGGTCTGCCTGAGACTGAGACTGCCTGCCTGCTAAGAGGGGAGGCAGGAGTGCCTTATCCTGCAGGAGTTGTCTGGCCAAAGTGGAAAAGCCCAGCTGCGATGTTTAGGTAGAGGATCAGCCCAGGAGAAGTAGAATGTGTCTGGAGCTAGCCATTATGAGCCCCTAGGGTCTGCCACATTTTAGCTTAATTAGGACACCAAGTTTGTCAGAACCAATCCACCAGAGCACATGCTCCAGTAACCACCACAAAAGAAGATGGAGGACCTGGGCTGGCATTCATCAACAGAGTGCTGTCACCGTACCTGAGGACCTCATTCCTGCGCCAAGGATGTCCTACTTCGAGGGCTGGAACTGCTGTCTGACATGCCTTTGCCAATATCCTGCTGTCTTTAATGGCTGAAATGAAGAGGAACCAACTGCTACAAAGGAAGATGGAGGATCTGGGCTGGCTCTGCTTTCGCATTACCAGAGGTACTCACCAGACAGAAAAGATTTTAGGGATTCACATTCACAAGGATCGTAACTGTACCCTACGTTCCTGAGGTGCTACAGTCTTACTTGACCAAAGTGAACAGAAGGAGATGAGACTGCTGAAACAAACACCAGTGTCTGCAAGAGGATAACTGCTCACCCCACATGGACAACAGCTATACACCCATGCTTGTAAGTTTTATGCATGTGCCATGAACAGGTAAAACAACAAAACCTGAGACACTGACTTTGAATTGGCTAAACAGATATTGCTGGCACTTTTAAAAATAACTGGCACTCGCACAAATGGACTGCCTATTCAGAGATTACAAACTGACCTACTGGTCCATATTACAGGAAAGCTGTCACTGTGTCATAGAGAGCCTTAAGTGTGTGTTTAACCCCTTCGCTGCCAGGCCTTTTCCCCCTCAGGTGCCAGGCCTTTTTTGGCTATTTGGGACAGTTCGCGTTTAGGACCTCATAACTTTTTGTCCACATAAGCTACCCACACCAAATTTGAGTCCTTTTTTTCCAACATCATAGGGATTCTAGAGGTACCCAGAGTTTGTGGGTTCCCCTGAAGGAGACCAAGAAATTAGCCAAAATACAGCAAAAATTTGTTTTTTTTAAAAACAAATGGGACAAAGGGGCTGCAAAAGAAGGACTATGTTTTTTTCCCTAAAAATGGCATCAACAAAGCGTTTGTGGTGCTAAAATCAGCATCTTCCCAGCTTTCAGGAACAGGCAGACTTGAATCAGAAAAACACATTTTTCAACACAATTTTTGCATTTTACTAGGACATACCCCATTTTTACTCATTTTTGTGCTTTTAGCCTCCTTCCAGTTAGTGACAGAAATGGGCGTGAGACCAATACTGGAACCTGGAAAGGAAAACATTTCTAAAAAGTAGACAAAAGTATGAATTCAGCAAGGGGTCATTTGTGTTGATCTTACAAGGTTTTCCTACAGAAAATAACAGCTGAAATAAAAAAATATTGAAATTGAGGTAAAAAACTGTCATTTTTCTTCTCTTTTTACTCTGTTACTTTTTCCAGCGATGTCAAATTTTTTCAAGCAATATATTGTTATGTCTGCTGGATGCTTCTGGTTGCGGAGATATATAGGACTTATAGGTTCATCAAGAACTCTAGGTACCCAGAGCCAATAAATGAGCTGCACCTTGCAATGGGTTTTCATTGGATACCAGGTATACAGCAATTCATTTGCTGAAATATAAAGAGTGAAAAATAGGTATCAAGGAAACCTTTGTATTTCCAAAATGGGCACAAGATATGGTCTTGAGAAGCAGTGGTTATTTGCACATCTCTGAATTCCGGGGTGCCCATACTAGCATGTGAATTACAGGGCATTTCTCAAATAGACACCTTTTTACACACTGTCTTACATTTGGAAGGAAAAAATATAGATAAAGACAAGGGGCAGTAACACTTGTTTTGCTATTTTGTGTTCCCCCAAGTCTCCCGATTAAAATGGTACCTCACTTGCGTAGGTAGGCCTATTGCCCGCGACAGGAAACGCAACATGGACACATCACATTTTTACATTAAAAACTGATGTGTTTTTTGGAAAATGGCTTGCTGTGGATTTTGATCTCTAGCTCAGCTGGCACCTAAGAAAACCTACCAAACCTGTGCATTTTTTAAAACTAGACACCCAGGGGAATCCAGGATAGGATGGCTTGTGGGGCTCTCACCAGGTTCTGTTGCCCAGAATCTTTTCCAAACCTTTTTCCTCACATCTCAGTGTCAGAAAGTTCTGGAATCTGAGAGAAACCACCAATTTCCTTCCACCAAGCCTTCCCCTAAGTCTCGTGATAAAAATGGTACCTCACTTGTGTGGGTAGTCCTAGTGCCCGCTAAAGGAAATGCCCCAAAACACGATCTGGACACATCAAAATGATCAAATACAAAACTGCCTGTTTTTGCGGGGGGCACCTGCATTTTTGGTCCTGGGCTCAGCAGCCATATAGGAAAACCTACCAAACCCAAACATTTATGAAAACTAGACACCCAAGGGAGTCTAGGGAGGTGTGACTTGCTTGGATCCCCAGTGTTTTTTACCCAGAATCCTCAGCAAAGCTCAAATTTAGCAAAAAAATCACATTTTTCCCTCATTTCTGTGTGGGATCACCACTCTGTGACCAATTTCCTACCACCTAACGTTCCCCTCTGTCTCCCGATAAAAATGACACCTCACTTGCGTTAGTGGGTCAAGTGCCTGTGACAAGAAAGAGCCAAAAACAAGTCGAAACTGAGTGGGAACAAAAGCGGATCTAAGAGGGCACTTTGGAAAAAAGTATTTTTAGGCAGAATTTGTGTCGGTATAGATGTGACAATGCTGGGTGGTAGGATTTCTTTGGATACCTGCAGATTCCGTAAGGTTCCTTCACAAAAATGTGGGAAAAATGTGTGATTTCCAGCAAAATTGGAGGTTTGTAGGGCATGCTGGGTAAGAAAATGGTGCAGGGTGCATTTGCAGCACACCACCCTGGACTCACCCAGATGTTTAGTTTTCAGATGTGTCTAGGTGTTGTGGATTTTTCTACATGGCAGCGTCTCAAAGTCCAAAAAGTGCAGCCCTCTCCATTCCAAGTTGGATGATTTTGAGAGTTAGCCAAGCTCTCATGGCCCAATTGTAAAACCAAAACCCAAAATAATCAAATGTCCACTTGTTTGCCGTGGGATAACCTGTGTTAGTGTGCAGGGGAGAGCTGAAAGACTGTTACCCCCTTAAGTTGGGGTGGGGGCATAACCATGCCAATGCTGGTTGGTAGCCACCAGCCCACTATTTTTTTTAAATTCCTTGGCATCTAGTAGACTTTCTGCCCCTCCAGGGAGTGGATCAGGGGTAATTGCCAGAACAACGTTGTCCTCATTTATGTGGTCATACCACCACCCTCTTTTTTTTAAAACCATTCTTCCCTGGTGCCTAGTGGTTTCTGCCCCCTTTGGGGGCAGATTGGCCTAATTAAAATAATCCGATCTGCTCCCAAGGGGGGCAGAAATGGACTAAAAAAAATTGTCCCCCCCAGGGGAGCGACCCTTGCCTAAGGGGTCGCTCCCCTTATCAATGTAAACAAATAAAAAAAATCTCTGGTGTCTAGTGGCTTCTGCCTCCCCTGGGGGCCTATATGCCTAATCAATATAGGCTGATCTGCCCAAAGGTGGGGCAGAAAAGGACTAATAAAACAATTGCTCCCTGGAGAGCGACCCTTGCCTAAGGAGTTGATCTCCTTATGCAAATTTCATTAAAAAAAAAACCCTGGTGTCTAGTGGCTTCTGCTCCCCCGGGGGCAGATCAGCCTAATCAATGTAGGCTGATCTGCCTCTGGGGGGGCAGGATAGGCCCAGTAAAATTATTGCCCCCTGGGGAGCGACCATTGCCTAAGGGGTCACTCCCCTTATGAAACCAAAAAAGAAACAATCACTGGTGTCTAGTGCCTTCTGCCCAATCAATATAGGCTGATCTGCCCCCGGGGGGGGGGTAGAAAAGGCCTAATCATTCAGTGCCCCCCTGGGGAGGGACCCTTGCCCAAGGGGTCGCTCCCCTTCAAATGTAAATAAAAAATAAAAAAAACTCCCTGGTGTCTAGTGGGCATTTCTGCTCAGAATGACATCAAAAGAAAGGAAAAGCCTTTCCTTTCTTTCAATGTCTCTACCTGCCCCCTCCTTCCAAGCAGCAGAGAAATGCTTGGCATTTCTCTTCCACATCGCACTGGAAGCAGGCTGCCAGCGCAATGGGTGGTGAGTGGTGACCTCTGATGAGGTCAGCATGCAATTGCGTGCTGATGTCATGAGATGTCACTGGCAGGGGGATTGGGGGGGTCGGGTGAAGGGGAAGTGATTCCCCTTCGATCCTTGACGGGGTGGGTGTAGGAGGCCCACGGGGGGGACCGGTAGTGCTCCCCCTGTGGCCCCAGTGCAGGAAGAGCTGGTCTCATCCCTGGCACACTGGAACTGTGGCCGAGGACGAGGCCAGCTCATCCCAGGCATCGTACAGGTTAAGTTCAAGACTTTCAGTTTCTTGTTGTAGTGAACACTCTAGACTCTGTAGTTCACATCCCAGCATATTTTAGGAATGTATTATATGTTGAAGTGATTAAAATACTTCTCTTATCTTAAAAGAAAAGAGCGGGGCTGGACATTAGTTGATTGCATCGGTTCTGAGTCTCTACTCCCACACTACCTCTATTTGCACTCAATACTCTGCGAATCAAGGAGGTAGAAATGAGCTTGACTCAGTTTGCCTTGCCATAGTATGATGGGCCCCAGGAAAATTAAGTGAAAATGCCCAAACCACCATGATTGAGGCCCAGTAACCCCTGCTTGTCCTGTGGCTCAGTGAATGCATTTTAGCTTATTTCGTAATTTGTATTTTTATTAGGAACGTATAAAAATAATTCATCAGTACATCACAAAATTAGAGTGGAGTGCCTGAATCAACTCACAAAGTAAATATTACAAATTATATGTCAAGCATGGGATTCGGTTATCAAGCCAAATACATTAGTCACTGTGAGTTTAAAATACAAATAATTAGAATAATATAGTATACCTTTCGATCTCTAGAGAGTTACCAGGTGTGAGGTTGCTGAAACCTTCCCTAACCAGCTCCCAAACTCTTTTCAGTTTACTATGTCTTGGATAATTACTTATACCCATAGAGAGACACGAATTCCTGCCACAATGCAGATTCGGAGCCTCCTTCTGAAGCCACTCCCAAGCAAGCCTGACAGTTGTAATATCGCGAAACAATACCCAGGAACACTGGAATTATGCAATTCTGTGATTGTTGCAATTTTTCTGCATAATTAAGGGTTTGCACATTTGCCACACACATAATCCATCATCTGCTGCATAATCTGCAGATTTTAACAAAAAAATTGTTTATAGTATAAACGGATCAAAAGTTACTAAAAATGTGGTGTTGGAAGACCATTCGCAAAGGTTGACTGGTCATCTTTCAGTTGCTTATTTATGTATTTGGTTGTTAAACTTGAACTAAAGAGGTGAAATCTTTGCCCAGACAACATTGCCATATATAAAAATGACAAAATAATAAAATAATACTATCATAAAATGTGCCACATCATTTGCCTTTTCTTGCATAATTTTGTAAGACTGCCGCATAATTTGGTACTCTCCTGCTGCATAATTACAGTTGCCCTGACAATACCCCAGCCTATAGGTTGAATTATTGGGCGAATAACCTATCAAGATGATTTTAGAATCTGGCCGGGCATTGAGCTTCAGAAATTGATTCATACGATCAAATACTTTAATCCAATACAGACTAATGATAGGGTAGATCACAAAGATATGTGTTGTACCTGTTAGAGATTTTTTACGAAGAAAACAGTCTGAAGTCTCCCTAAGATCCAATTTTTATAATGTGTGTGGTGTATGTTATAACTCACAAAAACATTAAAAGTGAGTCTTAAACCAGGAAACATTAAAAACGGTCTGAGCAAGCTGTTTGGACCCCAATATTTTGGTATATGAGACTCTGATACCGAGATTGTGTGACAACTTGATGCCAAATCATCACAATTATTTCTCATATGCACCCAACTCATCCTTTCACTCACCGACGAGACAACCCCCCCACCACCAAAACCAACATCCACAGATGCATGACAAGCGTCGCTGACTGGATGAAGTAAAAGTGCCTGCAGCTAAACACAGACAAGACTGAAGTTCTGATCTTTGGCAAGAGCAGCGACACATGGAACGTTTCCTGGTGGCCTTCAGAACTAGGACCCGCACCCACTCCCTACAAACATGGCAGAAACCTTTGAATCATCATTGACAATAGGCTCACCACGGAATCACAGATTAACACTTTATCCTCCGCGCACATCTTCACTCTGCGCATGCTACATAAGATCTTCAAGCGGCTACCCCCCGCACACGAGACACACTGTGACACAGGCCCAAATCATCAGTTGACTAGACTACAGCAATGCCTTGCACCTCCTAGAAAGGCGTCAGACCATATAGAACACCTCAGCCAAACTCATTCTTGACCTCAAGACCTGGCTATTTGAATGAGACGCTGAGACCTGCAAGCATGTGGATACCCTCAAGGGAGATTAGGCGTGCTTTACAAATCCTGTTTGATTGACTGATTGATTTTATCTCTCTGATTCATCAAGACTTGATAACAAAAATTGAATTGAGCTGCAATCGAGTATTTTAGGAAAGCTTTCCAAAAATTAATTGCTGGCCAGTTTATTATCATCAGATGAGATATGCAAGAGAAAATATCATCATTGTAAGTAGCAAATGAATCTGTTTTTTGGAATCCCACATTTATTACTTAATTCTTGAAACCACTGGAGAATTCCTTCTTTAAAAAGCTGACCAAGGGTTGAAAACTGAAACCTCCACCAACATCTTAACTAACTGTCTTGAAACGACAACGGTAGATTGGGGTTATACCCAAGAGAGGCATATTGATGGATCCTTGGTATGAGGCTAGACAGACCTAATAGCCTGCTAAATCTTGTGACAAACAAGAAAGTTTACACCGTTTGTGTTTAACGAAGTGGTGTCTATTAAGCCTTTATTGGGTAATATAACTTGAGGGAATACCTCATAGCCTGGAAAGAGCCCAGCGAGGTCCCATTTGTGTGGACCAACCACTGCCGTAAGTCTGAAAATAAATGAAGAGATATGATAAAACCAAAGTGAAGTAAGTGCCATACCTCTCTCGATTTGGGGAAGCTGCAGGTAGGGTAAAACACAACGGGGTTTCTTACTTTGCCAGATGAATTTCAGTTAGCTGGATTCGATCTTTGTTTTAAAAAACTGTTGCAAAGATAACAATGGGATTCACCTAAAAAAGTAGAGATAGCGAGGCAAGATTCCTATTTTAAAAACGTTACATCTGCCTGTCAGGCCCCCAATGCAATCTATCCCTAATATATAGAGAAAACCCAAGTGCAAGGCGTCATAGCTGAGAGAGGCAACAGTTTTCATAGTTAGGGAAATGTGGCCACCAAGATATCTTACCGCATCCACGTGTCCAGCATCAGGAGTTTTTGGACAGACATTTGGTATGATCCCCGTCTTATCAATATTTAATGTATATCCTGAAACTTGCCTGAATTTCCGAGATGCATTTTCAATGGCCGGGAACTGCATTCATGTGCAAAGGTGTTAATATCACTGTGTCTCCTGCATATGCTAAGGGCCTGACTTCCAATCTATGCAGCTATAACAACTGAGTTAACACTGGTGATTTTATCACTTAAATAAATGGGACTCAGTAGAGAGCAACAAACTGCAAGGAGAGGTGGCTAGCTTGTGCAACATTTAATATTTAAAAGCCTCCGATGCAAACAACCCTTGGAAGTAAGAGAGACATAAAGGTGGTCATTACAACCCTGGCGGACGGTGTTAAAGCGGCGGTAAGACCGCCAACAGGCCGGCGGTAAAAAATTTGAAATTACGACCGTGGCGGAAACCGCCAACAAAGACAGCCACTTTAACACTCCGACCACCACGGCGGTCCAAACAAACAGCGCAGCGGTCACCGCCAACAGACAGGAAGGAGACAATGTACCACCCACACTATTACAACCCACCAATCCGCCACCTTTTCCGGGGTGGATTCACCGCGGATAAAAACACGTCGGAAACAGGAATTCCGAAGGGAAAACGCTCACCTCTACACACCCCATGAGGAACGAGGACACCATGGACACAGTACTCCAAATTCTACCTGCGATAGTCTTCCTGCTCCTTCCGGCGGCGAAGACCACGGTGAGTACTGCACCTACGACACAGGGGAGGGGGGAGGGAAAAAACAGGGACACACACACGCAACACCCTCACCCACTACAACACCCCACCCTCAACCACTACAACACACACACTAATGCATATTAATACATCACAGTTACACCTCCCCAACCCCCCGGAAGAATGCAAAGACAATAGAAAATGAGTGTAACCATTGTAATATATTAAAATCAAGTAGGCAAAAATATATATATACATCAGTTACAAAATAAATACCAAGCTTAGTAGTCCAGGTAGTGCTCCAATTAAGTCCGTGGAACACTGGGCCCACACGGTATGGGTGAGGCCCACACAAGATCAATGACAGAGAGAACACTGCAGGGGCATCAGAGAGCAACTAAACAGACACCTCAGGGGGAGGGAAAGGGGGGGCACCTCAGCCGATTTAGTGCCCAACGCCAAATCCACGAGGGGGCCACATGCCCACTGTTCCATCCTGGGGAGTGTAAAGCCACAGTCTCTCACGTCTATACAGTGGGTGGGTTGCCCACTGTTCCATCCTGGGGAGTGCAAAGCCACAGTCTCTCAAGTCTCTATAGTGGGTGGGTTGCCCACTGTTCCATCCTGGGGAGTGCAAAGCCACAGTCTCTCAAGCCTATACAGTGGGTGGGTTGCCCACTGTTCCATCCTGGGGAGTGCAAAGCCACAGTCTCTCAAGTCTCTACAGTGGGTGGGTTGCCCACTGTTCCATCCTAGGGAGTGCAAAGCCACAGTCTCTCAAGTCTCTCCAGTGGGTGGGATGCACACTGTTCCATCCTGGGGAGTGCAAAGCCACAGTCTCTCAAGTCTCTACAGTGGGTGGGTTGCCCACTGTTCCATCCTGGGGAGTGCAAAGCCACAGTCTCTCAAGTCTCTACAGTGGGTGGGTTGCCCACTGTTCAATCCTGGGGAGTGCAAAGCCACAGTCTCTCAAGTGGGCAACAGTCTCCACTGATTCTGGAGGGGGCATGGTGCCCAGAGTGCTTCATCCTGCTAAGGACAGAGGTAGTGGATGGATCTCTCCACTGGTTCTGGAGGGGGCATGGTGCCCAGAGTGCTTCATTCTGCCCGTGACAGACTCAGTAGTGTCAGTGCCCTTGGCGCTCATGGGCCAGCGATGCTTGAGGCGGCGGTGTCCTGTTCAGCGGTGCTCGAGACGGCGGTGCCCTGTTCAGCGGTGCTTGAGGCGGCGGTGCCCTGGTCAGCGGTGCTTGAGGCGGCGATACCCTGTTCAGCGGTGCTTGAGACGGTGGTGCCCTGTTCAGCGGTGCTTGAGACGGCGGTGTCCTGTTCAGCGGTGCTTGAGGCAGCAGTGCCCTGTTGAGCGGAGCTTGAGACGTCGGTTTCCATTGCAAGGACTCAGCTGCTGGTGGAACTTCATGGCCCAGCGTGGCTTTTACTGGCGATCCTTCATGGCCCAGCGGGGCTTTTGCTGGCGGTGGCCTTCTGGGCAGCTGGGCTGGTGCTGGCCTCCTGGGCAGCTGGGCTGGTGCTGGCGGTGGCCTCCTGGGTAGCTGGGCTTGTGCTGGCGGTGGCCCCCTGGGCAGCTGGGCTTGTGCTGGCGGTGGTCTCCTGGGCAGCTGGGCTGAGGCTGGCGGTGGCCTCCTGGGCAGCTGGGCTTGTGCTGGTGGTGGCCTCCTGGGCAGCCGGGATGATGGCGGTCTTCCCCGCCGTGCTGCTCTTCCCAGACTTGCCGGGTTTCTTGTGGCCCTTCCCCACCTTGGAAGGTGTCACAGCTGACTCCACACTCCCACCGGGACCCCTGGGAGCGGCTTTGGTGGCTGGAGTCTTCCCCCTCTTGCGCCGGGCACTGGCCAACTTCTGATGCTTCACAGGTGGGGGACTGTCTGTGCTGTGGCTCCGTGCCAAACTGGCTGCCCTGGTGGCCGGTGCACTCCAGATTCCGGTGACTACAGGCACCACTGGTCCCGGAGATGTTGTGGCTGAGGTGCTAGTTCGGGACCTAGGAGACATACGGGGTGGGGGAGGTGTGGGAAAGAGGTCAAGGTTCGACAGGAAAAGTTTTTTTGACACACTGGGGCGGGTAGCTGGAGGGGGTTTGGGAGTGGAGGAAGAGGTTGTGGTTGTAGGAGGTGTTCGTTTGCTGACTTTGGGTGAAGGTGCATGCGCTGGAGGCTGTCGTGAGGTGGATGGATGTTGGGTGGGTGTGTGCCTGCGTTTGTGTATCTTCGGCGGGGTCGTCACAGACACACTGGGAGAGGACACAGGGGATGTGTGAATGGTAGTGGGGGTGGTGACTGCACATGAGCGGTGTGTGGTGTTGGGTGTGCTGGAGAGGGACATAGTGGCTGTAGAGGTAGTGCATGCAGGTGCAAGTGTAGACGAGACAGGGAGGGAGGAGGGAGACGAAGAGGAGGGGGACACAGTGGAGGCAGTGGATGTTGGTGTGTCTGCATGTGTGTGATGCTTGCGTGAGTGCCTGTGGGATGTGTGGTGCTTATGTTTGCCTGAGCTTTCCTTGTGTGTTGACGTGTGTGCATGCTGGTCTGTAGGTGTGCTTGGGATAGGCTGAGGTACAGGGGATTGGGTCGGGGTGGAGGAAGTTGGAGGGGGGAGGCTAGACACAGGGACAATGGCTGCCATCAGTGCTGAGGCCAGAGTCTGAAAAGCTTGCTGAAGGGCCGCCTGACCAGAATGAATGCCCTCCAGGAATGCATTGGTTTGTTGCAACTGCCTTTCTACACCCTGGATGGCATTCAAAATGGTAGACTGCCCAAAAGTGAGGGACCTGAGGAGGTCAATGGCCTCCTCACTGAGGGCAGCAGGGGTGACTGGGGCAGGGCCTGAGGTGCCTGGGGTGAAGGTGATGCCCACCCTCCCGGGTGAGCGGGCACGGGGCAAAGGCTGAGGGGCTGCTGGGAGGGCGGTGCTGGAAGGGGGGTGGCAGCTGTACCTGTAGATGGGGGACACAGATGTTGCCGCCACCACAAGGGAGCTCCCATCAGAGGACGAGTCCGTGTCACTGGTCTCAGCTCCTGTCCCCGCCGTGGAGCTCCCCTCGCCCTCTGTCCCACTGGTGAAGTCCGATTCCGTAGTGTGGCCCTCCATGGCCATGTGGGATGCAGCCCCCTGGTGCTCCGGTACCACTGTTCCTCTGCCTGATGATGCTAATACACACAAGAACAGGGAGACCACAAAAAGGGGGGGGGAACGACAGAAGAAAGACATGTTGAGTGCATGCATTACCGCTACCGTTGGCGGACACAACAGACACAGAAGCCCCCTGTACTACGCCGCGCTCTTGGGCTCCACTGTTCAATTCCTGGGAAATGGCCTACAAGGCTATGGATGTCACTTTACAGAGGTGGGGTGGGGTGCCAAATGCCCTGCCTTACGGAGGAACCTTGCCTACGGAACTCGCCCTGGCCTAGGGAAACCCACAGCCCACCTCCCCCACCCAGACCCCTCCACTGAGCGCAAAGTCAGCAGAATGCGACTGTACTCAGCCCCTTGTGGCTGCTGTGATGCCCTCAAGCACCCATCCAACTCCAGGTACGCCACTGCCAGGATCCTGAACATCGGGGGGTCATGGTGCGATGGGCACCCCTCCCACATTGGGAGGCCATCCCCAGCTGAGTCTCCGCCGTCTTCTTGCTCCAGCGGCGAATGTCCTCCCATGTTTTCCGGCAGTGGGTGCTCCATCTGTGGTAGACCCCCAGGGTCCGGACGTCCTTGGCGATGGCACGCCAAATATGTTTTTTCTGGTGGGCGCTGACCTACATGATTTGTACAGGGGAAGAGAAACTTATTACCAACTGCACCGTCAAAGTGATTGGCCCCCATCCCTACCCTTGCCATGTGGCACATGCACTCACCGTCGTTTCATGCACGCTGCACTCTCCCCCCTTCCTTCTTACATCCACCCCTCTCCACACAGGCATAGCCCATACATCATGCTCCCAGTGTACTTAGCTGTTTGTCTGGAGGACCGTGGAGTAGCGTGTACTGGGGGAGGACCCCGTCCACGAGTTTCTCCAACTCCTCTGATGTGAAGGCAGGGGCCCTTTCCCCAGACACTCGAGCCATTGTCTCTTCCAGACCGAGGTCACAGCAGCACTTGCAGTGTAGGTCCTCTCCTGTCGAAGATCAGGTATCGAGTGATTGAACAGATAGAAAATGGCGGTCACCGCCGGCGTACATCGTCATTGGCTCCTGGGACCCATAGGGTCCAATGTTAACCAATGCAGCATTGCGCCGCGTTCTTCGACCGCCTACCGCGATGGTGTACAACGCCAGCACAGTTACCTCACATTCCATTGTCCCACTTTAAAGGTCAGGCAGCCACCATTTCGGGGTCCCACATGGCGTCATTTTCAACTGTGTCACACATACCTAGGCCTAGACTCAACACACCTACAGGCCACTTTTTGAGTATGAATGGTGTTCTGTGGAAGCTGTGGGTATGTACCTCTGAGTTGTTTGACTCTGTGCTCGCTGTTGTCCTTCACAGGCACCATCCGCTGTGACATGTGAGGAGATCCTCCAGAGGAGCGACCTCTGACCCTGCATCCTTGCAGGCAGGTCGCTTCCTCCTCACCACTGCTCCGGTAAGTACTGCCATTGTTTTGGGCTTGTTTGGGCTTGTCTGGGCTTGTCTGAGCTTGTTTGGGCTTGTTTGGGCTTCTTGGCTTCTCCTCTCCCGGAAGGCCTCGCCCCATTCCCTCCTCCTCGTAGCTCTTCCTGCTCCTGACTCCTGCTGCCCCCGCCCCCGTACTCCCACTGGAGGTTTCCCTCCGTCCTCCCAGCTGCCACTCCATCCCACCTCCCCTCTTATACCGGCCGCAGCGCGGACAACACGCCAACACGCCTCCCGCGCCACCAAACACCTTTATACTGCCAACAAACTCCACGCCCTTAATCCAGGGCGCTCCTCCATCTGCTTCCAGTTCACACCGGCGCGCACCAAAGGACCCTTCACCTGCAAAGCCTGCAATTTCACCTGCAACCTAACCTCCAAACTCTAAATCAAAACAGACAACCGCCTAAGATGCATCCTACTTAACAACCGCTCCGTCCACAAACATGCAATTGAACTCTGGGACCTCCTCACCACATACTCACCCGACGTCGCATTCCTCACCGAAACCTGGATGAATTCAGCCTCAGAACCAGATGTAGCCATAGCCATACCAGAAAACTACAAGATCACCAGAAGAGACCGAATCAACAGACCAGGAGGAGGAATCGCCATAGTCCACAAAAACACCATAAGAGTCTCCACCAACTCCCACGACACCATCACCTCTGCCGAGCACCTCCACTTCAAAATCCACATCAACGCCAACAACACACTCAGAGGACCTCCTGGACCCCGACTGTAGTTCTGTGATGATATCGCCGACGCCATCAGATCCCAAGCCCTCTCCTCAACAGACTAGATCCTCCTTGGTGACCTAAACTTCCACCTAGAAAATAACAACGATATCAACACCACCAACCTAATCGACAACCTCGCCAACTTCGGCCTCAAGCAACTCGTCACTACACCCACCCACTCCCCAGGCCACACACTCGACCTCATCTCCTCAGCCAGCAACCACGTCTCTTTCAGCCACACCACCGAACTCAGTTGGACAGACCACCGCTGCATCCACTTCTCCTACCAAAAACCAGTCACTCACCACCACCACCACCGCACACAACCCCCCCGACGCAACTGGAGCAAAATATCAACAGAGCAACTGATCTCCACTCTCACTCGGGCCCCACCTCCTGGGACCCCAGACCCCAAAATAGCCACCACCAACCTGCATCGCTGGATAGAAGATTGCGCCAACACGCTCGCACCGCTCAAAAAAAACCCAAACACCACCCACAGAATCAAGGCCAGTTGGTTCACCCCAGAACTACAGGCTTTGTCGCAGAATGGAAAAAACCTGGCACCTTGACCCTACCAACTCCAACCACATCGCTTTCAAGGATGCCCTACGCAAATATCACCAACTGATCCGCACCACCAAAATGACCCACTTCAAAAACTGCATCGACGCCAACGCTCACAACAGTAAAGAGCTCTTCCTTGCAATGGAGGTGTGCTGCACCTGTGATCTGAATAGCTGTGGCCCTACCCAGATGATTTCCTCCACCATGACCCTGAGCTCTTGCTCCGAGAACCTGGGGTGTCTTTGCCGTGCCATGGGGTGGTGTAGGTGATGTGTGGGGTGGGGTGGGGGGTAAGTGTGCTGATATGTAGTGGTGTGTTGTGTGAGGTGCGTGGAAGTTATATGGGTGATGGTGTTGTGTGCCTGTGGAAGCTAGTGTTGTTGATGGTGGTGTCTCTCTCTGGCTTTCGTTCGTGATTTGTGGTCGTAAGGGTTTGTGGGTGATGTGGGTGTGTGTTTTATATTGTATTGAGTGTGTGGGAGTGGTGTGTGTATGTGTATCAGGTGTGTGTATTTCGAATTGTCCAATGTGGCTGTGTTTTGTAGATGTGTGTGTACTTTGAGCGTGGCGGTGTGTACCGCCAATGGAACACTGCGGTTAAAAGACCGCTGCATGGATTCGTGGGTCGTGATAGTGTGGGCGTATTTCTGTTGGTTTGACGGTGGAGGTTTTGTTATCGCCAGTTTATCACTGACCTTTGGTGTGGCGGACTTGTGTGGGTGTCTGAATTTTGGAGGATTCCGAACTGTGGGTCATAATAGCTGTGGTGGAATTCCGCGGCCGCGGCGGTGTGGCGGCGGTCTTCTGCACGGCGGTAAGCGGCTTTTACCGCCAATGCCATAATGAGGGCCAAAGTGTGTGAGTCTAGCTATAAAATGTGAATCAAAACCCATTAATGCCATCACAGACCATAGATAGCCCCAGGATACCTTGTCAAATGCTTTTTCAGCATCCAACATGATCATCTTAGTGGACCTTTTCTGTTCAAGTGCAATATCAAGAGCAGGTACAGCTAAAGTAATGTGAGATGTGGTGTGTCACAAAGGGATGAAGCCATGTTGCATTGAGTCAGCTAGTGTTATGATGACCATAGAGAGCCAATGAGACAGAATTCAGGTGTATATTTTGGAATTACAGCTTATTAAAGAAATGAGCTGATATGACACACAATTGAGAGGGTCCTTATTCCTCTTTAAGAATACTGTGATGTAACTTTCCTCCTAAGAGAGTGGTGCTCACCTCCAGAAAGTAAAGGTGTTGACAAGTTACTGTAACAATGGACAAATTATTTTCAGTGGCGGCCAGTAATTTTGGCGAGGCGAAAGGGGCGTGTCACACACTCATACAAATATACTAACACCCATGCATTCACAAAATCACACACACCCATTCACAACACTCACTCACAACAAATTCATACATTTGTGAACCAAACATTAAAAACATGCAGCTTACCTCCCCTCATCTCACTGAGAGGAAAGCATCAGAGGTCCGAGGGATTTTTGTTGTTTTGGTCTTCTTTTATTTATTAAATTAATCTCTATATTTCTAATCTGGTATGGGAACTTTTTTGTGGTGTTTTCACTATTTTACAGTTTGAAGTTTTGCACTAATACTTAATGAATTGCCTCTAAGTTAAGCCCGACTGCTCTGTGCCATGCTAGCAGGGGGTGGAGCACAGGTTCATTTGAGTTTGGCTTGTGCCATACCCTAACAAGGATTGTGGATGCTGCATAAACAAGGCTCACACCACAGTCAACCAGTAACCTAATTTCTCATAATGCTCAAAAGAGAAATCATGTAAGCTGAGAGCAAACACCAACTCTGCACTGAATAGGCAGTGATGCCCTACATGCAGCAGTGGCTTACTGGCATGCATGCTGTTGCTGCAGACACCAGAATGATTCTGTACAAAGTAGGATACAATACAATTACATTTATCAACCTAAATGCAAAGATCTTATTTAGAAACTTAGGGGCATATTTATACTCTGTTTGTGCCAAATGTGCGTTAAAAATGTAGACACACATTCACCGCAAACCTTGCCCCATATTTAAACTATGACGTCCGACCCCGTGGCCGTCAAAAATGACTAAGGCATGTGCGCCTTATTTATACTCTGCGTCATTTTGACGTACAGGAGGGGGCGGGCCTTAAAAAATGGCGCCCAGCCTGATGTGTGCAGTTTTATAACGCCTGGGTCCGGGCAGGCGTTAAGGGACCTGTGGGCTCACTTCCATGATCTCTGACCTTGGAAGCAGTCCACAGGTGCCCTCCCCTGCCCCCAAGGACACCCCCTGCCACCCTCACCCACCCCTAGAGGACACCCATGGATGGGGGGACCCATCCCAGGTAGGTACAGGTAAGATAAGGTAAGCCTAACTTGGGCCCCCCTACATGCCACTGTACCCAATGCCTGTGCCTAGGGGACAGAAGTCCCCTGGGCATAGCCATTAGGCAAGGGGGCATGACTCCTGTCTTTGCTAAGACAGGAGTCATTTCAATGGGGGTTGTGTGTCAAAATAAAAGGCGCAAGTCCGGTTTGAGCCAGCTAACGTCAGTCCTTAAATAAGGTGCCCGCATGGCGCGTAGGAATGGTGTTGGCTGGCGGTAACATTTTTGGCGCAAACCAGCGCTGGCGCTGGTTTGTGTCAAAAAGTATAAATATGGGCCTAAGAGTTTGGCGAAGGGTGCTCTGTCATAAAGCTGACCTATCTGCCATATTATAAGTACATTATAGCCTATGAAACATGTAATACAGTGAATGGGTTATCCATCAAGTTTTGATAGAGTTTACAGTTCCCCCAAACTCTAGGCCTTGGTTATAAAACCATATTTAGAGTTTGGTGGACACGGTATTCCATCACAAATGTGAAGGAGTATTCTGTCCACCCACCTTATTTCAAATCAGCAGACCGTCAGGTTTCCATCGTCAGAGACCCTGTTGGCTCTGTCAACAAATTGCTTCCTCTGATGGCCCAACAGAGTAGAGACCATCAGATGAAAGGCATTACACCATCCATCCTAATTAAAGTGGATGGTGTCATGATCTTTTTTCTGTTCATTGCTGGAAGGTAAAATCAGGTGGTGTGGGACAGCAAAAAACTAAGAATGACTCCCAGATCCAGACAAAAAAATCCCTGGGTGTGCGTTAGTTATTTTTTTCAATACAATTCTCCCACAATGGGAGTTTATTTTTGAAAAATGAATCATTTGTCAATGTTTGTTGAATGGCCTTCAAAGCCAAAGGTTGCCATATATTAATCTTTTTATGCCAGCAGTTGTCATAGTTGGACTCTCGCTTGTAGACAAAACTGCTGGTTTAGGGATGACAGCACTTTTGTTTATAGGCGACTAGTCCAATCCTACAACAAGTCGCAACTGTCGGCCCAACCCTCTCGGCTCACAAGCAGTACCTCACCAAAAACCCAAACAGTAAAAGATGATTTCTACCAGCCTTTATGCTTGGACTCTAGAGTGCGACATCTCAAAGGAGTCATGTTTAAACAGAGAGTACCCTTTTCTCACATGAGCAATAAGTCTCAGTCACACACAGGCAATGAAGGAGATGCAGTGAAGTTTTCAATAGGTTTTATTAACAAAACTGCAATCTACTATAAAATGCATGAGCTGCAATGAATAAGATAATAATGAACAGTGTAAGAAACAGAATGGTATAGATGAGAGTTGTGAATACAAAGTTCCCCACCATGGAACGTTAAATATCCCTAGAACCCTAGCATGGGGAACCTACTCCCTAACCTAAATAGAGCTAGGTGTGATAAACCTAATCTGCAAGTACAGTGTCTATGAGAAGCACCCCCCAACCCTCATTGCCTTGGAATGAGGTCTCTTGATCAAACTCCGTGGGGCACAAAGGCTGGGGCTGCATCAAGGCAACGTGTAGCATAGATATCGTTGATGAGATCTGGTAGGAATCCCTCTGATAACCTTGTCTGTGTGAAATGTATTTATACAGATCTTGTAGGACCCCAAATGCAGGTATGTACCCAAACAATAGATAAGGAAGCATGCTTGGGTGGCAATTATATAAAGAATTGCCTCCAAAAGTACATTATGTTTCTGTCACACATAAGTTGGAAAGGGACATGATGTAAATACCTATGTATCTCACCTAACTTAGACGCTGATAGTGACACCTTTACAGAGTGGCACTGATAATGTAAAATCAAAATCTTTCACTAACTATAAACATAGCAGCCATTTTGAAAAAAAATTATTAAATAAATAGGCTAAGGCAGAGCAAGCTAATTAGGTTTAAAGTCACTAGGTGATGGGGCACAGGCCTGCAAGGCAGAAGGCTAAGCTAAACTCCTGATTCCCATTAAAACTAAATTGGATCCACTAAACTCTCCCCATTGCTGGAACAAGGATGATGCATCAGTGATGACGCCAGGAAAGGTGTATGAGTCTAAGATAAAATGCTCTGAGCTAAAAATAAGTTAAAATCTTATTAAAAACTAGTTAAAACAGCTAAACACATACAAAGAGATAAAAATGTCAACCATGACAAGCACAGCAGCCCAAAGTTACTGTGGCATAACTTTTAAACTTTGGAATAAAGCCAATTGTCAAATCAGTTAACAATATCCATGATCTTAAAGAATGTCTCTGAAGTCTTCGAAAGGAAGCGCATCCAGGAATTACTCCAAATCAGCAGATGTCAGATAGATGACAGGATTGGCAGACGGGTCCACGGAGCAGAAGTGCACAGCAGCCTCAAGAGCAGAATCACCTGTGAAGGCAGTACAATCCAAAGTGCCTGAAGGAGCAAAATAGTTGACAAGGGGTGGCTCATAGGTAGCTTCGTGAATCAGCCTCACTCTCATGGGGGACGACTGTAAATGAACCCTCATCAGGAACACCAGTAGCTCTTGGTCCACAGGAGGCTCTGGCAGAACAGAAAGGTACACTGAATGTAGCCACTCAAAGAGGCACGAGGTGCAATGGAAGACAGGATGCACACACCATAGGATTGGTCAGAATGACAATAACAAATCATGTTCCAATTCTTCCTGCAACGGAGCACCAAGGAACTGCACCATGCAATCACGGCACAGCTGGGCTGGTGGTAGTAGCTCCATCACTCCACTTAGTTTAGAAGGCACAGCCACTGCGTATCAGGAACAGCAGCAGCAGTATCCGCCAATCAGTGCTAAAGTCACCAGAGAGCCGACAAACACACTTGAAAAGAGTGAATGGATTGCCAATGGAATAACTCTAGAAGATGGAAACAAATCCAGACCCAATAGCCTTAAAGAATTGCACAATTCCTGTAGTGCTCGAGGTGTTAAATATTCTGGAAACCAGCTCTCCAAAGTGCTTGGGGAAGTTGGTATTTAATAGGGATTGTATTTCGGCTGATGATCTTGCTATCTGGAGAGCATACGTTTCTAGCCGATGTCAATGCCACTTGTTTCTGGAACAGTAGCGTCTTTAGTCTGCTCAGCTTGTCATAATTTACCTTAGTAGTATCAATGTGGAGCCACATTTCTGCCACTCTTATCTCTTGTATGGAGGAGAATAGGACATGTCCACAACAAGTTACAATCTTAGAGACTGAAATTGCGTAGACAATTCCTGGTCTCATACAGCGACAGCTCTGTTCATTCAGAATCACATAACTTCTATTAGAAAGTATATGAAATGCTGGACGAATCAAAGGGACGGGAGTACTCTTTAGAAAACAGGCAAAGCTCACGATCCCCGCTTTGCAAAGGCCATGAAGGGACACCTGTTTGTAAATCATATAGGGGGTCATTCTAACTTTGGCGGGCCGCCAGAACACCGCAGCGCGGTCAAATGACCACCGCAGTGATTCTGACTTTCCCGCTGGGCGGGCGGGCGACCGCCAAAAGGCCGCCCGCCCGCCCAGCGGGAAAGCACCAGCATGAGGATGCTGGCTCCGAATGGAGCCGGCGGAGTTGCTGGTGTGCGACGGGTGCAGTTGCACCCGTCGCGATTTTCAGTGTCTGCCACGCAGACACTGAAAATCAATGTGGGGCCCTGTTAGGGGGCCCCTGCAGTGCCCATGCCAGTGGCATGGGCACTGCAGGGGCCCCCAGGGGCCCCACAACACCCGTTCCCGCCAGCCAGGTTCTGGCGGTGAAAACCGCCAGAACCAGGCTGGCGGGAAGGGGGTCGGAATCCCCATGGCGGCGCTGCTTGCAGCGCCGCCATGCAGGATTCCCTGGGGCAGCGGGAAGCCGGCGGGAAACCGCCGGCTTCCCTTTTCTGACCGCGGCTTTACCGCCGCGGTCAGAATGCCCCCGGAAGCACCGCCAGCCTGTTGGCGGTGCTTCCGCGGTAGTTGGCCCTGGCGGTCCATGACCGCCAGGGTCAGAATGACCCCCATAATGACTAACAGTAGTCTCACATTCACTTCCGCTGAGAAAGATCTCTGTTTCGCCATTCAGACACTTTTATTCAAAGGGCAACACCCACCCTTTTTTAATATAGCTATCTCTAGCCGTTCGTATCTGCCCACAGCAAGACTTTTCAAGCATTTTGTAAAACAAAAGGTGGAAATGGGCAGATTTATAATGCCATGTACGAGCCATACTGTTGATGGACTTTTTGCAACTGTGAAAGGCAGCTTTTCTACCTTTCCTTTATGAAGCATGGTAAAACTCGCCTCCCTTTTAGCCATTATCTATTGTTCCCTTAATAAATTACAAGCAGCAAACAGGTCACTACTGTTAATGTATTTCCATGGAACGCGGCCCTCCTTCAAAATCTGTAAAGTCCAACCTAACTGCATGATGGAACGCAGCTGATTTTGAACATGAGGTAGAAGGGACATATCATTCTGAATTATGTCAATCGCAGATGACACTATGTTATCAAGGTTGCATATTCTGTTGGACAGAGTATTCATGCTAATGTCAACAGCAGCTAAAGCCTTTTCCAATTTTCCTTATCTATCTGCCTCAAACGTGCAGCCGCTTCTATTTGCGAAAGCTTCCAGATCCCACTGTATATGGCATACAATAATCTCTTAGAGTTGGGCTTTCTGGGACCTAGCAACAAATCCTGCAAGTCCATTTCCTCTGAAAGGAGATGAAGATGTTCCTTAACTGCTGCTAAGGTGTTTGTCTATAACCATTGTTGGCACAGTTTACCCACACTGTATGTGGTAACGATACCGGAGTGTTGACCCGAGACAAAGCGAGGGTCCAGTCGGCTGAAACTCCCTGAGGAATTAACAAAATGCGCCTGACACCTATTTGTAAAAATTGACCACAATAACCACCCCCCGGGAATGGAAAGTGATGAATTATAGGTACTATCCTGAACCTTTGCATCTAATTCTTCCTCTGTGACACTTAGGAAGGATTGCTAATTGATTAATTTGGCTGGTGTGGGGATACTGGACACATTTATTTCCTACAGTTTTGCTAACCCTAGGCAGGATATCTGCTGGACTGTGTTATTTAAAAATATCATTTGAACAGGAATAAGGTATGCTCTAAACAAAGCCTCCCTTCCCTGAATTTGCCAATCTTGTGTTCCCCATACACCTTTTACATCAATAGTGTTTTTTCAGTATTCTTATCCTTCAACTGCAAGTCGGGAAACAAAGGAATCTGAATAGATCAATTTAGTTTTTCATTAGCAAAATCTTCCTACATTTAGAAGGTGGTAACTTGAAGTAGTATGACTCTGCATTTGTAATGTCATGCCCAGAAAAGTAAGTACATTTATATAAATAATGCTTTGGCCTTCCCACAGGTGGAGTTGAACAGTGTTCCCACTGTGTGTAATTAAATACTGATCTGTGTCTTGTTGCTCGGTGCAGGTAGTAATGTCCCTAATTATTATAACAGAACATTTCCCCATAATTCTTTGTGTTAGTGTACACATCATCACTTTCAAATACAGTGTAGTCTTGCAGCTCAGCAAGCATTGAATCAACTGTTTGAACATCCCAGTCATCATAAACAACACCAGGTGTAATTACATCAGTCATAGAAATGTTGACAACATATGGAATTTGTATAACCTCAGTAGCCGTGTATATATCAAAGGGAACTTTATCCCACACAATCCCATCTGGAATTGGTACTGCTGAAATGTTCACAAGGGACAAGTCTCTTGGGACCTTATGACAGGAAAGATATGGAGGTAGAACTTCATCCACTGGCTCGACAGAAAAGTGTTCAGGAAGATAATGACTATTTGTTAAGGCAAAGAAAACAGTCATGAAACTAATCCATAACAGAAAGGCTAGCAATGTCAGGACTATCCACAGATAATTCCATGGATAAACAAAATAGTTATTTTAAAGCCATATGTACAGCTTGCTTGTCATTGAAACAGTTTCAGGTGCAGGTGCGGATGAAGATGAAGAAACGTCATCAAGGTCGATTAAATAACTAGAAGCAGTCTCTGCAAACACAGGAGCCGGTGCATTACTCGTGGATAGATAGGTAGATCTACTTTGTGTGGAGGTTCATAGTAGACGATGTTGTCTGTGTTGAATTGGAATTGAAGACACCCACATCTTGGAAAGTTGTTGTCGGTGAAATGGTAACAGGAATCAGCAAAAGATCATTTTTCACCCTTCCTATGCTCGAGGAGGCATTTATAGCATCATTGTACATGCTGATGTAGTCAGAAGAGTTGTTGTTTCTTCTTTGAAGAGGTATGTCCTGTTGGGTAGTGAGAGGGGACCGAGAACTACCCAAGGGACCTCCATGTCTACTATGCAGGATCAGCCACATGTGCAATTTGATGTTTTCGATGGAGACAACTCTGTTGGCTTTGGAGCCTGGCAGAGGTGGTAAGATGATAGTTCTGGTGCCTTGTATTCCCAGGACTGGGACCGGTGCTCTGTAGGATGGGCAGAATTCCTTCTTCCCAGCAACCTTCTAATAAACTAGATCCCCGACTTTAGGAATCAGGCAGGTAGAATTTGTTGGCAAATCCCTTATTCCGAAAGTGGCAGCACTGGCAGATGAATTATTATCATTAATTGCTGAAGCTCCTGTAAAATAGTGAAACATTCATTTATGTCAAAAGGTGTGTCTGCTGCCATCATCCCAGGGCCTTCTAGATCTGGGACATACATAGGTATCCCAAAGAGGACCCCGTAAGGAGTGCATCCTCCCAAGGACCATCTTGGCAGATTATTCAGCGCTATCTGGACTGCACATAGGTGATAAAGCCAACTGCAGCCTGACCATAATACTCTAGCTGTTAAGGACTGCTTTAGACCTCAAGTCCTTCTCTCCATGACCAAATTACCCTGGGGATGGTAGTGTGAGGAGTAATGGAGTTCAACACCCATCGTCCTCATGGTGTCCCTGAATGCCTTAGAGGCAAAAGCAGGGCCCTGGTCTGACTGAAATGCTGCAACCACATATGTACTGATAAAGATCAGCAAGTCTTTTATAACAGTTTGAGCTGTAGTGTGGTCATTTTTATGTATCCTTTGCACGTTTGCTTCAGGCGTTAGGCCTTTGTGCACTTTGCCCTGGATGTATTTTATTCCTTTGCTTGCAGCATAGAGCCTCTGTGGCCTTTGCTCTAAATGCATTTTATTCAGCTTCGTACTGTTATTTTTCAAATAACCAGTTCTACGGTCTTGTTTTATTTTTTATATCACACTGTTTAGCCTACTTCAGCACTGGAGTTCTCAATAACACATTCTTGCTCACTCTGGGCTCCAGTCAATGATACAGTCTGGTACATTGCCGATAGACGTGGTAGGAGTTTAGTCTTTGGATACATTCTTGCGTAGGGACGTTTTGTGATCACACTGACATGTTAGTTATAAAAACACTTCCTTGTCCTAATACAAGAAAGAGGGAGATTCCGACCAGGGAACCACAACCAGACACTTACTGCCCTGTTGCAGATGCTGATCCAGATCACAGGCCTTTGCTCAGGTATGAGGGTTGATGTCTCCCCAGGGAATCTGAAAGGCAAGCTTAGAGTTTAATATGCTGTGCTCGAAATAGAACAGACTCAGAGAGAAAGTAACCTATTAACGCTATGATAGCGTTATTCTTATGTTTCATTTTCCTCGTGACTATTTCAATCCTACTGTGTTGTATGGTTCTGGTTATTGCGGCTCACGCCTTAATATCTAAAATGCAGTTGTTTTATTAAAACAATCTATAAAACTCAAACTGCCTTTGTCATTTGTATATGAGATCATACTGTAAATGAGAGAGCTGGTTGGGATCTGAGTGACCACGACTTCCCTGAGAAGTACTAAAGATGTAAAGCGCTCGGCTGCCCAATCATCTCTTCCCCTTGGGAGAGATGAGGCACTCTAGTTAGCCGGAGCAAAACCGGATTTAAGGTGGCAGAGGTCCTTCCACGTGGGTAGGACTTAGTCCCCCACACCAGGAACGACCCTGCTACCTAGAAATCCAGTAGTCTCATTTAGGATAATGAGATCCCACGCGACAGAGCGTCAGTTAACCGCTGTGGCCATACCCACAGGAATCTAGAACAAGAATCCACAGTGATTAAGATGTATTTGTATGCATCATCAGGTTGTAAGGGACCACAATGTTACAGATACACACATTATAGTGGCCTATTGGACACTAAAAGGGATATCTGCGGTGAGCGTTTGATGTTTGAGCCCTTTATCTGCTGGCAAATGTCACAGCAAAGAACATATTGTTTGGTCTGTTTGAATAGACCTGGTCATCAGAAGCGTTTCTGCAAGAGTGTTATTGTGGCCGCAACACCAGCATGAGCAGATGTGTGACACCCTCATGTACTGCTTTGATGAGATGTAATCTCTGGTCTTGGTTCGGGATCACTCGATCTCCAGCCCCAGGAATTGTCACAAAAGCAACATTCGCTGCACTGATATGGTAAGAATATTTAGTAGGGTATGCTTTTGGGAGAGGCTTGCCTTCAGCCTAGGCTTTCACTGCAGCCAGAATTTTATTATCCAATCTCGTCTGAGAATGAGTCACTGCAGCAACAGTAGCCATAGCTACTGCAGATTTGACTGCTTCACCAGCCAAGGTGTTTCCAATAACGTGTACTTTTACACGTTGGTGACCCCATGTATGGACTACATGAGCATCAGGTAGCTTATCCTTAAGAACAGCCACCCTTTCCCACAGAGTTCAGTGTTTAATGGTGTTTGCCTTTGAATCTCTGAACCCGTTCAATTGCCAATGATTAAGATAATCATTGTAGGACTGGACACAGTAGTACGAATCGCAGACAATCAATGTGAGTTGTCCCGGATCTGTATGTTCTAGCACTAGGATAAGGGCTTTAAGTTCAGCCAGCTGAGCTGTGCAGTCCCCCATGGTCTGCATGTAGGTATTGTGAGGATGGAATATACCATCCTTCATCACCCCACTCATGGCTGTGCAAGCGGCTGAGTACTGATGTTTAGAACCTACAGCTGGCTGTGCTAAACCATCTTTGTAAATGAAAGTGTGATATCTGTCAAGTGGCAGAATGTCTAGAGGTGCAGGGTCCTCTTGTTGGTATTGGACACATTCTTGTGCCTGAAGTTTTGGATCAAATATGTAATCAACATCGTTGGCAGTCAGGGAGGATGTCCATTGAATCCAACGTGGAGGTAATGCTTTAGCGTTAGGAACGCTTGCTTTGGTGACAGCCTCTAGGGCGGGCACCAGGGAATAACAATAATGTGTTTCCCTTGGGCAAGTGGCCTCTCCTTAATGATAGCCATCTATACAGCAGTCAGATTTTTTTCTGTGGGTGCAAAGAGTTGTTCTGCATTGGAGTATAAATGTAATTTATATGCTATAGGCACTGTGTCGCCCTCATTAAAGGTGACACAGGTGAACTCTATGGCATCAGCACTTATTCTGATGACCAAATTTGTTTTGTTGTGACATGTAAATGTTTTGCTTCTAGCATGTCTTGCTGTAATCCTCTAAGGATGCGCATGTGTTCAACTGTCCAGTGTCTGCTGGAGAAATCTGGGCAAATTAAACCATAAAGTGGCTTGATGCGTTGTGCATAGTCAGGAATGTAAGTTCTGCCAAAGTTAAAGAAACCAATAAAGACTGTAATTCCTTGATAGTGTTTGGTGGTTGGAGTTGAGCGCATTTTTCTAAAAAGTACCGGGCCAGGCTCTTACCCTCATTTGATAGCTCAAATCTCAGGAACAGCACACTGAGAAAGTCTATTTTAGTTTTCCTAAAATTGAATCTGCAGCCAAGGGCTGTGAATCCCAAAACGATCCGATCGACCTTGACAAGATGAATATTGAGGTTGTCATCTGTGAGATAGATGTCATCCACATAGGACAGCGCGTTGGGGTCAATATCATGCAATTTTGATGTTACACGGGCTGAGGACAACCCTGGCCTGTTCTTATAGTCTTGGGGCCAACGACAGAAGCGCTTTTGTGAGCCACACGAGAATGCACTTAGGTCCCAACTTTCATGTGCTAAGTTTTGGCAGAAAAAAATGTTGGAAATATTCAAGGTTGTTTTGTACTTTTACGCACAATGTTGTTAATTAGTGCGGTGCTGAGTGAATTTTGTATTGAATATGTACATGTGTAACTGTTTAAGTGCCTCTAATCTAAGACTATGCTATGTGAATGGTCGTGTTTTGCAACGGGAAATAACGGGTTACTCACTGCAGAGACACAGGGCTCAATTACACCCTGGTACTCGAGCTGAGTGTGGATCTCCCTCACCGAAGCTTTGGCCTCATGTATAACAGGATATTGGGGCTTAGGCTGGGGTGTAGACCTAATAGGTATTACATGATAAGAGGAATCTCTATCCCATCCTCCATCGTTGCAGTATGGCGCGGGCACCTTCACCAAAGCCCTGTCTACATCGTGGACTTGTTTTACCACCTCAGGAACAAGGTCTGAGAAAGAAGGCAAAATGAAATCTTCACCATGTGGGAACTTACGGGCATGCTCATGTGGCCAGTCTCTTTTGGCCAATAGGATATCACAACTAAGTTCATCCCAGAATATTACACTAATGGTGTGCTCTATGTTTCCCACAATTTGCATATTTAAATCATAAACCCTGTTGGATGGGAGAACATGTCCGTCTGCAGTCCCGACTGCAATAAAGTTGTTAGTTACTGTCACAGTTTGCATGCTTCTCACCGCTGTAGTTTGCCAGTCTTGGGGCACCACCTGGTTTCTTGCTTGTTCTGGATTGACCAAGTTAAGGGCGACCCTTTCCAGTAGTTATGGTGCTGCTCACAATACAATGCCTAGCAGGCTGTAACCTCTAGAAGGAGTCCCAGAGGAAAAACCCAAATTTGGGAAAAAACCTCAGATTACAGGAACACCTAAAAAGAGGTAAAAAGAAAAGCTGACAAGAAAAAAAGAATCAGGAACAACAAAACTGCAGGCAAAAAACAGGATAGGTCCAAAAACACGGGAAGCAGGAGCAAGGAGCACCACCAGGACAGAAGTGTTTGCACCGCAAGGAAATAAAGACCTTCTTTGCTTATATACTGACAAACAGTAAGTGACATGCAGGAAGAACTAAAGGTACCATCTTGGATTGGGAAAGCCACATACAGGTGAATGGAAAATTGCGATTGCAAAAAAGGTAGTGCAATGCATGCAGGGAAAGAAACACAGACACCTGGGAAGAAGAAAATATGGCCACAAGAAGAAAAATAAAAAAGAAGAAAAGGAAAAGAAAAAAAGAAGTCCAGTAAGCAGGTAAGAAAAATTACAGGGACCGCAAGCGAACGCAGCGTGACCCAGAGCCCAAGACAGTACTCCCGAGCCACACCACGGTTGAGAAAACAAATCGCTGCCCAAAACACAGCCCGTGGCAGGACCGGCTGTCCTATACTAGTATAGGTATCTGAAGTAGTATTCGATAGATGTTTCTCCTGTTCCAGGTGTGTAATTTCTCGGAGCCGCTGGCGTATGACCAACGTTACAGCCAGTTTCCCCTTTATTATTACTGAGTATTATTGAGGAGACTGAGTCGAAGTTACGTATCAATTTCATTCCCAAGTCCAGGGCTGGTGCAGCCCGTGTTCATTCTGAATTTGTTTTAACACTTCCGGTAAACTGGCAAGTGTTGGGGTACCATGTGTGGTAGTGTATATTGCAGCGAAGACTGTACCCCATGTGGTGCAGTCGTCCACTGAGGGAACCAATCTGAATGGCATGTACATTGTGAGAATTCTATGTTTTTCCTGTGATCCCTTGTGGTTAAAAACAGCTTCTTGCTGATAGGTTTTCTGGGTTACCCGGATTTTCTCTCGTTCTGTGGGTACCTTGCCCATGATAGAATGTACTGTTTGTGGTTTAATCCCAGTAATGGCCAATTGCTATCCAGTGGGTGCTGGACGAGCTGGTATTGTGCTCAAGTTCACATGAACAAGTCATCTCTATAATGTTACAAGATAATTGTAAAGATTATGCAGATCAGCTGCCTGTATGTTTTGTACACCGGGGCGTGATGTGTATGTGGCAAACATTTGCCACGTTTTTCTGTTATTAACTAAGGGACCTAATCTCACAGGTTGTATTGCGTGTGGTAGGGCGCCATGAAACCAGTTCTGATGTTCTTGATAAGTAATTGGTATTTTGAGATACTGGTATGCTTGGTTTCGTTGTACGTTTGCAACTCTGTATGTGTGGAATGTGTATGTTGTAGAGTCTACTACAGGAAAGGTGACCCAGAAAAAGAATGCTTCTGTTTGGTAAGCTTCTTGACTTCTACAATGAATGTGACAGCCCTGCTCTCATCTGTTAAGCCATGCCCTATCAGATATAGGCCCTTATTAAAACAATGGCGGTAAATACCACCAACCGCCGCGGCAATGGCCGCCAAAAGACCATTGCAGCGGCTAACAGCCTTCCAACAAATAATGACCACAGACAGATTTCCGCCACAAGAAGGGCGGAAATCTGGCTGTGGCCATGCTGTTGGTTGGCGTTAAGGTGGCGCTGCTACAATGAGCAGTGCCACGCCTGTAGACCTCTGCCAGTCGTATTATGTCAAATGATACGGGCTGGCACTGTTCTGCTGGTGGGCGCTGCTGGCGGTAGCAGCACCCCATCCCGTCCCCAGCCGGAAGACCCCCTGGATCCAGGTAAGTAGGGTTCCTGACAGAGGAGGTGGGTGTTGTGTGTGGGTGTGTGTGCATGAATGTGTGAATGTGTGCGTGAATGCGAATGTATGTGTAGTGTTGTTTGCATGCGTCTATGCATGTGTGAGAATGCGTGTATGAATGGATATGTGAATGCGTGTCAGTGTGAGTGTGGTATGGATGTGTGCATGAATGAATGGATGCATGCGTGTATGAATGTGTGTATGCCTGTGTGAATGAGTGTGTGTATGCGTAGTGCGTGTCTGCCTGTGTGTGTAGGGGGTAGGAAGGGGGGACCGTGGATGGAGGAAGGGGGGGTGTCTGGGGAGTGTTTGGGGGGAGAGGGCCTCCTATCAGTGACAGGGAAGGAATTCCCTGTCACTGATAGGGCCTACCGCCATGGTTTTCATGGAATTACGAAAGCCACGGAAACCATGGTGGTAGGCATGGCCACAATACCTGAGGCGGTACAATAGCGGCCGCCGGGCTGGAGATTCTTATCTCCAGCTCAGCAGCTGCTACCGCCATTGTGTTCAGAGTGGTACATCAGCCCACCCGCCAATGTCATAATGTGGTGGTATGTATTGCCAGCCTGTTGGCGGTACTACCGCCACATTATTACCAACCGCCGGGGTCAAAATGGCTCCCATAGTGTTAATGCATGTCTGACATACTCAGGAACGTCTATGGCCTTAGCCATATTGCAAAATGGGTAAAGAGATGGAACACCAAATGGAGAGAAAGTACTTTTAAGGGTTCATGCTCAAACACCCTACATTCTAGTTTGGTGCTCTCTGTTCAGCTGAGGAGGATTGTCCCCAAGATCACAGATGTCTCCATATAATGGCACTTAGGGTACCTGTTGTGTGTGAGACAGAGATATTCAGGTTGTCCGTAAATTAGTGCCAAAACACCATTGTTGGTGGCGCCATGTCATAGTTGGACTCTCGCTCCTAGGCAAGACTGCTGGTTTAGGGATGACAGCACTTTTGTTTGTAGGTGACTAGGCCAATCCTACAACAAGTCCAACTGTAGGTCAAACCCTCCCACCTCACAAGCAGTACTTCACCAAAACTTCAAACAGTAAAAGGTGATTTCTAGCAGCCTTTACGACATCCACTGGCAGTTGTGGTTAAAAGGAGAGTTCCCTTTTCTCAGAGACACACAGGCAATGAAGGAGATGCAGTGAAGTTTTCAATAGGTTTTATTAACAAGACTGCAATCTACTATAAAATGCATAAACTACAATGATTAAGATAATGAACAGTTCGAGAAACAGAATGATAAAGATAAGAGTCATGAATACAAAGATCCCAACCATATTGAAATAACATGGAACGTAAAATATCCCTAGAACCCTGGCATGGAGACCCTACTCTCTAACCTAAAGAGAGATAGGTGTGATAAACCTAATCTGCTAGTACAATGTCCCCCGCAACCCTCATTACCTTGGAATGAGGCCTCTAGATCAAACTCCGTGGGGACACGAAGGCTGGATCTGCATCAAGGAGATGTGTAGCATAGGTAGCGTTGATGGCATCTGGTAGGAATCCCTTGTCTGTGTGAGATGTATTTATGCCGATCTCGCAGGACCCATGATGCAGGTATGGTCCCAAACAATAGATAAAGAGGCATGCTTGAGGTGGCAATTATATTTAAAAAGTACATTATGTTCCTGTCACATGTAAGTATCTTGCTTAACTTTGACGCTGATAGTGACGCCTTTACAGAGTGGCACTGATAACGTAAAATCAAAACATTTCACTAACTATAAACATAGCAGCCATTTTGAAAGCAACAATTAAATAAATAGGCTAAGACACAGCAAGCTAAGTAGGTTAAAAGTCACTAGGTGACAGGGGCACAGGCCTGCAAGCCAGAAGGCTAAGCTACACTCATGATTACCATTAACATTGAGTAGGATCCACTACACAGTAATCTCCAAATTTTGCAGATGGTAGTCTATCATAGTGGCAAGCGTAATATCCTCTGCCACACTGATGGACTGTAGTCCATATGATAAACCTTAAATCTGGCCTTTGGTCTGCTAATGAGGAGGCATATCTCTTCAGCCACAAGAAAAGAGAATTTGTTGAAAGTAGATGAGGGTCTTTTAACCTATGCCTGGATGTGATTGGTGTTTGTTCTTGTCTGTAAGTTGGTTGTTATTTTTTCCAGTAGTTAAAAGGGAACAGTAGTGTTGCTAAAGAAAGCATAGTAGAGGATGGGTCTTGCCATAAAATAAGGAAAAGATTGCATGAAATCTGTTAGAGTCTGATAATGCCTTATGGTTGTGTGGAGAATACATGGATATGTTTTAAGACTAATTATGTATGTTGACGTTTTGGGCAATATTGCGTGGAAGAAGATGATGAAGTTAGCCCTTAATTAATTCTATTTGTTGGGATACATGCAGAAAAACCTAGATGGTTAGCAATTAACATTTATACATTTTGAGTTTCACATATTTGCAACTGTAATATATTTCACACATATGGACAATTCTAAGCACATGAACATAAACTGATTAGCCCAGAACCACATAAATATAGGCAAGAGATTAAAACTCAGGTTCTTAGAATCCAAAGGTGTCTGCGTAGCCACATGGTTACATCTTCTCCCACATTCTCTGCTGGAATCACTCAAGAGCAGGTTTCCTTCTGATGTCCTCCTCGTTCGAGGAACCACTGATGTCAAGTGCAACTTTCCACATCTCAGATCAAAATGTACAGGTGAATGTACGTGTGGCCCCCTATTCAGTGACGTCAGAAGTTCATTAGCCAAACAAAGCTTTGCTCGTGGCATTTATGGGCTGCATCTGTGCTGAGGACAAAAATTTTATCATACTGTAGCTTTTGGCTAGCCGTTGAGGCAGGGGATGCTGGCCTCACCATGGACTCTGGATTTCAATGTCCCCAGTAAAGTCAGGGGTCAGAATACCCGAAGACTCTGCCCATTGTAATAAATAATAAATAATTCAGTGCAGTACTTCTGTAGTTCCAAGACCAGTGCTCTTCCATCTGCATGGTGGTTCTTTAGAAGCTGCTTTTCTAGAAAAGGTCTAGACTTCATAGAAGACCCAGGACCTGGTCAGCCAAGCCTATGGATGTGCCTCATCAAAGAACAAGGACTGAATGAATGCTCTTCAAGGTTATCTGTAAAAATATTGAGAGGACAAATATTGTCTAACATAAATACTGTGGCCTAAAAATAGTTTACACAAATATTGCTCTACTGAGTTTGGAGTTTCTTTTATTAGCTCCTATGGGGTGATATTTTTCTAAACAATATTTAGTACATAGTATTTTGTCATATTTATAGATCCCAATATTCTGGTTCCATAACATTACGATTGCCCTTTGGAGGCAGGGAGGCCTCATGATGTCCCATAATTCTATTCGACAGAGAAAGATCATGCCCAATGTGTAGTCAGGTGGGTTACCAATCTCTTTACAATCTTCTTGAGCTGCATTGCTCCTAGAACCTAGTCGGACATGTCCTTCTCTGCAACTGGATTTACCTGCTGCCAATTGTTCCTGGAAAAATTAGGGTATAAAAGGACCCTACTTTTAAGTGTGATATTTCTGTCCCTGTGGTTGCGCCTACAGCAAGGACTGAAGGAAACCAGCTGCTGCTATGGCTCCAAGGTTGGACAAGGCCCCATTATATGCAGCCTCTAGGGTTGCCTTAATGGTGTCCCTTGAAGGAATGATTACTTGAGGAGACAGGGTTCCCTCTGAACCTGCCATCTTTCAGTAGGTACCTGGAAGCCACCAGTTCCCACCATAGTGTTTGCCACCTGAACTTGTTGACCTTACAGCATTTCAAAATAGGCTTGTTGCAGGAACCTATTGGGCAGGTAAAATTGCTTTGCTTTTCTCCCTGCTACCTGGGGGAGTGTGAAGGATCATACAACTGTTTACCTCACTTTAGAGGAATTCAGCTACTGTTTGTTTGTCATTGCCAAGAGGCAGCCAGGCTCTTCCTCTCTGACCTTCTAAGTTGTTCTCTGTTCGCTATGACTCTGAGGCACAGAATTGACATTTGTGAAGGCTCACACCTCCAGCATACCATTTGCTCCTGTAATTAATTTACAGACCAATTCTGGAAAGGTCTTCTTTACTTCTATCTCATCTCCCACATTCCAAGACTCTTATCAGAAGCTTGGTCCACACATCAAACCACTTTCCCCTCTTTCAGTGGGGTTTGTTTGGAATGGTTACCTGCAACATTTCCTCCTAGTCCTTCTCGAGGATGTGGTACTTTCTCTGCAGGGCTGGAGACCAGACTGCACCTCTTGCCCAACTGGACCTTCCTTGGACTCAGCCACTTCTGGTGGCCCCAAACTGCATAACATTCCTTGGATCTATCTCATATGTTAGGGGCATTATCCCTTTTTATGAATGAAACAAAAGTGATCACCTACTTACACAATAGCCAGAGAAGAGAGTGCAATCATAGGGAGAAAACCAAGTCATTTCTATTGTTTTCTCTGTGATTAAGGATGCCAAATCCATCACTGAGTCCAAGCTATCCCCACAAGGATGGTGTGGCAAATTCTACTGTTTGACCCTAACCACCCATAAACATGCAACCTCCACTAAATGGCCACAAGACGTCCGACAACATGAATTAAACAATGGAACAATAAACAATAGATCCCTCCCAATGACACAGAGACATAGCATAATCACAAGAGAGAAGCTGGAATAGCACCTATTGCGTATACCACTGTCAAGCAAGCGATAAAAGCAAAGAGTCAACCGTTCTAGAGTCCAAATGGAGCTTTTCTGTTGCATCTTCAATGTGTATTATGTATGACAGTAGTTTCCATAGTGAAGGAACAAAATATTACAAGCAACATAGACGGCACTTCTTCTCGTTGAAAGTGCAAGATTGGTTCTGTGCCTGACAATTTTTGTAAAGAGGTAGCATGAATGAAAACAGTTATTTGCAGGTATAATAACTGTGAGCCCAAGTCATGATACATTGCGTGCCAATTTTACCAACTCTAGTTTACTTATCTAATGCTTCCTTTTGTTGTAAAGTCTGAAATGACTCAACCTGTCAAATTGACTCTTCGATGCGTGGTATTTCGAGGCTTCCCTTGCATTAAGTATTTTTGTGAAGAAAGAAGTATGGCCCTCATTATGATATTGGTGGTAAAAACCACCTACCGCCGAGGCGAAGGCCGTCAAAAGACCGCCCCCCCGGCTACCAACCGCCACTGTATTATGACCACAGCCAGATTTCTACCAGAAGGATGGCAGAAATCCGGCTGTGGCCATGCCGGCAGATGGCGGTAAGGTGGCGCTGCTGCCAGCAGCAGAGCCACACCAGTAGACAGCCGCCAGCTGTATTATGAGAAATAATACCGCCTGCCGGTGTTCTGCTGGAGGACGCTGCTGCTGGCAGCAGCTCCTCATCCCGTCTCCTGCCAGAGGACCTCCTAAACCCAGGTCAGTGGGTGCTCCGACAGGGGAGGGTGGTGGTGGGTGTTGTGTGTGTGTGTGTAGGGTATGTGTGTGAATGTTTGTGCATGCGTGTATACAGGTGTGTGTTCCTTGTCAAATGTGCGTGCATGTATGGATGTGTGAGTGCGTGTATGTTGTGTTCTGTGAATGCGTGTATGTATGAAAGTGTGCGGATGCATGTGTGAATGGATGTATGCATGCGTGAATGAATGTGGGAATGGGTGTGTGTATGCGTGTGTGCGTGTGTGAAGGGAGGGGTATGAATGAAGGAGGGCTCTGGAGAGGAAGGAGGGTGGGGGGAATCTGGGGAGGAGGGTGGGGTTGGGGGAGACCTCTATCAGTGATAGGGATGGGATTCCCTGTCACTGATAGTGCCTACCGCCGTGGTTTTCGTGGTGGTAAGGAAGCCACTAAAACCATGGCGGTAGGGGGGGGTCATTATCCCGCAGGCGGTACAGTGACGGCCGCTGGGCTGGAGATTGATATCTCCAGCCCGGCAGCCATTACTGCTGTGGCTGTCGGTGTTGTACATTGGCGGTTTGGCTGAAGCCAAACTGCCAATGTCATAATATTGTGGAAAGTACCGCCAGCCTGTTGGCAGTTCTTTCTACCATATTACCATCGACCGCCAGGGTCTATATGATTTGTCACTGCTGATGGCTGTAACTACTCTTGGTTTCCAACAGAGCAACGTTCTTGTGTGCTGTGGGTGCCTGTGAAATATTCTTCGCTCCCCTTTTCCTTCAGACAGGAGCGTGTGTGCACAAAGCATCTATGTGAAATACTCTTTTATCCCTCCCAATTCTAACCCGCTTTTAGTAAAGCTTAAAAATAGTAGGAACAAACACAAAAGTAAACACAAAGAAGAGCTATTATGTTAGCATGCAGACAGGTTTTACTGCCTTATCAGTTAGAATGTGATCTGACAGGTTTGTGGCAGAAACGTGATGACGCAGGGTTAGAATTTTTTATTTGTGCTTGACAATGTGGTAACCTGTAACCCACATAACCATAGCTTACATGATCCACATATGATAAGCAGACCAAATGAATGATATATTTTGACTTTAGTTAGCATATGTGCAATTTAGCATTGATCAGTAGGCCTAGTGCTTTATGTTTGAAATAAATGTTGTATTTCTGCCTGCTGTGCGTAACACATTTCATATCAGAGTCACTGTGTGCATATTTAGAAATGCTATTTTATGTTAGATAACATTTTGGAGGTGTGAAGTAGCAATTAGTTGGAGTTGACAGTGATGTCAGCACCTGCACAAGATCACAAACTGAGGAGTTTAATACTCCCTTGTGAGATATTGTGATGGTTGCAATGGGAGAAAAAGTTGGCATTGGATTACCCATGAGATGGAGACTGACACTGAGTACCGAAATGACATTGGATTTTGAGGATGCTTCATTTGGATGGAACTTATGTTTTAACTGTGTGAAACTTGTTTGTTTGTTAGATCACTGTTAGACCTAGCATCCTTGGTATGTTTTCCCCAACCTTTTTGCCTTCACCCTTGTTGTGCTGACTTTGTTTTGCTGGATTTAGTACCCTGCACACTTTACCACTGCGCACCAGTGCTGAAGTGCTTGTGCTCTTTCCTTAAAACCTGGTAGAATTGACTTATACCCAAATGGCACATTTAATTTACTCATATACCCCTAGTAAAGTGGTACTGTGTGTGCTCAGGGCCTGTAAATTAACTACTACTAGCAGACCTAAAACACTGATTTTGCCACCCACTTGAGTAGTAGCTTAAAGATGTCTCAAGCCTGCCATTGCAGCCTATGTGTGCAGTTTTAAACTGCCATTTTGCCTTGGCAAAATAAATATTTTCCAGGCCCAAATCTTCTTTAATACATTTAAGTCACCCTTTGGGCAGGCCCTGGACAGCCCGAATAGCACAGTATAGTGTATTTAAAATGTTGGCCATGTACTTCTAAGTTTTGTATGTTCTGGTAGTGAAAAACTCTCAAATTTGATTTTCGCTAGTGCAAAGCCTATATCTCAGATAGGATAACATTTGAGTAACCTGATTACATTTAACTAGCTGTACCTTCTAAATGGGAACAGGTAACCTGTTAAAGTTTATTATCTTTGGAATTGTGATAAAAAAATCATCTCTTATGGTAAAGTTGGATTGTAAACTACAATTTTGAAAATGATACTTTTAGAAAGTAGTTTTTTTCCTGCCTTAGCTATTCAGTATCTATAGCCTGTCGCTGGGTCCCCAAGTGGGCTTTGTGTATTCCTTCTAGACAGCTACACACTGTAGAGAGTTTAGGTGTGCCCAGATGGGCCATCACTAGCAGGTTGGAGGACAGAACTTGGCATAGACCCTACTTTCACTTGAATATGCAGAGTGTTGCTTCCACACAAAGGGCTGCATAACCCTTGTAGATTGCCTGGAGCCAAGTCAGGGGAGGCAGGAAACCTGTGCACTTCAAAGGGAAACCTCAAGAAGCTTCTTCCACTTCAAATGAGGCATCTGGTATAAATGATGGATCTGAGACACCAACACTTCAATACACATCTGGACCTGTTGAGACTCTACCAGGAGGAAGGAATGCTATGCTTCTGAAAGGACTGCCACTCTGATGGAATGGTGCCCTGCTAGACTGCTGCCTTGCTGAATCGCAGCGCTGCTGCCCTCCTGCCTAAGACAAAGGGATTGGACCTGCGACTGAACCCAGGACTCCCAGAGTGATTCCAAGGGCTAGTATGCAGCCTCCTGTTCCGATCCACAAGGACATGACAGCACCCAGATCCAAGGGGTGCCCCCAGGTCCTGGACCCTTGATGTGGCATCAGTGGAGCTCATTTGAAGTTTTTGGGTTGTTTACAACTGTGAACATGCTTGCTGGAGCAACCCCACTGACCTGGTCAGTGAACTGCTTTGCCGTGTAGCTCCTCCATCAAGCGCAGCCCATGTCTCTTCGAACCCTGACCCCGGTCAGGAGTTCGAGGCCCTCTACCACCTGCAGGCTCCTGCCTGCGCCTCATCCCTGGTGTCTAATTGGAGGGCTATGCTCTTCTGCTAGACTGCTGTATTCTGCCTTTTTCACCTTCTGAGCTTTTTCTACTTCATATTTTTCCACTTTATATCTTTTTCTATCATTCTAATTTTTCTCACTTTCTCTCTCTTCTTTTCGTTTTTTGCTGCGTTTCTCGCTCCCCCTTCCCAGCCGCTGCTGCCCCCGCAGCTCACTCCCTTTTTTCGCACCATTTTTCCCACTTCGGCTCCCGCCTCCCAGCTGTCCTCTCCACCCCCCTCTCCCTATTTAATGGCAGGTGCTGCGTGATAGGAAGAGCTGCCCCACTGACCTGGTCAGTGAACTGCTCTGCCTCCGTGTAGCTCCTCCATTAAGCGCAGCCCGTGTCTCTTCGAACTCCGACCCCGGTCAGGAGTTCGAGGCCCTCCGCCACCCGCAGGCTCCTGCCTGCACCTCAACCTTGGTGTCTAGTGGGAGAGCTCTGCTCTTCTGCTGAACTGCTGTATTCTGCCTTTTTCCACCTTCTGAGCTTTTTCTACTTTCTACTTTTTCACTTTATATCTTTTTCTATAATTCTAATTTTCCTCGCTTTCTCTCTCATTTTTTCACTTTTTGATGTGTTTCTCACTTCCCCCTCCCTGCCGCTGCTGCCCCCATGGCCCGCCCCCTTTTTTCCTGCTGTTTTTCCCACTCCCACCTCCCAGCTGTCCTTCCCTTCCCCCTATCCCTATTTAATGGCGGATGCTGTGCGGCAACGCTTCTTGCGCGCTGAAGGCGTGCCTAAGACAAACCCGTCTGCGCCCATCCGTGACCGACCGCAACCAGTGCCAGGACCCTTGGACCTCCTACCCACCACCTCTACATGCCACTCCACACACTCAACCCAGGACACAACAACAACTGCAAGCTCCCATCACCAACCACCACCCATGGAAACTTCAGCTGCCACCAATCCTACACCACCACCAAGATCTTGGACCCAGCTCAACCCTCCCACAACAACACCCTGACATCAAAGACCCTGAAAGGCATCCCCCTCAACATCCGCTCCCTCCATAAACATGCCACCGAAATCTGGGACCTCCTTGACAGCACCACCCCGGATGACGATTTCCTTACCGAGACCTGGACCAACACCTCCTCAGGCCCGGACATCGCCGTCGCCATTCCCCAAGAATGCAAGATCACCCGGAAAGACCGCCCCAGCTGCCGGGGGGGAATCGCCATCGTCCAGAAGTCCAACATCGGTCTGAGCTCACACTCTGAAGATCCCACAAGCCTGATAGAACACCTTCATTTCAAACTACAGACTAGCCCGACATCCACCCTCAGGGGAACCTTCATCTACCGCCCACCGGAACCCCGCGCAACCTTCGCCAACTCCATCACTGACTGCATCTCCGCACAAGCCATCGCAGCCACCAACTACACCCTGCTGGGAGACCTCAACTTCCACCTCGACAACCTACAAGACCCCAACACCGCATACCTCCAAGGTAAACCTCCACAGCATAGAGCTTCGACAGAACATGACAGAACCTACGCACTTAGCAGGACACACCCTCGACCCCATCTTCACAACAGGAACTTCCATCACTTTCAGCCACACTTCAGAACTTCCATGGACAAACCATTGATGCATCCATTTCACCTTCAACACTCCCACCATCCTCAGACCCCAGCACCAACCATCTTGCAGAAGCTGGGCAAGAACCACCAATGACCAGCTCACCGTTAACCTCACCAACTCCGCCCCCTCCATCGCACACAACGACGACCCGAACATCGAGGAACGCACCTTTCAAATGGATTGCTGACTGCGCCAACACCATAGCCACCCTCAAAAAGAACAACAGCACCCACGCCGAGAAAGCCAGCTGGTTCACCGCAGAACTCTGAGAATCCAGATGCACTTGACAACGCCTTGAGAAATTCTGGAGAAACACCAAATCCACAGAAGCCCAAAACAACTTCAGAGCCGCCTCCACCACTGCACGCCACCAACTCATCAGAGGCACCAAAAAGCAAGCAATTCAAGAGAGAATCTCCTCACACAGACACAACAGAAAGGAACTCTTCAGCTTCGTCTAGGAGTTCGCCCAACCCAACAGTGAAACAACGGACATCCCACCATCACAGGACCTCTGCGACAGACTCAACACTTACTTCCACCACAAAATCAAGACCATCTATGACAGCTTAAACAAGGACACCATAATAGCAGAACCCCCTCCTCTGGAACCAGACACCAACAAACCAACGATCACCAACTGGACACCACCCACCACCGAAGAGACTCTTAAGACAATGACGCTGACACCATCACCCCCAAGCTCCACCTCACCATCAACCGCTCCCTAGCTGACGCCTCCTTTCCCGAAGACTGGAAACACGCTGAGATCAACCCCCTCCTCAAGAAACTCTTGGCAGACCCCAACGACCTCATAAATGTCAGGCCCATCTCCCTGCTCTCATTTCCAGCGAAAGTCATCGAGAAAGCCATCAACAGCCAACTTGCCACTTTCATTGAACACCACAACATCCTCAACACCTCCCAATCCGGATTCAGAAACCACCATAGCACTGAAACAGCCCTCCTGGCCACAACTGACGGCATCCGAGATGACGAGGAGTGCCGCCATCTCTCCCAGGGAGAGATGGCGGCACTCCTCCTGCTAGACCTATCGGCGGCCTTCGACACAGTCTCCCAGCACACCCTGATACACAGACTTCACAGAGCCGGCAGCAGAGACAAGGCCCTTGGCTGGGTCAAATCCTTCCTCTCTGGTAGAACCCAACGAGTGAGACTCACCCCCTTCCTATTGGACCCCACACCGACCACCTGTCGAGTTCCCCAGGGATCTTCCCTTAGCCCCTCTCTGTTCAATGTCTACATGGCCCCGCTGGCTACCATCGTCAGAAGGCACAGAATCAACATTGTCTCCTACGCCGACGCAACCCAACTCATCCTCTCCCTATCCAAAGAACGCAACACAGCCAGACACAACTTCCCCGAAGGCATGGGAGCAGTCGCCAACTGGAAGAAAAACAGCTGCCTTCAACTCAACGCGAATAAGACAGAAGTACTCATCATGGGCCCCCAACCTGATGCGTGGAACGACTCCTAGTGGCCACCCACCCTCGGAAACCCGCCCACCCCAACGAACCAAGCACAAAACCTCTGTATCATCCTGGACTCCAAACTCAACATGGACCGCCAAATCAACTCAGCCACATCCACCTGCTCCTCCACCCTCCTCCTCCTACGCAAGACCTTCAAATGGATCCCCCTTGAACACAGAAAGACCGTCACACACCTCCTCATCACCAGCAGACTGAACTATGGCAACGCGCTCTACCCCGGGATAGACAAGAAACTCACTCGCAAATGACAGAACATCCAGAACACCGCCACGAGACTGGTCCTCGACCTGCCCCGACACTGAAACATCTCTCAACACCTGCACACACTTCACTGGCTTCCAATAGAGAAAATAATCACATGCAAGGTCCTCCACGCACACAAAGCCCTCCACAACACCGGATCAGCCTACCTGGACAGGCGACTCAACTTCCACGTACCCACAGGACCCTACGATCAGCCCCAGGTCTCTCTCGCTGAAGTACCCCATATCAGGAAAACAAGAACAGGGGGATGCTCTTTCTCCCACATCGCAGCCACAGACTGGTACGCCCTCCCGCTCCACCTAAGACAGACTCCCTCCCTCCTTAGCTTCACAAAGGAGCTGAAGACATGGCTTTTCGGTAGAACCACCTCAATGGTGGACACTACACCCCCCCAGCACCTTGAGACCCTAACGGCTGAGTAGTCACACTTAACAAACCCTGATTGATTGATTGATTTGCCTTATTGTTCGCACTGCCTGCCAAATGTGAAGTTCTAGCAACCCTAGCCATCATGCTACAGCGTCTATTGCTCGCAGGGGGTGCCACCATGAATCTCTGGCCCGACTGTTCGCAATGACACCATGGATTTTTACACTACAGCGATGACTGTCCGTGACTCCAGTCCTGCTCTCTGTGCTACAGCGATGACAGTCTGCAATACTCTCCGTGCTCCACACGGCCTCCTCCACTGCAAACCTTATTCTTTGTGCTAAGAAAGTAACTTTTTAGCAGGACAAACCTGGATCTTCGATACAACCCATGCTCCATTGCATCACCCTGAATTTGTGAATTTCTCCTGATCTCGCACAACCAGATAGCAATGAGTGGCGCTTTGGGTTTGTTGGTGCTATTTTCACTTAAATCTTTTAAAAATTGCATATCTCCGGTTCTACAGATTATTATTTTTTTGTTTTGGTCTTGATTTATTCATTAAAATGCACCTATTTTTCTAGATTGGTGTGGGATTTTCTTCTGTTGTGTTTTTGCTTTATTAGTGTTTGAAGGGCTGCATACATTCTTTACACATTGCCTCTAATTTAAGCCTGACTGCTCTGTGCTAGGCTACTAAAGGTTTCAGCACAGGTTAATTTGGGTTTAGGTTGTGCCTCTCAAGGGTTGTGGTGATTGATTGAGTAGGGTTTAGCCCTCCTCATCTACTAACCCACTTTCTCACAAGTGTTTTACCCTGTCCATCTTTGCAGGTGGAGGTTTTTCTCTTCTCTGGAGACCCAAGCTCCTTATTTTCCTGCTCATAGAAATACTCTCAAGAGCAAACACATTCAACATCATTCTAATTGGAACTTTTATCTGTTTTTTTTTTCAATGCTATGATTGCTGACTCTTGCTGCTTCTGAACTTCCTGTACCTGTCAAAAACATTAGCATAGCATTAGGGAGTTTCATTTATGGAAACAAGTCTTTGCCTTTACTTGCACATGTTGCCTTTAATTCTGAAACATCTGCCTTACTAATTGAACTACTTGCACCATATTCATGTATGCTGTATTGAGTTGTATTACAATTTACTTCTAATTGATTTGACTGGAGATTTTCACTTTACTAATTTGTTAATGAGCACTTATGGCTTGCAATCTGCTCCTCTCTGTCAAAACTGTAGAGCACAATCTGCTTCAGTGTCAGTGTAATATTAATGAATGTGTGATTTCAGCCTCAGATCAAGATAAAAATCAATCCCAAAGCTCCAAGTTTGCTCATAGTTTGTGTGGTGCACGTACCATCCAATATGACATGTGCCTCCAGTGGTTAGAAATAATTTGCCATATATTCACACGTAACTTTGGTACCTGCATATCTACCTTGCCACTTAGTTTAAGGGCTGGAATCTGTCAAGATCTTTTGATTTTACTAAAATTATAGATAGTTTAGTTATTGGCTAAGTTTCCTGACTGACATTCTGTTCTTTCACAAGGAGCATGTCCACACACAAAGCAGTTCCCTTCAGTGCAAGGGACTGTTATGGCAATGTGTGTTTTTTGAGACCAAAAAAACGTTTGCTTTTAGCTAATGTTTTTGGGATTTTGGTAAGAGCCCATCAGCTCCCTCAGTACCAAATTTTGGTTTTACAAACATTGGGACAAAACAACCATTGGCAGCTAATGCCAGACCTATTGGTTTTGTCAATATTTGGTTTTTAATGCCACTTGCACTTTTGTATGCTTCTGTCATTACCTGTGGTTGGGAGGGCATCTTCCCAGTCACCTTGTGACACATCGGCAGAAACATTATGGTTTCCTGAATGTCATTAGAGTCACTGAACCAAACCTTACATAGTGTATTGTTGATGAGTGCAGTAATCCTTATGTAGAAGAAAATGTTGGCATAGTTATATGGATACAATTTTATTGAGAAGCCAGCTGGTTTGGAATTTTTACTTACAAATTTCTTCTCAGTGTGGTACTAAACCAACAATGTTTCCCATTTTTGCCTTAATTTATACAATGCTACCCCATAGCAGTGTAGCAAGTGACTTTATTACCCATACTGCTTGCTTGTGGTCTAGCTGACATTTGGAAGGTGGAAGGACTGTGGTGTTAAGAGTAGGGATGTCCATGTCCCCAGGAGATCCACTGGGATTAACTCTGTATCCTAGATCTGTGAACTTGAAGTATGAAGGAATTCTGGAAAGAACTAGATTTTTTAGAATTCATTCAGAGGCTTGTTGGAGTAGTCAACAGATCTTTACTTACAGCAGTAGAAACAACACTGTTAACGAAAGTACAACCAACACATGTTTTGCACCGCAGCACAAGCCCTGGAGCTTTTTCAAGGCTGTTAAGTTAAATCATCAAGTCTGTATAAGCATGAGATGTGTAACCCTGTTCACCCAGTGAGGTGTTCATGCTAATGCAGTCAATGGGTCTTATTCATGAACGGAGACAAGATGGATTTGGTGATATAAAACCTGAATGAGGCACCAAAATGAAGGCTAGTTATCATACAGTAGACATTTGATACTGAGAAGGAATCCTTTGTGAGTAGGAAAAGCCAGGTAGTGCTGCCCAAAGATATTGTACTAGCCTTGCACCAAAATGACCAAAATGATGATTCAGCAAATTACATATCGTGGGGAAGTGATTGGCATGTTTTAAGAATTTTAGGTCATAATGTGTTGAGCATGACACGCAATTATGGTAATGGACAGGACCTTACATTTCAATATGTACTGAAGCATAATAACAAATTGATGCATACTAGCTCATGGTAGGTGTGGCATGATACGTGGACTTATATCCAAATTGATACATATTTAAAGAACAAATCATAGTAAACTAATGCTGTGTAAGGTGTAACATACAATGTAGACAGAAAGCAACATGTATATACAGAAAGTACTATGGAAGGATAATAATAATAATTCATCCTGGTAGTGTGAACATTACATTGTTGTAAGTGCATACCGGACAAAGGAAAAACAAGGAGCATTGTATTTTCCAGTTACTCTAGAGTCAGGAGTCAGCATTACAGAGTGTTTATTTGTGGCTAGTGGACATGTTATGTTGCATCAAGAATATCAGAAGACAACTAGAATATGAAGCTAGAAATGTTTTAGGAAGTTTCACCATCTAGGGGGTATTGTAATGTATTAAGGGCATCTAGTTATATGTACATTGTTGAAAATTGTAATAAGTGAAGCTGATATCCATATGGCAAAGGATGAAAAGAAAATGTTAGAACAGTTTATCCAGAAAAAATGTCAATGTATAGAAATATGTAGTTAGTTAGAGAGAAAGTATTATTTAGTACAACTCAGCACTAATCCATTAAAGGGCCACTGTATTGTTGGGATCATCAAGCCGGAAGTGTAAAATTGCCAATTGACTCTAAAAAACTGCTGGATATTTCTTTGCAGAGCAAGATGAGTTGATGGCAGATAGTTTGCTTCTCTTTTGAGAGCTATGTTCTGATGTTGAAGGTGTTGTCAATGCAGACTCTTGATGATCTGCCACATTTGATCAGTTGTGGGGTGAAGCTGTCAAAGTTGATTGCTGAGAAACATTTCTCCACATGTTCCTGTTGGGTATCTGCAGCGATTAGCACAAACTCTGTCTTCAGGGAGTAGAGCTTTAGGTCTGACTTAGATATCCAGGACTTGAAGGTGCTGCGGCAATCTTTAAGCCAGGTGAATGAATTCTGCAGGTCACAGTGATGGGATCTGGTCTGGAGATGCTCACCTTGTTGAGCTGCAATGTTTTCTTCAAGTAGCACGTGGATCACTGAACAATGATGTCACTGAAGCACATTCTTGAGGAATTTGAGTAGGGTTTGTTGTTCCACAGAATCGCAGGTTGCAGAAACATTCAGCAGAATGAGGAGACAGGGGTCATGTTTATTGGCGATATGTAGAGCACATTTGACTATTTACATTGTAACTGTTTCAAGGCTTACAAATGCATTCTTTAATGTACAAATGAGATGCTCTTGCTAAAGAAAACAAGCATCCCGTTGAGGTCTAGTGTTAACCAAGACCTTTTAATTTACGAAACGCATTTATATAAAATATATACTTTTTTCAAACATATGTTCATTGGCATTTTGGTAATAACAAAAATGCAGTATTTCAAACCACACCTTTGCAAGGTCTTCTAAACAACATGTTATAAGCATGCTTAACAAAACCACAGCATGATAAGTGAAAAATCTTCAGACATATACTCTCATGGGCAGCCCTAGGAAGTTCCCAAAGCACACAACCTACCTTCTAAATACAAATGCACCTGTCCAGACTTTTGGCCAGGAGGGAGGGAAGGGGAAAACATAGAAGGTAACTTAAGTAAAAAGAAAACCTAACTGTCACAGGATGTGTGTTGTATGCAAGTAATGAATAGTATAAGAGGAGGTGTAGTTAAAAAGGCATGAGCAGGCCAAAAGCTCCAGAACGTGCATGGACAGTATCGCCACTACTCTGGGGGGGTAAGGGAAGGAGCCTGGTGAGGGTCAGTGGTGGGGGGGGGATATGGGCCATCAGGAAAACAGCAGCAGGTGAGAGGTGTATTACTCTAAAGATTAAGGGGCCAACTCACTTCTATCCAATTTCCCAGGTCCTTGCCCTGATCTCCATCAACTGACTCATTTCGTTCATTGGGTTCTGTCTCAGCTTCACCTTCTAGATGTTCCCAGATCACCTCCGTCCACAGACCAGCTATCGAGCATCGTCTCATGCCCGAGCTTCTTCACTAAGCAACAACCTCTCCTCTGTTCAAGCCCACATCTCTCACCAGGGTCTCCATAACAGGCCCCACTACAGACTTTCACGCCATTGCAATGGGAATCTTGGCCAGTGTAAGAGTCAAGTCTAAAAACCTAGTGCCCCTTCTGAGGTTTGGGTCTGTGGAGCCCCCCCAAAGAGTCAAGTCTAAGTCTTACATGGAAGTATGCAACCCAGTGTGATGTTCAGTCTGAGGACTTCCACTTTTCAGAACGGATTTAGATTGGTCATGTGACAAAAGTCCGCATCTGAGTGTCTACACTGGGACATTCAGGTGGCTCCCCCCACAAATTACTTGAAGTCTGTGAGGTGTCAGATAGGTAATGTGAATGTAATAAAATTGAATTTATTTCAATCTCGTATTTCTGGAGACTTTCTTGGGATATGCCAGTATCCTGTACCATCCAGGGTCCGTGACGTTGTGACCCAAAAGTCCTCCTCATCTGGTTGTAAGCACCGCCTAAGGAATCCACACCATTTCATTCAAGGCCCTGTAGAACCACATTACGAGGTGCTGTACCGATCCCATTGACACAACAACTGGAGTATCATGTGGGTCACCGGTTCCTCTCTGCCCCTGTCCCAGAGATCCCCAAAAGTCTGCACTAGGGCTTCATAGGTCAGGACGTGTCTTGAGGGGAAGGCATGCTGGGCATCAGTTCCTCTAAGGGGTTGAGGGTGCCCAGGTTGTGACAGTCACTGACTCTCACAAGCCCTGCCTTCGCCCAGTCTGATAGTTACTGAGCTGTAAGAAAAGGATACAGGAAACCGATGAGGCAATCCCACTAATGGCAGGGCAGAGGCATAAAGCGGTACACTTTTAGCATTCACTATTCAGCGCCGCCAGCATTTTAGAGGCGCCATCACCAGGGCACCAGGCTGTGGAATATCCACTTCTGGTCGGAGAAGCCGAGCCAACAGCACTACATAAAATACTTACTTCTAGGGGCTTAAAGACAGACATTGTAATTAATTAGTCTTTTGTTGTGCCACTCACCTATTTCCCTTTCCACTGTATGATACTGCATGGGACAATGAGTCAGCCACTTCAGTCATTGCATAACTTAAGTGTGCCTGATGCATGCTGGTCCTTCACAAGGAATACATATGCCCATACAAATAGTTCCTTTCAGTGCCTGGAGCTATTATGGCAATGTGTCGTTTTTTAAACAAAAACAGATATTTATGCTTTTAGTCATTTTTTTTAGTTCTGGCGTTTACCAAGGCCTTTGATTTTACTCAATCTCTATTAAAAATATACTTACCTACAAGGGGTTTCAATCAGTCCTTTTTATCCATTGGATATTGTGAGATTCACATTTTTCTTCCACCCATTTTTGCATAGAGCATGGGCCAGGTGGATAGACCATGATAGCCAATCGTTAACTTCATTGTGAGTGATTACATTCTTCCCTTTCACAAGGTACACATCCTCACATAAGGTAGTTCATTTCATTGACAGAGGCTACTGACTATATGTGTTTTTGAGACTAAAAGCATTTTTCCTTTTAGCCAATTTTTTTGAGTGTCGGGCCTGACAGCTTCCCCAAAAATAAAGTTTTGCAACAACCAAGAAAACAAACCCAGCATTTTCAACATAAAAGGCTGCAGACTACATCAGCCCTATTGGCTTTGCCGAAGCTTATTCTTTAGCATATTGGCACCTAGGGGCTTTGTGCTACCTCCAAGCACATAAACTAACAGAGGAGCACCACTGGAAAGGAGAGAGATCCCCCTTTCTAATGGTGCAGTGAAACCAACATAGGGTAATTAATTAACATTTTCCCTTCGCTGGGGGAAGCCCTATGGCACATCTTAATTACGCATCACCCAATCATGGAATGGACAATGAAATATAGTTATTTCTTATGCATTTTAGTTTGCCCAAATGTCTGTGTTGCAAGTTGAAGTAGTTACTTTTTTTAGTTTCTCTTGAAAGTTCCTTTAGGTGTTGACTCTTAGTGCAGTTGCTGTGCCTGCAGCTAAGACCTCCCATTCTTTAAATCAATTGTTTGCTGCTCCTGTATATATTTTCATATATAGTTGCCACTAGGTAGTTATAGTAAGGACCTAATTTCTACAGGGAAAGCATTTTTTATTTGCCTATGTCTTTGGTGCCCGTTGATGAATCTTCACAAAAGTTTCCAAAACAAATTGACACTCACTTCACCGGCTGTCTCAAAACTTTTGGGGTGATCCATCAAGCGAAGGCTGAGAAAAAGGATGGGTCCCAAAATGTGTTTTCCCCATGTCATTTCACATAGGATTTTGAACATGACTGCAGCTCGAACCGCTGGACTGAATTACACCAAATTTGGCAGTAAGGTAGCTGTTGTTCCAAAAATCACTTTTTTGTTATTTGGTGTATCCGTTCAGTACTTTTTGAGATATTAAAAGAAAAACAAATTTTTATATCTAGGGACTTGGAGCCTCTGAGGATCTGACAGTCCGCCTGCTGAGATCTGATTTGCTACCAACACTTCAACCAGGAAGTGTTGGCAGCCATCTTGGGGCTTGACTTCAGCTGAGTCTTTGAAAAAAAGATTAAAAAGAAGAAAAGGGGCCAGGGTAAGGACACCCTGACCCCTTAGCTCAGGTGCTGGGGTCCCAGGGGGACCCCGCCAGGGCAAAAAAGTATTTAAAAAAAGGAAAATTGGAGAAAGTTGCAGCGGATCTGCAACTCCAGTTAAAAAATATGTTAAAAATCAAGCGGGGTTCCTGCTCTTGTTTTGAAAAAAACCCTCTGGTGGGCCAGGTCCAGGGGGCATTAATTAGAAAAAAGAGGGGGGCTCACAGGACCACCCTCTTGAGGCTCTTACAGCTCTGGTGACCACTACCTTCCCAGGGCTTTATTTATAGAAAAAGGAGGGGGGCACATGAGCCCCTCATGAGGCTCTGTAAGTCAAGGGGACCACCACCTCCCTCAGGCTAAATCAGCAGGAATACAGGGGCCACATGGACCCCCAGAACTCCGGGGACCACCACCTCCCTGGGGCTGAATAACATGTAATGTTGGGGCGCCATGGACTCCCTCGGGGCATTGGTGACCACCACCTCCACAGGGCCAAAAGTTAAAAACAATTGGCAATCATGTACTTAGTTTTGTGCAAGTAAATTCAGAACCTAACTATAGTGTCCCTGTAACCTTTTTTCTTCTTTTTTTTTAAGTGAATATAAATGTATATATACTTACACACACACACATACACACACACACGCTGGTAATCAATATTTACTGGCATACAATAATAGCACTTAATACATGATTGTCCAGTCAGTGGGTTTTCTTTGAAAAAGGAAAAGTACATTTATTAAACACACCACTAAATACTACACAGTGATTTGCAAATATATACTCACCCAGCAAATAGAGATACCTTTGGTGACATTCTAAACTCACATTTGACCCCTAATTGGTTATGACCCCCAAAATCACTGTCAACAAAATATTATTATTAAAGTATTTAAACCCAATATGACATATGTTTGATTCTTTCTTATACACCTTTAAAACATGTAAAATGCAGTCATAGAACCAACCATTACTGATCACTGCATTCCAAAGCTGAAGAACAAAAGCCCCAGCCCTGGAAATGCTTTGAAAATAAACCAAAGTCATGTATTTGGGAACCTGGAAGACATGGGGTAACGTTTTGAAAGTTGAATTAGAGCGGGCTGCTGTGCTTCCTACATCCCCCACCTCAGTTTTTAAACACATTGGTGGTGCCCCTACCATACTGGAGCCCACCCAAACAAGGAAAATATCTGCAAATAGCCCATCCCTGGGCACTATGTGGCACTCCAACGAGAAGGAAAATTAATACTATATTAGTCGCTCTCTTGCTGTTTGTTTCAGAGCCAGTGGTCCTCCTTTTTTCTTTCTGTTTAGGTGGGGATGCCCAGTCCCATCCTGTGTACTCCCAAGGCATGCTTTTGCAGTGGAGACCACAGGGGGCCCATGACCACAGATAGCTCCCTGCACGCTGCTCCTTTGCAGTGCAGGAGCCTGCAATTTCTTCTGAGTTGCTCCTGCACGTAGGAGGCCTTCCTTTGTGCTCTTGCAATGGGGAGCAGCCTCTTACTTCTGGGACCTGGGAATGAGACCCCATGGAACCAATAGGAAACTTTGGGGCCTGCTGATGGGGTCCAGGGCCCTGGCACTAGACTTTGGGGCCCGGTGCTGGGGTCCCCGGCCTTTGTTGATATTAAGGCTGTCCCACAGGGCTAGTTTTTGTTGTGTCAGCCCCTGGAGAGATGGGGCCGCAGGGGGAAAAAATCATCCTGGGGAGGGGACCCCATGCACGCCTGCTTCCTCACAACAATAATTAAATAAGTAGGTGCTGACCCCCAGACAGTAGCCTACTCCAGTGGAAATTGCAGCAGAGCCCCACGTGCTCCATTTCTCGGCCAGGGAGTGAAAGGCCAAATCTTTAGAGATGGATACCTCCAGCCTTGCCGAGCCAATTTTAACGATTTTGGGCTTGTTGTCCTCCTGGTGGTTACCCCTAGCGACTGGTAGAATTTTCCGCAGGGCTGCTGCCCTCTAAAGTGGTGCACTCTGTGGGGGTCTAGTTTCACTGTCTCTCTGTGCCAGCCACCTCAACTGCTGTGCCCTTCACAGACCCCCGAGGCCTTCTGGCCGTGTTGGAGGGCATCAGGGTGTTGAGTGGAGTCTAAGTCTTCCCCAGCTGGTCCTCAGGTGGTGTAAGGAGACCAGTAACACTGCCCTTAGAGAGTCCCCCTAGTCCTTGGGTAAGCGATAGACAGAGTCCTCAGTCCATTAGGGCAGTGGGACAGCAGCTTGTCCTTCCAGCTATCCATGGTGTTGCTGCTGTTGAAGTAGAGGTCCAGGACCTTGGTCCCCTACAAGTTCTAGTTTGCCACTTTTATGCCCAGTCCAGCTTGTGAGTAGAGAATCCCCCCTGTCTAACCTTCCCCTTTTCCTGGATTTGGTTTCAGACTGGATAGTGAAAAAAATGCTGGTGTCAGGTCTCTTGGTGTGTGGTGGGGAAAGACCCTTTAAAGTCAATCAAGCAATCAGTAGATTTAAAATGCACTTCTTGTCAGACGTGAAGGTATGCAGGCACTGGCAGGGTCCAGTTGATTAGCCAAATAGTCAGGTTTTAATGAACTTTCGAAACTCTGGAGGAGATGGCAAAGTCTGAAGACGAAAGGGCATGTCTTCGCTGCTAAGTAGGAGAAGGAGCGACCTCTGCATGTGCTACATCAGATGCAGGGGATGAGGATTAGTGAAAGGGAAGCAGAGCAGAGGTGTCTGGTGGGCTGAAGTTCAGGCGGTGGCTAAAGTAGGCAGGTCAGCAGTTGTGTAGGGCCTTGTATACATGGATCAGGAGGTTGAATTGGCATCTTTTCTGTACAGGGAGCCAGTAGAGTTCCCTGAAGTAGGGGTGATGTGGGTTTGTCTAGGGTGTTCCAGGTCGAGTCTGGCTGAGGCATTCTGGGTGGTCTGTAGTAGGAGGAGGAGGTGAACTGCAATCCCTGAGAAGGGAGCATTGCTGTAGTCTAGTTGGCTGGAGATGAGAGCCTGGTTGATAGTGCTTCTTGAGCTTCGGGGTCGCCATTTGAATATCTTATGAAACATTCGGAGGATGAAGAAGCAGGAGCATACAGAGTTGACCTGAGTCGTCATGGTGAGAATTTGAGTAGGAAAATGACGCATATGCAAAATAAAACACAACTTACCACTATACTGTCCATATCAAAATCTCCAAGTGGTACTGGCGACTTTGAGCCAGATGGGGGACCCCTAGTAGGAGACCTAATTACACTCATGTCATGGAATATAGCTGGACTAAAAACGAAAATAGCTGAAAAGGAATGGCAGACTATAATAAGTTCATCACATATAATCTGCCTACAAGAGACATGGCACACGGGATCCTTCTCTGTGGAAGGTTATGCCACATTCTCTTCACCAGCCATGGCCTCAGCCAGGGGAAGAGCAAAGGGAGTCCTAGCAATCCTTATTTCAACATTGGTACCCTACTTATTGGTGAAATCCTCCCTCGATTCCCCCTACTACCAGTTTTTATATTTTCGGATAGATGGGATCTTAGGAATTGTACTAATAAACTATTACAACAACAAATTTGATGGTACTAATAGAGTAGTGGCATCGACTCTGCATGATGACTTACAGGCCTTTGTAAACGATATAACTTCAAGTTACCTAATAATATGGGCTGGAGATTTTAATATCGGGACATACAAGAATACTATTGGGGAGACATGCGGATTCATTGACGAGGGGGGACATACTCAATTGCACTTTTTACACAATAACTATGGAACTGTATTAAATGAAATACTATTTAGATATGACCTAGAGTTGATGGAGCAAGATGGGTATAAAGGAGAGAAGCTTCCATCGTTTGTAGGAAGAGAACATTTCTCGACAATCGACCACATACTAATGTCAAAGAGCCATTTGGATATGGTTGTTTCACTGAAGATTGAGCCCACTATATATAGTGATCACTACCCCCTGATACTGACTACAAGATTAGCTAAACCCTTTAATATAGGTGAACGACTAGCAATGGATATAGGAATAAGAAGTGGAAACGGATTTGCGATTAAATGGACTGGGATAAATGAAACAGATGTGATGAACAAAGTTGTGACACAACACTGCCAAGAAATTATCATATGTACAGAATATAATCAAAATTCACATATGATCCTAGGGTCCTTTAACCAACTTAGAATCGCCATTCCAGGAAGTTTATGGAGAGCATCGGGGAAAAAAAGAGTGGTAAAGTGGGGTGGTTTGATCACAATTGCTCATTAGCCAGCCAGGAACTAAAACAAGCCCTGCAGGCCCGACCAAGAAATAGAGAAAAAGTAATTATTAAGCGTTCTAATTACAAACACGCATTAGAACTCAGGAAGGCACAATTGAGAGCTAGGGCATGGGTGAATCTCGAACAAGCAACGACACTAAGAGACAATACCTTATTTTGGAAAACAATCAACCAACCTTTCCTAAAAGATAGCGATGCACCCGAAATAACAGTACATGTTCCTTCGTTGGAATGGCTCTCTCATTTTGGTTCAATTTTTAACCCAGAGAACCTGACTACTCACCCGCCAAATAATGGGATAATTGAGATCAACCCACCCTTCTTGAAACCAGTCAGTCTAGAGGAAGTGAAATTTGCCATGGGAAGATGCTCGAAAGGGAAGGCACCAGGCCCTGACGGGGTACCAGTAGATGCCTATCTGACACATGTTGATTTATGGTGCCCTATCTTGACCCAAGTCTTTTTGAGTGTGACAAAGGGACATATTTTAACATCATGAAGTGAAAGTATAATTGTCCCTATTTTTAAAAAGGGGCATAGAGGCGACCCCAAATGTTATCGGCCAATCTCACTTCTGGATACCTCTGTTAAATTGCTGGGAAGAATACTTGTAGAAAGACTAGAAACATGGGCAACAAATAATCACATACTTACAGAGGCTCAATTGGGATTTAGGCCTGAGGTTGGCACCCTGGAACAATGTATAAATCTTAATTTAATAATAAGTAAGTATACAATAGCAAAGAAGGGTCATGTATTCCTCTGTTTTGCAGGTCTTCGTAGTGCCTTTGATTTGGTGAATCACACCAAGTTGTGGAAAGTCTTAACAGATATGGGTGCGCCCTCGGATATAATAAGCTTTTTGGCACAGCGATACAATAATCTAACAGCACGGGTGAGATATGGAAGAAATGGAGAATGTACACCAGGCTTTAGGATAGGAAGAGGAATACGCCAAGGTTGTGTCTTGGCGCCGCTCCTATTCTCTCTTTACATAAATGGTGTAGATGCCCACCTAAAAAAATTAAAAATTGATTGCCCTAAAATAGGAGAATGTTCTATCCCAATCCTTTTATATGCAGATGATGCAGTTTTGTTGTCACAAACTGCAAATGGGTTGCAGCAACTAATGGAGGGCTTCATGGAATTTATGGAGGAAAGAGATATGATGTTGAATATGAGTAAAACAGTGGTAATGACTTGTGGACAGGGAAAGGCTAGGAAGAAAACCTATTTTATTAAAGGCCACAAATGCGAAGAGGTGAATGGATTTACATATCTGGGTATACAATTTTCTAATATGGGACACTGGAAACAACACCTAGAAATTACCAAAATGAAGTATATTAGGACAACTGAGGTAATCTTTAGATTCTCCAATACAATTGGTAATAAACCCCTAAGGGAAATGCTGCAAATTTACAAAAGCAAATCAATTAGCAGCATCACATATGGTTCTGCCCTTTGGGGTTCGATGCCCGAGATCCATTCATTACAAGTGTTAGAGAATCCCATGGTTCATGCACTTAAAAGATCTGTTGAGAGGTATAAATCTAACACCAAATTTAGACAATCCAGGCATAGTTCTCCAATTTAGCAAGAAAGAACTGAAAATTCATTTAATGGCTTGGAGGGCTAGTGAAAGAGGAAATAGAGAATGCATGAAATCAACGGTAGTTCTTTACATGATTGAAAACAATGAGGTAATACCAAATTATCTACTGACAGTTGTGAATACTCAGCATAGATTTTATTTGACCCGATTACGTTTTAGAATGTTGCATTTTTTGGTAGCCTTCCCAAAAATGAGAATTTGGAGTAAAAACTTACCGAAGTGCCCCTGCGTGGGACGTTTTGCACAATCCACAATACACTTTATTATATCTTGCAAATTTTATCATGATATTAGGAAAGAATTCTTAAAACCACTATTTATTACTAATAAGTTATTTTACTGTAGAGAAGCTTTTAACTATTTATTTAAATTGGATACGAATGAGAAATGTGAAGAAGTGATAAAATGTATCCTACATGCAATTGAACAGAGAAAAAAATTGTCCTATTTAGAAAAGCTCCGATATGAGAAGGAATAACCGCATAATTTGTCGCAACAAAGATTTTTATCCTTTTATTTGTTTTTCTTTTATGGAGTAAAATCCGAATAAAGATTGTTTTGAATTGAATTGAATATCTTATGAAACATTCGGAGGATGAAGAAGCAGGAGTATACAGAGTTGACCTGAGTCGTCATGGTTAGCTTGTTTTCCCTAGGTTCCTAGCGTGGTCAGTGGGAGTAGGAGTAGGACTGAGTTCAGTGGGCAAGGAGTATGCATCTCATAGGGAGCTTTTATTTCTGAGGATCAGTGTCTCTGTCTTGTCCGCATGGAGCTTCAGGCAGTTGTCCTTCATCCAGTAGGCGACATCTGTCATTCAGCTGTGGAAGTTGGCCTTTTTACTGAGTTGGTCTTAAGTTGTGTGTCATCAGCATAGGATATGATGTTGAGTCTGTGGGTTTTGACCATGCTGGCTAGAGGTGTCATATAAGTGTTTAACCCCTTCTGTGCCGGGGACGTAATGGTTACGTCCACCGGCACAGTGCTCATATGCAGAGGACGTAACCATTACGTTCTTGGCACTGAGCTCAGGGGGAGCGCTAGCGCTCCCTCTGTGGGCTTCCCTCCCACCCCCCCAAGTGGAAGCCCTTCCACCCCCAACCCCCACTGATCCCCCCAGTGACGTCTAATGACGCTCATCAGAGGCCACTTGTTTTGCTAGAGTTAGGGAGCGACCCCAACTAGTGGATGCAAGGGTCACTCCCTAGGGGGAAAATTATATTTAGGCCATTTCTGCCCCCCAGATCAGCCTATTTTTATGAGGCCAGTCTGCCCCCAAGGTGGGCAGAAACCACTAAACACCAGGGAGTTTTTGTTTTTTTTACGGCAAATTCACGGAAGGGGACCGACCCCTTAGGCAAGGGACGCTCCCCAGGGGAGGCAAATTTATTTTAGGCCATTTCTGCCCCCCCAGGGGCAGATCGGCCTATTGTTATTAGGCCGATCAGCCCCCAGGGGGCAAAAACCTCTCGGCGCCAGGGATAAAAAATAAATTGTTTGTTTTTTAGAGGTGGGGAGCGACCCCTTAGGCAAGGGTCACTCCCCTGGGGGGCAAATTGTATTTAGACCATTTCTGCCCCCCCTTGGGGGCAGATCGGCCGATTTTTGTTAGGCCAATCTGCAGAAACCACTAGGCACCATGAATCTTTTTTTTGTGCCAATTTCACGCAAGGGGAGCGACCCCTTGGGCAAGGGTTGCTCCCCGGGGGGGGGGGGGGGGGGAATTTATTTTAGGCTAATTTATTTTAGGCTGTTTCTGCCCCCTATTATTGTTATTAGGCCGATCTGCCCCCAGGGGGGGCAGAAACCTCTAGGTGCCAGGGATAAAAATTTTTTTGTTTTGTTTTATAGAGGTGGAGAGCGACCCCTTAGGCAAGGGTCGCTCCCCTGGGGGGCACATTGTATTTCAACCATTTCTTGGGGGCAGATCGGCCGATTTTTGTTAAGCCAATCCACTAGGCACCGGGGATCTTTTTTTTTGCACCATTTTCACGCAAGGGGAGAGACCCCTTAGACAAGGGTCGCTCACCGGGGGGTGGGGGGGAGAATTTATTTTAGGCCATTTCTGCCCCCCCTGGGGGCAGGTCGGCCTATTGTTATTAGGCCGATGTGCCCCCTGGGGGGCAGAAACCTCTAGGCGCCAGGGATACATTTTTTTTTTTTTATTGTTTTGTTTGCCCTTTTGGACCCCCTCTGGTTCCCCCTCAATATCAACATGTTTTTGGCTCTTCCCTTTCACAAGCACTTAGCCCACCTACACAAATGAGGTATTATTTTGACCGGGAGACTGAGGGGAACATTGGGTCATATGAAATTTGTCCCATTGTGGTGATCCCACACAGTAATGTGGGAAAAATGTGATTTTTTTTAGCTAAATTTGAGGTTTGCTGAGGATTCTGGGGAAGAAAACATTGGGGGATCCACACAAATCACACCTCACTGGACTCCCTCGGGTGTCTAGTTTTCAGAAATGGGTTTGGTAGGTTTCCCTAGAAGGCTGCTGAGCCCAGGACCAAAAACGCAGGTGCCCCCGCAAAAACAGGATTTTTTGTATTTGATCATTTTGATGTGCCTACGTTGTGTTTCGGGGCATTTCCTGTTGCGGGCCCTAGGCCTACCCCCACAAGCGAGGTTCCATTTTTATCAGGAGACTTGGGGGAATGCTGGGTGGGAGGAAGTTTGTGGTTCCTCTCTGATTCCAGAACTTTCTCTCACCGAAATGAGAGGAAAAAGTGGGTTTTTGTTTGGCAAATTTTGAGGTTTGCAAAGGATTCTGGGTAACAGAACCTGGTCAGAGCCCCACAAGTCACCCCATCCTGGATTCCCCTAGGTGTCTAGTTTTCAAAACTGCACAGGTTTGCTAGGTTTCCCTAGGTGCCGGCTGAGCTAGAGGCCAAAATCCACAGATAGGCACTTTGCAAAAAACAGCTCTGTTTTCTTTGTGAAAATGTGATGTGTCCACGTTGTGTTTTGGGGCATTTCCTATCCCGGGCGCTAGACCTACCCCCACAGGTGAGGTACCGTTTTTATCAGGAGACTTGGGGGAACGCTGGGTGGAAGGATATTTGTGGCTCCTCTCTGATTCCAGAACTTTCTGTCAACGAAATGAGTGGAAAAAGTGTTTTTTGGGCAAATTTTGAGGTTTGCAAACGATTCTGGGTAACAGAACCTGGTCAAAGCCCCACAAGTCACCCCATCTTGGATTGCCCTAGGTGTCTAGTTTTCAAAACTGCACAGGATTGCTAGGTTTCCCTAGGTGCCGGCTGAGCTAGAGGCCAAACTCCACAGCTAGGCACTTTGCAATAAACAGCTCTGTTTTCTTTGTGAAAATGTGTCCACGTTGTGTTTTAGGGCATTTCCTGTTGTGGGCGCTAGGCCTACCCCCACAAGTGAGGTACCGTTTTTATCGGGAGACTTGGGGGAACGCTGGGTGGAAGGAAATCCGTGGCTCCTCTCTGATTCCAGAACTTTCTGTTAACGAAATGAGTGGAAAAAGTGTTTTTTTTGCCCCATTTTTAGGTTTGCAAAGGATTCTGGGTAACAGAACCAGGTCAAAGCCCCACAAGTCACCCCATCTTGGATTCCCCTAGGTGTCTAGTTTTCAAAACTGTGCAAGTTTGCTAGGTTTCCCTAGGTGCCGGCTGAGATAGAGGCCAAAATCCACAGCTAGGCACTTTGCAAAAAACAGCTCTGTTTTCTTTTTGAAAATGTGATGTGTCCATGTTGTGTTTTGGGGCATTTCCTGTCGCGGGCGCTAGGCCTGCCCCCACAAGTGAGGTACCGTTTTTATCGGGAGACTTGGGGGAACGCTGGGTGGAAGGAAATTCGTGGCTCCTCTCTGATTCCAGAACTGTCTGTCACTGAAATGAGAGGAAAAAGTGGGTTTTTTGGGCAAATTTTGAGGTTTGCAAAGGATTCTGGGTAGCAGAACCTGGTCAGAGCCCCACAAGTCACCCCATCTTGGATTCCCCTACGTGCCTAGTTTTCAAAACTATGCAGGTTTGCTAGGTTTCCCTAGGTGCGGGCTGAGCTAGAGGCCAAAATCCACAGCTAGGCACTTTGCAAAAAAACAGCTCTGTTTTCTTTGTGAAAATGTGATGTGTCCAAGTTGTGTTTTGGGGCATTTCCTGTCGCAGGCGCTAGGCCTACCCCCACAAGTGAGGTACCGTTGTTATCGGGAGACTTGGGGGAACGCTGGTGGAAGGAAATTTGTGGCTCCTCTCTGATTCCAGAACTTTCTGTCAACGAAATGAGTGGAAAAAGTGTTTTTTTGGCCACATTTTTAGGTTTGCAAAGGATTCTGGGTAACAGAACCAGGTCAAAGCCCCACAAGTCACCCCATCTTGGATTCCCCTAGGTGTCTAGTTTTCAAAACTGTGCATATTTGCTAGGTTTCCCTAGGTGCCGGCTGAGGTAGAGGCCAAAATCCACAGCTAGGCACTTTGCAAAAAACAGCTCTTTTTCTTTGTGAAAATGTGATGTGTCCATGTTGTGTTTTGGGGCATTTCCTGTCACAGGCGCTAGGCCTACCCACGCAAGTGAGGTACCATTTGTATCAGGAGACTTTGGGGAACACAGAATAGCAAAACAAGTGTTATTGCTCCTTGTCTTTCTCTACATTTGTTCCTTCCAAATGTAAGACAATGTGTAAAAAAGACGTCTATTTGAGAAATGCCCTGTATTTCACATGCTAGTAGTGGCACCCTGGATTTCAGAGATGCGCAAATAACCACTGCTTCTCAACACCTTATCTTGTTCCCATTTTGAAAATACAAAGGTTTTCTTGATACCTATTTTTCACTTTTTATATTTCAGCAAATAAATTGCTGTATACCCGGTATAGAATGAAAACCCATTGCAAGGTGCAGCTCATTTATTGGCTCTGGGTACTTAGGGTTCTTGATGAACCTACAAGCCCTATATATCCCCGCAACCAGAAGAGTCCAGCTGACGTAACGGCATATTGCTTTAAAAAATCTGACATTGCAGGAAAAAGTTACAGAGTAAAACGTGGAGAAAAATGGCTGTTTTTTTACCTCAATTTTAATATTCTTTTATTTCAGCTGTTATTTTCTGTAGGACACACTTGTAGGATCTACAGAAATGACCCTTTGCTGAATTCAGAATTGTGTCTACGTTTCAGAAATGTTTAGATTTCTGGGATCCAGCATTGGTTTCGTACCCATGTCGGTCACTAACTGGAAGGAGGCTGAAAGCACAAAAAAATAGTAAAAATGGGGTATGTCCCAGTAAAATGTCAAAATTGTGGTGAAAAATTGGGTTTTCTATTTCAAATCTGCCTGTTCCTGGAAGCTTGGAAGATGGTAATTTTAGCATCGCAAACCCTTTGTTGATGCCATTTTCAGGGGAAAAAACACAAGCCTTCTTCTGCAGCCCTTTTTTCCTATTTAAAAAAAAAATGAAATGTTTGCTTTATTTTGGCTAATTTATTGGTTTCCTTCAGGGGAGCCCACAAAGTCTGGGTACTTCTAGAACCCTTAGGATGTTGGGGAAAAAAAAGGACGCAAATTTGGCGTGGGTAGCTAATGTGAACAAAAAGTTATGACGGCCTAAGCGTGAACTGCCCAAAATAGCCTAAAAAAAGTCTCGGCACAGGAGTGGAAAAGGCCTGGCAGCAAAGGGGTTAAGAGGGTGGGGCTGAGCGAGGATCCGTGGGGTACTCCACAGATGATTTACTTGGGTTGGAAGGTGAAGGCAGACTTTTTGCGTTCTTTGGGTGAGGAAAGAGGTGGTCCACCTGGGAGCGGCTCCTTGGATGTTTATGTTGTGCAGCCTTGTGGTGGGCGACCATATCATAGGCTGTCAGAGGATCAGAGCTGTAGTCTCTCCTTGGTCACGCAAGACTTGGTTGGTAGTTGTGAATTTCACTTGGGTCTGCCAATGGTTTCTTTTTTAGGGTGTTGACTTCTGTGTGTTTTCAGTCCTCAAGGAAGGTGGCTGTGGCAATAGGGGTGTTGAACAAGGTGGTGAGTACGTGGCTGATTCTGGTTGAAGATGTGGTGAGGGCATGTGTTGGTTGGGGCCCCAGAGTGGACAGAGTTCATGATGGAGGTGGTATCCTGTGGTGTGAGCTGGCTCCAATCAGTTAGTTAGACGTCTTTGGTGGTAGCGGGGTCATAGTGTTGCTTGAAGAAGTCAGTAGCCTTGGGCTGAGGTTTGAGGTTTTTGTAGAAGTTTCCGATCTTGTCGTGGAAAACAATTGCATGGTTGCCCCAGAGCTCCTGTGAGGGGGAAATGTTGTTTGTTGCAGCTGAGGGGTTGAATAAGCCTTTGCTGTTATTGGAGTTTGATTCAATTTCTGAGACTAATTCCTTTTTCTTTGATCCTCTCAACTGTGTGTGATAGAGGTTGAGGGTTGTACGAAGGTGATCTTGTCGAACTTGTCTTTGCTGGTGCACCTTCTCTTTTCCAGTTATTTTTAGTGTTGTTTAGCGGTTATGAGGTCTTCAGTGTATCAGCTAGCCTGCTTGGTGGACCTTCTGTGGGTGTTGTTGGTGATGGGAGCGATGCTGTCGGTGCAGTTGGTGATCTAATTGTTAAAGTCTCTGAGGTTCTGGTCTAGGTTGTTGGAGGAGATGGGGTGGGTAGTGTTGAGGGTGTTGATCCATGTGTTCTTTGAGACTTTGGTCCAGCTGCGGTGGAAGACATCGGGCAGACTGGGGGCAGAGATCTGTGAGATGGTGATGTTAAAGTGGAAAATGGAGTGGTCGGTCCAGGTGAGTTCTGTGGTGTGGCAGTACCTGATGAGGTCGCTGGATGTGAATGTGGGATCTAGCGTGTGGCCTGCCATGTACATGGGGCCATGAGCGAGTTGGGTGAGTCTGATGTTGTTCATGCTGTTGAGGGAGTTGGTAGTGTTGATGTCATTGTGGTCGTTGAGATTGAAGTTGAGGTCGCAGAGGAAAATGTAGCTGTTGGAGTCTATGGTGAGAGGGGCAATGAAGTCGCAATAAAGTTGCAGAATCCTGGAGGTTGTGCTGGAGGATGGTAGTCGAGAGTGCCCCGATGGAGATTTTGCTTTCTGTTTCAAGTCAGAAGTTGAGGTGTTCCAGGGCTGACGTGATGTTGTCATTTGTGGTGGAGCTTTAGATGGATTCCTTGTGTATGATGGGGATCCCTCCACTGGGCTTGTTGATGTGATCACACTGAGTGATCTTGTATCCTTTGGGTATTGTGGTGGCGATGGTCGGAGCGGAAGTGGGGTTGAGCTAGGCCTCAGTGAGGAAGAAGAAATTGGATGTGAGGGTAGAGATGAGGTCCCAAATCTTTGTTGCTAGTTTGTATAGTGAGCGTGTATTGATAAGGGCGCATGCAAGTTGGAGTTTTTGTTCAGGTGGTGTCTGTGGTGTGTTTGGGATGGGCCTGGTGGGTGGGCTGGTGTGTGTGCTGTGGCAGGTGAAGTGGCAGTGGGTGCAGGTCAAAGGTCCTACCGCGGAGCGTGGGTTGGCGCAGTGGCAGCGTTTGTTGTGGTATCCGCGGTTGAGGGTGTAGAACTAGGCAATGGTGTATCTGCATGGAGTGAGAGAGCCAGGGGTTGTGGCACTGGGCGCTATCCAGATGCGAACAGGTGCAGACGGGCCCATCTCCTCCACCAACCATCCTGTCAGGAAGACTCACTGCATCTACACCCAGGCCCTTTTGTGCACTGTCTGGCTCCAATGAGCATTTCCCAGGGGGGGGAGCCACCACCAGCCCAGGCAGCTGGAAACTCCCAGAAAAAAATGCCAATTTACTGAAAGGGGTACTTTTTAATTTAATAATTTCAACTCTGACTTCACCAATAAAGAAGACTTTAAATGACAATCCAAAAGAGTGGAAGAAATATTTTTCTACCTGCTACCTATCCGAATTTAGCTTTTATTAAATTTAACAGAGTAGTATAATGATTCAATATGTAACCTACATTTAAATATCTGCACCCAGCCTGCAGGTCAAATTAGTAGTTTAAAACTGCCACATGCAGGTTTACCTGTGTGCAGCTACCAGGCTGTGCATGACTGTAGTCTCTCAGATGCAGCCTGTACCCGTATGCACACACATGTGTAACTCATCTCCTTGCAGTCAGCCTCAAGGCCTCTGTGCCAGGTGCTTCTTGGCCTTCTACTTTTCCTTTGAGGGTTCTAGGTCAGGTCTTGCCTGGTGATGTTTGATGTGGGCTTCCAGAAGTTGTGATCTATCTACCCCCATCGTCTTTTCATGTATTTTTCAATGAGCAGGGAGTTGGAAAGTCTGAAGCAATATATTGCTGTTGCTCATGGTGTTCGGCAAGCAAATTCAGAGGATTTTCCTCAGGCAAGTCTTGATAAAGGTCTGGACTTTGTTGGTGGTGCACACTGCTGTCCTTCAGGTTTCTGCTGCATACAGAAGGACCGATTTTGCATTGGGGTTAAAAAAAAGCCTGATCTTGGTTTGCAGTGTAGGCCCTCGGAGGTCTAGATATTCTTTAGCTGAATGAAGACAGGTCTTGCTTTGCTGATTCTTGCCTTGACACCAGCATCTGTGGCGCCCTGTTTGTTCATGACGCTGCCCAGCTACTTGATGTCTTAACCTCTTCCAGTACATTGATTGCAAGAATGGCCGCAGTTGTGCTGGTCGTGTTAGCCTTCAGGATTTTGTTTTTTTCCCTGTGAATATCGAGGCCAAGTTGTGCTGATGTGACTGACACTTTGTCAGTATTTTCTTGCATGTGCAGATAGGTATGGGAGAATAGAGCCAGGACATTGACAAAGTGCAGGTCATCGAGCGTCTAAGGTGTCAACTGGATCCCATTTCTTCTTCTTACTGTGGATGTCTTCATGATCCAGTCTATGGCCAGCAGAAAGAGAAAAGTCAAGAGCAAACAACCCTGATGGACTCCTTTCCTCATTTGGAATACTTCTGTGAGTTGTTCTCCAAGAACTATCTTGCAGGTCATTCCCTCATAAGAGCTTCTGATGATTCTTATGAGTTTATTTGACACATCGTAGTGGTGGAGCAGTTTATAAGGGTCTCTCTGCCCACGTTGTTGAATGCCTTCCCATAGTCGATGAAGGACTGTCACATCCTGCAGGGACCTCTGGAATTTCAGACATGGTCAATCTGAATCTCTGTCAAATTATTTGGTGACTCCCACATTGTCCTGTGTATTCTATTGTGTGGGAATACACTACTGCCTATCTCCAGAATGTTTAGGGCACAAAGATCTTCGAGCCTTTGACCCTTCTCATTCATTTTTCCAAGGCCATGGTAGCCCATGACTTCTTCGTACACAGTGTTGTTGCCAGTTTTGGCATTGAGGTCCCCTATCAGTACGGTGATTCTCTCTCTCTCTCTCTCTCTCTCTCTCTCTGAATTTCTCTAGGATGGACTGGAGTATGTTGTAAAATTGCCCTTTTCCCTCTTCTTTGCTGTCATTTGTAAGTGCATAGCACTGGATAACCTTAATGATAATCCTCTTTTTTGTTGCATGGAAAGTCGCTTTGATGAGTCTGGGACCATGGGGTTCCCATCCCATCAGCACTCTTTTGGCTGCTGGCATTAACTTAAGTGCTACTCCCTGAGTATGTGGGGCGTTCTCGTCCTCATTCCCAGAAAACAGCAGCATTTCTCCTGTAGCCACTTTTTTTTGCCTGGACAGAGTCCATCTGGTCTTGGCAAGCAGGGCAGGTTTGTACTTTTTCATCTCTGCTGACACTTGGGCTGTCTTTCCAGTCTCATACATGGTCCACACGTTCCATGTCCCATTGCAATAGTCTTGGTCAAAAGCAGGTGGATCGGCTTTGTGGCTTCCCATGATCTCTGGCTTTCACCGTAAGGTGTCATAGCTCTTTGTGAAGTAGACTCCTTTGTCCCCAAAAACAGGATGTCTTTTGGTTGACGTATCTGTAGCTAGGAGTTTTTTACATGGTGGGTTAGTTAGCCCAATGCATAACTCTCATCCTTTTGCAGCTGGAATTGGTATCAGGAATGGTGGAGATAAAATTACATGCAATTCCAGTTAAAAATATTTGCATTCTATATATTCCTAATAGCATTATAACTGTGATATTACCCACCATTATTTTACATATGTTCTGTGCTAACTTGGCTTTTAATAATACTAGTCCAAATATCCTAATTGTGTGGTATTTCTGGCCAAAGTGTATTTGGAACAGAGCAATACTCATTTTGTTTCTAGCAGGTTATTTGTTCCACAACGGAAACTGGATACTCATGTTTTCTGCACTTCTTAGGAAGGCATTTTACAAATCTGTCTGCAGATTGAATTAACATAGTCTAGGAGAGGTGGAATAACAGGTGAACTGGGGAGTGGTTGTGATACCTCATTTACAACAATGAGTCGAATACTAGGAAAAACACAGTTTAGTTCTAACTTTGTGCCCTGATAAGTATTAATGTAAAGCACAGTTTTAAATGTGACTTACTATGACTTATTAATGTTAATGTTAACTGTACTCATACAGCCCATCATAACCCTTTTTTTTTTTTGGCTCTGGGTACGCCTGAATGGTTTCATGTAAAATAGAATAGCACCTAGGAACTATGATAAAAAGCTTTAATGAAGAGCCATGTCTTTTAGGCTTTCCTAAAAGTACTTAAATCAGTAAATTATTGCATGTCCGGTGGAAGGGAATTCCATTTAATAGCTGCGAGCACCGAGGACCTCTGACCCACCGATTTAGTTTTATCAAATCTTGGCCATGGCCAGAAGATTTGAGGTAGATGAAGGGAGTTCACTCGCATGGGTGTATCTCAACATTTGTTTGACTATAAATTTATAAGCCAGCCCATGAAGGGCTTTAAAACCTAAACAGCAAGTTTTAAATAGCTTGAATTGTTTAAAAAGCGGCCAGTAAAACTGCTTCAGAAGAGATGTAGTATGCGTTATACTGTGGGCTTTGAAGCCCAGTCTTGCCACTACATTCTGAACCCACTGCAATCTGATGATGACGCATTTGAGAAGGTCAAGGTACGTACTACTAGCATAATCCAACCTTGGTCCAATAATTTCTGCCATTGTACTGTGGTTTATGCATTGCTGTCAGCATATGCTTTTGGAGGCACTATGGCCTCATTATGACATTGGCAGTCAGCTGACAGCCACACCGGCGATGGCAGTAGTACTGTCACCAGGCCGGCTATGAAGGATCCAAATTATGACCGTGGCGGTGATAACTCCCATAGGCAGCCAATGTACCACACCAACGGCCAGGGCGGATACAACACTCACCACGGCGCTAGCCGCCAACAGCCAGGCGGAAGACAAAGTACCACCCAACATATTTTGAGCCTGCAATCCGCCACCTTTTCTGGGGCAGTACCAACGCCATCAAAAGCCTGGTGGAAACGCATCACAGAAGAGAAAGGACTCACCATCCGAGACACCTGGAAGAACAACGCCACCACGGAACCTGAACTGTGACACACACACACATGACACACACCATACACAGAACCAGCAGCACACTAAAAACAACTAGTCCCCGAAAAACGACAGAATAATGCAAGGACAACAGGAATGGACGGAAGTAATTGTAATCAAATCAACATCTAAATAACTTATTCGATTTGTCAATGAAACAGATATGTACACATGTACACAAAGGGGCACTGCCCAGTCCAATGTTCAAAGGACACACTTGGTCAAGTTGGAAAAGGAAAAACTTTTTAGGGACGTTGGGGTGGGAGGATGGAGGAGTAATGGGAGTGGAGGTTGAGGGAGTGGTTGTAGGAGGTGTATGTCTGCTGGATTTGGGTGCAGGTGCATGGGCTGTATCCTGATATGAGGTGGATGGCTGTTGGGTGTGTGAGTGCTTGTGTTTGTGTCCTTTAGGAGGGGGGGGACAGACAAGGTTGGGAGAGGACAGAGGGGACGCGTGCATGGTTGTTGTGGAGGTGTCTGCCAGTGGGATGAGTGTTCTGCTTGGTGTGGTGATGGTGGTAGTGGATGTTGAAATAGTGCATGCAGGTGTGAGTGCGGACGTGACTGTGAGGGAGGTGGAGGAGGAGGAGGGGGAGACAGTGGAAGCAGTGGATGTTGTCATGTCTGAAACTGTATGGTGTTTGCGTGTGTGCTTGTGGGATGAAGTGTGGTGCTCGTGTTTGCCTGTGACACTCTTGGGTGCTATCTTGTGTGCATTCTCGTCTGTATGTGTGCCTGGGATGGGTTGGGGTTGAGGAGAATGGGACTGGGAAGTGGAACTTGGAGGGGGGCGGCAGAAACAATGACAATGGCTGCCATCAGAGAGGAGGTCAGAGCCTGAGTCAATCTCTGTTGAGCCGCCAATCCACAGTGAAAGCCCTCCAGGAATGCATTGCATTGCTGCATCTAGGATGCCAGCCCCTGGATGGCATTTACAATGGTTGACTGCCCTACAGAGATGGATCTCAGGAGGTTAATAGCCCTCTCACTCAGGGCAGCAGGGCTCACTGGGGCAGGGCCTATGGTACCTGGGGCGAATGAGATGCCCACCCTCCTGGGTGAGCGGGCATGGGCAATTCGCTGAGGGGCTGCTGGGAGGGCAGTGCTGGTACGGGGATGGACGCTGTATCTGCAGCTGGGGTGGTCACAGAGGTGTCCACCACAACCAGGAAGCTCCCATCAGAGGAGATATCTGAGTCTGTGTTTTCTCCTCCAGTCTCCTCCGTGGTGCTCCCCACGCCCTCCGTCCCACTGGTTCCCTTGGCAGCGATGGACTCTGCCTCCTGGGTCTTGTGGGTTGCAGCTCCCTCTGTTGCCGGTGCCCCTGCTCCTCCACCAGATGATACTAATGCACACAAGGACAGGATGACACAACAAGAAAGGGAGAGAGAGACAAAGGATACACTGGGTCAATGACTGCACCAACACCACTATTGGCATACACATCACCATCACACACAGGGAACAGGCTTAGCACTATGCATTGCACTACCAGTGATATGGCTAGTCACTAATGCAAGATTGAGGAGCACACACTGCCACTTGCAGCTCTCCTGGGGCCCTGATGCCCTGGCTGAAAAGGACTGCTAACAAGCTAGGTTAGCTGTATTTGCCATACACCCATTACCCTTCAGATGACCCATACTGCAATGTCTGACCTGGCCTTAGGGGCACCCACTAACACACATCCACCACCCGGATATCACCCACCCCACCAGCCAAAATATGTATTGATACCAACTGTACTCACCCCCTTGTGGCTGCTGTGATTCCCTCAAGCGCCCATCCAGCTCAGGGTGGGCCACCACCAGCATCCGGGCCATCAGGGGGGTCAGGGTCTGACAGGCACCCTTTCTTCATTGGGAGGCCATCCCCAGCTGGGCCTCCACGGTCTTCCATACCGTCCCACCGTTTCCGACCGTGGGTGCTCTACCTGGCATAGAACCCCAGGGTTCGCATTTCTTTGGTGATGGCATGCCTTATTACCTTCTTTTGATGAGTGCTAACCTGCAGAGGCAATACAGACAGGAGAATACCATTAAACAAACACTCCAGCCTGTCACACAAATGGCCTACCATACCTGTTTCCACCACCATTGGCACACACATAGCCAAGCGCACAAAATGTACAGCGCTTTAAGACATTTCCCCACCCCCACCCCCAATGACACGATGCTTGCACACACATCTCCATGCATACTTCTCACATGCAACGTGCCCAAAGTGTACTCACCTGTTGGTCTGGAGGCCCATACAGCTGTCCATACTGGGGTAGGACCCCATCCACCAGTCGCTTCAACTTCTCTGAAGTGAAGGCTGGGGCCCTTTCCCCAGTCACACGGGCCATGGTCTGTTCCAGACACAGGTCACAGCATCACACGCAGTGTAGGTGTTCTCCTGTTGAAGGTCAGGAAAGGAGTGAGGAATCAGATAGAAAATGGTGGTCACGTCCATGGAGGTGTACACCGTCACCGCCGGCGTAGATCCCCATTGGCCGCTGTACTCCATAGAACAGGCATATCGACAATTACTGCGTCACAGATTAGATAGGCACATACTTCGCCATTAACACTGTCCCAATACATAATTATGTATGTGGACTGCTGTTGTGGTTTTGTTGTTCCAATTGTGACTACTCCCTCTTGTGTCCCTTAGATACCTACCGCTGCAGATGAATAGGAGGTGGAGACATACCCCTGTGTACAGACTCCTGATGGACTTAGCTACACTGGAGGACAGGCACATTATACTCACCTATAGACTGGACAGGGCCACAATCACAGAGCTGTGTGCCCAGTTAGAGCCTGACCTGATCTCAACTTTCCGTCATCCGACTGGGATCCCCCCCTCTTGTGCAAGTGCTATCAGTGCTCCATTTCCTGGTAACTGGTTCTTTCCAAGTGACAGTGGGCTTGGCAGCAGTAATGTCACAGCCAATGTTCTCAATCGTGCTGGCAAGAGTCTTGTCTGCCCTGATAAAACACATGTGCAGCTACATTGCTTTCCCCAGGTGGAAGATTTGGCCACTGTGAAGGCCAGATTCCATGCAATGGGACATATCCCCAATATTATTGGGGTGATTGACAAGACACATATTGTGTTTGTCCCCCCTGCCAGCATGAACGGGTGTACAGGAATCGTGAGAGTTCCCACACACTGAATGTTCAGATGGTGTGCCTAGCGGACCAATACATCTCCAACGTCAATGTTAAGTATCCTGGGTTGGTGCATTATGCCTTTGTCATGAGGAATAGCAGCATCCCAAATGTGATGGCCCAACTATAGAGGCACAGGGTGTGGCTAATAGGTGAGCCTTGGTCCCCACCCACTGTATGTTAGTGTATGCCTCTGATGTTGACCCCATAGGATGGCTAAATGTTGTCCCTCAATACATGCAGGTGACTCTGGCTACCCAAACCTATTATGGCTGCTGACCCCTGTGATGAATGCAAGGACAAGGGCTGAAGAATGGTATAATGAGGCACATGGGCAAACCAGACGGATCATCAAGAGGACCTTCAGCCTCCTGAAGGCCAGGTTCAGGTGCCTCCATTTGACAGGTCCCTGCGCTACTCACCCGAGTAGTTCTGCCAGATAGTAGTGGCATGCTGCATGTTGCACAACCTGGCACTCAGAAGCCATGTACCCTTTCTGCTGGAGGAAAAGACAGGAGATGCCCCTGTGGCAGCAGTAGACCCTGAAGACAGTGAGGATGTAGAGGCTGAGGATGAGGACAACAGAACATCAGTTATCAGTCAGTACTCCAATGACACACAGGTGAGACAGTGCAACTTCACATTTCTATGACTATACGGTGTATTCTATGTGGCATGATGGCATTAACTTCCTTTTACCTCTACTTCCTGTCACCTACGGTTCGTCATTTTACAGATGTTCATGCTATAACAACTGTGTACTGATGTGCTGACTACAGCCAGCTACAGGTCATTATTTCTATGCTCTCACAATGTACAGTTCATTTGCAATGGATGTAACTGTTTCCATAAATACACATTTTAAACACATGACATACAAGTAGTCGAGTTGTGTTGAAGGGTGTTTATTGGAGTGCTCAGAAATTTAGGGCAAGGTGCAATGGAATGGGGTGATGATGGAGGAAAGTCCAGGGTATTGTTCCAGTCTGTTTGTAGCACAGGTCCAGTGTCCAAGTGGCCATAGGAAGGAGAGCAAAGGCAGTTTAAGGTGGACAAGGTGACTGAGTGGGACATAAGGGGGACAATCAGGAGAGTCTAATTTCCTGGCGGTGGCCTTGGCAAATGTCTCTGCCTTCTGTCTGGGTCGCAGGTAACGTTTGCGGGGTGGTTCACCTTCTGCAGGGGGAGGGGTGCTGGTGGCCTGTGGGTCCTGTGGCGGGGCCTCCTGCCCACTAGCAGCAGCAGAGGTGGAGGACTGGTCAATGGACTGGCTAGTGGTAAGGGCCCGCTGGTGTGCTGTTGCCTCCCTCATGATGTTGGCAATGTCTGCCAGCACCCCTGCTATGGAAATCAGGGTGGTGTTAATGGCCTGCAAGTCCTCCCTGATCCCCTGGTACTGTCCCTCCTGCAGCTGTCTGTTCTCCTGCACGTTGTCAAGGATCTGGCCCATCGTGTCCTGGCAATGTTGGTAGGCTCCCAGGATCTCAAAGAGTGCCTCCTGGAGAGTCTGTTCCCTGGTCCTGTCCTCCCAGTGTCACTGTTGGCCTGTGCCCCTGTCCCCTGGAAGGGTTGCCCACTGCCACTGGCCCCAGGTCCCTGATTGTCTTGGGGGCGAGGTGTGGCCTGGGGATCCTGTACAGGTGGTCACACTGCTGATTGACGTGTCCTGGGGACAGAGGTGCATTCTGCAGCATGCACAGAAGTGCCAAAGCGTCATTAGTGATCATTTATGTGCGGGAAGGGACACCTTCCAGCACATAAACAATTTCACCCCTCAATGCAGACATCCTTGCACGATGGTGCAAGGATGCCTGCGTTGGCACTGGCAGCTTAATTTAGTGCCGGCGCAGGGGACAACACGGGGGTGCGCCATATTCACTTAAATATGGCACATTCCTGTGTTGTGAAAATGACGGAGCGCAGCGCTGCCAATTTTGGCACAGCGTCGCGCTCTGTCATTTTTCCATAAATATGGGCCATAGTGTTTACATTGTTTTTGTTGCCTCGCCCGCTGTAGTGCATCCAATTCCACATATGAGTTGTGTACTATTGACTCATGGGGATGGGCAATATGCACATTATAATTTTAAAATTGTTTGGGTAGTGTGGTATACTAGGCCTCAATTCTGCGAGTGGGTTGATAGGTAATGTACTGTTATGTCGCCTGTGCCCCACCTAACGACACCATGGGTGCATGTTAAGCAAATAGCATCAAAATTGTTAACACTATTGTGGTGCTTTGCTGCACTAGCATCAAAATTATTGACGCTAGTGCAGCAAAGTGCAAAGGAGGTCCATCGATTTAAATGGGTGCATCACGTTGAGCAGGCGTTTAAAATGACACCAAAAATGTCAATTTTTGCGGGCATCCTAATGCTGGAATGCCCCCCCTTTATGCATTATATCTGATGCAGGCATAATGTGGTGCAAGGGGTGGCATAGTGGCACAATGCATGCATTGCGCCACTTTGTAAATATGACACAGCAAAAATTACCTCCTTGAGCCACACAAACTGCTGTTTGTGTGACGCACAGAGGAGCTAGGGCCTTGAAAATCTGGCCCCTATTGTAGTCAAATGGGGTGGATGTGGGTCTGAGTTCAGTGGGCCACCAAATGGAGTCCCAAGGTGAGCTCTTATTGCTCAAGATCAGTACTTCAGTTTTGTTGATGTGGAGCTTGAGGCAGTTCTCCTTCATCCAATTGGTTATGCTGGTAATGCTTATTTTGAAGTTTGTCTTGGTGTCTTCTGAGAGGGAAAGAATGAACTGGGTGTCATCAGTGTAAGAGATGATGTTGATTCTGTGGGATCTGATGATGTTAGCCAGAGGAGTCATTTACATGTTGAAAAGTAAGGAGCAGAGTGATGATGCCTGCGGGACTTCTGGAGAGGAAAGAAACTATCCATTTGAGTGCTTGTCCTTGTATTCATGCTGTGTGTAGCCTGGCAGTGAGTGTGTGATGGGAGACTGCATCGAAACCAGTGAAGGGGTTGAGGAGGATGAGGGTGGCAGTCTGTCCACAGTGGAAGATGGTGCATATGTCATTTATGGCAGCGATGAGGGATATTTTGGTGCTGTGGTTATTTCAGAATTCTGATTGCGAATCATCCAGGAATTTGTGGTGCTCTGAAACACAATGCAAACAGGCAAAAGGGCCTTCCGTGGACTGAGGAGTAACTCGGCAGTAGCGTTTGTGGTGTCATCCAGGATTGAGACGGTGGAGTTCATCAGCAGTGGAGTTGCGGGAGGCGCATGTAACAGGGTTCCTGGTGCTCGGTATGGCCCATGTACAGATGGGCGCCAATGGGCTTGCTTTTGGTGCACTCGCTTGCCGCAGCTGCAAATGGACTCTATTAAGTGGGGCCTTTGAGAAAGGTAGGAGCATGTTGGGTGGTGGGTGGCCTCAGCAAGAGCGGGAAAGTCTGTCGGGTGAGCAGGAAAGTCCAGCAGAGGCGGCAAGGTGAGAAAACACGATTGGTGGAGCAAGTCGGGGGGCAAAAACTGACAGAAGAGACTATGATGCAAAAAGGAGTATTAAGAGAAGCAGAAGATGTTAAAAGGGGCAGTTGATAGGCACAAAGGACAGACACCAACACAAATCAGAAGGGAACGGTGAGGTCAAGGACGCAATGAAGCAGAAGAGAGATGTCTGGGCACCTACTCAGTGGGGTCGCACTGCTGCCTCCATTAAGTAGGGCCTTGGAGAGTGGAAGGAGCATGGGAGTCAGGAGAAGGCCTCGGCAAGAGCACAAAAGTCAGTTTAGGAGAGAGGGAATGTCCAGAAGAAAGAGTGGGAAAGTCCGGTGTGAGCAGCAAGGTGGGAAAAAGCGATTGGTGAAGCATGTCAGGGAGTAACAACTGACAGAAGACACCAAGATGCAAAATAGAGCAGTTGGGGGAGCAAAAGATGCAAAAAGGGGCACTTGAGAGGAACAAAGGATGCAAAAAAGAGCAGATAATCAGGGTCAGTGGGCATACAGAACAGGCAGCACAAGCAAAGAAAGAGTGGTTACCGATTCAGGGCAGAACGAGCAACTAACAGGGGAAAACAACAGAAGATAGACACCAACATGAGTCAGAAGGGCAAGGTGAGGTCAGGTCACACTGAAGAAGAAGAGCGATGTCTGGCACTTACCCCCGATATACATTTTCTCTATAAAGATTATCAGCAAATATCAATTTTCTACCTATTAAGTGTATCTCCTTTCTTAAGAAAGCCTGCGAGGAAGTTTGGTTACTCTTAGGAATTGAAGACAATGGCTCACGCATGAAGTCAGAGCAATCGGGTCTCATCCTGTGTATTCTGTGGCATGAAATAAACTTTCGGCGCTGGGTCTGAAACTAAGAAGTTCAACATATTTGCAAATCTGCCGCTGCTAACTTTTCCCTGAAAGCACACCTTCTTGTAGCAGGAATCCACTGTGCACATTCTGAAGTCTGACATAACTTTAAAGACATTAAACAAGTATGTCTCGACCGGCCAGAGGGACACAAAGTAGTTGTTCAATGTGCCACAAGAGCAGCAATTTTGAGGAGAAAACAATGGAAGTGAATGTGGAACTGAACAGTCAGGAAGAAAGGATGCTACAGCCTAGAAGGAAGAGTTGAGTCAGAAGACTAACATGCCAGACCGTGGAAGGTTGCATAGTACCATGGGCAGCACCTATGAGTGGAACTCAAGGAAGGAGGAGACACAAGTGACACCCTAAAAGGCAGCTCCAGGAAATGCAGCAGGGAAGTAAAAAACTTGAGCCAACACCATCCATAAGGAAAGAGTATTATAAGCACTATGCTGTGAGGTTCTCAGTGTGTTCGGCCTTGACCTAGGGGTACATCTACTCTTGAGCACACATGAGAAAGGCTCTGTATTAAGGAAGGCCTGCAAAATGTACATGAAATTCCGATTACAACTCTCTCTCGGGACTCTGATCTCAAAAGACGCAGGCTGAAATACTGGTAAGCACCACTTCAGAAAGGTATTCCTCAATGGCGTGACAAAGGCCAATGTACCTCATGGGGCCCTGACCGATTTATTTTAGGACTACATACCTGCACATAAGCCTCCGTATAAGTTCTTAATTGAACTTAAAATGTAATTGATCTTGATTCTGCATGAAACACTTGAGCATGTGAGGAATTGGGACCTTCAACATATTATAACTGTATTCTTATTCAGATTACGGCAATAGTTAGATTTGGCATCCTAGGCATGGTTCCCCCTGACTTTTTGCCTTCAGACCTCCTGTTTCTGCTGACTTTGCTTTTGCTAGCCTTAGGATTCTGCACACTTTAACACTGCTGATCAGTGCTAAAGTGCTTATACTCTTTTCTAAAACATGGTAACATTGTCTTATCCCCAATTGGCATATTAAATTTATATGTAGGGCCCTAGTAAAGCGCCCTACATGTGCCCAGGACATGAAAATTAAATGCCATTAGTAGTGATAGAGCGGTCCGTACTAATAATTTTACCTGTTTCGGACGCTCTTTAGGCCGATGAATCTTTTGACTTAGTGGGAACTCTTTGTACTCTTAATCGATCAATTTCATCAAATCAATAATCAATAACGAACATAAGCAATACCTTGATCAACATAACACTTAACAATTAATCCGGAATACATTTCGGCGAACCCTGACCTTTCAGTCAGGAATAACCACACCAGTTTAATTCAAAGTTAGTGAATTTATTTCCCTATATTAATAAAGCTAGCACAATATAGATGTGTCTCAACACCAAATGATAAACATAAATGAACATTAATAGCTGTCCATAACGGCGGAACAAGTGTAATCTATGTAGCATTTGAATCACAAGGCATTCGATAATAGCTATGCAAATCACTAATACGATAATCTGTAATGAACTAATGGCATACATTTAGTCAGCATAACAAGATCTCAAATTGCATCGTGCGACATATGGGATCCTCGTCTAACCTCAAATTAGCATCTGCATGTGGGACTTCATGCAAAACAATTTAGCCACATTAATTTAGAAAAAAATTCTAACTAGGGATCTTATCAAAATCAGCAGTTGGTTACCTAAAAGAAACACAATGCAATTTTACAATTTCCTTTCATATTTACCAATTACGATCAGCAATCAAGGAAGTCTTCGTCTCACAGGTACCATTCTTCGGTCATCATGGGTACCGTTTCTCGATCAGCATAGGACAGGGCAAAAGGGGCAGGGGTGGACGGGGCAATTGCCTCACGGCGGCAAAGTAAAACTACTACTTCATGCAAAGGGACAAAGTTAAAGTCTCTAGGGCAAGAATCATTTAAAGTCTCTTTCTCTCGATTAGAGAAAGAATCAAAGTCTCTCAAAATGGCGTCGCAGCAAAGTGGGCCATAATAGCTACGAAGTCTACAAAATGGCGGGATGTCCAATAATGGCCTCATTTCTCCTCGTGCACCTGGTTTTTATAGACAACAGTTCAAGTCCAGTAGGGTCTTCCATTGGAGGGTTCATAGGTTAGCTTCAAATTGACCAATCAAAAACGACAGTTCTCAAGCTTTTACTTAAGCATACATTATCCTTGGAGATGGGTACGCAAGTTGCAACATTGTCTACCAATTATCTCACTTTCAGAGCCTCCATTGTCCGCACCTGCAAATCGACCTTGGAGTAAAGAGAAAATATGCCGGCTGGCACGAAACCTTAAGATAAGCATGTGAACAGTTTCTGTGGAAAAGTACAGCTTCAAGCAAAAATACACGTTTATTAGCACAGTGGAAAAATACGAGCATCTAAACCGTGAGACCAGGCAACTAGGCCAAAACCTCCGCTAAAGAAATGCTAAGCTAAAGCATTTCAAACAAGCAAATCGTAGCACACGTTTATGATTATGTCGGATTAGTGCAATTCTAATACACCACGTTATATAAAGCACGTGCATAAATGATGGCAAACTACTCTGAGGGCACATTTTGTCCCCGTACAATCTTTATTAGTTCGGTTAAAGTCACACATGATTATTTCAGCACTACGTTTAAGCGTTAATAAATCAAAACCTTCATTTTCTGCTTCATCAATCCCTCCTCTGATGACTACTTGTCATCACACAAATCATGCCCACAAATTTTATTCCATTAAAATTCTGTCAGTTCCCTTTTCCTTTTAGTTCCCCTAGTTTGCGCTTTGTATTCTTCTGCCATTCTTTTCATAATTTTCTCTTCTTTTCTTCTTTTAAGTCTTTCCATAATCATTATTATTCCCCTTTTTATTCCCCAAATTCCAAACACACAAATTATTACTATTAATATTCCTTCTATTATTTTCAATAATATTCCATTCCAAATTCCCCCAATCCAATGTCCCACTGAAGCAAGTCCCTTTCCAACCTTCTCCCACACTCCTGGTTCTTTCAATTCCTTCAAATCTGCACTTTCTTTTGTTAGATTAGCAAGCATCATTTTAATTTTCACACTATTGTCAGGTATATAGGTACAACAGTGTCGTGCACCAAGCATTTTGCAAACGCCTCCATCCTTTGCTAAAAGAATGTCTAAAGCAAGCCTATTTTGAAGAGTCATAGCTCTTTCCGCTGCAAGTTCAGCATCTATCAGGATTATAGCACCTGAAAACTTTGTCAACATGTTATCCACTATAGTAGACAACTTTCGTATCTTGATGGAATTCAACACAACTCCCAATGAAGGAATCATGGCTCCAAATATATCTCCTACCACAGCAGCTGCGGTCTCTCTTTTCTGGATACGATGGGATCCAGATGTCTTTTGAATCATCGATAGGTCATCCAGTTGATAAACCTTTGGGAACACTATACCCAAATAACATCTCCCCCACCATCCCTTTGGAAGACGATAATAGGCATTATACCCACAAATGTAATATACACCTGGAATGACATGGTCAAGTCCGTTCATCATGAATGTCCATTTGGCCTTAAAAATAAACGTATGTTTACACTCACTTGCTCCTACAAAAATATTGTAGCGTACCTAGTCATGATCTGTATAGAATCAGAGAGCTAGAAGCACCTATAAATGAAACTATTTAGCGATTCAGTTACAAAGCTGAACGAGCGCAATGTTCACACCGTCTTCTTCAAAAGGCCAGTCACTTATCGGTTAGCAGCATTTGTCTCAATTCGGCAATAACTCAGTCTTTATCTGTTAAGCAAGTCTCATCCGGTTTAGCAATGTCTCAGCTGGTTGTTTCTTTCACGTTAGATTGTAGCAAGCAATATCATTTACTATTCTTTCAATCGACAGAGTCTATGAAACTTTTCTTTTCTATTGGTATCTCTTCTTCTTCTTCGTTCTCGATGCTTAGAGATACAAACTCGTCAGTCCAATCGTCATTGACTGCATATGCCCATTCAGGACCGGAATATCTCCTGTTTGGTATCCTTTTCCTTTTCAATTTTGCTTCTCTTTTCGACTCTGCCTCGCTGGCACTTTCCTCTTTTGTCAAGTCTTTTTCCTCACTTGACGATTGTTCCACGACAGTCACTTCCTTTCTTTTCTCTTTCACTTTTGGCCTTCCTCCTTCGTTCAAACTTTCTTTACCCCTTTCTTTTATTGGTGAGATACTTAGGTGGTCATTCTGACCCTGGCGGTCTTTGACCGCCAGGGCGGAGGACCGCGGGAGCACCGCCGACAGGCAGGCGGTGCTCCAATGGGGATTCCGACTGCGGCGGTAAAGCCGCGGTCGGACCGGCACCACTGGCGGGCTCCCGCTAGTGTACCGCGGCCCCATTGAATCCTCCACGGCGGCGCAGCTTGCTGCACCGCCGCGGGGATTCCGACCCCCCCTACCGCCATCCAGATCCCGGCGGTCCGACCGCCGGGATCCGGATGGCGGTAGGGGGGGTCGCGGGGCCCCTGGGGGCCCCTGCAGTGCCCATGCCACTGGCATGGGCATTGCAGGGGCCCCCGTAAGAGGGCCCCTACATGTATTTCACTGTCTGCTGCGCAGACAGTGAAATACGCGACGGGTGCAACTGCACCCGTCGCACAGCTTCCACTCCGCCGGCTCGATTCCGAGCCGGCTTCATCGTGGAAGCCTCTTTCCCGCTGGGCTGGCGGGCGGTCTGAAGGCGACCGCCCGCCAGCCCAGCGGGAAAGTCAGAATTACCGCGGCGGTCTTTCGACCGCGGAACGGTAATCTGACGGCGGGACTTTGGCGGGCGGCCTCCGCCGCCCGCCAAGGTCAGAATGAGGGCCTTAGTCTTCTCTTTGCACCGTGTCCATTTGATGGACCTGCAATCTTTTCTGTGGAAGCTTGAACCTTTTCGTTCTGTTCTGCCTCGTTCCCTCCTTCTGGGGAATCAATCACGTTCTCTTTTTCTGTATCGTCTGCTTCTGGGAAAGCCCTCCTCTGATCAGGCTCTCCTGCCTTTTCACCTTTTTCGAGCCCTTCGTCACCGTTACTTTCTTCAGGCTCTTTATCACTTTCAGCTGCTTCAGGCTCCTTGTCACCTTCAGCTGCTTCAGGCTTTTTGCTACCCTCAGCTGCTTCAGGTTGTTTGTCACCTTCAGCTTCTGCGTCGCTGTCTGAAGTTTCTCCTTGGTCTTCCCCAAGCAAGTTGGTCTCTTCGTCCTCAGAGAATATCTCTTTCTCTCCCGTTTCTGTCTGTTCGCCTTCAGTTCGGTTTTGCTCTGTCTCAGCACTCAGCACTGCTTTGTCAGGCACTGGTAGTTTCAGCGCTTCAACTTCCTCATCTGTGGGACACAACACCTTCTTTGTGTGACTGGCGTGAATCTAGTTGGGAACCCCCGCACACTTCACAGCGGTAGTTGTCGTCAGGATCACTTGAAAAGGGCCTTTCCAACGGGGTTCCAGACACGACTTTCTCACGTGCTTCTTTACCACGACCCAGTCACCTGCTTTCAGTGCGTGTCCTGGACCTTGGATCGGTGGCAAGGTGGTCGCTTCCACCTGGTGAGAGAAAGAGCGAACTACGTCAGCCAGTCCTTTGCAGTAGTCTAACACCATATCATCTGTAATATTCAAAAGCGCGTTTGCGGGAACTGCAGGAAGTCTCATAGCCCTGCCCATGAGAATTTCATGCGGAGACAATCCAGTCTTTCTATCAGGGGTGTTTCTCATTGACATTAGCACTAAGGGCAATGCGTCAGGCCATTTCAAATTTGTCGATGCACATATTTTTGCCATTCTCGATTTCAGCGTACCATTCATCTGCTCCACCAGTCCTGAGGCTTCAGGGCGATAGCTACAGTGCAGCTTTTGCTCAATGTTCAGCGCTTCGCAAAGTAACTTTATCACCTCGTTATTGAAGTGACTTCCCCTATCTGATTCTAAAGAGATCGGGAATCCGAAACGTGGTATCAACTCCCTCAACAATAGCTTCGCAACTGTAAGGCTGTCATTTCTACGTGTGGGGTATGCCTCAATCCAGTGACTAAAAATGCACACAATCACCAACACATATTTCAGACCTCCATGCACAGGCATCTCAATGAAATCCATCTGCATTCGACTAAAAGGCCCGCTTGCCCTACCAATGTGGCTCGCGTTCACAACTGTTCCTTTTCCTGGGTTCATCTGCTGGCAAGTGACACATCGATGGCAAACTGCTTCTGCAGCTTGACGAAATCTGGGGTTAAACCAATCAGTTTTAAACAATCTTATCATGGCATCTCTCCCTAGGTGAGCTTGCCCATGATAGAACCGCGCAAGCTGTGATAAGAGACTGTTTGGCAAAACAAATTTTCCCTCATGTGAAACCCATAACTCGTCTTGTCTCTTTATACATTGTGATTTAATCCAGGAATCTCTTTCATCCTCCCTGACATTATTTTGTAATGCTTTTAATTCTTCTATTGTATCTACGACCTTCAAGGCAAATGCTTCAGCTGGTTCGAGTTCTGGCTCACTTATCGAATTCCATTCGTCCCTGAGTAAAATACAGTTCAAGGCACAAAATCTCGCGACTTGATCCGCATATGCATTTCTCAGAGAAACATAGTCCTGTCCTTTCGTGTGAGCACTGCACTTTACCACTGCAACTTCGGCTGGCACTTGAATGGCGTGTAACAATTCCCTTATCCTTTCCCCGTTCTTCACTGGGGATCCTGAAGAAGTCAGGAACCCTCTCTGTGACCATAGTTGTCCAAAGTCATGCACAATCCCAAACCCGTATTGACTATCTGTATAAATGGTGACTTTCATCAATGCAGACAGTTGACATGCTCTGGTAAGGGCTACAAGTTCTGCTACTTGTGCAGAATAGACTCCTTGAAGCCATCCCGCTTCCAAGACCCCTGTTACAGTACATACAGCATATCCTGCTTTCAAAATCCCCATCCCATCTCTTAGACATGAACCATCAACAAAAAGTATTTGATCATTTTCATCAAGCTTAGTATCCTTGATGTCCGGTCGAGGTTTTGTGCAAAATTCAGTCACCTGAAGGCAGTCATGCTCGACGTCTTCAGCGTTCTCAATTTCAGCGTTTTCTCCAGGAAGCAAGGTTGCTGGATTCAACGTAGTGCACCTTTTCAGCTGCACATTCGGTGAGCCCAGAATTATTGTTTCATACCTTGTGAGTCTTGCTCCAGTCATGTGTTGCGTTCGGGAGCGGGTCAAAAGTATCTCAACTGAGTGAGGGACCATGACTGTTACTGGGTGTCCCATCACTATTCCTTCACTCTGAGTGAGGCTGATACCAACTGCTGCTACGGCGCGCAAACACCCTGGGAGTGCTGCTGCGACCGGATCCAAAGTAGCTGAAAAATATGCTACTGGTCTGTTTACGCCACCATGGGCTTGGGTCAAGACAGACAGAGAACATGCATCACGTTCATGACAAAACAATGTGAAAGGCTTCGTGTAATCAGGCATACCTAAAGCTGGAGCCCTGCACATGCATTCTTTCAATTCAACAAAAGCATCCATCTCATCTCCTTTCAGCTCAATTTGATCCAAGGCATCCTTCTGGGTCAATTTCAGTAGAGGCTTTGCTAGAGTCGAGAAGTTGGGAATCCACTGGCGACAGTACCCCACCATTCCCAAAAATGTCCTCACTTCCCTCCTCGTCTTTGGTGTACTCATTTGAAGTACACTTGTTATTCTTTCCTTCATTATTCTCCGTGACCCTTTCTCTATTTGGTGACCCAAGTATTTCACTTTCTTCTGACAGAACTGCAATTTGGAAGGAGACACCTTATGTCCATTCCTTCCCAAATGATTCAACAGAGCAATGGTATCGGCTGTGCAGCCACTTTCTGTCTTTGATGCAACCAGTAAGTCATCGATGTACTGTACTAGGGTTGACTCGAACGGCAATTCTAATGCTTCCAAATCTTTCTTTAGAATCTGATTGAATATTGACGGTGACTCAGAAAACCCTTGAGGAATTCAACACCAACTGTATACTCTGTCTAGGAATTTGAAACAAAAGAGGAATTGGCTGTCCTCATGAAGAGGCACAGAAAAGAATGCTTGTGACAAATCGATGACTGAGAACCATTCGGCATCGCAAGGAATTTGAAACATTATCACAGCTGGATTCGGTACTACTGGGCAGCACTTGACTATGATGTTGTTTATTTTTCTCAAGTCCTGCACAAGTCGGACCTTTCCACTCGGCTTTATTAGTCCCATTATTGGTTAGTTACATGGACTGCTTAACACTTCTTTCAGTACCCCCTGCTTTACAAATTCGTCAATGAGTTGAGCAACTTTCATGAGGGTATCTTGTGGCATGTGGTATTGTGGGGTCTGGGGAAAGATTGCATTGGGCTTTACAGCCACTTTCACTGGTTCCGCTCCTTTCATCAATCCCACCTCTTTCCCTGTCATATCCCACACTTCCTTTCCGACTGTCTCCCGTAATTCGGCTGGAATATCTTCTTCAGTTATCATCGGGAAAAGACAAATCAGAGGATACTCTTCATCAACAGTTTCCACCTCATCCCCCTCTACACTGTCCTCTTCTTCCCCATCACTGCTCATCTGTATTGTTATTCCTTCGTTCGAACACATGATCGAACAACCCAATTTGCACAATAGGTCTCTCCCTAACAGTGCTATCGGGCTTGAGTCACATACCACAAACTGATGTACCCCTTGATAGTTACCGATGCTAACTGGTACCGGATCTGTAATTGGGTTCGTCAGATGTCTGTTTGCTACTCCCACCACTTGAACTGTCCTCCCTGAGAGTGGCAAATTTGGTACTTCACTGCTCTTAACAGTTGAACGTGTGGCTCCCGTATCAACCAAGAATGAGACACGATGACCCATTACTCTTCCCTCTACGTACGGACCCCTTTGATCAACTTCCAAGGATGCCGCAAGCACACAATCTCCTTCTTCTCCTGAACTTTCACTCTCCCATACGTTGTTTATTCCACTCTCACTGTGTAATGGGAACTGTTGTACGGTGCCATTTGTACTCATTACCTGACCCGATACCTGTGGAGGAACCATCACTTGCTGCTGACTCATTGGTGCCAAGGGTATTTGCATTTGCTGATTAGGTAGCATAGGTAACTGCTGTTGCATTGGCTGCATTTGCGTCATCTGCATACGAGGCATCTGCATCTGCTGCGGCTGCATAGGTTGCAATCCCTGCAATTGATTTATGGTCTGAAAATTTGGGCTTGGACCTCTCATTTTCGGTCCCCTCATTGTCTGAAATGCATTGACATCATTGTTTTGCTGACCAACACCTGCACCTGCACCTGCACCTTCCTGCACCACCATCGGGCACTCGCGTTTCCAATGACCTACAATTCCGCACACGTGACACGGCATCACCTTCTTCATTGCCTGCACACCCGTCACAACAGTGTTCAAATCCGGACCATTATTCACAAAACCTCCTCTGCCTCTGCCTCTGGCCTGTGGCTGAAACGCCATGTTTCCCTGCAACTGCAGCTGCGGTTGCGGTACCTGCTGTTGGAACCCTTGCATCCCTTGCAAACCCTGCAAACCTTGCAAACCTGTTTGAGCTGCCTTAAGCTGCATCATCATCACCTTCTCTTTCAACTTTTTCTGTTTCACTTCGATTTCGTCGCTACAGTATTTCGCATAATTCAACACCTCATCAATCGGTTTCGATTGCCAACAAATCAAATGCGACTTTATCATCTGACTTATCTCTGGCCTCAGCCCTTCCACAAATCTGAAGACAAAATGGAGCATGTCCTTCGCCTCTATTGTTTCCGTGCCACTGTAATTCTTGAACGCCTTCAACAACCTCTCATAGTAACTATGAATCGATTCTTTAGCCTCTTGGGCAGTTCGATCAATCTTCTGCCAATCCACGTTTTTTGCGGGTACCTTCGTCTTCAAATGCTCAATCACCTTATAGTACAAGCTCATCACCATAGGTGATGGTGCACCCGTTACCCTGTCTCTCTCTGGTTCACTTGTCGGCCAACCTACAGCTCTTTTGCAATCCTCCCACAAATCTGCCGGAACCACAATCTCAAACAGGGTGTTCAGGTCTTCCCAGAGACACTTTGCAAGCTTCACAAACCTGTCAGTCTGTTGATACCATTCAATCGGTTTCTCTCTCAGTTTGGGAAAATCGTCCGTAAAAGACTGAATGTCGCTTCTGTGCCATGGTACATGTACTAATTTTCCCCCTGCTGTCTCCCTCATAGGTAACATTGTTACTGTATCACTACTCTGCGGTCTTTTCTCATTGTGCTCTGTAGCACTGTCCCTCCTCTTTTCCTTCCTCTTTACCCACCTGCTTTCCCATTTGTCTAAGCACCTCCACACTTGTGCACTCTGCAGCAATTCTCTAAGGTGTGTCTTCATGCCTGCTGATCTCATGTGTTCAAAATCTGTGGTCCCAAAATCTAACCTGTAGCTCCTGCTCAAGTGTTTCATCTTGTCTATGTCAACCCCGTTTCTGTCAGCTGCTTCTTGCAGACTCTTATGTACCTTGTTCACTTCCTTCGTAATCCTGGGACATAGATACCTCAGCTCTTCTTCCGTGTAGGACTCTAACCTGTTCACACCCATGGTCCCTTCCACCAATTCTTGTGCTTCCATGTTCAACCTGACCCTATTCATATAGTCTTCTCCTTTCCCACTGGCTGAATTTTGTGTGGAGTTTAGACTGTTGAACCATTGTGTCAACTGTTGCGCATTCACCCCCATCAGCGTGGCGTTCACATCGACTGCCATCGATGGTTGAGGCAACTTTTCAGTATTCGATGTTAAAGGTATTATCAGTGGGGGGCTCGACCTCACCAGTGTTGACTGAGCACATATGGGACAAAACTCCATCAAGGACCCAGACCCAGTTGGCTGAGCCGCTATCGGAGTTATCCCTGGGGTGTTTTCTATGCACCTCCTTTCTGTCCCACTTTGCAGCATTGGTCCCTGACCACTCATACCTAAGTTAGGCTGACTATACAGAGGTACCGGTGGACCTACAGTAATGGGTAGTGATATCGCATCTGGATTTTGTCCATTTCCCATGTTCTGTGGCATGTTCATTCCCACACCATGGGTCATCATTGCCGGCATGCCCATCTGGCTCCCCGTCATCTGAACATGTGCGTTTCCTCCCTGCATCTGCTTTTGAGGCATCAAAAACTGAGTTGATTCAGCTTGTGCCATTGTTGGGTTGTAACCATTCTGTACGCCCCTTACGGTTGGATCTAGAATCATTCCTGCACTGTTATCACTGTTGTAGTACCCTGGCATCTGCGGCTGATAATTTTCTGCTGGTTTCAACACGGGCACATCTGGATATATTCTCCTAACCTGCGGTATCTGCGGGGTGAACAGTAGACTCGGGTCGTTTGGTCCCGATGATGCTCCTGAACTCTGGGTTTCACTGTTCTGTACCGATGCCGGAGGGGCAGAACTGGTACTTGGACCTTGTCCATTCTCCGCATAAGGTGGTGGACGGTCGTTCAGCAATTGCATTATTAGCTCCTCATCCTCTAACTCCTCTTCTCTTCTCAACTTTTCCTCGTCCTCTCTATCCTTGGAACACTTCCTGTCTGTCTTACAGGTGGCTTTCTTACCTGTCTCCTCTCCTTCCTTAGTAATTGCTGGGAACAATTTTATCCCCTGCAATACATCTGACCTCCACACCTTCTGTGCATTATCCCACCTAGCATCCGCTAGTGTCTTTTCTACCTTTCTCATCCTGGTCTCAAACTTCTTCTGCTGTTGCTGTCTAGCCATTAGTTCCCAAATTGCTAGAGCCTCAAACTGTGCTGGCCTTGGAGGCACCTTCATGTCGTACACCGTGAATCTCAAATTCTCTAGAATCCTTATATTGAATGTCCCATGTATCGGGAACGCTACGCTCCCATGTTTCTCTGTCAACTTGTGCCATTGCTTTAGCCAAAGGCACGGAGCTACCCCCTTCTCTTCCATTACAATGTAAGCTGGTGTACCCTCGGGCGGCATCTCCTCTCCTACGCTCGCTTTAATGTAAGACTCCCCCTTCATCGCACTCCTAAATGCTTTAAAGAATTTCATTTTCTCGTCCTTTTATTTCACAAAGTTTGTAATCAATAGGTGACTTTAATTCCCGGAATACTCTTCACCTGCCTTTCCCCTTCCAATCGAGCCCCACGGACTGCGTCCAATCCGTGCGCGACCCTTCTCTGCAACCAACCTATCCCAGCGCGGCTCTTAGTGACGTCACACTCACACACACTGCGGCTGACAAAGCCTCACGGCTAGTCTTCCTTCACTCACCTCCTCTCGTAACAACTTTTTGCATGTATCGCGAGCTACCAAAAATAAAACAGATCTGTCGGTTTACTACAGGAAGGGTAACACAATCGCTTCAGGACCTTAGGGACCTTTCACTAGCCTCGGCCGCTATTCCGTCTTTCTCAGTCCCCACATTCGCAAGCAAATCTGACCCGCAGACCTACTCTCAACTTGTCAATGATCTATTCTAGTGCACTTAGAATCTTGTCAAAGCCCGAAGTCGAAGTTTCTTTCACTCCCTAACACACGTACCGACTCGTTGACCACGCCCGATCAACCTACTAAACCGCCCAGACCACAACATGGATCAACATACTCCGGAGTCTCTTGACCTCGCAGGGCCCGTCTCAACAACAACAACCACGTGGACCTTTTTATGCACAAAGCGCCACACGCACATGAAGTTCGACGACTTCCCTACTCTCACACTCGGAGCCGCACCTCCGCTATCTCTATGAAGTTCGACGACTTCACTACTTCTACACTCGGAGTCGCACCTCCGCTGTCCTCTAAAAAGAAAAAAATCCTCGCAACCTTTTCACACACCCTGCGGCAGTAAGCTGTGCAAGCGCAAAACCCTAACTTCACTCATACCATCCCTAGTACCGCCAACGCTGTTTCCACACCTCCGTTCTCTCCATTCGCAAGTTCCGAGATCCCGGGAAAGTCGCGGTGGACCTAGCCCATCATCATTCTGTCAATCTATTTTACCCAAGAAAATCTAATTCAACTTCTCGAATGGGGTCTCAAAATGCGTAACCGTTAATTCAACACCATGTACTTTAAGAGTACAAGGTCCCAAAAGACGAAACCGTCCTCTGCTACCATCTACTGATAGAGCGGTCCGTACTAATAATTTTACCTGTTTCGGACGCTCTTTAGGCCGATGAATCTTTTGACTTAGTGGGAACTCTTTGTACTCTTAATCGATCAATTTCATCAAATCAATAATCAATAACGAACATAAGCAATACCTTGATCAACATAACACTTAACAATTAATCCGGAATACATTTCGGCGAACCCTGACCTTTCAGTCAGGAATAACCACACCAGTTTAATTCAAAGTTAGTGAATTTATTTCCCTATATTAATAAAGCTAGCACAATATAGATGTGTCTCAACACCAAATGATAAACATAAATGAACATTAATAGCTGTCCATAACGGCGGAACAAGTGTAATCTATGTAGCATTTGAATCACAAGGCATTCGATAATAGCTATGCAAATCACTAATACGATAATCTGTAATGAACTAATGGCATACATTTAGTCAGCATAACAAGATCTCAAATTGCATCGTGCGACATATGGGATCCTCGTCTAACCTCAAATTAGCATCTGCATGTGGGACTTCATGCAAAACAATTTAGCCACATTAATTTAGAAAAAAATTCTAACTAGAGATCTTATCAAAATCAGCAGTTGGTTACCTAAAAGAAACACAATGCAATTTTACAATTTCCTTTCATATTTACCAATTACGATCAGCAATCAAGGAAGTCTTCGTCTCACAGGTACCGTTCTTCGGTCATCATGGGTACCGTTTCTCGATCAGCATAGGACAGGGCAAAAGGGGCAGGGGTGGACGGGGCAATTGCCTCACGGCGGCAAAGTAAAACTACTACTTCATGCAAAGGGACAAAGTTAAAGTCTCTAGGGCAAGAATCATTTAAAGTCTCTTTCTCTCGATTAGAGAAAGAATCAAAGTCTCTCAAAATGGCGTCGCAGCAAAGTGGGCCATAATAGCTACGAAGTCTACAAAATGGCGGGATGTCCAATAATGGCCTCATTTCTCCTTGTGCACCTGGTTTTTATAGACAACAGTTCAAGTCCAGTAGGGTCTTCCATTGGAGGGTTCATAGGTTAGCTTCAAATTGACCAATCAAAAACGACAGTTCTCAAGCTTTTACTTAAGCATACATTATCCTTGGAGATGGGTACGCAAGTTGCAACATTGTCTACCAATTAGCTCACTTTCAGAGCCTCCATTGTCCGCACCTGCAAATCGACCTTGGAGTAAAGAGAAAATATGCCGGCTGGCACGAAACCTTAAGATAAGCATGTGAACAGTTTCTGTGGAAAAGTACAGCTTCAAGCAAAAATACACGTTTATTAGCACAGTGGAAAAATACGAGCATCTAAACCGTGAGACCAGGCAACTAGGCCAAAACCTCCGCTAAAGAAATGCTAAGCTAAAGCATTTCAAACAAGCAAATCGTAGCACACGTTTATGATTATGTCGGATTAGTGCAATTCTAATACACCACGTTATATAAAGCACGCGCATAAATGATGGCAAACTACTCTGAGGGCACATTTTGTCCCCGTACAATCTTTATTAGTTCGGTTAAAGTCACACATGATTATTTCAGCACTACGTTTAAGCGTTAATAAATCAAAACCTTCATTTTCTGCTTCATCAGTAGGCATGCAGCACTGCTTGTGCCTCTCACTTGAGAAGCTGTCAGGCAACAGCAAACCTTACCGCAGGTTTGCGGCATGTCCTTGTGGAGATAATGTGAACCAACTCCACAGTCCCTTACTTCTTACTTTTATGTGAACAAGACAAGGAAGAAAAGCTAGGGAATGTGTGAGAAGATCCTGGATGTTCAGCAATGGAGTCCCTCTACATGGACAGCTGATGCACGTTAAAGAAGGAAGGGACAACGTCAGTACTGATAGGTGCAAGTATTCCTCTCAGTGTAAACCCACCTAACAATAGCCCCTGATGTCTACCTGAAATGAATAGGTTCACATACAGGCTCGTCTGCTGGTTTGCTGTGAGTGGATAGGAGTGATGGAGAAACAGCTGGCCCCGAAATGACAGGACAGATCACTGTACAACACAACACAGATTCCCAGGTTAAGAAACCAACACGTCAACATGCAGCTTCTATGGATAAGAAATATACACATAAACAATGACCGCGGGATAAAGAAGTTTTGTTAGTGGGCTAACCACGTGCCCAAGAAAGTCAATATCAGCTATAGCATTGCCGAGACTAATTTTCTCAACATAGCGTACCTTGTGTGCGTATTGTAGTCAAAAACGCATGCATGCCATGTGAGAACAAAATAGGAAATATTTCTGTCAGGTGCTATGAAAATGATAAAATCAGTAGACCCCCACTGATGACTATTTTCTCAATGTGGCGCACTTTGTGTGTGTTCGAAGTTCATTGTCAAAACATGCACTGAGAGGCAATTAGGGAGTTATGTCTGGCATGCGCTATGTAACAACAACACCAATTCACATCTCACTGATACAGTTCACTCCGTGTGCGTTATGTTAAGCGTGTGCTCATAAGCAAGGCAGCAGGTTGGCAAGCTGATCCGGAGGTACCTCTACTTGTGCTGGTAGTCCTGAATCCAATACTTAGGCTATGGTCTAGATTAAGGAGTCGGTGAGCCGACTCCAATAAATCCAAAAGGAAAGAATCCACTTTTCCGTCAAGGGTGAAGGAGCTGCAGCTGCGGGGAAGAACCAAGGCAAAGTGGCGTCGGGGTTGTGGGCATGGCTTAAGTATTTGTCTCCACACACCACAAACTTGAAGGCCGCAGCCCGTCAAGAGCTCACAGGATCTCGGCCTTTCAATGAATGTACTGCTAACCTAATAGCGGTTTGTATGCAGAATGTTCGTCTATCCTAGCATCATAGAAGAACAATGAACAAAGACTGACGAAACATCAGAAGATGGTAGAGGAAGGTAAATAATGCATGCAACAAATCCCCACATGCCAAGCATTGCCACATGCATACCGTTCTGTTATTCCTTATACCTAGGGTGCCAAGCTGGGCAGTTCTAAGGACAAATGCCTGGAACCACGACAGTAACACTTTAAACATTTCCCAGTCCTGCCATTGCAGAGCCTGTGTGTGCAGTATGAACTGCCATTTTGATATGGCAAAATAATCCTTTTGCCAGGCCCAACCCCTCCTTTTTTAATACATATAAGTCTCCCTTAAGATAGGTTTTAGGCAACCCCAAGGGCAGGGCACAGTGTATATAAAAAGTTGGACACGTACTCTTAAAATGGACATGTCCTGGTGGTGAAAAACTCTTAAATTCATTTTTAACCACTGCAAGGCCTATCTTTCTACCAAGTTAACATTGAGATTACCTTATTACATTTTATAAGTGTAATTCACAATCTGAAACGAAATAGACTTTTTGAGTTTGGTGTCTCTGGAATCACAATTTCAAATCATAACTTGTGGTGAAGTTGGATTTTAAATTGTAATTATGAAAATGCCGCTTTTAGACAGTTGCCATTTTCTTGCCTTAGCCTGCTGCCTGTCTCTGACCATGTCTGGGGTGGGGAACATCTGGGCTTTGTGTGTTTCCCCTAGATACCCACACACAAAGGGAGCTTAGGTGTGATTTGACTGTCCATCTGTGGCCCGATGGGCCATACTGGGCAGGATGGGAAGGAGGAGCTGGACACAGCCTCACTTATACCTGTATAGGTGGTATCCTAGCCACACACTAAGGGCTACATACCCCCAGTAGTCAGTCTAGAGTCTGGATCAATGGCAGGGAGGGCAAGACACCTGTGAACTTTAAAGGCATGTTTTTGAAGTCTTTCCCACATCAAAGGCACCTCTGGGTATAAAAACTTGGTCTCAGACACCAGAATGTCAGCACACTTCTGGAGCTGTGGATTCTCTGCCGGGAAGAAAGACTGCTACTCTGCTGAAGTCCTGATACATCGAAGTGAATTGGATGGCGCTGTGTGGAGCAAAACCAGTGCTTAATTTGTCAATAAAAACGTGCTGGTGCCCACAGCCCTCCTCTTAAACACACGGCTGCTACAATTAAATGTGGGAACACAGAATACTGAGACAGCGTAATCCTGAAGTCACCCTGAGCCTCATCAATCCATTTCAAGCTACTCCCTGCTCTTTCAGCTCACTCTTGCAGCTTTCTCCCATTGTGGCGCTTTTTAGTTTTTCTGTTCTTCTGTCTTTCCCATATGTGTCTTTTGCTCGTAGTAAATGCTTGAGGCAGAAGAATAAACCCCGGCCCTCAAAAATAAGTGCCGGTGCTCTGCACCGGAAACAACAGGCACAAATTAAGCACTGAGCAAAACCAATGCATCGCCGCTACTGCGTGAGTCAGAACCGAAGCAACAGACTCGCATAGCTGCATCTTGAACCCGAAGCCTCGCTTTCTGAACTGCCACGGCACGCAGCTTACCCTGGTGCATGCTCTTCGCATCAACAGCAGTCTTGATGACGACGTTAGAGCTCCGCATTGCAGTCTCAGCGCTCATCGGAACCAATGCATCACCTCAGCTGCGCAGCGTTTCCCTGACACCGGCCTTCACATCGCAAGCTCTATCAATGGGATCCTCGATAGTGAAGCAACAGGTCCTTGCACCACAGCCTCACTGCATCTTGGAACCAATGCATCACTTCAGCTGCACAGTGCGTCTGTGTTTCACACCCATACAATGCTCCTCAACTAGGATTTAAGGTACTTTGGTTCAGCTGGCATACCTGGGTCCCTAAATCCGGCCCAGGCTCCATCTTGTTCGGCCTGTATTTTTTACTTTGGCCCAGTTCGACTTGACCAGAGATACCAGGTTGGTGCTTTTTGCTTCCAAGTGCAATTTTATAGTTTATTCTTTGAACATTTATAAGTTCCATTCTAATAATTGGATTTTTGTAATTTTGTTTTATGTATTGAAATCAGAGTTTTTTTTAACATGGTGAAGGATTCTTTTTGTGTGGTGTTTTCACAGTTTTACTGTTTGAAGTACTGCACACATACTTTACGCATTGCCTTCAAGTTAACCCTGACTGCTCTGTGTCAAGCTACCACAGAGTGAGCACAGGTTAATTTGGGGTTTGCTTGTGCCTTATCCTGACAAGAACTGTGGTTGCTGTCTGCAGTTTCATACAGTCATTTGGTGTACACTACCGTCCCCATCACAGACTAATTTGGTCTTTTTGCTTTTTCTAAATTCATCGTTCCTCTGCCTAACTGTTTGTATCTGTAACCTCACCAGCAAAGATGGAATTTGAGCTGGCCAACCTGGATAACCACACTGTGGCTCAGCTCAAGGAATTTTATCAGGAGAGGGGACTGCCAGCCATGAGGACCACCAGGAAAAGGGAGCTCCAGAAAGCAGTGAAAGAATAGCAGGAGGCTCATCATGTGCCAGGCACAACTGATGACCAGGAGGATGATGAGAGCAAGAAAGGATCAGAGCAGGACCCACAGGAGGGTCTTGGACTGCGACCTGTTGAGGAGGGAGGCAACATGCTTTCCACCTCACAAGCAGGAAGCAGTTTATCCTCCTGCAACCTGTTCACCAAGGAGTTGGAGACCAGGAGGGAAAAAAGAAGCTCAGGCTGGAGCTGGCCAAATTAAGGACAGGGAAAGAGGAAAAAAGTTGGCCATGGAGGCAAAACAGGCTGAGGTAGAGAGGGCCTTAGCTGAGAGAATGATATTGTTGGAGCATGAGAAGCACACAAGGGAGATAGAGCTTAAAGCAAGGCAACCTACAGGATCCAAATGTGATGAGGGCAGCAATTCTTCAGTGTCTTCTGGAGAAGAGAGGGTCCACATCCCTAAAGGTCTGGTGCCTAACCTTTTTGTGGGAGACGACATTGACAAGTGGTTTGAGGCTTATGGGACTGCCCTGCAGATGCACAAGATCCCAGAGGAAGATTGAGGGGCTAGCCTGTGGAGGCATATCCCTATCAAAGAGAGGGACACTCTGCTGGCCCTAGGGAAGGAGGACAGGATGATGTATCCTCATGAAGGAGGCCCTTTATCAGAAAGTATGGTCTGACTCCAGAAGGGTATAGACAGGAGCTCAGATACCATCAGAAGCTGGCTCAACAAACCTGGGTAGATTATGTTGATTCCTTTTGCAAGGCATTGGATGGTTGGGTGAAGGGCAGTGAAGTAAAAGATTACCAGGGGCCGTACAATTTGGTTGCATTTTCAGTTTTTGTTTTACAGCTCTGCGCCAACCCTTGTTTGACAGTAAGTTCTCTGCCCCAGGGAGCTTGCTAAGGAGGTGGACCGCTGGGACAGCACCAGGGTCCATGAGAAGGTATCTGGGTGGATCACAGCAAGAGGGGCAAGGTCCCCTCCAGAAGAAGGAGGAGGTAGATAAAAACAAAACCAAGGAGTTCTCTAAAGGGCCTCAGACTAGTTCAGGTCAGGACTTCCATTCCCCAACAGAGAAGAAGGAAAAATGGTTCTCTGACAGTAAGTCATCAGCGATGACAACCCTTAAGTGTTATGAGTGTCATCATGAAGGGCACTTCAAGGGGGGTGCCAAGTGTCCCAAGTGGGCACAGACCCTCACCTGTGGGTAGTCACTGAGGTTGGCTAGTGTAGTGCTTGGGGAGGAGTGTGCCCCAGATATAGTTGGGGACAGAGAAGAGGTTACCCTAGTGTCCCTGGGTGACAGAGAGATGGTGTAGAGAACACATAATCCTAGTAATACTCTGAAAAACATGCAGATGGTCACCATCAATGGGCATAGGGTGAAGGATCTGAGAGACACTGAAGCCAGCAAGACAACCGTCAGATGTCATCTGGTGACCTCAAAGCTGGTAGTCCCTAATGCATTCCATCAAGTTGTTACTCCTGACAACTGTGAGTGTCATTATCCAGTGGTGCTGGTTTCCTTTGAATTGGGGGAGTTCTCCGGTTTCTTCAAGGAAGTTGTGAGTTCTTTCATATCTGTGGGCTGTCTGCTGGGCAATGACCAGAAGCATACTACTTTGAAGGAGGTGGAGCTCAGGCCCCACTTGGAGATGTTAGGGTCGCCTGAGTGGTTCTGCCAAACCACATGGTCCATGGCAGCCTGAGAGGGTAGTCAGGAGAGTCTGGAGCTTGGAAGACTGGCTGAGGGCCTGTGAGTGGAGGAAGGAAAGGGCTGTGGGAAACCTGCTCCTGAAACTCCCACAGTCCGGGAGGAGGCTAACCGTGAGGGGGTGCCACAGAACTTACAGGGGAGGATATGGCTGAACTGAGGTACCTGCCTGAGCTGACCAACTGGCAGAAGGAAGGAGGTTCCCACCAAGGAGGTTTTCTATAGAGTGAAGAGAGAATGTCACCCTCTTGTGGGCCTACAGCACCAGGCTGAAGCAGATAGTGACACCTCTGTTGATCACTTGAGTTACTGGGAGAATGGTCTCCTGTATAACGAACCAAAGATTCCTGAGCCTGGTGCAACCCTGTGTGTTGGTGGTTCCCCCAGTGCTACAGGGCCTTCTTACTGGAGTTGGCTCATGATGTACCACTGGTAGGTAATTTGAGGAAGAACAAGACCTTTCACAGGCTTGTTACCAACTTTTACTGGCCTCAAATGAGGAAGACTTCAGATGTATTCTGTAGGTTCTGTCCTAACTGCCAGTCCACTGGCAAGTCACAAAAAGCACAAGGCTCCCTTGCAATACGTTCCTAACATTGGCACCTCCTTTGAAAGGGTGGACATTAATATTGTTGGGCCTCTGGACCCCAAGAGAGCCATGGGTAACAGGTTCATTCTGGTCTTGGTGGACAACGCCACAGGTACCCAGAGGCTATCCCTCTGAGAATGGTGACCACGCCCATGGTGACCTGGGTTCTGATGAGAATTTTTACCCATGTGCGGTTCACCAAGGAGGTGGTGTCAGACAGGGGCATCAACTTCATGTCAGAGTACATGAAGGCCATGTGGAAGGAGTGTGCTGGAACCTACCAGTTCTCTACACCTCACCACCCTCAAACCAATGGCCTTGTTGAAAGGTTCAACAGGACCTTTAAGGGCATAATAATGGGTCTGTCAGACCCATGAGGTGGAATTGGACTTCCTTCTGCCATGCCTGTGGTTTGCCTAAAGGTAGGTTCTGCAGTTGGGGGTTGGCTTCAGCTCCTTTGAACCTCTGTATGGGCATTTGTGAGAGGGCCTCTCAGCTTAGTGAATGAGGGTTGAGAGCAAGTTTCAGGGAGAGCCCCTCAAGATGTGGTCAGGTACATTCTGGTCCTCCGCAACCAGACAGCGCAATTTAGGAAACTTGCCCAAAAGAAACTAAAAGCCAGCCAGGAGGACATGAAATGCTGGTATGACCAATATGCCATTCTGTTTGAGTTTCAGCCAAAAAGTGTCTGTAATGAAGCCTGGGAAGCCACATGCTCTGAAAGACCGCTGATCTTGACTCTATGATGTAAAGGAGCGTAAGAGCAATGTCACCTACCTGGTGGACTTCAAAACTCCTAGGATCCCTTTGAGGGTCCTACATGTGAACCTCCTCAAGTTCCACTTCGAGAGGTCTGAGATTACCATACTTTTGAAAACTGATTATAGGGTGGAAGAAGAGAATGAACCTCTCCCCTACCTCCTACCTTCCAAGGAGCAAGATGGGCCAGTGGAAGGTGTCAGCCTTTACCCTAAACTGACTTTAGATCAACAGAGGGACTACCACCAGTTGGCGAGGCAGTTTGCCTCTCTCTTCTCACTTACCTGAGGGCTCACTACATGTTACACCCATGATAGTGACACTGCAGGAAGCCCACCTGTGACAAATCAAACTTACAGGTTGTCTGATAAAGTGATGGTCTAACATTAAGGAGGAGGTCTCCAAAATGTTGGCCCGGGGGGTAATTGAGCCCTCCAACAGTCCTTGGTCCAGACCAGTGGTGCTGGTCCTCAAGTCTGTCCCGCCAGGTGTCACACCTGAGATTTGGTTCTGTGTGGACTACCGTGGGCTCAATGCAGTCAGTAAGATTGATGCACACTGCCTCCACAGAGCTGATGAGCTCATAAATTAGCTTGGAGATGCCTAATTCTTTAGCACATTTGACCTAACGTCTGTGTACTGGCAGATGGCCTTGACCGAATGGGCAGAAGAGAGGTCTGCGTTCTCTAGACCAGAAGGGCACTTCTAGTTCCGGTTCATGCCCTTTGGGTTAAAGAACACCCCCTGTCACCTTCCAGGCATTGGTAAACCATGTCCTGGACTAGAGACATTCATTGCCACCTACCTAGACAACATTGCGGTTTTCAGTTCTAGCTGGGAGGACCACTTGTACTACTTTAGGGAAGTGCTTCAGGCTCTGCAGAGGGCAGGCCTGACTATTAAGGTCAGTAAGTGCCAGATGGGCAAGCTTCAGTGGTCTACATGGGTCACCAAGTAGGAGGTGGCAAAGTGCACCCCTTCCAAGCCAAAATTGAAACCATTCTGGCTTGGGAATCCCCCAAGAACCAGACAGAACCGAGAGATTCTTAGGCCATACTGGTTATTACAGGAGATTCATCAAGGGTTATGGCACCATTGTTGCCCGAGTGACAGAACTGATTTCCAAGAAGCAGCCACATCAAGTGATCTGGAAAAAGGCATGCCAGACAGCGTTTAACACACTGAAAGAGGCCATGTGCACAGCACCTCTGCTCATGGCCCCAGCTTCTCGCAAGAATTTGTGGTGCAGACAGATGCCTCAGAGCATGGCATACGGGCCATGCTCTCACAACTAAATGAAAAAGGCATGGATCAACCTGTAGTCTTTATCAATAGGAGGCTACTCCCCAGGGACCAGAGGTGGAACGCAATAGAAAGGGAAGCCTTTGCTGTTATCTGGGCACTGAAGAGCCTAAGGCCATAACTTTTTGGCACTTACTTCTGGGTTCAGACAGACCACAGGCACTTCAGATGGTTAATGCATACGAGGGGTGAGAAACCTAAACTGATGAGGTGGTCCATTTCCCTACAGAGAATGGACTTTACAGTGGAACACCATCCTGGAAGAGAGCACATCAATGCTGATGGCCTCTCCAGGTTCTTCTGCCTTAATGAACAGAACGCCCAAGGGGTTGGGAAGCTCTGCCCACTTTCAGCTGTGGGGACACAAGTTAGACCTGGCATCATTGGTGGGGTTTCCACTGACTTTTTGACTTCTGACCTCCTGTTTTTCTGACAACATTTTTGCTGGCTTTCGGATTCGGTGTGCTTCACCATTGTTAACTAGTGCTAAACGTGGTGATATTGGCTCACCCACAAATGGCATATTTAATTTACTTGTAAGTCCCAGGTAAAGTGCATTATATGTGTTCAGGGCCTGAAAATTAAATGGTGCTAATGGGCCAGCAGCACTGATTGTGCCACTCACTTCAGTAGCCCTTAAATATGTCTCAGGCCTGTCACCGCAGACTCTGTGTGTAGAGATTTAAACTGCCATTTCAAGCTGGCAAGTGCACCCACTTGCCAGGTCCAAACCTTCCTTTTGATACATGTAAGCAACCCCTACGGTAAGTCCTAGCTAGTCCCAAGGGCAGGGTACACTGTATTTAAAACGTTGGACATGTACTTTTAAGTTTAACATTTCCTGTTAGTGAAAAACTATTAAGTTAGTTTTTCACTTCTGCAAGGCCTATCAGTCACATAGGTTAAAGGTGGGATTACCTTGATACAGCTTTTAATTGTAATTTTCAGTTGAGAAAAGGTAGAAATTTGTAGTTTGGTGGCTCTGGACTCACAATTTAAAACCACACTTTATAGTGAAGTCAGATTTTAAATTGTAAGTCTGAAAGTGCCACTTTTAGAAAGTTGGCATTTTCTTACTTTAACCATTCTGTGCTCCTCTCTCTCTAATTAAACATCTGAGATGGGTGAAAGCTGGGTTCTATGCATTCCCTCTAGACAGTCACACACAAAGGAAGCTGAGGTGTGCCACTTACATTCTGATGGCCCATCACCAGGCTGATGGGTCTTCCCGGGATAGACGGGAGGGAGGAACTGACACTTGCACTTTAAGAGGGCTTTGCTTGTCCCAACACAAAGAGCTGCATAATCCTCTGCAGAGTGGCTGGAGCCAGGGAAGGAAGGGCAGAGCCCTTGTGCACCTCAAAGGCCTCTGTTTGAAGTCTCCCCCTCTTCAAAGGCTCAACTAAAGAATCTAAGTGACTCCAAGAGCTTGCACCCAGTTCTGAAGTCTCAGGGCCATCAAAGACTTCCTACAACACTGCTCAGCTTCTGGATTCCGCCAACTAGGAGGTGCAGCTCCAGTCCTAGTCCTTGAAAGGGTGACTCTGCAGCTGCTTTCCTATAAAAAATTGATGAAATTATGCTGTTGCACCGATCGGAAATGCGGCATCCTCCCTTGACTCATCTCTGCTGAGGACGAGTACTTTGCATCACCATCAGTCCCAGAGCATCACCAGCTGCGCGACTTGACACTGATGCATCACCTTCATCAAAAAGGGGTATGATGCTGTACCTGAAGGGCATCACTTTGACAAATGCGCGGCTCGAACACAACGCATCCCCTAGACTGTGAAGATCTGAACTGACACATTGCATCCTTAATGCCGATGTAACCCTGAATCCAAGGAACTTTTCAGCAGGCCAAGTGGGTCCTGTAGCTAGTCTGCCCTCCATTGCGTGTCAACATGAACTTAGGATTTACCCTGGTCCAGCATGACCTCAAGTAACCTTTTAATGCTATTGATTTCTAAGCACTCTATTGCAGTTTATTCTTTAAAAATCATATCTCAAGTTCTACTTATTGGATTTGTTGGTCTTGTTTTACTCATAAAAATATTCTTTATTTTTCGAAACTGGTCTGGAGTCTTTTTGTGGTACTTTCACTGTGCCACTGTAATTAAAGTTTTGCACAAATACTTTACACATTGCTTCTTAAGTTAAGACTGACTGCTCTGTTCCAATCTACCAGACAGTGAGCACAGGTTAATTTAAGTTGAGTATCTGACTTACCCTGACTAGGGTTGTGGTCCCTACTTGGACAGGGTGCATGCCTCTGCAAACGAGAGATCCCATTTCCATCTGAACATGATAAAGAAGTTATAAAGTAAGACGTTTTTTTTTAACATATGGTAATGTCTTCCCCTTTATAACAAATTAGACATCAGATTCAACTGGGAATCAGTTACATTTCGATCTCATGGGATTACTATCTACAATACCCCCACTGATTTGCAGGATGGAAATCTGGGTGAAACGGCATGGCCTCTATGAGCCCAGATTGCTTTTTCATCTTCTATTCCACTTTTAGTAATGGGCCATGTGGCACTAGTGAAGATGGCTGTGCTCTCCCAGTTATTGTATTGTTCTCAAATCTTCACCAGCTCATCCCTCATTCCTTCTTTAGACACCTCAGCACGTCCTACATCTGACTTGGGGGTTGGTGTGCCACCGGGTAGCTTTTTCCACTCTAAAGCTACCCCTGACTTTCCGTGAATTAGCCTGTTTGGACGTACAACACCATTATTAAGTTGCACAGCTCCAATGGGTGTTTCTCTGGCTTTCTGGCTGCCCCCTTCATAAGACGGGGTTTACCCATAAAGGCTTTAAGGGGGGCTTACTGCACGACTCATTGTTTCCTACTAACCATTCTTCCAACGCCACCCAGAGTTATTTCGCTCAACTTTCTCTTGCCTCATTAGGACCTTTAAACTCACTAATGTGAAGAAACACTACACTCCTGTAATACCTTCACTAGGCCTCTCCAATCACACCGGACGTCTTTGCTCAGGGCACCTCCATCAGTGGTAATCTGCACACTTCTCAAAATTGGGGTATTCGATTGTTGACTGTGAGCTCCTAGATTTCCAAACCGTTAAGGCGGACAGAATCCTCAGCCAGACCAATTTGTTTCTTATGGACAGCTTAAACAATCATTAAATGCCCTAATTCATGTCTGCCACCTAGCATGAACTCCACATGAAGTGTACCAGATGCTCTACACCGTAGGGACTGGCAGCAAACTAATAAGAGGGGTGTACGTGCAACATGGAGACTACTACAGGGTTGCTCCCCATACTAACAGAGAGACTGCCATGTCCAAACTGCTGCACAGTATGGGCTGGGCTAAATTATTGAAATATCTCCACAAAGTATGCCACAGCTCCCATTTTTAATATATTCAATTTAATATTCTGAAATGAGCCTACCTTACACCTGCCAAATTAACAAAATATATCCGGGAGCCCCAGCTGCATGTCCTCACCGTGTGCAAGTAGATGCTAATTTGCTTCATATGCTTTGGTTTTGCCCCATACTCCTTTCATACTGACTGAGATTTCTTGAGGTACTGTCGATCACGATGGGCCTTGTTATGATGAATTCCCCATTAGTGGTCCTACTGTGAGTATTCCCCCACCCTAAGTTTGAGAAACCCTCAACCAAGTTCCTTGATCTAGCTCTTCTTCTAGCGAAACACAATATTACAATGCTCTGGAAAGATTTGCTTCCTCCAATTATTGTAAGTTGGACTAAGCTCTCTGAGATCAATCTGTTACACAAGGTGGAATGAGCCAGCCTGAGAAAATATGCTATTGGATATGTGTGGGGTACTTTGGTGGAGGGCTCTAAAGACGACACCAAGGATGATGCTCTCTCCCTGTAATCCACCCCCAATACATGAACTCTCTGTTTCTATATAGAAGCTGTTGGTACCACATTTAGGCAACTACTCAAGGCAGTGGTCTAAGGGCGCATATCCCTGACACACTGTTATGATTTCCCCATTAGAACACTTTCTTCTAATCTCCACAGGGTTCATGGCTCTTCATCCCTACAATAATAGTTAAAGCGACAGCAACTGGGCAGAGGGGTGGGGAGGGGCAGTTTATTATGGGTCAGTTTATTACACAGAAAAAGTTAAAAATTGTATGCTAACTCTTCATAAATGGTCCAGCACTGTTTTTCTGTAATTGTACAGTGGAATATATTGCTATATACCTTGCTCCTATCATAGCAGGTGACCTCTTTTTTATGTTTAGTACATTAAATCACAACATTGCATTGAGGTTCATTTGAAGTGAAAGACTCTAAACATGAACTTTAAAGCATTCATTAACACCCTCTTGATAACACCAGGAGTGAACAAAGTGAACCAATTATCTGATGTACCTTGCATCATGGCTAGTATTATTGTTATGGATGGTCAACATTCCAGGCTAATAAAACACACAAGTGATGTTTTTGTACACAGTCAATCTTATACTGAATTACTTGAAAGGTTCCTCAAATGCCACTATCACGTAAATTAGAAACATGAAGTAAATTGATTTGATTAAGACCACACACTTTAGACGTGCAGGTCATCTGGGATGTGAACCCAGGCTCCCAGTTTCACATAGTGCACTTAAGCCACTGACTAGATTCATTTATTTTTCTCAATCCCCTTTAATACCAGAAGACAATATTTTTGTACAACTCTGTAAGATTAAAAGTATACTGCGTTAAATAAATACATATTACAGGCTAATCTTACGCAACAGCTAAAAAAAAGGTCCATAGTGAAGGTTTGGGAAGGCATGACACCATGTGCTAATACCACTGACGTTTTAGACATTATATAGCTATTCCAGAGGTGGGTGAGCCACTGAAATCTTGAGTGAGGCTCGAGCCTGAAGTCTGGCTCTGGCTCAGCTCAAGGACCTGTTGGAACCTCAAGCCCATAATGAGCCGACCTTCCATGTGGCTTCTGCCTGCCTCCATTTGTATACCCAGATTGTGGTTTTAGGGCTAGGACTGCCGACTGTGGAACTGGGAAACCAGGTTTGAGTCTTGGAATTGGCTCAACATCTTGTGATTCTGGGCAAACTACTCAATCTCCCCATGACTATAAAAAATGAATGTGACCTTGTGTAATGTAAGTGGTGCTCATGTAGAGTGCTCCAATACCTTTGGGTCGAGTTTACGCTATACAAAAACTGCTGAAACATGCACAAAGAAGTTAAAAAAGCCTTAACATAAGGAAAGACAAATTCCCATTTCCTGGTTGATTTGTACAAAGTTAAATTTGAAAACCTGGATAAATTGCAGCTTCCCTGCTTAAATTGCGTGATCTTAGGCAAATATTTTACTTCACCAAAACTCTTTTTTTCTTTACTAATGTGTATGAAAGCACTTTCAAATATGTGAGTTCCAAATACTAGTTGTACAAAAACATCCTGTATTTGACTTAATAGACTATCATGTGATGTATTACTTCGCATGTTAAAGCTTCTTCAATGCATTGCTTCACATGTTAAAGAAATACCATACTTTACATGATGTTTAATATATGATTTACATAGCAAACATATCAGTGCTCAGCTTGTACATGGCCTCTAAGATCCGAACCAGAACCTTGTCTTGGCTCTCCTTGTTAATTTGTTGGCGCACCCACCTTGAAGCTGATCAATGCAGCTGTTGAAGTGCATTAAAATGTTTGAATGCTGCCATTGGGGTGGGGTAAGTGAGCGTGGAGGCAGAATCAAAGGCGTGGCTAAAAAGAGCAACTTATTCTGTAACTATTCTGTTGATCTCTCACTGTTAGGTAACTATATACGAAATAACACACACCTTAACTGAAAAATAAATAAAAGCTAAACTAATTAGTGGCAAATGCACTATTTTATGTTAAGACACCTCTCTTGGTTATTGCTATCACTGTAGATGTATATGTGAGCAACCAGAGGCCCACAGAATTAGATCCTGTTTGCTTCAGCAGGGAAAAGGATTCTGGGAATTTATAGAGCTAGAAGGTCTCTGAAAGCACTGTGAGTGTTTAAGTCATTATTTTAAATGGGCATTATACACAGTGTAGTATAGGCTGCTACCAAATGCACGTATGCATTTAGGTTAAAGATAAAAAGTGCTTGTAAAGTATAGATTTCAGTAACATGCAGATTGTAACTAGGGCAAAGATTTTTTATAATTGCCATTAAAGCACTCACTCCATGGTTCAGCTTGGAACACCCTTACAGTACCATCTCAAAAAAAATATCAGTGTCATCAAGAAGCTTCAAGTGACTTCATCAATTAACACCTCCCAAGCAGCCCTTAGATTTGCTGATTAACCAATTGCACACATTTGCATTTCTTAGAGGAAGCAGCCACCATGACAAGCAGGCTTACTTCTTTTTTCCCTTCCACTTCAGCTCAAGAATCTCAATTGTGGGAATTAACTTTATTTTTTAATGACTCAAGGATAAGTATGTTGAGTGAGCCCATTAGTGTGCTTAATCTAATCGTGGATTCCAGTAATAAGTAGCAAATAAATCATAGTGAATTTGGACATCCAGAGAAAATGTTAATTTCACATTGCACAAATATTACTTTAATTTCAAACCCAATGGATATAGTATTGTGTTTGACATCTTATTCTGGCCGATTAACATAGTATAAAATATCTCCATTAAGTGCTCTGCAAGGAGACCATTGAGTATTGCACCCCTCACCCAACGAGAAGCAGAATCCAACGATGGAGCATGTTACCTCGGTGGATGACAGTCCTTGTAACCTGAAAAAAGATCTCATGAAAATATCATTACAGCAAACAATTGACCTCCTCTGGAAAGTCATACTTTGGATGATTTTTGGCCAGAGAGGTCGTATGAAGGACCATCCAACCTTACTTCCTCTCCTTTTTGTAAACTAAATTGCAAGCACCATGTGGCTCTAAATGTGAGTCCCTGTGTGTGTACGCCCATGGCCTAGGGGTATAGCTACTCTGGTGCAGGCATGAGAAAGACGCTGTACTGAGGTATACCTGCAAAACATGACATTCCAAATATAACACACAAGACAAGACAAACTCCACAAAACTACAAGCAAATGAAACATACTGCAAACAAGAGAAAAAGAGTTACTAAGCCATTTTGTGGACACCCCACCCCCGTGATTTACAAAATTTAGAATGGGCCTGTTTATGACATCCCTTTCAAACTGCGAGTTGGTATCAGATGTACCAATGGTTTGAAATTGCAATTCTGGTTGCAAATCCATATAACAATTACTGACACCTCACAAGCAGTGGAAACTCATTCACAAACTTGAGTGGGTTTCCTTGGGGACCGTTCCCCTTTGTTATGGTAAATAAAATGTTTTTTTGTGGCATAGGCAGTGGGCCACAGAACTCCCACCAACTTTCGAACATAATTATTTTTTTAAAAAGAACAAACTTTTCTTTTTAAATGCAGCTCCATTTGCTTTGAGGAACATGGGCTGCATTTAAAAAACAAGTTTACTTTGTTTAAAAGTGATCATAAGCATGATGGTTAGCTGACTCTAGCACGGCAATATCCCTGTGATGGCCTCAAATCGGAGCCAGCTCCAATTTGCAACCTACCATGTTAATATACATGAGGTAGGTTCAATTGCTATGCTCCAGAGGATGGAATTTGAGACCCGACCTATTGACACATATCTCAAAATCAGAATTGATTCTCAAAAAGTTGGTGCATTGTCACTACAACCTGCCTCAAATTAGGATTTATATCATCTGCAGCAAATAAACACGAGATGATTTGCTTACTGGAGGGGAGGGTCTTTAAGGTTTGGTCTTTATGTAATTCGTGTTCTCTTTTGTGGAATGAGTATTAGATTTTTTAGTTGTTCATGGAAATGTAGTCTTGGTAAAATACTTAAGCAAGAAAAGGTTAGCATATCAGATTCTCCCGTCCTGACATAAAGTCAAGGATGTATTCATGCCAAAGGGTTGAATTTCCATATTACTTTGTGAGTGTGTGGAGACGTACGCATGTGCTTCATACATATTGTTTTTGCTCGCCAGAACTAGGCAACATAGAGAGGAAGAACCTGAGACAGATACCCTTCACTACTTTGGTAGGGTCTTTCCATAAACCTTCCATCTGTCTTTCTTTTAGAGCAGCGCCATATCTAATGTCAGCTGAGGTTTTCCACATCTCATGTCAGTGTAAACTCCAAATAAATAACGGAGCATTCAGCTGGTGTATATGAATCAATACATTTTAGCGCACACCCCTCCAGCATAGGGAGGGTTTCATGTGATGAGGCAGACTTCAAAAATCTAGACAACAATCTAAGAAATAGACTATAACCTCAAAAACAACAAACAAATAAATACCTATACATATTTTATCCTGATAGTAATCCCAAATCCAGTCACTTACACTTCCATCGCATTGTAGGACTGGCTCAAATTCCCACACTACCGACAGTACTATTGTATTTTAAAGCAAATGCATGATGTTGAGATTAGACGCCAGGCAATATTTTTATGTAAATATTCGTGTATGGTTGTCATTTTAGTGGTCTACCTTTTGGGTTTTTATTTTTGCAGACATTATTTTGTAGTCTCTATTTTAACATGCCACCCACAACAAAAAGCCTCGAAAATTCCCACAACCTGCTCAAATGTCAGTCAATTAAATTGTTATAATAATTAACATTCTCCACTGTGCTTCACAAAACTTTTCTTTGAGCTTCAGCTGCCTTACTTTTGAAGAGTCGTGTACTCTTAGGTCGTCTGACGTCTACAGTGGTATTTGGAGTTTCACAGATGCCTTGAGGCAAACACTAGCATTAAGGTTTTCTAAAATGTCATGACAGACACACAACCAGCTTCATACTCTGTGCCACTCCTTTATGTGACAGTAAATGTCAGATCAGCTATATATAAGAGGTCTGCTAATGTACGTTCGTAGGTTTGTATTAAAAACTTCTAGTTAGTGTGTAATATCCAGGGGCGTAGCTTAGTCAGTAAGATATATATATATATATATATATATATATATATATATATATATATATATATATATATATATATGTGTATATATGCAGGATGCGTGAGAGGAGTCTGGTGGTCCTACTTACAGAGCTCCAGACATTTCAAGAAACACTTGTAGAATAGTTAAGGGGAGCCCCCCTATCTCCTTCCCCTCTGCTGGCTTGACCATTACCCTATAGGCCCCCTCAGCTGGCAGATCTTTGATCACCTCCTCCATAGAGCAGAATCCCACACACTGGAGAACCTGACTCTATATGTGGTCCTGAGTGCAGGGGGAATAAGCTGCATAGAACGTTCGGCGTTAAAGCACATTAACCAGCAGGGAATATGAGGAGGGGCACATGAATGGTGAGGAGGGCATGACTATCACTGTTGTGATTTGTGAAGTTCTAATGTTACTGTTTAACTGTTTATAATTTGAACCAGCAGCTCCTACACAATGTATCATCTATCCATTATCTCTTCTTTAGAATGTGCTTCTTGTCATCCATAAAGATAACATGTATTTGCATAATAATAAAAGCTAATAAAATTGGCTAAAAAATGATAGGGATCTAGGGGCAGTGGAAATGGAGAGGAATGAGCATTGTTAGGAATAATACAAAAGAAAACGCAATATTTTGCAAAAGAACCAATATTTTTGAAGACTTTCAAAACAGTGAGGGAGTGTGTGTATGTTTTTGTCTGTGTGTATGTAAAAACCCCTGGTAAATTGGACAGACATCTCACTATACCTGAATAACAGCACCTGTACCCAACTATTTATTAGAAAATATATTTATTAGGGGGTGTCACAACCCCCCTTTCCTTTGAGGCTACGCCCCTGGTAATAATAGGAAAATCAACTGTAAAAGCGGCCCACCCTGTCATAAACTCGGCCCACAACTGCTAACAGAAAAAGTGGCTGCAGAAGAAGGCTTGTGTTTTTTCCCCTGAAAATGGCATCAACAAAGGGTTTGCGGTGCTAAAATCACCAGCTTCCCAGCTTTTAGGAACAGGCAGACTTGAATCAGAAAACCCAATTTTTCAACACAAATTTGGCATTTTACTGGGACATACCCCATTTTTACAATTTTTTGTGCTTTCAGCCTACTTCCAGTCAGTGACAGAAAATGGGCGTGAAACCAATGCTGGATCCCAGAAACCTAAACATTTCTGAAAAGTAGACAAAATTCTAAATTCAGCAAGGGTTCATTTGTGTAGATCCTACAAGGGTTTCCTAAGAACATAACAACTGAAAAATAAAAATATTGAAATTGAGGTGAAAAAAAACAGCAATTTTTCTCTACGTTTTACTCTGTAACTTGTTCCTGCAATGTCAGCTTTTCAAAAGCAATATACCGTTACGTCTGCTGGACTCCTCTGGTTGCGGGGATATATGGGCTTGTAGGTTCATCAACAACCCTAGGTACCCAGAGCCAATAAATGAGCTGCACCCTGCATTGCGTTTTCATTCTATACTGGGTATACAGCAATTCATTTGCTGAAATATAAATAGCTATCAAGAAAACCTTTGCATTTCCAAAATGGGCACAAGATAAGGTGTTGAGGAGCAGTGATTATTTGCACACCTCTGAATTCCGGGGTGACCATACTAGCATGTGAATTACAGGGCATTTCTCAAATAGATGTCTTTTTTACACGCTCTCTTATATTTAGAAGACAAAAATGTAGAGAAAGACAAGAGGCAATAACACTTGTTTTGCTAATCTATGTTCCCCCAAGTCTCCCGATAAAAATGATACCTCACTTGTGTGGGTAGGCCTAGCGCCCGCGACAGGAAACGCCCCAAAACGCAACGTGGACACATCACATTTTTTTTAAAGAAAACAAAGGTGTTTTTTGCAAAGTGCCTACCTGTAGATTTTGGCCTCTAGCACAGCCGGAACCTAGGAAAACCTACCAAACCTATGCATTTTTGAAAACTAGAGACCTAGGGCAATCCAAAATGGGGTGACTTGTGGGGCTCTGACCAGGTTTTGTTACCCAGAATCCTTTGCAAACCTCAAAATTTGGCTAAAAAACACATTTTCCTCACATTTTGGTGACAGAAAGTTCTGGAATCAGAGAGGAGCCACAAATTTCCTTCCACCCAGATTTCCCCCAAGTCTCCCGATAAAAATGATACCTCACTTGTGTGGGTAGGCCTAGCGCCCGCAAGAGGAAATGTCCCAAAACACAACGTGGGCACAACAAATTTTTTCAGGGAAAACAGAGGTGTTTTTTGCAAAGGGCCTACCTGTGGATTTTGGCCTCTAGCTCAGCCGGCCCCAGGGGGGGCAGAAATGGCCTAAAATTAATTTGACCCCCCCACCCCCCCTCCCGGGAGCGACCCTTGCCTACGGGGTCGCTCCCCCTGCGTGACGTTGGCGCCCAAAAAAAAATTTGCCCTGGCGCCTACAGGTTTCTGCCCCCAGGGGGCCTAATAACAATAGGCCGATCTGCCCCCAGGGGGGGGGGCAGAAATGGCCTAAAATAAATTTGCCCCCCGGGGAGCGACCCTTGCCTAATGGGTCGCTCCCCATCTCTAAAAAAACACAAACAAAAAATTTGCCCTGGCGCCTAGAGGTTTCTGCCATCCCTGGGGGCAGAAATGGCCTAAAATAAATTTGACCCCCCCATCCTCCCCCCGGGAGCGACCCTTGCCTACGGGGTCGCTCCCCCTGCGTGACATTGGCGCCCCAAAAAAAATCCCCGGTGCCTAGTGGTTTCTGCCCCCTTGGAGCAGATTGACCTAAAATCGGCCAATCTGCCCCCAAAGGGGGCAGAAATGGTCTAAATACAATTTGCCCCCCAGGGGAGCGACCCTTGCCTAATGGGTCGCTCCCTATATCTAAAAAATCAAACAAACTAAAAAAAAAAAAAAAAAAAATCTGCCCTGGAGCCTAGAGGTTTCTGCCCCCAGGGGGGCAGAAGTGGCCTAAAATAAATTTGCCCCCCCACCCCCCAACACCCCCTGGGAGTGACCCTTGCCTACGGGGTCACTCCCCCTGCGTGACATTGGCGCCCAAAAAAAAATCCCCGGTGCCTAGTGGTTTCTGCCCCCCTTGGGGGCAGATTGGCGTAGCAAAAAATGGCCGATCTGCCCCCGAAGGGGGCAGAAATGGCCTAAATACAATTTTCCCCTCCAGGGGAGCGACCCTTGTCCAAGGGGTCGCTCCCCATCTGTAAAACAAAAAGAAACAAAAAAATCCCCGGTGCCTAGTGGCTTCTGCCCCTCGGCCTAATCAAAACAGGCTGATCTACCCCCCAGGGGGGCAGAAATGGCCTAAAATAATTCCCCCCCCCCAGGGGAGCGACCCTTGCCTAAGTGGTCGCTCCCCTTGCGTGAAATTCACGGGAAAAAAAAACTCCCTGGTGTGTAGTGGTTTCTGCCCCCCTTGGGGGCAGATTGGCCTCATCAAAATAGGCCAATCTGCCCCCAAGGGGGGCAGAAATGGCCTAAATATAATTTGCCCCCTAGGGGAGCGACCCTTGCCTAAGGGGTCGCTCCCCACTTAAAAAATTTTTTTTTTATCCCTGGTGCCCTAGAGGTTTCTGCCCCCGGGGTGGGCAGAAAAAGCCTTCCTAAAAAATGCCCCCCATTGGGATTGACCTTTGCCCAAGAGGTCGCTCCCTTATTTCTATTTAAAAAAAAAAAAAAACATCCCTGGTGTCTAGTGGGCGTTTCAAAAGCCGGATTGCAAGCAATGAGGCTTTTGAAATGCTTGGAGAGACTTCAAAGGGAAGGAAATACATTTCCTTCCCTTTGCAGCCTCTCCTTGCCTCCCCCACGTGATCGAAAGAGAAATGCTTTGCATTCCTCTTTCGATCGCGATGGAAGCTGAGCTTCCAGCGCGATGGGGGAGGCCCTGTGACAAATCAGCGCGCGCTTGCGCGCTGACGTCACAGGGGGGTCGGGGGTGTAAGGGGAAGGGCTTCCCCTTCCATTCCCGCCTTGGGAGGGTGGGTGGGGTGCACAGGGGGGCGCGCTAGCGGTCCCCCCAGTTCCTGTGCCTTGGACGAGGTGACCTCGTCCAAGGCACACGGGAACTGTAGCCTTGGACGAGGTCACCTCGTCCACGGCACAGAACCGGTTAAAACGGCGCTGCCTGTGTGGGATTTGTTTTCTTTTCGTTTATTGTGCTGATCCACAAATGAGGACATTTCAGAAATTTCGCTTATAACATGAGTTCTTTTATTGATCACAATGATCTGGTTGATCTAAGAAGGTACTTTTGTTGTCTGTATGTATGGACATAGTGTTGTGCTGTGTATGAACTCGCTTAAAACTGCTTATTTAAATGAGTATTAAGCAGATACAGGTTGATTCTAATGATTATATTAGGTTTGCATTTTTTGGACTTTATATTTAAATGGCCAATGACAGTGTAATTTTGATCAAACGTTTTGGATTGGATTTGGTACTACCATTGAGATTATTTTATTTAATTTTGTGGCATCAACACTTTTGTGTAGTAACTATTCCCATAATTGTTAAATAGGTGTTGTTTTTTTTATATTAGATGTGTCTTGGCTGACCCCAAGGTTATGATCAAATACATAAAATAACAAACCAGTCAGAAATGGATTAGGTATGTCTAATTTGGCACTTATGGGATTCACACAAGTTGTTTACATATAGGTCACTTTTTATGCATATGAATCAATTTATGAGCTGATTACTTTAGGTATTCTCTGAGACTACATATTATTTGGTTACTGTGTTAGTGTTGTTCTGTCAAACTCCCTTGGTAATCTCTCTTGTTGTTATGTTTATATTTGTTTGTTTGTGTAATTGTTTATAGCAGTTCGTACTTATGTTTTTTTCATGTGTAGATAAATCGTGTCTTTTTGATGATGTAACATGTGGATACTTGTCCATTGTTGTTTGTGCTTTCATTGTGTGCTATGTGTTACGTTACAGCCCTGAAGAAGTCCTATGGTGAAGGACGAAACACGTTGGCTGTTGTCACCACAATTTTATATGTTATTGAGAAAAAGAGGAAGATAATAAAGAGAAGACTTATCACACTTTTACCTCAAAGGAATTGGATTCTTCAATATAAAATGTGTGTATTTGAAGAAGTGGTGCACCACCATTATGTTTTTTTAATCTTTTTTCCTTTTTTCATAGAAAGGTTTACACCTTAGCAGCAGGTGTTTGGTTGAGGTGCACACAGAGAACAATATAATATCTTGCGCAGGACCTAGCTGGGGATATATAGGGATAGGTGCGCATTTTATGAGTCTGCTGCGTTTGTTGGTCTGGGAGACTATATGAAAAGTAAAACAGTTGACATAAATGAGCCAATTCAAAGCCCCACGGCCGCTGTGAGCACAAAGGAGAGACATAAATGGAAAAAGATGTTTGCTCGCAGTCAAATGTATCCGTAAATGTGCAATTATCCATGTAACAGGGTCGATGGCCAAGGCGGTAACCAAACTGCCCCAAGGAGAGACAAATGTAAAACATTTACCAATGGTGACAAAGTATTTTTGAAAGGCAAGCCCATAAACGAGTGATGGTGATGGGCATGGTTAAAAGCCCACAGATAGATTACACCATGTCAGAGTGCTTGTGCACTCGACGTAAAAGGTTAAAACATTTCCGTTGACGTAATTAAGTTCTACAGTGAAAGGATGGAGGAGTTGGGTGGGTGTTAGGTGCATGCTTTTAATGCATGGTTTCCCCCGTTGTGTTTCAAGCATCAGGCTAGTCTGATTTTAACATATTTAGAGTCTACCGTACACCAGGGGCAGCTCTTCCATAACGGTGGAGGAGCGTCACCCCCCCCCGCCAGCAGTTGCAGCTGCAAACCTTTCAAAGAAAAGGAGAAAAAACTATGTTTGTTATTCTTTTCTTTGAAAGGAGCGGGGTCATGAGGGTTTCGAGTGTGAGGGGGAGTGCTCAGCAGTCCCCCTCAGAGCGCATGTGTGTTTGGCCGGCCGTCTAGGTCTGGCCAAACACACATGAGCACAAGGCTGAGTCTGCACAGACTCCCAGTCTGCTGGGAGAGCCCTGGCTGGGCGTTCCTAGCCAATACTGACGCTGCTCTAAGCAGCATCAGGTTTGGCGAAGGGCAGGCTGGGAGCCTGTGCCTGCCTGCAGCGCGACGGGAGGAGGAACAGGAGCGGCGCAGGAGCAGAGGTAAGTGGGGTTTTTTTCAATTCTTTTTTTATTTAATGTAATTCTTCTCTCTCTCTCTCCTCCAGCACAGCCTCGCCCCTCTAATAAGCGCAAGCTGCGACTGTGTTGATCACCTTTAAATATTTCATGGGTTTAGATGTAACATTAGGTTGGGAATAGATGAAAATAGAACAAAAGCCCCCCTTTGGCAGATAAATGTGCATGTTTAATTAAATCAAGGAAATATAACGACCCCCTTGTACCTCATGTCCCTGCAGCTTGCCACGACTATACTAAAAAAAATGCACACCAAAAATGTGAATACAAAATATTGGGGACATCCTCCAAGGATGTGAATGGAAATACTTTCTAAGCAAAGGATGAAAGCCATGGCCCTCTATGACATGCAGCTTTATGATCTAGCACTAACATGTAAACAAACCACTGTTCGAGTAGGACCATAACTATATAAAAAACCCAGAATCAGTTTCGGAAAGTGAATACCTAGCAGGAGAGATCAGACGGTTTGAAAACCAAGACTTCTGGTGACAAAACAAGCGCTTGGATGTCACGTTTCTGTCTGTAGCACTTGAATTAAAATGGAGTTCATTCTACTAAAATTACACCATACTAGAAGGTGCGTGCCTGGCTTAGGTGTTTTACTAGGTTGCAAACTAATGCAAGTATGTAAAAACATCGAAGAGGCATTAAGGATGGCAAATACTAATTGCAGAGCACGTGGGGCTCCTTCAAAATCCATATGATTAAAGTGGTTTCAGCTGGCTAAAGTTCATCTTATAACATTACTCTTTTTTAAGGAACAGAGCTGTCTCTTTGGTACCAGACGTCTTGCGGACACCTATTTGGGAAACTGAACAATACAGAATGAAGGGCAGCTGCACGAATGGTGGAGAGGGGACGGTAAGGGACAGGCACCAGTGCTTCACTTATTTGTGAGGGCCGGAGCTTATTCTTATGCCTCAAGCATTTGCTGCGAGCAATAGACACATATGGGAAACACGGAAGAAGAAAAAACTAAAAAGCGTCATAAAGGGAGAAAGTAGAAAGTTGAAGGATAAGCTGAAGGGGCAGGGGTGTCCATAAATGGATTGAAGAGGCTCGAGATGGCTTCAGGATTAGGCTGCCTCAGTATTCCGTGCTGGCAGATTCAATTACAGCAGTCTTGTGTTTAAGAGAAGGGCTTTGAGCACCAGCACCTCTTTATTTACAAATTAAGCACTGACAGGCCCCCATGTATCTGCAGAGGAACATACTGAAGGGAATGAAGGAGTAACAAGCACTGTTAAAGTCAACACAAGCAGCGAGGACAGTCACCAAGAATCATCCTCGCTCAGTGCAACTCCAGTCATATCATTTGGCTGTAAAATAAAAGGGCTGCGTGAAAAGTGGAAAGTGGGCGGAGCGCCAGGATTGAAAGGAGGAGGCACTTCTAAGAAGAGCTCCATGTACATAACCGGCGTAGGAATAAACAGAAGTGTATTGTTATTAATGCAAACCAGTATGTCTTACCTAGTGCTTTTAGATACTGTGCCAGAGCGTAGGGTGGCCAAAGTTACAAGCGGATGTAGAAAGCAAGGGGAGCTAAATTAAAAGTTAAAGTGCTTCAACTGTTGCCGGTAGCGGGTGGAAGCCATTGTAGGCAGCCTACATTGTTTTGGCTGTGGCCACAATGTAGGAACCAGTCACAAGCCTTCTGTTGTCAGGGCAATGAAAGTTAAAATAGTACCTCGATCACATGGGGAGCAGCGGACGGGCATAAATTAAGTTTAAATTAGTTAGTGCTTAATCCCTACTCCACATCGAGGAACGGAAATGGTGCCGGACGTGCCTTGACGAATTACGTGGCTGTAAAGAAGAGTGCCACACAAACCAACAAATGGTGATCGACAGGCGGGTTTCCAGCCCTGTACTGAACACAAGAGTGTCTCGCAAACGAGACACATGCGCAAGCGCATGCACTCGTAGGCTCGACCCTAATAAAAAGCGGTCCACACACTGATATGTCAGGCCAGCCTATAGGGCATATTGGGCACTGTCTGATTGCCATAGACCAGTGCAACCCTGCTCGCAGCTGGCACTTAGCACATCTACTGGTCACGGTCAGTGCAAATACTTTTGCCAACAGAAAGTGAAGTAATATTTTGACGCCTCTCTCACCTCTCTGTTTGCCAAATCAGGTGCCTGTAAGAGCAATCTGGAATCCCACTTCTTCTTGCTCCTGAGGCAGCCACCTAGTGTTGCCATGCCCAGAGCGAGAACCTTGCACTGATCAACCTGAAGTTTCAATAAAAAAAATGCTATTTTGCTTCAGCAACACCTGTAACAAAAACTACCTCTAAAAACAGCAGATCTTTCCTTGACAAGGCATATGGCAACAATGCTGCAGAAAATTACTTAAAAACACAAAAGGCACATAAAAAGCTGGACGGTGCTTATATTTTTGTGGCAAGACAGTTCGGCATAGGAGTGCTGGAGGCAACAATCATATCTATGAATACGTAGACGATTAAAGACTTCAAACTAGGGGTACTCTAAAAGTCACAAGGCTCATTCCAGGGGCGAATGAAGGCCAATAACCGCAGAAGATCTAAGCTGTAGTAATGAAAATTAGGAACTTTGGTATTAAAACTAAAGGAAAGTAGCTGTTCATATGACCGTTGAAGACTGTAGTCTCGTGGTGAGAGTGAGTTCTGGATTCAGAGGTTGTTGGGAGCTTGGGGGGAGGGAGGGCATGCCCAGTCTCCACCCGGGCAGATCGGGCGTCGGTGGTAGAATCCACCACGCTGGGCCATGATTGGGTAATTTAGGCAGAAGGGTGGGTTTAAGGGTAGGCTTTATATAGGTGGGGCAGGGTGTGGGTGGCCTCTTTGGCCGTTTTGCCACACCCAGGATAGTTGTTGTTTTGGTTTGTACCCTCCCGCCCTCCCTATTAGTTTCTCTCTTTTCCTATTGGTTTTTTGCTTTTATCTGTTTTTCTTTTATTTATTTTCTCTCTTTTTCTTTGTTATATTTTTTCTTGGTAGTTAACTTTAGTTAATTCTAAGTTAGATCTTGGAATTCTAAGGGGCTGTTCCTTTCCTTTTCTTTTGTCTATTGAGTGATTATGTCTAACATGGCTTTAACCCCTTCGCTGCCAGGCCTTTTCCCCCTCCTGTGGCGAGCCTTTTTTTGGCTATTTGGAGCAGTTTGCACTTAGGCCCTCATAACTTTTTGTTCACATAAGCTACCCACGCCAAATTTGCGTCCTTCTTTTCCAACATCCTAGGGATTCTAGAGGTACCCAGACTTTGTGGGTTCCCCAGAAGGAGGCCAAGAAATTAGCCAAAATACTGGGAAATTTTCGTTTTTTTCAAAAAAATTGGAAAAAGGGGCTACAGAAGAAGGCTTGTGGTTTTTCCATGAAAAGAGCATCAACAAAGGGTTTGCGGTGCTAAAATTACCAGCTTCCCAGCTTTCAGGAACAGGCAGACTTGAATCAGAAAACCCAATTTTTCAACACAATTTTGGCATTTTACTGGGACATACCCCATTTTTATGATTTTTTGTGCTTTCAGCCTCCTTCCAGTCAGTGACAGAAATGGGCATGAAACGAACGCTGGATCCCAGAAACCGCAACATTTCTGAAAAGTAGACAAAATTCTGAATTCAGCAAGGGGTAATTTGTGTAGATCCTACAAGGGTTTCCTACAGAAAATAACAACTGAAAAAGAAAAATATTGAAATTGAGATGAAAAAAACATCAATTTTTCTCTACGTTTTACTCTGTAACTTTTTTTTGTAATGTCAGATTTTCGAAAGCAATATACTGTTACGTCTGTTGGACTCTTCTGGTTGCGGGGATATATAGGGCTTGTAGGTTCATCAAGAACTCTAGGTACCCAGAGCCAATAAATGACCTGCACCTTGCAGTTGGTTTTCATTCTATACCGGGTATACAGCAATTCATTTGCTGAAATATAAAGAGTAAAAAATAGCTATCAAGAAAACCTTTGTATTTCCAAAATGGGCACAAGATAAGGTGGTGAGAAGCAGTGATTATTTGCACATCTCTGAATTCCGGGGTGCCCATCCTAGCATGTGAATTACAGGGCATTTCTCAAATAGATGTCTTTTTTACACACTGTCTTACATTTGGAAGGGAAAAATGTAGAGAAAGACAAGGGGCAATAACACTTGTTTTGCTATTCTATGTTCCCCCAAGTCTCCCTATATAAATGATACCTCACTTGTGTGGGTAGGCCTAGCGCCCGCAACAGGATATGCCCCAAAACACAACGTGGACACATCACAGAAAACAGAGCTGTTTTTTTGGAAAGTGCCTACCTGTAGATTTTGGCCTCTAGCTCAACCGGCACCTAGGGAAACCTACCAAACCTGTGCATTTTTTAAAACTAGAGACCTAGGGGAATCCAAGATGGGGTGACTTGTGGGGCTCTGACCAGGTTCTGTTACCCAGAATCCTTTGCAAACCTCAAAATGTGGCTAAAAAACACATTTTCCTCACATTTCGGTGACAGAAAGTTCTGGAATCTGAGAGGGGCCACAAATTTCCTTCCACCCAGCGCTTCCCCAAGTCTCCCGATAAAAATGGTACCTCACTTGTGTGGGTAGGCCTAGCGCCCGCGACACGATATGCCCCAAAACACAACGTGGACACATATCAGAAAACAGAGCTGTTTTTTGCAAAGTGCCTACCTGTAGATTTTGGCCTCTAGCTCAGCCGGCACCTAGGGAAACCTACCAAACCTGTGCATTTTTGAAAACTAGAGACCTAGGGAAATCCAAGATGGGGTGACTTGTGGGGCTCTGACCAGGTTCTGTTACCCAGAATCCTTTGCAAACCTCAAAATTTTGGCTAAAAAAACATATTTTCTTCACATTTCGGTGACAGAAAGTTCTGGAATCTGAGAGGAGCCACAAATTTCCTTCCACCCAGCGCTCCCCCAAGTCTCCCGATAAAAATGGTACCTCACTGGTGTGGGTAGGCCTAGCGCCCGCGAAAGGATATGCCCCAAAACACAACGTGGACACATCACAGAAAACAGAGCTGTTTTTAGCAAAGTGCCTACCTGTAGATTTTGGCCTCTAGCTCAGCCGGCACCTAGGGAAACCTACCAAACTTGTGCATTTTTGAAAACTAGAGACCTAGGGGAATCCAAGATGGGGTGACTTGTGGGGCTCTGACCAGGTTCTGTTACCCAGAATCCTTTGCAAACCTCAAAATGTGGCTGAAAAAACACATTTTCCTCACATTTCAGTGACTGAAAGTTCGGGAATCTGTGAGGAGCCACAATTTTCCTTCCACCCAGCGCTCCCCCAAGTCTCCTGATAAAAATGGTACCTCACTTGTGTGGGTAGGCCTAGCGCCCGCGACAGGATATGCCCCAAAACACAACGTGGACACATCACAGAAAACAGAGCTGTTTTTAGCAAAGTGCCTACCTGTACATTTTGGCCTCTAGCTCAGCCGGCACCTAGGGAAACCTACTAAACCTGTGCATTTTATAAAACTAGAGACCGAGGGGAATCCAAGATGGGGTGACTTGTGGGGCTCTGACCAGGTTCTGTTACCCAGAATCCTTTGCAACCCCAAAATGTGGCTAAAAAAACTCATTTTCCTCATATTTCGGTGACAGAAAGTTCTGGAATCTGAGAGGAGCCACAATTTTCCTTCCACCCAGCGCTCCCCCAAGTCTCTCGATAAAAATGGTACCTCACTTGTGTGGGTAGGCCTAGCGCCCGCGACACGATATGCCCCAAAACACAACGTGGACACATCACAGAAAACAGAGCTGTTTTTTGCAATGTGCCTACCTGTAGATTTTGGCCTCTAGCTCAGCCGGCACCTAGGGAAACCTACCAAACCTGTGCATTTTTTAAAACTAGAGACCTAGGGGAAGCCAAGATGGGGTGACTTGTGGGGCTCTGACCAGGTTCTGTTACCCAGAATCCTTTGCAAACCTCAAAATTTGGCTAAAAAAACACATTTTCTTCACATTTCGGTGACAGAAAGTTCTGGAATCTGAGAGGAGCCACAAATTTCCTTCCACCCAGTGCTCCTCCAAGTCTCCTGATAAAAATGGTACCTCACTTGTGTGGGTAGGCCTAGCGCCCGCGACAGGATATGCCTCAAAACACAGCGTGGACACATCACAGAAAACAGAGCTGTTTTTAGCAAAGTGCCTACGTGTAGATTTTGGCCTCTAGCTCAGCCGGCACCTAGGGAAACCTACCAAACCAGTGCATTTTTTAAAACTAGAGACCTAGGGGAATCCAAGATGGGGTGACTTGTGGGGCTCTGACCAGGTTCTGTTACCCAGAATCCTTTGCAACCCCAAAATGTGGCTAAAAAAACACATTTTCGTCATATTTCGGTGACAGAAAGTTCTGGAATCTGAGAGGAGCCACAATTTTCCTTCCACCCAGCGCTCCCCCAAGTCTATCGATAAAAATGGTACCTCACTTGTGTGGGTAGGCCTAGCGCCCGCGACACGATATGCCCCAAAACACAACGTGGACACATCACAGAAAACAGAGCTGTTTTTTGCAAAGTGCCTACCTGTAGATTTTGGCCTCTAGCTCAGCCGGCACCTAGGGAAACCTACCAAACCTGTACATTTTTGAAAACTAGAGACCTAGGGGAAGCCAAGATGGGGTGACTTGTGGGGCTCTGACCAGGTTCTGTTACCCAGAATCCTTTGCAAACCTCAAAATTTGGCTAAAAAAACACATTTTCTTCACATTTCGGTGACAGAAAGTTCTGGAATCTGAGAGGAGCCACAAATTTCCTTCCACCCAGCGCTCCCCCAAGTCTCCCGATAAAAATGGTACCTCACTTGTGTGGGTAGGCCTAGCGCCCGCGACAGGATATGCCTCAAAACACAACGTGGACACATCACAGAAAACAGAGCTGTTTTTAGCAAAGTGCCTACCTGTAGATTTTGGCCTCTAGCTCAGCCGGCACCTAGGGAAACCTACCAAACCAGTGCATTTTTTAGAACTAGAGACCTAGGGGAATCCAAGATGGGGTGACTTGTGGGGCTCTGACCAGGTTCTGTTACCCAGAATCCTTTGCAAACCTCAAAATGTGGCTGAAAAAACACATTTTCCTCACATTTCAGTGACTGAAAGTTCGGGAATCTGTGAGGAGCCACAATTTTCCTTCCACCCAGCGCTCCCCCAAGTCTCCTGATAAAAATGGTACCTCACTTGTGTGGGTAGGCCTAGCGCCCGCGACAGGATATGCCCCAAAACACAACGTGGACACATCACAGAAAACAGAGCTGTTTTTAGCAAAGTGCCTACCTGTACATTTTGGCCTCTAGCTCAGCCGGCACCTAGGGAAACCTACTAAACCTGTGCATTTTTTAAAACTAGAGACCGAGGGGAATCCAAGATGGGGTGACTTGTGGGGCTCTGACCAGGTTCTGTTACCCAGAATCCTTTGCAACCCCAAAATGTGGCTAAAAAAACACATTTTCCTCATATTTCGGTGACAGAAAGTTCTGGAATCTGAGAGGAGCCACAATTTTCCTTCCACCCAGCGCTCCCCCAAGTCTCTCGATAAAAATGGTACCTCACTTGTGTGGGTAGGCCTAGCGTCCGCGACACGATATGCCCCAAAACACAACGTGGACACATCACAGAAAACAGAGCTGTTTTTTGCAATGTGCCTACCTGTAGATTTTGGCCTCTAGCTCAGCCGGCACCTAGGGAAACCTACCAAACCTGTGCATTTTTTAAAACTAGAGACCTAGGGGAAGCCAAGATGGGGTGACTTGTGGGGCTCTGACCAGGTTCTGTTACCCAGAATCCTTTGCAAACCTCAAAATTTGGCTAAAAAAACACATTTTCTTCACATTTCAGTGACTGAAAGTTCGGGAATCTGTGAGGAGCCACAATTTTCCTTCCACCCAGCGCTCCCCCAAGTCTCCTGATAAAAATGGTACCTCACTTGTGTGGGTAGGCCTAGCGCCCGCGACAGGATATGCCCCAAAACACAACGTGGACACATCACAGAAAACAGAGCTGTTTTTAGCAAAGTGCCTACCTGTACATTTTGGCCTCTAGCTCAGCCGGCACCTAGGGAAACCTACTAAACCTGTGCATTTTATAAAACTAGAGACCGAGGGGAATCCAAGATGGGGTGACTTGTGGGGCTCTGACCAGGTTCTGTTACCCAGAATCCTTTGCAACCCCAAAATGTGGCTAAAAAAACACATTTTCCTCATATTTCGGTGACAGAAAGTTCTGGAATCTGAGAGGAGCCACAATTTTCCTTCCACCCAGCGCTCCCCCAAGTCTCTCGATAAAAATGGTACCTCACTTGTGTGGGTAGGCCTAGCGCCCGCGACACGATATGCCCCAAAACACAACGTGGACACATCACAGAAAACAGAGCTGTTTTTTGCAATGTGCCTACCTGTAGATTTTGGCCTCTAGCTCAGCCGGCACCTAGGGAAACCTACCAAACCTGTGCATTTTTTAAAACTAGAGACCTAGGGGAAGCCAAGATGGGGTGACTTGTGGGGCTCAGACCAGGTTCTGTTACCCAGAATCCTTTGCAAACCTCAAAATTTGGCTAAAAAAACACATTTTCTTCACATTTCGGTGACAGAAAGTTCTGGAATCTGAGAGGAGCCACAAATTTCCTTCCACCCAGTGCTCCTCCAAGTCTCCCGATAAAAATGGTACCTCACTTGTGTGGGTAGGCCTAGCGCCCGCGACAGGATATGCCTCAAAACACAGCGTGGACCCATCACAGAAAACAGAGCTGTTTTTAGCAAAGTGCCTACGTGTAGATTTTGGCCTCTAGCTCAGCCGGCACCTAGGGAAACCTACCAAACCAGTGCATTTTTTAAAACTAGAGACCTAGGGGAATCCAAGATGGGGTGACTTGTGGGGCTCTGACCAGGTTCTGTTACCCAGAATCCTTTGCAACCCCAAAATGTGGCTAAAAAAACACATTTTCGTCATATTTCGGTGACAGAAAGTTCTGGAATCTGAGAGGAGCCACAATTTTCCTTCCAGCCAGCGCTCCCCCAAGTCTATCGATAAAAATGGTACCTCACTTGTGTGGGTAGGCCTAGCGCCCGCGACACGATATGCCCCAAAACACAACGTGGACACATCACAGAAAACAGAGCTGTTTTTTGCAAAGTGCCTACCTGTAGATTTTGGCCTCTAGCTCAGCCGGCACCTAGGGAAACCTACCAAACCTGTACATTTTTGAAAACTAGAGACCTAGGGGAAGCCAAGATGGGGTGACTTGTGGGGCTCTGACCAGGTTCTGTTACCCAGAATCCTTTGCAAACCTCAAAATTTGGCTAAAAAAACACATTTTCTTCACATTTCGGTGACAGAAAGTTCTGGAATCTGAGAGGAGCCACAAATTTCCTTCCACCCAGCGCTCCCCCAAGTCTCCCGATAAAAATGGTACCTCACTTGTGTGGGTAGGCCTAGCGCCCGCGACAGGATATGCCTCAAAACACAACGTGGACCCATCACAGAAAACAGAGCTGTTTTTAGCAAAGTGCCTACGTGTAGATTTTGGCCTCTAGCTCAGCCGGCACCTAGGGAAACCTACCAAACCAGTGCATTTTTTAAAACTAGAGACCTAGGGGAATCCAAGATGGGGTGACTTGTGGGGCTCTGACCAGGTTCTGTTACCCAGAATCCTTTGCAACCCCAAAATGTGGCTAAAAAAACACATTTTCGTCATATTTCGGTGACAGAAAGTTCTGGAATCTGAGAGGAGCCACAATTTTCCTTCCAGCCAGCGCTCCCCCAAGTCTATCGATAAAAATGGTACCTCACTTGTGTGGGTAGGCCTAGCGCCCGCGACACGATATGCCCCAAAACACAACGTGGACACATCACAGAAAACAGAGCTGTTTTTTGCAAAGTGCCTACCTGTAGATTTTGGCCTCTAGCTCAGCCGGCACCTAGGGAAACCTACCAAACCTGTACATTTTTGAAAACTAGAGACCTAGGGGAAGCCAAGATGGGGTGACTTGTGGGGCTCTGACCAGGTTCTGTTACCCAGAATCCTTTGCAAACCTCAAAATTTGGCTAAAAAAACACATTTTCTTCACATTTCGGTGACAGAAAGTTCTGGAATCTGAGAGGAGCCACAAATTTCCTTCCACCCAGCGCTCCCCCAAGTCTCCCGATAAAAATGGTACCTCACTTGTGTGGGTAGGCCTAGCGCCCGCGACAGGATATGCCTCAAAACACAACGTGGACACATCACAGAAAACAGAGCTGTTTTTAGCAAAGTGCCTACCTGTAGATTTTGGCCTCTAGCTCAGCCGGCACCTAGGGAAACCTACCAAACCAGTGCATTTTTCAGAACTAGAGACCTAGGGGAATCCAAGATGGGGTGACTTGTGGGGCTCTGACCAGGTTCTGTTACCCAGAATCCTTTGCAAACCTCAAAATGTGGCTGAAAAAACACATTTTCCTCACATTTCAGTGACTGAAAGTTCGGGAATCTGTGAGGAGCCACAATTTTCCTTCCACCCAGCGCTCCCCCAAGTCTCCTGATAAAAATGGTACCTCACTTGTGTGGGTAGGCCTAGCGCCCGCGACAGGATATGCCCCAAAACACAACGTGGACACATCACAGAAAACAGAGCTGTTTTTAGCAAAGTGCCTACCTGTACATTTTGGCCTCTAGCTCAGCCGGCACCTAGGGAAACCTACTAAACCTGTGCATTTTTTAAAACTAGAGACCGAGGGGAATCCAAGATGGGGTGACTTGTGGGGCTCTGACCAGGTTCTGTTACCCAGAATCCTTTGCAACCCCTAAATGTGGCTAAAAAAACACATTTTCCTCATATTTCGGTGACAGAAAGTTCTGGAATCTGAGAGGAGCCACAATTTTCCTTCCACCCAGCGCTCCCCCAAGTCTCTCGATAAAAATGGTACCTCACTTGTGTGGGTAGGCCTAGCGTCCGCGACACGATATGCCCCAAAACACAACGTGGACACATCACAGAAAACAGAGCTGTTTTTTGCAATGTGCCTACCTGTAGATTTTGGCCTCTAGCTCAGCCGGCACCTAGGGAAACCTACCAAACCTGTGCATTTTTTAAAACTAGAGACCTAGGGGAAGCCAAGATGGGGTGACTTGTGGGGCTCTGACCAGGTTCTGTTACCCAGAATCCTTTGCAAACCTCAAAATTTGGCTAAAAAAACACATTTTCTTCACATTTCGGTGACAGAAAGTTCTGGAATCTGAGAGGAGCCACAAATTTCCTTCCACCCAGTGCTCCTCCAAGTCTCCCGATAAAAATGGTACCTCACTTGTGTGGGTAGGCCTAGCGCCCGCGACAGGATATGCCTCAAAACACAGCGTGGACACATCACAGAAAACAGAGCTGTTTTTAGCAAAGTGCCTACGTGTAGATTTTGGCCTCTAGCTCAGCCGGCACCTAGGGAAACCTACCAAACCAGTGCATTTTTTAAAACTAGAGACCTAGGGGAATCCAAGATGGGGTGACTTGTGGGGCTCTGACCAGGTTCTGTTACCCAGAATCCTTTGCAACCCCAAAATGTGGCTAAAAAAACACATTTTCCTCATATTTCGGTGACAGAAAGTTCTGGAATCTGAGAGGAGCCACAATTTTCCTTCCACCCAGCGCTCCCCCAAGTCTCTCGATAAAAATGGTACCTCACTTGTGTGGGTAGGCCTAGCGCCCGCGACACGATATGCCCCAAAACACAACGTGGACACATCACAGAAAACAGAGCTGTTTTTTGCAAAGTGCCTACCTGTAGATTTTGGCCTCTAGCTCAGCCGGCACCTAGGGAAACCTACCAAACCTGTACATTTTTGAAAACTAGAGACCTAGGGGAAGCCAAGATGGGGTGACTTGTGGGGCTCTGACCAGGTTCTCTTACCCAGAATCCTTTGCAAACCTCAAAATTTGGCTAAAAAAACACATTTTCTTCACATTTCGGTGACAGAAAGTTCTGGAATCTGAGAGGAGCCACAAATTTCCTTCCACCCAGCGCTCCCCCAAGTCTCCCGATAAAAATGGTACCTCACTTGTGTGGGTAGGCCTAGCGCCCGCGACAGGATATGCCTCAAAACACAACGTGGACACATCACAGAAAACAGAGCTGTTTTTAGCAAAGTGCCTACCTGTAGATTTTGGCCTCTAGCTCAGCCGGCACCTAGGGAAACCTACCAAACCAGTGCATTTTTTAAAACTAGAGACCTAGGGGAATCCAAGATGGGGTGACTTGTGGGGCTCTGACCAGGTTCTGTTACCCAGAATCCTTTGCAAACCTCAAAATTTGGCTGAAAAAACACATTTTCCTCACATTTCAGTGACTGAAAGTTCGGGAATCTGTGAGGAGCCACAATTTTCCTTCCACCCAGCGCTCCCCCAAGTCTCCTGATAAAAATGGTACCTCACTTGTGTGGGTAGGCCTAGCGCCCGCGACAGGATATGCCCCAAAACACAACGTGGACACATCACAGAAAACAGAGCTGTTTTTAGCAAAGTGCCTACCTGTAGATTTTGGCCTCTAGCTCAGCCGGCACCTAGGGAAACCTACTAAACCTGTGCATTTTTTAAAACTAGAGACCGAGGGGAATCCAAGATGGGGTGACTTGTGGGGCTCTGACCAGGTTCTGTTACCCAGAATCCTTTGCAACCCCAAAATGTGGCTAAAAAAACACATTTTCCTCATATTTCGGTGACAGAAAGTTCTGGAATCTGAGAGGAGCCACAATTTTCCTTCCACCCAGCGCTCCCCCAAGTCTCTCGATAAAAATGGTACCTCACTTGTGTGGGTAGGCCTAGCGTCCGCGACACGATATGCCCCAAAACACAACGTGGACACATCAAAGAAAACAGAGCTGTTTTTTGCAATGTGCCTACCTGTAGATTTTGGCCTCTAGCTCAGCCGGCACCTAGGGAAACCTACCAAACCTGTGCATTTTTTAAAACTAGAGACCGAGGGGAATCCAAGATGGGGTGACTTGTGGGGCTCTGACCAGGTTCTGTTACCCAGAATCCTTTGCAACCCCAAAATGTGGCTAAAAAAACACATTTTCCTCATATTTCGGTGACAGAAAGTTCTGGAATCTGAGAGGAGCCACAAATTTCCTTCCACCCAGTGCTCCTCCAAGTCTCCCGATAAAAATGGTACCTCACTTGTGTGGGTAGGCCTAGCGCCCGCGACAGGATATGCCTCAAAACACAGCGTGGACACATCACAGAAAACAGAGCTGTTTTTAGCAAAGTGCCTACGTGTAGATTTTGGCCTCTAGCTCAGCCGGCACCTAGGGAAACCTACCAAACCAGTGCATTTTTCAAAACTAGAGACCTAGGGGAATCCAAGATGGGGTGACTTGTGGGGCTCTGACCAGGTTCTGTTACCCAGAATCCTTTGCAACCCCAAAATGTGGCTAAAAAAACACATTTTCGTCATATTTCGGTGACAGAAAGTTCTGGAATCTGAGAGGAGCCACAATTTTCCTTCCACCCAGCGCTCCCCCAAGTCTATCGATAAAAATGGTACCTCACTTGTGTGGGTAGGCCTAGCGCCCGCGACACGATATGCCCCAAAACACAACGTGGACACATCACAGAAAACAGAGCTGTTTTTTGCAAAGTGCCTACCTGTAGATTTTGGCCTCTAGCTCAGCCGGCACCTAGGGAAACCTACCAAACCTGTACATTTTTGAAAACTAGAGACCTAGGGGAAGCCAAGATGGGGTGACTTGTGGGGCTCTGACCAGGTTCTGTTACCCAGAATCCTTTGCAAACCTCAAAATTTGGCTAAAAAAACACATTTTCTTCACATTTCGGTGACAGAAAGTTCTGGAATCTGAGAGGAGCCACAAATTTCCTTCCACCCAGCGCTCCCCCAAGTCTCCCGATAAAAATGGTACCTCACTTGTGTGGGTAGGCCTAGCGCCCGCGACAGGATATGCCTCAAAACACAACGTGGACACATCACAGAAAACAGAGCTGTTTTTAGCAAAGTGCCTACCTGTAGATTTTGGCCTCTAGCTCAGCCGGCACCTAGGGAAACCTACCAAACCAGTGCATTTTTTAGAACTAGAGACCTAGGGGAATCCAAGATGGGGTGACTTGTGGGGCTCTGACCAGGTTCTGTTACCCAGAATCCTTTGCAAACCTCAAAATGTGGCTGAAAAAACACATTTTCCTCACATTTCAGTGACTGAAAGTTCGGGAATCTGTGAGGAGCCACAATTTTCCTTCCACCCAGCGCTCCCCCAAGTCTCCTGATAAAAATGGTACCTCACTTGTGTGGGTAGGCCTAGCGCCCGCGACAGGATATGCCCCAAAACACAACGTGGACACATCACAGAAAACAGAGCTGTTTTTAGCAAAGTGCCTACCTGTACATTTTGGCCTCTAGCTCAGCCGGCACCTAGGGAAACCTACTAAACCTGTGCATTTTTTAAAACTAGAGACCGAGGGGAATCCAAGATGGGGTGACTTGTGGGGCTCTGACCAGGTTCTGTTACCCAGAATCCTTTGCAACCCCAAAATGTGGCTAAAAAAACACATTTTCCTCATATTTCGGTGACAGAAAGTTCTGGAATCTGAGAGGAGCCACAATTTTCCTTCCACCCAGCGCTCCCCCAAGTCTCTCGATAAAAATGGTACCTCACTTGTGTGGGTAGGCCTAGCGTCCGCGACACGATATGCCCCAAAACACAACGTGGACACATCACAGAAAACAGAGCTGTTTTTTGCAATGTGCCTACCTGTAGATTTTGGCCTCTAGCTCAGCCGGCACCTAGGGAAACCTACCAAACCTCTGCATTTTTTAAAACTAGAGACCTAGGGGAAGCCAAGATGGGGTGACTTGTGGGGCTCTGACCAGGTTCTGTTACCCAGAATCCTTTGCAAACCTCAAAATTTGGATAAAAAAACACATTTTCTTCACATTTCAGTGACTGAAAGTTCGGGAATCTGTGAGGAGCCACAATTTTCCTTCCACCCAGCGCTCCCCCAAGTCTCCTGATAAAAATGGTACCTCACTTGTGTGGGTAGGCCTAGCGCCCGCGACAGGATATGCCCCAAAACACAACGTGGACACATCACAGAAAACAGAGCTGTTTTTAGCAAAGTGCCTACCTGTACATTTTGGCCTCTAGCTCAGCCGGCACCTAGGGAAACCTACTAAACCTGTGCATTTTATAAAACTAGAGACCGAGGGGAATCCAAGATGGGGTGACTTGTGGGGCTCTGACCAGGTTCTGTTACCCAGAATCCTTTGCAACCCCAAAATGTGGCTAAAAAAACACATTTTCCTCATATTTCGGTGACAGAAAGTTCTGGAATCTGAGAGGAGCCACAATTTTCCTTCCACCCAGCGCTCCCCCAAGTCTCTCGATAAAAATGGTACCTCACTTGTGTGGGTAGGCCTAGCGCCCGCGACACGATATGCCCCAAAACACAACGTGGACACATCACAGAAAACAGAGCTGTTTTTTGCAATGTGCCTACCTGTAGATTTTGGCCTCTAGCTCAGCCGGCACCTAGGGAAACCTACCAAACCTGTGCATTTTTTAAAACTAGAGACCTAGGGGAAGCCAAGATGGGGTGACTTGTGGGGCTCAGACCAGGTTCTGTTACCCAGAATCCTTTGCAAACCTCAAAATTTGGCTAAAAAAACACATTTTCTTCACATTTCGGTGACAGAAAGTTCTGGAATCTGAGAGGAGCCACAAATTTCCTTCCACCCAGTGCTCCTCCAAGTCTCCCGATAAAAATGGTACCTCACTTGTGTGGGTAGGCCTAGCGCCCGCGACAGGATATGCCTCAAAACACAGCGTGGACACATCATAGAAAACAGAGCTGTTTTTAGCAAAGTGCCTACGTGTAGATTTTGGCCTCTAGCTCAGCCGGCACCTAGGGAAACCTACCAAACCAGTGCATTTTTTAAAACTAGAGACCTAGGGGAATCCAAGATGGGGTGACTTGTGGGGCTCTGACCAGGTTCTGTTACCCAGAATCCTTTGCAACCCCAAAATGTGGCTAAAAAAACACATTTTCGTCATATTTCGGTGACAGAAAGTTCTGGAATCTGAGAGGAGCCACAATTTTCCTTCCAGCCAGCGCTCCCCCAAGTCTATCGATAAAAATGGTACCTCACTTGTGTGGGTAGGCCTAGCGCCCGCGACACGATATGCCCCAAAACACAACGTGGACACATCACAGAAAACAGAGCTGTTTTTTGCAAAGTGCCTACCTGTAGATTTTGGCCTCTAGCTCAGCCGGCACCTAGGGAAACCTACCAAACCTGTACATTTTTGAAAACTAGAGACCTAGGGGAAGCCAAGATGGGGTGACTTGTGGGGCTCTGACCAGGTTCTGTTACCCAGAATCCTTTGCAAACCTCAAAATTTGGCTAAAAAAACACATTTTCTTCACATTTCGGTGACAGAAAGTTCTGGAATCTGAGAGGAGCCACAAATTTCCTTCCACCCAGCGCTCCCCCAAGTCTCCCGATAAAAATGGTACCTCACTTGTGTGGGTAGGCCTAGCGCCCGCGACAGGATATGCCTCAAAACACAACGTGGACACATCACAGAAAACAGAGCTGTTTTTAGCAAAGTGCCTACCTGTAGATTTTGGCCTCTAGCTCAGCCGGCACCTAGGGAAACCTACCAAACCAGTGCATTTTTTAGAACTAGAGACCTAGGGGAATCCAAGATGGGGTGACTTGTGGGGCTCTGACCAGGTTCTGTTACCCAGAATCCTTTGCAAACCTCAAAATGTGGCTGAAAAAACACATTTTCCTCACATTTCAATGACTGAAAGTTCGGGAATCTGTGAGGAGCCACAATTTTCCTTCCACCCAGCGCTCCCCCAAGTCTCCTGATAAAAATGGTACCTCACTTGTGTGGGTAGGCCTAGCGCCCGCGACAGGATATGCCCCAAAACACAACGTGGACACATCACAGAAAACAGAGCTGTTTTTAGCAAAGTGCCTACCTGTACATTTTGGCCTCTAGCTCAGCCGGCACCTAGGGAAACCTACTAAACCTGTGCATTTTTTAAAACTAGAGACCGAGGGGAATCCAAGATGGGGTGACTTGTGGGGCTCTGACCAGGTTCTGTTACCCAGAATCCTTTGCAACCCCAAAATGTGGCTAAAAAAACACATTTTCCTCATATTTCGGTGACAGAAAGTTCTGGAATCTGAGAGGAGCCACAATTTTCCTTCCACCCAGCGCTCCCCCAAGTCTCTCGATAAAAATGGTACCTCACTTGTGTGGGTAGGCCTAGCGTCCGCGACACGATATGCCCCAAAACACAACGTGGACACATCACAGAAAACAGAGCTGTTTTTTGCAATGTGCCTACCTGTAGATTTTGGCCTCTAGCTCAGCCGGCACCTAGGGAAACCTACCAAACCTGTGCATTTTTTAAAACTAGAGACCTAGGGGAAGCCAAGATGGGGTGACTTGTGGGGCTCTGACCAGGTTCTGTTACCCAGAATCCTTTGCAAACCTCAAAATTTGGCTAAAAAAACACATTTTCTTCACATTTCGGTGACAGAAAGTTCTGGAATCTGAGAGGAGCCACAAATTTCCTTCCACCCAGTGCTCCTCCAAGTCTCCCGATAAAAATGGTACCTCACTTGTGTGGGTAGGCCTAGCGCCCGCGACAGGATATGCCTCAAAACACAGCGTGGACACATCACAGAAAACAGAGCTGTTTTTAGCAAAGTGCCTACGTGTAGATTTTGGCCTCTAGCTCAGCCGGCACCTAGGGAAACCTACCAAACCAGTGCATTTTTTAAAACTAGAGACCTAGGGGAATCCAAGATGGGGTGACTTGTGGGGCTCTGACCAGGTTCTGTTACCCAGAATCCTTTGCAACCCCAAAATGTGGCTAAAAAAACACATTTTCCTCATATTTCGGTGACAGAAAGTTCTGGAATCTGAGAGGAGCCACAATTTTCCTTCCACCCAGCGCTCCCCCAAGTCTCTCGATAAAAATGGTACCTCACTTGTGTGGGTAGGCCTAGCGCCCGCGACACGATATGCCCCAAAACACAACGTGGACACATCACAGAAAACAGAGCTGTTTTTTGCAAAGTGCCTACCTGTAGATTTTGGCCTCTAGCTCAGCCGGCACCTAGGGAAACCTACCAAACCTGTACATTTTTGAAAACTAGAGACCTAGGGGAAGCCAAGATGGGGTGACTTGTGGGGCTCTGACCAGGTTCTGTTACCCAGAATCCTTTGCAAACCTCAAAATTTGGCTAAAAAAACACATTTTCTTCACATTTCGGTGACAGAAAGTTCTGGAATCTGAGAGGAGCCACAAATTTCCTTCCACCCAGCGCTCCCCCATGTCTCCCGATAAAAATGGTACCTCACTTGTGTGGGTAGGCCTAGCGCCCGCGACAGGATATGCCTCAAAACACAACGTGGACACATCACAGAAAACAGAGCTGTTTTTAGCAAAGTGCCTACCTGTAGATTTTGGCCTCTAGCTCAGCCGGCACCTAGGGAAACCTACCAAACCAGTGCATTTTTTAAAACTAGAGACCTAGGGGAATCCAAGATGGGGTGACTTGTGGGGCTCTGACCAGGTTCTGTTACCCAGAATCCTTTGCAAACCTCAAAATTTGGCTGAAAAAACACATTTTCCTCACATTTCAGTGACTGAAAGTTCGGGAATCTGTGAGGAGCCACAATTTTCCTTCCACCCAGCGCTCCCCCAAGTCTCCTGATAAAAATGGTACCTCACTTGTGTGGGTAGGCCTAGCGCCCGCGACAGGATATGCCCCAAAACACAACGTGGACACATCACAGAAAACAGAGCTGTTTTTAGCAAAGTGCCTACCTGTAGATTTTGGCCTCTAGCTCAGCCGGCACCTAGGGAAACCTACTAAACCTGTGCATTTTTTAAAACTAGAGACCGAGGGGAATCCAAGATGGGGTGACTTGTGGGGCTCTGACCAGGTTCTGTTACCCAGAATCCTTTGCAACCCCAAAATGTGGCTAAAAAAACACATTTTCCTCATATTTCGGTGACAGAAAGTTCTGGAATCTGAGAGGAGCCACAATTTTCCTTCCACCCAGCGCTCCCCCAAGTCTCTCGATAAAAATGGTACCTCACTTGTGTGGGTAGGCCTAGCGTCCGCGACACGATATGCCCCAAAACACAACGTGGACACATCAAAGAAAACAGAGCTGTTTTTTGCAATGTGCCTACCTGTAGATTTTGGCCTCTAGCTCAGCCGGCACCTAGGGAAACCTACCAAACCTGTGCATTTTTTAAAACTAGAGACCGAGGGGAATCCAAGATGGGGTGACTTGTGGGGCTCTGACCAGGTTCTGTTACCCAGAATCCTTTGCAACCCCAAAATGTGGCTAAAAAAACACATTTTCCTCATATTTCGGTGACAGAAAGTTCTGGAATCTGAGAGGAGCCACAATTTTCCTTCCACCCAGCGCTCCCCCAAGTCTATCGATAAAAATGGTACCTCACTTGTGTGGGTAGGCCTAGCGCCCGCGACACGATATGCCCCAAAACACAACGTGGACACATCACAGAAAACAGAGCTGTTTTTTGCAAAGTGCCTACCTGTAGATTTTGGCCTCTAGCTCAGCCGGCACCTAGGGAAACCTACCAAACCTGTACATTTTTGAAAACTAGAGACCTAGGGGAAGCCAAGATGGGGTGACTTGTGGGGCTCTGACCAGGTTCTGTTACCCAGAATCCTTTGCAAACCTCAAAATTTGGCTAAAAAAACACATTTTCTTCACATTTCGGTGACAGAAAGTTCTGGAATCTGAGAGGAGCCACAAATTTCCTTCCACCCAGCGCTCCCCCAAGTCTCCCGATAAAAATGGTACCTCACTTGTGTGGGTAGGCCTAGCGCCCGCGACAGGATATGCCTCAAAACACAACGTGGACACATCACAGAAAACAGAGCTGTTTTTAGCAAAGTGCCTACCTGTAGATTTTGGCCTTTAGCTCAGCCGGCACCTAGGGAAACCTACCAAACCAGTGCATTTTTTAGAACTAGAGACCTAGGGGAATCCAAGATGGGGTGACTTGTGGGGCTCTGACCAGGTTCTGTTACCCAGAATCCTTTGCAAACCTCAAAATTTGGCTGAAAAAACACATTTTCCTCACATTTCAGTGACTGAACGTTCGGGAATCTGTGAGGAGCCACAATTTTCCTTCCACCCAGCGCTCCCCCAAGTCTCCTGATAAAAATGGTACCTCACTTGTGTGGGTAGGCCTAGCGCCCGCGACAGGATATGCCCCAAAACACAACGTGGACACATCACAGAAAACAGAGCTGTTTTTAGCAAAGTGCCTACCTGTACATTTTGGCCTCTAGCTCAGCCGGCACCTAGGGAAACCTACTAAACCTGTGCATTTTTTAAAACTAGAGACCGAGGGGAATCCAAGATGGGGTGACTTGTGGGGCTCTGACCAGGTTCTGTTACCCAGAATCCTTTGCAACCCCAAAATGTGGCTAAAAAAACACATTTTCCTCATATTTCGGTGACAGAAAGTTCTGGAATCTGAGAGGAGCCACAATTTTCCTTCCACCCAGCGCTCCCCCAAGTCTCTCGATAAAAATGGTACCTCACTTGTGTGGGTAGGCCTAGCGTCCGCGACACGATATGCCCCAAAACACAACGTGGACACATCACAGAAAACAGAGCTGTTTTTTGCAATGTGCCTACCTGTAGATTTTGGCCTCTAGCTCAGCCGGCACCTAGGGAAACCTACCAAACCTGTGCATTTTTTAAAACTAGAGACCTAGGGGAAGCCAAGATGGGGTGACTTGTGGGGCTCTGACCAGGTTCTGTTACCCAGAATCCTTTGCAAACCTCAAAATTTGGCTAAAAAAACACATTTTCTTCACATTTCGGTGACAGAAAGTTCTGGAATCTGAGAGGAGCCACAAATTTCCTTCCACCCAGTGCTCCTCCAAGTCTCCCGATAAAAATGGTACCTCACTTGTGTGGGTAGGCCTAGCGCCCGCGACAGGATATGCCTCAAAACACAGCGTGGACACATCACAGAAAACAGAGCTGTTTTTAGCAAAGTGCCTACGTGTAGATTTTGGCCTCTAGCTCAGCCGGCACCTAGGGAAACCTACCAAACCAGTGCATTTTTTAAAACTAGAGACCTAGGGGAATCCAAGATGGGGTGACTTGTGGGGCTCTGACCAGGTTCTGTTACCCAGAATCCTTTGCAACCCCAAAATGTGGCTAAAAAAACACATTTTCCTCATATTTCGGTGACAGAAAGTTCTGGAATCTGAGAGGAGCCACAATTTTCCTTCCACCCAGCGCTCCCCCAAGTCTCTCGATAAAAATGGTACCTCACTTGTGTGGGTAGGCCTAGCGCCCGCGACACGATATGCCCCAAAACACAACGTGGACACATCACAGAAAACAGAGCTGTTTTTTGCAAAGTGCCTACCTGTAGATTTTGGCCTCTAGCTCAGCCGGCACCTAGGGAAACCTACCAAACCTGTACATTTTTTAAAACTAGAGACCTAGGGGAAGCCAAGATGGGGTGACTTGTGGGGCTCTGACCAGGTTCTGTTACCCAGAATCCTTTGCAAACCTCAAAATTTGGCTAAAAAAACACATTTTCTTCACATTTCGGTGACAGAAAGTTCTGGAATCTGAGAGGAGCCACAAATTTCCTTCCACCCAGCGCTCCCCCAAGTCTCCCGATAAAAATGGTACCTCACTTGTGTGGGTAGGCCTAGCGCCCGCGACAGGATATGCCTCAAAACACAACGTGGACACATCACAGAAAACAGAGCTGTTTTTAGCAAAGTGCCTACCTGTAGATTTTGGCCTCTAGCTCAGCCGGCACCTAGGGAAACCTACCAAACCAGTGCATTTTTTAAAACTAGAGACCTAGGGGAATCCAAGATGGGGTGACTTGTGGGGCTCTGACCAGGTTCTGTTACCCAGAATCCTTTGCAAACCTCAAAATTTGGCTGAAAAAACACATTTTCCTCACATTTCAGTGACTGAAAGTTCGGGAATCTGTGAGGAGCCACAATTTTCCTTCCACCCAGCGCTCCCCCAAGTCTCCTGATAAAAATGGTACCTCACTTGTGTGGTTAGGCCTAGCGCCCGCGACAGGATATGCCCCAAAACACAACGTGGACACATCACAGAAAACAGAGCTGTTTTTAGCAAAGTGCCTACCTGTACATTTTGGCCTCTAGCTCAGCCGGCACCTAGGGAAACCTACTAAACCTGTGCATTTTTTAAAACTAGAGACCGAGGGGAATCCAAGATGGGGTGACTTGTGGGGCTCTGACCAGGTTCTGTTACCCAGAATCCTTTGCAACCCCAAAATGTGGCTAAAAAAACAAATTTTCCTCATATTTCGGTGACAGAAAGTTCTGGAATCTGAGAGGAGCCACAATTTTCCTTCCACCCAGCGCTCCCCCAAGTCTCTTGATAAAAATGGTACCTCACTTGTGTGGGTAGGCCTAGCGTCCGCGACACGATATGCCCCAAAACACAACGTGGACACATCACAGAAAACAGAGCTGTTTTTTGCAAAGTGCCTACCTGTAGATTTTGGCCTCTAGCTCAGCCGGCACCTAGGGAAACCTACCAAACCCATGCATTTTTGAAAACTAGAGACCTAGGGGAATCCAAGATGGGGTGACTTGTGGGGCTCTGACCAGGTTCTGTTACCCAGAATCCTTTGCAAACCTCAATATTTGGCTAAAAAAACACATTTTTCTCACATTTCGGTGACAGAAAGTTCTGGAATCTGAGAGGAGACCCAAATTTCCTTCCACCCAGCGTTCCCCCAAGTCTCCCGATAAAAATGATACCTCACTTGTGTGGGTAGGCCTAGCGGCCGCGACATGAGATGCCCCAAAACACAACGTGGACACATCCCATTTTTTGAAAGGAAACAGAGCTGTTTTTTGCAAAGTGCCTACCTGTAGATTTTGGCCTCTAGCTCAGCCGGCACCTAGGGAAACCTACCAAACCTGTGCCTTTTTGAAAACTAGAGACCTAGGGGAATCCAAGATGGGGTGACTTGTGGGGTTCTGACCAGGTTCTGTTACCCAGAATCCTTTGCAAACCTCAAAATTTGGCTAAAAAAACACATTTTCCTCACATTTCGGTGACAGAAAGTTCTGGAATCTGAGAGGAGCCACAAATTTCCTTCCACCCAGCGCTCCCCCAAGTCTCCCGATAAAAATGGTACCTCACTTGTGTGGGTAGGCCTAGCGCCTGCGACACGATATGTCCCAAAACACAACGTGGACACATCACAGAAAACAGAGCTGTTTTTTGCAAAGTGCCTACCTGTAGATTTTGGCCTCTAGCTCAGCCGGCACCTAGGGAAACCTACCAAACCCATGCATTTTTTAAAACTAGAGACCAAGGGGAATCCAAGATGGGGTGACTTGTGGGGCTCTGACCAGGTTCTGTTACCCAGAATCCTTTGCAAACCTCAAAATGTGGCTAAAAAAACACATTTTTCTCACATTTCGGTGACAGAAAGTTCTGGAATCTGAGAGGAGACCCAAATTTCCTTCCACCCAGCGTTCCCCCAAGTCTCCCGATAAAAATGATACCTCACTTGTGTGGGTAGGCCTAGCGGCCGCGACAGGACACACCCCAAAACACAACGTGGACACATCCCATTTTTTGAAAGAAAACAGAGCTGTTTTTTGCAAAGTGCCTACCTGTAGATTTTGGCCTCTAGCTCAGCTGGCACCTAGGTAACCTACCAAACCTGTGCATTTTTAAAAACTAGAGACCTAGGGGAATCCAAGATGGGGTGACTTGTGGGGCTCTGACCAGGTTCTGTTACCCAGAATCCTTTGCAAACCTTAAAATTTGGCTAAAAAAACACATTTTCCTCACATTTCGGTGACAGAAAGTTCTGGAATCTGAGAGGAGCCACAAATTTCTTTCCAACCAGCGCTCCCCCAAGTCTCCCGATAAAAATGGTACCTCACTTGTGTGGGTAGGCCTAGCGCTCGCGACAGGATATACCCCAAAACACAAGGTGGACACATCACAGAAAACAGAGCTGTTTTTAGCAAAGTGCCTACCTGTAGATTTTGGCCTCTAGCTCAGCCAGCACCTAGGGAAACCTACCAAACCTGTGCATTTGTGAAAACTAGAGACCTAGGGGGATCCAAGATGGGGTGAATTGTGAGGCTCTGACCAGGTTATGTTACCCAGAATCCTTTGCAAACCTCACATTTTGGCTTAAAAACACATTTTCCTCACATTTCGGTGACAGAAAGTTCTGGAATCTGAGAGGAGCCACAAATTTCCTTCCACCCAGCGTTCCCCCAAGTCTCCCGATAAAAATGATACCTCACTTGTGTGGGTAGGCGTAGTGGCCGCGACAGCAGACACCCCAAAACACGTGGACACATCCCATTTTTAAAAAGAAAACAGAGCTGTTTTTTGCAAAGTGCCTACCTGTAGATTTTGGCCTCTAGCTCAGCCGGCACCTAGGGAAACCTACCAAACCTGTACATTTTTGAAAACTAGAGACCTAGGGGAAGCCAAGATGGGGTGACTTGTGGGGCTCTGACCAAGTCCTGTTACCCAGAATCCTTTGCAAACCTCAAAATTTGGCTAAAAAAACACATTTTCTTCACATTTCGGTGACAGAAAGTTCTGGAATCTGAGAGGAGCCACAAATTTCCTTCCACCCAGCGCTCCCCCAAGTCTCCCAATAAAAATGGTACCTCACTTGTGTGGGTAGGCCTAGCGCCAGCGACACGATATGCCTCAAAACACAACGTGGACACATCACAGAAAACAGAGCTGTTTTTAGCAAAGTGCCTACCTGTAGATTTTGGCCTCTAGCTCAGCCGGCACCTAGGGAAACCTACCAAACCAGTGCATTTTTTAAAACTAGAGACCTAGGGGAATCCAAGATGGGGTGACTTGTGGGGCTCTGACCAGGTTCTGTTACCCAGAATCCTTTCCAAACCTCAAAATTTGGCTGAAAAAACACATTTTCCTCACATTTCAGTGACTGAAAGTTCGGGAATCTGTGAGGAGCCACAATTTTCCTTCCACCCAGCGCTCCCCCAAGTCTCCTGATAAAAATGGTACCTCACTTGTGTGGGTAGGCCTAGCGCCCGCGACAGGATATGCCCCAAAACACAACGTGGACACATCACAGAAAACAGAGCTGTTTTTAGCAAAGTGCCTACCTGTACATTTTGGCCTCTAGCTCAGCCGGCACCTAGGGAAACCTACTAAACCTGTGCATTTTTTAAAACTAGAGACCGAGGGGAATCCAAGATGGGGTGACTTGTGGGGCTCTGACCAGGTTCTGTTACCCAGAATCCTTTGCAAACCTCAAAATGTGGCTAAAAAAACACATTTTCCTCATATTTCGGTGACAGAAATTTCTGGAATCTGAGAGGAGCCACAATTTTCCTTCCACCCAGCGCTCCCCCAAGTCTCTCGATAAAAATGGTACCTCACTTGTGTGGGTAGGCCTAGCGTCCGCGACACGATATGCCCCAAAACACAACGTGGACACATCACAGAAAACAGAGCTGTTTTTTGCAATGTGCCTACCTGTAGATTTTGGCCTCTAGCTCAGCCGGCACCTAGGGAAACCTACCAAACCTGTGCATTTTTTAAAACTAGAGACCTAGGGGAAGCCAAGATGGGGTGACTTGTGGGGCTCTGACCAGGTTCTGTTACCCAGAATCCTTTGCAAACCTCAAAATTTGGCTAAAAAAACACATTTTCTTCACATTTCGGTGACAGAAAGTTCTGGAATCTGAGAGGAGCCACAAATTTCCTTCCACCCAGTGCTCCTCCACGTCTCCCGATAAAAATGGTACCTCACTTGTGTGGGTAGGCCTAGCGCCCGCGACAGGATATGCCTCAAAACACAGCGTGGACACATCACAGAAAACAGAGCTGTTTTTTGCAAAGTGCCTACCTGTAGATTTTGGCCTCTAGCTCAGCCGGCACCTAGGGAAACCTACCAAACCTGTGCCTTTTTGAAAACTAGAGACCGAGGGGAATCCAAGATGGGGTGACATGTGGGGCTCTGACCAGGTTCTGTTACCCAGAATCCTTTGCAAACCTCAAAATTTGGCTAAAAAAACACATTTTCCTCACATTTCGGTGACAGAAAGTTCTGGAATCTGAGAGGAGCCACAAATTTCCTTCCACCCAGCGCTCCCCCAAGTCTCCCGATAAAAATGGTACCTCACTTGTGTGGGTAGGCCTAGCGCCTGCGACACGATATGTCCCAAAACACAACGTGGACACATCACAGAAAACAGAGCTGTTTTTTGCAAAGTGCCTACCTGTAGATTTTGGCCTCTAGCTCAGCCGGCACCTAGGGAAACCTACCAAACCTGTGCCTTTTTGAAAACTAGAGACCGAGGGGAATCCAAGATGGGGTGACATGTGGGGCTCTGACCAGGTTCTGTTACCCAGAATCCTTTGCAAACCTCAAAATTTGACTAAAAAAACACATTTTTCTCACATTTCGGTGACAGAAAGTTCTGGAATCTGAGAGGAGACCCAAATTTCCTTCCACCCAGCGTTCCCCCAAGTCTCCCGATAAAAATGATACCTCACTTGCGTGGGTAGGCCTAGCGGCCGCGACAGGAGACGCACCAAAACACAACGTGGACACATCCCATTTTTTGAAAGAAAACAGAGCTGTTTTTTGCAAAGTGCCTACCTGTAGATTTTGGCCTCTAGCTCAGCTGGCACCTGGGGAAACCTACCAAACCTGTGCATTTTTTAAAACTAGAGACCTAGGGGAATCCAAGATGGGGTGACTTGTGGGGCTCTGACCAGGTTCTGTTACCCAGGATCCTTTGCAAACCTCAATATTTGGCTAAAAAAACACATTTTTCTCACATTTCGGTGACAGAAAGTTCTGGAATCTGAGAGGAGCCCCAAATTTCCTTCCACCCAGCGTTCCCCCAAGTCTCCCGATAAAAATGATACCTCACTTGTGTGGGTAGGCCTAGCGGCCGCGACATGAGATGCCCCAAAACACAACGTGGACACATCCCATTTTTTGAAAGAAAACAGAGCTGTTTTTTGCAAAGTGCCTACCTGTAGATTTTGGCCTCTAGCTCAGCCGGCACCTAGGGAAACCTACCAAACCTGTGCCTTTTTGAAAACTAGAGACCTAGGGGAATCCAAGATGGGGTGACTTGTGGGGTTCTGACCAGGTTCTGTTACCCAGAATCCTTTGCAAACCTCAAAATTTGGCTAAAAAAACACATTTTCCTCACATTTCGGTGACAGAAAGTTCTGGAATCTGAGAGGAGCCACAAATTTCCTTCCACCCAGCGCTCCCCCAAGTCTCCCGATAAAAATGGTACCTCACTTGTGTGGGTAGGCCTAGCGCCTGCGACACGATATGTCCCAAAACACAACGTGGACACATCACAGAAAACAGAGCTGTTTTTTGCAAAGTGCCTACCTGTAGATTTTGGCCTCTAGCTCAGCCGGCACCTAAGGAAACCTACCAAACCCATGCATTTTTGAAAACTAGAGACCAAGGGGAATCCAAGATGGGGTGACTTGTGGGGCTCTGACCAGGTTCTGTTACCCAGAATCCTTTGCAAACCTCAAAATGTGGCTAAAAAAACACATTTTTCTCACATTTCGGTGACAGAAAGTTCTGGAATCTGAGAGGAGACCCAAATTTCCTTCCACCCAGCGTTCCCCCAAGTCTCCCGATAAAAATGATACCTCACTTGTGTGGGTAGGCCTAGCGGCCGCGACAGGACACACCCCAAAACACAACGTGGACACATCCCATTTTTTGAAAGAAAACAGAGCTGTTTTTTGCAAAGTGCCTACCTGTAAATTTTGGCCTCTAGCTCAGCTGGCACCTAGGGAAACCTGCCAAACCTGTGCATTTTTAAAAACTAGAGACCTAGGGGAATCCAAGATGGGGTGACTTGTGGGGCTCTGACCAGGTTCTGTTACCCAGAATCCTTTGCAAACCTTAAAATTTGGCTAAAAAAACACATTTTCCTCACATTTCGGTGACAGAAAGTTCTGGAATCTGAGAGGAGCCACAATTTTCCTTCCACCCAGCGCTCCCCCAAGTCTCCCGATAAAAATGGTACCTCACTTGTGTGGGTAGGCCTAGCGCCCTCAACAGGATATGCCCCAAAACACAACGTGGACACATCACAGAAAACAGAGCTGTTTTTTGTAAAGTGCCTACCTGTAGATTTTGGCCTCTAGCTCAGCCGGCACCTAGGGAAACCTACCAAACCTGTGCATTTCTAAAAACTAGAGACCGAGGGGAATCCAAGATGGGGTGACTTGTGGGGCTCTGACCAGGTTCTGTTACCCAGAATCCTTTGCAAACCTCAAAATTTGGCCAAAAAAACACATTTTCCTCATTTCCGTGACAGAAAGTTCTGGAATCTGAGAGGAGCCACAAATGTCCTTCCACCCAGCGCTCCCCCAAGTCTCCCGATAAAAATGGTACCTCACTTGTGTGGGTAGGCCTAGCGCCCGCGACAGGATATGCCCCAAAACACAAAGTGGACGCATCACAGAAAACAGAGCTGTTTTTAGCAAAGTGCCTACCTGTAGATTTTGGCCTCTAGCTCAGCCGGCACCTAGGGAAACCTACCAAACCTGTGCATTTTTGAAAACTAGAGACCGAGGGGAATCCAAGATGGGGTGACTTCTGGGGCTCTGACCAGGTTCTGTTTCCCAGAATCCTTTGCAAACCTCAAAATTTGGCTAAAAAACACATTTTCCTCACATTTTGGTGACAGAAAGTTCTGGAATCTGAGAGGAGCCACAATTTTCCTTCCACCCAGCGCTCCCCCAAGTCTCCCGATAAAATTGGTACCTCACTTGTGTGGGTAGGCCTAGCGCCCGCGACACGATATGCCCCAAAACACAACGTGGACACATCACAGAAAACAGAGCTGTTTTTAGCAAAGTGCCTACCTGTAGATTTTGGCCTCTAGCTCAGCCGGCACCTAGGGAAACCTACCAAACCCGTGCATTTTTTAAAACTAGAGACCTAGGGGAATCCAAGATGGGTTGACTTGTGGGGCTCTGACCAGGTTCTGTTACCCAGAATCCTTTGCAAACCTCAAAATTTGGCTAAAAAAACATATTTTCCTCACATTTCGGTGACAGAAAGTTCTGGAATCTGAGAGGAGCCACAATTTTCCTTCCACCCAGCGCTCCCCCAAGTCTCCCGATAAAAATGGTACCTCACTTGTGTGGGTAGGCCTAGCGCCTGCGACACGATATGTCCCAAAACACAACGTGGACACATCACAGAAAACAGAGCTGTTTTTTGCAAAGGGCCTACCTGTAGATTTTGGCCTCTAGCTCAGCCGGCACCTAGGGAAACCTACCAAACCCATGCATTTTTGAAAACTAGAGACCTAGGGGAATCCAAGATGGGGTGACTTGTGGGGCTCTGACCAGGTTCTGTTACCCAGAATCCTTTGCAAACCTCAAAATTTGACTAAAAAAACACATTTTTCTCACATTTCGGTGACAGAAAGTTCTGGAATCTGAGACGAGACCCAAATTTCCTTCCACCCAGCGTTCCCCCAAGTCTCCCGATAAAAATGATACCTCACTTGCGTGGGTAGGCCTAGCGGCCGCGACAGGAGACGCCCCAAAGCACAACGTGGACACATCCCATTTTTTGAAAGAAAACAGACCTGTTTTTTGCAAAGTGCCTACCTGTAGATTTTGGCCTCTAGCTCACCTGGCACCTAGGGAAACCTACCAAACCTGTGCCTTTTTGAAAACTAGAGACCTAGGGGAATCCAAGATGGGGTGACTTGTGGGGCTCTGACCAGGTTCTGTTACCCAGAATCCTTTGCAAACCTCAAATTGTGGCTAAAAAAACACATTTTCGTCACATTTCAGTGACAGAAAGTTCTGGAATCTGAGAGGAGCCACAAATTTCCTTCCACCCAGCGTTCCCCCAAGTCTCCCGATAAAAATGATACCTCACTTGTGTGGGTAGGCCTAGCGGCCGCGACAGAAGACACCCCAAAACACAACGTGGACACATCCCATTTTTTGAAAGAAAACAGAGCTTTTTTTGCAAAGTGCCTACCTGTAGATTTTGGCCTCTAGCTCAGCTGGCACCTAGGGAAACCTACCAAACCTGTGCCTTTTTGAAAACTAGAGACCTAGGGGAATCCAAGATGGGGTGACTTGTGGGGCTCTGACCAGGTTCTGTTACCCAGAATCCTTTGCAAACCTCAAATTTTGGCTAAAAAAACACATTTTCGTCACATTTCAGTGACAGAAAGTTCTGGAATCTGAGAGGAGCCACAAATTTCCTTCCACCCAGCGTTCCCCCAAGTCTCGCGATAAAAATGATACCTCACTTGTGTGGGTAGGCCTAGCGGCCGCAACAGGAGACACCCCAAAACACAACGTGGACACATCCCATTTTTTGAAAGAAAACAGAGCTGTTTTTTGCAAAGTGCCTACCTGTAGATTTTGGCCTCTAGCTCAGCTGGCACCTAGGGAAACCTACCAAACCTGTGCATTTTTAAAAACTAGAGACCTAGGGGAATCCAAGATGGGGTGACTTGTGGGGCTCTGACCAGGTTCTGTTACCCAGAATCCTTTGCAAACCTCAAAATTTGGCTTAAAAAACACATTTTCCTCACATTTCGGTGACAGAAAGTTCTGGAATCTGAGAGGAGCCACAAATTTATTTCCAACCAGCGCTCCCCCAAGTCTCCCGATAAAAATGGTACCTCACTTGTGTGGGTAGGCCTAGCGCTCGCGACAGGAGACGCCCCAAAACACAACGTGGACACATCCCATTTTTTGAAAGAAAACAGAGCTGTTTTTTGCAAAGTGCCTACCTGTAGATTTTGGCCTCTAGCTCAGCCGGCACCTAGGGAAACCTACCAAACCTGTGCCTTTTTGAAAACTAGAGACCTAGGGAAATCCAAGATGTGGTGACTTGTGGGGCTCTGACCAGGTTCTGTTACCCAGAATCCTTTGCAAACCTCAAATTTTGGCTAAAAAAACACTTTTTCGTCACATTTCAGTGACAGAAAGTTCTGGAATCTGAGAGGAGCCACAAATTTCCTTCCACCCAGCGTTCCCCCAAGTCTCCCGATAAAAATGATACCTCACTTGTGTGGGTAGGCCTAGCGGCCGCGACAGGAGACACCCCAAAACACAACGTGGACACATCCCATTTTTTGAAAGAAAACAGAGCTGTTTTTTGCAAAGTGCCTACCTGTAGATTTTGGCCTCTAGCTCAGCTGGCACCTGGGGAAACCTACCAAACCTGTGCATTTTTTAAAACTAGAGACCTAGGGGAATCCAAGATGGGGTGACTTGTGGGGCTCTGACCAGGTTATGTTACCCAGAATCCTTTGCAAACTTCACATTTTGGCTAAAAAAACAAATTTTCTTCACATTTCGGTGACAGAAAGTTCTGGAATCTGAGAGGAGCCACAAATTTCCTTCCACCCAGCGTTCCCCCAAGTATCCCGATAAAAATGATACCTCACTTGTGTGGGTAGGCCTAGTGGCCGCGACAGCAGACACCCCAAAACACGTGGACACATCCCATTTTTTAAAAGAAAACAGAGCTGTTTTTTGCAAAGTGCCTACCTGTAGATTTTGGCCTCTAGCTCAGCCGGCACCTAGGGAAACCTACCAAACCTGTGCATTTTTGAAAATTAGAGACCTAGGGGAATCCAAGATGGGGTGACTTGTGGGGCTCTGACCAAGTTCTGTTACCCAGAATCCTTTGCAAACCTCAACTTTTGGCTAAAAAAACACATTTTCCTCACATTTCGGTGACAGAAAGTTCTGGAATCTGAGAGGAGCCACAAATTTCCTTCCACCCAGCGTTCCCCCAAGTCTCCCGATAAAAATGATACCTCACTTGTGTGGGTAGGCTTAGCGGCTGCGACAGGAGGCACCCCAAAACACAACATGGACATATCCCATTTTTTGAAAGAAAACAGAGCTGTTTTTTGCAAAGTGCCTACCTGTAGATTTTGGCCTCTAGCTCAGCTGGCACCTAGGGAAACCTACCAAACCTGTGAATTTTTGAAAACTAGAGACCTAGGGGAATCCAAGATGGGGTGACTTGTGGGGCTCTGACCAGGTTCTGTTACCCAGAATCCTTTGCAAACCTAAAAATTTGGCTGAAAAAACACATTTTCCTCACATTTCGGTGACAGAAAGTTCTGGAATCTGAGAGGAGCCACAATTTTCCTTCCACCCAGCTCTCCACCAAGTCTCCCGATAAAAATGGTACCTCACTTGTGTGGGTAGGCCTAGCGCCCGCAACAGGATATGCCCCAAAACACAACGTGGACACATCACAGAAAACAGAGCTGTTTTCTGTAAAGTGCCTACCTGTAGATTTTGGCCTCTAGCTCAGCCGGCACCTAGGGAAACCTACCAAACCTGTGCATGTCTAAAAACTAGAGACCGGGGGGAATCCAAGATGGGGTGACTTGTGGGGCTCTGACCAGGTTCTGTTACCCAGAATCCTTTGCAAACCTCAACATTTGGCTAAAAAATCACATTTTCCATACATTTCCGTGACAGAAAGTTCTGGAATCTGAGAGGAGCCACAAATGTCCTTCCACCCAGCGCTCCCCCAAGTCTCCCGATACAAATGGTACCTCACTTGTGTGGGTAGGCCTAGCGCCCGCGACAGGATATGCCCCAAAACACAAAGTGGACACATCACAGAAAACAGAGCTGTTTTTAGCAAAGTGCCTACCTGTAGATTTTGGCCTCTAGCTCAGCCGGCACCTAGGGAAACCTACCAAACCTGTGCATTTTTGAAAACTAGAGACCGAGGGGAATCCAAGATGGGGTGACTTGTGGGGCTCTGACCAGGTTCTGTTACCCAGAATCCTTTGCAAACCCCAAAATTTGGCTAAAAAAACACATTTTCCTCACATTTCGGTGACAGAAAGTCCTGGAATCTGAGAGGAGCCACAAATTTCCTTCCACCCAGCGTTTCCCCAACTCTCCCGATAAAAATGATACCTCACTTGTGTGGGTAGGCCTAGGGGCCACGACAGGAGACACCCCAAAACACAACGTGGACACATCCCATTTTTTGAACGAAAACAGAGCTGTTTTTTGCAAAGTGCCTACCTGTAGATTTTGGCCTCTAGCTCAGCCGGCACCTAGGGAAACCTACCAAACCTGTGCATTTTTTAAAACTAGAGACCGAGGGGAATCCAAGATGGGGTGACTTGTGGGGCTCTGACCAGGTTCTGTTACCCAGAATCCTTTGCAAACCCCAAAATTTGGCTAAAAAAACACATTTTCCTCACATTTCGGTGACAGAAAGTCCTGGAATCTGAGAGGAGCCACAAATTTCCTTCCACCCAGCGTTTCCCCAAGTCTCCCGATAAAAATGATACCTCACTTGTGTGGGTAGGCCTAGGGGCCACAACAGGAGACACCCCAAAACACAACGTGGACACATCCCATTTTTTGAAAGAAAACAGAGCTGTTTTTTGCAAAGTGCCTACCTGTAGATTTTGGCCTCTAGCTCAGCCGGCACCTAGGGAAACCTAACAAACCTGTGCATTTTTGAAAACTAGAGACCTAGGGGAATCCAAGATGGGGTGACTTGTGGGGCTCTGACCAGGTTCTCTTACCCAGAATCCTTTGCAAACTTCAAAATGTGGCTAAAAAAACACATTTTCTTCACATTTCGGTGACAGAAAGTTCTGGAATCTGAGAGGAGCCACAAATTTCCTTCCACCCAGCGCTCCCCCAAGTCTCCCGATAAAAATGGTACCTCACTTGTGTGGGTAGGCCTAGCGCCCCCGACACGATATGCCTCATAACACAACGTGGACACATCACAGAAAACAGAGCTGTTTTTAGCAAAGTGCCTACCTGTAGATTTTGGCCTCTAGCTCAGCCGGCACCTAGGGAAACCTACCAAACCCATCCATTTTTTAAAACTAGAGACCTAGGGGAATCCAAGATGGGGTGACTTGTCGGGCTCTGACCAGGTTCTGTTACCCAGAATCCTTTGCAAACCTCAAAATCTGGCTAAAAAAACACATTTTCCTCACATTTCGGTGACAGAAAGTTCTGGAATCTGAGAGGAGCCACAATTTTCCTTCCACCCAGCGCTCCCCCAAGTCTCCCGATAAACATGGTACCTCACTTGTGTGGGTAGGCCTAGCGCCTGCGACACAATATGTCCCAAAACACAACGTGGACACATCACAGAAAACAGAGCTGTTTTTTGCAAAGTGCCTACCTGTAGATTTTGGCCTCTAGCTCAGCCGGCACCTAGGGAAACCTACCAAACCCATGCATTTTTGAAAACTAGAGACCTAGGGGAATCCAAGATAGGGTGACTTGTGGGGCTCTGACCAGGTTCTGTATCAAGAATCCTTTGCAAACCTCAAAATTTGGCTAAAAAAACAAATTTTTCTCACATTTCGGTGACAGAAAGTTCTGGAATCTGAGGGGAGACCCAAATTTCCTTCCACCCAGCATTCCCCCAAGTCTCCCGATAAAAATGATACCTCACTTGTGTGGGTAGGCCTAGCGGCCGCGACCGGAGACGCCCCAAAACACAACGTGGACACATCCCATTTTTTGAAAGAAAACAGAGCTGTTTTTTGCAAAGTGCCTACCTGTAGATTTTGGCCTCTAGCTCAGCCGGCACCTAGGGAAACCTACCAAACCTGTGCCTTTTTGAAAACTAGAGACCTAGGGGAATCCAAGATGGGGTGACTTGTGGGGCTCTGACCAGGTTCTGTTACCCAGAATCCTTTGCAAACCTCAAATTTTGGCTAAAAAAACACATTTTCGTCACATTTCAGTGACAGAAAGTTCTGGAATCTGAGAGGAGCCACAAATTTCCTTCCACCCAGCGTTCCCCCAAGTCTCCCGATACAAATGATACCTCACTTGTGTGGGTAGGCCTAGCAGCCGTGACAGAAGACACCCCAAAACACAACGTGGACACATCCCATTTTTTGAAAGAAAACAGAGCTGTTTTTTGCAAAGTGCCTACCTGTAGATTTTGGCCTCTAGCTCAGCTGGCACCTAGGGAAACCTACCAAACCTGTGCATTTTTAAAAACTAGAGACCTAGGGGAATCCAAGATGGGGTGACTTGTGGGGCTCTGACCAGGTTCTGTTACCCAGAATCCTTTGCAAACCTCAAAATTTGGCTAAAAAAACACATTTTCCTCACATTTCGGTGACAGAAAGTTCTGGAATCTGAGAGGAGCCACAAATTTCTTTCCAACCAGCGCTCCCCCAAGTCTCCCGATAAAAATGGTACCTCACTTGTGTAGGTAGGCCTAGCGCTCGCGACAGGATATTCCCCAAAACACAAGGTGGACACATCACAGAAAACAGAGCTGTTTTTAGCAAAGTGCCTACCTGTAGATTTTGGCCTCTAGCTCAGCCCGCACCTAGGGAAACCTACCAAACCTCTGCATTTGTGAAAACTAGAGACCTAGGGGGATCCAAGATGGGGTGACTTGTGGGGCTCTGACCAGGTTATGTTACCCAGAATCCTTTGCAAACCTCACATTTTGGCTAAAAAAACACATTTTCCTCACATTTCGGTGACAGAAAGTTCTGGAATCTGAGAGGAGCCACAAATTTCCTTCCACCCAGCGTTCCCCCAAGTCTCCCGATAAAAATGATACCTCACTTGTGTGGGTAGGCCTAGAGGCCGCAACAGGAGACGCCCCAAATCACAACGTGGACACATCCCATTTTTTGAAAGAAAACAGAGCTGTTTTTTGCAAAGTGCCTACCTGTAGATTTTGGCCTCTAGCTCAGCCGGCACCTAGGGAAACCTTCCAAACCTGTGCCTTTTTGAAAACTAGAGACCTAGGGGAATCCAAGATGGGGTGACTTGTGGGGCTCTGACCAGGTTCTGTTACCCAGAATCCTTTGCAAACCTCAAATTTTGGCTAAAAAAACACATTTTCGTCACATTTCAGTGACAGAAAGTTCTGGAATCTGAGAGGAGCCACAAATTTCCTTCCACCCAGCGTTCCCCCAAGTCTCCCGATACAAATGATACCTCACTTGTGTGGGTAGGCCTAGCGGCCGCGACAGCAAGCACCCCGAAACACAACGTGGACACATCCCATATTTTGAAAGAAAACAGAGCTGTTTTTTGTAAAGTGCCTACCTGTAGATTTTGGCCTCTAGCTCAGCCGGCACCTAGGGAAACCTAACAAACCTGTGCATTTTTGAAAACTAGAGACCTAGGGGAATCCAAGATGGGGTGACTTGTGGGGCTCTGACCAGGTTCTCTTACCCAGAATCCTTTGCAAACTTCAAAATGTGGCTAAAAAAACACATTTTCTTCACATTTCGGTGACAGAAAGTTCTGGAATCTGAGAGGAGCCACAAATTTCCTTCCACCCAGCGCTCCCCCAAGTCTCCCGATAAAAATGGTACCTCACTTGTGTGGGTAGGCCTAGCGCCCCCGACACGATATGCCTCAAAACACAACGTGGACACATCACAGAAAACAGAGCTGTTTTTAGCAAAGTGCCTACCTGTAGATTTTGGCCTCTAGCTCAGCCGGCACCTAGGGAAACCTACCAAACCCATCCATTTTATAAAACTAGAGACCTAGGGGAATCCAAGATGGGGTGACTTGTGGGGCTCTGACCAGGTTCTGTTACCCAGAATCCTTTGCAAACCTCAAAATCTGGCTAAAAAAACACATTTTCCTCACATTTCGGTGACAGAAAGTTCTGGAATCTGAGAGGAGCCACAATTTTCCTTCCACCCAGCGCTCCCCCAAGTCTCCCGATAAACATGGTACCTCACTTGTGTGGGTAGGCCTAGCGCCTGCGACACGATATGTCCCAAAACACAACGTGGACACATCACAGAAAACAGAGCTGTTTTTTGCAAAGTGCCTACCTGTAGATTTTGGCCTCTAGCTCAGCCGGCACCTAGGGAAACCTACCAAACCTGTGCCTTTTTGAAAACTAGAGACCTAGGGGAATCCAAGATGGGGTGACTTGTGGGGCTCTGACCAGGTTCTGTTACCCAGAATCCTTTGCAAACCTCAAATTTTGGCTAAAAAAACACATTTTCGTCACATTTCAGTGACAGAAAGTTCTGGAATCTGAGAGGAGCCACAAATTTCCTTCCACCCAGCGTTCCCCCAAGTCTCCCGATACAAATGATACCTCACTTGTGTGGGTAGGCCTAGCAGCCGTGACAGAAGACACCCCAAAACACAACGTGGACACATCCCATTTTTTGAAAGAAAACAGAGCTGTTTTTTGCAAAGTGCCTACCTGTAGATTTTGGCCTCTAGCTCAGCTGGCACCTAGGGAAACCTACCAAACCTGTGCATTTTTAAAAACTAGAGACCTAGGGGAATCCAAGATGGGGTGACTTGTGGGGCTCTGACCAGGTTCTGTTACCCAGAATCCTTTGCAAACCTCAAAATTTGGCTAAAAAAACACATTTTCCTCACATTTCGGTGACAGAAAGTTCTGGAATCTGAGAGGAGCCACAAATTTCTTTCCAACCAGCGCTCCCCCAAGTCTCCCGATAAAAATGGTACCTCACTTGTGTAGGTAGGCCTAGCGCTCGCGACAGGATATTCCCCAAAACACAAGGTGGACACATCACAGAAAACAGAGCTGTTTTTAGCAAAGTGCCTACCTGTAGATTTTGGCCTCTAGCTCAGCCCGCACCTAGGGAAACCTACCAAACCTCTGCATTTGTGAAAACTAGAGACCTAGGGGGATCCAAGATGGGGTGACTTGTGGGGCTCTGACCAGGTTATGTTACCCAGAATCCTTTGCAAACCTCACATTTTGGCTAAAAAAACACATTTTCCTCACATTTCGGTGACAGAAAGTTCTGGAATCTGAGAGGAGCCACAAATTTCCTTCCACCCAGCGTTCCCCCAAGTCTCCCGATAAAAATGATACCTCACTTGTGTGGGTAGGCCTAGAGGCCGCAACAGGAGACGCCCCAAATCACAACGTGGACACATCCCATTTTTTGAAAGAAAACAGAGCTGTTTTTTGCAAAGTGCCTACCTGTAGATTTTGGCCTCTAGCTCAGCCGGCACCTAGGGAAACCTTCCAAACCTGTGCCTTTTTGAAAACTAGAGACCTAGGGGAATCCAAGATGGGGTGACTTGTGGGGCTCTGACCAGGTTCTGTTACCCAGAATCCTTTGCAAACCTCAAATTTTGGCTAAAAAAACACATTTTCGTCACATTTCAGTGACAGAAAGTTCTGGAATCTGAGAGGAGCCACAAATTTCCTTCCACCCAGCGTTCCCCCAAGTCTCCCGATACAAATGATACCTCACTTGTGTGGGTAGGCCTAGCGGCCGCGACAGCAAGCACCCCGAAACACAACGTGGACACATCCCATATTTTGAAAGAAAACAGAGCTGTTTTTTGTAAAGTGCCTACCTGTAGATTTTGGCCTCTAGCTCAGCCGGCACCTAGGGAAACCTAACAAACCTGTGCATTTTTGAAAACTAGAGACCTAGGGGAATCCAAGATGGGGTGACTTGTGGGGCTCTGACCAGGTTCTCTTACCCAGAATCCTTTGCAAACTTCAAAATGTGGCTAAAAAAACACATTTTCTTCACATTTCGGTGACAGAAAGTTCTGGAATCTGAGAGGAGCCACAAATTTCCTTCCACCCAGCGCTCCCCCAAGTCTCCCGATAAAAATGGTACCTCACTTGTGTGGGTAGGCCTAGCGCCCCCGACACGATATGCCTCAAAACACAACGTGGACACATCACAGAAAACAGAGCTGTTTTTAGCAAAGTGCCTACCTGTAGATTTTGGCCTCTAGCTCAGCCGGCACCTAGGGAAACCTACCAAACCCATCCATTTTATAAAACTAGAGACCTAGGGGAATCCAAGATGGGGTGACTTGTGGGGCTCTGACCAGGTTCTGTTACCCAGAATCCTTTGCAAACCTCAAAATCTGGCTAAAAAAACACATTTTCCTCACATTTCGGTGACAGAAAGTTCTGGAATCTGAGAGGAGCCACAATTTTCCTTCCACCCAGCGCTCCCCCAAGTCTCCCGATAAACATGGTACCTCACTTGTGTGGGTAGGCCTAGCGCCTGCGACACGATATGTCCCAAAACACAACGTGGACACATCACAGAAAACAGAGCTGTTTTTTGCAAAGTGCCTACCTGTAGATTTTGGCCTCTAGCTCAGCCGGCACCTAGGGAAACCTACCAAACCCATGCATTTTTGAAAACTAGAGACCTAGGGGAATCCAAGATAGGGTGACTTGTGGGGCTCTGACCAGGTTCTGTATCAAGAATCCTTTGCAAACCTCAAAATTTGGCTAAAAAAACAAATTTTTCTCACATTTCGGTGACAGAAAGTTCTGGAATCTGAGGGGAGACCCAAATTTCCTTCCACCCAGCATTCCCCCAAGTCTCCCGATAAAAATGATACCTCACTTGTGTGGGTAGGCCTAGCGGCCGCGACCGGAGACGCCCCAAAGCACAACGTGGACACATCCCATTTTTTGAAAGAAAACAGAGCTGTTTTTTGCAAAGTGCCTACCTGTAGATTTTGGCCTCTAGCTCAGCCGGCACCTAGGGAAACCTACCAAACCTGTGCCTTTTTGAAAACTAGAGACCTAGGGGAATCCAAGATGGGGTGACTTGTGGGGCTCTGACCAGGTTCTGTTACCCAGAATCCTTTGCAAACCTCAAATTTTGGCTAAAAAAACACATTTTCGTCACATTTCAGTGACAGAAAGTTCTGGAATCTGAGAGGAGCCACAAATTTCCTTCCACCCAGCGTTCCCCCAAGTCTCCCGATACAAATGATACCTCACTTGTGTGGGTAGGCCTAGCAGCCGTGACAGAAGACACCCCAAAACACAACGTGGGCACATCCCATTTTTTGAAAGAAAACAGAGCTGTTTTTTGCAAAGTGCCTACCTGTAGATTTTGGCCTCTAGCTCAGCTGGCACCTAGGGAAACCTACCAAACCTGTGCATTTTTAAAAACTAGAGACCTAGGGGAATCCAAGATGGGGTGACTTGTGGGGCTCTGACCAGGTTCTGTTACCCAGAATCCTTTGCAAACCTCAAAATTTGGCTAAAAAAACACATTTTCCTCACATTTCGGTGACAGAAAGTTCTGGAATCTGAGAGGAGCCACAAATTTCTTTCCAACCAGCGCTCCCCCAAGTCTCCCGATAAAAATGGTACCTCACTTGTGTAGGTAGGCCTAGCGCTCGCGACAGGATATTCCCCAAAACACAAGGTGGACACATCACAGAAAACAGAGCTGTTTTTAGCAAAGTGCCTACCTGTAGATTTTGGCCTCTAGCTCAGCCCGCACCTAGGGAAACCTACCAAACCTCTGCATTTGTGAAAACTAGAGACCTAGGGGGATCCAAGATGGGGTGACTTGTGGGGCTCTGACCAGGTTATGTTACCCAGAATCCTTTGCAAACCTCACATTTTGGCTAAAAAAACACATTTTCCTCACATTTCGGTGACAGAAAGTTCTGGAATCTGAGAGGAGCCACAAATTTCCTTCCACCCAGCGTTCCCCCAAGTCTCCCGATAAAAATGATACCTCACTTGTGTGGGTAGGCCTAGCGGCCGCAACAGGAGACGCCCCAAATCACAACGTGGACACATCCCATTTTTTGAAAGAAAACAGAGCTGTTTTTTGCAAAGTGCCTACCTGTAGATTTTGGCCTCTAGCTCAGCCGGCACCTAGGGAAACCTTCCAAACCTGTGCCTTTTTGAAAACTAGAGACCTAGGGGAATCCAAGATGGGGTGACTTGTGGGGCTCTGACCAGGTTCTGTTACCCAGAATCCTTTGCAAACCTCAAATTTTGGCTAAAAAAACACATTTTCGTCACATTTCAGTGACAGAAAGTTCTGGAATCTGAGAGGAGCCACAAATTTCCTTCCACCCAGCGTTCCCCCAAGTCTCCCGATACAAATGATACCTCACTTGTGTGGGTAGGCCTAGCGGCCGCGACAGCAAACACCCCGAAACACAACGTGGACACATCCCATATTTTGAAAGAAAACACAGCTGTTTTTTGCAAAGTGCCTACCTGTAGATTTTGCCCTCTAGCTCAGCTGGCACCTAGGGAAACCTACCAAACCTGTGCATTTTTAAAAACTAGAGACCTAGGGGAATCCAAGATGGGGTGACTTGTGGGGCTCTGACCAGGTTCTGTTACCCAGAATCCTTTGCAAACCTCAAAATCTGGCTAAAAAAACACATTTTCCTCATATTTCGGTGACAGAAAGTTCTGGAATCTGAGAGGAGCCACAAATTTATTTCTAACCAGCGCTCCCCCAAGTCTCCCGATAAAAATGGTACCTCACTTGTGTGGGTAGGCCTAGCGCTCTCGACAGGATATACCCCAAAACACAAGGTGGACACATCACAGAAAACAGAGCTGTTTTTTGCAAAGTGCCTACCTGTAGATTTTGGCCTCTAGCTCAGCCGGCACCTAGGGAAACCTACCAAACCTGTGCATTTCTAAAAACTAGAGACCGAGGGGAATCCAAGATGGGGTGACTTGTGGGGCTCTGACCAGGTTCTGTTTCCCAGAATCCTTTGCAAACCCCAAAATTTGGCTAAAAAAACACATTTTCCTCACATTTTGGTGACAGAAAGTTCTGGAATCTGAGAGGAGCCACAATTTTCCTTCCACCCAGCGCTCCCCCAAGTCTCCCGATAAAAATGGTACCTCACTTGTGTGGGTAGGCCTAGCGCCCGCGACACGATATGCCCCAAAACACAACGTGGACACATCACAGAAAACAGAGCTGTTTTTAGCAAAGTGCCTACCTGTAGATTTTGGCCTCTAGCTCAGCCGGCACATAGGGAAACCTACCAAACCCGTGCATTTTTTAAAACTAGAGACCTAGGGGAATCCAAGATGGGGTGACTTGTGGGGCTCTGACCAGTTCTGTTACCCAGAATCCTTTGCAAACCTCAAAATTTGGCTAAAAAAACACATTTTCCTCACATTTCGGTGACAGAAAGTTCTGGAATCTGAGAGGAGCCACAATTTTCCTTCCACCCAGCGCTCCCCCAAGTCTCCCGATAAAAATGGTACCTCACTTGTGTGGGTAGGCCTAGCGCCTGCGACACGATATGTCCCAAAACACAACGTGGACACATCACAGAAAACAGAGCTGTTTTTTGCAAAGGGCCTACCTGTAGATTTTGGCCTCTAGCTCAGCCCGCACCTAGGGAAACCTACCAAACCCATGCATTTTTGAAAACTAGAGACCTAGGGGAATCCAAGATGGGGTGACTTGTGGGGCTCTGACCAGGTTCTGTTACCCAGAATCCTTTGCAAACCTCAAAATTTGACTAAAAAAACACATTTTTCTCACATTTCGGTGACAGAAAGTTCTGGAATCTGAGAGGAGACCCAAATTTCCTTCCACCCAGCGTTCCCCCAAGTCTCCCGATAAAAATTATACCTCACTTGTGTGGGTAGGCCTAGCGGCCGCGACAGAAGACACCCCAAAACACAACGTGGACACATCCCATTTTTTGAAAGAAAACAGAGCTTTTTTTGCAAAGTGCCTACCTGTAGATTTTGGCCTCTAGCTCAGCTGGCACCTAGGGAAACCTACCAAACCTGTGCCTTTTTGAAAACTAGAGACCTAGGGGAATCCAAGATGGGGTGACTTGTGGGGCTCTGACCAGGTTCTGTTACCCAGAATCCTTTGCAAACCTCAAATTTTGGCTAAAAAAACACATTTTCGTCACATTTCAGTGACAGAAAGTTCTGGAATCTGAGAGGAGCCACAAATTTCCTTCCACCCAGCGTTCCCCCAAGTCTCCCGATAAAAATGATACCTCACTTGTGTGGGTAGGCCTAGCGGCCGCAACAGCAGACACCCCAAAACACAACGTGGACACATCCCATTTTTTGAAAGAAAACAGAGCTGTTTTTTGCAAAGTGCCTACCTGTAGATTTTGGCCTCTAGCTCAGCTGGCACCTAGGGAAACCTACCAAACCTGTGCATTTTTAAAAACTAGAGACCTAGGGGAATCCAAGATGGGGTGACTTGTGGGGCTCTGACCAGGTTCTGTTACCCAGAATTCTTTGCAAACCTCAAGATTTGGCTAAAAAAACACATTTTCCTCACATTTCGGTGACAGAAAGTTCTGGAATCTGAGAGGAGCCACAAATTTATTTCCAACCAGCGCTCCCCCAAGTCTCCCGATAAAAATGGTACCTCACTTGTGTGGGTAGGCCTAGCGCTCGCGACAGGAGACGCCCCAAAACACAACGTGGACACATCCCATTTTTTGAAAGAAAACAGAGCTGTTTTTTGCAAAGTGCCTACCTGTAGATTTTGGCCTCTAGCTCAGCCGGCACCTAGGGAAACCTACCAAACCTGTGCCTTTTTGAAAACTAGAGACCTAGGGGAATCCAAGATGTGGTGACTTGTGGGGCTCTGACCAGGTTCTGTTACCCAGAATCCTTTGCAAACCTCAAATTTTGGCTAAAAAAACACATTTTCGTCACATTTCAGTGACAGAAAGTTCTGGAATCTGAGAGGAGCCACAAATTTCCTTCCACCCAGCGTTCCCCCAAGTCTCCCGATAAAAATGATACCTCACTTGTGTGGGTAGGCCTAGCGGGCGCGACAGGGGACACCCCAAAACACAACGTGGACACATCCCATTTTTTGAAAGAAAACAGAGCTGTTTTTTGCAAAGTGCCTACCTGTAGATTTTGGCCTCTAGCTCAGCTGGCACTTGGGGAAACCTACCAAACCTGTGCATTTTTAAAAACTAGAGACCTAGGGGAATCCAAGATGGGGTGACTTGTGGGGCTCTGACCAGGTTATGTTACCCAGAATCCTTTGCAAACCTCACATTTTGGCTAAAAAAACACATTTTCTTCACATTTCGGTGACAGAAAGTTCTGGAATCTGAGAGGAGCCACAAATTTCCTTCCACCCAGCGGTCCCCCAAGTATCCCGATAAAAATGATACCTCACTTGTGCTGGTAGGCCTAGTGGCCGCGACAGCAGACACCCCAAAACACGTGGACACATCCCATTTTTTAAAAGAAAACAGATCTGTTTTTTGCAAAGTGCCTATCTGTAGATTTTGGCCTCTAGCTCAGCCGGCACCTAGGGAAACCTACCAAACCTGTGCATTTTTGAAAACTAGAGACCTAGGGGAATCCAAGATGGGGTGACTTGTGGGGCTCTGACCAAGTTCTGTTACCCAGAATCCTTTGCAAACCTCAACTTTTGGCTAAAAAAACACATTTTCCTCACATTTCGGTGACAGAAAGTTCTGGAATCTGAGAGGAGCCACAAATTTCCTTCCACCCAGCGTTCCCCCAAGTCTCCCGATAAAAATTATACCTCACTTGTGTGGGTAGGCCTAGCGGCTGCGACAGGAGGCGCCCCAAAACACAACGTGGACATATCCCATTTTTTGAAAGAAAACAGAGCTGTTTTTTGCAAAGTGCCTACCTGTAGATTTTGGCCTCTAGCTCAGCTGGCACCTAGGGAAACCTACCAAACCTGTGAATTTTTGAAAACTAGAGACCTAGGGGAATCCAAGATGGGGTGACTTGTGGCGCTCTGACCAGGTTCTGTTACCCAGAATCCTTTGCAAACCTAAAAATTTGGCTGAAAAAACACATTTTCCTCACATTTCGGTGACAGAAAGTTCTGGAATCTGAGAGGAGCCACAATTTTCCTTCCACCCAGCTCTCCCCCAAGTCTCCCGATAAAAATGGTACCTCACTTGTGTGGGTAGGCCTAGCGCCCGCAACAGGATATGCCCCAAAACACAACGTGGACACATCACAGAAAACAGAGCTGTTTTCTGTAAAGTGCCTACCTGTAGATTTTGGCCTCTAGCTCAGCCGGCACCTAGGGAAACCTACCAAACCTGTGCATTTCTAAAAACTAGAGACCGGGGGGAATCCAAGATGGGGTGACTTGTGGGGCTCTGACCAGGTTCTGTTACCCAGAATCCTTTGCAAACCTCAACATTTGGCTAAAAAAACACATTTTCCATACATTTCCGTGACAGAAAGTTCTGGAATCTGAGAGGAGCCACAAATGTCCTTCCACCCAGCACTCCCCCAAGTCTCCCGATAAAAATGGTACCTCACTTGTGTGGGTAGGCCTAGCGCCCGCGACAGGTTATGCCCCAAAACACAAAGTGGACACATCACAGAAAACAGAGCTGTTTTTAGCAAAGTGCCTACCTGTAGATTTTGGCCTCTAGCTCAGCCGGCACCTAGGGAAACCTACCACACCTGTGCATTTTTGAAAACTAGAGACCGAGGGGAATCCAAGATGGGGTGACTTGTGGGGCTCTGACCAGGTTCTGTTACCCAGAATCCTTTGCAAACCCCAAAATTTGGCTAAAAAAACACATTTTCCTCACATTTCGGTGACAGAAAGTCCTGGAATCTGAGAGGAGCCACAAATTTCCTTCCACCCAGCGTTTCCCCAAGTCTCCCGATAAAAATGATACCTCACTTGTGTGGGTAGGCCTAGGGGCCACGACAGGAGACACCCCAAAACACAACGTGGACACATCCCATTTTTTGAAAGAAAACAGAGCTGTTTTTTGCAAAGTGCCTACCTGTAGATTTTGGCCTCTAGCTCAGCCGGCACCTAGGGAAACCTACCAAACCTGTGCATTTTTGAAAACTAGAGACCGAGGGGAATCCAAGATGGGGTGACTTGTGGGGCTCTGACCAGGTTCTGTTACCCAGAATCCTTTGCAAACCTCAAAATTTGGCTAAAAAAACACATTTTACTCACATTTCGGTGACAGAAAGTTCTGGAATCTGAGAGGAGGCACAAATGTATTTCCAACCAGCGCTCCCCCAAGTCTCCCGATAAAAATGGTACCTCACTTGTGTGGGTAGGCCTAGCGCTCGCGACAGGAGACGCCCCAAAACACAACGTGGACACATCCCATTTTTTGAAAGAAAACAGAGCTGTTTTTTGCAAAGTGCCTACCTGTAGATTTTGGCCTCTAGCTCAGCCGGCACCTAGGGAAACCTACCAAACCTGTGCCTTTTTGAAAACTAGAGACCTAGGGGAATCCAAGATGTGGTGACTTGTGGGGCTCTGACAAGGTTCTGTTACCCAGAATCCTTTGCAAACCTCAAATTTTGGCTAAAAAAACACATTTTCGTCACATTTCAGTGACAGAAAGTTCTGGAATCTGAGAGGAGCCACAAATTTCCTTCCACCCAGCGTTCCCCCAAGTCTCCCGATAAAAATGATACCTCACTTGTGTGGGTAGGCCTAGCGGCCGCGACAGGAGACACCCCAAAACACAACGTGGACACATCCCATTTTTTGAAAGAAAACAGAGCTGTTTTTTGCAAAGTGCCTACCTGTAGATTTTGGCCTCTAGCTCAGCTGGCACCTGGGGAAACCTACCAAACCTGTGCATTTTTAAAAACTAGAGACCTAGGGGAATCCAAGATGGGGTGACTTGTGGGGCTCTGACCAGGTTATGTTACCCAGAATCCTTTGCAAACCTCACATTTTGGCTAAAAAAACACATTTTCTTCACATTTCGGTGACAGAAAGTTCTGGAATCTGAGAGGAGCCACAAATTTCCTTCCACCCAGCGTTCCCCCAAGTATCCCGATAAAAATGATACCTCACTTGTGTGGGTAGGCCTAGTGGCCGCGACAGCAGACACCCCAAAACACGTGGACACATCCCATTTTTTAAAAGAAAACAGAGCTGTTTTTTGCAAAGTGCCTACCTGTAGATTTTGGCCTCTAGCTCAGCTGGCACCTGGGGAAACCTACCAAACCTGTGCATTTTTAAAAACTAGAGACCTAGGGGAATCCAAGATGGGGTGACTTGTGGGGCTCTGACCAAGTTCTGTTACCCAGAATCCTTTGCAAACCTCAACTTTTGGCTAAAAAAACACATTTTCCTCACATTTCGGTGACAGAAAGTTCTGGAATCTGAGAGGAGCCACAAATTTCCTTCCACCCAGCGTTCCCCCAAGTCTCCCGATAAAAATTATACCTCACTTGTGTGGGTAGGCCTAGCGGCTGCGACAGGAGGCGCCCCAAAACACAACGTGGACATATCCCATTTTTTGAAAGAAAACAGAGCTGTTTTTTGCAAAGTGCCTACCTGTAGATTTTGGCCTCTAGCTCAGCTGGCACCTAGGGAAACCTACCAAACCTGTGAATTTTTGAAAACTAGAGACCTAGGGGAATCCAAGATGGGGTGACTTGTGGCGCTCGGACCAGGTTCTGTTACCCAGAATCCTTTGCAAACCTAAAAATTTGGCTGAAAAAACACATTTTCCTCACATTTCGGTGACAGAAAGTTCTGGAATCTGAGAGGAGCCACAATTTTCCTTCCACCCAGCTCTCCCCCAAGTCTCCCGATAAAAATGGTACCTCACTTGTGTGGGTAGGCCTAGCGCCCGCAACAGGATATGCCCCAAAACACAACGTGGACACATCACAGAAAACAGAGCTGTTTTCTGTAAAGTGCCTACCTGTAGATTTTGGCCTCTAGCTCAGCCGGCACCTAGGGAAACCTACCAAACCTGTGCATTTCTAAAAACTAGAGACCGGGGGGAATCCAAGATGGGGTGACTTGTGGGGCTCTGACCAGGTTCTGTTACCCAGAATCCTTTGCAAACCTCAACATTTGGCTAAAAAAACACATTTTCCATACATTTCCGTGACAGAAAGTTCTGGAATCTGAGAGGAGCCACAAATGTCCTTCCACCCAGCGCTCCCCCAAGTCTCCCGATAAAAATGGTACCTCACTTGTGTGGGTAGGCCTAGCGCCCGCGACAGGTTATGCCCCAAAACACAAAGTGGACACATCACAGAAAACAGAGCTGTTTTTAGCAAAGTGCCTACCTGTAGATTTTGGCCTCTAGCTCAGCCGGCACCTAGGGAAACCTACCACACCTGTGCATTTTTGAAAACTAGAGACCGAGGGGAATCCAAGATGGGGTGACTTGTGGGGCTCTGACCAGGTTCTGTTACCCAGAATCCTTTGCAAACCCCAAAATTTGGCTAAAAAAACACATTTTCCTCACATTTCGGTGACAGAAAGTCCTGGAATCTGAGAGGAGCCACAAATTTCCTTCCACCCAGCGTTTCCCCAAGTCTCCCGATAAAAATGATACCTCACTTGTGTGGGTAGGCCTAGGGGCCACGACAGGAGACACCCCAAAACACAACGTGGACACATCCCATTTTTTGAAAGAAAACAGAGCTGTTTTTTGCAAAGTGCCTACCTGTAGATTTTGGCCTCTAGCTCAGCCGGCACCTAGGGAAACCTACCAAACCTGTGCATTTTTAAAAACTAGAGACCGAGGGGAATCCAAGATGGGGTGACTTGTGGGGCTCTGACCAGGTTCTGTTACCCAGAATCCTTTGCAAACCTCAAAATTTGGCTAAAAAAACACATTTTACTCACATTTCGGTGACAGAAAGTTCTGGAATCTGAGAGGAGGCACAAATTTATTTCCAACCAGCGCTCCCCCAAGTCTCCCGATAAAAATGGTACCTCACTTGTGTGGGTAGGCCTAGCGCTCGCGACAGGAGACGCCCCAAAACACAACGTGGACACATCCCATTTTTTGAAAGAAAACAGAGCTGTTTTTTGCAAAGTGCCTACCTGTAGATTTTGGCCTCTAGCTCAGCCGGCACCTAGGGAAACCTAACAAACCTGTGCATTTTTGAAAACTAGAGACCTAGGGGAATCCAAGATGGGGTGACTTGTGGGGCTCTGACCAGGTTCTCTTACCCAGAATCCTTTGCAAACTTCAAAATGTGGCTAAAAAAACACATTTTCTTCAAATTTCGGTGACAGAAAGTTCTGGAATCTGAGAGGAGCCACAAATTTCCTTCCACCCAGCGCTCCCCCAAGTCTCCCGATAAAAATGGTACCTCACTTGTGTGGGTAGGCCTAGCGCCCCCGACACGATATGCCTCAAAACACAACGTGGACACATCACAGAAAACAGAGCTGTTTTCAGCAAAGTGCCTACCTGTAGATTTTGGCCTCTAGCTCAGCTGGCACCTGGGGAAACCTACCAAACCTGTGCATTTTTAAAAACTAGAGACCTAGGGGAATCCAAGATGGGGTGACTTGTGGGGCTCTGACCAGGTTATGTTACCCAGAATCCTTTGCAAACCTCACATTTTGGCTAAAAAAACACATTTTCTTCACATTTCGGTGACAGAAAGTTCTGGAATCTGAGAGGAGCCACAAATTTCCTTCCACCCACCGTTCCCCCAAGTATCCCGATAAAAATGATACCTCACTTGTGTGGGTAGGCCTAGTGGCCGTGACAGCAGACACCCCAAAACACGTGGACACATCCCATTTTTTAAAAGAAAACAGAGCTGTTTTTTGCAAAGTGCCTACCTGTAGATTTTGGCCTCCAGCTCAGCCGGCACCTAGGGAAACCTACCAAACCTGTGCATTTTTGAAAACTAGAGACCTAGGGGAATCCAAGATGGGGTGACTTGTGGGGCTCTGACCAAGTTCTGTTACCCAGAATCCTTTGCAAACCTCAACTTTTGGCTAAAAAAACACATTTTCCTCACATTTCGGTGACAGAAAGTTCTGGAATCTGAGAGGAGCCACAAATTTCCTTCCACCCAGCGTTCCCCCAAGTCTCCCGATAAAAATGATACCTCACTTGTGTGGGTAGGCTTAGCGGCTGCGACAGGAGGCACCCCAAAACACAACGTGGACATATCCCATTTTTTGAAAGAAAACAGAGCTGTTTTTTGCAAAGTGCCTACCTGTAGATTTTGGCCTCTAGCTCAGCTGGCACCTAGGGAAACCTACCAAACCTGTGAATTTTTGAAAACTAGAGACCTAGGGGAATCCAAGATGGGGTGACTTGTGGGGCTCTGACCAGGTTCTGTTACCCAGAATCCTTTGCAAACCTAAAAATTTGGCTGAAAAAACACATTTTCCTCACATTTCGGTGACAGAAAGTTCTGGAATCTGAGAGGAGCCACAATTTTCCTTCCACCCAGCTCTCCCCCAAGTCTCCCGATAAAAATGGTACCTCACTTGTGTGGGTAGGCCTAGCGCCCGCAACAGGATATGCCCCAAAACACAACGTGGACACATCACAGAAAACAGAGCTGTTTTCTGTAAAGTGCCTACCTGTAGATTTTGGCCTCTAGCTCAGCCGGCACCTAGGGAAACCTACCAAACCTGAGCATTTCTAAAAACTAGAGACCGGGGGGAATCCAAGATGGGGTGACTTGTGGGGCTCTGACCAGGTTCTGTTACCCAGAATCCTTTGCAAACCTCAACATTTGGCTAAAAAAACACATTTTCCATACATTTCCGTGACAGAAAGTTCTGGAATCTGAGAGGAGCCACAAATGTCCTTCCACCCAGTGCTCCCCCAAGTCTCCCGATAAAAATGGTACCTCACTTGTGTGGGTAGGCCTAGCGCCCGCGACAGGATATGCCCCAAAACACAAAGTGGACACATCACAGAAAACAGAGCTGTTTTTAGCAAAGTGCCTACCTGTAGATTTTGGCCTCTAGCTCAGCCGGCACCTAGGGAAACCTACCAAACCTGTGCATTTTTTAAAACTAGAGACCGAGGGGAATACAAGATGGGGTGACTTGTGGGGCTCTGACCAGGTTCTGTTACCCAGAATCCTTTGCAAACCCCAACATTTGGCTAAAAAAACACATTTTCCTCACATTTCGGTGACAGAAAGTCCTGGAATCTGAGAGGAGCCACAAATTTCCTTCCACCCAGCGTTTCCCCAAGTCTCCCGATAAAAATGATACCTCACTTGTGTGGGTAGGCCTAGGGGCCACGACAGGAGACACCCCAAAACACAACGTGGAAACATCCCATTTTTTCAACGAAAACAGAGCTGTTTTTTGCAAAGTGCCTACCTGTAGATTTTGGCCTCTAGCTCAGCCGGCACCTAGGGAAACCTACCAAACCTGTGCATTTTTTAAAACTAGAGACCGAGGGGAATCCAAGATGGGGTGACTTGTGGGGCTCTGACCAGGTTCTGTTACCCAGAATCCTTTGCAAACCCCAAAATTTGGCTAAAAAAACACATTTTCCTCACATTTCGGTGACAGAAAGTCCTGGAATCTGAGAGGAGCCACAAATTTCCTTCCACCCAGCGTTTCCCCAAGTCTCCCGTTAAAAATGATACCTCACTTGTGTGGGTAGGCCTAGGGGCCACGACAGGAGACACCCCAAAACACAACGTGGACACATCCCATTTTTTTAAAGAAAACAGAGCTGTTTTTTGCAAAGTGCCTACCTGTAGATTTTGGCCTCTAGCTCAGCCGGCACCTAGGGAAACCTAACAAACCTGTGCATTTTTGAAAACTAGAGACCTAGGGGAATCCAAGATGGGGTGACTTGTGGGGCTCTGACCAGGTTCTCTTACCCAGAATCCTTTGCAAACCTCAACATTTGGCTAAAAAAACACATTTTCCTCACATTTCGGTGACAGAAAGTTCTGGAATCTGAGAGGAGCCACAATTTTCCTTCCACCCAGCGTTCCCCCAAGTCTCCCGATAAAAATTATACCTCACTTGTGTGGGTAGGCCTAGCGGCTGCGACAGGAGGCGCCCCAAAACACAACGTGGACATATCCCATTTTTTGAAAGAAAACAGAGCTGTTTTTTGCAAAGTGCCTACCTGTAGATTTTGGCCTCTAGCTCAGCTGGCACCTAGGGAAACCTACCAAACCTGTGAATTTTTGAAAACTAGAGACCTAGGGGAATCCAAGATGGGGTGACTTGTGGCGCTCGGACCAGGTTCTGTTACCCAGAATCCTTTGCAAACCTAAAAATTTGGCTGAAAAAACACATTTTCCTCACATTTCGGTGACAGAAAGTTCTGGAATCTGAGAGGAGCCACAATTTTCCTTCCACCCAGCTCTCCCCCAAGTCTCCCGATAAAAATGGTACCTCACTTGTGTGGGTAGGCCTAGCGCCCGCAACAGGATATGCCCCAAAACACAACGTGGACACATCACAGAAAACAGAGCTGTTTTCTGTAAAGTGCCTACCTGTAGATTTTGGCCTCTAGCTCAGCCGGCACCTAGGGAAACCTACCAAACCTGTGCATTTCTAAAAACTAGAGACCGGGGGGAATCCAAGATGGGGTGACTTGTGGGGCTCTGACCAGGTTCTGTTACCCAGAATCCTTTGCAAACCTCAACATTTGGCTAAAAAAACACATTTTCCATACATTTCCGTGACAGAAAGTTCTGGAATCTGAGAGGAGCCACAAATGTCCTTCCACCCAGCGCTCCCCCAAGTCTCCCGATAAAAATGGTACCTCACTTGTGTGGGTAGGCCTAGCGCCCGCGACAGGTTATGCCCCAAAACACAAAGTGGACACATCACAGAAAACAGAGCTGTTTTTAGCAAAGTGCCTACCTGTAGATTTTGGCCTCTAGCTCAGCCGGCACCTAGGGAAACCTACCACACCTGTGCATTTTTGAAAACTAGAGACCGAGGGGAATCCAAGATGGGGTGACTTGTGGGGCTCTGACCAGGTTCTGTTACCCAGAATCCTTTGCAAACCCCAAAATTTGGCTAAAAAAACACATTTTCCTCACATTTCGGTGACAGAAAGTCCTGGAATCTGAGAGGAGCCACAAATTTCCTTCCACCCAGCGTTTCCCCAAGTCTCCCGATAAAAATGATACCTCACTTGTGTGGGTAGGCCTAGGGGCCACGACAGGAGACACCCCAAAACACAACGTGGACACATCCCATTTTTTGAAAGAAAACAGAGCTGTTTTTTGCAAAGTGCCTACCTGTAGATTTTGGCCTCTAGCTCAGCCGGCACCTAGGGAAACCTACCAAACCTGTGCATTTTTAAAAACTAGAGACCGAGGGGAATCCAAGATGGGGTGACTTGTGGGGCTCTGACCAGGTTCTGTTACCCAGAATCCTTTGCAAACCTCAAAATTTGGCTAAAAAAACACATTTTACTCACATTTCGGTGACAGAAAGTTCTGGAATCTGAGAGGAGGCACAAATTTATTTCCAACCAGCGCTGCCCCAAGTCTCCCGATAAAAATGGTACCTCACTTGTGTGGGTAGGCCTAGCGCTCGCGACAGGAGACGCCCCAAAACACAACGTGGACACATCCCATTTTTTGAAAGAAAACAGAGCTGTTTTTTGCAAAGTGCCTACCTGTAGATTTTGGCCTCTAGCTCAGCCGGCACCTAGGGAAACCTAACAAACCTGTGCATTTTTGAAAACTAGAGACCTAGGGGAATCCAAGATGGGGTGACTTGTGGGGCTCTGACCAGGTTCTCTTACCCAGAATCCTTTGCAAACTTCAAAATGTGGCTAAAAAAACACATTTTCTTCACATTTCGGTGACAGAAAGTTCTGGAATCTGAGAGGAGCCACAAATTTCCTTCCACCCAGCGCTCCCCCAAGTCTCCCGATAAAAATGGTACCTCACTTGTGTGGGTAGGCCTAGCGCCCCCGACACGATATGCCTCAAAACACAACGTGGACACATCACAGAAAACAGAGCTGTTTTTAGCAAAGTGCCTACCTGTAGATTTTGGCCTCTAGCTCAGCCGGCACCTAGGGAAACCTACCAAACCCATCCATTTTTTAAAACTAGAGACCTAGGGGAATCCAAGATGGGGTGACTTGTGGGGCTCTGACCAGGTTCTGTTACCCAGAATCCTTTGCAAACCTCAAAATCTGGCTAAAAAAACACATTTTCCTCACATTTCGGTGACAGAAAGTTCTGGAATCTGAGAGGAGCCACAATTTTCCTTCCACCCAGCGCTCCCCCAAGTCTCCCGATAAACATGGTACCTCACTTGTGTGGGTAGGCCTAGCGCCTGCGACACGATATGTCCCAAAACACAACGTGGACACATCACAGAAAACAGAGCTGTTTTTTGCAAAGTGCCTACCTGTAGATTTTGGCCTCTAGCTCAGCCGGCACCTAGGGAAACCTACCAAACCCATGCATTTTTGAAAACTAGAGACCTAGGGGAATCCAAGATAGGGTGACTTGTGGGGCTCTGACCAGGTTCTGTATCAAGAATCCTTTGCAAACCTCAAAATTTGGCTAAAAAAACAAATTTTTCTCACATTTCGGTGACAGAAAGTTCTGGAATCTGAGGGGAGACCCAAATTTCCTTCCACCCAGCATTCCCCCAAGTCTCCCGATAAAAATGATACCTCACTTGTGTGGGTAGGCCTAGCGGCCGCGACCGGAGACGCCCCAAAACACAACGTGGACACATCCCATTTTTTGAAAGAAAACAGAGCTGTTTTTTGCAAAGTGCCTACCTGTAGATTTTGGCCTCTAGCTCAGCCGGCACCTAGGGAAACCTACCAAACCTGTGCCTTTTTGAAAACTAGAGACCTAGGGGAATCCAAGATGGGGTGACTTGTGGGGCTCTGACCAGGTTCTGTTACCCAGAATCCTTTGCAAACCTCAAATTTTGGCTAAAAAAACACATTTTCGTCACATTTCAGTGACAGAAAGTTCTGGAATCTGAGAGGAGCCACAAATTTCCTTCCACCCAGCGTTCCCCCAAGTCTCCCGATACAAATGATACCTCACTTGTGTGGGTAGGCCTAGCAGCCGTGACAGAAGACACCCCAAAACACAACGTGGGCACATCCCATTTTTTGAAAGAAAACAGAGCTGTTTTTTGCAAAGTGCCTACCTGTAGATTTTGGCCTCTAGCTCAGCTGGCACCTAGGGAAACCTACCAAACCTGTGAATTTTTGAAAACTAGAGACCTAGGGGAATCCAAGATGGGGTGACTTGTGGGGCTCTGACCAGGTTCTGTTACCCAGAATCCTTTGCAAACCTAAAAATTTGGCTGAAAAAACACATTTTCCTCACATTTCGGTGACAGAAAGTTCTGGAATCTGAGAGGAGCCACAATTTTCCTTCCACCCAGCTCTCCCCCAAGTATCCCGATAAAAATGATACCTCACTTGTGTGGGTAGGCCTAGTGGCCGTGACAGCAGACACCCCAAAACACGTGGACACATCCCATTTTTTAAAAGAAAACAGAGCTGTTTTTTGCAAAGTGCCTACCTGTAGATTTTGGCCTCCAGCTCAGCCGGCACCTAGGGAAACCTACCAAACCTGTGCATTTTTGAAAACTAGAGACCTAGGGGAATCCAAGATGGGGTGACTTGTGGGGCTCTGACCAAGTTCTGTTACCCAGAATCCTTTGCAAACCTCAACTTTTGCCTAAAAAAACACATTTTCCTCACATTTCGGTGACAGAAAGTTCTGGAATCTGAGAGGAGCCACAAATTTCCTTCCACCCAGCGTTCCCCCAAGTCTCCCGATAAAAATGATACCTCACTTGTGTGGGTAGGCTTAGCGGCTGCGACAGGAGGCACCCCAAAACACAACGTGGACATATCCCATTTTTTGAAAGAAAACAGAGCTGTTTTTTGCAAAGTGCCTACCTGTAGATTTTGGCCTCTAGCTCAGCTGGCACCTAGGGAAACCTACCAAACCTGTGAATTTTTGAAAACTAGAGACCTAGGGGAATCCAAGATGGGGTGACTTGTGGGGCTCTGACCAGGTTCTGTTACCCAGAATCCTTTGCAAACCTAAAAATTTGGCTGAAAAAACACATTTTCCTCACATTTCGGTGACAGAAAGTTCTGGAATCTGAGAGGAGCCACAATTTTCCTTCCACCCAGCTCTCCCCCAAGTCTCCCGATAAAAATGGTACCTCACTTGTGTGGGTAGGCCTAGCGCCCGCAACAGGATATGCCCCAAAACACAACGTGGACACATCACAGAAAACAGAGCTGTTTTCTGTAAAGTGCCTACCTGTAGATTTTGGCCTCTAGCTCAGCCGGCACCTAGGGAAACCTACCAAACCTGTGCATTTCTAAAAACTAGAGACCGGGGGGAATCCAAGATGGGGTGACTTGTGGGGCTCTGACCAGGTTCTGTTACCCAGAATCCTTTGCAAACCTCAACATTTGGCTAAAAAAACACATTTTCCATACATTTCCGTGACAGAAAGTTCTGGAATCTGAGAGGAGCCACAAATGTCCTTCCACCCAGTGCTCCCCCAAGTCTCCCGATAAAAATGGTACCTCACTTGTGTGGGTAGGCCTAGCGCCCGCGACAGGATATGCCCCAAAACACAAAGTGGACACATCACAGAAAACAGAGCTGTTTTTAGCAAAGTGCCTACCTGTAGATTTTGGCCTCTAGCTCAGCCGGCACCTAGGGAAACCTACCAAACCTGTGCATTTTTTAAAACTAGAGACCGAGGGGAATACAAGATGGGGTGACTTGTGGGGCTCTGACCAGGTTCTGTTACCCAGAATCCTTTGCAAACCCCAACATTTGGCTAAAAAAACACATTTTCCTCACATTTCGGTGACAGAAAGTCCTGGAATCTGAGAGGAGCCACAAATTTCCTTCCACCCAGCGTTTCCCCAAGTCTCCCGATAAAAATGATACCTCACTTGTGTGGGTAGGCCTAGGGGCCACGACAGGAGACACCCCAAAACACAACGTGGACACATCCCATTTTTTCAACGAAAACAGAGCTGTTTTTTGCAAAGTGCCTACCTGTAGATTTTGGCCTCTAGCTCAGCCGGCACCTAGGGAAACCTACCAAACCTGTGCATTTTTTAAAACTAGAGACCGAGGGGAATCCAAGATGGGGTGACTTGTGGGGCTCTGACCAGGTTCTGTTACCCAGAATCCTTTGCAAACCCCAAAATTTGGCTAAAAAAACACATTTTCCTCACATTTCGGTGACAGAAAGTCCTGGAATCTGAGAGGAGCCACAAATTTCCTTCCACCCAGCGTTTCCCCAAGTCTCCCGTTAAAAATGATACCTCACTTGTGTGGGTAGGCCTAGGGGCCACGACAGGAGACACCCCAAAACACAACGTGGACACATCCCATTTTTTGAAAGAAAACAGAGCTGTTTTTTGCAAAGTGCCTACCTGTAGATTTTGGCCTCTAGCTCAGCCGGCACCTAGGGAAACCTAACAAACCTGTGCATTTTTGAAAACTAGAGACCTAGGGGAATCCAAGATGGGGTGACTTGTGGGGCTCTGACCAGGTTCTCTTACCCAGAATCCTTTGCAAACCTCAACATTTGGCTAAAAAAACACATTTTCCTCACATTTCGGTGACAGAAAGTTCTGGAATCTGAGAGGAGCCACAATTTTCCTTCCACCCAGCGTTCCCCCAAGTCTCCCGATAAAAATTATACCTCACTTGTGTGGGTAGGCCTAGCGGCTGCGACAGGAGGCGCCCCAAAACACAACGTGGACATATCCCATTTTTTGAAAGAAAACAGAGCTGTTTTTTGCAAAGTGCCTACCTGTAGATTTTGGCCTCTAGCTCAGCTGGCACCTAGGGAAACCTACCAAACCTGTGAATTTTTGAAAACTAGAGACCTAGGGGAATCCAAGATGGGGTGACTTGTGGCGCTCGGACCAGGTTCTGTTACCCAGAATCCTTTGCAAACCTAAAAATTTGGCTGAAAAAACACATTTTCCTCACATTTCGGTGACAGAAAGTTCTGGAATCTGAGAGGAGCCACAATTTTCCTTCCACCCAGCTCTCCCCCAAGTCTCCCGATAAAAATGGTACCTCACTTGTGTGGGTAGGCCTAGCGCCCGCAACAGGATATGCCCCAAAACACAACGTGGACACATCACAGAAAACAGAGCTGTTTTCTGTAAAGTGCCTACCTGTAGATTTTGGCCTCTAGCTCAGCCGGCACCTAGGGAAACCTACCAAACCTGTGCATTTCTAAAAACTAGAGACCGGGGGGAATCCAAGATGGGGTGACTTGTGGGGCTCTGACCAGGTTCTGTTACCCAGAATCCTTTGCAAACCTCAACATTTGGCTAAAAAAACACATTTTCCATACATTTCCGTGACAGAAAGTTCTGGAATCTGAGAGGAGCCACAAATGTCCTTCCACCCAGCGCTCCCCCAAGTCTCCCGATAAAAATGGTACCTCACTTGTGTGGGTAGGCCTAGCGCCCGCGACAGGTTATGCCCCAAAACACAAAGTGGACACATCACAGAAAACAGAGCTGTTTTTAGCAAAGTGCCTACCTGTAGATTTTGGCCTCTAGCTCAGCCGGCACCTAGGGAAACCTACCACACCTGTGCATTTTTGAAAACTAGAGACCGAGGGGAATCCAAGATGGGGTGACTTGTGGGGCTCTGACCAGGTTCTGTTACCCAGAATCCTTTGCAAACCCCAAAATTTGGCTAAAAAAACACATTTTCCTCACATTTCGGTGACAGAAAGTCCTGGAATCTGAGAGGAGCCACAAATTTCCTTCCACCCAGCGTTTCCCCAAGTCTCCCGATAAAAATGATACCTCACTTGTGTGGGTAGGCCTAGGGGCCACGACAGGAGACACCCCAAAACACAACGTGGACACATCCCATTTTTTGAAAGAAAACAGAGCTGTTTTTTGCAAAGTGCCTACCTGTAGATTTTGGCCTCTAGCTCAGCCGGCACCTAGGGAAACCTACCAAACCTGTGCATTTTTAAAAACTAGAGACCGAGGGGAATCCAAGATGGGGTGACTTGTGGGGCTCTGACCAGGTTCTGTTACCCAGAATCCTTTGCAAACCTCAAAATTTGGCTAAAAAAACACATTTTACTCACATTTCGGTGACAGAAAGTTCTGGAATCTGAGAGGAGGCACAAATTTATTTCCAACCAGCGCTCCCCCAAGTCTCCCGATAAAAATGGTACCTCACTTGTGTGGGTAGGCCTAGCGCTCGCGACAGGAGACGCCCCAAAACACAACGTGGACACATCCCATTTTTTGAAAGAAAACAGAGCTGTTTTTTGCAAAGTGCCTACCTGTAGATTTTGGCCTCTAGCTCAGCCGGCACCTAGGGAAACCTAACAAACCTGTGCATTTTTGAAAACTAGAGACCTAGGGGAATCCAAGATGGGGTGACTTGTGGGGCTCTGACCAGGTTCTCTTACCCAGAATCCTTTGCAAACTTCAAAATGTGGCTAAAAAAACACATTTTCTTCAAATTTCGGTGACAGAAAGTTCTGGAATCTGAGAGGAGCCACAAATTTCCTTCCACCCAGCGCTCCCCCAAGTCTCCCGATAAAAATGGTACCTCACTTGTGTGGGTAGGCCTAGCGCCCCCGACACGATATGCCTCAAAACACAACGTGGACACATCACAGAAAACAGAGCTGTTTTTAGCAAAGTGCCTACCTGTAGATTTTGGCCTCTAGCTCAGCTGGCACCTGGGGAAACCTACCAAACCTGTGCATTTTTAAAAACTAGAGACCTAGGGGAATCCAAGATGGGGTGACTTGTGGGGCTCTGACCAGGTTATGTTACCCAGAATCCTTTGCAAACCTCACATTTTGGCTAAAAAAACACATTTTCTTCACATTTCGGTGACAGAAAGTTCTGGAATCTGAGAGGAGCCACAAATTTCCTTCCACCCACCGTTCCCCCAAGTATCCCGATAAAAATGATACCTCACTTGTGTGGGTAGGCCTAGTGGCCGCGACAGCAGACACCCCAAAACACGTGGACACATCCCATTTTTTAAAAGAAAACAGAGCTGTTTTTTGCAAAGTGCCTACCTGTAGATTTTGGCCTCCAGCTCAGCCGGCACCTAGGGAAACCTACCAAACCTGTGCATTTTTGAAAACTAGAGACCTAGGGGAATCCAAGATGGGGTGACTTGTGGGGCTCTGACCAAGTTCTGTTACCCAGAATCCTTTGCAAACCTCAACTTTTGCCTAAAAAAACACATTTTCCTCACATTTCGGTGACAGAAAGTTCTGGAATCTGAGAGGAGCCACAAATTTCCTTCCACCCAGCGTTCCCCCAAGTCTCCCGATAAAAATGATACCTCACTTGTGTGGGTAGGCTTAGCGGCTGCGACAGGAGGCACCCCAAAACACAACGTGGACATATCCCATTTTTTGAAAGAAAACAGAGCTGTTTTTTGCAAAGTGCCTACCTGTAGATTTTGGCCTCTAGCTCAGCTGGCACCTAGGGAAACCTACCAAACCTGTGAATTTTTGAAAACTAGAGACCTAGGGGAATCCAAGATGGGGTGACTTGTGGGGCTCTGACCAGGTTCTGTTACCCAGAATCCTTTGCAAACCTAAAAATTTGGCTGAAAAAACACATTTTCCTCACATTTCGGTGACAGAAAGTTCTGGAATCTGAGAGGAGCCACAATTTTCCTTCCACCCAGCTCTCCCCCAAGTCTCCCGATAAAAATGGTACCTCACTTGTGTGGGTAGGCCTAGCGCCCGCAACAGGATATGCCCCAAAACACAACGTGGACACATCACAGAAAACAGAGCTGTTTTCTGTAAAGTGCCTACCTGTAGATTTTGGCCTCTAGCTCAGCCGGCACCTAGGGAAACCTACCAAACCTGTGCATTTCTAAAAACTAGAGACCGGGGGGAATCCAAGATGGGGTGACTTGTGGGGCTCTGACCAGGTTCTGTTACCCAGAATCCTTTGCAAACCTCAACATTTGGCTAAAAAAACACATTTTCCATACATTTCCGTGACAGAAAGTTCTGGAATCTGAGAGGAGCCACAAATGTCCTTCCACCCAGCGCTCCCCCAAGTCTCCCGATAAAAATGGTACCTCACTTGTGTGGGTAGGCCTAGCGCCCGCGACAGGATATGCCCCAAAACACAAAGTGGACACATCACAGAAAACAGAGCTGTTTTTAGCAAAGTGCCTACCTGTAGATTTTGGCCTCTAGCTCAGCCGGCACCTAGGGAAACCTACCAAACCTGTGCATTTTTTAAAACTAGAGACCGAGGGGAATACAAGATGGGGTGACTTGTGGGGCTCTGACCAGGTTCTGTTACCCAGAATCCTTTGCAAACCCCAACATTTGGCTAAAAAAACACATTTTCCTCACATTTCGGTGACAGAAAGTCCTGGAATCTGAGAGGAGCCACAAATTTCCTTCCACCCAGCGTTTCCCCAAGTCTCCCGATAAAAATGATACCTCACTTGTGTGGGTAGGCCTAGGGGCCACGACAGGAGACACCCCAAAACACAACGTGGACACATCCCATTTTTTCAACGAAAACAGAGCTGTTTTTTGCAAAGTGCCTACCTGTAGATTTTGGCCTCTAGCTCAGCCGGCACCTAGGGAAACCTACCAAACCTGTGCATTTTTTAAAACTAGAGACCGAGGGGAATCCAAGATGGGGTGACTTGTGGGGCTCTGACCAGGTTCTGTTACCCAGAATCCTTTGCAAACCCCAAAATTTGGCTAAAAAAACACATTTTCCTCACATTTCGGTGACAGAAAGTCCTGGAATCTGAGAGGAGCCACAAATTTCCTTCCACCCAGCGTTTCCCCAAGTCTCCCGTTAAAAATGATACCTCACTTGTGTGGGTAGGCCTAGGGGCCACGACAGGAGACACCCCAAAACACAACGTGGACACATCCCATTTTTTGAAAGAAAACAGAGCTGTTTTTTGCAAAGTGCCTACCTGTAGATTTTGGCCTCTAGCTCAGCCGGCACCTAGGGAAACCTAACAAACCTGTGCATTTTTGAAAACTAGAGACCTAGGGGAATCCAAGATGGGGTGACTTGTGGGGCTCTGACCAGGTTCTCTTACCCAGAATCCTTTGCAAACCTCAACATTTGGCTAAAAAAACACATTTTCCTCACATTTCGGTGACAGAAAGTTCTGGAATCTGAGAGGAGCCACAATTTTCCTTCCACCCAGCGTTCCCCCAAGTCTCCCGATAAAAATTATACCTCACTTGTGTGGGTAGGCCTAGCGGCTGCGACAGGAGGCGCCCCAAAACACAACGTGGACATATCCCATTTTTTGAAAGAAAACAGAGCTGTTTTTTGCAAAGTGCCTACCTGTAGATTTTGGCCTCTAGCTCAGCTGGCACCTAGGGAAACCTACCAAACCTGTGAATTTTTGAAAACTAGAGACCTAGGGGAATCCAAGATGGGGTGACTTGTGGCGCTCGGACCAGGTTCTGTTACCCAGAATCCTTTGCAAACCTAAAAATTTGGCTGAAAAAACACATTTTCCTCACATTTCGGTGACAGAAAGTTCTGGAATCTGAGAGGAGCCACAATTTTCCTTCCACCCAGCTCTCCCCCAAGTCTCCCGATAAAAATGGTACCTCACTTGTGTGGGTAGGCCTAGCGCCCGCAACAGGATATGCCCCAAAACACAACGTGGACACATCACAGAAAACAGAGCTGTTTTCTGTAAAGTGCCTACCTGTAGATTTTGGCCTCTAGCTCAGCCGGCACCTAGGGAAACCTACCAAACCTGTGCATTTCTAAAAACTAGAGACCGGGGGGAATCCAAGATGGGGTGACTTGTGGGGCTCTGACCAGGTTCTGTTACCCAGAATCCTTTGCAAACCTCAACATTTGGCTAAAAAAACACATTTTCCATACATTTCCGTGACAGAAAGTTCTGGAATCTGAGAGGAGCCACAAATGTCCTTCCACCCAGCGCTCCCCCAAGTCTCCCGATAAAAATGGTACCTCACTTGTGTGGGTAGGCCTAGCGCCCGCGACAGGTTATGCCCCAAAACACAAAGTGGACACATCACAGAAAACAGAGCTGTTTTTAGCAAAGTGCCTACCTGTAGATTTTGGCCTCTAGCTCAGCCGGCACCTAGGGAAACCTACCACACCTGTGCATTTTTGAAAACTAGAGACCGAGGGGAATCCAAGATGGGGTGACTTGTGGGGCTCTGACCAGGTTCTGTTACCCAGAATCCTTTGCAAACCCCAAAATTTGGCTAAAAAAACACATTTTCCTCACATTTCGGTGACAGAAAGTCCTGGAATCTGAGAGGAGCCACAAATTTCCTTCCACCCAGCGTTTCCCCAAGTCTCCCGATAAAAATGATACCTCACTTGTGTGGGTAGGCCTAGGGGCCACGACAGGAGACACCCCAAAACACAACGTGGACACATCCCATTTTTTGAAAGAAAACAGAGCTGTTTTTTGCAAAGTGCCTACCTGTAGATTTTGGCCTCTAGCTCAGCCGGCACCTAGGGAAACCTACCAAACCTGTGCATTTTTAAAAACTAGAGACCGAGGGGAATCCAAGATGGGGTGACTTGTGGGGCTCTGACCAGGTTCTGTTACCCAGAATCCTTTGCAAACCTCAAAATTTGGCTAAAAAAACACATTTTACTCACATTTCGGTGACAGAAAGTTCTGGAATCTGAGAGGAGGCACAAATTTATTTCCAACCAGCGCTCCCCCAAGTCTCCCGATAAAAATGGTACCTCACTTGTGTGGGTAGGCCTAGCGCTCGCGACAGGAGACGCCCCAAAACACAACGTGGACACATCCCATTTTTTGAAAGAAAACAGAGCTGTTTTTTGCAAAGTGCCTACCTGTAGATTTTGGCCTCTAGCTCAGCCGGCACCTAGGGAAACCTAACAAACCTGTGCATTTTTGAAAACTAGAGACCTAGGGGAATCCAAGATGGGGTGACTTGTGGGGCTCTGACCAGGTTCTCTTACCCAGAATCCTTTGCAAACTTCAAAATGTGGCTAAAAAAACACATTTTCTTCAAATTTCGGTGACAGAAAGTTCTGGAATCTGAGAGGAGCCACAAATTTCCTTCCACCCAGCGCTCCCCCAAGTCTCCCGATAAAAATGGTACCTCACTTGTGTGGGTAGGCCTAGCGCCCCCGACACGATATGCCTCAAAACACAACGTGGACACATCACAGAAAACAGAGCTGTTTTTAGCAAAGTGCCTACCTGTAGATTTTGGCCTCTAGCTCAGCTGGCACCTGGGGAAACCTACCAAACCTGTGCATTTTTAAAAACTAGAGACCTAGGGGAATCCAAGATGGGGTGACTTGTGGGGCTCTGACCAGGTTATGTTACCCAGAATCCTTTGCAAACCTCACATTTTGGCTAAAAAAACACATTTTCTTCACATTTCGGTGACAGAAAGTTCTGGAATCTGAGAGGAGCCACAAATTTCCTTCCACCCACCGTTCCCCCAAGTATCCCGATAAAAATGATACCTCACTTGTGTGGGTAGGCCTAGTGGCCGCGACAGCAGACACCCCAAAACACGTGGACACATCCCATTTTTTAAAAGAAAACAGAGCTGTTTTTTGCAAAGTGCCTACCTGTAGATTTTGGCCTCCAGCTCAGCCGGCACCTAGGGAAACCTACCAAACCTGTGCATTTTTGAAAACTAGAGACCTAGGGGAATCCAAGATGGGGTGACTTGTGGGGCTCTGACCAAGTTCTGTTACCCAGAATCCTTTGCAAACCTCAACTTTTGGCTAAAAAAACACATTTTCCTCACATTTCGGTGACAGAAAGTTCTGGAATCTGAGAGGAGCCACAAATTTCCTTCCACCCAGCGTTCCCCCAAGTCTCCCGATAAAAATGATACCTCACTTGTGTGGGTAGGCTTAGCGGCTGCGACAGGAGGCACCCCAAAACACAACGTGGACATATCCCATTTTTTGAAAGAAAACAGAGCTGTTTTTTGCAAAGTGCCTACCTGTAGATTTTGGCCTCTAGCTCAGCTGGCACCTAGGGAAACCTACCAAACCTGTGAATTTTTGAAAACTAGAGACCTAGGGGAATCCAAGATGGGGTGACTTGTGGGGCTCTGACCAGGTTCTGTTACCCAGAATCCTTTGCAAACCTAAAAATTTGGCTGAAAAAACACATTTTCCTCACATTTCGGTGACAGAAAGTTCTGGAATCTGAGAGGAGCCACAATTTTCCTTCCACCCAGCTCTCCCCCAAGTCTCCCGATAAAAATGGTACCTCACTTGTGTGGGTAGGCCTAGCGCCCGCAACAGGATATGCCCCAAAACACAACGTGGACACATCACAGAAAACAGAGCTGTTTTCTGTAAAGTGCCTACCTGTAGATTTTGGCCTCTAGCTCAGCCGGCACCTAGGGAAACCTACCAAACCTGTGCATTTCTAAAAACTAGAGACCGGGGGGAATCCAAGATGGGGTGACTTGTGGGGCTCTGACCAGGTTCTGTTACCCAGAATCCTTTGCAAACCTCAACATTTGGCTAAAAAAACACATTTTCCATACATTTCCGTGACAGAAAGTTCTGGAATCTGAGAGGAGCCACAAATGTCCTTCCACCCAGCGCTCCCCCAAGTCTCCCGATAAAAATGGTACCTCACTTGTGTGGGTAGGCCTAGCGCCCGCGACAGGATATGCCCCAAAACACAAAGTGGACACATCACAGAAAACAGAGCTGTTTTTAGCAAAGTGCCTACCTGTAGATTTTGGCCTCTAGCTCAGCCGGCACCTAGGGAAACCTACCAAACCTGTGCATTTTTTAAAACTAGAGACCGAGGGGAATACAAGATGGGGTGACTTGTGGGGCTCTGACCAGGTTCTGTTACCCAGAATCCTTTGCAAACCCCAACATTTGGCTAAAAAAACACATTTTCCTCACATTTCGGTGACAGAAAGTCCTGGAATCTGAGAGGAGCCACAAATTTCCTTCCACCCAGCGTTTCCCCAAGTCTCCCGATAAAAATGATACCTCACTTGTGTGGGTAGGCCTAGGGGCCACGACAGGAGACACCCCAAAACACAACGTGGACACATCCCATTTTTTCAACGAAAACAGAGCTGTTTTTTGCAAAGTGCCTACCTGTAGATTTTGGCCTCTAGCTCAGCCGGCACCTAGGGAAACCTACCAAACCTGTGCATTTTTTAAAACTAGTGACCGAGGGGAATCCAAGATGGGGTGACTTGTGGGGCTCTGACCAGGTTCTGTTACCCAGAATCCTTTGCAAACCCCAAAATTTGGCTAAAAAAACACATTTTCCTCACATTTCGGTGACAGAAAGTCCTGGAATCTGAGAGGAGCCACAAATTTCCTTCCACCCAGCGTTTCCCCAAGTCTCCCGATAAAAATGATACCTCACTTGTGTGGGTAGGCCTAGGGGCCACGACAGGAGACACCCCAAAACACAACGTGGACACATCCCATTTTTTGAAAGAAAACAGAGCTGTTTTTTGCAAAGTGCCTACCTGTAGATTTTGGCCTCTAGCTCAGCCGGCACCTAGGGAAACCTAACAAACCTGTTCATTTTTGAAAACTAGAGACCTAGGGGAATCCAAGATGGGGTGACTTGTGGGGCTCTGACCAGGTTCTCTTACCCAGAATCCTTTGCAAACCTCAACATTTGGCTAAAAAAACACATTTTCCTCACATTTCGGTGACAGAAAGTTCTGGAATCTGAGAGGAGCCACAATTTTCCTTCCACCCAGCGCTCCCCCAAGTCTCCCGATAAAAATGGTACCTCACTTGTGTGGGTAGGCCTAGCGCCCGCGACACGATATGCCCCAAAACACAACGTGGACACATCACAGAAAACAGAGCTGTTTTTTGCAAAGTGCCTACCTGTAGATTTTGGCCTCTAGCTCAGCCGGCACCTAGGGAAACCTACCAAACCTGTACATTTTTGAAAACTAGAGACCTAGGGGAAGCCAAGATGGGGTGACTTGTGGGGCTCTGACCAGGTTCTGTTACCCAGAATCCTTTGCAAACCTCAAAATTTGGCTAAAAAAACACATTTTCTTCACATTTCGGTGACAGAAAGTTCTGGAATCTGAGAGGAGCCACAAATTTCCTTCCACCCAGCGCTCCCCCAAGTCTCCCGATAAAAATGGTACCTCACTTGTGTGGGTAGGCCTAGCGCCCGCGACAGGATATGCCTCAAAACACAACGTGGACACATCACAGAAAAGAGAGCTGTTTTTAGCAAAGTGCCTACCTGTAGATTTTGGCCTCTAGCTCAGCCGGCACCTAGGGAAACCTACCAAACCTGTACATTTTTGAAAACTAGAGACCTAGGGGAAGCCAAGATGGGGTGACTTGTGGGGCTCTGACCAGGTTCTGTTACCCAGAATCCTTTGCAAACCTCAAAATTTGGCTAAAAAAACACATTTTCTTCAAATTTCGGTGACAGAAAGTTCTGGAATCTGAGAGGAGCCACAAATTTCCTTCCACCCAGCGCTCCCCCAAGTCTCCCGATAAAAATGGTACCTCACTTGTGTGGGTAGGCCTAGCGCCCCCGACACGATATGCCTCAAAACACAACGTGGACACATCACAGAAAACAGAGCTGTTTTTAGCAAAGTGCCTACCTGTAGATTTTGGCCTCTAGCTCAGCTGGCACCTGGGGAAACCTACCAAACCTGTGCATTTTTAAAAACTAGAGACCTAGGGGAATCCAAGATGGGGTGACTTGTGGGGCTCTGACCAGGTTATGTTACCCAGAATCCTTTGCAAACCTCACATTTTGGCTAAAAAAACACATTTTCTTCACATTTCGGTGACAGAAAGTTCTGGAATCTGAGAGGAGCCACAAATTTCCTTCCACCCACCGTTCCCCCAAGTATCCCGATAAAAATGATACCTCACTTGTGTGGGTAGGCCTAGTGGCCGCGACAGCAGACACCCCAAAACACGTGGACACATCCCATTTTTTAAAAGAAAACAGAGCTGTTTTTTGCAAAGTGCCTACCTGTAGATTTTGGCCTCCAGCTCAGCCGGCACCTAGGGAAACCTACCAAACCTGTGCATTTTTGAAAACTAGAGACCTAGGGGAATCCAAGATGGGGTGACTTGTGGGGCTCTGACCAAGTTCTGTTACCCAGAATCCTTTGCAAACCTCAACTTTTGGCTAAAAAAACACATTTTCCTCACATTTCGGTGACAGAAAGTTCTGGAATCTGAGAGGAGCCACAAATTTCCTTCCACCCAGCGTTCCCCCAAGTCTCCCGATAAAAATGATACCTCACTTGTGTGGGTAGGCTTAGCGGCTGCGACAGGAGGCACCCCAAAACACAACGTGGACATATCCCATTTTTTGAAAGAAAACAGAGCTGTTTTTTGCAAAGTGCCTACCTGTAGATTTTGGCCTCTAGCTCAGCTGGCACCTAGGGAAACCTACCAAACCTGTGAATTTTTGAAAACTAGAGACCTAGGGGAATCCAAGATGGGGTGACTTGTGGGGCTCTGACCAGGTTCTGTTACCCAGAATCCTTTGCAAACCTAAAAATTTGGCTGAAAAAACACATTTTCCTCACATTTCGGTGACAGAAAGTTCTGGAATCTGAGAGGAGCCACAATTTTCCTTCCACCCAGCTCTCCCCCAAGTCTCCCGATAAAAATGGTACCTCACTTGTGTGGGTAGGCCTAGCGCCCGCAACAGGATATGCCCCAAAACACAACGTGGACACATCACAGAAAACAGAGCTGTTTTCTGTAAAGTGCCTACCTGTAGATTTTGGCCTCTAGCTCAGCCGGCACCTAGGGAAACCTACCAAACCTGTGCATTTCTAAAAACTAGAGACTGGGGGGAATCCAAGATGGGGTGACTTGTGGGGCTCTGACCAGGTTCTGTTACCCAGAATCCTTTGCAAACCTCAACATTTGGCTAAAAAAACACATTTTCCATACATTTCCGTGACAGAAAGTTCTGGAATCTGAGAGGAGCCACAAATGTCCTTCCACCCAGCGCTCCCCCAAGTCTCCCGATAAAAATGGTACCTCACTTGTGTGGGTAGGCCTAGCGCCCGCGACAGGATATGCCCCAAAACACAAAGTGGACACATCACAGAAAACAGAGCTGTTTTTAGCAAAGTGCCTACCTGTAGATTTTGGCCTCTAGCTCAGCCGGCACCTAGGGAAACCTACCAAACCTGTGCATTTTTTAAAACTAGAGACCGAGGGGAATACAAGATGGGGTGACTTGTGGGGCTCTGACCAGGTTCTGTTACCCAGAATCCTTTGCAAACCCCAACATTTGGCTAAAAAAACACATTTTCCTCACATTTCGGTGACAGAAAGTCCTGGAATCTGAGAGGAGCCACAAATTTCCTTCCACCCAGCGTTTCCCCAAGTCTCCCGATAAAAATGATACCTCACTTGTGTGGGTAGGCCTAGGGGCCACGACAGGAGACACCCCAAAACACAACGTGGACACATCCCATTTTTTCAACGAAAACAGAGCTGTTTTTTGCAAAGTGCCTACCTGTAGATTTTGGCCTCTAGCTCAGCCGGCACCTAGGGAAACCTACCAAACCTGTGCATTTTTTAAAACTAGTGACCGAGGGGAATCCAAGATGGGGTGACTTGTGGGGCTCTGACCAGGTTCTGTTACCCAGAATCCTTTGCAAACCCCAAAATTTGGCTAAAAAAACACATTTTCCTCACATTTCGGTGACAGAAAGTCCTGGAATCTGAGAGGAGCCACAAATTTCCTTCCACCCAGCGTTTCCCCAAGTCTCCCGATAAAAATGATACCTCACTTGTGTGGGTAGGCCTAGGGGCCACGACAGGAGACACCCCAAAACACAACGTGGACACATCCCATTTTTTGAAAGAAAACAGAGCTGTTTTTTGCAAAGTGCCTACCTGTAGATTTTGGCCTCTAGCTCAGCCGGCACCTAGGGAAACCTAACAAACCTGTTCATTTTTGAAAACTAGAGACCTAGGGGAATCCAAGATGGGGTGACTTGTGGGGCTCTGACCAGGTTCTCTTACCCAGAATCCTTTGCAAACCTCAACATTTGGCTAAAAAAACACATTTTCCTCACATTTCGGTGACAGAAAGTTCTGGAATCTGAGAGGAGCCACAATTTTCCTTCCACCCAGCGCTCCCCCAAGTCTCCCGATAAAAATGGTACCTCACTTGTGTGGGTAGGCCTAGCGCCCGCGACACGATATGCCCCAAAACACAACGTGGACACATCACAGAAAACAGAGCTGTTTTTTGCAAAGTGCCTACCTGTAGATTTTGGCCTCTAGCTCAGCCGGCACCTAGGGAAACCTACCAAACCTGTACATTTTTGAAAACTAGAGACCTAGGGGAAGCCAAGATGGGGTGACTTGTGGGGCTCTGACCAGGTTCTGTTACCCAGAATCCTTTGCAAACCTCAAAATTTGGCTAAAAAAACACATTTTCTTCACATTTCGGTGACAGAAAGTTCTGGAATCTGAGAGGAGCCACAAATTTCCTTCCACCCAGCGCTCCCCCAAGTCTCCCGATAAAAATGGTACCTCACTTGTGTGGGTAGGCCTAGCGCCCGCGACAGGATATGCCTCAAAACACAACGTGGACACATCACAGAAAAGAGAGCTGTTTTTAGCAAAGTGCCTACCTGTAGATTTTGGCCTCTAGCTCAGCCGGCACCTAGGGAAACCTACCAAACCAGTGCATTTTTTAAAACTAGAGACCTAGGGGAATCCAAGATGGGGTGACTTGTGGGGCTCTGACCAGGTTCTGTTACCCAGAATCCTTTGCAAACCTCAAAATTTGGCTAAAAAAACACATTTTCCTCACATTTCGGTGACAGAAAGTTCTGGAATCTGAGAGGAGACCCAAATTTCCTTCCACCCAGCGTTCCCCCAAGTCTCCCGATAAAAATGATACCTCACTTGTGTGGGTAGGCCTAGCGGCCGCGACATGAGATGCCCCAAAACACAACGTGGACACATCCCATTTTTTGAAAGAAAACAGAGCTGTTTTTTGCAAAGTGCCTACCTGTAGATTTTGGCCTCTAGCTCAGCCGGCACCTAGGGAAACCTACCAAACCTGTGCCTTTTTGAAAACTAGAGACCTAGGGGAATCCAAGATGGGGTGACTTGTGGGGTTCTGACCAGGTTCTGTTACCCAGAATCCTTTGCAAACCTCAAAATTTGGCTAAAAAAACACATTTTCCTCACATTTCGGTGACAGAAAGTTCTGGAATCTGAGAGGAGCCACAAATTTCCTTCCACCCAGCGCTCCCCCAAGTCTCCCGATAAAAATGGTACCTCACTTGTGTGGGTAGGCCTAGCGCCTGCGACACGATATGTCCCAAAACACAACGTGGACACATCACAGAAAACAGAGCTGTTTTTTGCAAAGTGCCTACCTGTAGATTTTGGCCTCTAGCTCAGCCGGCACCTAGGGAAACCTACCAAACCCATGCATTTTTGAAAACTAGAGACCAAGGGGAATCCAAGATGGGGTGACTTGTGGGGCTCTGACCGGGTTCTGTTACCCAGAATCCTTTGCAAACCTCAAAATGTGGCTAAAAAAACACATTTTTCTCACATTTCGGTGACAGAAAGTTCTGGAATCTGAGAGGAGACCCAAATTTCCTTCCACCCAGCGTTCCCCCAAGTCTCCCGATAAAAATGATACCTCACTTGTGTGGGTAGGCCTAGCGGCCGCGACAGGACACACCCCAAAACACAACGTGGACACATCCCATTTTTTGAAAGAAAACAGAGCTGTTTTTTGCAAAGTGCCTACCTGTAAATTTTGGCCTCTAGCTCAGCTGGCACCTAGGGAAACCTACCAAACCTGTGCCTTTTTAAAAACTAGAGACCTAGGGGAATCCAAGATGGGGTGACTTGTGGGGCTCTGACCAGGTTCTGTTACCCAGAATCCTTTGCAAACCTTAAAATTTGGCTAAAAAAACACATTTTCCTCACATTTCGGTGACAGAAAGTTCTGGAATCTGAGAGGAGCCACAATTTTCCTTCCACCCAGCGCTCCCCCAAGTCTCCCGATAAAAATGGTACCTCACTTGTGTGGGTAGGCCTAGCGCCCTCAACAGGATATGCCCCAAAACACAACGTGGACACATCACAGAAAACAGAGCTGTTTTTTGTAAAGTGCCTACCTGTAGATTTTGGCCTCTAGCTCAGCCGGCACCTAGGGAAACCTACCAAACCTGTGCATTTCTAAAAACTAGAGACCGAGGGGAATCCAAGATGGGGTGACTTGTGGGGCTCTGACCAGGTTCTGTTACCCAGAATCCTTTGCAAACCTCAAAATTTGGCTAAAAAAACACATTTTCCTCTCATTTCCGTGACAGAAAGTTCTGGAATCTGAGAGGAGCCACAAATGTCCTTCCACCCAGCGCTCCCCCAAGTCTCCCGATAAAAATGGTACCTCACTTGTGTGGGTAGGCCTAGCGCCCGCGACAGGATATGCCCCAAAACACAAAGTGGACGCATCACAGAAAACAGAGCTGTTTTTAGCAAAGTGCCTACCTGTAGATTTTGGCCTCTAGCTCAGCCGGCACCTAGGGAAACCTACCAAACCTGTGCATTTTTGAAAACTAGAGACCTAGGGGAATCCAAGATGGGGTGACTTGTGGGGCTCTGACCAGGTTCTGTTACCCAGAATCCTTTGCAAACCTCAAAATTTGGCTAAAAAAACACATTTTCCTCACATTTCGGTGACAGAAAGTTCTGGAATCTGAGAGGAGACCCAAATTTCCTTCCACCCAGCGTTCCCCCAAGTCTCCCGATAAAAATGATACCTCACTTGTGTGGGTAGGCCTAGCGGCCGCGACAGGACACACCCCAAAACACAACGTGGACACATCCCATTTTTTGAAAGAAAACAGAGCTGTTTTTTGCAAAGTGCCTACCTGTAAATTTTGGCCTCTAGCTCAGCTGGCACCTAGGGAAACCTACCAAACCTGTGCATTTTTAAAAACTAGAGACCTAGGGGAATCCAAGATGGGGTGACTTGTGGGGCTCTGACCAGGTTCTGTTACCCAGAATCCTTTGCAAACCTTAAAATTTGGCTAAAAAAACACATTTTCCTCACATTTCGGTGACAGAAAGTTCTGGAATCTGAGAGGAGCCACAATTTTCCTTCCACCCAGCGCTCCCCCAAGTCTCCCGATAAAAATGGTACCTCACTTGTGTGGGTAGGCCTAGCGCCCTCAACAGGATATGCCCCAAAACACAACGTGGACACATCACAGAAAACAGAGCTGTTTTTTGTAAAGTGCCTACCTGTAGATTTTGGCCTCTAGCTCAGCCGGCACCTAGGGAAACCTACCAAACCTGTGCATTTCTAAAAACTAGAGACCGAGGGGAATCCAAGATGGGGTGACTTGTGGGGCTCTGACCAGGTTCTGTTACCCAGAATCCTTTGCAAACCTCAAAATTTGGCTAAAAAAACACATTTTCCTCTCATTTCCGTGACAGAAAGTTCTGGAATCTGAGAGGAGCCACAAATGTCCTTCCACCCAGCGCTCCCCCAAGTCTCCCGATAAAAATGGTACCTCACTTGTGTGGGTAGGCCTAGCGCCCGCGACAGGATATGCCCCAAAACACAAAGTGGACGCATCACAGAAAACAGAGCTGTTTTTAGCAAAGTGCCTACCTGTAGATTTTGGCCTCTAGCTCAGCCGGCACCTAGGGAAACCTACCAAACCTGTGCATTTTTGAAAACTAGAGACCTAGGGGAATCCAAGATGGGGTGACTTGTGGGGCTCTGACCAGGTTCTGTTACCCAGAATCCTTTGCAAACCTCAAAATTTGGCTAAAAAAACACATTTTCCTCACATTTCGGTGACAGAAAGTTCTGGAATCTGAGAGGAGACCCAAATTTCCTTCCACCCAGCGTTCCCCCAAGTCTCCCGATAAAAATGATACCTCACTTGTGTGGGTAGGCCTAGCGGCCGCGACATGAGATGCCCCAAAACACAACGTGGACACATCCCATTTTTTGAAAGAAAACAGAGCTGTTTTTTGCAAAGTGCCTACCTGTAGATTTTGGCCTCTAGCTCAGCCGGCACCTAGGGAAACCTACCAAACCTGTGCCTTTTTGAAAACTAGAGACCTAGGGGAATCCAAGATGGGGTGACTTGTGGGGATCTGACCAGGTTCTGTTACCCAGAATCCTTTGCAAACCTCAAAATTTGGCTAAAAAAACACATTTTCCTCACATTTCGGTGACAGAAAGTTCTGGAATCTGAGAGGAGCCACAAATTTCCTTCCACCCAGCGCTCCCCCAAGTCTCCCGATAAAAATGGTACCTCACTTGTGTGGGTAGGCCTAGCGCCTGCGACACGATATGTCCCAAAACACAACGTGGACACATCACAGAAAACAGAGCTGTTTTTTGCAAAGTGCCTACCTGTAGATTTTGGCCTCTAGCTCAGCCGGCACCTAGGGAAACCTACCAAACCCATGCATTTTTGAAAACTAGAGACCAAGGGGAATCCAAGATGGGGTGACTTGTGGGGCTCTGACCGGGTTCTGTTACCCAGAATCCTTTGCAAACCTCAAAATGTGGCTAAAAAAACACATTTTTCTCACATTTCGGTGACAGAAAGTTCTGGAATCTGAGAGGAGACCCAAATTTCCTTCCACCCAGCGTTCCCCCAAGTCTCCCGATAAAAATGATACCTCACTTGTGTGGGTAGGCCTAGCGGCCGCGACAGGACACACCCCAAAACACAACGTGGACACATCCCATTTTTTGAAAGAAAACAGAGCTGTTTTTTGCAAAGTGCCTACCTGTAAATTTTGGCCTCTAGCTCAGCTGGCACCTAGGGAAACCTACCAAACCTGTGCATTTTTAAAAACTAGAGACCTAGGGGAATCCAAGATGGGGTGACTTGTGGGGCTCTGACCAGGTTCTGTTACCCAGAATCCTTTGCAAACCTTAAAATTTGGCTAAAAAAACACATTTTCCTCACATTTCGGTGACAGAAAGTTCTGGAATCTGAGAGGAGCCACAATTTTCCTTCCACCCAGCGCTCCCCCAAGTCTCCCGATAAAAATGGTACCTCACTTGTGTGGGTAGGCCTAGCGCCCTCAACAGGATATGCCCCAAAACACAACGTGGACACATCACAGAAAACAGAGCTGTTTTTTGTAAAGTGCCTACCTGTAGATTTTGGCCTCTAGCTCAGCCGGCACCTAGGGAAACCTACCAAACCTGTGCATTTCTAAAAACTAGAGACCGAGGGGAATCCAAGATGGGGTGACTTGTGGGGCTCTGACCAGGTTCTGTTACCCAGAATCCTTTGCAAACCTCAAAATTTGGCTAAAAAAACACATTTTCCTCACATTTCCGTGACAGAAAGTTCTGGAATCTGAGAGGAGCCACAAATGTCCTTCCACCCAGCGCTCCCCCAAGTCTCCCGATAAAAATGGTACCTCACTTGTGTGGGTAGGCCTAGCGCCCGCGACAGGATATGCCCCAAAACACAAAGTGGACGCATCACAGAAAACAGAGCTGTTTTTAGCAAAGTGCCTACCTGTAGATTTTGGCCTCTAGCTCAGCCGGCACCTAGGGAAACCTACCAAACCTGTGCATTTTTGAAAACTAGAGACCGAGGGGAATCCAAGATGGGGTGACTTCTGGGGCTCTGACCAGGTTCTGTTTCCCAGAATCCTTTGCAAACCCCAAAATTTGGCTAAAAAACACATTTTCCTCACATTTTGGTGACAGAAAGTTCTGGAATCTGAGAGGAGCCACAATTTTCCTTCCACCCAGCGCTCCCCCAAGTCTCCCGATAAAATTGGTACCTCACTTGTGTGGGTAGGCCTAGCGCCCGCGACACGATATGCCCCAAAACACAACGTGGACACATCACAGAAAACAGAGCTGTTTTTAGCAAAGTGCCTACCTGTAGATTTTGGCCTCTAGCTCAGCCGGCACCTAGGGAAACCTACCAAACCCGTGCATTTTTTAAAACTAGAGACCTAGGGGAATGCAAGATTGGGTGACTTGTGGGGCTCTTACCAGGTTCTGTTACCCAGAATCCTTTGCAAACCTCAAAATTTGGCTAAAAAAACACATTTTCCTCACATTTCGGTGACAGAAAGTTCTGGAATCTGAGAGGAGCCACAATTTTCCTTCCACCCAGCGCTCCCCCAAGTCTCCCGATAAAAATGGTACCTCACTTGTGTGGGTAGGCCTAGCGCCTGCGACACGATATGTCCCAAAACACAACGTGGACACATCACAGAAAACAGAGCTGTTTTTTGCAAAGGGCCTACCTGTAGATTTTGGCCTCTAGCTCAGCCGGCACCTAGGGAAACCTACCAAACCCATGCATTTTTGAAAACTAGAGACCTAGGGGAATCCAAGATGGGGTGACTTGTGGGGCTCTGACCAGCTTCTGTTACCCAGAATCCTTTGCAAACCTCAAAATTTGATTAAAAAAACACATTTTTCTCACATTTCGGTGACAGAAAGTTCTGGAATCTGAGAGGAGACCCAAATTTCCTTCCACCCAGCGTTCCCCCAAGTCTCCCGATAAAAATGATACCTCACTTGCGTGGGTAGGCCTAGCGGCCGGGACAGGAGACGCCCCAAAACACAACGTGGACACATCCCATTTTTTGAAAGAAAACAGAGCTGTTTTTTGCAAAGTGCCTACCTGTAGATTTTGGCCTCTAGCTCACCCGGCACCTAGGGAAACCTACCAAACCTGTGCCTTTTTGAAAACTAGAGACCTAGGGGAATCCAAGATGGGGTGACTTGTGGGGCTCTGACCAGGTTCTGTTACCCAGAATCCTTTGCAAACCTCAAATTGTGGCTAAAAAAACACATTTTCGTCACATTTCAGTGACAGAAAGTTCTGGAATCTGAGAGGAGCCACAAATTTCCTTCCACCCAGCGTTCCCCCAAGTCTCCCGATAAAAATGATACCTCACTTGTGTGGGTAGGCCTAGCGGCCGCGACAGAAGACACCCCAAAACACAACGTGGACACATCCCATTTTTTGAAAGAAAACAGAGCTTTTTTTGCAAAGTGCCTACCTGTAGATTTTGGCCTCTAGCTCAGCTGGCACCTAGGGAAACCTACCAAACCTGTGCCTTTTTGAAAACTAGAGACCTAGGGGAATCCAAGATGGGGTGACTTGTGGGGCTCTGACCAGGTTCTGTTACCCAGAATCCTTTGCAAACCTCAAATTTTGGCTAAAAAAACACATTTTCGTCACATTTCAGTGACAGAAAGTTCTGGAATCTGAGAGGAGCCACAAATTTCCTTCCACCCAGCGTTCCCCCTAGTCTCGCGATAAAAATGATACCTCACTTGTGTGGGTAGGCCTAGCGGCCGCAACAGGAGACACCCCAAAACACAACGTGGACACATCCCATTTTATGAAAGAAAACAGAGCTGTTTTTTGCAAAGTGCCTACCTGTAGATTTTGGCCTCTAGCTCAGCTGGCACCTAGGGAAACCTACCAAACCTGTGCATTTTTAAAAACTAGAGACCTAGGGGAATCCAAGATGGGGTGACTTGTGGGGCTCTGACCAGGTTCTGTTACCCAGAATCCTTTGCAAACCTCAAAATTTGGCTTAAAAAACACATTTTCCTCACATTTCGGTGACAGAAAGTTCTGGAATCTGAGAGGAGCCACAAATTTATTTCCAACCAGCGCTCCCCCAAGTCTCCCGATAAAAATGGTACCTCACTTGTGTGGGTAGGCCTAGCGCTCGCGACAGGAGACGCCCCAAAACACAACGTGGACACATCCCATTTTTTGAAAGAAAACAGAGCTGTTTTTTGCAAAGTGCCTACCTGTAGATTTTGGCCTCTAGCTCAGCCGGCACCTAGGGAAACCTACCAAACCTGTGCCTTTTTGAAAACTAGAGACCTAGGGAAATCCAAGATGTGGTGACTTGTGGGGCTCTGACCAGGTTCTGTTACCCAGAATCCTTTGCAAACCTCAAATTTTGGCTAAAAAAACACATTTTCGTCACATTTCAGTGACAGAAAGTTCTGGAATCTGAGAGGAGCCACAAATTTCCTTCCACCCAGCGTTCCCCCAAGTCTCCCGATAAAAATGATACCTCACTTGTGTGGGTAGGCCTAGTGGCCGCGACAGGAGACACCCCAAAACACAACGTGGACACATCCCATTTTTTGAAAGAAAACAGAGCTGTTTTTTGCAAAGTGCCTACCTGTAGATTTTGGCCTCTAGCTCAGCTGGCACCTGGGGAAACCTACCAAACCTGTGCATTTTTTAAAACTAGAGACCTAGGGGAATCCAAGATGGGGTGACTTGTGGGGCTCTGACCAGGTTATGTTACCCAGAATCCTTTGCAAACTTCCCATTTTGGCTAAAAAAACACATTTTCTTCACATTTCGGTGACAGAAAGTTCTGGAATCTGAGAGGAGCCACAAATTTCCTTCCACCCAGCGTTCCCCCAAGTATCCTGATAAAAATGATACCTCACTTGTGTGGGTAGGCCTAGTGGCCGCGACAGCAGACACCCCAAAACACGTGGACACATCCCATTTTTTAAAAGAAAACAGAGCTGTTTTTTGCAAAGTGCCTACCTGTAGATTTTGGCCTCTAGCTCAGCCGGCACCTAGGGAAACCTACCAAACCTGTGCATTTTTTAAAACTAGAGACCTAGGGGAATCCAAGATGGGGTGACTTGTGGGGCTCTGACCAAGTTCTGTTACCCAGAATCCTTTGCAAACCTCAACTTTTGGCTAAAAAAACACATTTTTCTCACATTTCGGTGACAGAAAGTTCTGGAATCTGAGAGGAGACCCAAATTTCCTTCCACCCAGCGTTCCCCCAAGTCTCCCGATAAAAATGATACCTCACTTGTGTGGGTAGGCCTAGCGGCCGCGACAGGACACACCCCAAAACACAACGTGGACACATCCCATTTTTTGAAAGAAAACAGAGCTGTTTTTTGCAAAGTGCCTACCTGTAAATTTTGGCCTCTAGCTCAGCTGGCACCTAGGGAAACCTACCAAACCTGTGCATTTTTAAAAACTAGAGACCTAGGGGAATCCAAGATGGGGTGACTTGTGGGGCTCTGACCAGGTTCTGTTACCCAGAATCCTTTGCAAACCTTAAAATTTGGCTAAAAAAACACATTTTCCTCACATTTCGGTGACAGAAAGTTCTGGAATCTGAGAGGAGCCACAATTTTCCTTCCACCCAGCGCTCCCCCAAGTCTCCCGATAAAAATGGTACCTCACTTGTGTGGGTAGGCCTAGCGCCCTCAACAGGATATGCCCCAAAACACAACGTGGACACATCACAGAAAACAGAGCTGTTTTTTGTAAAGTGCCTACCTGTAGATTTTGGCCTCTAGCTCAGCCGGCACCTAGGGAAACCTACCAAACCTGTGCATTTCTAAAAACTAGAGACCGAGGGGAATCCAAGATGGGGTGACTTGTGGGGCTCTGACCAGGTTCTGTTACCCAGAATCCTTTGCAAACCTCAAAATTTGGCTAAAAAAACACATTTTCCTCACATTTCCGTGACAGAAAGTTCTGGAATCTGAGAGGAGCCACAAATGTCCTTCCACCCAGCGCTCCCCCAAGTCTCCCGATAAAAATGGTACCTCACTTGTGTGGGTAGGCCTAGCGCCCGCGACAGGATATGCCCCAAAACACAAAGTGGACGCATCACAGAAAACAGAGCTGTTTTTAGCAAAGTGCCTACCGGTAGATTTTGGCCTCTAGCTCAGCCGGCACCTAGGGAAACCTACCAAACCTGTGCATTTTTGAAAACTAGAGACCGAGGGGAATCCAAGATGGGGTGACTTCTGGGGCTCTGACCAGGTTCTGTTTCCCAGAATCCTTTGCAAACCCCAAAATTTGGCTAAAAAACACATTTTCCTCACATTTTGGTGACAGAAAGTTCTGGAATCTGAGAGGAGCCACAATTTTCCTTCCACCCAGCGCTCCCCCAAGTCTCCCGATAAAATTGGTACCTCACTTGTGTGGGTAGGCCTAGCGCCCGCGACACGATATGCCCCAAAACACAACGTGGACACATCACAGAAAACAGAGCTGTTTTTAGCAAAGTGCCTACCTGTAGATTTTGGCCTCTAGCTCAGCCGGCACCTAGGGAAACCTACCAAACCCGTGCATTTTTTAAAACTAGAGACTAGGGGAATGCAAGATTGGGTGACTTGTGGGGCTCTTACCAGGTTCTGTTACCCAGAATCCTTTGCAAACCTCAAAATTTGGCTAAAAAAACACATTTTCCTCACATTTCGGTGACAGAAAGCTCTGGAATCTGAGAGGAGCCACAATTTTCCTTCCACCCAGCGCTCCCCCAAGTCTCCCGATAAAAATGGTACCTCACTTGTGTGGGTAGGCCTAGCGCCTGCGACACGATATGTCCCAAAACACAACGTGGACACATCACAGAAAACAGAGCTGTTTTTTGCAAAGGGCCTACCTGTAGATTTTGGCCTCTAGCTCAGCCGGCACCTAGGGAAACCTACCAAACCCATGCATTTTTGAAAACTAGAGACCTAGGGGAATCCAAGATGGGGTGACTTGTGGGGCTCTGACCAGGTTCTGTTACCCAGAATCCTTTGCAAACCTCAAAATTTGACTAAAAAAACACATTTTTCTCACATTTCGGTGACAGAAAGTTCTGGAATCTGAGAGGAGACCCAAATTTCCTTCCACCCAGCGTTCCCCCAAGTCTCCCGATAAAAATGATACCTCACTTGCGTGGGTAGGCCTAGCGGCCGGGACAGGAGACGCCCCAAAACACAACGTGGACACATCCCATTTTTTGAAAGAAAACAGAGCTGTTTTTTGCAAAGTGCCTACCTGTAGATTTTGGCCTCTAGCTCACCCGGCACCTAGGGAAACCTACCAAACCTGTGCCTTTTTGAAAACTAGAGACCTAGGGGAATCCAAGATGGGGTGACTTGTGGGGCTCTGACCAGGTTCTGTTACCCAGAATCCTTTGCAAACCTCAAATTGTGGCTAAAAAAACACATTTTCGTCACATTTCAGTGACAGAAAGTTCTGGAATCTGAGAGGAGCCACAAATTTCCTTCCACCCAGCGTTCCCCCAAGTCTCCCGATAAAAATGATACCTCACTTGTGTGGGTAGGCCTAGCGGCCGCGACAGAAGACACCCCAAAACACAACGTGGACACATCCCATTTTTTGAAAGAAAACAGAGCTTTTTTTGCAAAGTGCCTACCTGTAGATTTTGGCCTCTAGCTCAGCTGGCACCTAGGGAAACCTACCAAACCTGTGCCTTTTTGAAAACTAGAGACCTAGGGGAATCCAAGATGGGGTGACTTGTGGGGCTCTGACCAGGTTCTGTTACCCAGAATCCTTTGCAAACCTCAAATTTTGGCTAAAAAAACACATTTTCGTCACATTTCAGTGACAGAAAGTTCTGGAATCTGAGAGGAGCCACAAATTTCCTTCCACCCAGCGTTCCCCCTAGTCTCGCGATAACAATGATACCTCACTTGTGTGGGTAGGCCTAGCGGCCGCAACAGGAGACACCCCAAAACACAACGTGGACACATCCCATTTTTTGAAAGAAAACAGAGCTGTTTTTTGCAAAGTGCCTACCTGTAGATTTTGGCCTCTAGCTCAGCTGGCACCTAGGGAAACCTACCAAACCTGTGCATTTTTAAAAACTAGAGACCTAGGGGAATCCAAGATGGGGTGACTTGTGGGGCTCTGACCAGGTTCTGTTACCCAGAATCCTTTGCAAACCTCAAAATTTGGCTTAAAAAACACATTTTCCTCACATTTCGGTGACAGAAAGTTCTGGAATCTGAGAGGAGCCACAAATTTATTTCCAACCAGCGCTCCCCCAAGTCTCCCGATAAAAATGGTACCTCACTTGTGTGGGTAGGCCTAGCGCTCGCGACAGGAGACGCCCCAAAACACAACGTGGACACATCCCATTTTTTGAAAGAAAACAGAGTTGTTTTTTGCAAAGTGCCTACCTGTAGATTTTGGCCTCTAGCTCAGCCGGCACCTAGGGAAACCTACCAAACCTGTGCCTTTTTGAAAACTAGAGACCTAGGGAAATCCAAGATGTGGTGACTTGTGGGGCTCTGACCAGGTTCTGTTACCCAGAATCCTTTGCAAACCTCAAATTTTGGCTAAAAAAACACATTTTCGTCACATTTCAGTGACAGAAAGTTCTGGAATCTGAGAGGAGCCACAAATTTCCTTCCACCCAGCGTTCCCCCAAGTCTCCCGATAAAAATGATACCTCACTTGTGTGGGTAGGCCTAGTGGCCGCGACAGGAGACACCCCAAAACACAACGTGGACACATCCCATTTTTTGAAAGAAAACAGAGCTGTTTTTTGCAAAGTGCCTACCTGTAGATTTTGGCCTCTAGCTCAGCTGGCACCTGGGGAAACCTACCAAACCTGTGCATTTTTTAAAACTAGAGACCTAGGGGAATCCAAGATGGGGTGACTTGTGGGGCTCTGACCAGGTTATGTTACCCAGAATCCTTTGCAAACTTCACATTTTGGCTAAAAAAACACATTTTCTTCACATTTCGGTGACAGAAAGTTCTGGAATCTGAGAGGAGCCACAAATTTCCTTCCACCCAGCGTTCCCCCAAGTATCCTGATAAAAATGATACCTCACTTGTGTGGGTAGGCCTAGTGGCCGCGACAGCAGACACCCCAAAACACGTGGACACATCCCATTTTTTAAAAGAAAACAGAGCTGTTTTTTGCAAAGTGCCTACCTGTAGATTTTGGCCTCTAGCTCAGCCGGCACCTAGGGAAACCTACCAAACCTGTGCATTTTTTAAAACTAGAGACCTAGGGGAATCCAAGATGGGGTGACTTGTGGGGCTCTGACCAAGTTCTGTTACCCAGAATCCTTTGCAAACCTCAACTTTTGGCTAAAAAAACACATTTTCCTCACATTTCGGTGACAGAAAGTTCTGGAATCTGAGAGGAGCCACAAATTTCCTTCCACCCAGCGTTCCCCCAAGTCTCCCGATAAAAATGATACCTCACTTGTGTGGGTAGGCTTAGCGGCTGCGACAGGAGGTACCCCAAAACACAACGTGGACATATCCCATTTTTTAAAAGAAAACAGAGCTGTTTTTTGCAAAGTGCCTACCTGTAGATTTTGGCCTCTAGCTCAGCTGGCACCTAGGGAAACCTACCAAACCTGTGAATTTGTGAAAACTAGAGACCTAGGGGAATCCAAGATGGGGTGACTTGTGGGGCTCTGACCAGGTTCTGTTACCCAGAATCCTTTGCAAACCTCAAAATTTGGCTAAAAAAACACATTTTCCTCACATTTCGGTGACAAAAAGTTCTGGAATCTGAGAGGAGCCACAAATTTCTTTCCAACCAGCGCTCCCCCAAGTCTCCCGATAAAAATGGTACCTCACTTGTGTAGGTAGGCCTAGCGCTCGCGACAGGATATTTCCCAAAACACAAGGTGGACACATCACAGAAAACAGAGCTGTTTTTAGCAAAGTGCCTACCTGTAGATTTTGGCCTCTAGCTCAGCCCGCACCTAGGGAAACCTACCAAACCTCTGCATTTGTGAAAACTAGAGACCTAGGGGGATCCAAGATGGGGTGACTTGTGGGGCTCTGACCAGGTTATGTTACCCAGAATCCTTTGCAAACCTCACATTTTGGCTAAAAAAACACATTTTCCTCACATTTCGGTGACAGAAAGTTCTGGAATCTGAGAGGAGCCACAAATTTCCTTCCACCCAGCGTTCCCCCAAGTCTCCCGATAAAAATTATACCTCACTTGTGTGGGTAGGCCTAGCGGCCGCAACAGGAGACGCCCCAAATCACAACGTGGACACATCACGTTTTTTTAAAGAATACAGAGCTGTTTTTTGCAAAGTGCCTACCTGTAGATTTTGGCCTCTAGCTCAGCCGGCACCTAGGGAAACCTTCCAAACCTGTGCCTTTTTGAAAACTAGAGACCTAGGGGAATCCAAGATGGGGTGACTTGTGGGGCTCTGACCAGGTTCTGTTACCCAGAATCCTTTGCAAACCTCAAATTTTGGCTAAAAAAACACATTTTCGTCACATTTCAGTGACAGAAAGTTCTGGAATCTGAGAGGAGCCACAAATTTCCTTCCACCCAGCGTTCCCCCAAGTCTCCCGATACAAATGATACCTCACTTGTGTGGGTAGGCCTAGCGGCCGCGACAGCAAACACCCCGAAACACAACGTGGACACATCCCATATTTTGAAGGAAAACACAGCTGTTTTTTGCAAAGTGCCTACCTGTAGATTTTGGCCTCTAGCTCAGCTGGCACCTAGGGAAACCTACCAAACCTGTGCATTTTTAAAAACTAGAGACCTAGGGGAATCCAAGATGGGGTGACTTGTGGGGCTCTGACCAGGTTCTGTTACCCAGAATCCTTTGCAAACCTCAAAATCTGGCTAAAAAAACACATTTTCCTCATATTTCGGTGACAGAAAGTTCTGGAATCTGAGAGGAGCCACAAATTTATTTCTAACCAGAGCTCCCCCAAGTCTCCCGATAAAAATGGTACCTCACTTGTGTGGGTAGGCCTAGCGCTCTCGACAGGATATACCCCAAAACACAAGGTGGACACATCACAGAAAACAGAGCTGTTTTTTGCAAAGTGCCTACCTGTAGATTTTGGCCTCTAGCTCAGCCGGCACCTAGGGAAACCTACCAAACCTGTGCATTTCTAAAAACTAGAGACCGAGGGGAATCCAAGATGGGGTGACTTGTGGGGCTCTGACCAGGTTCTGTTACCCAGAATCCTTTGCAAACCTCAAAATTTGGCTAAAAAAACACATTTTCCTCACATTTCCGTGACAGAAAGTTCTGGAATCTGAGAGGAGCCACAAATGTCCTTCCACCCAGCGCTCCCCCAAGTCTCCCGATAAAAATGGTACCTCACTTGTGTGGGTAGGCCTAGCGCCCGCGACAGGATATGCCCCAAAACACAAAGTGGACACATCACAGAAAACAGAGCTGTTTTTAGCAAAGTGCCTACCTGTAGATTTTGGCCTCTAGCTCAGCCGGCACCTAGGGAAACCTACCAAACCTGTGCATTTTTGAAAACTAGAGACCGAGGGGAATCCAAGATGGGGTGACTTCTGGGGCTCTGACCAGGTTCTGTTTCCCAGAATCCTTTGCAAACCCCAAAATTTGGCTAAAAAAACACATTTTCCTCACATTTTGGTGACAGAAAGTTCTGGAATCTGAGAGGAGCCACAATTTTCCTTCCACCCAGCGCTCCCCCAAGTCTCCCGATAAAAATGGTACCTCACTTGTGTGGGTAGGCCTAGCGCCCGCGACACGATATGCCCCAAAACACAACGTGGACACATCACAGAAAACAGAGCTGTTTTTAGCAGTGCCTACCTGTAGATTTTGGCCTCTAGCTCAGCCGGCACATAGGGAAACCTACCAAACCCGTGCATTTTTTAAAACTAGAGACCTAGGGGAATCCAAGATGGGGTGACTTGTGGGGCTCTGACCAGTTCTGTTACCCAGAATCCTTTGCAAACCTCAAAATTTGGCTAAAAAAACACATTTTCCTCACATTTCGGTGACAGAAAGTTCTGGAATCTGAGAGGAGCCACAATTTTCCTTCCACCCAGCGCTCCCCCAAGTCTCCCGATAAAAATGGTACCTCACTTGTGTGGGTAGGCCTAGCGCCTGCGACACGATATGTCCCAAAACACAACGTGGACACATCACAGAAAACAGAGCTGTTTTTTGCAAAGGGCCTACCTGTAGATTTTGGCCTCTAGCTCAGCCCGCACCTAGGGAAACCTACCAAACCCATGCATTTTTGAAAACTAGAGACCTAGGGGAATCCAAGATGGGGTGACTTGTGGGGCTCTGACCAGGTTCTGTTACCCAGAATCCTTTGCAAACCTCAAAATTTGACTAAAAAAACACATTTTTCTCACATTTCGGTGACAGAAAGTTCTGGAATCTGAGAGGAGACCCAAATTTCCTTCCACCCAGCGTTCCCCCAAGTCTCCCGATAAAAATGATACCTCACTTGTGTGGGTAGGCCTAGCGGCCGCGACAGAAGACACCCCAAAACACAACGTGGACACATCCCATTTTTTGAAAGAAAACAGAGCTTTTTTTGCAAAGTGCCTACCTGTAGATTTTGGCCTCTAGCTCAGCTGGCACCTAGGGAAACCTACCAAACCTGTGCCTTTTTGAAAACTAGAGACCTAGGGGAATCCAAGATGGGGTGACTTGTGGGGCTCTGACCAGGTTCTGTTACCCAGAATCCTTTGCAAACCTCAAATTTTGGCTAAAAAAACACATTTTCGTCACATTTCAGTGACAGAAAGTTCTGGAATCTGAGAGGAGCCACAAATTTCCTTCCACCCAGCGTTCCCCCAAGTCTCCCGATAAAAATGATACCTCACTTGTGTGGGTAGGCCTAGCGGCCGCAACAGCAGACACCCCAAAACACAACGTGGACACATCCCATTTTTTGAAAGAAAACAGAGCTGTTTTTTGCAAAGTGCCTACCTGTAGATTTTGGCCTCTAGCTCAGCTGGCACCTAGGGAAACCTACCAAACCTGTGCATTTTTAAAAACTAGAGACCTAGGGGAATCCAAGATGGGGTGACTTGTGGGGCTCTGACCAGGTTCTGTTACCCAGAATTCTTTGCAAACCTCAAGATTTGGCTAAAAAAACACATTTTCCTCACATTTCGGTGACAGAAAGTTCTGGAATCTGAGAGGAGCCACAAATTTATTTCCAACCAGCGCTCCCCCAAGTCTCCCGATAAAAATGGTACCTCACTTGTGTGGGTAGGCCTAGCGCTCGCGACAGGAGACGCCCCAAAACACAACGTGGACACATCCCATTTTTTGAAAGAAAACAGAGCTGTTTTTTGCAAAGTGCCTACCTGTAGATTTTGGCCTCTAGCTCAGCCGGCACCTAGGGAAACCTACCAAACCTGTGCCTTTTTGAAAACTAGAGACCTAGGGGAATCCAAGATGTGGTGACTTGTGGGGCTCTGACCAGGTTCTGTTACCCAGAATCCTTTGCAAACCTCAAATTTTGGCTAAAAAAACACATTTTCGTCACATTTCAGTGACAGAAAGTTCTGGAATCTGAGAGGAGCCACAAATTTCCTTCCACCCAGCGTTCCCCCAAGTCTCCCGATAAAAATGATACCTCACTTGTGTGGGTAGGCCTAGCGGGCGCGACAGGGGACACCCCAAAACACAACGTGGACACATCCCATTTTTTGAAAGAAAACAGAGCTGTTTTTTGCAAAGTGCCTACCTGTAGATTTTGGCCTCTAGCTCAGCTGGCACTTGGGGAAACCTACCAAACCTGTGCATTTTTAAAAACTAGAGACCTAGGGGAATCCAAGATGGGGTGACTTGTGGGGCTCTGACCAGGTTATGTTACCCAGAATCCTTTGCAAACCTCACATTTTGGCTAAAAAAACACATTTTCTTCACATTTCGGTGACAGAAAGTTCTGGAATCTGAGAGGAGCCACAAATTTCCTTCCACCCAGCGTTCCCCCAAGTATCCCGATAAAAATGATACCTCACTTGTGCTGGTAGGCCTAGTGGCCGCGACAGCAGACACCCCAAAACACGTGGACACATCCCATTTTTTAAAAGAAAACAGATCTGTTTTTTGCAAAGTGCCTATCTGTAGATTTTGGCCTCTAGCTCAGCCGGCACCTAGGGAAACCTACCAAACCTGTGCATTTTTGAAAACTAGAGACCTAGGGGAATCCAAGATGGGGTGACTTGTGGGGCTCTGACCAAGTTCTGTTACCCAGAATCCTTTGCAAACCTCAACTTTTGGCTAAAAAAACACATTTTCCTCACATTTCGGTGACAGAAAGTTCTGGAATCTGAGAGGAGCCACAAATTTCCTTCCACCCAGCGTTCCCCCAAGTCTCCCGATAAAAATTATACCTCACTTGTGTGGGTAGGCCTAGCGGCTGCGACAGGAGGCGCCCCAAAACACAACGTGGACATATCCCATTTTTTGAAAGAAAACAGAGCTGTTTTTTGCAAAGTGCCTACCTGTAGATTTTGGCCTCTAGCTCAGCTGGCACCTAGGGAAACCTACCAAACCTGTGAATTTTTGAAAACTAGAGACCTAGGGGAATCCAAGATGGGGTGACTTGTGGCGCTCTGACCAGGTTCTGTTACCCAGAATCCTTTGCAAACCTAAAAATTTGGCTGAAAAAACACATTTTCCTCACATTTCGGTGACAGAAAGTTCTGGAATCTGAGAGGAGCCACAATTTTCCTTCCACCCAGCTCTCCCCCAAGTCTCCCGATAAAAATGGTACCTCACTTGTGTGGGTAGGCCTAGCGCCCGCAACAGGATATGCCCCAAAACACAACGTGGACACATCACAGAAAACAGAGCTGTTTTCTGTAAAGTGCCTACCTGTAGATTTTGGCCTCTAGCTCAGCCGGCACCTAGGGAAACCTACCAAACCTGTGCATTTCTAAAAACTAGAGACCGGGGGGAATCCAAGATGGGGTGACTTGTGGGGCTCTGACCAGGTTCTGTTACCCAGAATCCTTTGCAAACCTCAACATTTGGCTAAAAAAACACATTTTCCATACATTTCCGTGACAGAAAGTTCTGGAATCTGAGAGGAGCCACAAATGTCCTTCCACCCAGCACTCCCCCAAGTCTCCCGATAAAAATGGTACCTCACTTGTGTGGGTAGGCCTAGCGCCCGCGACAGGTTATGCCCCAAAACACAAAGTGGACACTTCACAGAAAACAGAGCTGTTTTTAGCAAAGTGCCTACCTGTAGATTTTGGCCTCTAGCTCAGCCGGCACCTAGGGAAACCTACCACACCTGTGCATTTTTGAAAACTAGAGACCGAGGGGAATCCAAGATGGGGTGACTTGTGGGGCTCTGACCAGGTTCTGTTACCCAGAATCCTTTGCAAACCCCAAAATTTGGCTAAAAAAACACATTTTCCTCACATTTCGGTGACAGAAAGTCCTGGAATCTGAGAGGAGCCACAAATTTCCTTCCACCCAGCGTTTCCCCAAGTCTCCCGATAAAAATGATACCTCACTTGTGTGGGTAGGCCTAGGGGCCACGACAGGAGACACCCCAAAACACAACGTGGACACATCCCATTTTTTGAAAGAAAACAGAGCTGTTTTTTGCAAAGTGCCTACCTGTAGATTTTGGCCTCTAGCTCAGCCGGCACCTAGGGAAACCTACCAAACCTGTGCATTTTTGAAAACTAGAGACCGAGGGGAATCCAAGATGGGGTGAGTTGTGGGGCTCTGACCAGGTTCTGTTACCCAGAATCCTTTGCAAACCTCAAAATTTGGCTAAAAAAACACATTTTACTCACATTTCGGTGACAGAAAGTTCTGGAATCTGAGAGGAGGCACAAATGTATTTCCAACCAGCGCTCCCCCAAGTCTCCCGATAAAAATGGTACCTCACTTGTGTGGGTAGGCCTAGCGCTCGCGACAGGAGACGCCCCAAAACACAACGTGGACACATCCCATTTTTTGAAAGAAAACAGAGCTGTTTTTTGCAAAGTGCCTACCTGTAGATTTTGGCCTCTAGCTCAGCCGGCACCTAGGGAAACCTACCAAACCTGTGCCTTTTTGAAAACTAGAGACCTAGGGGAATCCAAGATGTGGTGACTTGTGGGGCTCTGACAAGGTTCTGTTACCCAGAATCCTTTGCAAACCTCAAATTTTGGCTAAAAAAACACATTTTCGTCACATTTCAGTGACAGAAAGTTCTGGAATCTGAGAGGAGCCACAAATTTCCTTCCACCCAGCGTTCCCCCAAGTCTCCCGATAAAAATGATACCTCACTTGTGTGGGTAGGCCTAGCGGCCGCGACAGGAGACACCCCAAAACACAACGTGGACACATCCCATTTTTTGAAAGAAAACAGAGCTGTTTTTTGCAAAGTGCCTACCTGTAGATTTTGGCCTCTAGCTCAGCTGGCACCTGGGGAAACCTACCAAACCTGTGCATTTTTAAAAACTAGAGACCTAGGGGAATCCAAGATGGGGTGACTTGTGGGGCTCTGACCAGGTTATGTTACCCAGAATCCTTTGCAAACCTCACATTTTGGCTAAAAAAACACATTTTCTTCACATTTCGGTGACAGAAAGTTCTGGAATCTGAGAGGAGCCACAAATTTCCTTCCACCAAGCGTTCCCCCAAGTATCCCGATAAAAATGATACCTCACTTGTGTGGGTAGGCCTAGTGGCCGCGACAGCAGACACCCCAAAACACGTGGACACATCCCATTTTTTAAAAGAAAACAGAGCTGTTTTTTGCAAAGTGCCTACCTGTAGATTTTGGCCTCTAGCTCAGCTGGCACCTGGGGAAACCTACCAAACCTGTGCATTTTTAAAAACTAGAGACCTAGGGGAATCCAAGATGGGGTGACTTGTGGGGCTCTGACCAAGTTCTGTTACCCAGAATCCTTTGCAAACCTCAACTTTTGGCTAAAAAAACACATTTTCCTCACATTTCGGTGACAGAAAGTTCTGGAATCTGAGAGGAGCCACAAATTTCCTTCCACCCAGCGTTCCCCCAAGTCTCCCGATAAAAATTATACCTCACTTGTGTGGGTAGGCCTAGCGGCTGCGACAGGAGGCGCCCCAAAACACAACGTGGACATATGCCATTTTTTGAAAGAAAACAGAGCTGTTTTTTGCAAAGTGCCTACCTGTAGATTTTGGCCTCTAGCTCAGCTGGCACCTAGGGAAACCTACCAAACCTGTGAATTTTTGAAAACTAGAGACCTAGGGGAATCCAAGATGGGGTGACTTGTGGCGCTCTGACCAGGTTCTGTTACCCAGAATCCTTTGCAAACCTAAAAATTTGGCTGAAAAAACACATTTTCCTCACATTTCGGTGACAGAAAGTTCTGGAATCTGAGAGGAGCCACAATTTTCCTTCCACCCAGCTCTCCCCCAAGTCTCCCGATAAAAATGGTACCTCACTTGTGTGGGTAGGCCTAGCGCCCGCAACAGGATATGCCCCAAAACACAACGTGGACACATCACAGAAAACAGAGCTGTTTTCTGTAAAGTGCCTACCTGTAGATTTTGGCCTCTAGCTCAGCCGGCACCTAGGGAAACCTACCAAACCTGTGCATTTCTAAAAACTAGAGACCGGGGGGAATCCAAGATGGGGTGACTTGTGGGGCTCTGACCAGGTTCTGTTACCCAGAATCCTTTGCAAACCTCAACATTTGGCTAAAAAAACACATTTTCCATACATTTCCGTGACAGAAAGTTCTGGAATCTGAGAGGAGCCACAAATGTCCTTCCACCCAGCGCTCCCCCAAGTCTCCCGATAAAAATGGTACCTCACTTGTGTGGGTAGGCCTAGCGCCCGCGACAGGTTATGCCCCAAAACACAAAGTGGACACATCACAGAAAACAGAGCTGTTTTTAGCAAAGTGCCTACCTGTAGATTTTGGCCTCTAGCTCAGCCGGCACCTAGGGAAACCTACCACACCTGTGCATTTTTGAAAACTAGAGACCGAGGGGAATCCAAGATGGGGTGACTTGTGGGGCTCTGACCAGGTTCTGTTACCCAGAATCCTTTGCAAACCCCAAAATTTGGCTAAAAAAACACATTTTCCTCACATTTCGGTGACAGAAAGTCCTGGAATCTGAGAGGAGCCACAAATTTCCTTCCACCCAGCGTTTCCCCAAGTCTCCCGATAAAAATGATACCTCACTTGTGTGGGTAGGCCTAGGGGCCACGACAGGAGACACCCCAAAACACAACGTGGACACATCCCATTTTTTGAAAGAAAACAGAGCTGTTTTTTGCAAAGTGCCTATCTGTAGATTTTGGCCTCTAGCTCAGCCGGCACCTAGGGAAACCTACCAAACCTGTGCATTTTTAAAAACTAGAGACCGAGGGGAATCCAAGATGGGGTGACTTGTGGGGCTCTGACCAGGTTCTGTTACCCAGAATCCTTTGCAAACCTCAAAATTTGGCTAAAAAAACACATTTTACTCACATTTCGGTGACAGAAAGTTCTGGAATCTGAGAGGAGGCACAAATTTATTTCCAACCAGCGCTCCCCCAAGTCTCCCGATAAAAATGGTACCTCACTTGTGTGGGTAGGCCTAGCGCTCGCGACAGGAGATGCCCCAAAACACAACGTGGACACATCCCATTTTTTGAAAGAAAACAGAGCTGTTTTTTGCAAAGTGCCTACCTGTAGATTTTGGCCTCTAGCTCAGCCGGCACCTAGGGAAACCTAACAAACCTGTGCATTTTTGAAAACTAGAGACCTAGGGGAATCCAAGATGGGGTGACTTGTGGGGCTCTGACCAGGTTCTCTTACCCAGAATCCTTTGCAAACTTCAAAATGTGGCTAAAAAAACACATTTTCTTCAAATTTCGGTGACAGAAAGTTCTGGAATCTGAGAGGAGCCACAAATTTCCTTCCACCCAGCGCTCCCCCAAGTCTCCCGATAAAAATGGTACCTCACTTGTGTGGGTAGGCCTAGCGCCCCCGACACGATATGCCTCAAAACACAACGTGGACACATCACAGAAAACAGAGCTGTTTTTAGCAAAGTGCCTACCTGTAGATTTTGGCCTCTAGCTCAGCTGGCACCTGGGGAAACCTACCAAACCTGTGCATTTTTAAAAACTAGAGACCTAGGGGAATCCAAGATGGGGTGACTTGTGGGGCTCTGACCAGGTTATGTTACCCAGAATCCTTTGCAAACCTCACATTTTGGCTAAAAAAACACATTTTCTTCACATTTCGGTGACAGAAAGTTCTGGAATCTGAGAGGAGCCACAAATTTCCTTCCACCCACCGTTCCCCCAAGTATCCCGATAAAAATGATACCTCACTTGTGTGGGTAGGCCTAGTGGCCGCGACAGCAGACACCCCAAAACACGTGGACACATCCCATTTTTTAAAAGAAAACAGAGCTGTTTTTTGCAAAGTGCCTACCTGTAGATTTTGGCCTCCAGCTCAGCCGGCACCTAGGGAAACCTACCAAACCTGTGCATTTTTGAAAACTAGAGACCTAGGGGAATCCAAGATGGGGTGACTTGTGGGGCTCTGACCAAGTTCTGTTACCCAGAATCCTTTGCAAACCTCAACTTTTGGCTAAAAAAACACATTTTCCTCACATTTCGGTGACAGAAAGTTCTGGAATCTGAGAGGAGCCACAAATTTCCTTCCACCCAGCGTTCCCCCAAGTCTCCCGATAAAAATGATACCTCACTTGTGTGGGTAGGCTTAGCGGCTGCGACAGGAGGCACCCCAAAACACAACGTGGACATATCCCATTTTTTGAAAGAAAACAGAGCTGTTTTTTGCAAAGTGCCTACCTGTAGATTTTGGCCTCTAGCTCAGCTGGCACCTAGGGAAACCTACCAAACCTGTGAATTTTTGAAAACTAGAGACCTAGGGGAATCCAAGATGGGGTGACTTGTGGGGCTCTGACCAGGTTCTGTTACCCAGAATCCTTTGCAAACCTAAAAATTTGGCTGAAAAAACACATTTTCCTCACATTTCGGTGACAGAAAGTTCTGGAATCTGAGAGGAGCCACAATTTTCCTTCCACCCAGCTCTCCCCCAAGTCTCCCGATAAAAATGGTACCTCACTTGTGTGGGTAGGCCTAGCGCCCGCAACAGGATATGCCCCAAAACACAACGTGGACACATCACAGAAAACAGAGCTGTTTTCTGTAAAGTGCCTACCTGTAGATTTTGGCCTCTAGCTCAGCCGGCACCTAGGGAAACCTACCAAACCTGTGCATTTCTAAAAACTAGAGACCGGGGGGAATCCAAGATGGGGTGACTTGTGGGGCTCTGACCAGGTTCTGTTACCCAGAATCCTTTGCAAACCTCAACATTTGGCTAAAAAAACACATTTTCCATACATTTCCGTGACAGAAAGTTCTGGAATCTGAGAGGAGCCACAAATGTCCTTCCACCCAGCGCTCCCCCAAGTCTCCCGATAAAAATGGTACCTCACTTGTGTGGGTAGGCCTAGCGCCCGCGACAGGATATGCCCCAAAACACAAAGTGGACACATCACAGAAAACAGAGCTGTTTTTAGCAAAGTGCCTACCTGTAGATTTTGGCCTCTAGCTCAGCCGGCACCTAGGGAAACCTACCAAACCTGTGCATTTTTTAAAACTAGAGACCGAGGGGAATACAAGATGGGGTGACTTGTGGGGCTCTGACCAGGTTCTGTTACCCAGAATCCTTTGCAAACCCCAACATTTGGCTAAAAAAACACATTTTCCTCACATTTCGGTGACAGAAAGTCCTGGAATCTGAGAGGAGCCACAAATTTCCTTCCACCCAGCGTTTCCCCAAGTCTCCCGATAAAAATGATACCTCACTTGTGTGGGTAGGCCTAGGGGCCACGACAGGAGACACCCCAAAACACAACGTGGACACATCCCATTTTTTCAACGAAAACAGAGCTGTTTTTTGCAAAGTGCCTACCTGTAGATTTTGGCCTCTAGCTCAGCCGGCACCTAGGGAAACCTACCAAACCTGTGCATTTTTTAAAACTAGAGACCGAGGGGAATCCAAGATGGGGTGACTTGTGGGGCTCTGACCAGGTTCTGTTACCCAGAATCCTTTGCAAACCCCAAAATTTGGCAAAAAAAACACATTTTCCTCACATTTCGGTGACAGAAAGTCCTGGAATCTGAGAGGAGCCACAAATTTCCTTCCACCCAGCGTTTCCCCAAGTCTCCCGATAAAAATGATACCTCACTTGTGTGGGTAGGCCTAGGGGCCACGACAGGAGACACCCCAAAACACAACGTGGACACATCCCATTTTTTGAAAGAAAACAGAGCTGTTTTTTGCAAAGTGCCTACCTGTAGATTTTGGCCTCTAGCTCAGCCGGCACCTAGGGAAACCTAACAAACCTGTGCATTTTTGAAAACTAGAGACCTAGGGGAATCCAAGATGGGGTGACTTGTGGGGCTCTGACCAGGTTCTCTTACCCAGAATCCTTTGCAAACCTCAACATTTGGCTAAAAAAACACATTTTCCTCACATTTCGGTGACAGAAAGTTCTGGAATCTGAGAGGAGCCACAATTTTCCTTCCACCCAGCGCTCCCCCAAGTCTCCCGATAAAAATGGTACCTCACTTGTGTGGGTAGGCCTAGCGCCCGCGACACGATATGCCCCAAAACACAACGTGGACACATCACAGAAAACAGAGCTGTTTTTTGCAAAGTGCCTACCTGTAGATTTTGGCCTCTAGCTCAGCCGGCACCTAGGGAAACCTACCAAACCTGTACATTTTTGAAAACTAGAGACCTAGGGGAAGCCAAGATGGGGTGACTTGTGGGGCTCTGACCAGGTTCTGTTACCCAGAATCCTTTGCAAACCTCAAAATTTGGCTCAAAAAACACATTTTCTTCACATTTCGGTGACAGAAAGTTCTGGAATCTGAGAGGAGCCACAAATTTCCTTCCACCCAGCGCTCCCCCAAGTCTCCCAATAAAAATGGTACCTCACTTGTGTGGGTAGGCCTAGCGCCCGCGACAGGATATGCCTCAAAACACAACGTGGACACATCACAGAAAAGAGAGCTGTTTTTAGCAAAGTGCCTACCTGTAGATTTTGGCCTCTAGCTCAGCCGGCACCTAGGGAAACCTACCAAACCAGTGCATTTTTTAAAACTAGAGACCTAGGGGAATCCAAGATGGGGTGACTTGTGGGGCTCTGACCAGGTTCTGTTACCCAGAATCCTTTGCAAACCTCAAAATTTGGCTAAAAAAACACATTTTCCTCACATTTCGGTGACAGAAAGTTCTGGAATCTGAGAGGAGACCCAAATTTCCTTCCACCCAGCGTTCCCCCAAGTCTCCCGATAAAAATGATACCTCACTTGTGTGGGTAGGCCTAGCGGCCGCGACATGAGATGCCCCAAAACACAACGTGGACACATCCCATTTTTTGAAAGAAAACAGAGCTGTTTTTTGCAAAGTGCCTACCTGTAGATTTTGGCCTCTAGCTCAGCCGGCACCTAGGGAAACCTACCAAACCTGTGCCTTTTTGAAAACTAGAGACCTAGGGGAATCCAAGATGGGGTGACTTGTGGGGTTCTGACCAGGTTCTGTTACCCAGAATCCTTTGCAAACCTCAAAATTTGGCTAAAAAAACACATTTTCCTCACATTTCGGTGACAGAAAGTTCTGGAATCTGAGAGGAGCCACAAATTTCCTTCCACCCAGCGCTCCCCCAAGTCTCCCGATAAAAATGGTACCTCACTTGTGTGGGTAGGCCTAGCGCCTGCGACACGATATGTCCCAAAACACAACGTGGACACATCACAGAAAACAGAGCTGTTTTTTGCAAAGTGCCTACCTGTAGATTTTGGCCTCTAGCTCAGCCGGCACCTAGGGAAACCTACCAAACCCATGCATTTTTGAAAACTAGAGACCAAGGGGAATCCAAGATGGGGTGACTTGTGGGGCTCTGACCGGGTTCTGTTACCCAGAATCCTTTGCAAACCTCAAAATGTGGCTAAAAAAACACATTTTTCTCACATTTCGGTGACAGAAAGTTCTGGAATCTGAGAGGAGACCCAAATTTCCTTCCACCCAGCGTTCCCCCAAGTCTCCCGATAAAAATGATACCTCACTTGTGTGGGTAGGCCTAGCGGCCGCGACAGGACACACCCCAAAACACAACGTGGACACATCCCATTTTTTGAAAGAAAACAGAGCTGTTTTTTGCAAAGTGCCTACCTGTAAATTTTGGCCTCTAGCTCAGCTGGCACCTAGGGAAACCTACCAAACCTGTGCATTTTTAAAAACTAGAGACCTAGGGGAATCCAAGATGGGGTGACTTGTGGGGCTCTGACCAGGTTCTGTTACCCAGAATCCTTTGCAAACCTTAAAATTTGGCTAAAAAAACACATTTTCCTCACATTTCGGTGACAGAAAGTTCTGGAATCTGAGAGGAGCCACAATTTTCCTTCCACCCAGCGCTCCCCCAAGTCTCCCGATAAAAATGGTACCTCACTTGTGTGGGTAGGCCTAGCGCCCTCAACAGGATATGCCCCAAAACACAACGTGGACACATCACAGAAAACAGAGCTGTTTTTTGTAAAGTGCCTACCTGTAGATTTTGGCCTCTAGCTCAGCCGGCACCTAGGGAAACCTACCAAACCTGTGCATTTCTAAAAACTAGAGACCGAGGGGAATCCAAGATGGGGTGACTTGTGGGGCTCTGACCAGGTTCTGTTACCCAGAATCCTTTGCAAACCTCAAAATTTGGCTAAAAAAACACATTTTCCTCACATTTCCGTGACAGAAAGTTCTGGAATCTGAGAGGAGCCACAAATGTCCTTCCACCCAGCGCTCCCCCAAGTCTCCCGATAAAAATGGTACCTCACTTGTGTGGGTAGGCCTAGCGCCCGCGACAGGATATGCCCCAAAACACAAAGTGGACGCATCACAGAAAACAGAGCTGTTTTTAGCAAAGTGCCTACCTGTAGATTTTGGCCTCTAGCTCAGCCGGCACCTAGGGAAACCTACCAAACCTGTGCATTTTTGAAAACTAGAGACCTAGGGGAATCCAAGATGGGGTGACTTGTGGGGCTCTGACCAGGTTCTGTTACCCAGAATCCTTTGCAAACCTCAAAATTTGGCTAAAAAAACACATTTTCCTCACATTTCGGTGACAGAAAGTTCTGGAATCTGAGAGGAGACCCAAATTTCCTTCCACCCAGCGTTCCCCCAAGTCTCCCGATAAAAATGATACCTCACTTGTGTGGGTAGGCCTAGCGGCCGCGACATGAGATGCCCCAAAACACAACGTGGACACATCCCATTTTTTGAAAGAAAACAGAGCTGTTTTTTGCAAAGTGCCTACCTGTAGATTTTGGCCTCTAGCTCAGCCGGCACCTAGGGAAACCTACCAAACCTGTGCCTTTTTGAAAACTAGAGACCTAGGGGAATCCAAGATGGGGTGACTTGTGGGGTTCTGACCAGGTTCTGTTACCCAGAATCCTTTGCAAACCTCAAAATTTGGCTAAAAAAACACATTTTCCTCACATTTCGGTGACAGAAAGTTCTGGAATCTGAGAGGAGCCACAAATTTCCTTCCACCCAGCGCTCCCCCAAGTGTCCCGATAAAAATGGTACCTCACTTGTGTGGGTAGGCCTAGCGCCTGCGACACGATATGTCCCAAAACACAACGTGGACACATCACAGAAAACAGAGCTGTTTTTTGCAAAGTGCCTACCTGTAGATTTTGGCCTCTAGCTCAGCCGGCACCTAGGGAAACCTACCAAACCCATGCATTTTTGAAAACTAGAGACCAAGGGGAATCCAAGATGGGGTGACTTGTGGGGCTCTGACCGGGTTCTGTTACCCAGAATCCTTTGCAAACCTCAAAATGTGGCTAAAAAAACACATTTTTCTCACATTTCGGTGACAGAAAGTTCTGGAATCTGAGAGGAGACCCAAATTTCCTTCCACCCAGCGTTCCCCCAAGTCTCCCGATAAAAATGATACCTCACTTGTGTGGGTAGGCCTAGGGGCCGCGACAGGACACACCCCAAAACACAACGTGGACACATCCCATTTTTTGAAAGAAAACAGAGCTGTTTTTTGCAAAGTGCCTACCTGTAAATTTTGGCCTCTAGCTCAGCTGGCACCTAGGGAAACCTACCAAACCTGTGCATTTTTAAAAACTAGAGACCTAGGGGAATCCAAGATGGGGTGACTTGTGGGGCTCTGACCAGGTTCTGTTACCCAGAATCCTTTGCAAACCTTAAAATTTGGCTAAAAAAACACATTTTCCTCACATTTCGGTGACAGAAAGTTCTGGAATCTGAGAGGAGCCACAATTTTCCTTCCACCCAGCGCTCCCCCAAGTCTCCCGATAAAAATGGTACCTCACTTGTGTGGGTAGGCCTAGCGCCCTCAACAGGATATGCCCCAAAACACAACGTGGACACATCACAGAAAACAGAGCTGTTTTTTGTAAAGTGCCTACCTGTAGATTTTGGCCTCTAGCTCAGCCGGCACCTAGGGAAACCTACCAAACCTGTGCATTTCTAAAAACTAGAGACCGAGGGGAATCCAAGATGGGGTGACTTGTGGGGCTCTGACCAGGTTCTGTTACCCAGAATCCTTTGCAAACCTCAAAATTTGGCTAAAAAAACACATTTTCCTCACATTTCCGTGACAGAAAGTTCTGGAATCTGAGAGGAGCCACAAATGTCCTTCCACCCAGCGCTCCCCCAAGTCTCCCGATAAAAATGGTACCTCACTTGTGTGGGTAGGCCTAGCGCCCGCGACAGGATATGCCCCAAAACACAAAGTGGACGCATCACAGAAAACAGAGCTGTTTTTAGCAAAGTGCCTACCTGTAGATTTTGGCCTCTAGCTCAGCCGGCACCTAGGGAAACCTACCAAACCTGTGCATTTTTGAAAACTAGAGACCGAGGGGAATCCAAGATGGGGTGACTTCTGGGGCTCTGACCAGGTTCTGTTTCCCAGAATCCTTTGCAAACCCCAAAATTTGGCTAAAAAACACATTTTCCTCACATTTTGGTGACAGAAAGTTCTGGAATCTGAGAGGAGCCACAATTTTCCTTCCACCCAGCGCTCCCCCAAGTCTCCCGATAAAATTGGTACCTCACTTGTGTGGGTAGGCCTAGCGCCCGCGACACGATATGCCCCAAAACACAACGTGGACACATCACAGAAAACAGAGCTGTTTTTAGCAAAGTGCCTACCTGTAGATTTTGGCCTCTAGCTCAGCCGGCACCTAGGGAAACCTACCAAACCCGTGCATTTTTTAAAACTAGAGACCTAGGGGAATGCAAGATTGGGTGACTTGTGGGGCTCTGACCAGGTTCTGTTACCCAGAATCCTTTGCAAACCTCAAAATTTGGCTAAAAAAACACATTTTCCTCACATTTCGGTGACAGAAAGTTCTGGAATCTGAGAGGAGCCACAATTTTCCTTCCACCCAGCGCTCCCCCAAGTCTCCCGATAAAAATGGTACCTCACTTGTGTGGGTAGGCCTAGCGCCTGCGACACGATATGTCCCAAAACACAACGTGGACACATCACAGAAAACAGAGCTGTTTTTTGCAAAGGGCCTACCTGTAGATTTTGGCCTCTAGCTCAGCCGGCACCTAGGGAAACCTACCAAACCCATGCATTTTTGAAAACTAGAGACCTAGGGGAATCCAAGATGGGGTGACTTGTGGGGCTCTGACCAGGTTCTGTTACCCAGAATCCTTTGCAAACCTCAAAATTTGACTAAAAAAACACATTTTTCTCACATTTCGGTGACAGAAAGTTCTGGAATCTGAGAGGAGACCCAAATTTCCTTCCACCCAGCGTTCCCCCAAGTCTCCCGATAAAAATGATACCTCACTTGCGTGGGTAGGCCTAGCGGCCGGGACAGGAAACGCCCCAAAACACAACGTGGACACATCCCATTTTTTGAAAGAAAACAGAGCTGTTTTTTGCAAAGTGCCTACCTGTAGATTTGGCCTCTAGCTCACCCGGCACCTAGGGAAACCTACCAAACCTGTGCCTTTTTGAAAACTAGAGACCTAGGGGAATCCAAGATGGGGTGACTTGTGGGGCTCTGACCAGGTTCTGTTACCCAGAATCCTTTGCAAACCTCAAATTGTGGCTAAAAAAACACATTTTCGTCACATTTCAGTGACAGAAAGTTCTGGAATCTGAGAGGAGCCACAAATTTCCTTCCACCCAGCGTTCCCCCAAGTCTCCCGATAAAAATGATACCTCACTTGTGTGGGTAGGCCTAGCGGCCGCGACAGAAGACACCCCAAAACACAACGTGGACACATCCCATTTTTTGAAAGAAAACAGAGCTTTTTTTGCAAAGTGCCTACCTGTAGATTTTGGCCTCTAGCTCAGCTGGCACCTAGGGAAACCTACCAAACCTGTGCCTTTTTTAAAACTAGAGACCTAGGGGAATCCAAGATGGGGTGACTTGTGGGGCTCTGACCAGGTTCTGTTACCCAGAATCCTTTGCAAACCTCAAATTTTGGCTAAAAAAACACATTTTCGTCACATTTCAGTGACAGAAAGTTCTGGAATCTGAGAGGAGCCACAAATTTCCTTCCACCCAGCGTTCCCCCAAGTCTCGCGATAAAAATGATACCTCACTTGTGTGGGTAGGCCTAGCGGCCGCAACAGGAGACACCCCAAAACACAACGTGGACACATCCCATTTTTTGAAAGAAAACAGAGCTGTTTTTTGCAAAGTGCCTACCTGTAGATTTTGGCCTCTAGCTCAGCTGGCACCTAGGGAAACCTACCAAACCTGTGCATTTTTAAAAACTAGAGACCTAGGGGAATCCAAGATGGGGTGACTTGTGGGGCTCTGACCAGGTTCTGTTACCCAGAATCCTTTGCAAACCTCAAAATTTGGCTTAAAAAACACATTTTCCTCACATTTCGGTGACAGAAAGTTCTGGAATCTGAGAGGAGCCACAAATTTATTTCCAACCAGCGCTCCCCCAAGTCTCCCGATAAAAATGGTACCTCACTTGTGTGGGTAGGCCTAGCGCTCGCGACAGGAGACGCCCCAAAACACAACGTGGACACATCCCATTTTTTGAAAGAAAACAGAGCTGTTTTTTGCAAAGTGCCTACCTGTAGATTTTGGCCTCTAGCTCAGCCGGCACCTAGGGAAACCTACCAAACCTGTGCCTTTTTGAAAACTAGAGACCTAGGGAAATCCAAGATGTGGTGACTTGTGGGGCTCTGACCAGGTTCTGTTACCCAGAATCCTTTGCAAACCTCAAATTTTGGCTAAAAAAACACATTTTCGTCACATTTCAGTGACAGAAAGTTCTGGAATCTGAGAGGAGCCACAAATTTCCTTCCACCCAGCGTTCCCCCAAGTCTCCCGATAAAAATGATACCTCACTTGTGTGGGTAGGCCTAGTGGCCGCGACAGGAGACACCCCAAAACACAACGTGGACACATCCCATTTTTTGAAAGAAAACAGAGCTGTTTTTTGCAAAGTGCCTACCTGTAGATTTTGGCCTCTAGCTCAGCTGGCACCTGGGGAAACCTACCAAACCTGTGCATTTTTTAAAACTAGAGACCTAGGGGAATCCAAGATGGGGTGACTTGTGGGGCTCTGACCAGGTTATGTTACCCAGAATCCTTTGCAAACTTCACATTTTGGCTAAAAAAACACATTTTCTTCACATTTCGGTGACAGAAAGTTCTGGAATCTGAGAGGAGCCACAAATTTCCTTCCACCCAGCGTTCCCCCAAGTATCCTGATAAAAATGATACCTCACTTGTGTGGGTAGGCCTAGTGGCCGCGACAGCAGACACCCCAAAACACGTGGACACATCCCATTTTTTAAAAGAAAACAGAGCTGTTTTTTGCAAAGTGCCTACCTGTAGATTTTGGCCTCTAGCTCAGCCGGCACCTAGGGAAACCTACCAAACCTGTGCATTTTTTAAAACTAGAGACCTAGGGGAATCCAAGATGGGGTGACTTGTGGGGCTCTGACCAAGTTCTGTTACCCAGAATCCTTTGCAAACCTCAACTTTTGGCTAAAAAAACACATTTTCCTCACATTTCGGTGACAGAAAGTTCTGGAATCTGAGAGGAGCCACAAATTTCCTTCCACCCAGCGTTCCCCCAAGTCTCCCGATAAAAATGATACCTCACTTGTGTGGGTAGGCTTAGCGGCTGCGACAGGAGGTACCCCAAAACACAACGTGGACATATCCCATTTTTTAAAAGAAAACAGAGCTGTTTTTTGCAAAGTGCCTACCTGTAGATTTTGGCCTCTAGCTCAGCTGGCACCTAGGGAAACCTACCAAACCTGTGAATTTTTGAAAACTAGAGACCTAGGGGAATCCAAGATGGGGTGACTTGTGGGGCTCTGACCAGGTTCTGTTACCCAGAATCCTTTGCAAACCTAAAAATTTGGCTGAAAAAACACATTTTCCTCACATTTCGGTGACAGAAAGTTCTGGAATCTGAGAGGAGCCACAATTTTCCTTCCACCCAGCTCTCCACCAAGTCTCCCGATAAAAATGGTACCTCACTTGTGTGGGTAGGCCTAGCGCCCGCAACAGGATATGCCCCAAAACACAACGTGGACACATCACAGAAAACAGAGCTGTTTTCTGTAAAGTGCCTACCTGTAGATTTTGGCCTCTAGCTCAGCCGGCACCTAGGGAAACCTACCAAACCTGTGCATGTCTAAAAACTAGAGACCGGGGGGAATCCAAGATGGGGTGACTTGTGGGGCTCTGACAAGGTTCTGTTACCCAGAATCCTTTGCAAACCTCAACATTTGGCTAAAAAAAACACATTTTCCATACATTTCCGTGACAGAAAGTTCTGGAATCTGAGAGGAGCCACAAATGTCCTTCCACCCAGCGCTCCCCCAAGTCTCCCGATAAAAATGGTACCTCACTTGTGTGGGTAGGCCTAGCGCCCGCGACATGATATGCCCCAAAACACAAAGTGGACACATCACAGAAAACAGAGCTGTTTTTAGCAAAGTGCCTACCTGTAAATTTTGGCCTCTAGCTCAGCCGGCACCTAGGGAAACCTACCAAACCCATGCATTTTTGAAAACTAGAGACCTAGGGGAATCCAAGATGGGGTGACTTGTGGGGCTCTGACCAGGTTCTGTTACCCAGAATCCTTTGCAAACCCCAAAATTTGGCTAAAAAAACACATTTTCCTCACATTTCGGTGACAGAAAGTCCTGGAATCTGAGAGGAGCCACAAATTTCCTTCCACCCAGCGTTTCCCCAAGTCTCCCGATAAAAATGATACCTCACTTGTGTGGGTAGGCCTAGGGGCCACGACAGGAGACACCCCAAAACACAACGTGGACACATCCCATTTTTTGAACGAAAACAGAGCTGTTTTTTGCAAAGTGCCTACCTGTAGATTTTGGCCTCTAGCTCAGCCGGCACCTAGGGAAACCTACCAAACCTGTGCATTTTTTAAAACTAGAGACCGAGGGGAATCCAAGATGGGGTGACTTGTGGGGCTCTGACCAGGTTCTGTTACCCAGAATCCTTTGCAAACCCCAAAATTTGGCTAAAAAAATACATTTTCCTCACATTTCGGTGACAGAAAGTCCTGGAATCTGAGAGGAGCCACAAATTTCCTTCCACCCAGCGTTTCCCCAAGTCTCCCGATAAAAATGATACCTCACTTGTGTGGGTAGGCCTAGGGGCCACGACAGGAGACACCCCAAAACACAACGTGGACACATCCCATTTTTTGAAAGAAAACAGAGCTGTTTTTTGCAAAGTGCCTACCTGTAGATTTTGGCCTCTAGCTCAGCCGGCACCTAGGGAAACCTAACAAACCTGTGCATTTTTGAAAACTAGAGACCTAGGGGAATCCAAGATGGGGTGACTTGTGGGGCTCTGACCAGGTTCTCTTACCCAGAATCCTTTGCAAACTTCAAAATGTGGCTAAAAAAACACATTTTCTTCACATTTCGGTGACAGAAAGTTCTGGAATCTGAGAGGAGCCACAAATTTCCTTCCACCCAGCGCTCCCCCAAGTCTCCCGATAAAAATGGTACCTCACTTGTGTGGGTAGGCCTAGCGCCCCCGACACGATATGCCTCAAAACACAACGTGGACACATCACAGAAAACAGAGCTGTTTTTAGCAAAGTGCTACCTGTAGATTTTGGCCTCTAGCTCAGCCGGCACCTAGGGAAACCTACCAAACCCATCCATTTTTGAAAACTAGAGACCTAGGGGAATCCAAGATGGGGTGACTTGTGGGGCTCTGACCAGGTTCTGTTACCCAGAATCCTTTGCAAACCTCAAAATCTGGCTAAAAAAACACATTTTCCTCACATTTCGGTGACAGAAAGTTCTGGAATCTGAGAGGAGCCACAATTTTCCTTCCACCCAGCGCTCCCCCAAGTCTCCCGATAAACATGGTACCTCACTTGTGTGGGTAGGCCTAGCGCCTGCGACACGATATGTCCCAAAACACAACGTGGACACATCACAGAAAACAGAGCTGTTTTTTGCAAAGTGCCTACCTGTAGATTTTGGCCTCTAGCTCAGCCGGCACCTAGGGAAACCTACCAAACCCATGCATTTTTTAAAACTAGAGACCTATGGGAATCCAAGATAGGGTGACTTGTGGGGCTCTGACCAGGTTCTGTATCAAGAATCCTTTGCAAACCTCAAAATTTGGCTAAAAAAACAAATTTTTCTCACATTTCGGTGACAGAAAGTTCTGGAATCTGAGGGGAGACCCAAATTTCCTTCCACCCAGCATTCCCCCAAGTCTCCCGATAAAAATGATACCTCACTTGTGTGGGTAGGCCTAGCGGCCGCGACCGGAGACGCCCCAAAACACAACGTGGACACATCCCATTTTTTGAAAGAAAACAGAGCTGTTTTTTGCAAAGTGCCTACCTGTAGATTTTGGCCTCTAGCTCAGCTGGCACCTAGGGAAACCTACCAAACCTGTGCATTTTTAAAAACTAGAGACCTAGGGGAATCCAAGATGGGGTGACTTGTGGGGCTCTGACCAGGTTCTGTTACCCAGAATCCTTTGCAAACCTCAAAATTTGGCTAAAAAAACACATTTTCCTCACATTTCGGTGACAGAAAGTTCTGGAATCTGAGAGGAGCCACAAATTTCTTTCCAACCAGCGCTCCCCCAAGTCTCCCGATAAAAATGGTACCTCACTTGTGTAGGTAGGCCTAGCGCTCGCGACAGGATATTCCCCAAAACACAAGGTGGACACATCACAGAAAACAGAGCTGTTTTTAGCAAAGTGCCTACCTGTAGATTTTGGCCTCTAGCTCAGCCCGCACCTAGGGAAACCTACCAAACCTCTGCATTTGTGAAAACTAGAGACCTAGGGGGATCCAAGATGGGGTGACTTGTGGGGCTCTGACCAGGTTATGTTACCCAGAATCCTTTGCAAACCTCACATTTTGGCTAAAAAAACACATTTTCCTCACATTTCGGTGACAGAAAGTTCTGGAATCTGAGAGGAGCCACAAATTTCCTTCCACCCAGCGTTCCCCCAAGTCTCCCGATAAAAATGATACCTCACTTGTGTGGGTAGGCCTAGCGGCCGCAACAGGAGACGCCCCAAATCACAACGTGGACACATCCCATTTTTTGAAAGAAAACAGAGCTGTTTTTTGCAAAGTGCCTACCTGTAGATTTTGGCCTCTAGCTCAGCCGGCACCTAGGGAAACCTTCCAAACCTGTGCCTTTTTGAAAACTAGAGACCTAGGGGAATCCAAGATGGGGTGACTTGTGGGGCTCTGACCAGGTTCTGTTACCCAGAATCCTTTGCAAACCTCAAATTTTGGCTAAAAAAACACATTTTTGTCACATTTCAGTGACAGAAAGTTCTGGAATCTGAGAGGAGCCACAAATTTCCTTCCACCCAGCGTTCCCCCAAGTCTCCCGATACAAATGATACCTCACTTGTGTGGGTAGGCCTAGCGGCCGCGACAGCAAACACCCCGAAACACAACGTGGACACATCCCATATTTTGAAAGAAAACAGAGCTGTTTTTTGCAAAGTGCCTACCTGTAGATTTTGGCCTCTAGCTCAGCTGGCACCTGGGGAAACCTACCAAACCTGTGCATTTCTAAAAACTAGAGACCGAGGGGAATCCAAGATGGGGTGACTTGTGGGGCTCTGACCAGGTTCTGTTACCCAGAATCCTTTGCAAACCTCAAAATTTGGCTAAAAAAACACATTTTCCTCACATTTCCGTGACAGAAAGTTCTGGAATCTGAGAGGAGCCACAAATGTCCTTCCACCCAGCGCTCCCCCAAGTCTCCCGATAAAAATGGTACCTCACTTGTGTGGGTAGGCCTAGCGCCCGCGACAGGATATGCCCCAAAACACAAAGTGGACGCATCACAGAAAACAGAGATGTTTTTAGCAAAGTGCCTACCTGTAGATTTTGGCCTCTAGCTCAGCCGGCACCTAGGGAAACCTACCAAACCTGTGCATTTTTGAAAACTAGAGACCTAGGGGAATCCAAGATGGGGTGACTTGTGGGGCTCTGACCAGGTTCTGTTACCCAGAATCCTTTGCAAACCTAAAAATTTGGCTGAAAAAACACATTTTCCTCATATTTCGGTGACAGAAAGTTCTGGAATCTGAGAGGAGCCACAAATTTCCTTCCACCCAGCGTTCCCCCAAGTCTCCCGATACAAATGATACCTCACTTGTGTGGGTAGGCCTAGCGGCCGCGACAGCAGACACCCCGAAACACAACGTGGACACATCCCATATTTTGAAAGAAAACAGAGCTGTTTTTTGCAAAGTGCCTACCTGTAGATTTTGGCCTCTAGCTCAGCTGGCACCTAGGGAAACCTACCAAACCTGTGCATTTTTAAAAACTAGAGACCTAGGGGAATCCAAGATGGGGTGACTTGTGGGGCTCTGACCAGGTTCTGTTACCCAGAATCCTTTGCAAACCTCAAAATCTGGCTAAAAAAACACATTTTCCTCATATTTCGGTGACAGAAAGTTCTGGAATCTGAGAGGAGCCACAAATGTATTTCTAACCAGCGCTCCCCCAAGTCTCCCGATAAAAATGGTACCTCACTTGTGTGGGTAGGCCTAGCGCTCTCGACAGGATATACCCCAAAACACAAGGTGGACACATCACAGAAAACAGAGCTGTTTTTTGCAAAGTGCCTACCTGTAGATTTTGGCCTCTAGCTCAGCCGGCACCTAGGGAAACCTACCAAACCTGTGCATTTCTAAAAACTAGAGACCGAGGGGAATCCAAGATGGGGTGACTTGTGGGGCTCTGACCAGGTTCTGTTACCCAGAATCCTTTGCAAACCTCAAAATTTGGCTAAAAAAACACATTTTCCTCACATTTCCGTGACAGAAAGTTCTGGAATCTGAGAGGAGCCACAAATGTCCTTCCACCCAGCGCTCCCCCAAGTCTCCCGATAAAAATGGTACCTCACTTGTGTGGGTAGGCCTAGCGCCTGCGACAGGATATCCCCCAAAACACAAAGTGGACACATCACAGAAAACAGAGCTGTTTTTAGCAAAGTGCCTACCTGTAGATTTTGGCCTCTAGCTCAGCCGGCACCTAGGGAAACCTACCAAACCTGTGCATTTTTGAAAACTAGAGACCGAGGGGAATCCAAGATGGGGTGACTTCAGGGGCTCTGACCAGGTTCTGTTTCCCAGAATCCTTTGCAAACCCCAAAATTTGGCTAAAAAAACAAATTTTCCTCACATTTTGGTGACAGAAAGTTCTGGAATCTGAGAGGAGCCACAATTTTCCTTCCACCCAGCGCTCCCCCAAGTCTCCCGATAAAAATGGTACCTCACTTGTGTGGGTAGGCCTAGCGCCCGCGACACGATATGCCCCAAAACACAACGTGGACACATCACAGAAAACAGAGCTGTTTTTAGCAAAGTGCCTACCTGTAGATTTTGGCCTCTAGCTCAGCCGGCACATAGGGAAACCTACCAAACCCGTGCATTTTTTAAAACTAGAGACCTAGGGGAATCCAAGATGGGGTGACTTGTGGGGCTCTGACCAGGTTCTGTTACCCAGAATCCTTTGCAAACCTCAAAATTTGGCTAAAAAAACACATTTTCCTCACATTTCGGTGACAGAAAGTTCTGGAATCTGAGAGGAGCCACAATTTTCCTTCCACCCAGCGCTCCCCCAAGTCTCCCGATAAAAATGGTACCTCACTTGTGTGGGTAGGCCTAGCGCCTGCGACACGATATGTCCCAAAACACAACGTGGACACATCACAGAAAACAGAGCTGTTTTTTGCAAAGGGCCTACCTGTAGATTTTGGCCTCTAGCTCAGCCCGCACCTAGGGAAACCTACCAAACCCATGCATTTTTGAAAACTAGAGACCTAGGGGAATCCAAGATGGGGTGACTTGTGGGGCTCTGACCAGGTTCTGTTACCCAGAATCCTTTGCAAACCTCAAAATTTGACTAAAAAAACACATTTTTCTCACATTTCGGTGACAGAAAGTTCTGGAATCTGAGAGGAGACCCAAATTTCCTTCCACCCAGCGTTCCCCCAAGTCTCCCGATAAAAATGATACCTCACTTGTGTGGGTAGGCCTAGCGGCCGCGACAGAAGACACCCCAAAACACAACGTGGACACATCCCATTTTTTGAAAGAAAACAGAGCTTTTTTTGCAAAGTGCCTACCTGTAGATTTTGGCCTCTAGCTCAGCTGGCACCTAGGGAAACCTACCAAACCTGTGCATTTTTAAAAACTAGAGACCTAGGGGAATCCAAGATGGGGTGACTTGTGGGGCTCTGACCAGGTTCTGTTACCCAGAATCCTTTGCAAACCTCAAAATTTGGCTAAAAAAACACATTTTCCTCACATTTCGGTGACAGAAAGTTCTGGAATCTGAGAGGAGCCACAAATTTATTTCCAACCAGCGCTCCCCCAAGTCTCCCGATAAAAATGGTACCTCACTTGTGTGGGTAGGCCTAGCGCTCGCGACAGGAGACGCCCCAAAACACAACGTGGACACATCCCATTTTTTGAAAGAAAACAGAGCTGTTTTTTGCAAAGTGCCTACCTGTAGATTTTGGCCTCTAGCTCAGCCGGCACCTAGGGAAACCTACCAAACCTGTGCCTTTTTGAAAACTAGAGACCTAGGGGAATCCAAGATGTGGTGACTTGTGGGGCTCTGACCAGGTTCTGTTACCCAGAATCCTTTGCAAACCTCAAATTTTGGCTAAAAAAACACATTTTCGTCACATTTCAGTGACAGAAAGTTCTGGAATCTGAGAGGAGCCACAAATTTCCTTCCACCCAGCGTTCCCCCAAGTCTCCCGATAAAAATGATACCTCACTTGTGTGGGTAGGCCTAGCGGCCGCGACAGAGGACACCCCAAAACACAACGTGGACACATCCCATTTTTTGAAAGAAAACAGAGCTGTTTTTTGCAAAGTGCCTACCTGTAGATTTTGGCCTCTAGCTCAGCTGGCACTTGGGGAAACCTACCAAACCTGTGCATTTTTAAAAACTAGAGACTTAGGGGAATCCAAGATGGGGTGACTTGTGGGGCTCTGACCAGGTTATGTTACCCAGAATCCTTTGCGAACCTCACATTTTGGCTAAAAAAACACATTTTCTTCACATTTCGATGACAGAAAGTTCTGGAATCTGAGAGGAGCCACAAATTTCCTTCCACCCAGCGTTCCCCCAAGTATCCCGATAAAAATGATACCTCACTTGTGCTGGTAGGCCTAGTGGCCGCGACAGCAGACACCCCAAAACACGTGGACACATCCCATTTTTTAAAAGAAAACAGATCTGTTTTTTGCAAAGTGCCTATCTGTAGATTTTGGCCTCTAGCTCAGCCGGCACCTAGGGAAACCTACCAAACCTGTGCATTTTTGAAAACTAGAGACCTAGGGGAATCCAAGATGGGGTGACTTGTGGGGCTCTGACCAAGTTCTGTTACCCAGAATCCTTTGCAAACCTCAACTTTTGGCTAAAAAAACACATTTTCCTCACATTTCGGTGACAGAAAGTTCTGGAATCTGAGAGGAGCCACAAATTTCCTTCCACCCAGCGTTCCCCCAAGTCTCCCGATAAAAATTATACCTCACTTGTGTGGGTAGGCCTAGCGGCTGCGACAGGAGGCGCCCCAAAACACAACGTGGACATATCCCATTTTTTGAAAGAAAACAGAGCTGTTTTTTGCAAAGTGCCTACCTGTAGATTTTAGCCTCTAGCTCAGCTGGCACCTAGGGAAACCTACCAAACCTGTGAATTTTTGAAAACTAGAGATCTAGGGGAATCCAAGATGGGGTGACTTGTGGCGCTCTGACCAGGTTCTGTTACCCAGAATCCTTTGCAAACCTAAAAATTTGGCTGAAAAAACACATTTTCCTCACATTTCGGTGACAGAAAGTTCTGGAATCTGAGAGGAGCCACAATTTTCCTTCCACCCAGCTCTCCCCCAAGTCTCCCGATAAAAATGGTACCTCACTTGTGTGGGTAGGCCTAGCGCCCGCAACAGGATATGCCCCAAAACACAACGTGGACACATCACAGAAAACAGAGCTGTTTTCTGTAAAGTGCCTACCTGTAGATTTTGGCCTCTAGCTCAGCCGGCACCTAGGGAAACCTACCAAACCTGTGCATTTCTAAAAACTAGAGACCGGGGGGAATCCAAGATGGGGTGACTTGTGGGGCTCTGACCAGGTTCTGTTACCCAGAATCCTTTGCAAACCTCAACATTTGGCTAAAAAAACACATTTTCCACACATTTCCGTGACAGAAAGTTCTGGAATCTGAGAGGAGCCACAAATGTCCTTCCACCCAGCGCTCCCCCAAGTCTCCCGATAAAAATGGTACCTCACTTGTGTGGGTAGGCCTAGCACCCGCGACAGGTTATACCCCAAAACACAAAGTGGACACATCACAGAAAACAGAGCTGTTTTTAGCAAAGTGCCTACCTGTAGATTTTGGCCTCTAGCTCAGCCGGCACCTAGGGAAACCTACCACACCTGTGCATTTTTGAAAACTAGAGACCGAGGGGAATCCAAGATGGGGTGACTTGTGGGGCTCTGACCAGGTTCTGTTACCCAGAATCCTTTGCAAACCCCAAAATTTGGCTAAAAAAACACATTTTCCTCACATTTCGGTGACAGAAAGTCCGGGAATCTGAGAGGAGCCACAAATTTCCTTCCACCCAGCGTTTCCCCAAGTCTCCCGATAAAAATGATACCTCACTTGTGTGGGTAGGCCTAGGGGCCACGACAGGAGACACCCCAAAACACAACGTGGACACATCCCATTTTTTGAAAGAAAACAGAGCTGTTTTTTGCAAAGTGCCTACCTGTAGATTTTGGCCTCTAGCTCAGCCGGCACCTAGGGAAACCTACCAAACCTGTGCATTTTTGAAAACTAGAGACCGAGGGGAATCCAAGATGGGGTGACTTGTGGGGCTCTGACCAGGTTCTGTTACCCAGAATCCTTTGCAAACCTCAAAATTTGGCTAAAAAAACACATTTTACTCACATTTCGGTGTCAGAAAGTTCTGGAATCTGAGAGGAGGCACAAATGTATTTCCAACCAGCGCTCCCCCAAGTCTCCCGATAAAAATGGTACCTCACTTGTGTGGGTAGGCCTAGCGCTCGCGACAGGAGACGCTCCAAAACACAACGTGGACACATCCCATTTTTTGAAAGAAAACAGAGCTGTTTTTTGCAAAGTGCCTACCTGTAGATTTTGGCCTCTAGCTCAGCCGGCACCTAGGGAAACCTACCAAACCTGTGCCTTTTTGAAAACTAGAGACCTAGGGGAATCCAAGATGTGGTGACTTGTGGGGCTCTGACAAGGTTCTGTTACCCAGAATCCTTTGCAAACCTCAAATTTTGGCTAAAAAAACAAATTTTCGTCACATTTCAGTGACAGAAAGTTCTGGAATCTGAGAGGAGCCACAAATTTCCTTCCACCCAGCGTTCCCCCAAGTCTCCCGATAAAAATGATACCTCACTTGTGTGGGTAGGCCTAGCGGCCGCGACAGGAGGCACCCCAAAACACAACGTGGACACATCCCATTTTTTGAAAGAAAACAGAGCTGTTTTTTGCAAAGTGCCTACCTGTAGATTTTGGCCTCTAGCTCAGCTGGCACCTGGGGAAACCTACCAAACCTGTGCATTTTTAAAAACTAGAGACCTAGGGGAATCCAAGATGGGGTGACTTGTGGGGCTCTGACCAGGTTATGTTACCCAGAATCCTTTGTAAACCTCACATTTTGGCTAAAAAAACACATTTTCTTCACATTTCGGTGACAGAAAGTTCTGGAATCTGAGAGGAGCCACAAATTTCCTTCCACCCAGCGTTCCCCCAAGTATCCCGATAAAAATGATACCTCACTTGTGTGGGTAGGCCTAGTGGCCGCGACAGCAGACACCCCAAAACACGTGGACACATCCCATTTTTTAAAAGAAAACAGAGCTGTTTTTTGCAAAGTGCCTACCTGTAGATTTTGGCCTCTAGCTCAGCTGGCACCTGGGGAAACCTACCAAACCTGTGCATTTTTAAAAACTAGAGACCTAGGGGAATCCAAGATGGGGTGACTTGTGGGGCTCTGACCAAGTTCTGTTACCCAGAATCCTTTGCAAACCTCAACTTTTGGCTAAAAAAACACATTTTCCTCACATTTCGGTGACAGAAAGTTCTGGAATCTGAGAGGAGCCACAAATTTCCTTCCACCCAGCGTTCCCCCAAGTCTCCCGATAAAAATTATACCTCACTTGTGTGGGTAGGCCTAGCGGCTGCGACAGGAGGCGCCCCAAAACACAACGTGGACGTATCCCATTTTTTAAAAGAAAACAGAGCTGTTTTTTGCAAAGTGCCTACCTGTAGATTTTGGCCTCTAGCTCAGCTGGCACCTAGGGAAACCTACCAAACCTGTGAATTTTTGAAAACTAGAGACCTAGGGGAATCCAAGATGGGGTGACTTGTGGCGCTCTGACCAGGTTCTGTTACCCAGAATCCTTTGCAAACCTAAAAATTTGGCTGAAAAAACACATTTTCCTCACATTTCGGTGACAGAAAGTTCTGGAATCTGAGAGGAGCCACAATTTTCCTTCCACCCAGCTCTCCCCCAAGTCTCCCGATAAAAATGGTACCTCACTTGTGTGGGTAGGCCTAGCGCCCGCAACAGGATATGCCCCAAAACACAACGTGGACACATCACAGAAAACAGAGCTGTTTTCTGTAAAGTGCCTACCTGTAGATTTTGGCCTCTAGCTCAGCCGGCACCTAGGGAAACCTACCAAACCTGTGCATTTCTAAAAACTAGAGACCGGGGGGAATCCAAGATGGGGTGACTTGTGGGGCTCTGACCAGGTTCTGTTACCCAGAATCCTTTGCAAACCTCAACATTTGGCTAAAAAAACACATTTTCCATACATTTCCGTGACAGAAAGTTCTGGAATCTGAGAGGAGCCACAAATGTCCTTCCACCCAGCGCTCCCCCAAGTCTCCCGATAAAAATGGTACCTCACTTGTGTGGGTAGGCCTAGCGCCCGCGACAGGTTATGCCCCTAAACACAAAGTGGACACATCACAGAAAACAGAGCTGTTTTTAGCAAAGTGCCTACCTGTAGATTTTGGCCTCTAGCTCAGCCGGCACCTAGGGAAACCTACCACACCTGTGCATTTTTGAAAACTAGAGACCGAGGGGAATCCAAGATGGGGTGACTTGTGGGGCTCTGACCAGGTTCTGTTACCCAGAATCCTTTGCAAACCCCAAAATTTGGCTAAAAAAACACATTTTCCTCACATTTCGGTGACAGAAAGTCCTGGAATCTGAGAGGAGCCACAAATTTCCTTCCACCCAGCGTTTCCCCAAGTCTCCCGATAAAAATGATACCTCACTTGTGTGGGTAGGCCTAGGGGCCACGACAGGAGACACCCCAAAACACAACGTGGACACATCCCATTTTTTGAAAGAAAACAGAGCTGTTTTTTGCAAAGTGCCTACCTGTAGATTTTGGCCTCTAGCTCAGCCGGCACCTAGGGAAACCTACCAAACCTGTGCATTTTTGAAAACTAGAGACCGAGGGGAATCCAAGATGGGGTGACTTGTGGGGCTCTGACCAGGTTCTGTTACCCAGAATCCTTTGCAAACCTCAAAATTTGGCTAAAAAAACACATTTTACTCACATTTCGGTGACAGAAAGTTCTGGAATCTGAGAGGAGGCACAAATTTATTTCCAACCAGCGCTCCCCCAAGTCTCCCGATAAAAATGGTACCTCACTTGTGTGGGTAGGCCTAGCGCTCGCGACAGGAGACGCCCCAAAACACAACGTGGACACATCCCATTTTTTGAAAGAAAACAGAGCTGTTTTTTGCAAAGTGCCTACCTGTAGATTTTGGCCTCTAGCTCAGCCGGCACCTAGGGAAACCTACCAAACCTGTGCCTTTTTGAAAACTAGAGACCTAGGGGAATCCAAGATGTGGTGACTTGTGGGGCTCTGACAAGGTTCTGTTACCCAGAATCCTTTGCAAACCTCAAATTTTGGCTAAAAAAACACATTTTCGTCACATTTCAGTGACAGAAAGTTCTGGAATCTGAGAGGAGCCACAAATTTCCTTCCACCCAGCGTTCCCCCAAGTCTCCCGATAAAAATGATACCTCACTTGTGTGGGTAGGCCTAGCGGCCGCGACAGGAGACACCCCAAAACACAACGTGGACAGATCCCATTTTTTGAAAGAAAACAGAGCTGTTTTTTGCAAAGTGCCTACCTGTAGATTTTGGCCTCTAGCTCAGCTGGCACCTGGGGAAACCTACCAAACCTGTGCATTTTTAAAAACTAGAGACCTAGGGGAATCCAAGATGGGGTGACTTGTGGGGCTCTGACCAGGTTATGTTACCCAGAATCCTTTGCAAACCTCACATTTTGGCTAAAAAAATTCATTTTCTTCACATTTCGGTGACAGAAAGTTCTGGAATCTGAGAGGAGCCACAAATTTCCTTCCACCCAGCGTTCCCCCAAGTATCCCGATAAAAATGATACCTCACTGGTGTGGGTAGGCCTAGTGGCCGCGACAGCAGACACCCCAAAACACGTGTACACATCCCATTTTTTAAAAGAAAACAGAGCTGTTTTTTGCAAAGTGCCTACCTGTAGATTTTGGCCTCCAGCTCAGCCGGCACCTAGGGAAACCTACCAAACCTGTGCATTTTTGAAAACTAGAGACCTAGGGGAATCCAAGATGGGGTGACTTGTGGGGCTCTGACCAAGTTCTGTTACCCAGAATCCTTTGCAAACCTCAACTTTTGGCTAAAAAAACACATTTTCCTCACATTTCGGTGACAGAAAGTTCTGGAATCTGAGAGGAGCCACAAATTTCCTTCCACCCAGCGTTCCCCCAAGTCTCCCGATAAAAATGATACCTCACTTGTGTGGGTAGGCTTAGCGGCTGCGACAGGAGGCACCCCAAAACACAACGTGGACATATCCCATTTTTTGAAAGAAAACAGAGCTGTTTTTTGCAAAGTGCCTACCTGTAGATTTTGGCCTCTAGCTCAGCTGGCACCTAGGGAAACCTACCAAACCTGTGAATTTTTGAAAACTAGAGACCTAGGGGAATCCAAGATGGGGTGACTTGTGGGGATCTGACCAGGTTCTGTTACCCAGAATCCTTTGCAAACCTAAAAATTTGGCTGAAAAAACACATTTTCCTCACATTTCGGTGACAGAAAGTTCTGGAATCTGAGAGGAGCCACAATTTTCCTTCCACCCAGCTCTCCCCCAAGTCTCCCGATAAAAATGGTACCTCACTTGTGTGGGTAGGCCTAGCGCCCGCAACAGGATATGCCCCAAAACACAACGTGGACACATCACAGAAAACAGAGCTGTTTTCTGTAAAGTGCCTACCTGTAGATTTTGGCCTCTAGCTCAGCCGGCACCTAGGGAAACCTACCAAACCTGTGCATTTCTAAAAACTAGAGACCGCGGGGAATCCAAGATGGGGTGACTTGTGGGGCTCTGACCAGGTTCTGTTACCCAGAATCCTTTGCAAACCTCAACATTTGGCTAAAAAAACACATTTTCCATACATTTCCGTGACAGAAAGTTCTGGAATCTGAGAGGAGCCACAAATGTCCTTCCACCCAGCGCTCCCCCAAGTCTCCCGATAAAAATGGTACCTCACTTGTGTGGGTAGGCCTAGCGCCGCGACAGGATATGCCCCAAAACACAAAGTGGACACATCACAGAAAACAGAGCTGTTTTTAGCAAAGTGCCTACCTGTAGATTTTGGCCTCTAGCTCAGCCGGCACCTAGGGAAACCTACCAAACCTGTGCATTTTTTAAAACTAGAGACCGAGGGGAATCCAAGATGGGGTGACTTGTGGGGCTCTGACCAGGTTCTGTTACCCAGAATCCTTTGCAAACCCCAAAATTTGGCTAAAAAAACACATTTTCCTCACATTTCGGTGACAGAAAGTCCTGGAATCTGAGAGGAGCCACAAATTTCCTTCCACCCAGCGTTTCCCCAAGTCTCCCGATAAAAATGATACCTCACTTGTGTGGGTAGGCCTAGGGGCCACGACAGTAGACACCCCAAAACACAACGTGGACACATCCCATTTTTTGAAAGAAAACAGAGCTGTTTTTTGCAAAGTGCCTACCTGTAGATTTTGGCCTCTAGCTCAGCCGGCACCTAGGGAAACCTAACAAACCTGTGCATTTTTGAAAACTAGAGACCTAGGGGAATCCAAGATGGGGTGACTTGTGGGGCTCTGACCAGGTTCTCTTACCCAGAATCCTTTGCAAACTTCAAAATGTGGCTAAAAAAACACATTTTCTTCACATTTCGGTGACAGAAAGTTCTGGAATCTGAGAGGAGCCACAAATTTCCTTCCACCCAGCGCTCCCCCAAGTCTCCCGATAAAAATGGTACCTCACTTGTGTGGGTAGGCCTAGCGCCCCCGACACGATATGCCTCAAAACACAACGTGGACACATCACAGAAAACAGAGCTGTTTTTAGCAAAGTGCCTACCTGTAGATTTTGGCCTCTAGCTCAGCCGGCACCTAGGGAAACCTACCAAACCCATGCATTTTTGAAAACTAGAGACCTAGGGGAATCCAAGATGGGGTGACTTGTGGGGCTCTGACCAGATTCTGTTACCCAGAATCCTTTGCAAACCTCAAAATCTGGCTAAAAAAACACATTTTCCTCACATTTCGGTGACAGAAAGTTCTGGAATCTGAGAGGAGCCACAATTTTCCTTCCACCCAGCGCTCCCCCAAGTCTCCCGATAAACATGGTATCTCACTTGTGTGGGTAGGCCTAGCGCCTGCGACACGATATGTCCCAAAACACAACGTGGACACATCACAGAAAACAGAGCTGTTTTTTGCATAGTGCCTACCTGTAGATTTTGGCCTCTAGCTCAGCCGGCACCTAGGGAAACCTACCAAACCCATACATTTTTGAAAACTAGAGACCTAGGGGAATCCAAGATGGAGTGACTTGTGGGGCTCTGACCAGGTTCTGTATCAAGAATCCTTTGCAAACCTCAAAATTTGGCTAAAAAAACTCATTTTTCTCACATTTCGGTGACAGAAAGTTCTGGAATCTGAGGGGAGACCCAAATTTCCTTCCACCCAGCATTCCCCCAAGTCTCCCGATAAAAATGATACCTCACTTGTGTGGGTAGGCCTAGCGGCCGCGACCGGAGACGCCCCAAAACACAACGTGGACACATCCCATTTTTTGAAAGAAAACAGAGCTGTTTTTTGCAAAGTGCCTACCTGTAGATTTTGGCCTCTAGCTCAGCCGGCACCTAGGGAAACCTACCAAACCTGTGCCTTTTTTAAAACTAGAGACCTAGGGGAATCCAAGATGGGGTGACTTGTGGGGCTCTGACCAGGTTCTGTTACCCAGAATCCTTTGCAAACCTCAAATTTTGGCTAAAAAAACACATTTTCGTCACATTTCAGTGACAGAAAGTTCTGGAATCTGAGAGGAGCCACAAATTTCCTTCCACCCAGCGTTCCCCCAAGTCTCCCGATACAAATGATACCTCACTTGTGTGGGTAGGCCTAGCAGCCGTGACAGAAGACACCCCAAAACACAACGTGGACACATCCCATTTTTTGAAAGAAAACAGAGCTGTTTTTTGCAAAGTGCCTACCTGTAGATTTTGGCCTCTAGCTCAGCTGGCACCTAGGGAAACCTACCAAACCTGTGCATTTTTAAAAACTAGAGACCTAGGGGAATCCAAGATGGGGTGACTTGTGGGGCTCTGACCAGGTTCTGTTACCCAGAATCCTTTGCAAACCTCAAAATTTGGCTAAAAAAACACATTTTCCTCACATTTCGGTGACAGAAAGTTCTGGAATCTGAGAGGAGCCACAAATTTCTTTCCAACCAGCGCTCCCCCAAGTCTCCCGATAAAAATGGTACCTCACTTGTGTGGGTAGGCCTATCGCTCGCGACAGGATATTCCCCAAAACACAAGGTGGACACATCACAGAAAACAGAGCTGTTTTTAGCAAAGTGCCTACCTGTAGATTTTGGCCTCTAGCTCAGCCCGCACCTAGGGAAACCTACCAAACCTGTGCATTTGTGAAAACTAGAGACCTAGGGGGATCCAAGATGGGGTGACTTGTGGGGCTCTGACCAGGTTATGTTACCCAGAATCCTTTGCAAACCTCACATTTTGGCTAAAAAAACACATTTTCCTCACATTTCGGTGACAGAAAGTTCTGGAATCTGAGAGGAGCCACAAATTTCTTTCCACCCAGCGTTCCCCCAAGTCTCCCGATAAAAATGATACCTCACTTGTGTGGGTAGGCCTAGCGGCCGCGACAGGAGACGCCCCAAATCACAACGTGGACACATCCCATTTTTTGAAAGAAAACAGAGCTGTTTTTTGCAAAGTGCCTAACTGTAGATTTTAGCCTCTAGCTCAGCCGGCACCTAGGGAAACCTTCCAAACCTGTGCCTTTTTGAAAACTAGAGACCTAGGGGAATCCAAGATGGGGTGACTTGTGGGGCTCTGACCAGGTTCTGTTACCCAGAATCCTTTGCAAACCTCAAATTTTGGCTCAAAAAACACATTTTCGTCACATTTCAGTGACAGAAAGTTCTGGAATCTGAGAGGAGCCACAAATTTCCTTCCACCCAGCGTTCCCCCAAGTCTCCCGATACAAATGATACCTCACTTGTGTGGGTAGGCCTAGCGGCCGCGACAACAAACACCCCAAAACACAACGTGGACACATCCCATATTTTGAAAGAAAACAGAGCTGTTTTTTGCAAAGTGCCTACCTGTAGATTTTGGCCTCTAGCTCAGCTGGCACCTAGGGAAACCTACCAAACCTGTGCATTTTTTAAAACTAGAGACCTAGGGGAATCCAAGATGGGGTGACTTGTGGGGCTCTGACCAGGTTCTGTTACCCAGAATCCTTTGCAAACCTCAAAATCTGGCTAAAAAAACACATTTTCCTCATATTTCGGTGACAGAAAGTTCTGGAATCTGAGAGGAGCCACAAATTTATTTCTAACCAGCGCTCCCCCAAGTCTCCCGATAAAAATGGTACCTCACTTGTGTGGGTAGGCCTAGCGCTCTCGACAGGATATACCCCAAAACACAAGGTGGACACATCACAGAAAACAGAGCTGTTTTTTGCAAAGTGCCTACCTGTAGATTTTGGCCTCTAGCTCAGCCGGCACCTAGGGAAACCTACCAAACCTGTGCATTTCTAAAAACTAGAGACCGAGGGGAATCCAAGATGGGGTGACTTGTGGGGCTCTGACCAGGTTCTGTTACCCAGAATCCTTTGCAAACCTCAAAATTTGGCTAAAAAAACACATTTTCCTCACATTTCCGTGACAGAAAGTTCTGGAATCTGAGAGGAGCCACAAATGTCCTTCCACCCAGCGCTCCCCCAAGTCTCCCGATAAAAATGGTACCTCACTTGTGTGGGTAGGCCTAGCGCCCGCGACAGGATATGCCCCAAAACACAAAGTGGACACATCACAGAAAACAGAGCTGTTTTTAGCAAAGTGCCTACCTGTAGATTTTGGCCTCTAGCTCAGCCGGCACCTAGGGAAACCTACCAAACCTGTGCATTTTTGAAAACTAGAGACCGAGGGGAATCCAAGATGGGGTGACTTCTGGGGCTCTTACCAGGTTCTGTTTCCCAGAATCCTTTGCAAACCCCAAAATTTGGCTAAAAAAACACATTTTCCTCACATTTTGGTGACAGAAAGTTCTGGAATCTGAGAGGAGCCACAATTTTCCTTCCACCCAGCGCTCCCCCAAGTCTCCCGATAAAAATGGTACCTCACTTGTGTGGGTAGGCCTAGCGCCCGCAACACGATATGCCCCAAAACACAACGTGGACACATCACAGAAAACAGAGCTGTTTTTAGCAAAGTGCCTACCTGTAGATTTTGGCCTCTAGCTCAGCCGGCACATAGGGAAACCTACCAAACCCGTGCATTTTTTAAAACTAGAGACCTAGGGGAATCCAAGATGGGGTGACTTGTGGGGCTCTGACCAGGTTCTGTTACCCAGAATCCTTTGCAAACCTCAAAATTTGGCTAAAAAAACACATTTTCCTCACATTTCGGTGACAGAAAGTTCTGGAATCTGAGAGGAGCCACAATTTTCCTTCCACCCAGCGCTCCCCCAAGTCTCCCAATAAAAATGGTACTTCACTTGTGTGGGTAGGCCTAGCTCCTGCGACACGATATGTCCCAAAACACAACGTGGACACATCACAGAAAACAGAGCTGTTTTTTGCAAAGGGCCTACCTGTAGATTTTGGCCTCTAGCTCAGCCCGCACCTAGGGAAACCTACCAAACCCATGCATTTTTGAAAACTAGAGACCTAGGGGAATCCAAGATGGGGTGACTTGTGGGGCTCTGACCAGGTTCTGTTACCCAGAATCCTTTGCAAACCTCAAAATTTGACTAAAAAAACACATTTTTCTCACATTTCGGTGACAGAAAGTTCTGGAATCTGAGAGGAGACCCAAATTTCCTTCCACCCAGCGTTCCCCCAAGTCTCCCGATAAAAATGATACCTCACTTGTGTGGGTAGGCCTAGCGGCCGCGACAGGAGACACCCCAAAACACAACGTGGACACATCCCATTTTTTGAAAGAAAACAGAGCTGTTTTTTGCAAAGTGCCTACCTGTAGATTTTGGCCTCTAGCTCAGCTGGCACCTGGGGAAACCTACCAAACCTGTGCATTTTTAAAAACTAGAGACCTAGGGGAATCCAAGATGGGGTGACTTGTGGGGCTCTGACCAGGTTATGTTACCCAGAATCCTTTGCAAACCTCACATTTTGGCTTAAAAAACACATTTTCTTCACATTTCGGTGACAGAAAGTTCTGGAATCTGAGAGGAGACCCAAATTTCCTTCCACCCAGCGTTCCCCCAAGTCTCCCGATAAAAATGATACCTCACTTGTGTGGGTAGGCCTAGCGGCCGCGACAGAAGACACCCCAAAACACAACGTGGACACATCCCATTTTTTGAAAGAAAACAGAGCTTTTTTTGCAAAGTGCCTACCTGTAGATTTTGGCCTCTAGCTCAGCTGGCACCTAGGGAAACCTACCAAACCTGTGCCTTTTCGAAAACTAGAGACCTAGGGGAATCCAAGATGGGGTGACTTGTGGGGCTCTGACCAGGTTCTGTTACCCAGAATCCTTTTCAAACCTCAAATTTTGGCTAAAAAAACACATTTTCGTCACATTTCAGTGACAGAAAGTTCTGGAATCTGAGAGGAGCCACAAATTTCCTTCCACCCAGCGTTCCCCCAAGTCTCCCGATAAAAATGATACCTCACTTGTGTGGGTAGGCCTAGCGGCCGCAACAGCAGACACCCCAAAACACAACGTGGACACATCCCATTTTTTGAAAGAAAACAGAGCTGTTTTTTGCAAAGTGCCTACCTGTAGATTTTGGCCTCTAGCTCAGCTGGCACCTAGGGAAACCTACCAAACCTGTGCATTTTTAAAAACTAGAGACCTAGGGGAATCCAAGATGGGGTGACTTGTGGGTCTCTGACCAGGTTCTGTTACCCAGAATCCTTTGCAAACCTCAAAATTTGGCTAAAAAAACACATTTTCCTCACATTTCGGTGACAGAAAGTTCTGGAATCTGAGAGGAGCCACAAATTTATTTCCAACCAGCGCTCCCCCAAGTCTCCCGATAAAAATGGTACCTCACTTGTGTGGGTAGGCCTAGCGCTCGCGACAGGAGACGCCCCAAAACACAACGTGGACACATCCCATTTTTAGAAAGAAAACAGAGCTGTTTTTTGCAAAGTGCCTACCTGTAGATTTTGGCCTCTAGCTCAGCCGGCACCTAGGGAAACCTACCAAACCTGTGCCTTTTTGAAAACTAGAGACCTAGGGGAATCCAAGATGTGGTGACTTGTGGGGCTCTGACCAGGTTCTGTTACCCAGAATCCTTTGCAAACCTCAAATTTTGGCTAAAAAAACACATTTTCGTCACATTTCAGTGACAGAAAGTTCTGGAATCTGAGAGGAGCCACAAATTTCCTTCCACCCAGCGTTCCCCCAAGTCTCCCGATAAAAATGATACCTCACTTGTGTGGGTAGGCCTAGCGGCCGCGACAGGAGACACCCCAAAACACAACGTGGACACATCCCATTTTTTGAAAGAAAACAGAGCTGTTTTTTGCAAAGTGCCTACCTGTAGATTTTGGCCTCTAGCTCAGCTGGCACCTGGGGAAACATACCAAACCTGTGCATTTTTAAAAACTATAGACCTAGGGGAATCCAAGATGGGGTGACTTGTGGGGCTCTGACCAGGTTATGTTACCCAGAATCCTTTGCAAACCTCACATTTTGGCTAAAAAAACACATTTTCTTCACATTTCGGTGACAGAAAGTTCTGGAATCTGAGAGGAGCCACAAATTTCCTTCCACCCAGCGTTCCCCCAAGTATCCCGATAAAAATGATACCTCACTTGTGTGGGTAGGCCTAGTGGCCGCGACAGCAGACACCCCAAAACACGTGGACACATCCCATTTTTTAAAAGAAAACAGAGCTGTTTTTTGCAAAGTGCCTATCTGTAGATTTTGGCCTCTAGCTCAGCCGGCACCTAGGGAAACCTACCAAACCTGTGCATTTTTGAAAACTAGAGACCTAGGGGAATCCAAGATGGGGTGACTTGTGGGGCTCTGACCAAGTTCTGTTACCCAGAATCCTTTGCAAACCTCAACTTTTGGCTAAAAAAACAAATTTTCCTCACATTTCGGTGACAGAAAGTTCTGGAATCTGAGAGGAGCCACAAATTTCCTTCCACCCAGCGTTCCCCCAAGTCTCCCGATAAAAATGATACCTCACTTGTGTGGGTAGGCCTAGCGGCCGCGACAGGAGACACCCCAAAACACAACGTGGACACATCCCATTTTTTGAAAGAAAACAGAGCTGTTTTTTGCAAAGTGCCTACCTGTAGATTTTGGCCTCTAGCTCAGCTGGCACCTGGGGAAACCTACCAAACCTGTGCATTTTTAAAAACTAGAGACCTAGGGGAATCCAAGATGGGGTGACTTGTGGGGCTCTGACCAGGTTATGTTACCCAGAATCCTTTGCAAACCTCACATTTTGGCTTAAAAAACACATTTTCTTCACATTTCGGTGACAGAAAGTTCTGGAATCTGAGAGGAGACCCAAATTTCCTTCCACCCAGCGTTCCCCCAAGTCTCCCGATAAAAATGATACCTCACTTGTGTGGGTAGGCCTAGCGGCCGCGACAGAAGACACCCCAAAACACAACGTGGACACATCCCATTTTTTGAAAGAAAACAGAGCTTTTTTTGCAAAGTGCCTACCTGTAGATTTTGGCCTCTAGCTCAGCTGGCACCTAGGGAAACCTACCAAACCTGTGCCTTTTCGAAAACTAGAGACCTAGGGGAATCCAAGATGGGGTGACTTGTGGGGCTCTGACCAGGTTCTGTTACCCAGAATCCTTTTCAAACCTCAAATTTTGGCTAAAAAAACACATTTTCGTCACATTTCAGTGACAGAAAGTTCTGGAATCTGAGAGGAGCCACAAATTTCCTTCCACCCAGCGTTCCCCCAAGTCTCCCGATAAAAATGATACCTCACTTGTGTGGGTAGGCCTAGCGGCCGCAACAGCAGACACCCCAAAACACAACGTGGACACATCCCATTTTTTGAAAGAAAACAGAGCTGTTTTTTGCAAAGTGCCTACCTGTAGATTTTGGCCTCTAGCTCAGCTGGCACCTAGGGAAACCTACCAAACCTGTGCATTTTTAAAAACTAGAGACCTAGGGGAATCCAAGATGGGGTGACTTGTGGGTCTCTGACCAGGTTCTGTTACCCAGAATCCTTTGCAAACCTCAAAATTTGGCTAAAAAAACACATTTTCCTCACATTTCGGTGACAGAAAGTTCTGGAATCTGAGAGGAGCCACAAATTTATTTCCAACCAGCGCTCCCCCAAGTCTCCCGATAAAAATGGTACCTCACTTGTGTGGGTAGGCCTAGCGCTCGCGACAGGAGACGCCCCAAAACACAACGTGGACACATCCCATTTTTAGAAAGAAAACAGAGCTGTTTTTTGCAAAGTGCCTACCTGTAGATTTTGGCCTCTAGCTCAGCCGGCACCTAGGGAAACCTACCAAACCTGTGCCTTTTTGAAAACTAGAGACCTAGGGGAATCCAAGATGTGGTGACTTGTGGGGCTCTGACCAGGTTCTGTTACCCAGAATCCTTTGCAAACCTCAAATTTTGGCTAAAAAAACACATTTTCGTCACATTTCAGTGACAGAAAGTTCTGGAATCTGAGAGGAGCCACAAATTTCCTTCCACCCAGCGTTCCCCCAAGTCTCCCGATAAAAATGATACCTCACTTGTGTGGGTAGGCCTAGCGGCCGCGACAGGAGACACCCCAAAACACAACGTGGACACATCCCATTTTTTGAAAGAAAACAGAGCTGTTTTTTGCAAAGTGCCTACCTGTAGATTTTGGCCTCTAGCTCAGCTGGCACCTGGGGAAACATACCAAACCTGTGCATTTTTAAAAACTAGAGACCTAGGGGAATCCAAGATGGGGTGACTTGTGGGGCTCTGACCAGGTTATGTTACCCAGAATCCTTTGCAAACCTCACATTTTGGCTAAAAAAACACATTTTCTTCACATTTCGGTGACAGAAAGTTCTGGAATCTGAGAGGAGCCACAAATTTCCTTCCACCCAGCGTTCCCCCAAGTATCCCGATAAAAATGATACCTCACTTGTGTGGGTAGGCCTAGTGGCCGCGACAGCAGACACCCCAAAACACGTGGACACATCCCATTTTTTAAAAGAAAACAGAGCTGTTTTTTGCAAAGTGCCTATCTGTAGATTTTGGCCTCTAGCTCAGCCGGCACCTAGGGAAACCTACCAAACCTGTGCATTTTTGAAAACTAGAGACCTAGGGGAATCCAAGATGGGGTGACTTGTGGGGCTCTGACCAAGTTCTGTTACCCAGAATCCTTTGCAAACCTCAACTTTTGGCTAAAAAAACAAATTTTCCTCACATTTCGGTGACAGAAAGTTCTGGAATCTGAGAGGAGCCACAAATTTCCTTCCACCCAGCGTTCCCCCAAGTCTCCCGATAAAAATTATACCTCACTTGTGTGGGTAGGCCTAGCGGCTGCGACAGGAGGCACCCCAAAACACAACGTGGACATATCCCATTTTTTGAAAGAAAACAGAGCTGTTTTTTGCAAAGTGCCTACCTGTAGATTTTGGCCTCTAGCTCAGCTGGCACCTAGGGAAACCTACCAAACCTGTGAATTTTTGAAAACTAGAGACCTAGGGGAATCCAAGATGGGGTGACTTGTGGGGCTCTGACCAGGTTCTGTTACCCAGAATCCTTTGCAAACCTAACAATTTGGCTGAAAAAACACATTTTCCTCACATTTCGGTGACAGAAAGTTCTGGAATCTGAGAGGAGCCACAATTTTCCTTCCACCCAGCTCTCCCCCAAGTCTCCCGATAAAAATGGTACCTCACTTGTGTGGGTAGGCCTAGCGCCCGCAACAGGATATGCCCCAAAACACAACGTGGACACATCACAGAAAACAGAGCTGTTTTCTGTAAAGTGCCTACCTGTAGATTTTGGCCTCTATCTCAGCCGGCACCTAGGGAAACCTACCAAACCTGTGCATTTCTAAAAACTAGAGACCGGGGGGAATCCAAGATGGGGTGACTTGTGGGGCTCTGACCATGTTCTGTTACCCAGAATCCTTTGCAAACCTCAACATTTGGATAAAAAAACACATTTTCCATACATTTCCGTGACAGAAAGTTCTGGAATCTGAGAGGAGCCACAAATGTCCTTCCACCCAGCGCTCCCCCAAGTCTCCCGATAAAAATGGTACCTCACTTGTGTGGGTAGGCCTAGCGCCCGCGACAGGATATGCCCCAAAACACAAAGTGGACACATCACAGAAAACAGAGCTGTTTTTAGCAAAGTGCCTACCTGTAGATTTTGGCCACTAGCTCAGCTGGCACCTAGGGAAACCTACCAAACCTGTGCATTTTTGAAAACTAGAGACCGAGGGGAATCCAAGATGGGGTGACTTGTGGGGCTCTGACCAGGTTCTGTTACCCAGAATCCTTTGCAAACCCCAAAATTTGGCTAAAAAAACACATTTTCCTCACATTTCGGTGACAGAAAGTCCTGGAATCTGAGAGGAGCCACAAATTTCCTTCCACCCAGCGTTTCCCCAAGTCTCCCGATAAAAATGATACCTCACTTGTGTGGGTAGGCCTAGGGGCCACGACAGGAGACACCCCAAAACACAACGTGGACACATCCCATTTTTTGAACGAAAACAGAGCTGTTTTTTGCAAAGTGCCTACCTGTAGATTTTGGCCTCTAGCTCAGCCGGCACCTAGGGAAACCTACCAAACCTGTGCATTTTTTAAAACTAGAGACCGAGGGGAATCCAAGATGGGGTGACTTGTGGGGCTCTGACCAGGTTCTGTTACCCAGAATCCTTTGCAAACCCCAAAATTTGGCTAAAAAAACACATTTTCCTCACATTTCGGTGACAGAAAGTCCTGGAATCTGAGAGGAGCCACAAATTTCCTTCCACCCAGCATTTCCCCAAGTCTCCCGATAAAAATGATACCTCACTTGTGTGGGTAGGTCTAGGGGCCACGACAGGAGACACCCCAAAACACAACGTGGACACATCCCATTTTTTTAAAGAAAACAGAGCTGTTTTTTGCAAAGTGCCTACCTGTAGATTTTGGCCTCTAGCTCAGCCGGCACCTAGGGAAACCTAACAAACCTGTGCATTTTTGAAAACTAGAGACCTAGGGGAATACAAGATGGGGTGACTTGTGGGGCTCTGACCAGGTTCTCTTACCCAGAATCCTTTGCAAACTTCAAAATGTGGCTAAAAAAACACATTTTCTTCACATTTCGGTGACAGAAAGTTCTGGAATCTGAGAGGAGCCACAAATTTCCTTCCACCCAGCGCTCCCCCAAGTCTCCCGATAAAAATGGTACCTCACTTGTGTGGGTAGGCCTAGCGCCCCCGACACGATATGCCTCAAAACACAACGTGGACACATCACAGAAAACAGAGCTGTTTTTTGCAAAGTGCCTACCTGTAGATTTTGGCCTCTAGCTCAGCCGGCACCTAGGGAAACCTACCAAACCCATGCATTTTTGAAAACTAGAGACCTAGGGGAATCCAAGATGGGGTGACTTGTGGGGCTCTGACCAGGTTCTGTATCAAGAATCCTTTGCAAACCTCAAAATTTGGCTAAAAAAACACATTTTTCTCACATTTCGGTGACAGAAAGTTCTGGAATCTGAGGGGAGACCCAAATTTCCTTCCACCCAGCATTCCCCCCAGTCTCCCGATAAAAATGATACCTCACTTGTGTGGGTAGGCCTAGCGGCCGCGACCGGAGACGCCCCAAAACACAACGTGGACACATCACAGAAAACAGAGCTGTTTTTTTTGGCCTCTAGCTCAGCTGGCACCTAGGGAAACCTACCAAACCTGTGCCTTTTTGAAAACTAGAGACCTAGGGGAATCCAAGATGGGGTGACTTGTGGGGCTCTGACCAGGTTCTGTTACCCAGAATCCTTTGCAAACCTCAAATTTTGGCTAAAAAAACACATTTTCGTCACATTTCAGTGACAGAAAGTTCTGGAATCTGAGAGGAGCCACAAATTTCCTTCCACCCAGCGTTCCCCCAAGTCTCCCGATAAAAATGATACCTCACTTGTGTGGGTAGGCCTAGCGGCCGCGACAGGAGACGCCCCAAATCACAACGTGGACACATCCCATTTTTTGAAAGAAAACAGGGCTGTTTTTTGCAAAGTGCCTACCTGTAGATTTTGGCCTCTAGCTCAGCCGGCACCTAGGGAAACCTTCCAAACCTGTGCCTTTTTGAAAACTAGAGACCTAGGGGAATCCAAGATGGGGTGACTTGTGGGGCTCTGACCAGGTTCTGTTACCCAGAATCCTTTGCAAACCTCAAATTTTGGCTAAAAAAACACATTTTCGTCACATTTCAGTGACAGAAAGTTCTGGAATCTGAGAGGAGCCACAATTTTCCTTCCACCCAGCGTTCCCCCAAGTCTCCCGATACAAATGATACCTCACTTGTGTGGGTAGGCCTAGCGGCCGCGACAACAAACACCCCAAAACACAACGTGGACACATCCCATATTTTGAAAGAAAACAGAGCTGTTTTTTGCAAAGTGCCTACCTGTAGATTTTGGCCTCTAGCTCAGCTGGCACCTAGGGAAACCTACCAAACCTGTGCATTTTTAAAAACTAGAGACCTAGGGGAATCCAAGATGGGGTGACTTGTGGGGCTCTGACCAGGTTCTGTTACCCAGAATCCTTTGCAAACCTCAAAATCTGGCTAAAAAAACACATTTTCCTCATATTTCGGTGACAGAAAGTTCTGGAATCTGAGAGGAGCCACAAATTTATTTCTAACCAGCGCTCCCCCAAGTCTCCCGATAAAAATGGTACCTCACTTGTGTGGGTAGGCCTAGCGCTCTCGACAGGATATACCCCAAAACACAAGGTGGACACATCACAGAAAACAGAGCTGTTTTTTGCAAAGTGCCTACCTGTAGATTTTGGCCTCTAGCTCAGCCGGCACCTAGGGAAACCTACCAAACCTGTGCATTTTTTAAAACTAGAGACCGAGGGGAATCCAAGATGGGGTGACTTCTGGGGCTCTGACCAGGTTCTGTTTCCCAGAATCCTTTGCAAACCCCAAAATTTGGCTAAAAAAACACATTTTCCTCACATTTTGGTGACAGAAAGTTCTGGAATCTGAGAGGAGCCACAATTTTCCTTCCACCCAGCGCTCCCCCAAGTCTCCCGATAAAAATGGTACCTCACTTGTGTGGGTAGGCCTAGCGCCCGCGACACGATATGCCCCAAAACACAACGTGGACACATCACAGAAAACAGAGCTGTGTTTAGCAAAGTGCCTACCTGTAGATTTTGGCCTCTAGCTCAGCCGGCACATAGGGAAACCTACCAAACCCGTGCATTTTTTAAAACTAGAGACCTAGGGAATCCAAGATGGGGTGACTTGTGGGGCTCTGACCAGGTTCTGTTACCCAGAATCCTTTGCAAACCTCAAAATTTGGCTAAAAAAACACATTTTCCTCACATTTCGGTGACAGAAAGTTCTGGAATCTGAGAGGAGCCACAATTTTCCTTCCACCCAGCGCTCCCCCAAGTCTCCCAATAAAAATGGTACCTCACTTGTGTGGGTAGGCCTAGCTCCTGCGACACGATATGTCCCAAAACACAACGTGGACACATCACAGAAAACAGAGCTGTTTTTTGCAAAGGGCCTACCTGTAGATTTTGGCCTCTAGCTCAGCCCGCACCTAGGGAAACCTACCAAACCCATGCATTTTTTAAAACTAGAGACCTAGGGGAATCCAAGATGGGGTGACTTGTGGGGCTCTGACCAGGTTCTGTTACCCAGAATCCTTTGCAAACCTCAAAATTTGACTAAAAAAACACATTTTTCTCACATTTCGGTGACAGAAAGTTCTGGAATCTGAGAGGAGACCCAAATTTCCTTCCACCCAGCGTTCCCCCAAGTCTCCCGATAAAAATGATACCTCACTTGTGTGGGTAGGCCTAGCGGCCGCGACAGAAGACACCCCAAAACACAACGTGGACACATCCCATTTTTTGAAAGAAAACAGAGCTTTTTTTGCAAAGTGCCTACCTGTAGATTTTGGCCTCTAGCTCAGCTGGCACCTAGGGAAACCTACCAAACCTGTGCCTTTTTGAAAACTAGAGACCTAGGGGAATCCAAGATGGGGTGAATTGTGGGGCTCTGACCAGGTTCTGTTACCCAGAATCCTTTGCAAACCTCAAATTTTGGCTAAAAAAACACATTTTCGTCACATTTCAGTGACAGAAAGTTCTGGAATCTGAGAGGAGCCACAAATTTCCTTCCACCCAGCGTTCCCCCAAGTCTCCCGATAAAAATGATACCTCACTTGTGTGGGTAGGCCTAGCGGCCGCAACAGCAGACACCCCAAAACACAACGTGGACACATCCCATTTTTTGAAAGAAAACAGAGCTGTTTTTTGCAAAGTGCCTACCTGTAGATTTTGGCCTCTAGCTCAGCTGGCACCTAGTGAAACCTACCAAACCTGTGCATTTTTAAAAACTAGAGACCTAGGGGAATCCAAGATGGGGTGACTTGTGGGGCTCTGACCAGGTTCTGTTACCCAGAATCCTTTGCAAACCTCAAAATTTGGCTAAAAAAACACATTTTCCTCACATTTCGGTGACAGAAAGTTCTGGAATCTGAGAGGAGCCACAAATTTATTTCCAACCAGCGCTCCCCCAAGTCGCCCGATAAAAATGGTACCTCACTTGTGTGGGTAGGCCTAGCGCTCGCGACAGGAGACGCCCCAAAACACAACGTGGACACATCCCATTTTTTGAAAGAAAACAGAGCTGTTTTTTGCAAAGTGCCTACCTGTAGATTTTGGCCTCTAGCTCAGCCGGCACCTAGGGAAACCTACCAAACCTGTGCCTTTTTGAAAACTAGAGACCTAGGGGAATCCAAGATGTGGTGACTTGTGGGGCTCTGACCAGGTTCTGTTACCCAGAATCCTTTGCAAACCTCAAATTTTGGCTAAAAAAACACATTTTCGTCACATTTCAGTGACAGAAAGTTCTGGAATCTGAGAGGAGCCACAAATTTCCTTCCACCCAGCGTTCCCCCAAGTCTCCCGATAAAAATGATACCTCACTTGTGTGGGTAAGCCTAGCGGCCGCGACAGGAGACACCCCAAAACACAACGTGGACACATCCCATTTTTTGAAAGAAAACAGAGCTGTTTTTTGCAAAGTGCCTACCTGTAGATTTTGGCCTCTAGCTCAGCTGGCACCTGGGGAAACCTACCAAACCTGTGCATTTTTAAAAACTAGAGACCTAGGGGAATCCAAGATGGGGTGACTTGTGGGGCTCTGACCAGGTTATGTTACCCAGAATCCTTTGCAAACCTCACATTTTGGCTAAAAAAACAAATTTTCTTCACATTTCGGTGACAGAAAGTTCTGGAATCTGAGAGGAGACCCAAATTTCCTTCCACCCAGCGTTCCCCCAAGTCTCCCGATAAAAATGATACCTCACTTGTGTGGGTAGGCCTAGCGGCCGCGACAGAAGACACCCCAAAACACAACGTGGACACATCCCATTTTTTGAAAGAAAACAGAGCTTTTTTTGCAAAGTGCCTACCTGTAGATTTTGGCCTCTAGCTCAGCTGGCACCTAGGGAAACCTACCAAACCTGTGCCTTTTTGAAAACTAGAGACCTAGGGGAATCCAAGATGGGGTGACTTGTGGGGCTCTGACCAGGTTCTGTTACCCAGAATCCTTTGCAAACCTCAAATTTTGGCTAAAAAAACACATTTTCGTCACATTTCAGTGACAGAAAGTTCTGGAATCTGAGAGGAGCCACAAATTTCCTTCCACCCAGCGTTCCCCCAAGTCTCCCGATAAAAATGATACCTCACTTGTGTGGGTAGGCCTAGCGGCCGCGACAGGAGACACCCCAAAACACAACGTGGACACATCCCATTTTTTGAAAGAAAACAGAGCTGTTTTTTGCAAAGTGCCTACCTGTAGATTTTGGCCTCTAGCTCAGCTGGCACCTGGGGAAACCTACCAAACCTGTGCATTTTTAAAAACTAGAGACCTAGGGGAATCCAAGATGGGGTGACTTGTGGGGCTCTGACCAGGTTATGTTACCCAGAATCCTTTGCAAACCTCACATTTTGGCTAAAAAAACAAATTTTCTTCACATTTCGGTGACAGAAAGTTCTGGAATCTGAGAGGAGACCCAAATTTCCTTCCACCCAGCGTTCCCCCAAGTCTCCCGATAAAAATGATACCTCACTTGTGTGGGTAGGCCTAGCGGCCGCGACAGAAGACACCCCAAAACACAACGTGGACACATCCCATTTTTTGAAAGAAAACAGAGCTTTTTTTGCAAAGTGCCTACCTGTAGATTTTGGCCTCTAGCTCAGCTGGCACCTAGGGAAACCTACCAAACCTGTGCCTTTTTGAAAACTAGAGACCTAGGGGAATCCAAGATGGGGTGACTTGTGGGGCTCTGACCAGGTTCTGTTACCCAGAATCCTTTGCAAACCTCAAATTTTGGCTAAAAAAACACATTTTCGTCACATTTCAGTGACAGAAAGTTCTGGAATCTGAGAGGAGCCACAAATTTATTTCCAACCAGCGCTCCCCCAAGTCTCCCGATAAAAATGGTACCTCACTTGTGTGGGTAGGCCTAGCGCTCGCGACAGGAGACGCCCCAAAACACAACGTGGACACATCCCATTTTTTGAAAGAAAACAGAGCTGTTTTTTGCAAAGTGCCTACCTGTAGATTTTGGCCTCTAGCTCAGCCGGCACCTAGGGAAACCTACCAAACCTGTGCCTTTATGAAAACTAGAGACCTAGGGGAATCCAAGATGTGGTGACTTGTGGGGCTCTGACCAGGTTCTGTTACCCAGAATCCTTTGCAAACCTCAAATTTTGGCTAAAAAAACACATTTTCGTCACATTTCAGTGACAGAAAGTTCTGGAATCTGAGAGGAGCCACAAATTTCCTTCCACCCAGCGTTCCCCCAAGTCTCCCGATAAAAATGATACCTCACTTGTGTGGGTAGGCCTAGCGGCCGCGACAGGAGACACCCCAAAACACAACGTGGACACATCCCATTTTTTGAAAGAAAACAGAGCTGTTTTTTGCAAAGTGCCTACCTGTAGATTTTGGCCTCTAGCTCAGCTGGCACCTGGGGAAACCTACCAAACCTGTGCATTTTTAAAAACTAGAGACCTAGGGGAATCCAAGATGGGGTGACTTGTGGGGCTCTGACCAGGTTATGTTACCCGGAATCCTTTGCAAACCTCACATTTTGGCTAAAAAAACAAATTTTCTTCACATTTCGGTGACAGAAAGTTCTGGAATCTGAGAGGAGACCCAAATTTCCTTCCACCCAGCGTTCCCCCAAGTCTCCCGATAAAAATGATACCTCACTTGTGTGGGTAGGCCTAGCGGCCGCGACACCAGACACCCCAAAACACGTGGACACATCCCATTTTTTAAAAGAAAACAGAGCTGTTTTTTGCAAAGTGCCTATCTGTAGATTTTGGCCTCTAGCTCAGCCGGCACCTAGGGAAACCTACCAAACCTGTGCCTTTTTGAAAACTAGAGACCTAGGGGAATCCAAGATGTGGTGACTTGTGGGGCTCTGACCAGGTTCTGTTACCCAGAATCCTTTGCAAACCTCAAATTTTGGCTAAAAAAACACATTTTCGTCACATTTCAGTGACAGAAAGTTCTGGAATCTGAGAGGAGCCACAAATTTCCTTCCACCCAGCGTTCCCCCAAGTCTCCCGATAAAAATGATACCTCACTTGTGTGGGTAGGCCTAGCGGCCGCGACAGGAGACACCCCAAAACACAACGTGGACACATCCCATTTTTTGAAAGAAAACAGACCTGTTTTTTGCAAAGTGCCTACCTGTAGATTTTGGCCTCTAGCTCAGCTGGCACCTGGGGAAACCTACCAAACCTGTGCATTTTTAAAAACTAGAGAGAGACCTAGGGGAATCCAAGATGGGGTGACTTGTGGGGCTCTGACCAGGTTATGTTACCCAGAATCCTTTGCAAACCTCACATTTTGGCTAAAAAAACAAATTTTCTTCACATTTCGGTGACAGAAAGTTCTGGAATCTGAGAGGAGACCCAAATTTCCTTCCACCCAGCGTTCCCCCAAGTCTCCCGATAAAAATGATACCTCACTTGTGTGGGTAGGCCTAGCGGCCGCGACAGAAGACACCCCAAAACACAACGTGGACACATCCCATTTTTTGAAAGAAAACAGAGCTTTTTTTGCAAAGTGCCTACCTGTAGATTTTGGCCTCTAGCTCAGCTGGCACCTAGGGAAACCTACCAAACCTGTGCCTTTTTGAAAACTAGAGACCTAGGGGAATCCAAGATGGGGTGACTTGTGGGGCTCTGACCAGGTTCTGTTACCCAGAATCCTTTGCAAACCTCAAATTTTGGCTAAAAAAACACATTTTCGTCACATTTCAGTGACAGAAAGTTCTGGAATCTGAGAGGAGCCACAAATTTCCTTCCACCCAGCGTTCCCCCAAGTCTCCCGATAAAAATGATACCTCACTTGTGTGGGTAGGCCTAGCGGCCGCAACAGCAGACACCCCAAAACACAACGTGGACACATCCCATTTTTTGAAAGAAAACAGAGCTGTTTTTTGCAAAGTGCCTACCTGTAGATTTTGGCCTCTAGCTCAGCTGGCACCTAGGGAAACCTACCAAACCTGTGCATTTTTAAAAACTAGAGACCTAGGGGAATCCAAGATGGGGTGACTTGTGGGGCTCTGACCAGGTTCTGTTACCCAGAATCCTTTGCAAACCTCAAAATTTGGCTAAAAAAACACATTTTCCTCACATTTCGGTGACAGAAAGTTCTGGAATCTGAGAGGAGCCACAAATTTATTTCCAACCAGCGCTCCCCCAAGTCTCCCGATAAAAATGGTACCTCACTTGTGTGGGTAGGCCTAGCGCTCGCGACAGGAGACGCCCCAAAACACAACGTTGACACATCCCATTTTTTGAAAGAAAACAGAGCTGTTTTTTGCAAAGTGCCTACCTGTAGATTTTGGCCTCTAGCTCAGCCGGCACCTAGGGAAACCTACCAAACCTGTGCCTTTTTGAAAACTAGAGACCTAGGGGAATCCAAGATGTGGTGACTTGTGGGGCTCTGACCAGGTTCTGTTACCCAGAATCCTTTGCAAACCTCAAATTTTGGCTAAAAAACACATTTTCGTCACATTTCAGTGACAGAAAGTTCTGGAATCTGAGAGGAGCCACAAATTTCCTTCCACCCAGCGTTCCCCCAAGTCTCCCGATAAAAATGATACCTCACTTGTGTGGTAGGCCTAGCGGCCGCGACAGGAGACACCCCAAAACACAACGTGGACACATCCCATTTTTTGAAAGAAAACAGAGCTGTTTTTTGCAAAGTGCCTACCTGTAGATTTTGGCCTCTAGCTCAGCTGGCACCTGGGGAAACCTACCAAACCTGTGCATTTTTAAAAACTAGAGACCTAGGGGAATCCAAGATGGGGTGACTTGTGGGGCTCTGACCAGGTTATGTTACCCAGAATCCTTTGCAAACCTCACATTTTGGCTAAAAAAACACATTTTCTTCACATTTCGGTGACAGAAAGTTCTGGAATCTGAGAGGAGCCACAAATTTCCTTCCACCCAGCGTTCCCCCAAGTATCCCGATAAAAATGATACCTCACTTGTGTGGGTAGGCCTAGTGGCCGCGACAGCAGACACCCCAAAACACGTGGACACATCCCATTTTTTAAAAGAAAACAGAGCTGTTTTTTGCAAAGTGCCTATCTGTAGATTTTGGCCTCTAGCTCAGCCGGCACCTAGGGAAACCTACCAAACCTGTGCATTTTTGAAAACTAGAGACCTAGGGGAATCCAAGATGGGGTGACTTGTGGGGCTCTGACCAAGTTCTGTTACCCAGAATCCTTTGCAAACCTCAACTTTTGGCTAAAAAAACACATTTTCCTCACATTTCGGTGACAGAAAGTTCTGGAATCTGAGAGGAGCCACAAATTTCCTTCCACCCAGCGTTCCCCCAAGTCTCCCGATAAAAATTATACCTCACTTGTGTGGGTAGGCCTAGCGGCTGCGACAGGAGGCGCCCCAAAACACAACGTGGACATATCCCATTTTTTGAAAGAAAACAGAGTTGTTTTTTGCAAAGTGCCTACCTGTAGATTTTGGCCTCTAGCTCAGCTGGCACCTAGGGAAACCTACCAAACCTGTGAATTTTTGAAAACTAGAGACCTAGGGGAATCCAAGATGGGGTGACTTGTGGGGCTCTGACCAGGTTCTGTTACCCAGAATCCTTTGCAAACCTAAAAATTTGGCTGAAAAAACACATTTTCCTCACATTTCGGTGACAGAAAGTTCTGGAATCTGAGAGGAGCCACAATTTTCCTTCCACCCAGCTCTCCCCCAAGTCTCCCGATAAAAATGGTACCTCACTTGTGTGGGTAGGCCTAGCGGCCGCAACAGCAGACACCCCAAAACACAACGTGGACACATCCCATTTTTTGAAAGAAAACAGAGCTGTTTTTTGCAAAGTGCCTACCTGTAGATTTTGGCCTCTAGCTCAGCTGGCACCTAGGGAAACCTACCAAACCTGTGCATTTTTAAAAACTAGAGACCTAGGGGAATCCAAGATGGGGTGACTTGTGGGGCTCTGACCAGGTTCTGTTACCCAGAATCCTTTGCAAACCTCAAAATTTGGCTAAAAAAACACATTTTCCTCACATTTCGGTGACAGAAAGTTCTGGAATCTGAGAGGAGCCACAAATTTATTTCCAACCAGCGCTCCCCCAAGTCTCCCGATAAAAATGGTACCTCACTTGTGTGGGTAGGCCTAGCGCTCGCGACAGGAGACGCCCCAAAACACAACGTGGACACATCCCATTTTTTGAAAGAAAACAGAGCTGTTTTTTGCAAAGTGCCTACCTGTAGATTTTGGCCTCTAGCTCAGCCGGCACCTAGGGAAACCTACCAAACCTGTGCCTTTTTTAAAACTAGAGACCTAGGGGAATCCAAGATGTGGTGACTTGTGGGGCTCTGACCAGGTTCTGTTACCCAGAATCCTTTGCAAACCTCAAATTTTGGCTAAAAAACACATTTTCGTCACATTTCAGTGACAGAAAGTTCTGGAATCTGAGAGGAGCCACAAATTTCCTTCCACCCAGCGTTCCCCCAAGTCTCCCGATAAAAATGATACCTCACTTGTGTGGTAGGCCTAGCGGCCGCGACAGGAGACACCCCAAAACACAACGTGGACACATCCCATTTTTTGAAAGAAAACAGAGCTGTTTTTTGCAAAGTGCCTACCTGTAGATTTTGGCCTCTAGCTCAGCTGGCACCTGGGGAAACCTACCAAACCTGTGCATTTTTAAAAACTAGAGACCTAGGGGAATCCAAGATGGGGTGACTTGTGGGGCTCTGACCAGGTTATGTTACCCAGAATCCTTTGCAAACCTCACATTTTGGCTAAAAAAACACATTTTCTTCACATTTCGGTGACAGAAAGTTCTGGAATCTGAGAGGAGCCACAAATTTCCTTCCACCCAGCGTTCCCCCAAGTATCCCGATAAAAATGATACCTCACTTGTGTGGGAAGGCCTAGTGGCCGCGACAGCAGACACCCCAAAACACGTGGACACATCCCATTTTTTAAAAGAAAACAGAGCTGTTTTTTGCAAAGTGCCTATCTGTAGATTTTGGCCTCTAGCTCAGCCGGCACCTAGGGAAACCTACCAAACCTGTGCATTTTTGAAAACTAGAGACCTAGGGGAATCCAAGATGGGGTGACTTGTGGGGCTCTGACCAAGTTCTGTTACCCAGAATCCTTTGCAAACCTCAACTTTTGGCTAAAAAAACACATTTTCCTCACATTTCGGTGACAGAAAGTTCTGGAATCTGAGAGGAGCCACAAATTTCCTTCCACCCAGCGTTCCCCCAAGTCTCCCGATAAAAATTATACCTCACTTGTGTGGGTAGGCCTAGCGGCTGCGACAGGAGGCGCCCCAAAACACAACGTGGACATATCCCATTTTTTGAAAGAAAACAGAGCTGTTTTTTGCAAAGTGCCTACCTGTAGATTTTGGCCTCTAGCTCAGCTGGCACCTAGGGAAACCTACCAAACCTGTGAATTTTTGAAAACTAGAGACCTAGGGGAATCCAAGATGGGGTGACTTGTGGGGCTCTGACCAGGTTCTGTTACCCAGAATCCTTTGCAAACCTAAAAATTTGGCTGAAAAAACACATTTTCCTCACATTTCGGTGACAGAAAGTTCTGGAATCTGAGAGGAGCCACAATTTTCCTTCCACCCAGCGCTCCCCCAAGTCTCCCGATAAAAATGGTACCTCACTTGTGTGGGTAGGCCTAGCGCCCCCGACACGATATGCCTCAAAACACAACGTGGACACATCACAGAAAACAGAGCTGTTTTTAGCAAAGTGCCTACCTGTAGATTTTGGCCTCTAGCTCAGCCGGCACCTAGGGAAACCTACCAAACCTGTGCATTTTGTAAAACTAGAGACCGAGGGGAATCCAAGATGGGGTGACTTGTGGGGCTCTGACCAGGTTCTGTTACCCAGAATCCTTTGCAAACCCCAAAATGTGGCTAAAAAAACACATTTTCCTCACATTTCGGTGACAGAAAGTTCTGGAATCTGAGAGGAGCCACAAATTTATTTCCAACCAGCGCTCCCCCAAGTCTCCCGATAAAAATGGTACCTCACTTGTGTGGGTAGGCCTAGCGCTCGCGACAGGAGACGCCCCAAAACACAACGTTGACACATCCCATTTTTTGAAAGAAAACAGAGCTGTTTTTTGCAAAGTGCCTACCTGTAGATTTTGGCCTCTAGCTCAGCCGGCACCTAGGGAAACCTACCAAACCTGTGCCTTTTTGAAAACTAGAGACCTAGGGGAATCCAAGATGTGGTGACTTGTGGGGCTCTGACCAGGTTCTGTTACCCAGAATCCTTTGCAAACCTCAAATTTTGGCTAAAAAACACATTTTCGTCACATTTCAGTGACAGAAAGTTCTGGAATCTGAGAGGAGCCACAAATTTCCTTCCACCCAGCGTTCCCCCAAGTCTCCCGATAAAAATGATACCTCACTTGTGTGGTAGGCCTAGCGGCCGCGACAGGAGACACCCCAAAACACAACGTGGACACATCCCATTTTTTGAAAGAAAACAGAGCGGTTTTTTGCAAAGTGCCTACCTGTAGATTTTGGCCTCTAGCTCAGCTGGCACCTGGGGAAACCTACCAAACCTGTGCATTTTTAAAAACTAGAGACCTAGGGGAATCCAAGATGGGGTGACTTGTGGGGCTCTGACCAGGTTATGTTACCCAGAATCCTTTGCAAACCTCACATTTTGGCTAAAAAAACACATTTTCTTCACATTTCGGTGACAGAAAGTTCTGGAATCTGAGAGGAGCCACAAATTTCCTTCCACCCAGCGTTCCCCCAAGTATCCCGATAAAAATGATACCTCACTTGTGTGGGTAGGCCTAGTGGCCGCGACAGCAGACACCCCAAAACACGTGGACACATCCCATTTTTTAAAAGAAAACAGAGCTGTTTTTTGCAAAGTGCCTATCTGTAGATTTTGGCCTCTAGCTCAGCCGGCACCTAGGGAAACCTACCAAACCTGTGCATTTTTGAAAACTAGAGACCTAGGGGAATCCAAGATGGGGTGACTTGTGGGGCTCTGACCAAGTTCTGTTACCCAGAATCCTTTGCAAACCTCAACTTTTGGCTAAAAAAACACATTTTCCTCACATTTCGGTGACAGAAAGTTCTGGAATCTGAGAGGAGCCACAAATTTCCTTCCACCCAGCGTTCCCCCAAGTCTCCCGATAAAAATTATACCTCACTTGTGTGGGTAGGCCTAGCGGCTGCGACAGGAGGCGCCCCAAAACACAACGTGGACATATCCCATTTTTTGAAAGAAAACAGAGCTGTTTTTTGCAAAGTGCCTACCTGTAGATTTTGGCCTCTAGCTCAGCTGGCACCTAGGGAAACCTACCAAACCTGTGAATTTTTGAAAACTAGAGACCTAGGGGAATCCAAGATGGGGTGACTTGTGGGGCTCTGACCAGGTTCTGTTACCCAGAATCCTTTGCAAACCTAAAAATTTGGCTGAAAAAACACATTTTCCTCACATTTCGGTGACAGAAAGTTCTGGAATCTGAGAGGAGCCACAATTTTCCTTCCACCCAGCTCTCCCCCAAGTCTCCCGATAAAAATGGTACCTCACTTGTGTGGGTAGGCCTAGCGGCCGCAACAGCAGACACCCCAAAACACAACGTGGACACATCCCATTTTTTGAAAGAAAACAGAGCTGTTTTTTGCAAAGTGCCTACCTGTAGATTTTGGCCTCTAGCTCAGCTGGCACCTAGGGAAACCTACCAAACCTGTGCATTTTTAAAAACTAGAGACCTAGGGGAATCCAAGATGGGGTGACTTGTGGGGCTCTGACCAGGTTCTGTTACCCAGAATCCTTTGCAAACCTCAAAATTTGGCTAAAAAAACACATTTTCCTCACATTTCGGTGACAGAAAGTTCTGGAATCTGAGAGGAGCCACAAATTTATTTCCAACCAGCGCTCCCCCAAGTCTCCCGATAAAAATGGTACCTCACTTGTGTGGGTAGGCCTAGCGCTCGCGACAGGAGACGCCCCAAAACACAACGTGGACACATCCCATTTTTTGAAAGAAAACAGAGCTGTTTTTTGCAAAGTGCCTACCTGTAGATTTTGGCCTCTAGCTCAGCCGGCACCTAGGGAAACCTACCAAACCTGTGCCTTTTTGAAAACTAGAGACCTAGGGGAATCCAAGATGTGGTGACTTGTGGGGCTCTGACCAGGTTCTGTTACCCAGAATCCTTTGCAAACCTCAAATTTTGGCTAAAAAACACATTTTCGTCACATTTCAGTGACAGAAAGTTCTGGAATCTGAGAGGAGCCACAAATTTCCTTCCACCCAGCGTTCCCCCAAGTCTCCCGATAAAAATGATACCTCACTTGTGTGGTAGGCCTAGCGGCCGCGACAGGAGACACCCCAAAACACAACGTGGACACATCCCATTTTTTGAAAGAAAACAGAGCTGTTTTTTGCAAAGTGCCTACCTGTAGATTTTGGCCTCTAGCTCAGCTGGCACCTGGGGAAACCTACCAAACCTGTGCATTTTTAAAAACTAGAGACCTAGGGGAATCCAAGATGGGGTGACTTGTGGGGCTCTGACCAGGTTATGTTACCCAGAATCCTTTGCAAACCTCACATTTTGGCTAAAAAAACACATTTTCTTCACATTTCGGTGACAGAAAGTTCTGGAATCTGAGAGGAGCCACAAATTTCCTTCCACCCAGCGTTCCCCCAAGTATCCCGATAAAAATGATACCTCACTTGTGTGGGTAGGCCTAGTGGCCGCGACAGCAGACACCCCAAAACACGTGGACACATCCCATTTTTTAAAAGAAAACAGAGCTGTTTTTTGCAAAGTGCCTATCTGTAGATTTTGGCCTCTAGCTCAGCCGGCACCTAGGGAAACCTACCAAACCTGTGCATTTTTGAAAACTAGAGACCTAGGGGAATCCAAGATGGGGTGACTTGTGGGGCTCTGACCAAGTTCTGTTACCCAGAATCCTTTGCAAACCTCAACTTTTGGCTAAAAAAACACATTTTCCTCACATTTCGGTGACAGAAAGTTCTGGAATCTGAGAGGAGCCACAAATTTCCTTCCACCCAGCGTTCCCCCAAGTCTCCCGATAAAAATTATACCTCACTTGTGTGGGTAGGCCTAGCGGCTGCGACAGGAGGCGCCCCAAAACACAACGTGGACATATCCCATTTTTTGAAAGAAAACAGAGCTGTTTTTTGCAAAGTGCCTACCTGTAGATTTTGGCCTCTAGCTCAGCTGGCACCTAGGGAAACCTACCAAACCTGTGAATTTTTGAAAACTAGAGACCTAGGGGAATCCAAGATGGGGTGACTTGTGGGGCTCTGACCAGGTTCTGTTACCCAGAATCCTTTGCAAACCTAAAAATTTGGCTGAAAAAACACATTTTCCTCACATTTCGGTGACAGAAAGTTCTGGAATCTGAGAGGAGCCACAATTTTCCTTCCACCCAGCGCTCCCCCAAGTCTCCCGATAAAAATGGTACCTCACTTGTGTGGGTAGGCCTAGCGCCCCCGACACGATATGCCTCAAAACACAACGTGGACACATCACAGAAAACAGAGCTGTTTTTAGCAAAGTGCCTACCTGTAGATTTTGGCCTCTAGCTCAGCCGGCACCTAGGGAAACCTACCAAACCCATGCATTGTTGAAAACTAGAGACCTAGGGGAATCCAAGATGGGGTGACTTGTGGGGCTCTGACCAGGTTCTGTTACCCAGAATCCTTTGCAAACCTCAAAATCTGGCTAAAAAAATCACATTTTCCTCACATTTCGGTGACAGAAAGTTCTGGAATCTGAGAGGAGCCACAATTTTCCTTTCACCCAGCGCTCCCCCAAGTCTCCCGATAAACATGGTACCTCACTTGTGTGGGTAGGCCTAGCGCCTGCGACACGATATGTCCCAAAACACAACGTGGACACATCACAGAAAACAGAGCTGTTTTTTGCAAAGTGCCTACCTGTAGATTTTGGCCTCTAGCTCAGCCGGCACCTAGGGAAACCTACCAAACCCATGCATTTTTGAAAACTAGAGACCTAGGGGAATCCAAGATGGGGTGACTTGTGGGGCTCTGACCAGGTTCTGTTACCCAGAATCCTTTGCAAACCTCAAATTTTGGCTAAAAAAACACATTTTCGTCACATTTCAGTGACAGAAAGTTCTGGAATCTGAGAGGAGCCACAAATTTCCTTCCACCCAGCGTTCCCCCAAGTCTCCCGATAAAAATGATACCTCACTTGTGTGGGTAGGCCTAGCGGCCGCAACAGCAGACACCCCAAAACACAACGTGGACACATCCCATTTTTTGAAAGAAAACAGAGCTGTTTTTTGCAAAGTGCCTACCTGTAGATTTTGGCCTCTAGCTCAGCTGGCACCTAGGGAAACCTACCAAACCTGTGCATTTTTAAAAACTAGAGACCTAGGGGAATCCAAGATGGGGTGACTTGTGGGGCTCTGACCAGGTTCTGTTACCCAGAATCCTTTGCAAACCTCAAAATTTGGCTAAAAAAACACATTTTCCTCACATTTCGGTGACAGAAAGTTCTGGAATCTGAGAGGAGCCACAAATTTATTTCCAACCAGCGCTCCCCCAAGTCTCCCGATAAAAATGGTACCTCACTTGTGTGGGTAGGCCTAGCGCTCGCGACAGGAGACGCCCCAAAACACAACGTTGACACATCCCATTTTTTGAAAGAAAACAGAGCTGTTTTTTGCAAAGTGCCTACCTGTAGATTTTGGCCTCTAGCTCAGCCGGCACCTAGGGAAACCTACCAAACCTGTGCCTTTTTGAAAACTAGAGACCTAGGGGAATCCAAGATGTGGTGACTTGTGGGGCTCTGACCAGGTTCTGTTACCCAGAATCCTTTGCAAACCTCAAATTTTGGCTAAAAAACACATTTTCGTCACATTTCAGTGACAGAAAGTTCTGGAATCTGAGAGGAGCCACAAATTTCCTTCCACCCAGCGTTCCCCCAAGTCTCCCGATAAAAATGATACCTCACTTGTGTGGTAGGCCTAGCGGCCGCGACAGGAGACACCCCAAAACACAACGTGGACACATCCCATTTTTTGAAAGAAAACAGAGCTGTTTTTTGCAAAGTGCCTACCTGTAGATTTTGGCCTCTAGCTCAGCTGGCACCTGGGGAAACCTACCAAACCTGTGCATTTTTAAAAACTAGAGACCTAGGGGAATCCAAGATGGGGTGACTTGTGGGGCTCTGACCAGGTTATGTTACCCAGAATCCTTTGCAAACCTCACATTTTGGCTAAAAAAACACATTTTCTTCACATTTCGGTGACAGAAAGTTCTGGAATCTGAGAGGAGCCACAAATTTCCTTCCACCCAGCGTTCCCCCAAGTATCCCGATAAAAATGATACCTCACTTGTGTGGGTAGGCCTAGTGGCCGCGACAGCAGACACCCCAAAACACGTGGACACATCCCATTTTTTAAAAGAAAACAGAGCTGTTTTTTGCAAAGTGCCTATCTGTAGATTTTGGCCTCTAGCTCAGCCGGCACCTAGGGAAACCTACCAAACCTGTGCATTTTTGAAAACTAGAGACCTAGGGGAATCCAAGATGGGGTGACTTGTGGGGCTCTGACCAAGTTCTGTTACCCAGAATCCTTTGCAAACCTCAACTTTTGGCTAAAAAAACAAATTTTCCTCACATTTCGGTGACAGAAAGTTCTGGAATCTGAGAGGAGCCACAAATTTCCTTCCACCCAGCGTTCCCCCAAGTCTCCCGATAAAAATTATACCTCACTTGTGTGGGTAGGCCTAGCGGCTGCGACAGGAGGCGCCCCAAAACACAACGTGGACATATCCCATTTTTTGAAAGAAAACAGAGTTGTTTTTTGCAAAGTGCCTACCTGTAGATTTTGGCCTCTAGCTCAGCTGGCACCTAGGGAAACCTACCAAACCTGTGAATTTTTGAAAACTAGAGACCTAGGGGAATCCAAGATGGGGTGACTTGTGGGGCTCTGACCAGGTTCTGTTACCCAGAATCCTTTGCAAACCTAAAAATTTGGCTGAAAAAACACATTTTCCTCACATTTCGGTGACAGAAAGTTCTGGAATCTGAGAGGAGCCACAATTTTCCTTCCACCCAGCTCTCCCCCAAGTCTCCCGATAAAAATGGTACCTCACTTGTGTGGGTAGGCCTAGCGGCCGCAACAGCAGACACCCCAAAACACAACGTGGACACATCCCATTTTTTGAAAGAAAACAGAGCTGTTTTTTGCAAAGTGCCTACCTGTAGATTTTGGCCTCTAGCTCAGCTGGCACCTAGGGAAACCTACCAAACCTGTGCATTTTTAAAAACTAGAGACCTAGGGGAATCCAAGATGGGGTGACTTGTGGGGCTCTGACCAGGTTCTGTTACCCAGAATCCTTTGCAAACCTCAAAATTTGGCTAAAAAAACACATTTTCCTCACATTTCGGTGACAGAAAGTTCTGGAATCTGAGAGGAGCCACAAATTTATTTCCAACCAGCGCTCCCCCAAGTCTCCCGATAAAAATGGTACCTCACTTGTGTGGGTAGGCCTAGCGCTCGCGACAGGAGACGCCCCAAAACACAACGTGGACACATCCCATTTTTTGAAAGAAAACAGAGCTGTTTTTTGCAAAGTGCCTACCTGTAGATTTTGGCCTCTAGCTCAGCCGGCACCTAGGGAAACCTACCAAACCTGTGCCTTTTTGAAAACTAGAGACCTAGGGGAATCCAAGATGTGGTGACTTGTGGGGCTCTGACCAGGTTCTGTTACCCAGAATCCTTTGCAAACCTCAAATTTTGGCTAAAAAACACATTTTCGTCACATTTCAGTGACAGAAAGTTCTGGAATCTGAGAGGAGCCACAAATTTCCTTCCACCCAGCGTTCCCCCAAGTCTCCCGATAAAAATGATACCTCACTTGTGTGGTAGGCCTAGCGGCCGCGACAGGAGACACCCCAAAACACAACGTGGACACATCCCATTTTTTGAAAGAAAACAGAGCTGTTTTTTGCAAAGTGCCTACCTGTAGATTTTGGCCTCTAGCTCAGCTGGCACCTGGGGAAACCTACCAAACCTGTGCATTTTTAAAAACTAGAGACCTAGGGGAATCCAAGATGGGGTGACTTGTGGGGCTCTGACCAGGTTATGTTACCCAGAATCCTTTGCAAACCTCACATTTTGGCTAAAAAAACACATTTTCTTCACATTTCGGTGACAGAAAGTTCTGGAATCTGAGAGGAGCCACAAATTTCCTTCCACCCAGCGTTCCCCAAAGTATCCCGATAAAAATGATACCTCACTTGTGTGGGAAGGCCTAGTGGCCGCGACAGCAGACACCCCAAAACACGTGGACACATCCCATTTTTTAAAAGAAAACAGAGCTGTTTTTTGCAAAGTGCCTATCTGTAGATTTTGGCCTCTAGCTCAGCCGGCACCTAGGGAAACCTACCAAACCTGTGCATTTTTGAAAACTAGAGACCTAGGGGAATCCAAGATGGGGTGACTTGTGGGGCTCTGACCAAGTTCTGTTACCCAGAATCCTTTGCAAACCTCAACTTTTGGCTAAAAAAACACATTTTCCTCACATTTCGGTGACAGAAAGTTCTGGAATCTGAGAGGAGCCACAAATTTCCTTCCACCCAGCGTTCCCCCAAGTCTCCCGATAAAAATTATACCTCACTTGTGTGGGTAGGCCTAGCGGCTGCGACAGGAGGCGCCCCAAAACACAACGTGGACATATCCCATTTTTTGAAAGAAAACAGAGCTGTTTTTTGCAAAGTGCCTACCTGTAGATTTTGGCCTCTAGCTCAGCTGGCACCTAGGGAAACCTACCAAACCTGTGAATTTTTGAAAACTAGAGACCTAGGGGAATCCAAGATGGGGTGACTTGTGGGGCTCTGACCAGGTTCTGTTACCCAGAATCCTTTGCAAACCTAAAAATTTGGCTGAAAAAACACATTTTCCTCACATTTCGGTGACAGAAAGTTCTGGAATCTGAGAGGAGCCACAATTTTCCTTCCACCCAGCGCTCCCCCAAGTCTCCCGATAAAAATGGTACCTCACTTGTGTGGGTAGGCCTAGCGCCCCCGACACGATATGCCTCAAAACACAACGTGGACACATCACAGAAAACAGAGCTGTTTTTAGCAAAGTGCCTACCTGTAGATTTTGGCCTCTAGCTCAGCCGGCACCTAGGGAAACCTACCAAACCTGTGCATTTTGTAAAACTAGAGACCGAGGGGAATCCAAGATGGGGTGACTTGTGGGGCTCTGACCAGGTTCTGTTACCCAGAATCCTTTGCAAACCCCAAAATGTGGCTAAAAAAACACATTTTCCTCACATTTCGGTGACAGAAAGTTCTGGAATCTGAGAGGAGCCACAAATTTATTTCCAACCAGCGCTCCCCCAAGTCTCCCGATAAAAATGGTACCTCACTTGTGTGGGTAGGCCTAGCGCTCGCGACAGGAGACGCCCCAAAACACAACGTTGACACATCCCATTTTTTGAAAGAAAACAGAGCTGTTTTTTGCAAAGTGCCTACCTGTAGATTTTGGCCTCTAGCTCAGCCGGCACCTAGGGAAACCTACCAAACCTGTGCCTTTTTGAAAACTAGAGACCTAGGGGAATCCAAGATGTGGTGACTTGTGGGGCTCTGACCAGGTTCTGTTACCCAGAATCCTTTGCAAACCTCAAATTTTGGCTAAAAAACACATTTTCGTCACATTTCAGTGACAGAAAGTTCTGGAATCTGAGAGGAGCCACAAATTTCCTTCCACCCAGCGTTCCCCCAAGTCTCCCGATAAAAATGATACCTCACTTGTGTGGTAGGCCTAGCGGCCGCGACAGGAGACACCCCAAAACACAACGTGGACACATCCCATTTTTTGAAAGAAAACAGAGCGTTTTTTTGCAAAGTGCCTACCTGTAGATTTTGGCCTCTAGCTCAGCTGGCACCTGGGGAAACCTACCAAACCTGTGCATTTTTAAAAACTAGAGACCTAGGGGAATCCAAGATGGGGTGACTTGTGGGGCTCTGACCAGGTTATGTTACCCAGAATCCTTTGCAAACCTCACATTTTGGCTAAAAAAACACATTTTCTTCACATTTCGGTGACAGAAAGTTCTGGAATCTGAGAGGAGCCACAAATTTCCTTCCACCCAGCGTTCCCCCAAGTATCCCGATAAAAATGATACCTCACTTGTGTGGGTAGGCCTAGTGGCCGCGACAGCAGACACCCCAAAACACGTGGACACATCCCATTTTTTAAAAGAAAACAGAGCTGTTTTTTGCAAAGTGCCTATCTGTAGATTTTGGCCTCTAGCTCAGCCGGCACCTAGGGAAACCTACCAAACCTGTGCATTTTTGAAAACTAGAGACCTAGGGGAATCCAAGATGGGGTGACTTGTGGGGCTCTGACCAAGTTCTGTTACCCAGAATCCTTTGCAAACCTCAACTTTTGGCTAAAAAAACACATTTTCCTCACATTTCGGTGACAGAAAGTTCTGGAATCTGAGAGGAGCCACAAATTTCCTTCCACCCAGCGTTCCCCCAAGTCTCCCGATAAAAATTATACCTCACTTGTGTGGGTAGGCCTAGCGGCTGCGACAGGAGGCGCCCCAAAACACAACGTGGACATATCCCATTTTTTGAAAGAAAACAGAGCTGTTTTTTGCAAAGTGCCTACCTGTAGATTTTGGCCTCTAGCTCAGCTGGCACCTAGGGAAACCTACCAAACCTGTGAATTTTTGAAAACTAGAGACCTAGGGGAATCCAAGATGGGGTGACTTGTGGGGCTCTGACCAGGTTCTGTTACCCAGAATCCTTTGCAAACCTAAAAATTTGGCTGAAAAAACACATTTTCCTCACATTTCGGTGACAGAAAGTTCTGGAATCTGAGAGGAGCCACAATTTTCCTTCCACCCAGCTCTCCCCCAAGTCTCCCGATAAAAATGGTACCTCACTTGTGTGGGTAGGCCTAGCGGCCGCAACAGCAGACACCCCAAAACACAACGTGGACACATCCCATTTTTTGAAAGAAAACAGAGCTGTTTTTTGCAAAGTGCCTACCTGTAGATTTTGGCCTCTAGCTCAGCTGGCACCTAGGGAAACCTACCAAACCTGTGCATTTTTAAAAACTAGAGACCTAGGGGAATCCAAGATGGGGTGACTTGTGGGGCTCTGACCAGGTTCTGTTACCCAGAATCCTTTGCAAACCTCAAAATTTGGCTAAAAAAACACATTTTCCTCACATTTCGGTGACAGAAAGTTCTGGAATCTGAGAGGAGCCACAAATTTATTTCCAACCAGCGCTCCCCCAAGTCTCCCGATAAAAATGGTACCTCACTTGTGTGGGTAGGCCTAGCGCTCGCGACAGGAGACGCCCCAAAACACAACGTGGACACATCCCATTTTTTGAAAGAAAACAGAGCTGTTTTTTGCAAAGTGCCTACCTGTAGATTTTGGCCTCTAGCTCAGCCGGCACCTAGGGAAACCTACCAAACCTGTGCCTTTTTGAAAACTAGAGACCTAGGGGAATCCAAGATGTGGTGACTTGTGGGGCTCTGACCAGGTTCTGTTACCCAGAATCCTTTGCAAACCTCAAATTTTGGCTAAAAAACACATTTTCGTCACATTTCAGTGACAGAAAGTTCTGGAATCTGAGAGGAGCCACAAATTTCCTTCCACCCAGCGTTCCCCCAAGTCTCCCGATAAAAATGATACCTCACTTGTGTGGTAGGCCTAGCGGCCGCGACAGGAGACACCCCAAAACACAACGTGGACACATCCCATTTTTTGAAAGAAAACAGAGCTGTTTTTTGCAAAGTGCCTACCTGTAGATTTTGGCCTCTAGCTCAGCTGGCACCTGGGGAAACCTACCAAACCTGTGCATTTTTAAAAACTAGAGACCTAGGGGAATCCAAGATGGGGTGACTTGTGGGGCTCTGACCAGGTTATGTTACCCAGAATCCTTTGCAAACCTCACATTTTGGCTAAAAAAACACATTTTCTTCACATTTCGGTGACAGAAAGTTCTGGAATCTGAGAGGAGCCACAAATTTCCTTCCACCCAGCGTTCCCCCAAGTATCCCGATAAAAATGATACCTCACTTGTGTGGGTAGGCCTAGTGGCCGCGACAGCAGACACCCCAAAACACGTGGACACATCCCATTTTTTAAAAGAAAACAGAGCTGTTTTTTGCAAAGTGCCTATCTGTAGATTTTGGCCTCTAGCTCAGCCGGCACCTAGGGAAACCTACCAAACCTGTGCATTTTTGAAAACTAGAGACCTAGGGGAATCCAAGATGGGGTGACTTGTGGGGCTCTGACCAAGTTCTGTTACCCAGAATCCTTTGCAAACCTCAACTTTTGGCTAAAAAAACACATTTTCCTCACATTTCGGTGACAGAAAGTTCTGGAATCTGAGAGGAGCCACAAATTTCCTTCCACCCAGCGTTCCCCCAAGTCTCCCGATAAAAATTATACCTCACTTGTGTGGGTAGGCCTAGCGGCTGCGACAGGAGGCGCCCCAAAACACAACGTGGACATATCCCATTTTTTGAAAGAAAACAGAGCTGTTTTTTGCAAAGTGCCTACCTGTAGATTTTGGCCTCTAGCTCAGCTGGCACCTAGGGAAACCTACCAAACCTGTGAATTTTTGAAAACTAGAGACCTAGGGGAATCCAAGATGGGGTGACTTGTGGGGCTCTGACCAGGTTCTGTTACCCAGAATCCTTTGCAAACCTAAAAATTTGGCTGAAAAAACACATTTTCCTCACATTTCGGTGACAGAAAGTTCTGGAATCTGAGAGGAGCCACAATTTTCCTTCCACCCAGCGCTCCCCAAGTCTCCCGATAAAAATGGTACCTCACTTGTGTGGGTAGGCCTAGCGCCCCCGACACGATATGCCTCAAAACACAACGTGGACACATCACAGAAAACAGAGCTGTTTTTAGCAAAGTGCCTACCTGTAGATTTTGGCCTCTAGCTCAGCCGGCACCTAGGGAAACCTACCAAACCCATGCATTGTTGAAAACTAGAGACCTAGGGGAATCCAAGATGGGGTGACTTGTGGGGCTCTGACCAGGTTCTGTTACCCAGAATCCTTTGCAAACCTCAAAATCTGGCTAAAAAAATCACATTTTCCTCACATTTCGGTGACAGAAAGTTCTGGAATCTGAGAGGAGCCACAATTTTCCTTTCACCCAGCGCTCCCCCAAGTCTCCCGATAAACATGGTACCTCACTTGTGTGGGTAGGCCTAGCGCCTGCGACACGATATGTCCCAAAACACAACGTGGACACATCACAGAAAACAGAGCTGTTTTTTGCAAAGTGCCTACCTGTAGATTTTGGCCTCTAGCTCAGCCGGCACCTAGGGAAACCTACCAAACCCATGCATTTTTGAAAACTAGAGACCTAGGGGAATCCAAGATGGGGTGACTTGTGGGGCTCTGACCAGGTTCTGTTACCCAGAATCCTTTGCAAACCTCAAAATCTGGCTAAAAAAATCACATTTTCCTCACATTTCGGTGACAGAAAGTTCTGGAATCTGAGAGGAGCCACAATTTTCCTTCCACCCAGCGCTCCCCCAAGTCTCCCGATAAACATGGTACCTCACTTGTGTGGGTAGGCCTAGCGCCTGCGACACGATATGTCCCAAAACACAACGTGGACACATCACAGAAAACAGAGCTGTTTTTTGCAAAGTGCCTACCTGTAGATTTTGGCCTCTAGCTCAGCCGGCACCTAGGGAAACCTACCAAACCTGTGCATTTTGTAAAACTAGAGACCGAGGGGAATCCAAGATGGGGTGACTTGTGGGGCTCTGACCAGGTTCTGTTACCCAGAATCCTTTGCAAACCCCAAAATGTGGCTAAAAAAACACATTTTCCTCACATTTCGGTGACAGAAAGTCCTGGAATCTGAGAGGAGCCACAAATTTCCTTCCACCCAGCGTTTCCCCAAGTCTCCCGATAAAAATGATACCTCACTTGTGTGGGTAGGCCTAGGGGCCACGACAGGAGACACCCCAAAACACAACGTGGACACATCCCATTTTTTGAAAGAAAACAGAGCTGTTTTTTGCAAAGTGCCTACCTGTAGATTTTGGCCTCTAGCTCAGCCGGCACCTAGGGAAACCTAACAAACCTGTGCATTTTTGAAAACTAGAGACCTAGGGGAATCCAAGATGGGGTGACTTGTGGGGCTCTGACCAGGTTCTCTTACCCAGAATCCTTTGCAAACTTCAAAATGTTTCTAAAAAAACACATTTTCTTCACATTTCGGTGACAGAAAGTTCTGGAATCTGAGAGGAGCCACAAATTTCCTTCCACCCAGCGCTCCCCCAAGTCTCCCGATAAAAATGGTACCTCACTTGTGTGGGTAGCCTAGCGCCCCGACACTATATGCCTCAAAACACAACGTGGACACATCACAGAAAACAGAGCTGTTTTTTGCAAAGTGCCTACCTGTAGATTTTGGCCTCTAGCTCAGCCGGCACCTAGGGAAACCTACCAAACCTGTGCATTTTGTAAAACTAGAGACCGAGGGGAATCCAAGATGGGGTGACTTGTGGGGCTCTGACCAGGTTCTGTTACCCAGAATCCTTTGCAAACCCCAAAATGTGGCTAAAAAAACACATTTTCCTCACATTTCGGTGACAGAAAGTCCTGGAATCTGAGAGGAGCCACAAATTTCCTTCCACCCAGCGTTTCCCCAAGTCTCCCGATAAAAATGATACCTCACTTGTGTGGGTAGGCCTAGGGGCCACGACAGGAGACACCCCAAAACACAACGTGGACACATCCCATTTTTTGAAAGAAAACAGAGCTGTTTTTTGCAAAGTGCCTACCTGTAGATTTTGGCCTCTAGCTCAGCCGGCACCTAGGGAAACCTAACAAACCTGTGCATTTTTGAAAACTAGAGACCTAGGGGAATCCAAGATGGGGTGACTTGTGGGGCTCTGACAAGGTTCTCTTACCCAGAATCCTTTGCAAACTTCAAAATGTGGCTAAAAAAACACATTTTCTTCACATTTCGGTGACAGAAAGTTCTGGAATCTGAGAGGAGCCACAAATTTCCTTCCACCCAGCGCTCCCCCAAGTCTCCCGATAAAAATGGTACCTCACTTGTGTGGGTAGGCCTAGCGCCCCCGACACGATATGCCTCAAAACACAACGTGGACACATCACAGAAAACAGAGCTGTTTTTAGCAAAGTGCCTACCTGTAGATTTTGGCCTCTAGCTCAGCCGGCACCTAGGGAAACCTACCAAACCCATGCATTGTTGAAAACTAGAGACCTAGGGGAATCCAAGATGGGGTGACTTGTGGGGCTCTGACCAGGTTCTGTTACCCAGAATCCTTTGCAAACCTCAAAATCTGGCTAAAAAAATCACATTTTCCTCACATTTCGGTGACAGAAAGTTCTGGAATCTGAGAGGAGCCACAATTTTCCTTCCACCCAGCGCTCCCCCAAGTCTCCCGATAAACATGGTACCTCACTTGTGTGGGTAGGCCTAGCGCCTGCGACACGATATGTCCCAAAACACAACGTGGACACATCACAGAAAACAGAGCTGTTTTTTGCAAAGTGCCTACCTGTAGATTTTGGCCTCTAGCTCAGCCGGCACCTAGGGAAACCTACCAAACCCATGCATTTTTGAAAACTAGAGACCTAGGGGAATCCAAGATGGGGTGACTTGTGGGGCTCTGACCAGGTTCTGTATCAAGAATCCTTTGCAAACCTCAAAATTTGGCTAAAAAAACACATTTTTCTCACATTTCGGTGACAGAAAGTTCTGGAATCTGAGGGGAGACCCAAATTTCCTTCCACCCAGCATTCCCCCAAGTCTCCCGATAAAAATGATACCTCACTTGTGTGGGTAGGCCTAGCGGCCGCGACCGGAGGCGCCCCAAAACACAACGTGGACACATCCCATTTTTTGAAAGAAAACAGAGCTGTTTTTTGCAAAGTGCCTACCTGTAGATTTTGGCCTCTAGCTCAGCCGGCACCTAGGGAAACCTACCAAACCTGTGCCTTTTTGAAAACTAGAGACCTAGGGGAATCCAAGATGGGGTGACTTGTGGGGCTCTGACCAGGTTCTGTTACCCAGAATCCTTTGCAAACCTCAAATTTTGGCTAAAAAAACACATTTTCGTCACATTTCAGTGACAGAAAGTTCTGGAATCTGAGAGGAGCCACAAATTTCCTTCCACCCAGCGTTCCCCCAAGTCTCCCGATAAAAATGATACCTCACTTGTGTGGGTAGGCCTAGCGGCCGCGACAGGAGACACCCCAAAACACAACGTGGACACATCCCATTTTTTGAAAGAAAACAGAGCTGTTTTTTGCAAAGTGCCTACCTGTAGATTTTGGCCTCTAGCTCAGCTGGCACCTAGGGAAACCTACCAAACCTGTGCATTTTTAAAAACTAGAGACCTAGGGGAATCCAAGATGGGGTGACTTGTGGGGCTCTGACCAGGTTCTGTTACCCAGAATCCTTTGCAAACCTCAAAATTTGGCTAAAAAAACACATTTTCCTCACATTTCGGTGACAGAAAGTTCTGGAATCTGAGAGGAGCCACAAATTTCTTTCCAACCAGCGCTCCCCCAAGTCTCCCGATAAAAATGGAACCTCACTTGTGTGGGTAGGCCTAGCGCTCGCGACAGGATATTCCCCAAAACACAAGGTGAACACATCACAGAAAACAGAGCTGTTTTTAGCAAAGTGCCTACCTGTAGATTTTGGCCTCTAGCTCAGCCCGCTCCTAGGGAAACCTACCAAACCTGTGCATTTGTGAAAACTAGAGACCTAGGGGGATCCAAGATGGGGTGACTTGTGGGGCTCTGACCAGGTTATGTTACCCAGAATCCTTTGCAAACCTCACATTTTGGCTAAAAAAACACATTTTCCACACATTTCGGTGACAGAAAGTTCTGGAATCTGAGAGGAGCCACAAATTTCCTTCCCCCCAGCGTTCCCCCAAGTCTCCCGATAAAAATGATACCTCACTTGTGTGGGTAGGCCTAGCGGCCGCGACAGGAGACGCCCCAAATCACAACGTGGACACATCCCATTTTTTGAAAGAAAACAGAGCTGTTTTTTGCAAAGTGCCTACCTGTAGATTTTGGCCTCTAGCTCAGCCCGCACCTAGGGAAACCTTCCAAACCTGTGCATTTGTGAAAACTAGAGACCTAGGGGGATCCAAGATGGGGTGACTTGTGGGGCTCTGACCAGGTTATGTTACCCAGAATCCTTTGCAAACCTCACATTTTGGCTAAAAAAACACATTTTCCTCACATTTCGGTGACAGAAAGTTCTGGAATCTGAGAGGAGCCACAAATTTCCTTCCACCCAGCGTTCCCCCAAGTCTCCCGATAAAAATGATACCTCACTTGTGTGGGTAGGCCTAGCGGCCGCGACAGGAGACGCCCCAAATCACAACGTGGACACATCCCATTTTTTTAAAGAAAACAGAGCTGTATTTTGCAAAGTGCCTACCTGTAGGTTTTGGCCTCTAGCTCAGCCGGCACCTAGGGAAACCTTCCAAACCTGTGCCTTTTTGAAAACTAGAGACCTAGGGGAATCCAAGATGGGGTGACTTGTGGGGCTCTGACCAGGTTCTGTTACCCAGAATCCTTTGCAAACCTCAAATTTTGGCTAAAAAAACACATTTCCGTCACATTTCAGTGACAGAAAGTTCTGGAATCTGAGAGGAGCCACAAATTTCCTTCCACCCAGCGTTCCCCCAAGTCTCCCGATACAAATGATACCTCACTTGTGTTGGTAGGCCTAGCGGCCGCGACAGCAGGCACCCCAAAACACAATGTGGACACATCCCATATTTTGAAAGAAAACAGAGCTGTTTTTTGCAAAGTGCCTACCTGTAGATTTTGGCCTCCAGCTCAGCTGGCACCTAGGGAAACCTACCAAACCTGTGCATTTTTAAAAACTAGAGACCTAGGGGAATCCAAGATGGGGTGACTTGTGGGGCTCTGACCAGGTTCTGTTACCCAGAATCCTTTGCAAACCTCAAAATCTGGCTAAAAAAACACATTTTCCTCATATTTCGGTGACAGAAAGTTCTGGAATCTGAGAGGAGCCAGAAATTTATTTCTAACCAGCACTCCCCCAAGTCTCCCGATAAAAATGGTACCTCACTTGTGTGGGTAGGCCTAGCGCTCTCGACAGGATATACCCCAAAACACAAGGTGGACACATCACAGAAAACAGAGCAGTTTTTTGCAAAGTGCCTACCTGTAGATTTTGGCCTCTAGCTCAGCTGGCACCTAGGGAAACCTACCAAACCTGTGCATTTTTAAAAACTAGAGACCTAGGGGAATCCAAGATGGGGTGACTTGTGGGGCTCTGACCAGGTTCTGTTACCCAGAATCCTTTGCAAACCTCAAAATTTGGCTAAAAAAACACATTTTCCTCACATTTCGGTGACAGAAAGTTCTGGAATCTGAGAGGAGCCACAAATTTATTTCCAACCAGCGCTCCCCCAAGTCTCCCGATAAAAATGGTACCTCACTTGTGTGGGTAGGCCTAGCGCTCGCGACAGGATATTCCCCAAAACACAAGGTGGACACATCACAGAAAACAGAGCTGTTTTTAGCAAAGTGCCTACTTGTAGATTTTGGCCTCCAGCTCAGCCCGCACCTAGGGAAACCTACCAAACCTGTGCATTTGTGAAAACTAGAGACCTAGGGGAATCCAAGATGGGGTGACTTGTGGGGCTCTGACCAGGTTCTGTATCAAGAATCCTTTGCAAACCTCAAAATTTGGCTAAAAAAACACATTTTTCTCACATTTCGGTGACAGAAAGTTCTGGAATCTGAGGGGAGACCCAAATTTCCTTCCACCCAGCATTCCCCCAAGTCTCCCGATAAAAATGATACCTCACTTGTGTGGGTAGGCCTAGCGGCCGCGACCGGAGGCACCCCAAAACACAACGTGGACACATCCCATTTTTTGAAAGAAAACAGAGCTGTTTTTTGCAAAGTGCCTACCTGTAGATTTTGGCCTCTAGCTCAGCCGGCACCTAGGGAAACCTACCAAACCTGTGCCTTTTTGAAAACTAGAGACCTAGGGGAATCCAAGATGGGGTGACTTGTGGGGCTCTGACCAGGTTCTGTTACCCAGAATCCTTTGCAAACCTCAAATTTTGGCTAAAAAAACACATTTTCGTCACATTTCAGTGACAGAAAGTTCTGGAATCTGAGAGGAGCCACAAATTTCCTTCCACCCAGCGTTCCCCCAAGTCTCCCGATACAAATGATACCTCACTTGTGTGGGTAGGCCTAGCAGCCGTGACAGAAGACACCCCAAAACACAACGTGGACACATCCCATTTTTTGAAAGAAAACAGAGCTGTTTTTTGCAAAGTGCCTACCTGTAGATTTTGGCCTCTAGCTCAGCTGGCACCTAGGGAAACCTACCAAACCTGTGCATTTTTAAAAACTAGAGACCTAGGGGAATCCAAGATGGGGTGACTTGTGGGGCTCTGACCAGGTTCTGTTACCCAGAATCCTTTGCAAACCTCAAAATTTGCCTAAAAAAACACATTTTCCTCACATTTCGGTGACAGAAAGTTCTGGAATCTGAGAGGAGCCACAAATTTCTTTCCAACCAGCGCTCCCCCAAGTCTCCCGATAAAAATGGAACCTCACTTGTGTGGGTAGGCCTAGCGCTCGCGACAGGATATTCCCCAAAACACAAGGTGAACACATCACAGAAAACAGAGCTGTTTTTAGCAAAGTGCCTACCTGTAGATTTTGGCCTCTAGCTCAGCCCGCACCTAGGGAAACCTACCAAACCTGTGCATTTGTGAAAACTAGAGACCTAGGGGGATCCAAGATGGGGTGACTTGTGGGGCTCTGACCAGGTTATGTTACCCAGAATCCTTTGCAAACCTCACATTTTGGCTAAAAAAACACATTTTCCTCACATTTCGGTGACAGAAAGTTCTGGAATCTGAGAGGAGCCACAAATTTCCTTCCACCCAGCGTTCCCCCAAGTCTCCCGATAAAAATGATACCTCACTTGTGTGGGTAGGCCTAGCGGCCGCGACAGGAGACGCCCCAAATCACAACGTGGACACATCCCATTTTTTGAAAGAAAACAGAGCTGTATTTTGCAAAGTGCCTACCTGTAGGTTTTGGCCTCTAGCTCAGCCGGCACCTAGGGAAACGTTCCAAACCTGTGCCTTTTTGAAAACTAGAGACCTAGGGGAATCCAAGATGGGGTGACTTGTGGGGCTCTGACCAGGTTCTGTTACCCAGAATACTTTGCAAACCTCAAATTTTGGCTAAAAAAACACATTTCCGTCACATTTCAGTGACAGAAAGTTCTGGAATCTGAGAGGAGCCACAAATTTCCTTCCACCCAGCGTTCCCCCAAGTCTCCCGATACAAATTATACCTCACTTGTGTTGGTAGGCCTAGCGGCCGCGACAGCAGACACCCCAAAACACAATGTGGACACATCCCATATTTTGAAAGAAAACAGAGCTGTTTTTTGCAAAGTGCCTACCTGTAGATTTTGGCCTCTAGCTCAGCTGGCACCTAGGGAAACCTACCAAACCTGTGCATTTTTAAAAACTAGAGACCTAGGGGAATCCAAGATGGGGTGACTTGTGGGGCTCTGACCAGGTTCTGTTACCCAGAATCCTTTGCAAACCTCAAAATCTGGCTAAAAAAACACATTTTCCTCATATTTCGGTGACAGAAAGTTCTGGAATCTGAGAGGAGCCACAAATGTATTTCTAACCAGCGCTCCCCCAAGTCTCCCGATAAAAATGGTACCTCACTTGTGTGGGTAGGCCTAGCGCTCTCGACAGGATATACCCCAAAACACAAGGTGGACACATCACAGAAAACAGAGCTGTTTTTTGCAAAGTGCCTACCTGTAGATTTTGGCCTCTAGCTCAGCTGGCACCTAGGGAAACCTACCAAACCTGTGCATTTTTAAAAACTAGAGACCTAGGGGAATCCAAGATGGGGTGACTTGTGGGGCTCTGATCAGGTTCTGTTGCCCAGAATCCTTTGCAAACCTCAAAATTTGGCTAAAAAAACACATTTTCCTCACATTTCGGTGACAGAAAGTTCTGGAATCTGAGAGGAGCCACAAATTTCTTTCCAACCAGCGCTCCCCCAAGTCTCCCGATAAAAATGGTACCTCACTTGTGTGGGTAGGCCTAGCGCTCGTGACAGGATATTCCCCAAAACACAAGGTGGACACATCACAGAAAACAGAGCTGTTTTTAGCAAAGTGCCTACCTGTAGATTTTGGCCTCTAGCTCAGCCCGCACCTAGGGAAACCTACCAAACCTGTGCATTTGTGAAAACTAGAGACCTAGGGGGATCCAAGATGGGGTGACTTGTGGGGCTCTGACCAGGTTATGTTACCCAGAATCCTTTGCAAACCTCACATTTTGGCTAAAAAAACACATTTTCCTCACATTTCGGTGACAGAAAGTTCTGGAATCTGAGAGGAGCCACAAATTTCCTTCCACCCAGCGTTCCCCCAAGTCTCCCGATAAAAATGATACCTCACTTGTGTGGGTAGGCCTAGCGGCCGCGACAGGAGACGCCCCAAATCACAACGTGGACACATCCCATTTTTTGAAAGAAAACAGAGCTGTATTTTGCAAAGTGCCTACCTGTAGGTTTTGGCCTCTAGCTCAGCCGGCACCTAGGGAAACCTTCCAAACCTGTGCCTTTTTAAAAACTAGAGACCTAGGGGAATCCAAGATGGGGTGACTTGTGGGGCTCTGACCAGGTTCTGTTACCCAGAATCCTTTGCAAACCTCAAATTTTGGCTAAAAAAACACATTTTCGTCACATTTCAGTGACAGAAAGTTCTGGAATCTGAGAGGAGCCACAAATTTCCTTCCACCCAGCGTTCCCCCAAGTATCCCGATACAAATGATACCTCACTTGTGTGGGTAGGCCTAGCGGCCACGACAGCAAACACCCCAAAACACAATGTGGACACATCCCATATTTTGAAAGAAAACAGAGCTGTTTTTTGCAAAGTGCCTACCTGTAGATTTTGGCCTCTAGCTCAGCTGGCACCTAGGGAAACCTACCAAACCTGTGCATTTTTAAAAACTAAAGACCTAGGGGAATCCAAGATGGGGTGACTTTTGGGGCTCTGACCAGGTTCTGTTACCCAGAATCCTTTGCAAACCTCAAAATCTGGATAAAAAAACACATTTTCCTCATATTTCGGTGACAGAAAGTTCTGGAATCTGAGAGGAGCCACAAATGTATTTCTAACCAGCGCTCCCCCAAGTCTCCCGATAAAAATGGTACCTCACTTGTGTGGGTAGGCCTAGCGCTCTCGACAGGATATACCCCAAAACACAAGGTGGACACATCACAGAAAACAGAGCTGTTTTTTGCAAAGTGCCTACCTGTAGATTTTGGCCTCTAGCTCAGCTGGCACCTAGGGAAACCTACCAAACCTGTGCATTTTTAAAAACTAGAGACCTAGGGGAATCCAAGATGGGGTGACTTGTGGGGCTCTGACCAGGTTCTGTTACCCAGAATCCTTTGCAAACCTCAAAATTTGGCTAAAAAAACACATTTTCCTCACATTTCGGTGACAGAAAGTTCTGGAATCTGAGAGGAGCCACAAATTTATTTCCAACCAGCGCTCCCCCAAGTCTCCCGATAAAAATGGTACCTCACTTGTGTGGGTAGGCCTAGCGCTCGCGACAGGATATTCCCCAAAACACAAGGTGGACACATCACAGAAAACAGAGCTGTTTTTAGCAAAGTGCCTACCTGTAGATTTTGGCCTCTAGCTCAGCCCGCACCTAGGGAAACCTACCAAACCTGTGCATTTGTGAAAACTAGAGACCTAGGGGGATCCAAGATGGGGTGACTTGTGTGGCTCTGACCAGGTTATGTTACCCAGAATCCTTTGCAAACCTCACATTTTGGCTAAAAAAACACATTTTCCTCACATTTCGGTGACAGAAAGTTCTGGAATCTGAGTGGAGCCACAAATTTCCTTCCACCCAGCGTTCCCCCAAGTCTCCCGATAAAAATGATACCTCACTTGTGTGGGTAGGCCTAGCGGCCGCGACAGAACACGCCCCAAATCACAACGTGGACACATCCCATTTTTTGAAAGAAAACAGAGCTGTATTTTGCAAAGTGCCTACCTGTAGGTTTTGGCCTCTAGCTCAGCCGGCACCTAGGGAAACCTTCCAAACCTGTGCCTTTTTGAAAACTAGAGACCTAGGGGAATCCAAGATGGGGTGACTTGTGGGGCTCTGACCAGGTTCTGTTACCCAGAATCCTTTGCAAACCTCAAATTTTGGCTAAAAAAACACATTTCCGTCACATTTCAGTGACAGAAAGTTCTGGAATCTGAGAGGAGCCACAAATTTCCTTCCACCCAGCGTTCCCCCAAGTCTCCCGATACAAATGATACCTCACTTGTGTTGGTAGGCCTAGCGGCCGCGACAGCAGACACCCCAAAACACAATGTGGACACATCCCATATTTTGAAAGAAAACAGAGCTGTTTTTTGCAAAGTGCCTACCTGTAGATTTTGGCCTCTAGCTCAGCTGGCACCTAGGGAAACCTACCAAACCTGTGCATTTTTAAAAACTAGAGACCTAGGGGAATCCAAGATGGGGTGACTTGTGGGGCTCTGACCAGGTTCTGTTACCCAGAATCCTTTGCAAACCTCAAAATCTGGCTAAAAAAACACATTTTCCTCATATTTCGGTGACAGAAAGTTCTGGAATCTGAGAGGAGCCAGAAATTTATTTCTAACCAGCGCTCCCCCAAGTCTCCCGATAAAAATGGTACCTCACTTGTGTGGGTAGGCCTAGCGCTCTCGACAGGATATACCCCAAAACACAAGGTGGACACATCACAGAAAACAGAGCTGTTTTTTGCAAAGTGCCTACCTGTAGATTTTGGCCTCTAGCTCAGCTGGCACCTAGGGAAACCTACCAAACCTGTGCATTTTTAAAAACTAGAGACCTAGGGGAATCCAAGATGGGGTGACTTGTGGGGCTCTGACCAGGTTCTGTTACCCAGAATCCTTTGCAAACCTCAAAATTTGCCTAAAAAAACACATTTTCCTCACATTTCGGTGACAGAAAGTTCTGGAATCTGAGAGGAGCCACAAATTTATTTCCAACCAGCGCTCCCCCAAGTCTCCCGATAAAAATGGTACCTCACTTGTGTGGGTAGGCCTAGCGCTCGCGACAGGATATTCCCCAAAACACAAGGTGGACACATCACAGAAAACAGAGCTGTTTTTAGCAAAGTGCCTACCTGTAGATTTTGGCCTCTAGCTCAGCCCGCACCTAGGGAAACCTACCAAACCTGTGCATTTGTGAAAACTAGAGACCTAGGGGGATCCAAGATGGGGTGACTTGTGGGGCTCTGACCAGGTTATGTTATCCAGAATCTTTTGCAAACCTCACATTTTGGCTAAAAAAACACATTTTCCTCACATTTCGGTGACAGAAAGTTCTGGAATCTGAGAGGAGCCACAAATTTCCTTCCACCCAGCGTTCCCCCAAGTCTCCCGATACAAATGATACCTCACTTGTGTGGGTAGGCCTAGCGGCCGCGACAGGAGACACCCCAAAACACAACGTGGACACATCCCATATTTTGAAAGAAAACAGAGCTGTTTTTTGCAAAGTGCCTACCTGTAGATTTTGGCCTCTAGCTCAGCTGGCACCTAGGGAAACCTACCAATCCTGTGCATTTTTAAAAACTAGAGACCTAGGGGAATCCAAGATGGGGTGACTTGTGGGGCTCTGACCAGGTTCTGTTACCCAGAATCCTTTGCAAACCTCAAAATCTGGCTAAAAAAACACATTTTCCTCACATTTCGGTGACAGAAAGTTCTGGAATCTGAGAGGAGCCACAAATTTATTTCTAACCAGCGCTCCCCCAAGTCTCCCGATAAAAATGGTACCTCACTCGTGTGGGTAGGCCTAGCGCTCTCGACAGGATATACCCCAAAACACAACGTGGACACATCACAGAAAACAGAGCTGTTTTTTGCAAAGTGCCTACCTGTAGATTTTGGCCTCTAGCTCAGCCGGCACCTAGGGAAACCTACCAAACCTGTGCATTTGTGAAAACTAGAGACCTAGGGGGATCCTAGATGGGGTGACTTGTGGGGCTCTGACCAGGTTATGTTACCCAGAATCCTTTGCAAACCTCACATTTTGGCTAAAAAAACACATTTTCCTCACATTTCGGTGACAGAAAGTTCTGGAATCTGAGAGGAGCCACAAATTTCCTTCCACCCAGCGTTCCCCCAAGTCTCCCGATGAAAATGATACCTCACTTGTGTGGGTAGGCCTAGCGGCCGCGACAGCACAAACCCCAAAACACAACGTGGACACATCCCATTTTTTGAAAGAAAACAGAGCTGTTTTTTGCAAAGTGCCTACCTGTAGATTTTGGCCTCTAGCTCAGCTGGCACCTAGGGAAACCTACCAAACCTGTGAATTTCTGAAAACTAGAGACCTAGGGGAATACAAGATGGGGTGACTTGTGCGGCTCTGACCAGGTTCTGTTACCCAGAATCCTTTGCAAACCTCAAACTTTGGCTAAAAAAAAACATTTTCCTCACATTTCGGTGACAGAAAGTTCTGGAATCTGAGAGGAGCCACAAATTTCCTTCCACCCAGCGTTTCCCCAAGTCTCCCGATAAAAATGATACCTCACTTGTGTGGGTAGGCCTAGGGGCCACGACAGGAGACACCCCAAAACACAACGTGGACACATCCCATTTTTTGAAAGAAAACAGAGCTGTTTTTTGCAAAGTGCCTACCTATAGATTTTGGCCTCTAGCTCAGCCGGCACCTACGGAAACCTACCAAACCTGTGCATTTTTGAAAACTAGAGACCTAGGGGAATCCAAGATGGGGTGATTTGTGGGGCTCTGACCAGGTTCTGTTACCCAGAATCCCTTGCAAACCTCAAATTTCGGCAAAAAAAACACATTTTCCTCTCATTTCGGTGACAGAAAGTTCTGGAATCTGAGAGGAGCCACAAATTTCCTTCCACCCAGCGTTTCCCCAAGTCTCCCGATAAAAATGATACCTCACTTGTGTGGGTAGGCCTAGGGGCCACGACAGGAGACACCCCAAAACACAACGTGGACACATCCCATTTTTTGAAAGAAAACAGAGCTGTTTTTAGCAAAGTGCCTACCTGTAGATTTTGGCCTCTAGCTCAGCCGGCACCTAGGGAAACCTACCAAACCTGTGCATTTTTGAAAACTAGAGACCTAGGGGAATCCAAGATGGGGTGACTTGTGGGGCTCTGACCAGGTTCTCTTATCCAGAATCCTTTGCAAACCTCAAAATTTGGCTAAAAAAACACATTCTCCTCACATTTTGGTGACAGAAAGTTCTGGAATCTGAGAGGAGCCACAAATTTCCTTCCACACAGAGCTCCCCCAAGTCTTCCGATAAAAATGGTACCTCACTTGTGTGGGTAGGCCTAGTGCCCGAGACAGGATATGCCCCAAAACACAACGTGGACACATCACAGAAAACAGAGCTGTTTTTTGCAAAGTGCCTACCTGTAGATTTTGGCCTCTAGCTCAGCCGGCACCTAGGGAAACCTACCAAACCTGTGCATTTTTGAAAACTAGAGACCTAGGGGAATCCAAGATGGGGTGACTTGTGGGGCTCTGACCAGGTTCTGTTACCCAGAATCCTTTGCAAACCTCAAATTTCGGCTAAAAAAACACATTTGCCTCACATTTCGGTGACAGAAAGTTCTGGAATCTGAGAGGAGCCACAAATTTCCTTCCACACAGCGTTCCCCCAAGTCTCCCGATAAAAATGATACCTCACTTGTGTGGGTGGGCCAGTTGCCTGCAACAGAATAAGGCCCAAAACTTGTAGAGATAGAGGGGATAGCACAGCGAGTTTATAAGGCCGTATTCTTTTATACATCTTTTGACTGACTCTGCTTTGGGGACCCACATAAGTGAGGTGTCATTTTACTTGGGAGACTGAGGGGAACACTGGGGAGTAGGAATTTTGTGCTGGAGCTGTGATCCTACGAAGAAAAGTCAAGAAAATATGTTTTTTTAAGCAAATTTTGAGGTTTACAGAGGAGTCTGGGTAAGAAAATGTTGGGGGATCCACGCAAGCCACACTTCCCTGGACTCCTTGGGGTGTCTAGTTTTAAAAAATGTCTGGGTTTGGTAGGTTTCCCTAGATGAAGGCCGCACCCAGGACCAAAAACATAGGTGCCCTCTCCCCCCCAAACACAGGTAGTTTTGTAATATATTGTTTTGATGTGTCCACATACGTCCGTGATGTGCCAAACACTAAAATTGTGAAAAGAAACGCACTTAGGTTATGTATAAAAGACCCCTCACCCACCAACCAAGTTGGTGGCATGCTTCATCCTCGGGGTCCCACCTGAGGCACCTAGCGTTTCACAGGTGTGCTGCGACACCTGATTACAGCGGGGCAGGTTTTGTCATTTTTACCACACATACTGGTTACATTTGGCACGAGGGTGAGTGATGGTTCAATGGATCAAATTTTACTAACAAGAGCTTTCACAAAAATGAAATGCACTGTTAATAACTGAAAGGCAAAAAACTGAACCAATCACTCACAGCTCGTGAGTTGTAAAGCCGCGACAAGGCACGAACCGCTTTACAGTCCATTTACACAACTTTCATACATGACACACACAAGACCATTCACACCGCCAGCCACGGGCCCAGCACATTACAACACTCACATCGACAGACAGCGCCACTCAAGGGCCCATCACTTACATACACCCACATGCCTGATACAACAATCACACCAGCTGATGGCAGTGTTTGGACTGGTGTTTGGCTGGCAGTGTGTTGCAGTAGCCAACAGCAAGTCAATATGTACACTCTCAGCCAAGCCCCACTCCACACACAATGGCATCATTTTTTTTTTTTTTTTAAACAGAGGAACCCCTAACTAAGTAGAAAGAATTACAAAACTACAAACACAAAAGCTCTAACTAAGTACATGACAGAAATGCTAACCATGAAACTGAACAAATGAAAATACAAAACAGACATGAGTTTACACTCATGGTTGTTCCCAGAAATTCTTCTGGGTGTGGTAATTCTTAAAACAACCACCCACACACAGCTCAGGCTTTGAAGGACAATCTGGGCAGTACATTCGAGTCTCCCTCCGGATACCTCTTCGAAAACACACTCTACATTTCTTAGCTGGAAAGTCTTTTTTGGGTGTGGGATGAATGTGCTCAGCAAAGTGGCGATCTTTCAATCTAGCCACATCCTCCAGCACTGCTTCTCTTGGAACTCTGGCCTGTTCCACCACTATCACTGACTCCTGAAATTTCACAAATGTCATCTTTGACTCTGGAGACCTATCCCTAAACACAATAAAAGCATTGAAGGTTGCTAAGTGGAAGAGGTGAATTGCTAACTTCTTATACCAAATGTAAGACTTTATGAATAGTAGTATAAGGTTCCAACCTCTGATCAACTCTATCTACACCTCCCATGTGCTTATTATAATCTAAAATGCACACAGGTTTGCGCACTTCAGCAACCTGGCCCCAAACAGTCACGGGGGAAGTACTCTCATCATGGATGGTACTTAGCATGTAGACATCCCTCTTGTCTGAAAATTTCAAAGCTAGCAGCTCCTCATTCCACAAGGCACAGCACTGTCCCCTCTCAAGTTTTTTTACAGACAAGCTCCCTTTGATAGCCTTTCCGGTTAGAACGGATTGTGCCACAAGCAACTGTGTCCACTTTAAACAATTCCTTGAACAACTGCACTCCAGTGTAGAAGTTATCTACATACAAATGGTGACCTTTGTTGAACAGTCGTCTACCAAGATCCCACACAATTTTCTCAGTAACTCCAAAAGTGGGAGGACAACCAGGGGAGTCAATATTGGAATCCCTACCAGTGTAGACACGGAAACTATACACATATCCTGTCCTACTTTCAGACAGCATATACAATTTAATTCCATATCGTGCCCTTTTGCTAGGAATGTACTGCCTAAAAACCAAATGACCCTTGAGGAGGACCAAAGACTCGTCCACACTAATCTCTTTGCCTGGAACATAGACCTCCGAAAACCGATCTACAAAATGATCAAGGACAGGCCTAATCTTAAAAAGACGGTCAGAATCTGGGTGATCTCGTGGCATGGCTAATGCATTGTCAACAAAATGCAGCATCATAAGAAGAAGCAAATACCGATTACGACTCATGGTCGCAGGAAATATAGCTGTTGCCATCAAGGGACTAGTAGACCAATAAGAAGCCAGTGACGGCTTCCTTATCAACCCCATCAAAAAAGTCAAACCCAAAAACTTTTTTATCTCCTCCAAATTTGTGGGAATCCACTGGGCAGCTCTAGAGTGTGGCCTAAGTCTAGCAGTGTTGTCCCTCAAATGCCGCTCCGCATACAAATTAGTCTGCTCAACAATCTCTTCCAAAAACACATCATCCATGAATAACTCAAAGAAATTGATAGGCAAAAAGTTCTCTGTATTGGCGTTACACCCCGGGAGACCAGTAAAGGCAGGCAACTCTGGCTGCTCCATGTTTGGGGCAACCCAGACATTAGGTCTTATAACGGGAAACCTTTCAGCCCCAGGTTGCTGCACTATTGGCACATCAGTGTCCTCCTCTAAAACAGGCCCTTCATCTGCACTGAGTGTGGCTTCATCAGAAGATTCCCCTCCAACAGAAACATCACTGCCAGAATCTCTCACTTCCTCCTCTGCCTCAGATGCAGAGTCCGTCTCATAATCATGATCAGACTGTGACTCAAAAAGCATACCAACCACCTGCTGAGCAGTCATCCTGCGGCTAGACATGATCTCTCCTACTAAAATTAACTGGACAAATTCACCACCAACAACCAGCACTGTGTAAGACAAGTAACAAAGTGTAGCTTTGTTAGTAAGAGTTATAAACTCAAAAACTATACCGCTCACTTGCCTGAAAAAGCTTGATTCACCCGCAACTACTCTGCACAGACACAGCAGTCACCAATGATATCCCACTAAAAAGAAAGAAAGAAAGGCAAATTAGAAATAAGACAAAACAAATATCATTGTGCACAAATCTAAGGACAATTTCACACACAATCCTGCATTTAGTACACCCCCTACAAACATGTCATTCATGCATGGAGTAAATTGTTTTTACTTACCTAAAACATGCAACTATGCAAACTGCAGGTCAACCACCGCCAAAACCGCAAGGAGCCGCAGCAAATAAAGCAAAAGCTTTGAACTAGAACAAAAAGGAGGAAAACATTTTTTATCACAAATGCAAATACTTCATCAGTTGACAAACACCCCACCATCAAACATTTAGAAATTGGTGCCTAAGTGGATTCTGCAATAGGGGCAGATGGGCCTACTAAAAAAATAGTCCTGTCTGCCCTAAGGAGGCCAGAAAATACCTTTAGTAGTGTGTCCCCATGGGGAGCAACCCTTGCCAAAGGGGACAGCCCTCAATCAAAAAAAAACAAAAAAACACACACAACACTATCCCTGGTGCCTAAGTGGCTTCTGCCCCCCTTGGAGGCAGATCAGCCTAAAAATAATAGGCTGATCTGTCTCCAAGGGGTGCAGAAATGGCCTCGGTACATGTGCCCCCAAAGTGGGGGGCGACCCTTGCCCAAGGCCCCCCCCATCCACTAACACACACACACACACACACACACACACACATACACACACTATCCCTGGTGTCTAAGTGGCTTCTGCCCCCCTTGGGGGCAGGTGGGCCTAAATAAATAGGCCCATCTGCCTCCGGGGGGGCAAAAAGGGCCAACAGGTCAATGCCCCCCATGGGGGGGCGCCCCGTGCCCAAGGGGACGCCCCCCCCACAAAAATAAACAAATAAAAAAAATCCCTGGCGTTCTAGTGGTTTCTGCCCCTCAGCCTAAAAATAATAGGCTGATCTGTCTCCAAGGGGTGCAGAAATGGCCTCGGTACATGTGCCCCCAAAGTGGGGGGTGACCCTTGCCCAAGGCCCCCCCCATCCACTAACACACACACACACACTATCCCTGGTGTCTAAGTGGCTTCTGCCCCCCTTGGGGGCAGGTGGGCCTAAAAAAATAGGCCCATCTGCCCCCAGGGGGGGCAGAAATGGCCAACAGGTCAATGCCCCTCTTGGGGGGGCACCCCGTGCCCAAGGGTACCCCCCCACAAAAATAAACACATAAAAAAAAATCCCTGGCGTTCTAGTGGTTTCTACCCCCCTTGGGGCAGATCAGCCTAAAAATAAAATGGCCCTAAAAGACATGCCCCCCAAAGGGGAGCGACCCTTGCCCAAGGGGCCGTCCCCCCATCCACTACACACATAATCCCTGGTGCCTAAGTGGCTTCTGCCCCCCTTGGGGGCAGATGGACCTAAAAAAAATAGGCCGAGCTGCCCCCAAGGGGGGCAGAAAAGGCCAACAGTTCTATGCCCCCTTGGCCCCCCACATAAATACACAAATAAAAAAACATCCCAGGTGATCCAGTGGGTTCTGCCCCCCTTGGGGGCAGATCCACTTAAAATAGTAGGCCAATCTGCCCCCAAGGGGGGCAGAAATGGCCTAAGTAATTGCCCCCTAAAGGGGAGCGACCCTTGCCCAAGGGGCCGCTCCCCACAAGACAGAAACTCACACGAAATAAAAAAAAAAAAAAAAATCCCTGGTGTCTAGTGGGCATTCCTGCTGCCCGATCGCAATGCGATCGGGCAGCAGGAATGCTCAAAGAGACACCGGGGGAAAGGAAAAGCCTTTCCTTTCCCCTGGTGCCTCTTTCGGCAAAACCCCCCACCCACCGGGAAGAGGAACTCACCTCTTCTTCTCTCGCCGCACAGGAAGCAAATGGCTTCCTGTGCGGCGAGAACCCCATAATGAAGTCAGCGCGCGATCGCGCGCTGATGTCATTATGGGGGTGTGGGGGGGTCGGGGTGGAAGGGGAAGGGCTTCCCCTTCCATCCCTGACTTTGGGGGGGTGGGGGGAAGCACACAGAGGGAGCGAGAGCGCTCCCTCTGGGCTGTGTGCCGAGGACGTAGTGGTTACGTCCTCGGCACAGCAGCACTGTGCCGAAGGACGTAACCACTACGTCCTCGGCACAGAACGGGTTAAGAGGACAGGTCGTGTGTTGTTTTTCTGATGTACTTGTTTTGTTTTTGCCGCTGGTAGGCAGGTCTGGTAGGTGGGGTTTTTATGGACATGCCTTAGGGGGCAAAGGGTTACCGATGCACAACATGAGACGTCAGGGAATTTGGACAAGGAACAAAGGGAGGAAAAGGCAAGGGGAATTACAGAAGGTTTACAGCTGGGCAGATGGGTACTGGATTGGTGGGGTCAGGGTAGGCATGGAAAGGGGTTATTGATGAGGGTAAGTTTTTGAAGAGGGTGGGGTGGGTTTTAGGAATTTTATGTATTAGTGAGGCTTTATAGTTTTGTAAGGCAAATGCCAAGGTTATTATTGTTTCCAGATCTGTTCTATTAAAGCCGCCTTTTACCCCCATTTAGAGTGTTGTGGTTTGTGTGCCGTTTCACCTGATTGTTGCGGCTTAGCTTGAAAAACACTTGGCCATAGGGTCGCACGAAGGAATGAGGAATGATGACATCATACAAGGAGGAGAAAATAACTTGCCGTGGCTGTGTGAATGGCAGATGACAAACACCATTGAAAGGGACATATAAGAGTAATTCATGTTTATTAATGTCTAGGAGCAACCAAGCGCTTCGCGGTAGAAATCAGAGTTACGAGTTGCAATTAGATGAATAGTGATACAGTAAGCATTAAAAGAAAGAGTTTGAAAATCTGGAAATACCAGTAGCCGTCAAGTCGGCACTTGAGCTTATTCTGTGGCATGTCTCAGGAGGGAATTCTCCTGATTGCAGGGGGAGTCATATTGCATACTTTTGATTTGCTCAAGAATATGATTGTTTAAGTGTTCTCATGTTTTTTGAAAGATAGGGTTTTTAATAAAGTGTATAAGCGCTCCAAATGTAAAGGGAAACATGGGAGATTGATAACGTTTGGACCAGATAGTTTGGTATTTTGTGAACTATGGATGACAATTTAAATAGACTTTAAGCCGTCTCACTGTGATCAGTACTTGTGTGATGTGCTCAGATCTTTTTGTTGACTTCTCTGAATATAAGGTGTTTGATTACTATGTTACAAAGGAGATTAGCGAAAAGTATACTTTGATTTTGGGGGATCCCATCTCCAAGGCCATTTGATTCTACGTCCACACACATACCGATAGTTGCAAATGTAAGAAATGATTCTAGTGCTGCAAGTCCAGACTGGTTAGGCAATATATTCCTGTGATCAAACGTAAGTGTGTGGAGACCACACTTGAACACATAATGCTTAATGCTAGATATAATGATTGAAAGACAGATGTGAATGACAAACTTTATTGTTTGGGGACAAATCAATCTGTGGCACAGGATTTACATGTAAGGACATTGGGAAGTAATCCCGATATGAATTATTTCATGGTAATATGGGGTATGTGAGGCGACTTGATCTTTTCAACATTATGGCCCACATTACAACCCTGGTTGGCGGTGATAAAGCGGCGGTAATACCGCCAACAGACTGTGGTAACAAAAATGGAATTATGACCACAGCGGACACCGCTCACACAGACAGCCACTTTAACACACCGACCGCCACGGCGGTAGCAACCAGCACCGCGGCGGTAACCACCAAAAGCCAGGCTGAAGACAGTGTACTGTCCACTGTATTACAACAGGCCTATCCGCCACCTTTTCCGGGGTGGTACCAACAACATCAAAAGCATGGCAGAAACAGTGCACAGAAGGAAAACGACTCATCCCTGGAGACTCAAGGAAGAACCACGCCGCCATGGAGCCTGAGTTGCAGGTGTTCGCCATGCTCGTCTATCTCCTTCTTCACCATGAATACCAACGCCGGCCAAGGCGACCACAGTGAGTACTGCTGCATAGAACACAAGGGAGGGGGCAGGAAAAAGAGAGTCACACACACACGCATCACGCTACATCTAACACGCAACACCCTCACCTCCAACACCATACACACAACCAGATGCACTAACATTACATAAACATCCCGTACCCCTCAAGAATAATGCAAGGACAAAAGGCATTGATTAAAGTGAATGTTTTAAGATAAAATGCTAGAAAATTGTGCTTCAAAATCAAAACAGTATATACATATATACAAATGGAGGGACACAGCCAAGTCCACAATGTCGGTGGGCCATTGGGCCACATCACATAGTCCAATGGCCCTCTTGACTCCTGCAACAACACAGAGAGGACACTGTAGGGGTATCAGGTCGAAAATACACAGGCACCTCAGGGGGATGGGGATCGAGGAGGGCACCTCTGCCGGAAGATGGAACAACACCACTGGTCCTGGAGGGGGCTACATGCCCATCACACTTTCCGGGGGAGTGCAAAGCCACAGTCTCTCTAGTGGGTGGTCTGCCCACTGCCTGGTCGCGGGGAGTGCAAAGCCACAGTCTCTCTAGTGAGTGCTCTGCCCACTGCCTGGTCCTGGGGAGTGCAAAGCCACAGTCTTTCTAGTGGGTGGTCTGTCCACTGTCTGGTACTGGGGAGTGCAAAGCCACAGTGTCTCTAGTGGGTGGTCTGCCCACATCTTGGTCCTGGGGAGTGCAAGCCACAGTCTCTCTAGTGGGTGGCTTCTCCACTGGTTCTGGAGGGCGCTTTGTGCCCATTGTGCTTCATCCAGGCAAGGAGAGGGTGAGTGGATGACTTCTTCCACTGGTTCTGGAGGGGGCTTTGTGCCCAGTGCGCTTCATCCTGGCAAGGAGGGGATGAGTGGATGGCTTCTTCCACTAGTTCTGGAGGGGGCCATGTGCCCTGTGATGCAGCACATGGGGAGTTCAAGGTCACAGTCTCTCAACTGCGTGTCACACCCACAGGATTTGCAGGGACCAGGATGCACTATTGTCCATGGAGGCAGGACTACACACTGCCCACCAGCGGTGACGGCTGCTCAGTGGTGGCAGTGGCGGGGCTGCTGGCGGTGCTGGCAGCGGTGGGGGAGGCTCCTGCCCATCCTCTGTAGCCTCAGATGCCTGGTCACTGGGGTTGCTGGTGGTGCTGGCAGTGGTGGGGGGAGGCTCCTGCCCATTCCCTGCAGCCTCGGAAGGCTGCCCACTGGGGCTGCTGCTGGTACTGCTGCAGGCAGTGATGCTGGTGGCAGTGCTGGTGTCGGGAATGCCAGTGGTGGGGGAGCCCCAGCCCTTCCCCTGCAGCCTCGGATGGCTGAACTGCCATAGTTGGTGGTGGTGGCTCAGAATCAGTCCCTGCACCAGGCCTCCTGACCTTCCTGCCTGCAGGGGCAGGCCCCTTGCCCTTCCCAGCTTGTGGTGCTTCTTTGTCCTTCACATGAGCAGCCGGTGGTGCCTCCTTGCCCTTGCCCTTCACAGCTGGTGGTGCCTCCTTACCCTTGCCCTTCACAGCTGGTGGTGCCTCCTTGCCCTTCACAGCTGTTGGTGCCTCCTTGCCCTTGCCCTTCACAGCTGGTGGTGCCTCCTTGTTCTTCCCTTTGGCAGCTGGTGCAGGCACACTGTCAGTGGTTATGGCTGGTTCCCTGGAGCCTCTCCCACCTGCAGTAGCTGCCGACACTACTGTGGCCATAGACTGGGTGGCTGAGGTGCTAACCTGGGTTCTGACCACCTCGGCCCGACGTGAAGAACGGGGGGAGGGGTATGGAAGAGGTCAATGGTGGAGAGGAAAAGCTTCTTAAGGACACTGGGGTGGGAAGAGGGTGAAGGTCTGGGAGTGGAGGAAGAGGGAGTGGTTGTAGGACGTGTCAGTCTGCTATGTTTGGGTGCAGGTGCATGGGCTGAATGCTGTTGTGAGTTGGATGGCTGTTGGGTGTCTGAGTGCTTGCGTTTGTGTACTTTGGCAGGAGGGGGCACAGACACAGTGGGAGAGGACACAGGGGACGTGTGCATGGATGTGGGGGTGGTGACTGCCAGTGAGGGGTGTGTAGTGATAGGCGTGATGGTGATGGAGGTAGTGGATGAGGATGTAGTGCATGCAGGTGTGAGTGGAGACGCTACTAGAGGGTGGTGGACGACGACGAGGAGGGGGACACAGTGGAGGCAGTGGATGTTGGTGTGCCAGATTCTGGATGGTGTTTGTGTGAGTGCCTGTGGGATGATGTGTGGTGCTTGAGTTTGCCTGAGCCACTCCTGTGGGTTGTCTTGGGTGCATGCTGGTCTGAATGTGTGCTTGGGGTAGGTTGGGGTTCAGGGGAATGGGACTGGGTAGAGGAAGTTGGAGGGGGAGGCTAGAGACAGGGACAATGGCTGCCATCAGGGAGGAGGCCAGAGCCTGGATGATCTCTGTTGGGCCACCATGACAGAGTGATTGCTCTCCAGGAATGCATTAGTTTGTTGCATATGGCCTGCCAGCCCCTGGATGGCATTCACTATGGTTGACTGCCCAACAGAGGTGGATTGCAGGAGGTCAATAGCCTCCTCACTCAGGGCAGCAGGGCTAACTGTAGCAGGGCCTGAGGTGCCTGGAGCGAAGGAGATGCCCATCCTCCTGGGTGAGCAGACACGTGAAACTCACTGAGGGGCTGCTGGGTGGGTGGTGCTGGTACGGGGGTGGCCGATGTACCTGTAGTTGGGGTGGCCACAGAGGTGCCTACCACCACCAGGGAGCTTCCATCAGACGAGGTATCACTGTCCGAACTGTCCCTTCCTGTCTCCACCATGGTGCTCCTCTCACCCTCTGCCCCACTGGTGCCCTCACCATCAGTGGATTCGGCCTCCTGGGCCATGTAATATGCAGCTCCCTCGGTCACCGGTGCCTCTGCCCCTCCGCCAGGTGATGCTAATGCACACAAGGACAGGGTGACAAAACAAAAAGGGGGGGAGACAAAGGATACACTTGGTCAATGGCTGCACCAACACCACCGTTGGCGTACACAGCACACTCACACAGGGAAAAGGCCTATGCACTATGCACTGCACTACCAGTCACAATGCTAGTCACCAGCCCTAGGACAGGAATACCTAAGACCAGTAGCAGCATACCTGAGACCCACAGACCCCTGCCCAGTAGTGGATGCCTACTAGCTTGGTTGGAGGAATTTTACATTAGAACCCTGTCCAACATGGGACCTACCATGTGCACCCACAGGCCCACATCCCCCACCCAGAGACCACCCCACCATGCGCAAGTTGGAGATTTGGAAACTGTACTCACCCCATTGTGGCTGCTGTGATGCCCCCCAGCACCGTTCCAGCTCCGGATGGGCCACTGCCAGTATGCGGGCCATCAGGGGGGTCAGGGTTCGACAGGCACCCCTTCCTCATTGGGAGGCCATCCCCAGCTGGGCCTCCGTCATATTCCGTGCCCATCGTCTCAGGTCCTCCCACCGTTTGCGACAGTGGGTACTCCGCCTGCCGTAGACCCTCAGGGTCCGCACGTCCTTGGTGATGGCATGCCATATACCCTTTTTCTGATGGGCGCTGACCTGCAGACAAATAAACATAGAAAAAGGTATCACCCATACCGTTCGGCCTCTTACACTCATGGCCCACCATATCCCTCACGTCCCCTTATGCACAGACATTGACCACCATACCAGCAGACTGCCCAGGACCCTTCCACCCCCACCGAACATGAGCCCCTCCGACACAGCAATCCATGCATTCATGCCCCATGCATCGTGCTCACAGTGTACTCACCTGTTGGTCTGGAGGCCCATAAGGCATTCGCTACAGGCGTAGGACCCCATCCACCAGTCTTTCCAACTCCGAATCAGTGAGGGCAGGGGCCATTTCCCCAGTGACTCAAGCCATGGTCGGTTCCAGTCACAGCTCACAGCAGCACTTGCAGTGTAGATCCTCTCCTGTTGAAGGTCAGGTAGCAAGTGAGAGAACAGATAGAAAATGGTGGTCACGTCCGCGGCGGTGCATACTGTCACCGCCGACGTACATCACCATTGGCCACTGTAACCCATCGGGCCCCAATGACAACCAATGACGAGTTGTACGGCGGTACTCGAACGCCCCCCCGCAACGGCGCACAACGTCAGCGGCATTATCTCATTTCCACCTTCCATCCACACAGGGCAGGTGGACACCATTTCATGGGGAGGCCAGACCATGGCACCTAACTTCATCACAGTACACATAGGCACTATTTAGGCCTATCGAACAACATACTGTTTCAGTCACAGCATGCAGTGCAGTGTACACTTTGGAAATGTGGAATACTGACCAGCTGCTCCCCGTTTTGCCCATAGATTGCAACCGTTGCGGATGAATAGGAGATGGAGACAGCTCTCCTTGTACAGACTCCTGGTGGACTTGGCAACTGTGGAGGACAGGCACATTATCCTCACCTACATACTTGACAGGGCCACAATCCAAGAGCTGTGTGCCCAATTAGAGCCAGACCAGATATCTGCTATCCGTCACTCCACTGTGATCCCCCCTCTTGTGCAGGTGCTATCTGTGCTCCATTTCTTGGCAACTGGTTCTTTCCAAGTGACAGTCGGCTTGGCAGCAGGAATGTCACAGCCAATGTTCTCAATAGTGCTGACAAGAGTGATGTCTGCCCTGATTAGACACATGCGCAGCTACATTGTTTTCCCCCAGGTGGAGGATTTGGCCAGAGTGAAAGCTGACTTCTATGCAATGGGACATATCCCCAACATTATTGGGGCAATTGATGGTACACATATTGCATTCGTCCCCCCCGGAGAAATGAACAGGTGTTCAGAAATCGAAAGAGCTTTCACTCAATGAATGTGCAGATAGTGTGCCTGGCGGACCAGTACATCTCCAAAGTCAATGCAAAGTATCCTAGGTCAGTGCATGATGCCTTTTTCCTGAGGAATAGCAGCATGCCATATGTGATGGCCCAACTCCAGAGGCACCGGGTGTGGCTAATAGGTGAGCCCATGGTTCCCACCCAGTATATGTTGGTGTATGGGTACGGTGTTGGCCCTAAGGGTTAGTGTTTGGCTAACAGGTATCCCTCGATATTTGCAGGTGACTCTGGTTACCGCAACCCCTCATGGCTACTGACCCCTGTGAGGAATCCCAGGAAAGGGCAGAGGAATGTTACAATGAGGCACATTGGCGAGCAAGAAGGATTATAGAGAGGACATTCGGCCTCCTGAAGGCCAGGTTTCGGTGCCTCCAACTAACAGGTGGTTCCCTGTGCTACTCACCCAAGAAGGTCTGCCAGATCATCGTGGCATGATGTATGTTGCACAACCTTGCCTTGAGACGCCAGGTACCTTTTCTGCAGGAGGATGAGGCTGGAGATGGGCTTGTGACAGCAGTGGACCCTGTGGACAGTGACAAAGAGGAGGCAGAGGATGAGGTCAACATAACAGCAATCATACGATAATACTTCCAGTGACACACAGGTAAGACACTGTAACTTCACCTTCCACTGACAGTTTTGTGTTGGATATTGTCACTGGCAGGCTGATTTTCCTACTACTACTGCCACTTACTGTACCCTTTGGCATGTCTATTTTCAGATATCTGTGCCCCACTCTGGCTCCTGGTATGTTGACTGCAGCCAACTACAGGTCTTACCTATGTATACAATACTTTACAGTTGAATTGCAATGTTTACAGCTTGTTAAACAAAGACATAGTTCAATCAATTGACAGACTCCATACTTGTATTTTTTACAAGGGTGTTTATTTATGTGCTAATAAGTGGAGGGGGTATTGCAGTGGGCTGTGGTGATGGTGGAGGAGAGTCCAGGGTAAAGTTACAGTCTATTTGTATCACAGGTGCATTGTCCAAGGGGGCATAGGAAGTGGAGCAATGTCAGTTCAAGGTGGACAGGGTGACATAGAGGGACACAAGGGTGACGTTCAGGAGAGTCTTATTTCCTGGCGGGGGTTTTGGCAATATTCTCTGGCTTCTGCTTGGATCGCAGGGACCGTTTGCATGGCAGTTCTCCTTCTGTAGGGAGAGGGGTGCTGGTGGCCTGTTGTTCCTGTGGTGGAGCTTCCTGTCCACTAGTGTCAGCGGAAGTGGAAGGCTGTTCATCGGTGTGGCTAGTGTCAGGGTCCCATTGGTGTGCCACTGTCTCCCTCATGGTGTTGGCCATGTCTGCCAGCACCCCTGCAATTGTGACCAAGGTGGTGTGGATGTCCCTGACGTCCTCCCTGATCCCAAGGTACTGTCCATCCTGCAGCCGCTGGGCCTCTTGCAACTTGGCCGGTATCTGGCTCCTGGGAATGGTGGTATGCTCCCAGGATGCTGGTGAGTGCCTTGTGGAGAGTCAGTTCCCTGGGCCTGTCCTTCTCCTGTCGAACATCAGTCCTCCCAGCTTTCCTGTTGTCCTGTGCCTCTGTCCCCTGGACTGTGTGCCCACTACCACTGACCCCAGGTCCCCGATCATCCTGTGTTTGTGGGGTGGCCTGGGGTCCCTGTAGTGGTAGACACACTGCTGATTGACGTGTCCTGGGGACAGTGGTAGGGGCCCGCTGGGTGGGTGCTGGGGTGGTATTTCCTGAGGGTGGAGGCTCTGTGGTGATATGGGACTGTTCCTGGGTAATCGACTGTCCGGAGGTCCCTGTTGGGCCAGATTGGTCATCCAGATCCAGGCGTCCAGAACTGCTGTCATCACTGTGGGCCTCTTCTGTGGGGGGACTGGATGTTGCTGGCACCTCGTCTCTGGTGACGTTGGATGGGGGATCTGTGGGGATGTAAATGCAGTGTTATTGTTTCTGTGTGTGCCATCTTGTGCATGGGTGTGTTGCCCTCTATGGTTGTTATTGCCCTGGCAGCTTAGGCTTGTGTGAGTGGTGATTTGGTGGGCTAGGTGATTGTCTCAAGTGTGCATACTTTTGTGATGGGTGTCCATGTGAGAGGTGGTGGAGTGATGCGAGTGAGAGTGAGGGTGAGGGTGGGGGTATGTGATGGCATTCAGGTTGGGGGGGTGAAAGTAGTAAAGATTTGACTTACCAGAGTCCAGTCCTCCTGCTACTCCTGCCTGGCCCTCAGGATGCATGATTGCCAAGACTTGCATCTCCCATGTTGTTATTTGTGGGGGAGGAGGTGGGGGTCCACCGCCAGTCCTCTGTACTGCTATCTGGTGTCTTGCTACCACAGAACGCACCTTCCCCCGTAGGTCATTTCACCTCTTCTTGATGTCATCCCTTGTTCTGGGGTGCTGTCCCACGGCCTTGACCCTGTCCACGATCCTCCGCCATAGCTCCATCTTCCTGGCACTGGATGTCTGCTGCACCTGTGATCCGAATAGCTGTGGCCCTACCCTGATGATTTCCTCCACCATGACCCTTAGCTCCTCCTCTGAGAACCTGGGGTGTCTTTGTGGTGCCATGGGTGTAGTGTGAGTGGTGTGTGTGAGGGTGTGTGGGGTGATGTGTTGGGGCGTGTGCTGTAGGGTATGTGGATGGTGTATGGGTGATGGTGTTTTGTGGCTCTGGTTCTGTGGGTGCTGTTGGGCTGTCTCTCTCAGTTAGCAATATTTTTGAGTCGTAAGGGGTTGTGGCTAGTGTGGGTGTGTGTTTTATAGTGGTGTGTGGGTGTGGTGTGTGTATGAGTGTAAGGTGTGTGTTGTTCAAATTGTCCAATGTGGTATTGTTTTGTATGTCTGTGTGTGTATTTTGAGCGCATCAGTATGTACGCCAATGGTTTACAGCGGTTGATTGTCTGCCGCGGTGATTCGTGCCTCATAATGCTGTGGGCGTAGTTCTGTTGCCGTAACGGTGTGAGTTTTGGTACTGCCAGTTTATCACTGACCTTTGGGCTGACAGACTTGTGTGTGTGGCTGTATAGTGACAGATTGCTATGTGTAGGTCATAATATGGGGAGCGGTAAACTGCGGCGGAGGCGGTATGTTGGCGGCAGTCAGCATGGCGGTAAGCGGGACTTATCGCCAATGTCATAATGAGGGCCTATGTTTCTTTTTGCAGTGTGCAGTGATCAGTCACCAACACCCTGTCCCTTACCCCTGTAATCTTGCTGCACAATGGCCTTTCTAGTAATGGCCTAATTACTTACTTTTAATCTTCATTACACTGACACTATCACTTACTCTTTCCAGTCCTAATCTATGAGGGAGACCTACCCCATCCTTGAAGATAGTCTCCTGAAAGTCCTAACTTGATTTTGTTTAAACTTCCCCAGTGCCCCTGAAAGGGTAAGAGGGTCACCCTCCAGAGACATGTCCTATATATAATCAATAATGTTGAATACATACATCAATACCTCCCACTACCTAGGAGGGAGTGAATTAGAACCGGGACAAGGATGAGCTGGACTCAATTTAATGAAGTCATTACCACTTCATCCCTCTTTCTTATTCCATTCCTGACCTGTGAGGGCATACTAATCTAAATAACATGCATTCATATAACACATAACAACTGAATGATGTTGCTACATGAACGATTTAAGGACTAAAATTACACGACTAAGGAATCAAGAACAGCAAAACCAACTAAAGCATCAGAATCCACAACCTGAAGCTTGTAATGCTAAGTAGAAGAGTTAGAAGAGGTCCTTATGGCTGCCTTACACATATCCAGAATTAATGTTCCTCTTGCATCAGCCCAAAAGGCAGTCATGTCTCAAGTGAATTAAATTGATGCAGTTAAAGGAACATCTGATCATTCTTATGGTACATACATTGGCAATCAATTCCAATAATTATGGATAAAATGGGAGGTTTGTGACCCTGTGTATCCACGCCAAATGTAACGAATAGGCAATCATAGCAACAAAATTATGAGGTATATTGCAAATACACTTACACTGCCCTTCCAAAATGTATGGAATGTAAAACTAGTTTGTGAGAGGAAATGAGGCACAAATATGAAAGAACAATGTCCAGGTGTAACTGGAAGTTGGAAAGAACTTTGGGTAGTAATTCAGGAGACACACACAAATCAAGATCCTCAAGAAGAAATCAATGGTGTGAATAAGAAGCAAACAGAGCACCAATTTCCCTCAGCCTATATGCAGAAGTAATTGCTACAAGAATCACAACTTTACAAGAGATATTTTTTAATAGGGCCCGTTCCAAGGGTTCAGAATCAGCACACTGAAGAGCCTTAAGCACCAAGGGAAGATCCAGAATGGAAGGCACCCTTGGTCTAAGTAATTCAAAACTGCAAAGGAGGGGAGCAGCAAGATCAATCATGAGATGTAGATCAGCCCATGAAGATAAAAAAAAGCAATGAAAGTAGCAAACTGACAGCTAACTGCATGGCCTCGAATAAATCCCTGCACCAGTTCAAAGGAAATCCATACTAATTCCCTTCTCTTACCCTAGAGTAGGCGCCTAAGGACCCAAGTGCCTATCTGAACACAAGGCAGGAACCAAACAGGTAGTATCCCTGGAGAAGCAGCATTCTCATAGGAAGAGGAGGACTTTAAAACAGGTTAGAGTTTCAGGGGGCTTTCGCTAGGACTGGGTTATCCTAAAAAATTAGGACAAGTAATAGGGGCAAAGTGTTAAGTTTCTCCCTATGGCTTGGCTGCTCACTGTAGGTCTTGGCATCCTGATCCCGTTTTAGTATTATGGGGGTGATTCTAACCCTGGCGGTCGGTGATAAAGCGGCGGCCAACCCGCCAACAGGCCGGCGGTCCAAAAAATGGTATTCTGACCCTGGCGGGAACCGCCAACACAGCCCGCCACTTTAACACTCCGACCGCCACGGCGGTACAAACAAACAGCGCGGCGGTCACCGCCAACAGACAGGCGGCAGACAATGTACCGCCCACACTATCACAACTCACCAATCCGCCACCTTTTCCGGGGCAGGATCACCGCCGATAAAAACACGGCGGAAACAGACTACGAACGGGAAAACGCTCACCTCTACGCACTCCACGAGGAAGGAGGACAGCATGGAACCCGAATTAAACATGCTACCTGCTCTCGTCTACCTGCTCATCTACCACGAGTACGAACGGCGGCGCAGACGACAACGGTGAGTACCGCACCTACGACACAGGGGAGGGGGGAGGAGGAAAGGTTACAGCACACACATATGCGACCCCCACCCCCCCCAAACTATGTACACACCAATGCAGAGCAACAAGTCACAGTGACACCACCCAAACCCCCGCTGAAAAATGCAAAGACATAATCAAATTGTGAATTAAAATTTATGTAAAAATAGCCTCTGATGAGTCATGGTCAAATAGCAATAAAAATGTAAATAATTCAATTCAATATTTAGTGCAATCAATAAACAGAGGCAATTAGTCCTGCACATTTAACGAAATTCCAAGTGTCCGTGGGCCAAAGTGTATCAACACAAGGGCAAAGCCCACACAGGAGACCTGAGTCTTTGGAGAGAACACTGCAGGGGCATCTGATGACAAAACTACAGGCACCTCAGGGGGAAGGGAAGGGGGGGCACCACAGCCACATGAGTCCACGACGCCAGATCCACGAAGGGGCCACCATGACCACTGTGCCATCCTGGGGAGTGCAAAGCCACAGTCTCTCAAGTCTCTACAGTGGGTGGTTTGCCCACTGTGCAATCCTGGGGAGTGCAAAGCCACAGTCTCACAAGTCTCTACAGTTGGTGGCTTGCCCACTGTGCCATCCTGGGGAGTGCAAAGCCACAGTCTCTCAAGTCTCTACAGTGGGTGGGTTGCCCACTGTTCAATCCTGGGGAGTGCAAAGCCACAGTCTCACAAGTCTCTACAGTGGGTGGCTTTCCCACTGTGCCATCCTGGGGAGTGCAAAGCCACAGTCTCTCAAGTCTCTACAGTGGGTGGGTTGCCCACTGTGCCATCCTGGGGAGTGCAAAGCCACAGTCCATCAGGTGGATAACAGTCACCACTGGTCAAGGAGGAGGCATGGTGGGCACAGTGAACCGTGAACAGTAGCTCGACACAGATCCGGCACTGTCATTGTGCCAGTGGTGCTTGAGACGGCGGGGCCCAGCGGAGCGGTGCTTGAGACGGCGGGGCCCAGCAGAGCGGTGCTTGAGACGGCGGGGCCCAGCGAAGCGGTGCTTGACAGGAAGGGCCCAGCGGAGCGGTGCTTGAGACGGCGGGGCCCAGCGGAGCGGTGCTTGAGACGGCGGGGCCCAGCGGAGCGGTGCTTGACAGGAAGGGCCCAGCGGAGCGGTACTTGAGACTGCGGGCCCAGTGGAGCGGTGCTTGAGACGGCGGGGCCCAGCGGAGCGGTGCTTGACAGGAAGGGCCCAGCGGAGCGGTGCTTGAGACGGCGGGGCCCAGCGGAGCGGTGCTTGACAGGAAGGGCCCAGCGGAGCGGTGCTTGACAGGAAGGGCCCAGCGGAGTGGTGCTTGGCAGGAAGGGCCCAGCGGAGCGGTGCTTGAGACGGCGGGGCCCAGCGGAGCGGTGCTTGAGACGGGGGGGCCCAGCGGAGCGGTGCTTGACAGGAAGGGCCCAGCGGAGCGGTGCTTGAGACGGCGGGGCCCAGCGGAGCGGTGCTTGAGACAGCGGGGCGCAGCGGAGCGGTGCTTGACAGGAAGGGCCCAGCGGAGCGGTGCTTGAGACGGCGGGGCCCAGCGGAGCGGTGCTTGAGACGGCGGGGCCCTGTTCAGCGGTGCTCTTCTGCACGGCGGGGCCCTGTTCAGCGGTGCTTGTCCAGTAATTCACGGGAGCCAGACCTGGCCTGGACTCCCTGCTCAGTCGCCCTCCGACCGTGCAGTTGCTGGACCCTTCGGTGACTGAGTCCTGGGCCCTTTGGTGTCCTCCCTTACAGCCGGGATGGGGCTTGTGGGTCCCTCCTGCTCCGCGCTCCTGCTGGCTGACTTCTCCGCCCTGCTGCCCTTTCGCTCCTTAGAAGAGGCTCTCTGGCCCTTGCCTCCCCTGGATGTTGTGGCAGGTGAAGTGGCCGAACTTTGGTCCTTGGGGGCAGCCGTGGCACTCCTCTCACGGCGGCCCTTGAGTTTCCGGGTCCTCTTGCCTGGGGGGGGCAGGCTGTCCCCTTGCTGCTGATGGAAGTGTCACTGCTGCCAAAGGGTGGGCTCCAGAACCCATGCACCACAGTGACACTCGAAGCTGGGCTGGTGGTGGCTGAGGTGCTCTTGGGACTCTTAGCAGATGGAGGGGGTGGGTCAGGGGAGGGAAAGAGGTCAAGATTTGAGAGGTAAAAAAATTTAGGACCAAGGTAAAGGGTGGGAGTAGTGGTGATGGGAGTGGAGGAAGAGGATGTGGTTGTAGGAGAGTCAGGTGTGCTGTCTTTGGGTGCAGGTGATTGTGACGTAGGCTGTAGTGAGGTGGATGGCTGTTGGGTGGGTGGCTGCCTGCGTTTGTGTGTCTTGGAAGAGGGGGTGACAGACACAGTGGGAGAGGACACAGGGGACGTGTAAATGGCAGTGGGGGTGGTGACTGCACGTGTCCGTACTGGACTGGAGGGTGTGCTGGTGATGGAAGCACTGGCTGATGGTGGTGTGCATGCAGGTGTGAGTGTAGACGTCACAGGGAGGGAGGAGGGAGACGAGGAGGAGGGGGACACAGAGGTGGTAGTGACTGTTGGCATGTCTGCATCTGGGTGTTGCTTGGGTGAGTGTTTGTGGGATCTGTGGTGCTTGTGTCTGGATGAGCTGCCCTTGGGTGTTGAGGTGTGTGCAGGCTAGTCTGATGGTGTGGATGGGATAGGCAGAGGACAGGAGACAGAGACAGGGTGGAGGCAGTTAGAAGAGGGAAGCTGGAAACAGGGACAATGGCTGCCGTCAGTGCTGAGGCCAGAGCATTGAACGATCGTTGATGGGCAGCCTGACCCGAATGAATGCCCTCCAGGTAGGCATTGCTCCGATGCACCTCCCTTTCTACCCCCTGGATGGCATTGAAAAGGATAGTCTGCCCAACAATGATGGTCTGAAGGAGCTCACTGAGGGCAGCAGGGGTGACAGGGGCAGGGGCTGAGGTGCCTGGGGCGAAGGAGATGCCCGCCTTCTTGGGCGAGCGGGCACGGAGCGTAGGCTGAGGGGCTGGTGGGAGGGCGGGGCTGGTACGCTGCGTGGCGGCTGTACCTGTAGAGGCGGGGGGCCCGGATGTTGCCGCCACCGCTAGGGAGCTCCCATCCGAGGACGTGTCGGTGTCGCTGGTGTCACCACCGGTCCCCGTTGTGGTGCTCCCCTCGCCCTCCGTATCACTGGTGCCCTCGGTGTCTGTACCACGGCCCACCGGGGCCTTGTGACTTGCAGCTCCCTCGTGCTCCGATGCCAAATCTCCTCCGTGTGATGATGCTAATGCACACATGCACAAGCAGATTAAGAAAAAGTGGGGGGGGAGAAATAATAAAACAGGTTGAGTGCATGCAATGTAAACACCGTTGGCGGAGAGGACAGACACAGGAGCCTCATGCACTACGCTGCGCAATCGGGGTATACTACTCAGTACTTTTGACCAGGCCTACAGGTCTATGCACAACAAATACACACCTGGATGATGCAGGACCATGGATAGCTGTACTTGGCACCCTACAGAGGTGGGGGGCGGGGGCACAGGGCCATGCCTAAAGGAGAGGACTACACTACAGGAAACGCCCTGGCCTAATGTCACCCACAACCCTCCCCCCCACCCAGACGCCTCCACTGCGCATAAAGATAGCAGAATGTGCTGATACTCACCCCCTTGTGTCTGCTGTGATGTCCTCAAGCGCCCATCCGAATCAGGGTAGGCCACAGCCAGGATCCGGGACATCAGGGGGGTCAGGGTACGACTGGCACCCCTCCTAGGTTGGGAGGCCATCCCCAGCAGTGACTCGGCGGTCTTCCTGGTCCCGCGGCGTATGTCCTCCCACCTCTTGCGGCAGTGGGTGCCCCGTCTGATGTGGACCCCCAGGGACTTCCTTGGCGATGGCACGCCAAATGTCGACTTTCTGATGGGCGCTGACCTATTTGACATGTACAGGGTGGGAAAGGAAAATTCATCATTTATCTGCATGTTAGATGCGATTGCCCCCCCCTCCCCAACTTTGCCATGTGGCACATGCTCTCATCTGTCGTGCGTTGCACTCCTCATTCGCTCCCCTCCCCACCATCTTACATCCACCCCACTCAACACAGGCATAGCCCAATCAATGTGCACGAAGTGTACTTACCTGTTGGTCTGGAGGACCGTAGAGTAACGCAAACTGGGGGAGGACCCCATCCACAAGTTTCTCCAACTCTTCAGACGTGAAGGCAGGGGCCCTTTCCCCAGTCGCAGCAGCCATTGTCTCTTCCAGACCGAGGTCACAGCAGCACTTGCAGTATAGGTCCTCTCCTGTGGATGATCAGGTCTCGAGTGATTAAGCAGATAGAAAATGGCGGTCACGCCCGTGGCGGTGCGTACCGCGGCGGTGCGTACCGCGACCGCCGGCGCACCTCGTCATTGGCTCCTGAAACCCATAGGCTTCAATGTTAACCAATGCGGCTTCGTATAGCGGTCTTCGCCCGCCTACCGCCACGGTGTGCCACGCCAGCGCATTGACCTCACATCCCATTGTCCCACTTCACAGGTCAGGCAGCCGCCATTTCAAGGGCCCACATGGCCTAATCTGTACTGCGTCACACAGGCCTAGGCCTTGCATTGACACACATACACGCCTTTCAAAACATAGATAATCGTGTGCTATGCAAGCTGTGGTGAACGTACCTGTGATTTGCTTGACTCTGTGCTCCATGTTGTCCTTCCTAGGCACCGTCCGCTGGGATTTGCGAGGAGAAGGATGAATCCTCGCGTGTACCGACCGCTGGTGGACCTGTCGACAATGGAAGAACGCCATATCATACTACGATACCGACTTGACCGAGCCACTATACATGAACTGTGTGCCCAGCTGGAGCCAGCCCTGATGTCCCCCATCCGCCAACCCACAGGAATTCCCCCTCTTGTGCAGGTTCTGTCAGTCCTCCATTTTTTGGCAAGTGGCTCATTCCAGACAACAGTGGCCATGTCATCTGGAATGTCTCAGCCTATGTTTTCTAAGGTTTTGTCCAGAGTGTTGTCTGCCCTGATGAAACACATGCGGAGCTACATTGTTTTCCCTGAGGAGGTTGATTTGGCCACTGTGAAGGGTGATTTCTATGCCCTTGGACATATCCCCAACATCATTGGTGCCATTGATGGGACCAATGTGGCTTTAGTACCCCCAAAAGACGATGAGCAGGTGTACAGAAACAGGAAAAGTTACCATTCTATGAATATCCAGGTGGTCTGTTTGGCTGACCAGTACATCTCCCATGTAAATGCCAAGTTCCCTGGGTCAGTGCATGACGCGTATGTTATGCGTAATAGCAGCATCCCTTATGTGATGGAACAGCTACAGAGACAACGTGTGTGGCTAATAGGTGACTCTGGTTACCCCAACCTGCCTTGGCTATTGACCCCAGTGAGGAATCCCCGTACCAGGGCAGAGGAACGGTACAATGAGGCCCATGGGTGAACTAGGAGCATCATAGAAAGAACCTTTGGCCTCCTGAAGGCCAGGTTTAGGTGCCTGCATATGACAGGTGGATCCCTGATGTACTCACCAAAGAAGGTGTGCCAGATCATCGTGGCCTGCTGCATGCTTCACAACCTGGCTTTGCGACGCCAGGTGCCTTTCCTGCAGGAGGATGGTCCAGATGGTGGTGTTGTGGCAGCTGTGGAGCCTGTGGAGAGTGAAGAGGAGGAAGACGACGGGGACGACACAGACAACAGGGACACAGTTATCCAACAGTATTTTCAGTAGCACACAGGTAAGAATCAACCACGCCATTTAACATTTGCTGAAAGCCTCCTGCATCTTTACTTTGTGTATTTCCCCCCACTTCTTTTAAACTGATGTTTGATTTTCCCTTCCCTTTTCAGTGCTGTATGACCCACTGCGTGACTTCAGCTTGGTTAGCCCATGGACTAATGCTTATTGACATCGGTATGTTGTCATCACAAAATTACCTGAACATTTTTGATCAATAATGTGTTATACATTTGTAAATAATACAGGCTGACTCCTGAATGATTTCAGTGCAATGAGTGATTTATTTTAGTGCTAAATATTGGTACATGATATTAAAACGGTGATGGGTGAGGGTGGAGTTATGTCCATGGCAGAGTCCAGTTCTCAGTCGCACAGGCGCATTGTCCATATGCCTGTGGAAGGATGGAGCAGGGGCAGTTCAAGGTTGGACAGGGTGACAATGTGGGACAGTGGGATGACATCAGGGGGTATCTTATGCTGGCGGGGGTCTTGGCATCCTACTCTGTCTTCCTTTGGGATCTCAGGCTCCTCTTGCGGGGTGGTTGTTCTTCAGCAGGAGGTGGGGTTCTGGTGGCCTGTCGTTGTGGTGGGGCTTCCTGTCCACTAGCGCCGGCGGAGGTGGTAGGCTGTTCCTGGTCCTGAGTAGTGACAGGGGCCCTTTGTGGTGCCACATGGTCCCGCAATGTGGTTTCTATACGGTTGAGGGCCTGGACTATGGTCCCCCTAGCGGTACCGATGTTCCTGAGTTAATTGCTGAACCCCATGTACCGTTCCTCCTGCTGTGCCTGGATCTCGGTGAACCTGGCCAGTACCGTCGCCATCGTCTCCTGGGAGCGATGGTATGCTCCCATGATGGTGGTGAGGGCCTCTTGGAGAGTCGGGTCCCTGGGCCTGTCCTCCCCCCCCTGTCGCACAGCAGCCCTCCCAGTTGCCCTGTTTCCCCGGGCCTCTGTCCCCTGGACGGTGTGCCCACTACCACTGCCCCCAGGTCCCTGTTGTTGTTGGGGTGTTGGGTTAGCCTGGGTGCCCTGTAGTGGCGGACACACCGCTGATTGACGCGTCCTGGAGACAGAGGCATGGGCCCGCTGGGTGGGAGCTGTGCTGGTGTTCCCAGAGGGGGTTGGGTCTGCTGTGGCCTGTGTCTGTGTGTGGGGAACCGACTGTCCAGAGGTCCCCGATGGTCCGGGCTGGTCATCAGGTTCTAGGTCGACAGAGCTGCTGTCCTCACTGGGGGCCTGTTCTGGGGGTGGGATGGACATATCTGGACCCTCTGTGGCGGTGTGTTGGCGTTCGGGCCCTGCAGGGGTGAAAGAGTATGGTTATTGTTTTTGTGTGTGCCATGGCATGCATTTTGAGTGCCCTTGTCCCCCAGTGCTGGCATTCCCTTGTGGGAGGTGTTGTGAGGGTGGGGGGGGGTGTATGAGTATGTGCAATGGTCATGCTTTGGTGATGGCTGTCTATGGGTTGTGTTGGCATTCAGGGGTTGGTGTTGTTTAGGGTGGGTTGTGCTGGTGAGACATTGGCAGGGAGGATGTGTGCTGGGGGGTTGAGATTGAGGGTGAGGGTGGGGGTGGGGGTTGGCATGCTGGTGGTTGGGGGGGGGTGAAGTAGTTGAGATTCGACTTACCAGAGTCCATTCCTCCGTGTACTCCAGCGAGGCCATCAGGATGCAGGATGTTTACTACCTCTTGCTCCCATGCTGTGAATTGGGGTGGTGTGGGTGGGGGTCCGCCGCCAGTCTTCTGCACAGCGATGTTGTGTCGCGACACCATCGAGCGCACCTTCCCACGTAGGTCGTTCCATCGCTTTTGGATATCTTCCCGATTTCTGGGATGCTGTCCCACAGCGTTGACCCTGTCTACGATCCTTTGCCATAGCTCAGCCTTCCTTGCTATAGTGGTGTGCTGCACCTGTGTGCCGAAGAGCTGGGGCTCTACCCTTATATTTTCCTCCACCATGACCCTGAGTTCTTGGTCCAAGAACCTGGGGTGTCTTTGGGGTGCCATGGGGTGGTGTGGATGAGGTGTGGGGTGGTGTTTGTGGTGATGTGCGTGGTGATGTGTGGTGATGTGTGCGTAGATGTGGTGTGTGTGAGGATGTTGTGTTCCTGTGTGTGTTGTGCTTTGCGTTCCCTGTGCTCTCTCTCAGTGTATTGCGCCTTCTCTCAGATATTTGTGGTTGTAGGGGTTTGTGGGTGAAGTGGGTGTGTGTTTTATAGTTAATTGGGTGTGTGGGAGTGGTGTGTGTATGTGTATCAGGTGTGTGTATTTCGAATTGTCCAATGTGGCTGTGTTTTGGAGCTGTGTGTGTATTTTGAGCGCAGCGGTGTGTACCGCCAATGGAATACCGCGGTTGAAATACCGCCGCGTGGATTCGTGGGTCAGAATGGCATGGGCGTGATTGTGTTGGCGTGGCGGTGGAGGTTTGGTCATCTCCAGTTTATCGCTGCCCGCTGATGAGGCGGACTTCCGTGGATGTCGGGTTTTTGGCGGTTGCACAGTTGGTGGTCAGAATGACCGTTGCGGTTTACCGCGGCCGCGGCGGTAGAATGGTGGACTTCTGGCCGACGGTAAGGGCCTTTTACCGCCGAGGTCAGAATGACCCCCAATGTTTGTTGAATTCAAATGTAAAGGACATAACAAAACATTGATAGATATTGCTCAACCATTCTACTAATATGCTTAGATTGAATACAAAAAGAAATGGATATTCTTTCGCTTTTCCAAGTTTAATAGAGCTCCCACTTATAGTGCCTTTAGAATGTGCAACAGAATGGAGGACTGTTTAAGCATCATTAACCACTGTAACAATGTTACACATTGGTGGAGAATCCAAAAAAGGAAAACATAATAACACTGTTTGAACTAAATTACATGTACAGTTATTTGTTGAACATCTGAATACAATATTAAGTTCATCAGTTCTTCTATTTAATTTTGCAAGTTTGTATTTTCACGTGGTACATATCATTACTTCCAAAATTTAGTGTTGCTTGTTTAAATGTTATGAAATAGTACAATCAAAAAATTTCAAATTTCAATAGAGTCACTTTCCGTTCATATCAAGTGCAATAATTAGTTTCTTTGATGTTGTACAACCAACAATTGTTGTGCGGCTCAAAGGGAACTGACGCCCTCTTGAGGGCTTAGTCAAATCTCCTCACAAGCTATTACCATAGGAATATCCTTCAAAGTAGTAAATGTTCTCTTATAGTTCCACCATCACTTTAATCCTTCCAAAATGCGCCCATTATAAAAGGACTCTATATCATTTTTAAAGAAAATCCACATTTTTTCAGTTTATATCACCAATTATATTAAAAATCCAAAATTCACCAATTCATGATCCTGAATTGCAGTATCAGGTTAAATGCACTGCATTTCTTCCCTCCGGATCACATTTCAATTGGAACTGGGAAGAGACTAGCACTGTGTATGATTGGAACTGGGAGGAGATTGACACCCAGTATACAGGACACAGCTCCTTTAAAACTGAGAGTGGGGCATGTTAAGGTGGTGTGCATGCAAAAGATGGAGAAAGCATTCCAGAGAAGTCACAAGCCAGTGGAATACTGAAGGAGAACCTGCAGAGTGAGCCAGGGCGTGCCAAGGAGCGAGGAGTGTTGGACAACCATGTGGGAGGCGAAGTCCGGAGAGTCCTGTCCATACCGGATGAAGAAGCCACAGAGAAGCCAGGAGGCCACCAACAACACGACGCTCCCGGCCATGCTCCTGGATCACGATTACTAGGAAAATAAGGAAGGTGGAAAAGGGAGTGGGACAAGGCGGTGCATTAAGCGTCCTCCCCAACTAAACCCACTGTAGTTGTGAGCCGGGTGTGAAAAGCCTTGCACGGCCCCCTCAAATAAAGTGCAACCATTGACCTCAGTTAATTACTTAAACAAAACTTAACCAAGATTGATAGTTCTTCGTCGGTTAAAGTGGATGGGTATTATTGAGTTTTGCTTTTCTTTTTTTATCTTTCTAAGACAAAAGGAAACTAACTACAGTACTTGCCTAGTGAGATGAACTAGGTTTTTGTGTTAAGGAATATTTTTCCAATCACTAAGGGGTATATTGAATCATGCACTTTAGGGGTGTTCACATGGTAACAGGCACAGGGTTTTGAATACAAAAACTGGTGCTAATTCCTCACAAACCACAATCCCTAAAACTAAGGATCATACCAAAACATACACTTACCTGTGACCATTCTCCTTCCTCTAAGGGGAGTACTCCATCCCAGTGGTCTCGACTTCCTGACAAACCGAGAAAAGGGGAAGACAAACATTAAGAGTCAGTTGTACCATAACCTAACCCTGGAAGTAAAATAAACTCATAACAAAAGGGCAGGGGTCAGTGTCATTAGTCCTGCTTATTTAACATACACACAATGCAATGCTTAGTACTGTTGATTACTTTAAAACATTTAATAAAATGTTATTAAAATACATATGTGTGACTCTTTTTCCATTAATTTTTATTATTTACATTTTGTGGGTGAAAAGTGTGAAAATAAATAGTCCAGGACCTATAACATTTTAATTTTTTAAAACAAGTCTCTAAGCCTTTTCTTAAAAAGAATGTTAGCATAAAAAACGTAACAAAAAAACAACCACAAAAGAACTTTATATCTTTTTTAATGCATCTCCAGATTTCAGGAAATACAGCCATAATACCAAACTCTAGAGAGTGCTGCACTCATAGCTGTAGAGCAAAAGCTCTAGCCTGTGAAGAGCTTTAAAAAATATGGCAAGTTCTCAAGGGGTCATGGTTTCAGTGACCCAGGAGACTTACTGTTTTTTTTTTTATGTTGCTTGGGTGCCGCAGAACTCTCTACAGCCTTCCCTCCACAACATTAAAACAAGCATTTGCAATGCAATGGGTCTTGCGTTTACTCGAGTCAGAGCTATTAGCATTGTAAACTCCTAACAGAACTTTTCTTGCCACATAAACTGAAAATGAAAAGATAAACAGTTTCACATAAGGGAGCTGACCGCGGCCATGAGCGTGAAGCAGACACACAAAAGGAAACAGAAGTTTGCTCACAGTGAAATGTATTGGCAAAAGTGCAATTATCCATGTTACCGGCAAAAGTGCAATAATTCATGTAACTGGCAAAAGTGCCATTATCTATGTAACACTTGATGTCATGCAAAGCATGTGACTATTGCCCAACGAGATTGCACTGCCTACGAAATAAGGAGAAAAAGTAGTCCAGAAACCATACGAAAACATGAAGCCTTATATGTTTTCAGTAGTTGGCCGGTGTGCTCAAGGAGGGCTAAATACAGGAAAAGCATGACATATGCATGCCTTTCACTAATCAAATCAAGCTAATTTTAAAAGGCAAGCCCACGAACCAACCAAACTGAAGGGTGTGCCCTGGGCATGGTCACAAGCCCGAAGAGAGATTACAACAGGGACAGAGTGCTTTGCGCTCTCAACCTTAAAAATGGAAATAATAGACAGCCCTGCCAAGTGTCACTTATCTGTGATTAGACTAACACATTCTGGGAATTTCCTCGCATTATTGCGATGCCTCAGAATACTTGCGCCTATCAGCTGTTGAGCCAACAGGATGTCATGTACTCCGATCACAACCTCTCACACCTAATTCCTGTTTTGCCCTTTGCGGGCTCATGCAGCCAATGGGGAGGATGATCACAGGATTCTGTACTGATGGCTCTGTCTCTGAGTGGGCCTGAGTTAGTGACTGGACCTCAGCTAGCGCCACCTTCTGCATTGGCACAAGGAGCAGTTTCCTTGTAACTGCTGGTGCCACTTCTCATTGTCCAGGCCCACATTCTAGTTCATGAGTAGACTACCCTTGTCCTCCGGCTCCCAAGATTATTTGATCTTCCTGCTTGCTGTGGTCCTGTTTTGCCCCTTGCAACCAGTGTCTAACAACCGGCTGCCAGAGACCAAGCCCGGTTCACACTTTGTAAGTGATGAGATTTTCAATATCACAGATGAGGCTGGTTGATGTCTGCATAATGCTGTGAACAACACTGGTGAGTCGCAGAGGTACACTCTTGGGGAGATTGCAAGCGTAAATGTATTGGTTGATTAGTCCAAAAAAACACTGGCTCAATAATACTGCTCACATTAGTTTAGCCTTAAAGACCACTACAAGGGGTGGTTTAAGCTTAGTGGGTTTCTCTTTCAAGAAGGTTCTTTTTTGTAAAGGTGCATTTTATCACACACTGGGCAGGACGAGATGCGGTTTTAAGACGTCTTCACGGTTAAAGAGACAGCTGGGATTGTTATCCCAAAGAAATTTCAAGGCCAGTGTTTCCCCATCTCTTCCACTGACTGCTAATGCTTCTGTGTCTGAGCACTATGGGAGTCAAAGGTCGAAGTTACGTCAAGCCCTCTTGACTAATTAGGCATTTAAGACTTGCACTATACATCAACTCAACCTGCTCCCAAATCAGCACCATGCAACCGTCTCCACAGCTATGAACAGCAGTATGAATCGTGCCTAGAAATAATGCTGCTGAGTTCTGGGTGTAAGTACATGTCTGCGTAGTGTCAGTCTATAAGCACCTCAACTTTGAAAGTACCAGCGCCAGGCTGAATGCGCAATAGACAGGCTTCCCTAGTGAATTCATGAGGGAAGCATGGCATAGACAGATGAGGAGAGACAAAACGTGTAGGAAAGATACAATAAGAGAAGGAGAGTGGAAAGAAAAAAAGAGGATGAAGCGTGTAAAGATGAGTGAAGAAGATGGCACAAGCAAAAGGATTCTAGAAAATCAATGAGGAAAGAGACAGGAGAAGAAATAGAAGCAACAAGCGAGATCGCGCTGCGAACAAAACATAAAACGTGTTCCACAAACCTGATGGGAAACAACGAGCCTCGCATGTTTTCTGTACTTGGTTGCTGCACTCGAGGAGGGCTAACCACCGGAAAAGGCATGACGTATGTGTGCCTTCCACTAATGAAAGCACGCAGATTTTAACAGGCAAGCCCACGAACCAATGAAAGACACTGACGTGACGTGGACGGGGCTACGAGCCCTTTTCTAACTCCTAAAGCGTCTCGCAAGTGAACCGCATGCGCAAGTGCATGCGACGCAGGCTCGGCCCTAAACAATTGATGGTAACCCTTCTAGTGACATTGCCAAAACCAAAAATATGTAAATAGCCATTTTAGAGCATAATGGGCATTCATTGAAGGAGCAGTAAATAATAAATGAGGGGCTGAGGCCACCCATTTATTATTCACTTTTAGCCGTTTTTAAATGCTTTCGGTATCCCAGTCCCATAGAGTGCAGTAGCATAGAATACATTGTTTCATAGTAGAATGAAGTGGAATAGAGTGGAGTGGTGCAGGGTAGAGTGCAGTGGTATAGAGTGGCATAGAGTGTAATGGTGTAGAGTGCAGTGGCATAGAGTGCAATGTGAGAGTAGATTAGAGTGGCATACAGCAGATCGGCATACAGTGCAGAGCGTATAGTTGAGTGTTAAAGAATAATGTTCATAGGCATAGAGTACATAGCATAGAGTGCAGTGGCATAGAATTCAGTATTGCAGAGTGGTGTCGAGTTTAGTGGTGTAGAGTGGAGCCGTGCAGAGTATATTGGAGTGGCCTACAGTGGAGTGGTGTAGAGTGCAGTGGCAAATAGTGCAGTGGGGAAGAGCGCAGTGGTGTAGAATAGAATGGCATAGAGTGCATTTGTGTAGAATAGCAAGGCATAGGGTGAGGTGGGGTAGAGTACTGTGGCATACAGTGGAGAGTGATGCAAAGTGGAGAAGAGTGCAGTGGCTCAGAGGTCAGTGACATGGAGGGGTGTAAAGAGGAGCGATGTAGGTTAGAGTGCAGTATTGTAGTGTGGTGGTGAGTAGAGTGGAGTGGCATAGTGGAGGATGCATGGTGTGGTAACGCACTGCCAGTACAGACAATGCATTTTCAATTGAAATTACCATTACATTTGCACAGACATACAGTTTTACTTATAAAACATTATGGTGCACAAACAATAATGTGTGAAAATTGTATCACCTATCGTATTGATTTGTTGATTTGTTTTGATCATATTAAATTGCTTCAACACACTTCATAATTAGCAAAAATATGCTTAATTTGTGCATTCGTCCTTCTGATGTATTCTGAAATACTTGCATAGCTCATTTAAATGATGTTGTGTGGTAGAAAACACCCCTTCCAAACCCAAGCATCAAGCACATTTATCAAATAAATCCTCTCACTTTGAAGACCAGGAAGAAAACACCAAGCTCCCTAGGAAGACAGAGTCTGACATTTGCCTCTGTCTTTGAATGCACAGCAAATGTGAGAATGTAGGAAGATTATTTATAGGACTGTTTACAGAAAGGAGGACCCATGAAAGAATACAAGGGGAGTTGGTATGAAAAGGCTTTTCTCCTTGGGAGGTACAAACTGACCATGAACAGCCTCAAACGGAAACAAATAAAGTCAGCAAATAGAAAGCCAGAAAATTTGAACTACAAACCACAAAGTCAATGGTAGCAATGGGTGGAATGCATTTCCAGGGAATCTTTCTGAATGTCCCCATATGTATTTAGCAAACCTGACAGTGCAGCTGTCTGGTTGACGTCAACCTAAAAAGCACTCTTTCTGGACCAGGCATTAGCTTTTTGCAAAATTTGATTTAGCTCAGTTCAGCCATTTGACTATGCCTAAAGTTCCTATGGATAAATGAATGGGAAAGCATGTTTTGCGCCCCTTTTTCTCAGCCCCCACTTCATGAATTCCACTGAAACGTTCCAGTGAGTGAAACACACATATCTGCACACATGCAGTGGTCCTAACTATCATTTGGTGGCAAACATGCTCCTTCCTTAGGGAGCAGACATAATAATGACGTGTATTCGTCTCATCATGTCTATCCAAGAGAGACATCCAAAGCCACTTTCCTTGAGGAGTGCATTACCAGTCAACCAGCCATTGTGACCATGACAAATTTATGACACACAGGTACAATGTACAGAGGGGCAGGGACAGTTGTTAGCCCTCATGTTGTTACAGTTTCTTCATTTGATGTGGCCCAGCTATGATGAGTTGCACCAACCATAGAGATATGAACCCATGTGCATACCTTTGGCCAGCCATTCCTAAACGAAAAGTGGAACAACAAACACCAAATACCAGTCTAAGATGTTAGCTGAGGGCAGCTTGAACTTGTTCCCTATGTGTCCAAATCCAGATCTGACATGTATCCGAAATGAAGGAGGGCCACAATAATCCCTAAGATTTTTGGAATTTCCGTGATCGGTTTCCTTACACACTCACCAGACACACATGAGACATATGTTTGGGCCACATTGCTATCATCAATTGACGTGAAGCCTGCACTCATTTTCAGCCTCATGTAGTGCTTCAAAAGTCAGTCTAGCTGTTGCGTCAACAAATGTTGGTAATGAATTGGAAATTTCTATACCTCACAGGCAAATGTGATCTATATCTATACATAATTAGCTCCTGATTTGTGTTGCTGTTTGACACAAAGGCGGCACCAACTTACATAATGCAAAAGTATTCAGTAAGTTTGCAGAGCTCTTGCTTCCTAACAGATAGCAATTGTGTTCCTTAACCTAGTTCATAAATGACCCTGTATGTTTCCGAAGCATTCCACACACTCAACAACATTGCCGGCAGATATTGTACAAATCATCTGATGTCACTACACAGCATTTAATCATGCACATTTACATGATTTGTACTCACCAACAGGGCCACCAATCACAATCCCCAGGTGGTCCAGCAGATCTTGCTCCCTGGAGATAAGGTCAGCCCAGCGGTTCTTCAGCTGGTGGTCATACCTTGGTGTCCAATAAATGCGTTGCAGGTGATGCAAGACCTTTGCCCACCGGAGCCTCCGTGCCTCAGTGTGATATCCCTGTATCACCCGCCCTCCTGCCTCAATCATAAGGGGTAGAAAATGGCACACCAGCCATATAAAACCACCCATCTCCTCCTCACCCATCTTGCCAAGACGAGGCCTACCCAACATCTTAGCAGCAAAAGATAAATAGGGGATAAAGGGGAACAAAGGAGAATAGTGGGGAAGTAGAATAGGAAAAACTTAAACTAAACAACTAACACAGCCCAACTAGACCCAAACTAACACTACCCACAACAGACTCCCAACAAAACAAAGACAATACTATACAACACAATTGTACACAAAATACACTCAGACAGGATACAACAACAATTTTTCATTCACAAAAAGACAAGAAATAGACCACATAGGAGACAAAAGCACAATTTAACCAGAAAAAACTCTCAACACAGCCACACAGTCAGGAAGTATCACAGACCGCAAAGTGAAAGTACACCCACTGTACATAATCTGTAAACTGGATCTATTACATCACTTCCTGCCTAAAATGGCGGCCGTTTTTATCGTTATGCGTCAACAAATTTTGACGTATACAGTCTGGGCGTCATTTTTTGCGACGCACGGGAGTAGAAATGAGCCCGCATCCATATGTTTGGAAATAGTTTAACTCTTAACCAATTTTCTGAGGTAGTGTGGAAGAGTCAGTGGTGTTTTCAGGGCATTATGCGTTGTTTTTCGGGCATTAACTGGGTTTGGGTCATATTACCATTTAATGTTATATTACATTTGTGACAAAACAGAGATAGACTGATTGCAACCACTTTGGTCATGACAGTGTATGGGCACATGTAAGTCATCATACTACTGTGGAACATGATCCGCTACTTCATTTACAGGATTTTCACTCTTGACTGATGCACTAGATGGCTAAACGTGTGGCCTACATATCTGTATTGCACTAATTGGGCATGTTTGGCGTCAGGGGAGGATAGGAAGGTGACGCACAGAAGTACAATACCTCAATGCCTGTGGCTCAATATGTGTGCATTGGCCAGTAATGTAGTTGGTGACCCACTGGGTGTGCAACACAAGATGCATCATTGCAAATATGCTTGTATGAATGTGAAGTCAATGTGTCCAACCCTCAGATGAAAGTCAGAGTGGAAATGAGAGAGGACATGTGTTAGTCATACATGTAGCAACATCTGTTGTGTGCACTTCCTAGTTTTAGGGTAACGTAAACACCACAAATGACAAAGCATGCACCGGATAGATGGCAGATGCTTGTTCATGTCAATGGTCCAAAACTTGCCCATCACATGCCCTGGAATTTTGGATACTGCTTTCTAGGCAGTTGTTGGTGAACCCACCGTGAGTCAGGCACATGTACAGACTAAGTGGGTACCATGTTCTTGACACGGAAAGCCAAAGGTGAACCACAAATGTAACATCACGCCACAGTTGTGGTCATATGACTGAGCCACAACTCTTCAGTGGCAGTGGTGGACTAGCAGACGAAGCAGCACGTGACCACATATTTCCAGTGATCAATTGCACAGAGGTGTCTGGTTCATGTGTGTGGTCCAATGTTGATTCTGTATATTTTTATGGGTCTATGTTGTCACAGTTACGTCCAGGTCTCATCATGAGTGGTGGCTGTTCCTGTATCTACTGAGTATCCTTCGGAGATCAATGGAAGTAAAGCCAATGAGGACATAGGAACCTACATGGGGATGGTCCCACCCTGTCACTGCAGACGTGTTATGAGGCTGTCAACAGGGCAACCTTGGTGTGCTGAGTGAGATCATATCTCAGGAGTCATGTTCCGGAAGGGGTCATTACAACATTTGTACACAGGTTGGCCTGTAAAGTTCCCACTGCGTCTGGGAACATCATAGCCTCTGTGTTGATTAATCTTGCAGCTATTCAGCACACACAGCCCATCAATATGTTGGGAGCATTGTGATTCAGCGTGTGAACTGTCAGGGTCCTAACATGTGTGTACTTTTCATGCACATTATCTGACGTTGCTGGCTCTGCTGGAGGCACCATACCCAATCCCTGCATACGGCCATGGCACACTGTCACACTTTGTCGCTCATGCATACATGAGATCCAGACAAGGGATAGGCCATGATTTGGGTATTTGGATACTAGTTCCCAATTATGGTACGATAAATAAGCAGATTATGCTATACAATGTATTTGAGTATGCATTAATGAACCACCTGACAAAATACCCCCGGAGGAATGTGATGGCTGGGAAAGCAAGTATGATACATATGTAGCCAAAAGGAACCTTTAGGGTAATGCACAGACAGGTGCCAGTCAGGCTGACAGGATGCAGGGTCAATCAGGATTTAGCACTTTCACAAGGTACATACTCAGTGGTCTGACTAAGACTGGTCGGAGGAAGAACAAGACAGTTGACATGGAAAACTGTGTTTGTCCTGTGTTTTGGAAGGTGACACATAAACCCAAGGGCTGTGTTACACAGCTTATTTTTCTAGCAATGCATAACAGTGTAATCAACAAAATGGCAGCTTTTATGCTGTTCCAAGCATCTGCAAGGGCAGCGCATGTTCAAATGGGTGGTCTGCATGTAGGTGCTCACAGGTGCGTACTGCATCAGTTTCTCACAAGTCCTGTAGGTGAGATTTGAGTTTGAATGGCCAACAGTACCTTTCACATGGGAAGCAAACCACAGGCGATCACTGGGCTTATAGACTACAAGCCAGTGCATTATTTAACCTGACGTCCATGCAGACAGATGTACTATGACTATGGCATACCATACGAAAGGGTGAAGCACACTGTATTACTATTGTTAGTCTGTGTGTGTGTAGAGGAGGGAATATCTGGGTACACATATTACCATTCCAGGGACCTTTTAAGACAGGTGGGGTGAGACAAGGAGCATGGGTGTGTCAGGAGTTAGGACATGGGCTGACATGTACATGGAATGTCATCTGCGCAATGCTTGTCATAGGTGTGGCACCTGTGCTGTCTATGTTCTGCTTGTATGGAACTCTAGTCACAGATAGTCCTTGCAAAGATAGGTGCTGTATGACTTACTGCTGTCAAGGGTCTGGTCATACATTCCTGTTACCAATGCAATAGCACATCCACTGCCTCATGTATGAGGCTTTTTTTCCCTTATTGACTGATGGTGTCTTAGTTGCGTGCCATATGCTGCGATGAACGATGTTGCCAACATGTATGTGTGAAATAGGTGTGGTCCTCTGCTATTGCCCTTCAAAGGTGAAATGTACAGGATACTTGCCATTTACAGTGTGTGTGAATGTGACTGTTGTATAATACGCATCACAATTGCTTTGGAAATTTCGGTGCCCTGATCGGTATGTCAGCAATGCTCCATGAGGCTACACTCTTATTCTGATAGTTAGAGATAAAGGTGAGAAAAAATTATTACCCAGACCATGATATGGTGATTATTATAGGTGTTTATTTACATATGTTGATACAGTGGTGATGGTGAGTTGTTTCAAAATAAATTGTTCACAATATGTTGGCGCCTGCGCAATCCAGCAGCTGTGTTTTGTTGTTCCCCCTCATGTTGCAGGCCAGCATCCTCCTCTTCCTCCTCTTCAGGCATTTGTGGCTCTGGTTCTAATAGGGGAATGTTCATTCGTACACAAATGTTGTGCAGGATGGCACATGTTAAAATGATCTTGCAGACCATTTCTGGTGATTATAGGAGGCTGCCACCAGTGATGTCAAGGCACCTGAATCTCGACTTGAGGATGCCAAAGGTCCTCTCGACTATGGTGCGTGTCCTCCTATGTGCCTCATTGTAGGCACGCTAGGCTGCAGTGCTTGGGTTGACAAATGGTGTCATAATCCATGGCTGGATCCCATACCCCTGATCAGATGAAAGAGAAAATGATTGGGATCATGTTGATGTAGCTTGCCCCATTAATATCACCTTGCATGGCAGTAGTTGTCTTGTGTTGTCTGTGACTCTTTTGTGTTATTGTGTTGATTCCTAGGCTTCTAGGATGTACCATCTGCATTGGGTTGTTTCCTTGGCTGAACAAGTGTTTGCCTGTTGACCGGTTGTCAGCAGTATGTTTTGGGATTTGCAGTACAATGTGCACTCACTAGCATTGTGACATGTGATACAGGTGTTCCTGTGTCTTCACTGGGGGTGAGATGATAGTTCCATACACAAATTCAATTTGACAGTGGTGGTAACATGTTACCATCTATGTACCCTGGACATCTCATACTTTTAGACATATGCAATGTATTAATTTAAACATCAGTGAGACGCTTACATTTTGCAAGCTGACAATTAGCCAAACCTCTCCATACGTTGTGATCATTGACGTCTTGACATTAGACTGTACACTAATTTCAGATGTGTGACACATTCACTGCAGACCTATCAAACATGCCTAGCGGTGTCACAACCTCAGTGTGTTCCTGTTCACATGTCGCTGTCGTGGTGTATGTGTTGTTTGTCCTAGAGGGTTGCTGTGCAGTGTGTATATAAGTAGGTTTCTGTACTTACCAACAAGAAGTCCATTGCCATATCGTCCATCCTGAAAGTGTTGATTGATGGTACAGTGACGGAAGATGAATGAGTCATGGACACTCCCGGGATACTTTGCCACAATATTGGTGATCAATCCTTGGTGATCCACAATGGCCTGAACATTGATGGAATGTGTGTTCTTCCTGTTGCGGTATAGGTGTTCAGTTGCAGCAGGTGGCACAAGGCGTACATGTGTGCCGTCAATGGCACCAAGGACGTGTGGGAATCCATTAATGAGGTAAAACCCCTGTTTTGTCTTCTGCTGTGTGTTTGGGAAGCAGATGTGGCGGGGTGTGAGTCTGATGATGGCATCCAGTACTTTGGGCAGGAAGTGGAGAATGATGGCTGTGATATCCCAGCAACCAGGGCGCCAGTGGTTTGAAAGGAGCCATTTGCCAACATGTGAAGTACAGCTAGCAGCTTGGTTTCTGTTGGGATGGTGCGGGGTGTCAGCAAGCTGGGTGCCAACTGTGGCTCAATGTTGTGCAGCAGCTGCTGAATGGCTTGCCAGTTAAACCTGTACCTCTGGATGATTTCATGTTCCCTGAGGCCATGAAGGGTTGTCCTGGTGCGGAATATCCTCTCCTGCCTTCTGCGTTGCCTTTGGGGGTCCCTGCTGGTATTGTGGTAGCTGCTGTTGTTTTTGCTGTGCTCTGCGTCTGCGTGCACGCTGGATAAGAAGCACTTCCATGTCTCCCTGTTGTTGCTCTGCTGTTGCTTCTGTGTGTTCTGATTAAATACAGGTGTGTTTGCCCCATTTTAACGTCTGCCCTGACCCAGGCATTCATTTTTGACGCAAATCGGGCTGTGCGTCATTTTCCAACTTCGCCTCCCGGCCGTGCGGGATTTTTGCCCGGTAGCATAAATACAACGCACGGGCGTTTACGTCATTTTTTGGACGGGAACGTCTACCTTGCATATGATTAACGCAAGGCGGTTTCCCGCATCCAGAAAATGACGCACACGGCGGGATTTTGACGTCCTCGGGCATCAATGTTTAAATATGGGGCAAGGTTTGCGCCAAATGTGCGTCATTCAGCGCAGACGGAGTATAAATCTGCCCCTAGGTCTTTTGCGATCAGACAAGTTATGCTGCCTGGTAGATGAGATCTAAAAAGATTCATGTACCTAATGGAAATAAATAGCATTCTTGTAGGAAAAGACCTCTTTATGTATGATCAGCCTCTCACGTTTTTTGGATGAATGCTGCTGGTTTTTTAAACATATTGTGTACTGATCTCTGCTGTCCATGCCCCAGTACATGTTTCATGACGTCCCCAAAGTATTAGTACAATAGGCTAGGTTGGCTTGGTTAACTTACCCATAAGTCCCTAGTATAAGGTGCAAGGGAGGGAAACAACCTTTACAAAGTGGTAAGTACAACACAATGACTTCATCACACATCCTTTACCAAGCAATGCAATGCATTTACCACAATATTGCCTTTGCCACACAGGTACCATGCATTCCTTACAACAAATTGAGAAAAACAAATTGGCAGAAAGGTAGCTCTTGTTCAAGAATGAGCCCTTTTTGTTATTTAGTATAAATCTGTTCAGCAGTTTTTGAGAAATATAAGGAAATCCAAATCTGAATATCTATGGACGCTAAGGATTTACAACCCCTCCCAATCTCAGGCTGAGATCTGATTGGCTGCCAACATTTCAAACCAGGAAGTGTTGGCAGCCATTTTGAGCCTCAGCTTGAGACGAGTCCCAGAAAAAAACAATAAAAAATACAAAAGGGGCACGATATGAACACCCAGTCCCCTAGCTCTGGTGTTGGGGTCCCAAAGGGACCCCCTGAGGGGTGAAAAGCATTTTTTTTAAATGATTTTTACTGCAGAAGTGTGGGCTTCTGTGCTTGTTTTAAAAAAAGCCCGCAAGTGGGCCAGGTCCCGGAGTCACTCTCTTCTTTTTAATAGAGGGACCTCCTGGCCCCCACGGCCCCAGGGACCACCACCTCCATGGGACGAATAATAAAATATGAGCAGGGTGCCTGTGCGGCCCCCAAGCTTCCTGGGGACCACTACTCCTGGGAAAAAAATGCATTTATCATGTGGGGGAGGCCCAATGGCTAATATGTCAAAAACTACTGAAGAGGTTTACACCAAATAATAAAAAGCATGCTTTCTGGACCAAGGGCTAGCTTTCTGCCGAATTTGGTGTAATTCTGTTTAGTGGTTCGGGATGTATTTGTGTTAAAAAATTTGGAAAATCCAATTGAAGTAGAATAGGGAAAAAGGGTTCTGGAGCACCCCCTTTTTCTTAGCCCCCACTTGACAGATCACAGCAAAACTTTCGAGACAGCAGCTGAACTGACCAAAGTATAAGTCTTAAAATTTTTGTGAAGATTCATCAAACGTTATTGGCAAAACAAAAAATGCTCCATCTATGGAAAAAATGGTCCTAACTATAACTACCTACTGGCGACTGCCAGTATGTTATTTATATATATATATATATATATATATATATATATATATATATATGTATATATACATATACATAACCTAGTCACCACTGGGTAGTTATAGTTAGGTCTACTGTTGCATGGGAAAAACATTTTTGTGTTGCTAATAGCTTCAGCACTGTTTGATGAATCTCCACAAAAATATTAATATAAAAGAGCATGGTAGTGATACCCTGACCCCCTAGGCCCCATGGGGTTACCCAGAGGGACTCCCCGCCGGGGCCAAAAGAAAACAAAATGGCAAAAGAATGACACGAGCCCACAAGACTCCAGTGAAATTGAAAAACAAAAATGATGGCTGGGCCCTATTTATTATGGCTATGCCCCAGGGAGCCCTCCTTCAGGGCTGTATTCATAAAGGGGAGGGGGTTTCATGACCCTCCCCTTTTAACATAGGCCCTAGGTGATGGGGTCCCTAGCTCCTAAAAAGGCTTGAGGAGGGAGCTGTGCAGCTCCCCTCCACTTTGTTAAAATGAGTGGCCGTGAAGGAGGAGGTCTCTAGGGCCTAATAAGGCCTGGGGAGGGGGGATGCATGACCGCTCCCCTTTATCTTTAGTAATGTCCCTCGGGAAGGGGTCCCAGGATGTAACAAGCCTCGGAAGGGAGGAGTACCCGGCCCTCTTCCCCTTCATGAAAATGACTGGCTTTGGGGAATGGGGTCCCCAGGGCCTAATGAAGCTCCACCCCTTTTACAATACAAAAGGCCCTGGAGGACGGAGTCCTCAGGGCCATAACAGGTTTAGGGAGAGGGGCATGGGAGATGTGCTCCCAGGGCTTAGTTAGGCTTGGGAGGGGGACATATGGGCCTAACCCTTTTAAAAAAATATATGGCCCTTCAGGATGGGTTCCCCAGACCCATAATAGGTTCCCCAGACCCGTAATAGGGGGCTATGCTGCCCCCTCCCTTTTAAAATAAAAAGGCCCTGGGGGATGTGGTCCCAAATGCCATAATAGGTTCAGGGAGGGGTGCCACACAGCCCCACTCCCATTAAACAAAAAAAAAACGGCCCTGGTGGATGGGGGTTCCCAGGGCCAGGCCCTGTGGCCAACCCCCTGGATGCATGGCCGAAGGTTGTGCACAATGTGGGTTTGGTTGCCTTTCAAAGGGTTGGCCACATGACCTGGCCTGAGGCCAGACCTTGTGGCCAAACCCTACTAGAAGTGCAAGGATGTGCGAAGCATGGGGTTGGCTGCATGTTGTTGGTTGGCCCCCTGTGGCCATCCCCTCACTGTACATAACCAAGAGCCCTGCACAGTGTGGGTTGGCTACCTTTACGGAGGTTGGCTGCATGTCGGGGTTGGCAGCAGGGCCAACCCCCCACTGAGCACCACAGAAACCTTGTGTGGCAGAGAGTTGGATTATGTATGGTAATGAAATATTACTTTATGTTTAAAAGATAGATATTCACCCAAAAAAAGGTTAAAGTAACATTATATGAAGGTGTAATAAAACATCTGTTTTTGTCTTTAAAAAACTTCAGAAATTCACTAAAAAAACAAAGGTTAAAGTAACATTATAGTTAGGTGAATTTGTTGGCAGAGCTAACTAGAACTTGTGTCCCTGCCATGCCCTGCTTATGATCTCACATATGACATCACTCGCAAATTATTATGTTTATAATGGCAGTCACCACTAGGTAGGTATAGTTAGGTCTGCTTTTCTTTAGAAAGAAAAGAGTGTTTTTTGGTTTGCTAATAACCTTGGCTCTGTTTGACGAATCTTCACAAACTTTCCAAGAAAAAAGTTAATCAACACCAGCTCCTTTATGGAAGGTTTCAGGGTGACCCGTTAAGCAGAGGCTGAGAACAAAGGGTCCCAAAATGCAATATCCACGTACATTTTCCATACACAACATTAGACATAGCTACAGCAAAACCTGCTGAACAGAATTACACCAAATTCGACATCCTGATTGGCCCAGGGAGATTTATTGCTCTTGCACCAACTCACTCTCATCAGAGCTAACTCCTGCAAGAGGGTGTGCTCTGATTGGCTACAGCAACATGAAAATAATTTTGCTGGCAGTCATTACAGGACTCAGGAACTTAGGCCCTCATTATGACATTGGTGGTAAATGCCATCTACTGCCACGCTGACGGCCGCCAACATACCGCTGCGGTGGCGAATAGCTGTTCGCCATATTATGACACACACACACACCAATCCGATAGAATACTGCCACATACAAAAATCCACAAGCCCAAAGGTCAGTGCAAAAGTGGCGGTCCCAACACCCATACCGTTAGGCAGAACAATGCCCACCACATTATGACCCACGAATCACCACGGCAGACATTCATGGCGGTAAACCATTAGAGGTACAGACCGCAGCGCACAGAATTGACACCCACATACAAAACAACACCTCATTGGCCAATATGAAAAATAAACACCTGACACCCACACACATACCACACCCACCCACCTACACCATTATAAAACACACATCCATATTACCCACAACTCTTTACGATTACAAATCATTGCCACCAGACTGACACAAAGACCAGATAGACAACTAGACACACACCACTTACACCCATACAACCCTCATGCACCACATTACTCAACACACTCTCACAAACACACACACCACACAACAGCCATGTCAATACAAAGGCACCCCTGTTTCACTGAGGAGGAGTTAAGGGTTATGATGGAGGAAATTGTCAGGGTACAGCCACAGCTGTATGGAGGACAGGTACAGCAAACATCGATTGCAAGGAAGATGGAGCTATGGCAGAGAATCGCGGACAGGGTGAACGCTGTGGGACAGCATCCAAGAACAAGGGACGACATCAGGAAGAGGTGGAACGACCTACGGGGGAAGGTACGTTCCATAGCAGCAAGGCACCAGCTCGCCATACAGAGGACTGGTGGTGGACCTCCACCTCCTCTCCCACAGCTCACAGCATGGGAGGAGCAAGTCTTTGCAATACTGCATCCTGAGGGACTCGCTGGAGTAGCCAGAGGACTGGATACTGATAAGTCAACATTGAATACTTATCACCCCCATACCTATATGCCATTTCACCCCCTCACCCCCATCACTCTATTGCATCTCACACACTGCATCTACACATATGACTAACCCCAATGCCCAGCCCTGCATTCAATACCAATTCATGGATAGCCCTCCCAGCCCTGCATGGACACCCATCACTAAAGCATTCACAGCATACTGGAACTAACATCCCACAATATATCACCATACACAAACAAAGGTGGCAGGGCGAGACCAACAATAGACGGGAAGCCAGGGATGTACAATATGTCACACACATGAAGCATAATACCTCACTTACATCCCCACAGGTACACCAGCTAATGTCAGAGGAGAGGAGGTGCCATGACTATCCAGTCCCCCAACAGAAGATGCCCTCAGTGATGACAGTAACTCTGGACTTCAGAATCTGGGTGATCTACCTAGCAAATCAGGGATCACTGGACAGCCGGTCACCCAAGCCCACTCACAGACCCTCCCCCTTCAGTATCCGACACCACAGCACCCACCCAGCGTACCCACACCTCTGTCCCCACGACACGTCAATAAGCAGTGTGACCACCTGTACAGGGAACCCAGGCCACACCTCGCCCCCAAGACAATCAGGGACCTGGGCCCAGTGGCAGTTGGCACACCTTTCAGGGGCACAGGCCAACAGGGACACTGGGAGGACAGGACCAGGGAATGGACTCTCCAGGAGGCACTCTTCGAGATCCTGGGAGCCTACCAACATTCCCAGGACACAATGAGCCAGATACTTGACAACGTGCAGGAGAACAGGCGGCTGCAGGAGGGACAGTATCAGGGGATCAGGGAGGACTTGCAGGCCATTAACACCACCCTGGTCTCCATAGCAGGGGTGCTTGCAGACGTGGCCAACATCTGATAGCACTTGCACAGCAGGGGGGGACCCTGTCGGATGACGGATAGATGACATTAGGTCAGGCTCCAACTGGGCACACAGCTTTGTGATTGTGGCCCTGTCCAGTCTATAGGTGAGTATAATGTGCCTGTCCTCCAGTGTGGCTAAGTCCATCAGGGGTCTGTACATGGGGGTATGTCTCCACCTCCTATTCATCTAGAGCGGTAGGTATCTAAGGGACACAAGAGTGAGTAGGCTGTCACAATTGGAACAACAAAACCACAGCTGCTGTCCACACGGTGTACTTATGTATTGGGACAGTGTTAATAGCGAAGTATATGCAAATCTAATCTGTGATGCAGTAATTGTCGATTTGCTTGTTTCCCTCCCCTGAAATTGCAACCACCTGTCCTGCATGTAGGGACAGGTGGAAGAGAGGTAACTCCGCCGACGGTGGGCGTCGTGGCAGAAGGAGGTCTTGCATCGCCGTGCAATTCCTAATTTGGATAATATGGGGCTCTATGGAGTACAGTCATCAAAGGGGATCTACGCCAGCGGTTACAGTGTACACCGCTGCAGACGTGACCCCCATTTTCTATCTGATTCCTCACTTGTTTCCTGACCTTCAACAGGAGAACACCTACACTGCTTGTGCTGCTGTGACCTGTGTCTGGAACTTGCTGTGGCCTTTGTGAACGGGGAAAGGGCCCCAGCCGTCACATTGGAGGAGTTGGAGTGACTGGTGGATGGGGTCCTACCCCAGTACTGACAGCTGTATGGGCCTCCAGACCAACAGGTGAGTACACTTTGGGCACAATGCATGTGGGAAGGATGCATGCAGATGTGTGTGCAAGCATCGTGTCATCGGAGCTATGGGTGGGGACAGATCTTAAGGCGGTGTACATGTTGTGCGCTGGGCTATGTGTGTGCCAATGGTGATGGAAACGGGTAAGGTGGGCTATTTTTGTGACCGGCTGGACTGTTTGTTTAATGGTGTTCTCCTGTCTGTATTGCCTCTGCAGGTCAGGACCCATCAAAAGAAGGGTATATGGCGTGCCATCGCCAATGAATTGCGGACCCTGGGGATCTGTGGCAGGTGGAGCACCCACTGTTGGAAACGGTGGGAGGACCTGAGACGCTGGGCATGGAAGACCGGGAGGCCCAGCTGAGGATAGCGTCCCAACGAGGAAGGGGTGCCCGTCGGACCCTGACCCCCCTGATGGCCCGCATACTGGCGGTGGCCTACCCTGAGCTGAATCACCGCAGCCAAAAGGGGGTGAGTACAGTAGGTATCAACATATTTTAGCTGGTGGGGTGGTATCCGGGTGGTGTATGTGTGTTAGTGGGCGCCCCTAAGGCCAGGCCGGACATTGCAGTGTGGGTCATCTGAAGAGTAAGGGGTGTATGGGAAATACAGGTAACCTAGCTTGTTCGCAGTCCTTTTCAGCCAGGGCATCATGGGTCCAAGAAGTGCTGCAGTTGGTGGTGTGTGCTCCTCATCTTGCCTTAGTGACTAGCCATGTCACTGGTGCTTAAGCCTGTTCCCTATGTGTGATGGTGATGTGCATGCAAATAGGGGTGTTGGTGCAGTCATTGACCCAGTGTATCCTTTGTCTCTCTCCCCCTTTTCTTCTTTTGTCGTCCTGTCCTTGTGTGCATTAGTATCATCTGGCGGAGGAGTAGGGACACCGGTGATAGAGGGAGCTGAATCCAACAGGACCCAGGAGGCAGAGTCCACCGACGACGAGGGAACCAGTGGGACAGAGGGCGGGGGGAGCACCACGGTGGAGACTGGAGGAGACAACACAGCCTCAGATACCTCTTCCGATGGGAGCTCCCTGGTGGTGACGACCACCTCTGGGACTACCCCAGCTGCAGGTACAGCCACCACCCCCGTACTAGCACTGCCTTCCCTGCAGACCCTCAGCGAGTTGGCCGTGCCTGCTCACCCACGAGGGTGGGCATCTCCTTCGCGCAAGGCACCTCATGCCTTGCCTCAGTGAGCCCTGCTGCCCTGAGTTAGGAGGCTATTGACCTCCTGAGATCCATCTCTGTAGGGCAGTCAACCATTGTGAATGGCATCCCAGATGCAGCAATGCAGTGCATTCCTGGTGAGCATTCACGGTGGATTGGTGGCCAAACAGAGATTGATTCAGGCTCTGGCATCTCTGACGGCAGCCATTGTCCCTGTTTCTACCATCCCCTTTCCAACTTCCACTTCCCAGTCCCATTCTCCTCAACCCCACCCCCTCCCAGGCACACATACAGATGAGCATGCACACAAGACAACACCCAAAAGTGTCACAGGCAAACACAAGCACCACTCTTCATCCCACAAGCACTGATGCAAACAGCATACAGTTGCAACACAACAACATCCACTGCCTCCACTGTCTCCTCCTCCACCTCCCTACCAGTTACACCCACACTCACACCTGCATGCACTACATCAACATCCACTACCAGCATCACAACACCAAGCAGAATACACACCTCACTGGCATACACCTCCACAACAGATATGCACGTGTCTCCTCTGTCCTCTCCCACCCTGTCTGTCCCCCATCCTAAAGGACACAAACGCAAGCACTCACACACCCAACAGCCATCCACCTCACATCAGCATACAGCCCATGCACCTGCACCCAAATCCAGCAGACATACACCTCCTACAACCACTCCCTCAACCTCCACCCCCATTACTCCTCCCTCCTCCTGCCCCAACGTCCCTAAAAGCTCTTCCTTTCGCAACTTGACCCCTTTCCTCCCCCTCACCCTGTCCAGCCCGTATGAGCAGGGTACCAAGGACCCAGCCCAGCACCTCAGCCAAAAAGTCCTCGGGACAGTGGTAGCACCACCTTCTCATAGTGGTAAGGATACCACACCTCCATCGAAGAAGGGAAAGGAGGCTGCACCTCCAGGCAAGAAGTGGAGGAGCCTGCACCACCATTCAAGGAATGGAAGGGGCCTGCACCTCCACCCAGGAAGGGGAAGAGGCCATCCACTCCTGCCAGGAAGGGTAAGGGGTCCACGCCCCATGTAATGGAGGAGACGTAGCCCTCTACTCCAGCGAAGGCCGTCAGGGTGACACCTCCACTACCACCAGCCAGTTGTCACGGGCCCCCACCGCCAGCTGATGAATTGCAGCCATCAGCAACTGCAGAGGCTGCCCTGGATGCTCCTCCATCTACCATCACACTGCAGCCATCAGCAAGTGGAGAGGCTGCCCAGGATACTCCTCCATCCACCACCACACTGCAGCCATCAGCAACTGCAGAGGCTGCCCAGGAGACACCTCCAACGCCAACACAATGCAGCCGTCACCGCAAGCAAACACCATGTAGGCCACCCTCCAGGGGCTGCTGTACAAGTTGCCCCCTGCAGAATCAGTGGGAAAAGTCACCCACTCCAGAGACTGTGGCCTTGAACTCCCTAGGACAGAGCAATGGGCAAGTTCCCCTCTATAGATCCTGTGTGAAAGTCACCCACCTGAGAGACTGTGGCCTTGCACTCTCGAGATCCTGGGAGCCTACCAACATTCCCAGGACACAATGAGCCAGATACTTGACAACGTGCAGGAGAACAGGCGGCTGCAGGAGGGACAGCATCAGGGGATCAGGGAGGACTTGCAGGCCATTAACACCACCCTGGTCTCCATAGCAGGGGTGCTTGCAGACGTGGCCAACATCTGATAGCACTTGCACAACAGGGGGGGACCCAGTCGGATGACGGATAGATGACATTAGGTCAGGCTCCAACTGGGCACACAGCTTTGTGATTGTGGCCCTGTCCAGTCTATAGGTGAGTATAATGTGCCTGTCCTCCAGTGTGGCTAAGTCCATCAGGGGTCTGTACATGGGGGTATGTCTCCACCTCCTATTCATCTAGAGCGGTAGGTATCTAAGGGACACAAGAGTGAGTAGGCTGTCACAATTGGAACAACAAAACCACAGCTGCTGTCCACACGGTGTACTTATGTATTGGGACAGTGTTAATGGCGAAGTATATTCCAATCTAATCTGTGATGCAGTAATTGTCGATGTGTCTGTTTCCCTCCCCTGAAATTGCAACCACCTGTCCTGCATGTAGGGACAGGTGGAAGAGAAGTAACTCCGCCGACGGTGGGCGTCGTGGCAGAAGGAGGTCTTGCATCGCCGTGCAATTCCTAATTGGATAATATGGGGCTCTATGGAGTACAGTCATCAATGGGGATCTACGCCGGCGGTTACAGTGTACACCGCTGCAGACGTGACCCCCATTTTCTATTTGATTCCTCACTTGTTTCCTGACCTTCAACAGGAGAACACCTACACTGCTTGTGCTGCTGTGACCTGTGTCTGGAACTTGCCGTGGCCTTTGTGAACGGGGAAAGGGCCCCAGCCGTCACATTGGAGGAGTTGGAGTGACTGGTGGATGGGGTCCTACCCCAGTACTGACAGCTGTATGGGCCTCCAGACCAACAGGTGAGTACACTTTGGGCACAATGCATGTGGGAAGGATGCATGCAGATGTGTGTGCAAGCATCGTGTCATCGGAGCTATGGGTGGGGACAGATCTTAAGGCGGTGTACATGTTGTGCGCTGGGCTATGTGTGTGCCAATGGTGATGGAAACGGGTAAGGTGGGCTATTTTTGTGACCGGCTGGACTGTTTGTTTAATGGTGTTCTCCTGTCTGTATTGCCTCTGCAGGTCAGGACCCATCAAAAGAAGGGTATATGGCGTGCCATCGCCAATGAATTGCGGACCCTGGGGATCTGTGGCAGGTGGAGCACCCACTGTTGGAAACGGTGGGAGGACCTGAGACGCTGGGCATGGAAGACCGGGAGGCCCAGCTGAGGATAGCGTCCCAACGAGGAAGGGGTGCCCGTCGGACCCTGACCCCCCTGATGGCCCGCATACTGGCGGTGGCCTACCCTGAGCTGAATCACCGCAGCCAAAAGGGGGTGAGTACAGTAGGTATCAACATATTTTAGCTGGTGGGGTGGTATCCGGGTGGTGTATGTGTGTTAGTGGGCGCCCCTAAGGCCAGGCCGGACATTGCAGTGTGGGTCATCTGAAGAGTAAGGGGTGTATGGGAAATACAGGTAACCTAGCTTGTTCGCAGTCCTTTTCAGCCAGGGCATCATGGGTCCAAGAAGTGCTGCAGTTGGTGGTGTGTGCTCCTCATCTTGCCTTAGTGACTAGCCATGTCACTGGTGCTTAAGCCTGTTCCCTATGTGTGATGGAGATGTGCATGCAAATAGGGGTGTTGGTGCAGTCATTGACCCAGTGTATCCTTTGTCTCTCTCCCCCTTTTCTTCTTTTGTCGTCCTGTCCTTGTGTGCATTAGTATCATCTGGCGGAGGAGTAGGGACACCGGTGATAGAGGGAGCTGAATCCAACAGGACCAAGGAGGCAGAGTACACCGACGACGAGGGAACCAGTGGGACAGAGGGCGGGGGGAGCACCACGGTGGAGACTGGAGGAGACAACACAGCCTCAGATACCTCTTCCGATGGGAGCTCCCTGGTGGTGACGACCACCTCTGGGACTACCCCAGCTGCAGGTACAGCCACCACCCCCGTACTAGCACTGCCTTCCCTGCAGACCATCAGCGAGTTGGCCGTGCCTGCTCACCCACGAGGGTGGGCATCTCCTTCGCGCAAGGCACCTCATGCCTTGCCTCAGTGAGCCCTGCTGCCCTGAGTTAGGAGGCTATTGACCTCCTGAGATCCATCTCTGTAGGGCAGTCAACCATTGTGAATGGCATCCCAGATGCAGCAATGCAGTGCATTCCTGGAGAGCATTCACGGTGGATTGGTGGCCAAACAGAGATTGATTCAGGCTCTGGCATCTCTGACGGCAGCCATTGTCCCTGTTTCTACCATCCCCTTTCCAACTTCCACTTCCCAGTCCCATTCTCCTCAACCCCACCCCCTCCCAGGCACACATACAGATGAGCATGCACACAAGACAACACCCAAAAGTGTCACAGGCAAACACAAGCACCACTCTTCATCCCACAAGCACTGATGCAAACAGCATACAGTTGCAACACAACAACATCCACTGCCTCCACTGTCTCCTCCTCCACCTCCCTACCAGTTACACCCACACTCACACCTGCATGCACTACATCAACATCCACTACCAGCATCACAACACCAAGCAGAATACACACCTCACTGGCATACACCTCCACAACAGATATGCACGTGTCTCCTCTGTCCTCTCCCACCCTGTCTGTCCCCCATCCTAAAGGACACAAACGCAAGCACTCACACACCCAACAGCCATCCACCTCACATCAGCATACAGCCCATGCACCTGCACCCAAATCCAGCAGACATACACCTCCTACAACCACTCCCTCAACCTCCACCCCCATTACTCCTCCCTCCTCCTGCCCCAACGTCCCTAAAAGCTCTTCCTTTCGCAACTTGACCCCTTTCCTCCCCCTCACCCTGTCCAGCCCGTATGAGCAGGGTACCAAGGACCCAGCCCAGCACCTCAGCCAAAAAGTCCTCGGGACAGTGGTAGCACCACCTTCTCATAGTGGTAAGGATACCACACCTCCATCGAAGAAGGGAAAGGAGGCTGCACCTCCAGGCAAGAAGTGGAGGAGCCTGCACCACCATTCAAGGAATGGAAGGGGCCTGCACCTCCACCCAGGAAGGGGAAGAGGCCATCCACCCCTGCCAGGAAGGGTAAGGGGTCCACGCCCCATGTAATGGAGGAGACGTAGCCCTCTACTCCAGCGAAGGCCGTCAGGGTGACACCTCCACTACCACTAGCCAGTTGTCACGGGCCCCCACCGCCAGCTGATGAATTGCAGCCATCAGCAACTGCAGAGGCTGCCCTGGATGCTCCTCCATCTACCATCACACTGCAGCCATCAGCAAGTGGAGAGGCTGCCCAGGATACTCCTCCATCCACCACCACACTGCAGCCATCAGCAACTGCAGAGGCTGCCCAGGAGGCACCTCCAACGCCAACACAATGCAGCCGTCACCGCAAGCAAACACCATGTAGGCCACCCTCCAGGGGCTGCTGTACAAGTTGCCCCCTGCAGAATCAGTGGGAAAAGTCACCCACTCCAGAGACTGTGGCCTTGCACTCCCTAGGACAGAGCAATGGGCAAGTTCCCCTCTCTAGATCCTGTGTGAAAGTCACCCACCTGAGAGACTGTGGCCTTGCACTCTCCAGGACAGAGCAATGGGCAAGTTGTCCCCTCCAGGACCAGTGGGAAAGTCACCCACCTGAGAGACTGTGGCCTTGCACTCCCCAGGACAGAGCAATGGGCAAGTTGCCCCATCTAGAAACAGTGGGAAAGCAACCCACTCCAGAGACTGTGGCCTTGCACTCCCTAGGACAGAGCAATGGGTGAGTTGCCTCCTCCAGAACCAGTGGGAAAGTCACCCACTCCAGTGACTGTGGCCTTGCACTCCCCAGGACAGAGCAATGGGCATGGAGCCCCATCCAGAACCAGTGGACTTGTTCCCGCATCCGGCTGAGGTGCCCCCCCTGCACCTGAGGTACCTGCCCATTTGCAAATTGATGCCCCTGCAGAGTACTACCCGGATGTGGTCAGGATTCGAGTTGGGCCTTAGACTGTGTCCTGTGGCCATGTGGGCCCTTTGAACATTGGACTGGGAAGTGTCCCTTTGTGTACATGTGTACATTTCTGTTTCATTGACAAATCAAATTAGTTAATTAGATGTTGATTTGATTACAATCGTCCATTCCTGTTGCCCTTGCATTATTCTGCTGTTTTTAGGGGACAAATTGCTTTTAGTGTGCAGCTGGTTGTGTGTATGGTGTGTGTGAGGATGGTGTGTTGTGCATGTGTGTGTCACTTACGTTTTCCTCCCTCCCTCCCTTGTGTGCTAGGCAGCTCTTCTCACCGTCGTTGTCTTCGTCAGCACTGGTGTTCCAGGTGGACCATAGCGTAGAAGATCAACGGGAAAAAATTGCAGGTCGGTTCTATGGCGGCGTTGTTCTTCCATCTGTCTCCGATGGTGTGATGCGTTTTCCGACAGGCTTTTGATGGCATTGGTACTACCCCAGAAAAGGTGGAGGTTTGCAGGCTCCAAATATGGTGGGCGGTACTTTGTCTTCTGCCTGGCTGTTTGCGGCTACCGCCGTAGTGAGTGTGTGTCCGCCCTGGCGGTTGGTGTGGTACATTGGCTGTCTATAGGAGTTATCACCGCCATTGTCATAATTTGGCTGTTCTTACCACCAGCCTGTTGGCGGCATTACCACCACTTTATCACTCACCGCCAGGGTCATAATGAAGGCCTTAGTCTCCTGTCCTCAAGCTGTTAAAACAACTTGTATTAGGGCCCAGTAGGGAAACCCTGCCCCCCCCCCCCCCCCCAGGCTCCATGGTGGAATCCAGAGGGACCTCCTATGGTGCCAATAAAGAACAATAAAACAGCAAAAAATCCCACAATCCCACAAGACTCAAAACAAAAAAAACAAAAAAAATGGTGGCCGGGTAACATCTATTTATTAAAAGCCCCGGGGACCCTACTCCCAAGGCCAAAAACAATTTTTGTGGGTGGAGGGACACAGCCCCCCTCCACGAGCCATTAGAGTCTCAGGCGAGCTCACCCCTGGGACAGATCTTATTATTTCAGAACATTCGGAAAATGGGAAGTGGGGCAGCGTGGCCCCCTCTCTGAGCCATTAATGGCCCAGGGCTCTCACCCCCCTGGGGCCAGCTAAGCAGCTAAATTACAGGGTGCTCACCCCAAGGGCATAGCTGTTTCTCTGCCTGACGGTGCAGGCGGGGAAAACTGTGTTTGCTCTTGCTTGATGGGAGAATTTTTCAATCTCACACCAAGAGGAATCAAAAACCTAGAGCCTCATTTATCAAGGTTTCATGAAGCACAGCGCAGCCATGGGAAAGGGCAGGAATGCACTGTATGTCGCATAATACAGCACATTCCTGTCCTTCCCTAGCGCTGGTGCCCTTTTGGCTGCCTAGCACCAATGCAAGCACCCTTGAGCCATGGTGCAAGGGTGCTTGCATTGTATGCAGAATTGTTTTTGTGCAGGAAGGGGTATCTTCCTGCACAAAAACAATGCTCAGAAACATTTTCTTCTTTCTAAGTGTGCAGCAGAATGCACCACATTTAGAATGAGGAACAGCGAGGAGAAATAAAGATATTGCTCCTCGTTGCACCTCTCCTGAAGGAGCATTGTATTTTGACACATTCCCAAGTTTACCAGTGTTGGTAAATCTGAGAATGCACCATAATCCATAGGTGGATTTGTGGGAACACTGATGCTCTACCCATGAACACTCTCCCTGGTTGCCCAGTTATGAAGTGCAGCAATTTGGGCTAGGTAGAGTTACTCCAGATTTATCGAGCCACTCAGGGCAGTGCAAGGTGCCTTGCATGTCTTGATAAATCTGACTTTAGTGTTGCATCACCGTTGGACCTCCCCCCGCAACGCAACACATTGATAAATATGCCCCCAAGTGAAGTCCCAGCTGGAGGGACCTTCAAAAATGTTCCTGCCTGCTAGAGGTTGACTTAACATCTGTGAAACAGATCTAAATATTGCTCCCACCCCCGGGGAGCAGCATTATTAGTTTCTCCCAGCTTGTGGGAGCAATTTGACTCCAGCTGGATGCAGCGGGCCGGCTGGGCCTGAGGGGGCCTTGAGGCTTCCCTCCCAGCCCGATGACATTGTGGTGGGTTCACTGGGTGGGCACCCACCTTTTTTTGCACTGGGCCCTGGGGGATGCGATCCCGAAGGCCAAAATTAGCCCGGGGAGTGGGGCCGTATTCCCCTCTCCCCATTAGATTTCTTGCTGGCCCCCCCGGGACTGAAATCAGACCAGGGAGGAGGCAATGTGCCCCCTTCCCACTGGATCTGATGCTGGGCTCCGGGGATAAGGTCACTGGGGCGAAAATAGGCCTGGGGTAGGGGGCTGCATGACCCCTCCCCATTGGCTATGTTGCCAGGCCACAGGGGATGGGGTCCCTGGGGTCAAAATCATCCTGGGGAGGGGGCTGCATGCCCCCTCCCCATTGGCTATGTTGTCAGGCCCCAAGGGATGGGGTCCCCAGGGCTGATATAGGCCTAGGGAGGGATCCTCGCCCCTTTCAAAATTGCACACTGGGGGATAGGATCCCCAGGGCCAAAATTGGCACCAACGGGGGGCACATGCCCTCCTACCAATACAAATTTTGGCTATCCCTGGGGGAATATATAATCAGTGAAATCACCAGTGATGTCAACTGAGCTGCCCTCAGTGATGGTATAAATTATGACATAGAACACGTCATGTGTGGTGTCATATTTAAGGTCATAAGCAGTGTATGGCAACGGTGCAAGTTATAACTAGTGCGGCTATATACGAGCCATTTTGCTGTAAAGAAATGTGTGGTAAAAGCATATGGGTACTAAAGACTTGTGTAGTAAAAGCAATGAGTGGTAAATGCATTGCGTGGTAAAAGCATTTGTTGAATGTCAAACAACCTCAAGAGTTACCCACAGTTAGTAAGTTAACTGTCACTAGTGGACTGCAACACTTAAATGTGCCACCACTACAGTGACAAAGAGGAAAACGTGACTCTAGGCATGCCAATGCAGCATAGTTGGGCAATGTTAAAACTGCCAACTTGACAAGGGAAAATTAAACAATTTTGCAAGGTTGGAACAATCCATTTTGATATTAATAAGCCATCCCTAGGGAAGGCCTTGGTAGCCCACAAGTCAGGGTGCTTAATATTAAAAAGACAGGCATGTAACTTTGGTATTTAACATAACCTGATACTGACAACACAAAAACGATGTTTTTACTCTTGCAAGGTCAGTGGTCCAATTGTCTAACATGGAGTTTCAATATCCACCGCACTAAATGCTAACTTCCATTTGGAACACAAAAGCTATTACACCAAGATATAAAATTTATCTTTACATTAAACCTGACATAATGCTGAGATTTATTTTAAGGCAACTTTTAATAGAGAAGTGGCTTTAGAAAGTCACCACGTTGTTGCACAAACCTCCAGTAGCATTTTCCCTAATGCGCGAAGATATCAGAGTGGCCCCAGGAACACTCACATATCTCTTCAGCGTGTTCAGCATCCTATATCCACAGCATCAGAATCACTTCTTGTCTGAACCACTCCTAGGTAGAAAAGTGCAATGAGGACTCTGAGACTGCAGGATCCAACAGGCTACTGTTTCCCAGGACACAAGTGGTCCCTATGACTGGCTTCCGACTTGTTATGGCCCGTCCACGTTAAGAGAAGTAGCCGTTCCAGCCATTTGGGTATAAACTGCTAAACTGTTTAGGACAATTTATTGCATTTCCTAAAAAAGCAAGAACTACAGTGATTTACTTGTCTTTGAAAATTCATATCTCTGGTTTCCCTCAAAAGATTTTTGTTGTTTTGGTGTCAATTTTAAGAATACATCAGTGATGAGTTTTTATTGTGTTATGTTTCTTGCTTACATTCTGTTTTGGTGCTTCTACACCTGTTCCTTTGATTAAACCTGACTGCTCTGTGCCACTGCTACCCAGGAATGAGCTAAGGGTTTTACTAAACAAACCTGACTGGACCTAATAAACATTATGACATTATTACATGTAAAGATCTCACAACCACATCACATAGTAATCCACTTTCCTACAATACATAGAGGTCTAAACCTGTGTGTCGACAGAAACCATTCAACCATTGAAAATGTGTTGCACGCAACTCACAAATATTCTCCAAGTGCGATGTTTGTTCACCAAATCAGAAATAATCACCCTCAAATGTCAGTCCAGTGTAAAAAAAGGAGAGACAATAAGCGGACGAGAACGTGTATTGCTCAGTACATAATGGAAAACTACAAATGTTTTTTACTTGCATCCCGCAGGCTAATCTCAGAAGGAGGCTTCTTAAAGGTCTATTTTTACATGTGAAATTCAAATAGTTATCACTAGCGCTTCAAAAAAAGGAAATGAGGGCGAGGTTGTTTTTATAGCTACTAATGCTTGGCAGCTGGCAAAAATCCCCACATGAAAAACATTTTGCCTGACTTGCAAAACTATGTTTTGCATTTCACACTGTATCTACTCTAATCAATGAGAAATATATTTGGTTCTATTTGGTGTGTTCTGAGTACACGAATAAGTACTAAAAATGTTGAAATCTAATTGCTTCAAACGCAATGCTGGGGGTTTCTCAGGCTCAACATCCAAACAATATCAAATGGAGTTAAAGCATATTTGTTACTTTTAAAACAAAATCTTTAGCCTTCTCTTTCTTCCCTGTGATACTTCCGCTATCCCCTCTCTCGCCCCCCAAACAAAAATCATTATTGCAGTATTTCACTTCAGGTATCACACTCTAGTTGACACACCAAAATTAATGTTACATACGACATTTGAACAACAGAAGAGACGCGGACGCTGTTCCCCAACCACTTTGTATTCATATACTTCCATGGTCTTACATTCACTGCCACAGTGAAATATGATTTTCTATTCTCGTGATAACATAGCGTTGTTGAATCTTTATGAGAGGAGATCCCAATCATTCACAAACTATTATTTACCCTGCTCCTTGCACCTCTCTTGAATTGTTGCATGAGTCCGAGGGGACCATCCAGAGATAAAAATTGGGTGGGCAAGGGGTCAGGAGTGCAATGTAGGCTGATGCACACAAGCAAACATTCAGATTTCCAGCCAGGAACTACCTAGAAACGTCGTACACCCATGTCCATTTTTATGGTGGGCTTTTCATCTGGTACCACAGCTTTGTGAATGCATTGTCTCATGTTCCAGGCTAAGTACAATACAACAGTACTCCCACATCCCCTGGGTGGTGGTGGATGGTTAGCTGATGGGATGAGGTTGCTGTCCCCAGCTTCACAAGCACAGTGTCCCAGTCTCATAGAGAGTACAGGACTGTCCCTCCGTCACCAGGGACCCCCCGTAGATTCCTCGATAAACCTGTGCAATGCTGTTAGTGGAGACCCTGTTAGCCACAATGGTGTCTTCAACACAGACAAAGTCATCCTTTCCTGAAAGTGAACCAGGGTGTTTGTGATTGAGGGAGTTTTTCTTGACAGTGGAATATATATTCTCTTTCACCTCCAACAACTTTAGTTAGATCTTTCTAGAGTTCCAAAGCATGTTGAATTCCATCAGAACGTAACCAGAGGGTACACTGTGAGTGTGTGTTAGGGAGGGGGCTCAAAGCTGGTGTGAGACGTACTGAGATGCTTTCCAAAACTGGTACACAACCCATTTGGTAGTAACATGCTGTTGCGTAGCTAATCTAAGCTTTTCTTGATGGTGCACGTAAGAAGTTCAGCTTCTCCATTGGGCAGATGCATTATTGCGCATGCACGGTGTTCCTCTCTATTGAAAGAATCCTGGGGTCCAATAATTGGTTATCATTTCTGCAACTAGGTTACGTGGTCCCTATTTTCACAGGCATTCAGATTACCTCATTGGCAGTACTACTGTTTAGTAATGCAACTTTATCATACATTAAACGATTGTGTACTCCTGATAGAAGATGTCATAATCAGAGAGGAACACATGTGTGCATTCTTTTTGTTGGAATATGTTCGGTGTCTAGGATGTTTCGGCGGCCTTGTTCAATAGTGGCATTCGTCCCAGGAAATCACACAAACTCAGTTAGATGGATTTTTGTTATGTCTGACCATCGAGAATTTGTGTGTTAGTATGTGTGTGTGAAAGTGGAGGTCAAAGGGCATGTGCTGCCACTTCCTGGCGTTTCGGTGAATTGACATCCATGTTGTTAATTATTATCATTCTAGTAAGCGTGATCTGACATTCATCAGGAACAGACTGTTAATGTTTTCACTGTAAATAACAGTAAACTAAATGAAAGTTTTATGAAGCACATTAATTTTAAAAACCTTTAATACAATAAAGTAAAATAAAGTACACTTAAGTGCATTACGATACACTTATTTAAATTATTGGCACACACAAGCTGAATAAAACTGTTCCTTGAAGTACAATAATCTTCGAATCGTACATTAAAAGTGCATTAAAGAACGACGAAAGCATATTTGCATGCTGTTATATTCTATGTAGTTGTTAAGTCGGAGACTTCAAGTTTTAAATCTTCTTTATTACAAGTTGTAAAAACAATAAGGCTTAACAAGCGATCGTGGTAAAAGCGTGAGTCTCTCGCAGCGTCTCTCTCTGCCTCCCAACTCCCGATCTCCAACCACCTCGAATTAGAATTCCTCCACGCAATTACCCACGAGCTAATACAATTCTAAATACCTAGCCACGCGCTAACAAAACTCTAGCGCTAAATAACTATATAACATATCAACATAACACATCTCCTTCCTTTAAACAAAAAAAACAAAAAAAAACACACAGTAAAAAGAACATAATTATATTATTACACAATATAATCATTCAACCATTTTGGTTTGGAAACAATCCTTTTACCATTACTTGTTGTTTCTTCATTGTTACTATCATTGGAAGTACTGCCCATTTCCATAGATTTAGCACACTCCTCCATGTCACTAGTATTACAATCCAAATCACCTTCCGGAGCTCCTTCTTCCAAAACTTGCTCCGAATTCCTTCTATACATATCTTTCCCAACATTGAACTCAAACACATCTCTTTTCCCAAATTTACATTCATTTTATTATTTTTTTCTACCCCAATCTCATCTAGAGAATCACTTACATTCATTCTATTCGTTGGCTGACCCTTAAACACAGCAATCCTTTTAAGGTTCCATACCTTCCCATCACTCAGAAGGACTGCATTACGCAAAACTTTGCTTACTTGAATAGGTTCTGAATATTGACTCTCACCCTTCCTTACTCTCCACGGTTTCTTCACCTTAACCCAACTTCCTTCACAAATTTCCACCTCTCTTTTTGAACCTCTACTCTTGTCAAAAGTCTGTTTATAAGCCATATGTTTCCTCATAATTTGATCTCTCACACTTCCAAAAGGCACCCTACATTCATCAACCTCCAACAACCACTCTGGGTTGCACTTAGTCCTTGGTACCCTTCCTCTCATTAACTCAAAAGGAGATAAACCCAAGGCTTCATGATAACATGTCCTATAAGACCACAACGTTTTATAAATTTGTACCGACCAATCGTCCCCATTCCTACACGCAATCTGAATAGCATTCTTCATAACCCTATTAAACCTTTCGATCATTCCATTGCCACTAGGATTGTATAAAGATGTAGTTCTATGCTTGATTCCTATCCTTTCAAAATACTCTTTTGTCAAAGTGGACGTAAATTGCACTCCATTGTCACTAATAATCTGTACAGGTAAACCCTCCTCCACAAAGGTATTGTCCATAAATGTTAAAACCTCCAAAGAGTCCACCTTGTCCACAATTTTCACAACTGGCCACCTTGAAAAAATATCAATCATGGCAATAATATACCTTCCAGGATTCCCAATGGGACCCATGATGTCTATAGCAATAGTGTGCCACGGCTTACTCGGAATAATAGGTTCACACATATTTGGTTTTAAAGTATTTAAAGTCTTATCTGAATTGGCACAAATGACACATTCCCTTACCACCCTTTCAGCTTGAACATCAATTCCAGGCCACCAATACCATCTCTTCACCATCTGTTTTGTTTTAACTATGCCACAGTGAGTTTCATGACATAATTTTAAAATTGTACTTCTAAGTGTCTTAGGTGGTATAGCTCTATCACCTCTAAAAATAGTTCCATGAACCAATGAAAGTTCACATCTCACCTCCCAAAACTGTTTAAGCATATTGGACATTTTAGACTTGTTGGGCCAACCTTTCATTACACATTCCAACACTGATTGTAAATCCTTATCCTTAGAATATTCCTCCTTCCACACTTCCTCCTTTATACTTATGCCATCGTCATCATGAATTAATGCCACTTGTAACTCTTCTCCTTCACCAATATCACATTCTACGATCTCAGTAGGTATTCTGGACAAGTAATCTGCCAACACATTACTTTTCCCAGGAACATATTCAATTACATAAATAAAATCTTGCAAACGCATAGACATTCTAGCAATCCTCGCTGACGCTTTACACATTCCTTCAGTGGTCAGCAATTTCACTAATGGCTTATGATCTGTACGTAATATACATTCCTTTCCCCACACAAACTGTCTATAATGCTCCAGTGCCCAAATACATGCAAGTGTCTCCTTCTCTATCACCGAAAACTTTTCTTCATTCGGTGATAACGCACGAGATGCAAAAGCAATTATAACTTCCTTTCCAGAAGTATCGATTTGTGTTAACACACCACCTAAACCTTTATTGCTGGCATCTACAGTTACTACATTCGTACGTTCAGGATCAAAGCTACTCAAAATAGGGGCCTGTGCAATTGCTCTCTTTACATTATTAAACTCCATTTCACAATCTCTTGACCAACCAAACTTTACATGGTTTTTCAGCAATTGTCTGATATTGTATACCATGCTAGAAAATCCCTTCACACATTTTGCATAGAACTCAACCATTCCTAAAAATGACTTAATATCCTCTTTGCATGTAGGATGCGGTGAATTCATAATGGCATCCACCAGCTTAGGTTTCATGGTTACACCGTCCCCACATAACACATGTCCTAGATAAGTTACAGATTGTACCCCAAACTTACACTTCGAATGTTCCACAGTTAAACCTTTTTTTTCCAAAATACTTAAAACCTCCCTCAAAACTGCGTCATGTTCCTTCCTATCCTTGCCAAATAGTAAAATATCGTCTTGAAAACATCTCACATTAGTATGTCTCCCAAATAACTGATGCATTAACCTCTGGAATATAGCAGCTGCTGAAGCTAAACCGAACGGTAATCTTTTATATTGAAAACATCCCACAGGAGTAATAAAAGCAGTATATTTCTTACTGGTTTCGCTTAATTTGATTTGGTGATATGCAGCAGATAAATCTATGGTGGAAAACCATCTTGCTCCTTTGATTAACGTTAACATCTCTGAAATTTTTGGCAGAGGAAATTTATCCACTACAATATTTTTGTTCAGATGGCGCAAATCTATGCATAACCGAATCTTTCCATTCGCACGTTTAGCAACTACTATAGGAGAAATCCATTCTGAAGACTCAATTGGTTCGATGATCTCGGCTTCTACCAATTTATCCAATTCTCTCTCCACTTCACTCCTAACTAAAATGGGAATGTTCCTTACCTTATGTATCTTTGGACTAGCATTTGTTTTAAGAACAATACTATGTTCAAAATCTTCCAAAACACCAATTTTTCCACTAAAAACTTTAGGAAAATTCTTAAACATTTCATTTGCAATGCATTCTCCCTCGTCCACAACCATAACTGGTTCAGGACTATTCGGATCAAGAGTGATATGCAAATCACCCTGATCTTTCCAACCTAAAACTGAAGGTCCCTTCTTTGCTACATATAACTTTCCCACAGATTTTCTGTTTTTAAAAACAAATGTAAGTTCTCTGAAACCCAATAACTCTATTTTCTCTCCAGAAAATCCTTCTGGACTAACATCTGCTTTTTGTAAATTTCTACCTATTTTTCCTTTAAACTTCGATTTCCACACTCCCTCATTAATGATGGTAAAAGGCGAACCTGAGTCAACATAAACTTGAATCTCAACCCCTCCTATGTGCATTAAACATACTGGTTTCTTCTTGTTACAGACAGTCTCGTCCTGTACATTAAATACAAACATTTGATCTTTACTTATACTCTTGCTGTCCTGCTTAATTTTATTTACCCTACTCTAATCCTCACTTGAATTGTCACTCAGTCCATCTATGTACTTCACATTATTATTATTCTTTTTCTTTTTACACACCCTAGCAAAATGCCCTATAACTCCACACGCCGCACACTTCTGCTTCAATGCAGGACAATATTTGTGTGAAGCTAAATGTGAAGTGCTATCACAACGGTAACACCTTTGACCATTATACTTATTTGCTTGTTGATTCTTCTCACTTTCATTCTTTGTTCTGCCCATTCCTTTATACTTTACTTTGTTTACTGTATCTTCTTTAATATCACAATGCTCTGTTTTAACTGCTTTCGCACTTCGACTAGATAACTCAGCTTTTCTAACAATCGCTAAAATATCATCAAACTCAGTATCTCCATTTATCCACAATCTTTCTTGAATTGCAGGGTCACGGATATGCATTACTACTTGGTCTCTAATTAACTGGTTTTGCAAATGATCGAATTTACAATCATTAGCCAAAACTCTAAGCGCAGCTACATACTCATCCACAGTCTCACCATGCTCTTGTTTCCTTTGAAAAAATGTGTATCTTAAAATCCCTATACACACTTTAGGTGCGAAATAATTATCAAATTCTTTCAATACATTTTCAAATACATTTGTGTCCTCGTTGCTGTTAGTTTTCGTCATAGACTCAAATACTTTTAGTCCTTCTGGTCCCACAGAATGCAAAAAAAACTTTTTTTTCCTCTCCGGACTCATTTTCCCTTCCTCATCGATAGTCTCCACGAAATTTATAAAGTACGATTTCCATTCTGTCCATTTCATACATGGACTTCCCCCTGCTGGCCAAAATGCTTGTGGGGGTTGAAGCGAAAATTGTTGTGTGGCCATTAAATATTTTATAATGCAAAATATATGTTTGAATTAATTATTCAAAGAAAATTGCGCTGTACCATATGCAATTGTCCAGATAATGTACTTCCTTCCACTTAGTTTCCAAAAACTGTTTGCAAAAGAATTCAATCAGTGAAAATACACATTCCAAATTAATATGTCCTTTTATCCAGAATTCATCTATGAATTGCTTGTAAATTACTGTACTGTTCCTCTGTTTATATATCCAATGACACGCACGCTGTTTTTGTTACGCCTCAAATGTCATTCACGCTCTTCCTCTGTCCTATTTTATGTGAATAACACACAAAATAAACATTCCGATTCCCAGCCGATATGCCTTTCAAAAAAACAAATTTTGCCAAGGCCCACTCCTCTAATGTACGTGAATATGTCTGATCACTTCTCTAAATCAGACTCTCGAGGAATGGAACGGAAAGCACAGCTTGAATGTCGCCCATCTCTGTAACGGCAAGTTCCTTCAATACTTTCCGTTTATTTTCTGCAATACGATCCTCAATAAATCACTCGTCTTGTCAAGCCTTACAGTTTTATATCTTGAAATTCCATCGTGGTGTAAGATTTCTCCTTGTTTTCCAAACCGAAGGTCATAACTCTTACCGGCACTTCGCACTCCGTTTCCACCGTAGGTTCCACAATTAAGCTCGTCGCCAGAATTGTTAAGTCGGAGACTTCAAGTTTTAAATCTTCTTTATTACAAGTTGTAAAAACAATAAGGCTTAACAAGCGATCGTGGTAAAAGCGTGAGTCTCTCGCAGCGTCTCTCTCTGCCTCCCAACTCCCAATCTCCAACCACCTCGAATTAGAATTCCTCCACGCAATTACCCACGAGCTAATACAATTCTAAATACCTAGCCACGCGCTAACAAAACTCTAGCGCTAAATAACTATATAACATATCAACATAACAGTAGTGTTGGTAACTATAGAATGTTGTCGACAAGTGGCAGCTACAATGAAGTAAACGCGATCCAAACGGATCCATGTGTGCAAGCAGATGGTAGCTGATGGCGAGCTGTGTACCGCATGAGGACCGTTGTCGAGGCGTCAATTTCAGAGCAGAAGAGGATCCTAAATGAAACACCGTCACAGAGGAACGCTCATTTTTACACTTTTACTCGAAATTGGTAAATATGTGCTTACTGTTTGACTGCCCAACAAGTTTTCTGTGTTGTTGTTGTGATGTCCAGCCTCAAATCGCAGTGGGGAAGCCTGTGAAACTATAAGCCCAGCCCTATTCTCATATTAAAGGAAAGTACACTATTTGCCCTTTAGCTAAGGGAAAGGAAAGACCCTTAGCAACCAACAAATGTGAAAGAGACACTTAAATTCAACATTGTCATGGCTTCTGCTATTAACATTCCTGCACCATTTTTGGATAACAGAGGTCAACCCTCTATTAAAGGCCCAACCACTCCACCCATTAAAGGTGCCACTTGTCCTGGAGCCTGCATTCAAGAAATCATGACATTTATACTGGAATGTATTTCGTAAGGTGCACTTAGATCCAATTTTCTATAACCTGTATAGTTCCAATGGGTGTTACTTTTCGTAACAAGCAGAATAAAGAAAATATGAAGCATATCTATGAAATTACCCATGTTGAGTAGATATGCTCTTTTTTAATGGTATTGAGATGCACACGAAATATAATATTTCTGTAGACATTAGTGAGATCAGCAACTTATTAAACCTTCAATATTGTTAAAAAACAGTGGTTTACCATTATTTACCTTAGTAAGGCGTGGCTGTTAAACAATTAATCGGACATAGAATTTTAAATGAACAGCTTCATGTGACATCAGCATATGATAAAAACATGCAAAACCGGGCCCTATGGGCAACCCTGCATAGTATGTAAAGTACCCTTTACATATACTTGAAATGAGCAGAATGGTGAACATTATTTTATGCTTACAATTATATTGCTACTTGAACTGTCTGTGAGTAACCCATAGATTATACCTTCTATGACAATGTTTCAGAATTTCTCCTGAACCTATGGATATACATGTCCACAATTTAGAACTCTCCAGCTTATATTGAAATTGTTTTAGGCACTTTATGAGAACTCTTTAATGTTAAAATGTTTAAAGAAATCCAAAAGTGAACCATATATTTAAAGAAGAAGCTTTAGTTTTCACACATGTTTTGGCTACAGTCTTTTGAACTAACCCCCAACCTACTTAAAATATACATCTACAACTCATACTAGTTGTGCTCAGATTCTATGCTGTTTAAATTAAGTATTGCTTGCCCTTAAAACTTCACTGGTAGCTAGAATGTGCACCATTTAACTTTTACCATACTAAATCAGGCTTGTTTCTAGTACTACACTGTTTCTATTTTGTACGTGTGCATAAAGCTATATGTTTATGGGTCTTCTATGGGCTTCCTACTTTGATTTTTAAATATCAAGAGGTTTATAGAGATATGTGAGAATCAGTAGTTAGGATGATGTTATCAGTGATGTCATCAATGATGTCATTTAACAAATCATGCATGAGTAATGCAATATGTGAAGTCACAAGCAATGCATTTTTTTGGGGGGTGCAAGTTATAGATAGCTCAGAGAACTGTAACTGGTCAATTTCAGTGTGGTGTTTTTTAAAATGTTAGTTTTATATTATTTCAACTCCTATCTATGAAGCCACTCTAACCTTTGTGTTGTTTTCAATGAATTTCCAGGTATTTTTAATGTAAGCTAAAATCATATTACCTTATTATAACATCACTTTAAGCAGTGTTTTTTAGTGAATGTCTGTTTTTTATAAGATCTAATTATCTTACCTATCAATAAAGTCACTTTAACCTTTGTTTTTTCAGTGAAAGAATGTGTGTAAATGTGCGTGTGTATATTTGTTCATATGTTTGTGTGTTTGTGTACATATTCACTAAAACAAACAAAGGTTACAGTGACGTAATAGTTAGAAAATAGAATTGAAAAATCTTGAAAATTCACTGAAAAAGCAAAGGTTACAGGGAGATTATAGTTAGGGTCAGATTTTACTCACAGAAAATCATAGAAATTCAGCAGTAATAGTTTCCTGAGGTATCTATAACTTATGCTCCTAGCAATGCACTACTTAAGACCTCACATATTACATCCCTCGTGACGCAGTCATTGACATCACTGATCACGTCAATTGACATCGCTGATGACATCATCCAGTGAATGTGTGTTTCATAAAAGTTTCTGACACTGAAAGATATATACTGAGCTATTCCATAAGTTAAATTGCTATTCTTTCTGTACTACTAAAGAATGTTAGTATTTTTAATACATATCATCTGAACTGTGTTAGACTTGGCATCCTTGACGTGGTCTCCTCTAACCTTTTGCCTCTGTTTCCCAGGTTGTTGATGTATGCTGGACTCTGTTTTTGCTGTTTTTTGTTACTCTGAGCACTTTATCACTGCTATCTAGTGTTAAAGTGCAAGTGCTCCTATGTTAAATGTATGTGTAATTGACTTTTCATGATTGGCATATTTGACTTACTAGTAATTACAGAGTACAGTGCACTGAAGGTGCCCAGGGCCTGTAAATCAAATTCTACTAGTGGGCCTGCATCACTGGTTGTGCCACCCACATAAATAGCCCTGTGAACGTGGCTCAGACCTGCCACTGCAGTGTCTGTGTGCGCAGTTTTAAACTGCCAATTCGACTTGGCAGCTGTATCTACTTGCCAGGCCTAAACCTTCCCTTTTTATACATGTAAGGCCACCCTAAGGTAGGCCCTAGGTAGCCCAATGGGAAGGGTGCAGTGTATGTTAAAGGTGGGGCATGTACTTATGTGTTTTACATGTCCTAACAGTGAAATACTGCCAAATTCGGTTTTCACTGTTGCAAGGCCCCTCTCTCGTAGGTTAACATGGGGGCTGCCTTTACATTTTATTAAAGCGCAGATTCCCTTTGGGAGCAGCTAGAAATATGGAGTTTAGGGTCTCTGAGCTCACAATTTAAGAATACATCTTTTTGTGAAGTCAGTTTTAGACTGTGTCTTTGAAAATGACACTTTTAGAAAGTAGGCATTTTCTTGCTTAAACCAGAATGTGACTGTGCCTGTTTGTGGATTCACTGTCTGGGTCAGATTGACAGGGCTGCTTGCACCTCTCTCTAGACAGTGACACAAAGGGAGCTGGGGAGTAGCCTGCATATCTGTGCTGGGAGGGAGGGGAGGACCGGTCACTTACACCTGAAAGGCTGTGCTGCCCTCACACACTGCAGTCTCCAACCCCCTGGTGTGTGTCTAGGGCCTGGCCTGGGCAAGGCTGGATATTTAAAACAACAGAGACTTCTTTGTGAAGTAGGCCTACTTCAAAGGCAGAAAGGGGTAGAAGAAGAGCACCCAAAACCCCTGAAAATCAGATCACATCTGGAATCAAGAGGAACCTCTGCCAAGGAAAAAAGCTGAAGAGCTGAGGGGAAGTGCTACCCCTGCCTGTGCTTTGTTGGACTATCCTGCAGTTGCTGCTTCTGCCTGTGAAAGAGGACAAAGACTTAACCTTGTTGTGCATTCCTGCTTGAGAAGAACCTCCAAGGGCTTGGACTGAGTTTGCCTCCTGTCGTTGAAGTCTCAGGGACAACAAAAACTTCTCTCTGCCAGCACTTGGGCTTTCTGCTGCGAGTCCTGCCTGCCCAGTGGTGCCCTAACCAGTCTCGTGGCCCTTGAAAAGTGCAGCTGGTGGAAAAAGACAGAAATCCATGTAAAGACCGCTGTGCGGGTAAACTTTCAATGCACCACCCGCCTTGCGGCTGGTAAACGGTGCGCTGCCAGCCTCACAGCTAAAATCAACAGTCCACCTGCATCGCGGCTGGAAGATCAATGCAATGCGGCTGGAGAAACAACACACAACACCTGCAGTGTCTGCTGTTAACAACGCAAACCACTATGCTGCATAGTTTCTTGACTCAGTGCAACTTGATTTCAACACAGCATCGCTGGGAGCGGAAAATCAACGAAAAGCCTCCCCGGACCAGAGGTGGCATCTAGATCGACGCATCGCTCTTTTGCGGGAGAGAAGAAACAACGCATGTCTACCCGACTGAAGGTGGAATGACGCACGCTCTCGCTTGCAGGTGAGAAATCGACGCATCGCTGGCCTTTTTCGATGCACACTCGCCCGTGCGGCTTTGTTTTGACACTACCCGGGTGCTTTTGTGAAATAACAGCATTCTCACTGTTTTTTAAGGATTAAGGCCCTCATTACAACATTGGCGGTAAATGCCGCTTACTGCCGTGCAGAAGATCGCCAACTCACTGCGGCGGAATTCCGCCACAGCTATTACGACCCACAGCTCAGAAACCGCCAAAATCTAGACACCCACACAAGTTCGCCACACCAAAGGTCAGTGATAAACTGGCGATAACAAAACCTCTACTGTCACGCCAACAGGAATACGCCCACACTATCATGACCCACGAATCCATGCAGCGGTCTTTCAACCATGGTATTCCATTGGCGGTACACCAGCTGCGCTCAAAATACACACACATTTACAAAACACTACCACATTGGACAAATCGAAATACACACACCTGATACACATACACACACCACTCCCACATACCCAATACAATATAAAACACACACCCACATTACCCACAAACCCTTATTACCAAAGATTTTGAAGAAGGCCAGAGAGACAGCAAAGCAAAGACAACACCAGCATACAGAGGCACAAAACACCATCACACATACACATCTACGCACAAAATACCACACACCCCTAAACATCACCCCACACATCACAACACACACCACCTCACACATCACCCACACCACCCCATGGCATCGCAAAGACACCCCGGTTTTCTGAGGAGGAGCTCAGGGTCATGTTGGAGGAAATCATCGGGTAGAGCCACAGCTATTCGGCTCACAGGTGCAGCACACCACCATAGCTAGGAAGCTGGAGCTATGGCGCAGACTCGTGGACAGGGTCAATGCAGTGGCACAGCACCCAAGAACACAGGATGACATCAGGAAGAGGTGGAACGACCTACGGGGGAAGGTGCGTTCCGTGGTCTCAAAACACCACATTGCGGTTCAGAGGACTGGCGATGGACCCCCACCTCCTCCCCCGCAACTAACAACATGGGAGGAGCAGGTCTTGGCTATACTGCATCCTAAGTGCCTCACAGGAGTAGCTGGAGTAATGGACTCTGGTACGTTACTACTTCATCCCCCGCCCTAACTGCATGCTATCACATACCCCCACCCTCGCCCTCACCCCCATCACTCCAACTCTTCACATATGTCCCACTATCACTAACCACACATCCCAACACCAAGCCCTGCATGCAACAACAAAGCATGGACACCCATCACCAATTCATGTCCACTACACATACCCACACAGACCCCTAAACAATTATCACACAAGGTCCTACACAAGAATGGAAGCACTGGGGTACAGGGTCACCCACCCATTGCACACCATGGCACACACAGATGCAATATTCATGCCTTTACACACCTGCAGGACCCCTACCCAACGTCACCGGACAGGAGGTTCCAGACATGCCTACTCCACCCACAGCAGAGGACCACAGTGATGACAGCAGCTCTGTCCAACTGGATCTAGATGACCAGCCCGGCCCATCTGGGACCTCAGGGCAGTCGGTTCCCCTGACACAGTCACAGGCCACCACAGAGCCTCCCCCCCAGGAAACACCAGCACAGCACCCCCCCAGCGGGCCCATACCTCTGTCCCCAGGACACGTCATACACGACACGACACCTCCACCACTACAGGGAACCCAGGCTAACCCACCACCCCAAGAGCTGCAGGGACCTGGGGCAGTGGTAGTGGGCACACAGTTCAGGGGACAGAGGCCCAGGAAAAAACGGGGGAACTGGGAGGGCTGCTGTGCGACAGGGGGAGGACAGGCCCAGGGAACCCACTCCCCACGAGGCCCTCTCCAACATCATGGGAGCCGACCATCATTCCCAGGAGACGATGGCAACTGTACTGGCCAAGTTTCAGGAGACCCAGCGGCTGCAGGAGGAACAGAATGTGGGGTTCAGGGAGGAAATCATATACATCAATACCACCCTGGGCACCATTGTAGGGGTGCTGAAGGACCTTGTGTAAACCAGGAGGGACACTGTGGCACAACAAGGGGCCCCTGACACTAGCCTGGACAATGAATTGCCCACCACTTCCGCCGGTGCTAGGGGACAGGAGGCACCGCCACAGGACCACAACACCAGCACCCCACCCCCGGCAGATGGAGAACCACCCCGCAAGCGGTCCCTGAGATTCAGGACAAAGACAGAGAACAATGCCAAGACATCCGCCAAGAAATGAGACCACCCTGATTGTCATCCTTCTGTTCCACTTTGTCACCCTGTCCATCCTTAAGCTGCCCTAGCTCCACTTCCTATGCCCCTTTGGACAATGCACCTGTGAGACAAATAGACTGGACTCTGCCATGAATATTCCTCCACCATCACCCCTGACCATTTTACAACCCCCTCCACTATTTAGCACTTAAATAAACACCCTTAAATCACAAAACAATCTGGAGTCGGTCTATGGTTTCACAATTGTGTATTTGCAATAACTGAGGGAAATAGCAATGTTCATTGTATTGTCAACATACCTATGTCACACAGCTCTAGTCCATGAGGTAACATAGCAGAGGTCACACAGTGGGACCCACATCTGTGAAATCGACAAATCAGGGTCCATACACTGGGTGAAAGTGACAGACAGATGAGAGGTTGAACAACTTTATCAGATGTAGGAGGCAGTGATGTCTTCTTACCTGTGTCTCACTGGAAGTATTGATGGATCTCGGTGTTTCAGTTGTCTATGTTCTCTTCTTCTGCCTCCTCTTCTTCACTGTCCACAGGCTCCACAGCTGCCACAACACCTCCTTCAGGACCATCCTCCTGCAAAAAAGGCACCTGTCGTTGCAAATTCAAGTTGTGGAGCATACAGCAGGCCACGATGATCTGGCACACCTTCTTTGGTGAGTAGTATAGGGAACCACCTGTCATATGGAGGCACCTGAAACTGGCCTTCAGGAGGCCGAAGGTCCTCTCTATAACCTTCCTAGTTCGCCCATGTGCCTCACTGTAGCGTTCCTCTGCCCTTATCCTGGGATTCCTCACTGGGGTCAGTAGCCATGACAGGTTGGGGTAGCCAGAGTCACCTGCAAATGTCGAGGGATAACTGTTAGACACACACTAACCCTTAGGGACAACCCCAGACCCAGACAACTATTCACACTGTATAGGGTCCATGTCCTCACCTAATAGCCACACGCAGTGCCTCTGGAGTTGCCCCATCACATAAGGAATGCTGCTATTCCGCAGAATGTAAGCGTCATGCACTGAGCCAGGAAACTTGGCGTTCACATGGGAGATGTACTGGTCGGCCAAACACACCATCTGCATATTCATTAAATGGTAACTCTTCCGGTTTCTGTACACCTGTTCACTCCTGCGGGGGGACCAAGGCCACATGTGTCTCATCAATGGCACCTATGATGTTGGGATATGTCCCAGGGCATAGAAGTCACCTTTCACTGTAGGCAAATCCTCCACCTGAGGGAAAACGATGTGGCTGCTCATGTGTTTTAGCAGGGCAGACAACACTCTGGGCAACACGTTAGAGAACATTGGCTGGGACATGCTGATGCAATGGCCACTGTTGTTTGAAAGGACCCACTTGCCAGGGAATGGAGTACTGATAGGACCTGCACTAGAGGGGGGATTCCTGTGGGATGGCGGATTGCTGATATCAGGTCTGGCTCCAATTGGGCACACAGTTCCTGGATTGTGGCACGATCAAGTCTGTAGGTGACTATTACATGTCGCTCTTCCATTGTCGACAGGTCCACCAGCAGTCTGTACACCGGAGGATACCGCCATGTCCTCACCTGCCCCAGCGGACGTGCTCTATGGATGAGAACAGCGATCAGAGGGTCAGCCAATACTGAGGTACAAAATAAACAACTTTATTGCACACATTTGTCAATCCGCTATGTGCCTGTCTTAGTGTGTATGCAAGGCCTACATTGGTGTGATGCTTTTTAAAATTAATGCCCTGTGGCCCCCTGAAATGGCGGCTGCCTGACCTGTAATATAGGACAAGGAGATATGAGGTAACTGCACTGGTGTTGTACACCGTCTCGGTAGGCGGTCGAAGACCGCGGCGCAATCCTGCATTGGTTAACATTGGACCCTATGGGTCCCAGGAGCCAATGACGATGTACACCGCCGCGGACGTGACCGCCATTTTATCTCTGTTCACTTACTTGATACCTGATCTTCGACAGGAGAGGACCTACACTACAAGTGCTGCTGTGACCTCAATCTGGAAGCAACAATGGCTCAAGTGTTTGGGAAAGGGGCCCTGCCTTCACATCAGAGGAGTTGGAGAAACTAGTGGATGGGGTCCTCCCCCAGTACACGCTACTCTACGGTCGTCCAGACAAACAGGTGAGTACACTGTGAGCATGTTGTATGGGCAATGCCTGTTTAGAGTGGTGTGGATGGGAGATGGGGGGGGGAATGAGGCGTGCATGAAACGACGGTGAGTGGATGTGCATCAGGGCAAGGGTGGGAACGTGGGCCAATGACTGTGACGGTCCGGACGGTTATAGTTTTTCCTTTTCCCCTGTACTATTCCTGTAGGTCAGCGCCCACCAGAAGAAGGATATTTGGCATGCCATTGCCAAGGACTTCCGGGCCCTGGGGGTCCACCACAGACGGAGCACCCACTGCCAGAAAAGATCGGAGGACATTTGCCGTTGGAGCAAGAAGACGGCGGAGGCCCAGCTGGGGATGGCCTTCCAACGTGGGGGTGGTGCCCATCACACCATGACCCCCCTGATGTTCCGGATCCTGGCGGTGGCGTATCCGGAATTAGATGGGCGCTTGAGGGCATCACAGCAGCCACAAGGGGGTGAGTACACTCACATCCATCTGATTCAGTGCGCATTGGAGGTGTCTGGGTGTGTGAGGTTGGCTGTGGGTTCCCCAAGGCTAGGGCGAGCCTTGTAGGCAAGGACCCTTTGTGAGGGAGGCTCAGTGGCACCCCATCCCCACCAGAGGTAAGAGCCATCTACATCTAGTCAGGCTCCTGTGACTTGCATGTGTGCAGCAATCGGGCATAGGCCTTGTACCCGATGTCCCTGTGATCAATTAGGGAACTCAAAGTGCATGGCGTAGTGCAGAGGGCTGCTGTGTCTGTAGTGTCCGCCAACTGTAGCGGTATTGCATGCACTGAACATGTCTTTCTACTTTCTTTCCCCCCTCTTTGTGGTCTCCCTGTTCTTGTGTGCATTAGCATCATCAGGCGGAGGAGCTGTGCCACCGGAGCAGGAGGGAGCTGCATCCCACATGGCCCTGGAGGGCGAGACTACGGACTCAGGGCGAGGGGAGTTCCACGGCGGGGACAGGAGCTGAGACCAGCGACACCGACTCCTCCTCTGTTGGGAGCTCCCTTGCGGTGGCGGGCCCCTCTGTGCCCACCGCATCTACAGTTATAGCCGACCCCCCCCCTACCAGCACCGCCTTCCCAGCAGCCCCTCAGTGTGTGCCCCGTGGCCGCTCACCAAGGAGGCTGGGCATCTCCTTTGCCCCAGGCACCTCAGCCTCTGCCCCAGTCAGCCCTGCTGCCCTCAGTGAGGAGGCCATTGACCTCCTGAGATCCCTCACTGTTGGGCAGTCTACCATTCTGAATGCCATCCAGGGTGTAGAGAGGCAGTTGCAACAGACAAATACATACCTGGAGGGCATTCATTCTGGCCAGGCAGCCCAACAGCGAGCATTTCAGACTCTGGCCTCAGCACTGATGGCAGCCATTGTCCCTGTGTCCAACCTCCCCCCTCCACATTCCTCCACCCAGACCCAATCCCCAGTACTTCAGCCTATCCCAAGCACACCATCAGACCAGCATGCACACACCTCAACACACAAGGGTAGCTCTGGCAAACACAAGCACCACACATCCCACAGGCACTCACACAAGCATCATACCCATGCACATATACCAACATCCACTGCCTCCACTGTGTCCCCCTCCTCCATGTCTCCCTCCTCCCTCCCTGTCACGTCTCCACTCACACCTGCATGCACTACATCTTCAGCCACTACCTCCATCACCAGCACGCCCATCACCACACACCACTCACGTGCACTCACCACCCCCACTACCATTCACACATCCCCTGTGTCCTCTCCCAGTGTGTCTGTGAGCCCTCCTACCAAACTACACAAACACAGTCTCACACCCACCCAACAGCCATCTACCTCACGACAACCTCCAGCCCATGCACCTTCACCCAAAGCCAGCAAACGAATACCTCCTACAACCACTACCTCTTCCTCCACTCCCAAACCCCCTCCATCTACCCGTCCCAGTGTGTCTAAAAAACTTTTCCTGTCAAACCTTGACCTCTTCCCTTCACCTCCCCCACCACTTCCGTCCCCTAGGGCCGCCTTTCCAGGTCTCAACCCAGCACCTCAGCCACCACATCACAGGGAACAGTGGTGCCAGCAGTAACCGGCTTCTGGAGTGCGCCAAGCAGCAGGGCAGCCAGTGTCCCAAGGAGCGAGGCCAAGGACATTCCCCCACCTCCAAAACAAAAGAAGTTGTCCACAGCCCGGAGGGAGAAGGCCAAAACACCTGCCACCAAGGGCTCAGCCAGGACAACAGTTGGGAGTGGCAAGCCAGCTGCGCCACCATCCAAGGTGGGGAAGGGCCATAGAAAGAAAGGGAAGTCACCACCAACCTGCAAGGTGGACAAGACCGCCACCGGCACCGCCACCACGGACACCACCTCTCAGGACACCGCCGCCAGCAGCACACTCAGTGAGCCCCCCACCAGCACCGCCGCTCATGAAACCGCCAACAGCACGCTCAGTGAGCCCACCACCAGCACCGCCGCTCAGGACCCCGCCGCCAGCAGCACGCTCCGTGAGCCCCCCACCAGCACCGCTGCCCAATGAACGCCGCAAGCACTGCCACTACTGAGCCCGCCGCCAGCACCGCCAGCGGCCACACCACATCCTGTGCCAGTGGCACCACCGCAGGCATGGCTGCCATCCCCAGTGGTCATTCGTACGAGGCTTGTGGTCAGTTCCAGGGGCCTGGACAGCTTCCATGTTGCCCCACTGTCAGTGGAATGTCAGATCCACTACCTCTGTCCTTGGCAGGATGAAGCACTCTGGGCACCAAGCCCCCTCCAGAACCAGTTTAGTATCACACCCACTACCTCAGTCCTTGGCAGGATGAAGCACTCTGGGCACCAAGCCCCCTCAAGAACCAGTGGAGAAAGGCATCCACTACCTCTGTCCTTGGCAGGATGAAGCACTCTGGGCACAAAGCCCCCTCCAGAACTAGTGGAATATCGCATCCACTACCTCTGTCCTTGGGAGGATGAAGCACTCTGGGCACAAAGCCCCCTCCAGAACCAGTGGAGACTGTTATCCACTTGAGAGACTGTGGCTTTGCACTCCCCAGGATAAAGCAGTGGGTAACCCACCCACTGGACAGACTTGAGAGACTGTGGCTTTGCACTCCCCAGAATGAAGCAGTGGGCAAACCACCCACTGGAGAGACTTGTGAGACTGTGGCTTTGCACTCCCCAGGATAAAGCAGTGGGCAAACCACCCACTGGAGAGACTTGTGAGAAGGTGGCTTTGCACTCCCCAGGATACCTCAATGGGCATGGAGCCTCCTCGTGGAGCTGGCGTCGTGCACTCATCCGGCTGAGCTGCCCCTTCCCTTCCCTTCCCTTCCCAGTGAGGTGCCTGTTTTATTTTGATTTGATGCCCCAGCAGTGTTCTCTCCGTTTGGATCGGGTATTGAGTGTGGGCCTCGCCCATGCATTTTGGGCCCAGTGGTCCACAGACTATGTAGGTTCAGTACATGGACTTGAATTCTTGGTGTACATATTTGTTAATAGTGTATATATATTTTTGAGTAATGAATTCTTCCTGATTACAATCGTTCAACTCATTTCCTTTTGTCCTTGCGTTCTTCCAGGGGGGGGGAATGTAATGTTTCAGCATGTATTAGTGTGTGTGTTGTTGTGGGTGAGGATGGTGGTGTTGCGTGTGTGTGTCACTCTCTTTTCCCTCCCCTCCCCTGTGTCGTGGGTGCAGTACTCACCATGGTCGTCACCGCCGTCGGTCGTGCTCCTGGTAGAGAAGCAGGAAGACTATTGCAGGGAGAATTTGGAGTTCCGGCTCCATGGCATCCTGGTTCCTTGTGGGGTGTGTAGAGGTGAGAGTTTTCCCTTCCAAGTCCTGTTTCTGCTGTGTTTTTGTTTGTGTTGAATTCGCCCCGGAAATGGTGGCGGATTGGCCTCTCAGAATGGTGTGGGTGGTACATTGTCTTCCACCTGTCTGTTGGCGGTGACCGCCATGCTGTTTGTTTGTACCTCTGTGGCGGTCGGAGTGTTAAAGTGGCTGTATATGTTGGCGGTTTCCGCCATGGTCGTGATTCCATTTTTTTTACCGCCGGCCTATTGGCATTCTTACCGCCACTTTAACACCAACCGCCAGGGTTGTAATGAGGGCGTAAGACTCTTAGGCCCTCATTACAACCCTGGCGATCTGTGATAAAGTGGCGGTACTACTGTGAACAGGTTGGCAGTAATTACCGCCAAATTATGACCATTGCGGTGACAACTCCTATAGGCAGCCACTTTAACACTCTGACCGCCAGGGCGGAAACAACAGACACCACTGCCATAGCCACCTTTTCCGCGGTGGTACCAATGACATCAAAAGCCTGGTGGAAACACTGCACAGAAGGGAAAGGACTCACCATTGGAGACACAGGGAAGAACCACGCCGCCATGGAGCCTGAACTGCAGATCTTTCCAATGATTTTCTACGTCCTGCTCCACCACGAACACCAATGACGGCGAAGACGACCACGGTGAGGACACCAATCTAGCACCCAGGGGAAGGAGGAAGGAAAAAGACAGTGACACAGACAAGCAACACACACACACACATACACACACACACACACACACCCAACACCATACACACAATCAGATGCAGTAATAAAACATATTTACCCCGTACCCCTCAGGAATAATGCGAGGACTGCTGCTGGTGGTGGGGGGAGGCTCCAGCCCATCCCCTGCAGCCTCGGACGGCTACACAACCATGGTTGGCGGTGGGGGCTCCGACTGAGTCCCTACACCAGGCCCTTTGCCTTTCCTGCCTGCTGGTGCAAGTCCCTTGCCCTTCCTGGCAGCAGCTGGGGATGGCTCCTTGCTCTTCATTGCAGCAGCTGGGGATGGCTCCTTGCTCTTCTTGGCAGCAGCTGGGGATGGCTCCTTGCCCTTCTTGACAGCAGCTGGAGATGGCTCCTTGCACTTCTTTGCAGCAGCTTGGTATGGCTCCTTGCCCTTTAGGGCAGCACCTGGGGCAGGCTCCTTGCCCTTCCTGACAGGAACTGGGGATGGCTCCTTGCCCTTCCTGGCAGCACATGGGGCAGGCACCCTTTCCCTGAGGCTGCCTGGTGCCCTGGATCCTTTCCCACCACGAGTGGGTGTGGAGACTACTGGGCCCGTGGACTGGGTGGCTGAGGTGCTTGCCTGGGTTTTTGCCACCCTGGCTATATGTGAAGGGCGGGGGAGGGGCAGGGTCAATGGTGGGGAGGAAAAGCTGCTTAGGGATGTTGGGATGGGGAGAGGGAGAAGGTTTGGGAGTGGAGGGAGAGGGACTGGTTGTCGGAGGTATCTGTCTGCTGTGTTTGGGTGCAGGTACATGGGCTGGATGCCTTTGTGAGGTAGATGGCTGTTGGGTGTCTGAGTTTCTGAATGTTTGTGTTTGTGTACCTTGGGAGGTGTGTGTTCTGCTAGGTGACGTGGTGATGCTGGCAGTAAATGATGGTGTAATGCATGCATGTGTGAATGTAGATGAATCTGTGAGGGAGGTGGTGGAGGAGGAGAAGGGGGACACACCGGAGGCAGTAGATGTTGGTATGTCTGCATCTGGATGGTGTTTGTGTGAGTGCCTATGGGATGATGTGTGCCACTCTTGTGTGTTGTCATGTGTGCATGCTCGTCTCCCTGTGTGCTTGGGATAGGTTGGGTTTGAGGGAAATGGGATTGGGAAGAGGAAGTTGGAGGGAGGAGGGTGGAACCAGGGACAATGGCTGCCATCAGACAGGAGGCCAGAGCCTGGGTTGATATCTGTTGGCCCACCAAGCCAGTGTGAATGCCCTCCAGGAATGCATTTGTCTGTTGCATTTGGGCCCCTGGATGGCATTCACAATGGTTGACTACCCTACAGAGATGGATCGCAGGAGGTGAATAGCCTCCTCACTCAGGGCAGCAGGGCTCACTGGGGCAGGACCTGAGGTGCCTGGGGCGAAGGAAATGCCCACCCTTCTGGGTGAGCGGGCACAGGCAACTCGCTGATGGGCTGCTGGGAGGGCGGTACTGGTACTGAGTTGGCGGCTGCACCTGTAGCTGGGGTGGTCACATAGGTGTCTGCCACCACTAGGAAGCTTCCATTAGAGGAGGTATCGGTGTCCGAACTGTCCCCTCCAGTCTCTGCCATGGTGCTCCCCTCGCCCTCCATTCCACTGGTTCCCTCAGCATCTGTAGAATCTGCCTCCTGGGTCCAGTGGGATGCAGCTCCCTCTGTCGCCGGTGCCTCTGCTCCTCCGGCAGATGATGCTAATGCACATAAGGACAGGATGACAAAACAAAAAGGGGGGAGAGACAAAGGATACACTGGGTCAATGGCTGCACCAACACCACTGCTGGCGTACACACCACCCTCACACACAGGGAACAGCCCTACACACTATGCAATTCACTACCAGTAATAATGCTATCTACCAGAGCATGGGGAGGGACACACACCACCAACTGCAGCACAACTGGGACCCACACAGCCCTGCCCAGTAGTGGATGCCTACAAGGTAGGTAGCAGGAATATCACTTCAGAACCCTGCCCAACCTGTGACCTCCTCAGCAAAGTCAGGCCTGGCCTAGGGGCACCCACTGACACACATCCCCCACACGTGTATCCACCTACCATGCGTAAGTTGTAATGAAGGGAACTGTACTCACCCCCTTGTGGCTGCTGTGATGCCCTCAATCACCCATTCAGCTCTGGATAGGCCACAGCCAGTATGCGGGCCATCAGGCGGGGTCAGGATTTGATAGGCACCCCATCCTCGTTTGGTGGTCATCCCCAGCTAGATCTCCGTTGTCTTCTGTGCCCAGTGTCTCAGGTCCTCCCACTGTTTTCGACAGTGGGTGCTCGGCCTGCCATAGACCCCCAGGGTCCGCACGTCCTTGGTGATGGCACGCCATGTACCCTTTTTTTGATGGGCGCTGACCTGCAGAGAAATACACACAGGGAAAGGTATTAGACTGTCCTGCCTGTTACACTCATGGCCCACCATACCCCTTCACTTCGCCATTTGCACACACAGGGTCAAGCACACAAGCTGCCCGCCACCCAGGAGCCATCCACCAACCCCCCCCTACACGAGGCCTTCACACACACCACTCCATGCATTCATGCCCCATGCATCGTGTTCACAGTGTTCTCACCTGTTGGTCTGGACGCCCATACAGCAGTCGGTACTAGAGTAGGATCCCACCCACCAGTCGCTCCAACTCCCTCGAGGTGAAGGCAGGGGGCCCTGTCCCCAGTCACACAAACCATGGTAGGTTTCAGACACAGGTCACAGCAGCACATGCAGTGTAGGTTTTCTCCTGTTGAAGGTCAGGTAGCAAGTGAATGATCAGATAGAAAATGGCAGTCAAGTCCGCGACGGTGCATACCGTCACCACCGGCGTACATCACCATTGGCCACTGTATCCAATGGGGCCCAATACTATCCAATGAGGCGTTGCATGGTGGTTCCAGACTGCCTCCCGCAACTGCGCACAACGTCAGCGGAATTATCTCACTTCCACCTGTCACTCCACACAGGACAGGCAGATGCCATTTCAGGGGCGGGGGGGCAGGCCCTGGATTATACCTATGTCACAGTACACAATTGGACATGCAGGACAAATGCCACATATACATTAAAGATTGACATCATGCATTGTACTGTTGTGGCTACGATGTTCCATTTGTGACCGGCTCCTTACTCTTTCACCCCATAGATTGCTACCACTGCGGATGAATAGGAGATTGAGACATACCCCCATGTACAGACCCCAGGTGGACTTCGCAACAATTATCCTCACATATAGACTTGACAGGGCCACAATCACGGAGCTGTGTGCCCAATTGGAGCCTGACCTAATATCTGCTATCCATTACCCCACTGGTATAGCTCCTCTTGTGCAAGTGCTATCTGTGCTCCATTTCTTGGCAACTGGTTCTTTCCAAGTGACAGTGGGCTTGACAGCATGAATGTCACAGCCAATGTTCTCAAACGTGCTGACCAGAGTGATGTCTGCCCTGATTAAACACATGTGCAGCTACATTGTTTTCCCCCAGTTGGAGGATTTGGCCACAGTGAAGGCTGAGTTCTATACAATGGGACATATCCCCCAAATCACTGGGGCAATTGATGGAACTCATATTGCATTTGTCCCCCCCAGGAAAATGAACAGGTGTTCAGAAATCGAAAGAGTTTTCACTCCATGAATGTCCAAATAGTGTGCCTGGCGGACCAGTACATCTCCCATGTCAATGCTAAGTATCCTGGGTCATTGTGTGATGCCTTTAGCCTGAGGAATAGCAGCATTCTACATGTGATGGGCCAGCTACAGAGGCACAGGGTGTGGCTAATAGGTGAGCCCTGGTTCCCACCCAGTGGACGTTGATGTATGGGTATGGTGTGGGCCACATGGGATGGTGTGTGGCTAAATGTTGTCCCTCGATATTTGCAGGTGACTCTGGTTACCCAAACCTATCATGGCTACTGACCTCTGTGAGGAATCCCAGGACAATGGCAGAGGAATGCTACAATGAGGCACATGGGTGAACAAGAAGGATAATCAAACATACTGCTGGCCTCCTGAAGGCCAGGTTTTGGTGCCTCCATCTAACTGGTGGATCCCTGTGATACTCACCCAAGAAGGTCTGCCAGATAATCGTGGCATGCTGTATGTTCCACAACCTTGCCTTGAGATGCCATGTGCCGTTTCTGCAGGAGGAGGAGGCTAGAGATGACCGTGTGGCAGCAGTGGACCCTGTGGACAGTGAGGATGAGGAGGCAGAGGATGAGGATGTGGACAACAGAACTGCAGTGATTCGAGAATATTTCCAATGACACACAGGTAAGACAGTGTTACTTCATAGTTCTTTGACATTTTTTTGTTTATCTTTGTCACTGGCAGGCTGTTATTTCCCACTTCTATGCCCACTCACTGTACCCTTTGGCAACTCATTTTGCAGATGTTGGTGCCCCACCATCACTCCTGGTGTGATCACTGCAGCCAACTACAGGTCTTTCCCATGTGATCATTACTGTACAGTTGAATTGCAGTGTTTGAACCTGGTTAAACAAATACATACTTAAAGTATTTGACATACTCCATACTTGTATTTATTCAAAGGGTATTTATTGAAGTGATAAGGAGGAGTGGGGCAAGTGCATTTGGATGAGGTAATGATGGAGGAAAGTCCAGGGTACAGTTCTAGTCTATTTGTATCCCAGATGCATTGTCCATGGGGACATATGGGTGATATGTGATGGTGGGGTGTGTGGGAGGTGGTGGAGTGATGGGAGTGAGGGTGGGGAGGAGTATGTGCTGGCATGCTGGTAGGGGGTGAAAGTAACATAAAGTTGACTTACCAGAGTCCAGCCCTCCTCCTATTCCTGCCAGGCCCTCAGGATGCATGATTACCAAGACTTGCTCCTCCCATGTTGTTAGTTGTGGGGGAGGAGGCAGGGTCCGCTGCCAGTCCTCTGTACAGCAAGTTGGTGTCTTGCTGCTATGGAACTTACCTTCCCCCGTAGGTTGTTCTACCTCTTCCTGATATCATCCCTTGCTCTGGGGTGCTGTCCCACCGCGTTGATCTTGTCTAAGATTCTCCGTCATAGCTCCATCTTCCTAGCAATGGATATCTGCTGCTCCTGTGCTCCAAATAGCTCTACCCTGATGATTTCCTCCACCATGACCCTTAGCTCCTCCTCTGAGAATCTGGGGTGCCTTTGTGGTGCCCTGGGTGTTGTGTGAGTAGTGTGGGTGAGGGTGTGTAGGGTGATGTGTTGGGGTGTGTGATGTAAGGTGCGTGGGTGTTGTATAGGTGTAGGCGGTGTGAGGCTCTGGTCTTGTCTGTGGTCGTGGTGTCTGTCTCATGCCAATGGTTTAGAATGGTAAAGGGTTGTGGGTAGTGTGGGTTTGTGTTTTATAGTGGTATGGGTGTGTTGGTGGGTGTGTGTATGGGTGTCAGATGTGTGTAGTTTGAATTGTCCAATGTGGTGCTGTTTTGCTTGAGTGTGTGTATTTTGAGCGTGGCTGTATGTACCACCAATGGTTTACCGCCATTGAATGTCCGCCGTGGTGATTTGTGGGTCATAATGTGATGGGCTTGTTCTGTTGGTGTAATGGTGTGGGTTTTAATACTGCCAGTTTATCACTGACCTTTGATGTGGCGGAATTTTTTATGTGGCTGAATAGTGACGGATTGGTATATGTGTGTCATAATATGGTGAACAGATGTCCATGGCGGTGGCAGCGGTATGTTGGTGGCAGTCAGTGTGGTGGTAACTGGGATTTACCACCAATGTCATAATGAGGGCCTAATTCTTTTTAAAATTCATATCTTGACTTGTGTATGTTGGGTTTTTGTCATTTTGGTCTTGTTTTGTTTAGATAAATACTACCTATTTTTGTTGTGTTTTCACTGAGTTGCTGTGTGTGTTTGTACAAATACTTTACACATTGCTTCTGAAGTTAAGCCTGCCTGCTCATGCCAAGCTACCAAGGGGGTTAGCGGGAGTTAACTAAGAGCGATTCTCCTTTACCCTGACTAGGGTGAGGGTCCTTGCTTGGACAGGGGGGTAACCTGACTGCCAACCAAACACCCCATTTCTAACATTGATGATCAGTGGTGAGGATTGGACTTGTATTTGTACTTGATATACAGTGATTAAGGGCCATATGTACGAAAGCTTTTTCCCATAGACACAGAATGGGTAAAATCCTTTAGTACATCTGGCCCTAAGTGTAAACTAATGTTTTCAGTGCAGACCGTTACGTGACCACATACAGCTTGTTTTTGCTTTTTCTCTTTTGGATAGTTTTTTCCTCCTGCCATATTTTTGTTGATCTTTGATTGACTTTTTTGAACTTCATTGGCAACTCATTTTTCTGCCTTGGAACTTGCACTTTTGATTATTCTTCATTATGTCTCAATCTGGAGATGCATCAGCTGGAGCTGCTTTTGACTGAGGGAAACTAGAGAGCTATACATTTGATCAGTTGAGGCAGTTCTCCAAAAATCTTGCCTGTCCCATTCAGTGCTCCACCGGGAAGGAGGAGCTGCAGAAGGCACTGAGGGCCTGGGTGACAGCAAAGGAAGCTGAGGGGCACACAGAGGGGGAGGAGGAGGATGAGGGTGAGGAGGTGCAATCCATACACAATGGTATAGTGGGTGGGCCTGTTATGTCCAGGGAGAGAGTCTCCAGGGCAGGTAGCAGTGTGTCATCCAAGGGACTGACTCCTGAAGAGTTACTGGACAGACAGACTGAGAGGGCTCACCAGCTGGAGTTGGAAATGTTTAAGATGTAAAGGGAGATGGAAGAAAGGAGGGTGACCATGGAGGAGGAGAAGATACTGCTGGCTCATGAGCTCAGCTTGAGGGAGCTGGATCAGAGGAGCCAGTCCAGTAGGGACGGTGGCAGCACTTTGAGGTAGAGAGGAGGGGTACTCTTACATCCTTAGGGGATCCTCAGGGGCTCATTTACTCTATCATGAAGGATTCTCTACTCACAAGATATGGTCTAACCCCTGGGCAGTATAAGGACAAGGTCACTGGATGATTGGGTGAAGGGCAGTAAGGTGACAACATATAAGGGGCTTTACAATTTGATTGTTTGGGAGCACTTGCATAGTTTATGTTTTCCAGAGTTGCACTATCACTTAAATGACAGCAAGCTGACTGACTCTAGGAAGCTTGCTCAGGAAGTGGACCGCTGCAAGAACACAAGGGTACACAAGAGGTATGGGGGAGACCACGCCAAGGGTGGGCAGGGTCCCTCTCAGAAGAAAGGGGGAGAGGGTAAGGGCAAACAGGGGGAGTTCTCTAAAGGGCCCCAACCTAGTTCCCAGGGTAAGGATTCCCAGCCCTCCAGTGAAAAGAAACCATGGTTCTCAAATGAAAACCTGTGGAAGGGGGTCCCCCACGTAAGTGTTATGCATGTGACCAGCTGGGTCATGTGAGGGGGGGACCCCAAATGCCCCAAGAGTACACTGGCACCCACTGGTGCTCAGTTCTAGGGTTTGGCTAGTGTAGCGCTTGGGGAGGAGTTGGTTCCAGGTGGGTGGGAGCCAGCTGAGATGACCCTTATCTCGCTAGGGGACAGTGAGATGGTCCAGAGAACCCTAGTACCTGAGAACACTAAAAAGTACAGGCAGTGGGTGACCATTAATGGACAGAGGGTGGAGGCTCTGTGAGTCAGTGTGACTACAGTGAGGAATCACCTGGTGTCTGAAGAGCAGATAGATCCCTGTGTATTTAGCCAAGTAGTTGAAGTGGACAACTCAGAGCACCTGTGCAGAGTGGCGCAGGTTTTCTTTGAATGGGGGAGGGTCTCGGGTTCCTTGAAGGTAGCTGTGAGTCCAACCATGCCTGTGGATTGTTTGCTTGGCAATGACCTGGAGGATTCCCCTTGGAAGGAGGTGGAACACAGGTCACGCTTGAAGATTTTAGCTCTGCCTGTGTGGGTATGCATTTCCACCAGGGCAATGGCAGCCCATCAGGGTGGTCAGGAGCACCTGGAACCTGAAACAGTGGCCCAGGGGACCGCCAAAAGAGGAAGGGTGAGGGGCGCGGGAAACCAGCCCCAGAAGTTCCCACGGTCCGGGAGGAGGCTGAGCCTGAGGGTGACGCCCCGGAGCCTACGGGGGAACAGGTGGCTGCACTGGGGAGGTCCCTGAGCTGTCACAGTGGCAACAGGAAAGGGGACCCACCAGGGGGGCATTCTGTTTGGCACATAGGACATGTCCTACTCTAGTGGGTTTGCAGCAGCCAGGTAGCTGCCAAGGAGCCAGGATCTCACCTGATTTATTGGGAGGACAGCCTCCTGTGTAGTGAGCCTAAGGTTGCTGAACCTGGGTCAGCCCTTGTGCTGGTGGTACCCCAGTGCTTCAGAGCCTTCCTACTGGCACATGATGTGCCTTTAGCTAGACATTTGGGGAAGGACAAGACCATTGAATGGCTTGTCACCCACTTTTACTGGCCCCTAATGCGCAGGCACTCAGATGCTCATTGCAGGTCTTTCCAGACTTGTCAGGCAAGTGGCAAGAGTGGGGGGAAATGTAAGGTTCCCTTCTAACCTTTTCCAGTAATCAGTACCCCCTTTGAAAGGGTCTGTATTGACATTGTGAGGGCCTCTGGATTCCAAGACATCCATGGGCAACAGGTTCATCCTGGTCTTGGTGGACCATGCCACCCGTACCTAGAAGCCATTCCTCTGAGATCAATCACTTCCCCTGTGGTGGGTCGTGCATTGATGGGGTTATTTACCCGCATGGGGTTCCCCAAGGAAGTTGTATATGATAGGGGTACCAACTTCATATCTACTTATATGAAGTCTCTGTGGCAGGAGTGTGGGGTAATGTATAACTTTACCACTTCTTACTACCCCCAAAGCAATGGTCTGGTTGAAAGATTCAACCACACTTAAAAGGCATGATCATGGGCATGTCAGAGCCCTTGACGCGTAAGTGGTACGTCTCCTTGCCATGCCTTCTGTTCGGCCTACAGGTAGATGCCTCAAAAAGGGCTTGGATTTAGTCCTTTTGAGTTACTGTATTGCCACCCTGTTGGGGACCCTTCAATCTGTTGAAGGAAGGCTTAGAGAAAGCCCCCAGTAAACCTCCCCAGGATTTATTTAGCTACATGCTGGCTTTCAGAAACCAGACTGCAGGCTTCAAAGCTCTTGCACAAGAGAAGCAGGAAGCAAGCCAGGCAGACATGAAACGCTGGCATAACCAGAATGCTACTCTGGTCGAGTTTCAGCCTGGGCACAAAGTGTGGGTAATGGCCCCAGTGGAGCCCAGGGTGCTCCAGGACAAGTGGACTGGGCAATTTGAGGTGGTGGAGCGCAAAAGCAAAGTCATCTACCTGGTGGACTTGCGGACTCCCAGGAACCCCTTAAGGGTCTTTCATGTGAACCGTCTCAATCCGCACTTTGAGCAGACTGAATTGGCCATGCTCCTAGCAACAGATGATGGGGTGAAGGAAGAGTGTGAGCCTCTTTCTGACTTCCTGTCTGCTGGAGAGAAAGGCTGTTTGTACTGGTGCCACCCCAGAACTCTGGTTCTGTGTGGACTACTGGGGTCTCAATGCGGTCACTAAAACTGACGCGCAACCCATCCCTCGAGCTGATGAGCTCATAGATCGGTTGGGAGCTGCCAAATGCCTGAGCACGTTTGATTTGACGTCTGGGTATTGGCAGATTGACTTAACCGAGGGGTCAGAGGAGAGGTCACTGTAGGAGGCTGGCTTATAGTGGGTACCTTGTGGTACTTACACCTTGTGCCAGGTCCAGTTATTCTTTATTAGTAGATTAGAAGTGTTCTAGCAGTTTAGGCTGACAGAGGTGGCTATAGCAGAGCAGCTTAGGCTGAACTAGGAGACATGCAAAGCTCCAACTATACCGCTTATATCACTTAGCACTATATCATAAGGAACACAATACTCAGGGTTACTAAAAAATAAAGGTACTTTATTTTAGTGACAATATGCCAAAAGTATCTCAGAGGATATACTCCCTTAGGAGGTAAGTAAAATATACAAAATATACACACACAAACCAGATCAGGTAAGTAAAACAGTTAGAAAATGAGTGCAAACACTGTAGAACACAATAGAATGCAATAGGGAAAAATAGGCCTGGGGCAACACTAACCATATACTCCAAAAGTGGAATGCGAACCACAAATGGACCCCAGGCCTAGTGTAGTGTGTAGAGGGTCGCTGGGAGTGTAAGAAAACACTAAGGGTGTCCAAGATACCCCACCCCAAGACCCTGAAAAGTAGGAGTAAAGTCACCCTACTACCCCAGAAAGACAGTAAAGTCGAGATAGGGGATTCTGCAAGGACAACAACTGACTGCAAAGCACTGAAGACGGATTCCTGGACCTGAGGACCTGTAAAGGAAGGGAACCAAGTCCAAGAGTCACGCAAGTGTCCAGGGAGGGCAGGAGCCCACTAAACCCCGGGTAAAGCTGCAAAGGGGCTGCCTCCGGGTGGAAGAAGCCAAAGATTCCACAACAAAAAAAGGTGCCAAGAACTTCTCCTTTGGTCAGAAGATGTCCCATAGCATGTTGGAGGATGCAGAGTAGTTTCCATGCAGAAAGACCGCAAACAAGCCTTGCTAGCTGCAAGAGTCACAGTTGAGGATTTTGGGTGCAGCCAGGGCCCAGGAAGGACCAGGTGGTCGCCCCTTGGAGGAGGAGACAGAGGGGCCACTCAGCAATACAGAGAGCCCACGCAGAAGCAGGCAGCACCTGCAGAAGCACCTGAACAGGCATTCAGAAGATCTGAGCATGATGGTTGACTCAGCACAACATAAGAGGGTCCCACGAAGTCGGAGTCCAACTCAGCGAGTTGGGTAATGCAGGACAGAATGCTGGGGACCTGGGCTAGGCTGTGCACAAAGGAAGATTTTGCAAGAGTGCACAGAAGCCCTAGCAGCTGCAGTTCACGCAGTACACAGGATTACTGTCTGGTGTGGGGAGGCAAGGACTTACCTCCAGCAAATTTGGACAGAAGGGCCACTGAACTGTCGGAGACACTTGGACCCAGCTCCCGTGTTCCAGGGACCATGTTCGTCAGGATGAGAGGGGACCCAGAGGACCAGTGATGCAGAAGTTTGGTGCCTGCGTTGGCAGGGGGAAGATTCCGTCGACCCATGGGAGATTTCTTCTTGGCTTCCAGTGCAGGGTGAAGGCAGACAGCCCTCAGAGTATGCACCACCAGGAAGCAGTTGAGAAAGCCGGCAGGAGGAGGCGCTACAAAGTTGCTGGTAGTCATCTTGCAACTTCTTTGTGGTTTTGCAGGCATCCTGGAGGAGTCAGCGGTCGATCCTTGGCAGAAGTCGAAGAGGGAAGTGCAGAGGAACTCTGGTGAACTCTTGCATTCGTTATCTGGTGAGATGCCACAGGAGAGACCCTAAGTAGCCCTCAGAGGAGGATTGGCTACAGAGAAAGGTAAGCACCTATCAGGAGGGGTCTCTGACGTCACCTTCTGGCCACTCAGAGCTGTCCATTGTGCCCTCCCACCTCTGCATCCAAGATGGCAGAGGTCTGAGACACACTGGAGGAGCTCTGGGCACCTCCCCTGGGAGGTGCTGGTCAGGGGAGTGGTCACTCCCCTTTACTTTGTCCAGTTTCATGCCAGAGCAGGGCTTAGGGGATCCCTGAACTGGTGTAGACTGGCTTTTGCAAGGAGTGCACCATCTGTGCCCTTCAAAGCATTTCCAGAGGCCAGGAGAGGCTACCCCTCCCAGGCCCTTCACACCTATTTCCAAAGGGAGAGGGTGTAACACCCTCTCTCAGAGGAAATCCTTTGTTCTGCCTTCTTGGGACTGGGCTGCCCAGGCCCCAGGGGGGCAGAAACCTGTCTAAGGGTTGGCAATAGCGGTAGCTTCAGAGAAAACCCCAGAAAGTTAGTTTAGCAGTACCCGGGCTCTATACTGGAGACCCGGGGATGCATGGAAATGTCCCTCCAATACCACATTGGTATTGGGGTGCCAATCCCATGATCCTAGACATGTTACATGGCCACGTTCGGAGTTATCATTGTGATGCTACATATAGGTGTTGACCTATATGTAGTTCACGCGTGTAATGGTGACCCTGCACTCACAAAGTCCGGGGAATTTGCCCTGAACAATGTGGGGGCACCATGGCTAGTGCCAGGGTGCCCACACACTAAGTAACTTTGCACCTAACCTTCACTAAGTGAGGGTTAGACATATAGGTGACTTATAAGTTACTTAAGTGCAGTGTAAAGTGGCTGTGAAATACTGTGGAAGTTATTTCACTCAGGCTGCAGTGGCAGTCCTGTGTAAGAATTGTCTGAGCTCCCTATGGATGTCAAAAGAAATGCTGCAGCACATAGGGATCTCCTGGAACCCCAATACCGTGGGTACCTAGGTACCATATACTAGGGGATTATAAGGGTGTTCCAGTGTGCCAATCAGAATTGTTAAAATTAGTCACTAGCCTGCAGTGACTAGAGGTACCCAGGGCCTGCAAATCAAATGCTACTAGTAGGTCTGCAGCACTGGTTGTGCCACCCACATAAGTAGCCCTGTAAACATGGCTCAGACCTGCAACTGCAGTATCTTTGTGTGCAGTTTAAACTGCCAATTCGGCTTGGCAAGTGTACCCATTTGCCAGGCCTAAACCTTCCCTTTTTATGCATGTAACACACCCCTGAGGTATGCCCTAGGTAGCCCCATAGGCAGGGTGCAGTGTATGTTAAAGGTTGGGCATGTACTTATGTGTTTGCATGTCCTAACAGTGAACTACTGCCAAATTCGGGTTTCACTATTGCAAGGCCTATCTCTCTCATAGGTTAACATGAGGACTGCCTTTAAATATCTTTTAAGTTCAGTTTTCTACTGGGAGCAGATAGAGATATGGAGTTTGGGGGTCTCTGAACTCACAATTTAAAGTACATCTTCTGGTAAAGTTAATTTTTAGATTGTGAGTTTGAAAATGCCACTTTTAGATAGTGGGCATTTTCTTGCTTAACCATTCTGTGCCTCTGCCTGCCTGTGGATTATATGTATGGGTCAGACTGACAGTTGGGCTATTTGTGAACTCCCTCTAGACAGTGACACAAAGGGAGCTGAGGTGTGTCCTGTATATCCTGATGAGTCTCCTGGGCTAGAGTGGGGAGGGAGAAGTTGACGCTTACACCTGAAAGGGCTGTGCCTGTCCTCACACAATGCAGTCTCGAATTCCATGGCAAGGCAGGATCTTGTGAACAACAAAGACTTTCCTTTGAAGTTTGTCTACTTCAAAGGCAGAACTGGGTATAAGTAGTGGACCCGAAAACTCCAGACTTTTAGATTACTTCTGGATCAAGAGGAACCTCTGTCAAGGAGAAGAGCTGTAGAGCTGGAGGAGGAGTAAATTTGCCTGTGAGTGTGCTTTCCTGGGTTGGCCTGCAGTTGCAGCTTCTACCTGAGAGAGGACAAAGGCTGGACTTAGCTGTGGGCTTGGACTGAGCTTGCCCCCTGTTCTGAAGTCAAAGAGTCAAAGGCCATCAAATACGTCCTCTGCGAGTACCTGGACTCTCTTGCTAAGACTACTACCCTGCCAAGTGGTGCCCAATCCAGTCCCTGGGCCCTTGAAAGGAAAAACTGGTGGACCCAAGACTGAAATATATGCATAGGAGCTGAGCGGGAGAAAAAACAATGCATCACCTGCCTTGTGGCTGAAAAATCAATGCACCACCTGTATTGCGGCTAGAAAATCGACACAAAACACACTTGCAGCTGCTGAATCGATTCATCGATTCGTCATCCACGCAGAACAGCTCTTCACCACCCTGCGCTATGATTTCACAAGCATTGTTGCTGGGCATCAAAACCACTGTGAACCTACATGGACCCAAGGTTGCCTATGTGGAAATCGACAGTTTGCTCTTCTGTGGGAGAGAAAGAAAACGATGCATCACCTACCCGACCAGAGAAGAAATGACACATGGTCTTACTTGCAAGTCAGGAATCGACGAATCGCTGACTTTTCCAAAGTGCACGCTAGCCCTTGCAGCTTTATTTTTTTACACAAACCAGGTTCTTTGTGTAAAAACAACATATCCATTCAATTCTATGGATTAAGACTCATTTTCACTTTCAAAATTCATATCTTTACTTGTGTATGTTGGATTTTTGTTGTTTTGGTCTTGTTTGGTTTAGATTGATATTGACTATTTTTTAAATTGGTGTTGTGTCCCTTTTTTAGTGTTTATACTGCGTGTGTTGGTACAAATACTTTACACATTGTCTCTGCGATAAGCCTGACTGCTTGTGCCAAGCTACCAATGGGGTGAGCAGAGGTTGTCTGATTTAAACCCACTTACCCTGACTGGAGTGAGAGTCCCTGCTTGGACAGAGTGTAAACTGACTGCCAACCAGAGACCCCATTTATAACAGGGTTCTTGGGTGGTAAGGGAATGTTTAAGGTTTAGAGTAGGTATGGGCTTTTGGGTGATAAGGCAATTTTTGGGGTTTAGGGTGAGTATGGGATTTTGGGTGGTAAGGGTTTTCTAGGGTTTAGGATGGGTATAGGTTTTTGGGTAGTAAGGGGATTTTTAGGGTATATGGTAGGTATAGGTTTTAGGGTGGTATGGAAAGTTTTAGGGTTTAGGGTGGGTATGGATTTTTGGGTGTTATGGGAAAATTTAGGGTTTTAGGGTGGGTATGGGTTTTTGAGTGGTAAGGGAATATTTAGGGTTTAGGGTGGGTATAGGTTTTTGTGTGCCAAGGGGATTTTTATGGTTTAGGGTGGGTATAGGTTTTTCAGGGGGAAATGCAATTCATGCAAATGACTACGCCACGATCAAGTAGAAGCAGAGGACGAGGTCGGGGAGGTGCAAAACGAGAAGGGGGAAGAGGAAGAGAAAACAAACACAAGGAATAGATGGTGGGTTTGTCTCTGACAATGCTAACATCATTGTTAATATCTCCAAAATCAGTTTGACTCATAACCAAGAATGTATCCTTAATTCAGGACTTAGTTTCTGTCCGACTGTTCCCTGGGATTATGTGAATACACGGATTGAACTATACAAATTTGTTCACAAACTATGTCTAATGAAACATTTTTCTAGCAAATCCCAGGTTAAACTTTGTTCCAACACCACTAACATGGTTAAACATTCTCGGTTTAATATTGATGACATTCCAGACTTGGTTGTGATTGGTGACTGAACAAATGAAGATGATTTAACCAATGAGAACACATGTACAGACATGGAGACTTTATCCAATATGGGTTTTGTAATCAATTATGCCACTACTAGCTCCCTGAAACCCTCCAATAGGTTCAATCCCCAGCTACCCAGTGGTAATTTAATTGATACACTTCATGAGCTGGCAGTTGGGGATATTGACAAATTTCAGAAGAAATTGGCAATCAGAGGTCTAGATTTACTAATTTTACAGCCTCTGATTGGAAAGATCTCAATTCCCTAAAATCTAACACCTCGATCGTGATCAAGCCCTCCGATAAAGGCAGCAATGTTGTGATCCTGGATACACAGGATTATATCAAAGAAGCGCATCGGCAACTATCTAACATTGATCATTATGACAAATTAGACACAAACCCGATCACACAATACCAACAGAGCTATTGAGAGATGCTAGATGGCTGGCTTACTGAAGACCTTATTGATCAAGAAGAGTATTCTTATTTGATAATTGAGTTTCCAAAAATCCCATTTATCTACTTCGTACCCAAAATACATAAAAATAGACACAACCCCCCTGGCCGACCTGTTGTGAGCATGAATCAATCGCTATTAGAAAACACTTCGGGATATTTCGATCTTATTCTATGCCCCTATGTTATGGAATTGCCCTTGTACTTATGGGACACTAATGATTTCCTATCAAAGATTCACAACATTCCTTGGCAGGACAGTTATCTGTTGGTCACCATGGATGTAGCCTCTTTATATACATCCATCATGCATGGTTATGGGATGCAGGCCTGCAGATACTTTTTAGGGACACGCAAGATTGAATTTTTGCAGCACACCAATATGCTTTTGTCCAGGTTACAATTCTGCCTTACGCACAATGTCTTTCTTTTTGATAATGATTATTATCTTCAAAAACAAAGGACATCTATGGGAGCGTCTTTCGCTCCCACTAATGCCAATCTTTATATGGGTTGGTGGGAAAAAGAAGTTGCTTGGTCTGATATGGACAAAGTTGTATTATGGGTGCGGTATATTGATGACCTTTTCCTTATTTGGGATGGTCATGAACAGTCCCTTTTGGAATACATTAGTGTACTCAACAATACCAAGTTCAATATCCATCTAGATTTGAATTACAGTAGACAGACTATTGAATTTTTAGATGTTTTGCTATCTGTCAAAAACGATACATTAGAGACCACTATTTATCGCAAACCAACTGCATGCAACTCTATATTGCATGGTACCAGTGGTCATCCGAAAGCTTTAAAATGGAGCCTACCATACAGTCAATTCATGCGGGCTCGCAGGATACGCTCAGATGATGTAGGATTTAGAATTGAAATCGCCACCATGACTCAAAGATTTTTAAATAGAGGATATCCTTTGAAGATTTTGATTGATGCTTAGAATAGAGTGATCAATACATCTCGAGAAGAACTGCTCTTTAAAACTGCAGTCAGAGAAGAGAATTTAAAAGAACATAGATCTCCACCAAGATTATTTTATTAATTCAATCAACAACATACAGAATCCAGAAACATCATACAGAAAAATTGGCATGTCTTACAACAAGATCCCCATATTAAAGATAGTATTGGACAACATCCACAAATTACTCATCGAAAGACACACTCCTTAGGAGATCACTTAACTAGGAGCTTTTTCTCATTTAAGGAAAACAAATCATGGCTATCCAAGAAAAGCGTGGGCTTTTGGAAATGTAGTTGATGTAAATCATGCAAGTTTGCTTGTAACCCACATAATTACACTACATTTGATGGCAAAAATTGTGAAATCATTGATCGCGTAACATGTGACACAGAGTATCTTATTTATGTGATTGAATGTGGCTGCCATAAAAAATATATCCGCAGCACCATCCATAAATTTAAAGTTAGATTTGCACAACATCTTAGAGCGATAAAAAATCATGACAGATCAGATCCATTAGCCAAACATTTCTGGGATGTCCATGCAGGTGATTGTAGTTTGTTGATATTTTATGAAATTAAAACTATCAAAACTAATTTGCGAGGAGGAGCTAGAATGGCAGAGTTAAGGCAGATGGAATCTAAAATGATTTTATTGCTTGGTTCTGAGAGCCCATGGGGGCATAATTTAGATGCTGAAATATATGTCCATCTGTGATACCCCCTTTTTTAGAACTGATCCTTAGAAGTCTTTACATTTATAACATCATGCCTTTGGTGTTTCGAAATTGGAGATCTTCTATAAATATGTGCTAGAATTAGAATAGCCAGATTCATAACTGAATATTTTTGTGTTGTACACATTGTTTATTACATTATATTTTAGATATGGTTGCACTTTGGCACTAACCACTTTATTAATACTGGCCGTTTTATTATAACGTCTTTACTATATTTACATATAGATTTGTTATATATTAGGTTTATTGTATTTGTCATCTAATTGATATGAACTACCATGGGATTGTACATACTGCGATAGACACACCGTTGAGGCCAACATTTCGATCGTCTGCATCTTTTATATATACCAATTAGAGTTGGAATTTTTGTATTTCTACAATGTATGGTTACGATCTCGATTTGGTACATCAATGTGTCTTCGTCCATGTGTGTTAGGTATTTTAACAATTTTCAATTGAACTTAAAATATATATTGGGGTGCTTGATTTGGGCTAAATTATTGAAAAAATTGTATTTGTATTTATATAATTTATTTGGCCAGCTGGCACCTTATCAATCTATGTTTATTTATTCAAGATTTTTTTTGGATAATCTATAGATTTGATGCAATTGGTAGGATGGCGTTTTCCCCAAATATATATATATGTATTTATCATGTTTAAAGATGGCCGCCGTTTTTATCACGTATATGGTGTCACCGAAACAAAAGAAGGGTTATTTTTTATAAATAGATGTGTGAAAAGATGTCTGCCAATGTCCAGTGGAAGGCGTTAGGTGAAACGCGTAGACATTTGGTTGGGACAGCATGATTGTAATCACTATTTGAGATATATTATAATAAAATAGCAGATGAACCACTAGTTTGGATTCCTTCATCTCTCAGCTTGACGCCAGATCCCTGAGTGACATTGTGTAGCCATTCGGTGAACTGCTTTTCACTGTTTTTTGGATTATATATATATATATATATATATATATATATATTGCATAGGTTGTTACAGTTAGAATCATGTTTCCATAGAAAAAGCTGGTTTTGACTTGCCTATATCTTTTGCATCATTTGAGAAATCTTCTGGAAAAAGTGCCCTGGTGATTCTTGTTGGACAAAGAAAGTTTCGGGATTATCCATCAACTGGGGGCTGACAAAAAAAGGTGGAGGTCACAAAAGTTGTGTTCCCATATAAATTCCCATTGGACCATTAGAAATGACTACAGCCTGAACGCTGGACGGAATTACACCAAATTTGGCAGAAAGCTAGCTTTAGGTATGCAGATTATGCTTTCATTTATTTGGTGTAAATCTGCCCAGTAGTTTTGGAGATATTAAAGAGAAAATAAAGTTGCGTATCTCTGGCCGCAACAACTTCACGAATAATGATGAAAACAGAGGCATCAACAGTTACATTATTTATTGTAATAAAAACAAGCTGTAGTGCCCAGTGTTAACACCAGGTGCGGGTCCTCTGCATGGGTAGAGGAGTGTCGTCCCCCGCCATCAGCAACCACTGCAAATCCTTTTGCATGGAAGGGATAATAAACTCTGTTTATTATCCCTTCCATATAAAAGGGGTGAGGCATTGGGGGTGATGAGCTGAGGAGAGTGCACTGTGCACTGGCCCGAGACGGCCGGCCAAACACACATGCGCACAGGGATCTCTCCAGCCCAGCAAGAGAGTTGCTGGGCTGGAGGGAGCCTGCACAGACTCCCAGTGTGCCTGGAAGCGCCCTGGCTGGCTCTGAGCAGCATCAGGATTGGCGCAGGGCACACTGGGAGCCTGTGCCTGCAACGGCGAAGGGAGAGGAGTGCGGTGCAGGAGCAAAACAGGTACATTTAAAAAAATTATTTTTTAATTATTTTTTCCCACCCCCCCTCACTGGTGCCCCCACACCCCCACCCCTCCAAACTCCAGCCATGCAAGCCGCTCATTGTTAATACACAGGACTAGCGCGTTGAGTAAGTACACCAACCGACAGTTATTGCTTGTAGGCCCTGCAATAAAGTGTGCAACATCTAATGCAGTTTTACATCTTCATGCACCTGTTGAAAATAATATGTCATGACTTGTGTAGAATCAACTAAATGGACTATCCGTTTCTTCATACAATATAAGTCTTTTGCTCACACATGCGTTATAATATAGCACACCCGTTAATTATTGTACCCCACTTAACCATCTATATGTTGATAATTATTTAGGCTCCAGATTCACAGGCTGAAGTCTTCCTAGTGTCTTGATTGCTTTAGAAACCAACACTGAGAACAACTCGGGGTTCACTTGAATCCATGTGAGAATCAATTAGGTTACTGCTTTTACCAGAATTTGACATATGAAGCAAATCATCAATTAAAAATCTTGATTCTAATGTCAACAGTGATTACTATGAGATTCTTGTCTGAAGCCCCATGACCATATCCAAGAATACAGTTCAGGCATTTAGACCAAGAAGTTCATAATAAGTGCATCAATTACTCTTTGCGATGCACAGACACTAATAAACCAAAATCCAGTTATTCTGTAAGAGATGCCATCTCTCAGTTCAGATTTTCAAACTAAGCACACTTTTTGAGGTTTTAGTGTGCCTAGTTTAATTCACCTTTGTTATGCATGCAAAGCTTTTTATTTTTTTTGCACTTTCTTGGAATGTTGTGCTTAATCACCCATGGATTGGGCAATGAATGGAGTTAGGTGACATATAAGTTACAGAAATGTGCTAACATGATAAAGGGGTTTATCTCTTCATCTTTATGAGCAGCAGCCTTCTGCTTCTGTTGCTTAAAAGGTGTATTCTTTTAGCAAATACAGACCAGTATAACTAGTGTATAATAGCTAAAGTCATTAATTTTCATACAAACAATAGATGCCCTCATTATGACTTTGGCGGTGAGTGATAAAGTGGCGGTAAACCGCTAACAGGCTGGCGGTAATTACTGTCAAATTATGACCATGGCAGTGATAACTCTCATAGACAGCCAATGTACCACACCAACCGCCAGGCCTTTAACACCACTGACCAAGGCCATGGTCTCAACAGCCAGGCAGAAGACAAAGTACCGCCCACCATATTATGACCCTGCAATCCACCAGGATTTCTGGAGCGGTACCAACGCCATCAAAAGCCTGGCAGAAACAGAACACAGAAGACCAAAGGCTCACCATCGGAGACACAGAGAAGAACAACGCCGCCATGGAATCGGAACTGCAAATCGTCCCGATGCTCATTTACGTCATGCTCCACCTGGAACACCGACGAAGACGATGACGGTATATACAGCTGCCTAACACACAAGGGAGGGAGGGAGGAAAACGAGAGTGACACAAACACGCACGACACACACCCGACACACACACACACTATACACACAACCAGCTGCAGACAAAAAACAATGGCACACGATGCACAGCAAAATAATGCAAGGACAACAAGACTGTAGTAATGATAATGTATTGATTGTAAACAGCTACAAAAAGAACCAACTGTACGAAAAACAGATATGTTCAAATGTACACAAAGGGCCAATGCCCAGTCCAAATCACTAAGGGCCCACATGGCCACAGCGCACAGTCCAAGGCCCAACTCGAATCCTGACTTCATCCAGATAGAACTCTGCAGGGGCATCAGTTTGCAAGTGGGCAGGCACCGCAGGGGGATGGGGGGTAGGGGGCACTTCAGCCGAATACGGGAACAAGACCACTGGTTCTGGAGGGGGTTCCCTGCCCATATTTCTTTGCTGGGGAGTGCAAGGCCAGTTTCTCAGGTGGGTGACTTTCCCACTGGTTCTGGAGGGGGCTCCATGCCCAAATATCTGTGCTGGGCAGTGCAAGGCCACAGTCTCTCAAGTGGGTGACTTTCCCACTAGTTCTGGGGGGGGGGGGGCTCCATGCCCATTTCTCTGTGCTGGGGAGTGCAAGGTCACAGTCTCTCAGATGGGGAACATGCCCATTGGTTCTGGAGAGGGCCCCTTGTACAGCAGTTTCGGGAGGGTGGCCTACATTGCTTCCCTGGTGGTGATGGCTGCACTGTGTCATCTGGAGGTGAGGGCTGCACTGTGTCAGCAGGTGAAGGTGCCTCCTGGGCAGCCTCTGCTGGAGGAGTAGGCTGCACTTCCTCAGCTGGCGCAAGGGCCCCGTGACCACTGGTGATGGCGGTGGTGGTGTCACCCTGACCGCCTCTGCTGGAGGTGAGGGCTGCACTGTTAGCAGGTGAAGGTGCCTCCTGGGTAGCCTCTGCTGGAGGTGAGGGATTCACTGTCTCAGCAGGTGAAGGTGCCTCTTGGGCAGCATCTGCAGAAGGAGTAGGCTGCCCTTACTCAGCTGGTGGTGAGGGCCCCGTGACCACTGGTGGTGGTGGTGGTGACAGCCTCTGCTGGAGTCGAGGGCTTTTTCCTCTTCAAGGCAGGAGGAGTTGGATCCTTACCCTTCCTGGCAGGGGTTGAGGGCTTCTTCTCCTTCATGGCAAGATGTGCGGGCTCCTTAGCCTTCCTGGCAGGAGTCAAGGGCTATTTCACCTTCATAGCAGGAGGTGCGGGCTCCTTCCCCTTTATGGCAGAAGGTGTGGGATCCTTCACCTTCCTGGCTGGTGTAGTGGGATCCTTTACTGACTTGCCACCATGACTAGGTGGTGCCACTGCTGTCTATGTGGACTGTTTGGCTGAGGTGCTGGGCAGGGTTATTGGCACCTTGCTCTTATAGGCAGGATAGGGGAGGGGAAGGGGGAGGGAAGAGGTCAAGGTGGGGAAGGATGAGGGAGGAGGGATGGTAGTGGAAGTTGAGGGAGTGTTTGTTGGAGGTGTATGTCTGCTGGACTTGGGTGCAGGTGCATGGGCAGTGTGCTGATATGAGGTGGATGGCTGTTGCGCTTGTGTCATTTAGGAGGGGGGACAGACAGGGTGGGACAGAACACAGGGGGCGTGTGCATGGATGTTGTGGAGGTGTCTGCTAGTGAGGCGTGTGTGCTGCTTGGTGTGGCGATGCTAGTGGTGGATGCTGATGCAGTGCATGCAGGTGTGAGTGTGGATGTGACTGTAAGGGAGGTGGAGGAGGAGGGGGAGACAGTGGAGGCAGTGGATGCGGTTGTGTCTGCAACTGTCTGTTGTTTGCTTGAGTGCTTGTGGATGAAGTGCGGTGCCTGTGTTTGACTATGCCACTCTTGTGTGTTGTGTTGTGTGCATGCTCGTCTGTATGTGTGCATGGGATGGGTTGGGGTTGAGGAGACTAGGACTGGGAAGTGGTAGTTGGAGGGGGGACGGTAGGAACAGGGACAATGGCTGTCATCAGAGAGGAGGCCAGAGCCTGAATCCATCTCTGTTAAGCCGCCAATCCACCGTGAATGCCTTCCAGGAATGCATTGCATTGCTGCATCTGGGATACCAGCCCCTGGATGGCATTAACAATGGTTGACTGCCCTACAGAGATGGATCTCAAGAGGTCAATAGTCTCCTCACTCAGGGCAGCAGGGCTCACTGGGGCCGGGCCTGAGGTGCCTGGGGCGATGGAGATGCCCACCCTCCTGGGTGAATGGGCACAGGCAGCTCTCCGAGGGGCTACTGGGAGGGAGGTGCTGGTACGGGGTGGCGGATGTACCTGCACCTGGGGTGGTCACAGAGGTGTCTGCCACTACCAGGGAGCTTCCATCAGAGGAGGTCTCTGAGTCTGTGTTGTCTGTATTGTCACCTCCTGTCTCCTCCATGGTACTCCCCTCGCACTCCGCCCCACTGGTTCCCTTGGTGGACTTTGCCTCCAGGGTACTGTGGGATGCAGCTCCCTCTGTTGCCGGTGCCTCTATTCCTCTGCACACATGGACAGGATGACAGAAGAAAAAAGGGGGGAGAGAGAGGGAAAGGAAACACTGGGTCAATTACTGCAACAACACCACAGCTGGCATACACAACACGTCACACACAGGGATCAGGATTGAGCACCATGCATTGCACTGCCAGTGATTTGGCTAGATGCCACAGCAAGATGAGGGCCACACATTGCCAACTGCACCCCTCCTGGTACCCACAAAGCCCTGAGTGACATGGAATGCTAACAAGCTACGTTACCTGCATTTGCCATACACACATTACCCTTGAGCTGGATCACGCTGCAATGTTTGGCCTCTCACCCACTAACTCACACACACCACCTGGATCCCATGACACCTGCCAATTATTGTAGTAATGCCCACTATGCTCATCCCCTTGTGGCTGCTGTGATGCTCTTAAGCGCCCATCCAGCTCTGGGTAGGCCACCGCCAGTATGCGGGCCATCAGAGGGATCAGGTTCCGACGGGCACCTCTTCCTTGTTGGGAGACCATCCCCAGTTGGGCCTTAGCGGTCATCCATGCCCAGCGTCTCAGGTCCTTCCACCGTTGCCGACAGTGGGTGCTCTGCCTGCCATAGACCCCCAGGGTCCGCAGGTCCTTGGCGATGGCATGCCATAATCCCTTCTTTTGATGGGCGCTGACCTGCAGAGGTAATACGGACAGGAGGACACCATTACACACACAATCCAGCCTGTCACACATATGGCTCACCAATCCAGTTTCCGTCACCACTGGCACACAAAGGCCGGCCCACACCATGTACACCACCGGTCACACAGGCCATGATAGGTTCCAGACACATCTTACAGCAGCACACGCAGTGAAGGTGTTCTCCTATTGAAGGTCAGTAAACGAGTGAGGAATCAAATAGAAAATGGCGGTCACGTCCGTGGCAGTGTACACTGTCACTGCCGGCGCTGATCCCCATTGGCCACTGTACTCTATAGAGCCCCATATTATTTAATGAGTTCAACACTGCCTTCCGCCATGACGCCTAACGTCGACGGAGTTACCTCACTTCCACCTGTCCCTACATACAGGACAGGCGGTCACCATTTCATGGAGGCAGACAACGGTCATATCAACCTTAACTGCGTCACAGCCTAGATTAGCACATACCTTGCCATTCCCACTGTCCCATCACATAAATGCACTATGTACACTGAGGTTGTGGTTCCATTGTTCAAATTGTGACAGCCTACTCACTCTTGTATCCCTTAGATACCTACCGCTGTGGATGAATAGGAGGAGGAGACAAATCCCTGTGTACAGACTCCATATGGACTTGGCTACACTGGAGGACAGGCACATAATACTGACCTATAGACTGGACAGGGCCGCAATCATTGAGCTGTGTGCCCAACTAGAGCCTGACCTGATATCAGCTATCCGTAATCCCACTGGGATCCCCCCTATTGTGCAAGTGCTATCAGTGCTCAATTTCCTGGCAACAGGTTCTTTCCAAGTGACAGTGGGCTTGGCAGCAGGAATGTCACAGCCAATGTTCTCAATCATGTTGGCAAGAGTTTTTTCTGCCCTGGTGAAACACATGTGCAGCTACATAGCTTTCCCCCAGGTGGAAGATCTGGCCACTGTGAAGGCCGGATTCTATGCAATGGGACATATATCCAATATTGTTGGGGCGATTGATGGGACACATATTGTGTTAGTCCCCCCCGCCAGAATGAACAGGTGTTCGGAATCGGAAGAGTTTCCACTCACCGAATGTGCAAATGATGTGCCTGGCGGACCAGTACATCGCCCACATCAATGCTAAGTATCCTGGGTCGGTGCATGACGCCTTTGTTCTGAGGAATAGCAGCATCTCAAATGAGATGGCCCAACTACAGAGGCACAGGGTGTGGCTAATAGGTGAGCCAAGGTCAACACCCACTGTATGTTAGTGCATGCCTTCGGGTATCATCCCCGTAGCATTGTGTGATGCTAAATGTTGTCCCTAAATACTTGTAGGTGACTCTGGCTACCCAAACCTATCATGGCTGCTGACCCCTGTGAGGAATGCCAGAACAGGACAGGGGCTGAGGAACGTTATAATGAGGTACATGGGCGAACCAGAAGGATCATTGAGAGGACCTTTGGGCTCCTGAAGGCCAGGTTCAGGTGCCTCCATCTGACAGGTGGATCCCTGTGCTAGTCACCTGGGAAGGTCTGCCAGATAGGAGTGGCATGCTGCATGTTGCACAACCTGGCCCTCCGACGGCATGTACCTTTTCTGTTGGAGGAGGAGACTGGAGATGCCCCTGTGGCAGCAGTGGACCCTGAGGACAGTGAGGATGAGGAGGCAGAGGATGAGGACAACCGAACATCAGTTATACGTCAATACTTCCAATGGCACACAGGTGAGACAGTGCAACTGACCATTCCTCTGACTATTGATGTTTTCTGTGTGGCTGTAGCATGATGGCATTAACTTCCACAGCATCTCAACTTACTGTCACCTATGGCTAGTCATTTTACAGATGTTGGTGAGATAAAAAATGTGTACTGATGTGATAAGTACAGATAGGTACAGGTCATCATTTCTATGCTCTCACAGTGTTCAGATCATTTGCACTAGATGTGACTTTTTCCATAAATGCACATTTTCAACACATAAAATACTAGTAGTCAAGTTGGGTTCAAGGGTGTTTAGTGTAGTGCTATGAAATTGAGTGAAAAGTGCAATAGAATGGGATGATAATGGAGGAAAGATCAGGGTACTGTTCCAGTCTGTTTGTAGCACAGGTCCAGTGTACAACGGGCCATAGGAAGGGGAGCAAAGGCCGTTCAAAGTGGACAAGGTGACAGTGTGGGACACCAGAGGGACAATCAGGAGAGTTTCATTTCCTGGCGGTGGTCTTGGCAAGTGTCTCTGACTTCTGTCTTGGTCGCATGGAATGTTTGCAGGGTGGTTCACCTTCTGCAGGGGGAGTGGCGCTGGTGGCCTGTGGGTCCTGTGGCGGGGCCTCCTGCCCACTGGTGCAGGGGAAGTGGAGGGCTGGTCAATGGACTGGCTAGTGGCAGGGGCCCGCTGCTGTGCTGTTGCTTCCCTCATGACGTTGGCCATGTCTGCCAGCACCCCTGCTATGGAGATCAAGGTGGTGTTGATGACCTGCAATTACTCCCTGATCCCCTGATACTGTTCCCCCTGAAGCTGCCTGTTCTCCTGCACGTTGTCAAGGATCTAGCCCATTGTGACCTGTGAAAATTGGTTGGTTCCCAGGATCTAGCTGAGTGCCTCCTGGAGAGTTGGGAACCCTGGGCCTGTTCTACCCCTGGCACACAGCTGTCCTCCCAGTGTCCCTGTTGGCCCTGTTCCTCTGTCACCTGAATGGTGTGCCCACTGACCCCAGGTCCCTGATTTTCTTGGGGGTGAGGTGTGGACTTGGGTCCCTGTACAGGTGGGCACACTGCTTATTGATGTGTCCTGGGGACAGAGGTGTGGGTACAGTGGGTGGGTGCTGTGGTGTTGGATACTGAGGGGGGAGGCTCTGTGGTGGACTGGGGGTGGGCTGGGGTGACCAACTGTCCAGTGGTCCCTGATGGGCCAGGTTGTTGGCCCAGATCCTGAAGTCCAGAGTTGCAGTCATCACTGGGAGCATCTTCTGTTGGGGGACTGGATAGTCGTGACACCTCCTCTCCACTGGGATTGGCTGGGGCACCTGTGGGGATGTAAGTGAAATATTATACTTCATGTCTGTGACATATTGTACATCCCTGGCTTCCCCTCTATCGTTGCCGTTGCCCTGCCACCTTTGTTTGTGTGTGGTGATGTATTGTGTGATTGTTAATTTCCCTATTCTGTACATGCTTTAGTGATTGGTGTCCATGCAGGGCTGGGAGGGCTGTCCATGCATTGGTAAGGCATGCAGGATTTGGCATTGGGGTTAGTCATATGTATAGGTGCAGTGTGTGGGATGGAGTGGAGTGATGGGAGTGAGGGTGAGGTGGTGTGATGGCATGCAGGTATGGGGGGTGATAAGTAATAAATCTTGACTCACCAGTGTCCAGTCCTCCGGCTACTCCAGCGAGTCCCTCAGGATGCAGTAATGCCAAGACTTGGTTCTCCCATACTGTGAGCTGTGGGGAGGAGGTGGAGGTCCACCACCAGTCCTTTGTATGGTGAGCTGGTGCCTTGCTGCCACGGAACATACTTTCCCCCGTAGATCGTTCCAGCTCTTCCTGATGTCATCCCTTATTCGTGGGTGCTGTCCCACGGCGTTCACCCTGTCCACGATTCTCTGCCATAACTCCATCTTCCTGGCAATTGATATTTGCTGTACCTGTGCTCCAAACAGCAGTAGCTCTATCCTGACAATTTCCTCCACCATGACCCGTAACTCCTCATCAGTGAAACGCGGGTGCCTTTGTGGGGCCATGAGTGTTGTGTGGTGTGTGTTGGTGAGATTGTGCTGAGTAATGTGGTGGGATGAGTGATGTGGGGTGCATGAGGGATGTATGCTTGTATGAGGTGTGTGTGTCTAGTTGTCTCTGTGCTTTTCGTGTCAATCTCCTGGCAGTAATGTTTGTTCGTAAAGGGTTGTAGGTAATGTGGGTGTGGGTTTTTTAGTGCTGTGGGTTCGTGGGTGTGGTGTGTGTATGAGTGTCAGGTGTGTGATTTCGGTTTTAGCGAATGTAGAGTTGTTTTGTATATGGGTGTCCATTCTGAGCATGTCTGTATGTACCGCCAATGGTTTACCACCATTGAATGTCTGCTGTGATGATTCATGGGTCATAATGTGGTGGGCGTTGTTTTGTTGGTGTAACGGTATGGGTGTTGGTACCGCCACTTTATCACTGACCTTTGGTCTGGTGGATTTGTGTATGTTGCAGTATTCTGTTGGATTGGTGTGTGTGTGTCATAATATGGGGAACAGATATTCGCCACTGCGGCGGTATGTGTGTGGCCATCACTGTGGTGGTAAGCGGCATTTACCGCCAATGTCATAATGACGGCCATAGTCCTGAAGATGGTCTTGTGGATAAACATAGAGGGAGACTGAAATATCGATGCACAACCTTTCTTTCCTTCAAACAATTTATAACACCTACAAGAGTGTTTGATCATAAGACAAACAATCTCTACATATATATAGAAAGTAGGAAGTTGTCATATGGCAGCATAATTGAAAACTGCTATTACATTGTATTGCACACTCTCAATGTACTAGGAAACATTATTGGTGTAGAGCCCCTGATTTTCTTCTATTTTCTTCATCATGAATTTTGTCCTTGTAGGAAGCTGGCCTGGTATGTGTTGGGTAACTATGGTACTTACACCTTATACCAGGTTCAGGTATCCCCTCTCAGTGAATTGTAGGCTGTGTCTAGAAGCCAGGCTCTCTAGAGGTAGCTATGGATGAGCAGTCAAGGCTTCTCCAGGAGACATGCAAAGCTCCTGCAATACCACTACAGTCACACAGTACTTACACACAAGAAAGAAAACACTTGGTTGTACAAAAATAAAGGTACTTTATTTTGGAACACAGTATTAGAAAATACTAGACAGGCAAACATCTAATAGGAGGTAAGTAAATACACTATATATATAGATGCACTAATAAATAAAAATAAAGTAAGAAGCATAAAAAGGTTAGAAAACAGTGTAAAATAGCAATATGCAATAGCAGCCCTAGTGGGAGCCCAAATTGTATACTAAGAAAGTAGAATGCGAACACAGGGCCCCCACCTAGGTAAGTAAATTGTGAAGAGGGGAGCTGGGAGTACTAGGAAACCACACAGGTAAGTAATGCAGTACCCCCAGTGACCAGGAATACAGGAGTAAAACACTGGATTTCCCCCAAACCACCCTAAAGGATGAAAAAGAAGACACCCAGAACAGCCTGCAATGAACCAACAGTGGGAAACTGAAAATGGAGACCTGTGGAGACAGGGGATCAAGTCCAGAAGTGTCTGTGGAGCCCAGGGGGAGTAGGAGATATTACCAACCCAGAGGTACCATTTGGAGTTGGTCGACAAAGAAGGAAGACAGGCAGCACTGCAGCACAGAAGCTGGAGAAGAGTTCCTGGTGCATGCAAAATGTGTCCCGTGCTGGAAGCTGGAGTGTGGATGGGTGTCGGTGAAGGATTTCCACCAAAAAGCCTTGCTAATGGCAAACTCACGGTTGGAGGACAAGGGGTGCTGCCGGGGACCAACAAGGTCCAGGAGGACTTTACCCAGGAGGGGTAGTCACAGGGTACCCTCTGCATTGCAGAAGGCCCACAGGAGCAGAGGCAACACCTACAGGCATTCCACAGGACGGGGCCACAGAAGTCGCAGATGCAGCCCACGAAGCACTTCAGAAGTTGCTCCCATGTCGCTGGAGGACCACTAAGAGGTCCAAAAGTTACAGGAGAGAGTGCTAGGGGCTGGAGCTACACGTCACCTGAAGTTCCCCTTGGAGGTGAAGCAACAAGTCTTGGCAGCTGCAAAGGACGTGGCGCACAGAGGTACTGCCTTGTGTGGAGTGGAAAGGACTTACCACCACCAAAGTACGACAGCTGGTAGAGAGGACCAAGGGAGACTCTCCAGACAAACCACCTGTGATGCAGGACCTACACCACTCAGGATGAGGGGAGATCCACACAGCCTGTCATCGATACAGCCAGGTACCTATAGTTGCAGGATAGTGATGCCTTCACCCCAAGGGAGATTCCTTCTTCTTTTTGTGCAGGCTGAAGAGTTGCAGTCTTCTTGGGGAGCACAGCCGGGGACATGTTGCAAAGCTGGCAGGAGTTCTGATTACAATGTTGCAGAAGAGTCTTCCTTTTGGATCTGCAGCTTGTAGGTTCCTGGAGGGTCCAGTTGTAGTCCCTGCAGCCAGAAGCCAAGGCAGAGGTTTGCAGAGGTTGCAGAGGAGTCCTGCTGCAGTCAATCTTAGAATTAAGATGGCAGAACCCAAGGACCCTCTGGAGGAGCTCTGGGCACCACCCCCAGGGTAGTGATGGACAGGGGAGCGGTCACTCCCCTTTCCATTGTCCAGTTTCGTGCCAGAGCAGGGACTGGGGGTCCCTGAACCAGTGTGGACTGGTTTATGCATGGAGGGCACCAAATGTGCCCTTCAAAGCAAAACCAGTGGCTTGGGAAGGATACCCCTTTCAAGCCAGTCACATCTATTTCCAAAGGGAGAGGGTGTTACCTCCTCTCCCAAAGAAAATCCTTTGTTCTGCCTTCCTGGGCTTGATCAGATCACGTAGCAGGAGGGCATAAACCTGTCTGAGGGCTGGCAGCAGCTGGGCTGCCCAGGAATATCCTGTAAGACTGGTGGTAGCAATGCTGGGGGTCCTCTAAGGAGACCCCAGAGTACAAGGAATCATACTTCCAATACTTGCAACAGTATTGGGGTATGATTCCAACATTTAATTTTTGAATCCAAACATGCCCAGGTTCGGAGTTACCAATATGTAGCTGGACATAGGTCCAGGACACGCGTCAATTGGCGGCCCCACACTCATGAAGTCCAGTAAAGTGGAGCTGGAGTTCGTGGGGGTACCTCTGCTAGTGCAGGGGTGCCCTCACACACAGGTACCTGCACCCTGCCCTCTGGGTTGTGAGGGCCTACCATAGGGGTGACTTACAGTGACCTAGTGCAGTGACCTGTAGTGAAACCGGGTGCGTGGACCCGGTTCACGCAGACTGCAATGGCAGACCTGCAGAATCATTTGCATGGGCTCCCCATGGGTGGCAGAATAACTGCTGCAGCCCAGAGGGATACCCTGGAACCCCAATGCCCTGGCTATTAAGGTACCATATACGAGGGACTTACATTGGGGCACCAGTATACAAATTGTGGGGATAAAAAGTTACCAGCAACCAAATTTAGAGAAGAGAGCACAGTCACTGTGGTCCTGGTTAGCAGGTTCCCAGTGAACCCAAACAAACACACTGACAAACAGGCCAAAAGTGGGGGTAATCAAGCTAGAAATAGGTTACTTTTCTACAGTCCTCAATATAAATGAGAAAAACAAATACACCTGCTGATATAATTGTTTTCTTTATGTCAAAACCATTTCATTTACACTTCAATATAATGAATTAATTTGACATGCATGTGATAGACACCAGAAAGTAACAACAATTGATATAATATTTATTCAAGGCAAGCCTTTGTTGGAATCTTTACCTATTGTACTTCAAGAATCAAAGCCCACAAGGGTATATTTGGTTTCCGTTTTGTGTTATTTAATTCCCGCTAAACAGTTTGGCACAGGACAAATTAAGCAATATACTCAGAACTCTGTATTGCAGTTAAAAAATTATCTGACCTTACATTTTTTGGAATATTAGGAATATCAAATTTGGAAACAGCACAACTGTTTTTACTCACCTTATATTTTCTGCAACAAAAGAAAATATATTTATTTGATAAGCATCTTAGAGGGTTGATGTCAGGACCCTGCCCTTAGGCCTCTCAACACGCATCAGTTGTTCGCCATTAGCCCTCGCAAGATGCATTGGACATGAGCATGTACCACACATGCGTCAGGAGAATGAACATGTGAGACACATGTAGTGCCCTATGACTAGGATATATAAAAAGTAGGCACACAATCATTGCCCAACCCTTGGCTCTTGCGCGTTTTGTGGTCAGGGAGTTTTGGCATGTATATTTGCACTGGTAACATTGTATTGGTTCTATATTTATGGAGTATTTCTTATCCTAAAATGGTTTTCGTCTTGTTTGGCACATGTTTTGTGATCTGCGTCTTGTTTGGCACATGTTAGGAGAAGGAATCGTGTTGTCTGTTAAGTGTTCAAGAAGCCACGTGCTGTAAATTGAAGGAAAAGCTGTGCGCTGTACACAAGCCGAGCATTCCCGCTGAGAGGCGAGGTCGACAAACTCCTATTTAAACCGCGTCCGACTCAACGCTAATCGCTTTGCATCAAGACTCTTCCATAGAGATTCCCTGCCTGCATCTCTGGAAAAGCGGACATCAAAGATCAAAGCAAAGAAAAATAAGAAGCAAGAATTCCCAAAGAACTTACCTAGTTAAGTTCAGCTCCTGGTCAGCATCTTCACAGGTAGCTGCAACAAAAGATAAAGACGCACAAGATTTAAAGATACATAACACTTAAAGGAACTTTTATTCTTGCTTTTCCATAGCTATTTGCAAGTGACTTGATAGACCTTTTTCTTTCTCCATTTCTCAATAACTGTTTGAAATGTGACTAGCAAAGAACTTGTATGCTCATCATTTTATCCAGAGTTTTTATTCACAATGTGACAAGATCAAAGCCATTCTTCCATCATACAAGTGTAAAGGCACGAAGAGAGTTGTAAAGCAACATTAGAAATTCTATGGTCTACAAGAAAAAAACATTGGGCAGGTATTCAATGACTGTGCAGTCTAACCTAGCATGGTAAATGGAAATTTCAGTACTGTGATTGTGGTTGTGAAACTAATTTATACAATCTGTTTATACTAGATACCACTGACAGATCCTCACGTCATCCGCTCATCTCCCAGACGAGCTTTGTTACCAGCTACAGTCAGGGTACCACAGCTGCTCTTCTTAGAGACAACTTTCAAGTTGCCTTGCAGGTATTTAAGGGGTACAGGGGAGTGGGATCCAGGTAGAAATGGGTAGGCTATATCAAAAGAATGAAAGAATCCAAAGGGTCTAGCTCCCCTCTCTTGATCAAGCCTTTAGCTGTGAGTCTGAGCAAAGAAACTGTAGTTAAGGATGAAAGGAAGAATTTGGTTCCATATAGTCTATGCAAGGCACTTGCATCTCACAAGGTAAGAGTTGTGACAAACCTCCCTTTCAGTTGATTTCAGTGATCATATTGTGGCTAAGAACATCCTTCAGAGATCAACTTTTCCTAAATGTGATTTTGGGAGAAGAACCCACATATTTAGTCAAAATGTAATTGATATTTAGAACATGCCAATGTTTTTTGAAGATTTTTCTAACTATGGGTGACTGGTTGGAGTATGTGGTAATGAACCTTACATTCTTGTTTTCCCTATTCACTGTCTCATCAGGATGTATGAGTCTTTGTCTAGACTCTCCACTCTAGTAATGGCCTGTTAGATGGATTTCTGACTGTAACCGCTCTCTCTGAATCTATGTTCCATGATCTTTTTCTCTTTCTCAGACATCTCAACTGTACTGTAATTTATTTTGGCCTGTAGAAGTTCACCATAAGAAATGCTGTAAATCAAGTTTGTAGGGTGAGCACTGATGCATGCAATAAACTGTTGCTAGCGGTGTTGTAGGAGGCTGGCCCTCTATGTGGTGTGCAAAGCTAGGCACACTGTGCAGGGGGGTCCAGACAACTGCACATTGGTTTACAGGTATAAAAACTAGATCACCTAATGCACTAATTTTTAAGGTAGCTTGCTTGAGCAGTTAGGCAAATCTTGGAGAAGTAAAACGCATTTGTTGTACTCACAGTATCCATCTTGCAGCTCACACTCTCAAAGAAATAACTTGAGACAATTCATAAAAAGAATACTTCAGATTTTTATCTAATTTGTAAAACCAAGATTATCAAAATTGGTTAAGTTCTTTTTAAGATATGAATTTCTGAAGTTTTAATAAAAATAGTCTTTTTGTGCGTAATTACGCACCATAGGAATCAATGGAAGTTCACCTTTAAATAAATCCGACAGTTGGTTTACCAAGTTCTTCTTTTTCAGGTTGATCGAGGTTGTCGGTGGACACACTGTGCTAGCTGGAGAAGTTCAGGCGCCCCCCGGTTCTGGCGGGAACAGCTGTAAAATGTCTCTAGAGCTGGTGGAGGGCCACTGCGTGGGGGGGCACTTGGAAAAGCACTGCACAGGTAAGTTTAAAGATGGCTCCTTGGGGTCCCCCTTGAGTGTTGAGGTTGTAAATGGTGGGGGACCCTTAGGACAAAGCAGATTCTTGAGTGCAGGACACAGGTAGGCCAGGTGCAGAGAGAATCAGTGAGCCAGGAGCTGTACACAAGTATGCCCTCAGAAGCAGGAGGTAAGTTGGTTCAAGGGTCGTTTGCAGGACAGCTGGGGCACTCTGGCATGAGTTCCAGTGTATTCCTGAAGTCCCTTGACTGGGGCTTAATTTTGGTCCTTTTTCAGCCCTGAGCTGGCTGCTTTTCTTGGTGTCCGATGTTGGGTGACCAATACCCAAGTTTGGTGCAGTGCCACCAACCTTGGCACACTAGCAGGGTTTATCCTTGTGGTTGACAATATGTAGTTTGGGCTAGCTGTGGCATCCGGTTCAGGAGTTAACAACTGGTCAGTGAAGTCCCATTTACTAGGGACCTATAGTGGCGGCTAAAGGTGCTGCCAATTACCTTTGCACTTTTTAGGGAAAGAACACAGGCACTGGGAACCTGGATAGCAGGATCCCAGTGAACTCCAGTCCACGTTGCATCCAGAAGCCAGGCAAAAAGTGTGTGGGAAGTACTGGAACCAAGTGCCAGTTTCCCATAAGTGTCTTTAAGGAATAGGTTGGTTTCTATTCTGCCTTCTTAGATAGATATCTGTATTTCCAAGAATTCTATCCTGTTGCTGCTAATTTGGCCTGTGATTTTGAGATTTGATATATTCTCATTGAGATGTAGATTAGTTGTGTGGCAGACATTTCATCAGCCTTCCATATTACAAAGATGTCTGTACATTTGACCCAAAGCACAACCTACTTTTCATAACCCACAAGGCTACTGACCACCTGCTCCTCCCACCAACCTATGAATACATTTGCATAGCTGGGGCAAAGCAGGTGCCCATCTCTGTGCCCTTGGTTTATCTGTACAATTCTTTTTCAAAGAAGAAGTTGTTATTAAGACAGTAAGAGATCACATCTATGATCATTTCTGAGAAGAAATGATTGGGGTCTGGCCCTCAAAAAGTGTCTCCAAGCTTCTATCCCTAGATTAGCTCAATGCATGTACATAAACTATTGATGTCTATGGTCATCAGTGTATAGTTATCTTCCCAGTGAATGCAATCGATGATGGTCAAGAAATGTTTAGTATCTTCAATGTATGTTGGTAATACAGATGCGAAGGGTCTTAGATAGTGGTCTATGTATTTATAAGTATTCTGTGATAGAGGACCTATTTAGGATACACTTGGGTGACCTGGTGGACTTTTACATTTTTGTACAATTTGAGGCAGATGAAGTACCAGAATCTTTGGAAACCTACATTTTAGAAAGAAAAATTCCTCCCATTCTATGAGATTCTTGTCTCTCCAATCTGTTAGCATTTCAATGTGTCTTGTATTAGATGTATTTACCTCTCTTCTTGTGATGGGTTTATAACAGAACTCATTTTGTAGTTGTCCATTTCCTTTTTGTAAATATTTCTGTTTGGATGGAAGGACTACGTTGCCACCTTTATCCGACTGACGAATCCCTATGCCGTCATCAGACTTCCAATGATGTGAGGCTTAAAATTGCATCTGGATTACATTTTTTCTTCATATCATATGTAGGACTGTATCTAATCTTTTTGAGATCCGTGATGACTCCTCTTTCAAACTAATCCATTGTTATGCTTAGTAGAAAAGTAGATTTTGATCTAAAACCACTTGGGCAACTTGCACCAATATCAATGTCAAATTGCTGACAAGAGTTGAAAAATTAGTAGTATTAGGAATAAATCTATTCTGCTGCAGAGCAAAAAGAAATGCCTATAGAGAGTAATTCAGTCTCTTCTTGCGACAGTCTGGAATCTGATAACTTTATTACATTAATAGTGTTTATTGACATTCCCTCGTTATCATTCCCACTGGTGTTTTGTTGTCTTTTCTTTGCACACTTTTGGGCTTGTTTAATCCTCTTTTACTTCTGTACTCTTTACCTCGTCCTCTCTGAAAGTTGAGGTTGTTTCCATATTCTGTACTTCATAATCTACAACACCAGTGACACCCTAAATCTGTTCACCTCACATATGAGTTTTTCTAGCAAAATTTTTAAGCAAAGAATGAACACAGTGCCATCCACACCGAGCTAGGAGTTGACAAAGTATTTTGCCATTTACACAGCAAAGTCTTTAAGCATACGATTAGCACAGAGCCATCCATGCCAAGCAGTAAAATGACAAAAGCCCGTCACCATTCCAGGCATAGTATTATAGCTTTGGACTGCTAAAAGACCACGCAAGCCAACCTAAAATCAGAAAAAGCAACTCATGACACATGTTTCATTGTCACTGTAGCTCTAAGGAGAGATTTAGCTTTGTCCAGATAAAAGGGAGCACCCAGGATAAGCCTGAAAATATCCTTTCAGGCGTGGAGTGCCAACTAAATTGTGAAAAAGAAGCAGTTGGTCGTTCCCATGTTTAGGTGGAGAGCAGCTCCAGTATAGAGCTCCCTACAACACTACAGACACACTAAATTTGCTCACCTCAAATATCTGTTTTTCCAGCAAAGAGACTATGGGGGTCATTACAACCCTGGCGGTACGAGACCACCAGGGCTGAAATGATGGAAGCACCGCCAACAGGCTGGCGGTGCTTCCCTGGTAATTACGGTCGCAACCGCTGGGGCCAGCGGTTTCCCGCCACAATGGCCCCATCGGTAGTAATCCGCCAGGGCAGCGCTGCTAGCAGCGCTGCCCAGGGGATTACGACTCCCCGTACCGCCAGCCTTTTCCTGGCGGTTTGAACCACCAGGAAAAGGCTGGCGGTACGGGGAGTCGCGGGGCCCCCATGCAGCTTTTCACTGTCTGCATAGCAGACAGTGAAAAGCGCGACAGGTGCAACTGCACCCGTCGCACGGTCGCAACACCGCCGGCTCCATTTGGAGCCGGCTCCTGTGTTGCGGCCGAGATCCTCGCTGGGCCGGCGGGTGGAAACTAGGTTTCCGCCCGCCGGCCCAGCGGGGATCTCCAAATGGCCGCAGTGGGGGTGTCGCTGCATTGGCGGCCGCCCGGCGGTCCGATCTTAGGTCGTGATGAGGGCCAAAGTATTTTGCCATTTGTACAGCAGAGTCTTTAAGCATAGGATTAGCACAGTGCCATCAACACCAATCTGTAAAATGACAATAGCCCTTTACCACTCCAGGCACAGTATTATGGCTTTGGATTGCTAAAAGACCATCAAAGCCAACCTGGAATGAACAAAAGCAATCCCTGACACATCTTTTGCTATCATTATAGCTCATCAGAGAGTTTTAGCTTTGTCCATACACAAGGGAGCACTCAGTATAAGCCAAAACGATACACTTTCAGGCTTAGGGTGCCACATAAATTATGCAACAAAGAGGCAGAAAACTCTGGTCAGTTCCCAAGTTTAGGTGGAGACCAGGTCTAGTACAGAGCACCCTACAACACCAGTGACACTATAAATTCATGTATAGTTGAGATGTTTTAGTAACCGTTAGTAATATTTTACTTCAACAATCAATCAATATTTTAGTTGACACATACATATAGCACACAAAGTTTTCAGACAAGCACAAGAATGCATTTATAGGCACTGGGGAATTACACTGCTGTTTGTAGTGACGTGTAAATATCGTCTATTGCATGTGATTCTCTTCAGAATCACCCTTTCTCGAGCAAGAGGGCAATTCATTAAGTCGCCCAAAGTCGTCCCAAAGGCTTCTGAGAAAAACCTTGGACCCCAGCACTTATTCTTTATCAAGTTAAGCCCTGGCAAGTGTTCTCCCATACTTCCAGCAGACTTTGACTAAGAATAAAAGAGAGAAAGGCAGAAATGGGAGAAAAAAATGAGGAAAAATAGGAAAACAGTGGCCAAGGGAGAAGCAAGGATGAAAGAACCTTCATTAGTCGTGGGACTAGATAGGAAATGCAGGAAATTAGAAACAAGAGACATTAGGGAACTCCAAAGCTAAAAAGCCTTGGTACTCAGCAGTCACTACTATAGCAGAAACGCGGCGAGGTCCTCAGAATATCTTTGGGCCCTGCCCTTATTTTTTCGCAAATTAAGCACAGCCAATGTAAGTGCGTGGGTCCTGAATCTAAATAAATGTTATTAATCGCTTGGTCACATCTGACGTCACTTGTTCCAAACAGAAAAGGAAGGAAGAACAATGTTTAGCCACACTGCAGCAACGACACGGGATCAAGCACACCTGCCCTTGCTAAAAGAATATTGGAATCTTTATAACAAAAGCCACCATTCAAATACATGACCTCGCAGTACATTGGAAGACTTGATAGCTTGTTTACAGTAAACAGTCCCCAGTGCCTGAATGATTAAGTTTCGAACTGTGCATTCAGTACTATTCATGTCATTCTAAAGCATTTCGAAATAAGAAAGATCTTAAATACCACCCCGTCCGACATTCGCTTCCTTCGGATAAACATAATCGCAAACTCTGAAAAGAGAGCGCAGCAAAGGCTTGATTTTAAAAATAAGCGTTTTTTTGTCCAAGCCTGTCAGGGAGCACTTCCCGTTTTTAATAAAACGAAACAATATGATTTGAATGTTGGAAACCTGAACTTGTACACCTCAATCATTATGTATTCGTTGTGGAGAAACACGGCACTCGTACAAAATAATTTACACAAAGTCTTGTGGTTAACAGACAGCGTGCAAGACTTAAATAGGAAGTAGTGTAAAAACAACTGGCAAATTAATTTTAGTCTGTCACCTACTTGTATTTGTAAGAATAATCCCCTCTATAAACAGAATCCCTTCACGTTTGGCATTCACGGCGCTTGGCACATTTTTTAGTGTGAATAACTTCCCTATCCCTCCTGCAACGTCCTCAACTGCAGTACTGCTGTGGCCCCAAGGTTCAATCCATTTGTTTTAACATCATCACGAGTTTGAACGTAAGTGCCTGCGATAGTTGACGTGCTTTCCTCACACCGAGTTCTTGATAAACACTGTTACAGCAAGGCTCTGCCCCTATCCCACCAAGAAGGAGCTACTGGGTCATACATGTATTAGAAAGACTAAGGGCCTGATTAGATCTTGGCAGTAATGGTCCTGCCGTTGATTTTTCAACGAAAAACCTGTCTACCTACTTGGCGATCCGCCCCATCGATTTCAATGCTGGCTGGACCATAGGCAAAAGAGTGTCTGCGTCCAGACACCTGTACCGCTGAGCAGATTTGGATGTGCCTTACCGCCAAACCAACCTCCACACCTGAGTTGGTGATTTGAGGAGGAAGGGGCACAAAACCTACCTCTTTCCACATTTCCACTTCCGGTTTGCATTGGACCTCACCTGCAGTCACTGCTGCCACTGGACTAGGGAGGATACTTGACCCCACCGTCGCTGGACTCAAAAGTAGGGATACTGCATGTACACTATATGTTTTGTGTGCACTGCACATGAGCTTGGGACGTCTGCAGAAATGTACATGCCACTGGTATTTTTTTTTAAATACCTCTGACATGTATATATCGGGAACACATTTGTGTCAGTGATACAAGCCACATATATAATTGTTATTGTGGTGTCAGTACTCATTGCCAAATGAATGCTAGCATCACACTCACGACGGCATCCCACCTGTACCCAGGTCTATGTGTGCACATTGCAAGTGAATCTGTACCTGTGATGTTATAAGTCCATTTGTACGTGAGAGTCAGTACGTGTATGTGTGGTGAGAATGGATTGGCTGGTCGAGGTAGAGGGAGCTGGAGTAGGTGAGGTGGTTGTGTCTGTATTTGTGCCACATGCATGTGGGTCTGAGGTTTATTGTGTGGTTTGGGTTGTGTTTTGGGCGCAACATTTAGGTGTGTGTGGTTGTGTGGGGGGGCGTTATTGTGATGTGTGCATATATTTGTATAGATGAGTGTGTCATTGTGTTGGTTATTGTTGTATTGTATGTGTGTGTAGTATCAATGATGTCTGTATGTGTGTCATTGATGTGTGTTTTCTGCATGTAGATTTCGTGTTGTGGAATGGCAATGGATAATAGTGTGTGTGTAGTATGTTGTGCAGGTGGACATATATGGCTCAGGTACAGTGTTTGCGTGTGTCACTTACCTATATGCGATAGCCGTTGCCATTGTACAATGCCCAATGGCTCCCGTGACGGTCTCCCTCCGTCAGTAATCAGCCTCCAGTACACCACGTGCAGGACTGTAACGTATAATTAGGGTCAGTGGGAACTCATCAGCCTTACGACTAGGACTGGCATTCCATTGTGGCGGTGTTAGCGCGTCAGAACTTATTAAGTAAACTTACAAGGGATATGCGTATAGGGCGATGGACCTTTTGACTGCGCCTAAAAATGTTCCCACCATGAATCCTGTCCCAATACAAATCAATAACAGTAACGATCAATGGCATCAATAACCAATCAGAGTCAGTAACTTCCACACACCATGACCTCTGGGCCGTGAATAAGCACACTTTTATGTAAAAGTTAGAATGTTTATTTCCCTATATTAACAATGCTAATGTCACATATCAAATGCTAAACAAACAAAAACAATACTGGCTCACCATAGCGGCAAAAGAATCGCAATCTAATTAAAGCTTGAGCTACTACACATTTTAACGTTACAGTACAAATTAATAGCAAGAATAACTGCGCAAATGAAATAACATGCATTTAGATTCAGCAAAGAAAAGACATCAACTGTTATTACATGTAGCGAACATCATCAGTGAAAACCCTAACTAACATCGGATTAGCATGTTTGGACTTCGTGCAAAACATTTTTAGTCACACAAATTTTGGAAAACATCTAATTATGACTCTATCAAAATAGGGGCTGGTACCTAGAAACAAAAACAAATAGACATAACAATCAGTAACAAGACCTTGCTAAGTTAAGGCCTATGATTAATAAAGCTAATGCATGATGAATAACCCTTAATATGACGTATTACTACATTAATCAAACATGAGCTCGACATTTCACATTAATAAACCATTAATAAGTACACCTTGTGAACATTGGCAGCCACTCAAGTGGGTACGCTTTCAAATGCTTGCATTATTGTTCTCTAAGTTAATATATTTTCTACGCAAATTCAACATTCAAAATACATGAATATTAATTGGTAAAGTTCAGCGTTAACAATCCCTCCTCTGATGACGAAATGTGTCATCACACTAAATCTTCCCACACAAATTTTGGCTTCAGCTTAAAATTCTGTCAGTTAAATCCCTCTTAATCTTCGTTCCCTTTTTGAATTTTCCCTAAACAAATTTTCCCTTTTCCTTTTTTCCCTCCTGTGATCATTTTTCATTTTCTTCGATGTAATCATTCTACACAATTTACATATTCCCCATGCTCCATTTATGCAAATCATGATAATCAATATCCCTTGTGTTATTTTCAATACTATCCCTTCCCTATATTTGCTGAGCTAATTTCTCACTAAAACAAATCCTTTGCCAACTTTCTCCCAACACCTAGTTCTTTCAGCTCTTTCAAATCAGCACTCTCATTAGTCAGATTAGTAAGTAAGCTTCTAATTTCTTTACTATTATCAGGAATATATGAGCAGCAATGCTTTGAATTAAGCATTTTGCAAACTCCGCCATCCTTTGCTAAAAGAATGTCTAACGCAAGGCAGTTCTAAAGAATCATAGCTCTTTCCACGGCCAATTCTGAATCTATCAGGATCATGGCTCCTGAAAAATTTGTCAGCATGTTATCCACAGTAGTAGACAAATGTTGAAACTTTATAAAATTCAGAACAACTCCTACTGAAGGAATCATTGCTCCAAATATGTCTCCCACTATGCCAGAAGGAGACTTTCTCTTCTCTCTACTATGATGTAATTCAGTCTATTTCTGTAATCTTTTCAAGCCATCAAGTTGGAATATCTTTGGGATAACTATCCCCAAATAACATATGCCATACCATCTTCTCTGAAGACAGTAATAAGCATTAGGTCCTCAAATGTAATATATACCAGGAATCGCTGGATCCAGTCCATTCAACATAAATGTCCATTTACTCCGAAATAAAAACATATGCTTACATTCACTCGTTCCCACAAATAAGTGTCAGTGCGAGACCTAGGTCTATATACACAAAGCTTCCGTACATGTTGCACATCTAAAGCTAATTTCCCTTGAGTCTTTCTTGCACTATCAGCATAATGATTTCTAAAGGTCCTGTTCTCTAAGCCCTTTTCTAATTTCTCCTTTAATGCCTTTCTCCTGTCATCAGTCTAATCTAAGAAGCTCTTCTCTAATGGTGTATGCACGCATGTCAGGTTATTCTTGTGTGCGTATGCTGTGCCAAAAGTTAGTGTAGGCTCAAAGAAACCCCTTACGAATACTATGTCATTGAACTTAGCTACTCTACTCAGATATCTAATTATGGGGACAAACGGAAACACTACATCATGGTTTGAATAGAAATATTGGATGTGCTCCTGGTTATAGAATCATGTTGGTAACAGACTACAACTTATCCCATATGTAAGTGGCAAACTATGATAGGTAACTCCTTCTTCGACTTATGATGGAATCTGCGTACACATATAACAGTTCCTTGCACCCATCGTCTCAACATACTCACTCAATAAGCGATAGAACACATTAGAAGAAAGTTCCCCTCGGGTGTTGTCTACGGGCAGATACTTCAAATCTAACATAAACTTCTCTATCGCCATTAATGCAGTAGTTGTCTCTAAAGCTATATTATGGTTTGCTTTACTCTTGTCAAGAACACTCATGCCCACAATCAATATTACAACCAATAGCACACATACAATTGTCAAACTAATAATCATATATTTACAGCACCTGTTCTTCTTACCCTGCTTGCTAATATTACCCAATAACTGTAAAGAATCAGAAAGTAGAAGAGAAAAATGTAGTAATTATGCAGCAAAAATCAAAACCAAAAATCTTCAATCTCCTTTCAGCAGTTATTTACAGGTTTAAGTCTCACTTCCAGGATCCTTTGTCACAATTGGTTTAGCAGCTTGTCAAATCAGGTTATCAAAGTATTTTCTGGTTACTTTCAACAGTCTCTTTTTCTTTGTGCTGTCTCAAATTTGTCTCAACAGTTCAGTTCATTGATTTCCTTCAAGTGCCAAAATATTGACCTGGAATGTCTCAATCAAAACAAAAAGACAAAAATTATCTTTGCCATTCACTTGTTTTTGCATACACCCATTCAGGACCTGTGTACCTTCGACTTGCTATCCTCTTTCTTTTCAACTTTCGATCTCCATTCAATTCTCCTTCACTTAAGTCTTCTCTTCTTGTTGTATCTACTTCTTCCTCTAGTGTTGTCTCAACAACTTCTTCCTTTCTCTTTGCTTGAGACTCTGGCCACTTATCTCCTTTCAGTGGACCCTTGGTCAATACTCTTTTCAGTGTTGAACTTGAAACTTCTTTCTGCTCGGCAGGATTTTCTCTTGACAGACCTGCAACTGGGTTGGGAGGAGTCAGACCACATAGGCTTTGATCCGCCTCAATTCCTGCCCCCTCGGGGTCTGGTGTTTGTTCTGTTTGTCTCTCGATTTTGTCTACTTCCGGGGAAAGCCTTCCTCTGACTAGACTCTTCTACTGCCTCAATCGTAATTGGCTCACTGTCACTCTCCTGGAGGTCTTCTCATTTGTCTCTCACAGGAGTGACTGAACCGTTCTCTACTCGCTCAGATCCAGTCTCAGTTCCTCTTTCTTCTCTTTCCGGCTCTGAGGTTTGTTTGGTTGTTGTTGGTACTCTCAACAACTCCTCTTCATTGTCCAAAGGACATGCCACTTTTCTCGTATGACTTGCATGTATCCAGTTCGGAACTCCAGCACACTTCACAGCTCTGGTAGTGGTCAGAACTACCTGGAAAGGGCCTTTCCACTGAGGTTCAAAACACGTCTTCCTCACATGTTTTCGGACCACCACCCAGTCACCAGCTCTCAGATTGTGTCCTTGATCTTGGATCAGTGGCAGTGTGGTGGCTTCCACCTGCTGAGAGAAAGAGCGAACCACATCAGCCAGACCTTTGCAGTAGTCCAACACCATATCAACTGTTATGTTCACAAGAGCATTTGCAGGGAATTCTGGCAACCTCATTGCTCTGCCCATGAGGATCTTGTGCGGTGACAATCCTGTCTTCCTGTCGGGTGTGCTTCTCATTGGCATCAGAACTAACAGTAGTGCATCTGGCCATTTCAGATTCGCAGACGCACACATTTTCGCCATTCTTGATTTCAAGGTACCCTTCATCTGTTCCAATAGTCCTGATGCTTCAGGGTGGTAACTACAATGCAACTTCTGCTCAATGTTCAAGGCTCTAGGTAGTAATTTAATTACTTAATTGTTGAAGTGACTTCCCCAATCTGATTCTAAAGAGATTGGAAACTAAAAACGTAGTATCAGTTCCCTAAGCAGTAGTTTTGCTACTGTGAGGCTGTCATTTCTTCATGTAGGGTATGCTTCAACCCAATGACTAAAGATGCAGACAATCACCAACACATATCTCAAACCTCCACACACAGGCATCTCAAAAATATTCATTTGCATTCTGCTGAATGGACCTCCTGCACTTCCAATGTGGCTCAAATTGACTACTGTACATTTTCTCACGTTCATCTGTTGACAAATGATGCAACGATGGCAAACTGCTTCAGCAACTTGTCTAACCCTTTGATTGAACAAATTATGTTTGAAGAGGTGAATCATTGCATCCCTCCAAGCACATGCTTGGCCATGGTAATACCTAGCCATTTGAAACAATAAACTATTCGGCAAAAACAATTGACCCTCTTCTGAAATCCACCATTCATCCTGTTGCTATACACATTTCATTTTGCTCCATGATTATTTTTCCTCTCTGTCAACATTGTTCTGCAGTGTTCTCAATTCTTCCAATGTATCTATTACATGTAATGCAAAACTTGGATATGTTTTATTTTCTTCAGGTAGCAATTCCCACTTATCTTTGAACGATATACAGTTCAATGTGCAAAACCTTGTGACTTGATCCACATATCCATTTCCCATTGACACAACATCTTGTGATTTCAGATGTGCGCTGCATTTCACCACGGCAATCTTTTCAGGCATCTGGATAGCTTGCAACAAATCTTGAATTATCTCACCATTTCTCACTGGTGAACCAGAAGAGATCATGAAACCTCTCTGTGGCCACTACTGGCCAAAGTCATGGATTATTCCAAATCCAAACTGGCTATCCATATGGATGGTAACTTTAAGATAAGCAGAAACGTGGCACGCTCTAGTAAGGGCTACCAGTTCTGCTACTTGTGCAGAATGTATTCCTCAAAGCCAAGACGCTTCCAGTAAGCCAGAAATTGTGCACACACCATATCCTGCTCTTAGTACTCCTGTATTGTGTCTTAGATAGGAACCATCAATGAAGATAATTTGGTCATTTTCTTCCAATCGGGTGTCTCTAATATCAGATCTTGGTTTTGTGCACAGATCAGTTACTTCAAGACAATCATACTCAATGTCTTCCAACTTTTCAATTTCAACAATGTCATTCGGAAGTAAGGTTGCCGGGTTAAGCACTGTACATCTTTTCAATGGCACATTAGGTGAACCTAGAATACTCGTCTCATATCGAGTCAATCTTGTACCAGTCAGATACTGGGTTTTACTTCGAGGAAGTAAAACTTTAACTGTGTGAGGGACCACAATTGTCAGGGGGTGTCCCATCACAACACCTTCATACTGTGCAGGCCTCTGTCCAATCGCTGCTCCTGCACGCAGACAGCCTGGTAAAGCTGCTGCAACTAGGTCCAAAGTAGCTGAAAAATATGCTACTGGGCGGTTTACACCTCCATGGACCTGCATCACGACAGACAAAGAACATGTATCACACTCATGATAAAACAACGTGAAGGACTGAGTGTAGTCAGGCATACCCAAAGCCGGAACTTTGAACAGACTCTCTCTTAATTCTGAAAACACTTTCATGCAAGCCTGGTCTTATACTAGGAGATCGGTGACTTCTTATGAGTCAGCTTCTGCAATGGCTTGGAAATGACCAAAAAATTAGGAATCAATTGGCGACAATAGGCTACCATCCCTAGGAACATCCTGACATCTCTCATTGTGGGGCTGGGGGGGTTCATCTGCAGTATGGCTGTGATCCTTTCTCTGGATACATTTACCTTATTCCCTTTTCAATCTGGTGACCCAAGTAATTAACTTCTTTCTGACAGTATTGTAATTTAAGTGGAAACACTTTATGACCATACTTTCCCAAATAGTTCAACAAGGCAACCGTGTCATACTTGTACTCGTCCCTCGTTTTGGATGACTCCAACAAGTCATCAATGTACTTTACCAATGTCGAGTTGAAAGGCAATTGCAACTACTCCAAATTCTTTTTCAAGATCTGATTGAATATGGAAGGTGACTCTGAAAAACCTTGAGGAATTCGACACCAACATTAAACTCAGTCTAAAAATTTGAAACAAAAGAGAAATTGACTGTCCTCATGAAGAGGCACAGAAAAGAAAGCTTGTGACAAGTCTATGACAGTGAACCATTCAGCATCACATGGGATCTGAAACAGAATCACGGCTGGATTTGGCACCACGGGGCAACATTTGTTCACAATGTCATTTATTTTTCTCAAATCCTGACAATTCGAACCTTCCCACAGGGCTTTTTCAATCCCATTATCAGTGACTTACATGGGCTGTTCAACACCTCTTTCAAGACCCATTGGTTTACAAATTCTGCAATTATGCAGCAACCTTTATAAGGATGTCCTGTGGCTTGTTATACTGGAGAATCTGAGACTAAATTGAGTTCGGCTTTATAAGAACTTTAACTGGCTCAACTCCCTTTATCAGGCCAATCTCTTTCCCTGTCAAATCCCATACCTTTTTTTTAACCGTTCCCTGTAAATCAGGAGGAAGTTCTTTCACTGTGAATACTAGAAAGAAATTAATCAGGGGATATTCCTCACTTATAGTCTCACACTCGGTCTCTGGAGCTGGGTCATCCTCATCATCACTATTCGTCTGTATCTCGACTCCATCGCTTGAACAGTAATCAAGCACCTGGTTTTACACAGTAAGTCTCTTCCCAATAGGGATACCGGACTTGAATCACAGACTATGAATTTGTGCAATCCTTTAAAGTTGCCAATTTTAACCAGAACTGGTTCCGTGATTGGGCTGGTCAAATACTGATTCACTACTCCCACAATCTGAACTGTCTTTCCTGAAAGGGGTAAGTCTGGAACTTCTGCAGTTCTTACTGTAGAGTGTGTAGCTCCTAGGTCAACCAAGGATGAAACCTCGTGACCCATTACTCTCCCCTTCACATATGGGCCTTTCTGATCTACTTCTAAAGAAACGGCAAGCACACATTTCTCTTCATCCAAACTCTCGCTCACCCAATCGTCATTTATTCCATTCTTACTGTGTAATGGGAATTGGTGTACTGTGTTACTACTTTGGTTAAACTTCTTACCCGTGACCTTTTGAGGAAGCATCACCTGCTGCTCTTCCATTGGGGCTTCAGGTATTTGAATTTGCTATCTAGGTACCATTTGAACCTGCTGTTGCATTGGCTGCAATTGCATCATTTGTACATGTGGCATTTGTACCTGCTGCATGGGTTTAAAATTCTGCATTAGATTCACATTATTATAAAAATTCGGATTATGACCTCTCATTCTTGGTGCTCTCCTGTTTTGGAATAAGTTGATGTCACTTGTTTGCTGAATGACACCTTCCTGTGCCGTCATCGGACAAGCGTGACAAGGCAACAGTCTTTTCATTCCCTGCACATCATTCTGGACCACTACAATATTCAAATCAGGACTATGATTTCCCTTACCATTTCCTCCATGATCTCTACTTCTCATCTGGTTTTGAAAGAACACATTTCCCTGCTGCTGCTGTGGAAAATGTCCTTGCATCCCTGTTTGTGCCGCTTTAATCTCCAACACCATCGCCTTTTCTTTCAACTTTCTCTGCTTCAACTTAATCTTGTCACTACAGTACTTTGCATACTGTTACACTCATTCAGCAAATCAAATGACTCATAATCATCTGGCTTTTTTCAAGTCGCAATCCTTCCACAAATCTGAACACAAAATGAATCATGTCTTTTGGCTTAATTGCCTCTGTACCACTGTAAATGCCTGCAACTATCTCTCATAACACACATGTATTGATTCCTTTGCTTCCTGAGCTGTCCTGTCTATACTCTGCCAGTCAATGTTTTTGGGCGAAATTCTCTGTTTTTAAAAATTCATTCACTTTGTAGTAGTATTTCATTACCTCAGGAGGCGGAGAACCTGTATTAGGATCTCTCCCTGGTTCCTTTGTCAGCCAATTTATACTCCTCTTACATTTCATCCACAAATCAGCTGGAACTGCTATTTCTAATAGAGTTTTCAAGTCTTCCCACATGCTCTTTGCACATTTCACAAAACTGTCTGTCTGGTGGTACTATTCCACTGGCTTCTCTGTAAATCTAGGCTAGTCATTTGTAAAAGACAGAATATCACTTCTGCTCAAAAAGAGATGGAAAACATTCCCTCCTGGAATCTCTCTCATTGGTAACATTTTCACTGGATCCTTGCCCTGCTGCACATTTGCAGTCAGCTCCACAGAATCCCTTTTTCTTTTATCTCTTTTCTTCGCCCATCTAAGGATCCCCATGTTTGGACACTTTGGGGTGACTCCCTCAGGTGTGCCTTCATTCCTGCAGATCTCATGTGTTCGAATTCTTTTGTGTCAAAATCTAACCTGTAACTCCTTTTCAAATGCTTAGTCTTCTCTATCTCCATGCTGTACTTCTCTGCCAAGTCTGCTAACCTTTGATGCACATTGCTCACTTCCCTCATAATTTTCGGGCACAGGTATCTCAATTCTGCTTCTGCATAGGACTCTAGTCTGTTCACAGCCATAGTTCCTTTAATGAGCTCACCCGCTTCCATTCCTAATCTTGTATAGTTCAAGTACTCCTCTCCCCTAGGAGCACTCTGCAGGGTAGACTTCGAACACATGAGATCTGCAGGAATGAAGGCATACCTTAGGGAGTTACCCCAAAGTCACCCTTCATCAACCAGGCTAGCTTGACTCCAGTAGCATGGGGAGCAAGAGACCCACATCTGGGCATAACCAGATTTTCCACTGTACTGATCATGTGCTCGTAGTTGAAGTTCGTTCTCATGAGAAACTGCCTGCTAGAAGATGCTTTGTTATCTAGGGAAACATTGTATATTGTAGCATGTGTAAGAGTGTGTAAGAGTGACCTTCCCAGAAGACAACGGATTCATTGACTGGAGTATAAGTTGTAACAATATTGACACCTGACAAGCCTAATGACAAGAACGGGAGACGAGGAGCCAGTCATTAACATGTGAACTGTGTAGTAATAAACCTTAGATTTAGGGTTGATGAAGGGTGATACCCTGAAACCGGTCCTATGATGCTTGTTACCAGTCCAGGGAGGACCTGGCTTGGCAGTTCGGGCTGGACTGTTCCCATGGGGAACAGGATCAAGACTGATTTGCATATTGATGGGTTTGCCTGGGTAGCAAAAATACAGTGGATTTAGGCCCAGTTCGCTGGGGGTGAATGTTTGACATTGTTCAGTATTACGTTTATCACTTGTTCTTTTTGAATTTGTCACCCCAAGTGGGAAGTGTATGCCCAGATGGGAGTCCCTTGCTCCCCCCCCCCCATGCCACGGGAGTCAAGCTAGCCTGGTTGATAAAGGGTGATACCCTGAAACCGGTCCTAGGATGCTTATTTCCAGTCCAAGCAGGACCTGGCTTGGCAGTTCAGGCTGAACTGTTCCCATGGGGAACAGGGTCAAGACTCTTTTGCATATGGCTTGGTCCAATCTGGAATGTCATGGGTAGCAAATAAATGACGGATTTAGGCCTAGATCTCTGTACTGGGGGTGATTGTTTGACATTGTTCAGTATTTTATCCACTGCTTGTTCTTCTTGCATTTGTCTCCCCAAGTGGGAAGGGTATGCCTAGATATGGGTCTCTTGCTCCCCATGCCACTGGAGTCAAGCTAGCCTGGTAGATGAAGGATGATACCCTGAAACTGGTCCTAAGATGCTTGTTTCCAGTCCAGGGAGGACCTGACTTGGCAGTTTGGGCTGGTCTGTTCCCATGGGGAACAGGGTCAAGACTGATTTGCATATGGCTGGGTCCAAACTGAAATTGCATGGGTAGCAAAACAACAATTGATTTAGGCCCAAATCTCTGTTTGACATTGTTCAGCATTCTGTCCATCACTTGTTCTTTTTGCATTTGTTGTCCCAAGTGGGAAGGGTATGCTCAGAAATGGGTCCCTTGCTCCACAATTCCACTGGAGTCAAGCTAGCCTTGTTGATGAAGAGTGATACCCTAAAACCGGTCCTAGGATGCTTGTTTCCAGTCCAGGGAGTACGTGGCTTGGCAGTTAGGGTGGACTATTTGTTCCCTTGGGGAACAGGGACAAGACTGGTTTGCATATAGCTGGGTCCAAACTGGAATGGCATGGGTAGCAAACAAACTATAAATTTAGGCCCAGGTCTTTGTACTTGGGGTGAATGTTTGACATTGTTCAGCATTCCGTCCATCACTTGTTCTTTTTGCAATACATTAAATATGGCGGGCAGAACACCATCAACTTAACAGTTTTTTTGAGTAATACCGCCAAGCTCTAAATTAGGCTATAAGGGCCTGATTTAGATTTTGGCAAAGGGGTTACTCCATCACAATGGTGGCAGATAGCCCATTGTATCCTATTGGGTTTAGATTTTGGCAGACAGGATATCCATCACCGTTGTGACAAAGTAACCCATCCGCAAATATCCAAATCCGGCCCTAAATAATTTGTGTATATTGTTCATAGTAACTTTCGATCCATTTGAGATAAGAATACTTTGTTAATCTGAAAGTTTTGCAACCAATGATGGATTATGTGGCAAATGTGCAAATCCATAATTTAACAGAAACAATGAAGCCACAAAATTGCCATGACTTAGTTGGACAAAAAATTAATGACAAGCATAGTGTGTGTAGACAAAGCATTCTGATGTAATTATTGTTAATAATTGAAGATGATCTTTGGTACTTCTGTATTTTTCTGCAAATCCAGTTTATTTCAGGCATTTCTGTGTAATGAAACAAGGCAACACTTATCTTGCTCGGCATTGCATATCAAGTTGGCTTTTCTAGCTCCGTGTACAGGGTACGAAAAGGCAAAAGTACTGGATCATTACCTAAGTCTATGCAGTCTAGATGGATTTTCAAGGATTTTAGTCCAGGCAATCAGCTGGCTTCTGCTGTCTCCATGGTGTTTGTAACAGTTCTGGTTGGGGTGAACTCTGCTCTTTGCCCTATAACTGTCAAGTGTTGTACAGCATGCCCACTGCCCAGATTTGCACTTCTTACCTTATTTTTTGAATTAGCTACAGTGCTATGATCCAACCATCAGACTGATTTATGCATCCAGCATTAAAAGAGCTGCAAGCAACCTCTGTATTACAGAAAGAGCCACCAACATTTTGCTAATTGAAATATGCTGTTTTGATCTTTAACTTTCTGATCTGGAGTAGTGCAAATTTAGACTCCATCCTTAAAACATTTCCACAAATATGCATTTATTTTTGACATTATATTTGCTGTTTGTTTTAATATTATTAACATGTGTGCCTATCTTGATGCTTTAATGAAATGTAACCACTGAAAGACTGAAGTTTTTTAACACACTCTTTGATGTTCATAAAAAAATGCTTGCATTAATTCATTATTAATGTTTTATATTTACACTTTAAGGTGAATTCCTTGAAGAAAAATGTTTTTTTTCATGTTTGCCTTTAATATGGAAAATTGAAAGTGCACATGTTCAGCCAGGTATTCAAAATGCCCATTTAGGACCTAGGGCCAGATGTAGCAAGGCTTTTACGCCTCGCAAATAGCGAAAATCGCTGTTTGCGAGGCGCAAAACCCACATTGCGATGCCCATTCACATTTTGCGAGTCGGTAACCTGGTTCCCAACTCGCAAAATGGGACTGCGAGTCGCAAATAGGAAGGGGTGTTCCCCTTCCTATTTGCGAGTCGCAGCGTGATGTAAGATTGCTTTGTGACGGCGGTCGCAAAGCAATCGCAGTTACCACCAGTGTCACACTTGTGGTAACCCATTCGCAAAAGGGAAGCGGCCCCCATGGGACCCCTTCCCCTTTGTGAATGGCCTTGAAAACATTTTTTCAGAGCAGGCAGGGGTTCTATGGACCACTGCCTGCTCTGAGAAAATGAAACTGACACGTTTCATTTTTTTGTTTGTAATGCATCTCGTTTTCCTTTAAGGTAAACGGGCTGCATTACAAACAAAAAAAACTGCTTTATTTAAAAGCAGTCACAGACATGGTGGTCTGCTGTCTCCAGCAGGCCACCATCCCTGTGAGTGCTGCAACTCGCAAGGGGGTCACAAATTGCGACCCACCTCATTAATATTAATGAGGTGGGCCTTTGCGACCCCCTTGCGACTCGCAGATGGTGTCAGGGACACCATCCTGCATCCGGCATTTCGAGTCGCAAATTGCTAGTCACTCAGACTCGCAATTTACAAGTCGCAATGCTGCATTTTCCTACATCTGGCCCCATATTATGAGTTTGGCAGGGGGAAACAGCTGTCTGCCAAACTCCCGACAGGGTGGCTGCAGACATAGTGGCGACCACCCCGCCGGACCTATTACGAGTTCCCTACTAGGTTGATGGGCGGAAATGGAGGTTTTAACCCGTCAGCCTAGCAAGAAACTGGAGGCAGCATTGTCTCTGGCTCGAAATATAGATTGCGGCAATGCTGCCGCCAGCAGGGTGCACCAGCACCTTCATAGTGTTCACTGTCTGCACAGCAGACAGTGAACATTGCGATGGTGCAGGGCAGGGGGACCCCTGCACTGCCCATGCCAAGTGCATGGTCAGTGCAGGTGCCCCCATATGGCCCCCTGCACCTGTTCACTGCCAGCCTTTTTTCACGGTGGTGAAACCACCATGAAAAGGCTGTCAGAGAGTATGAGGTAATTATGAGCAGGGTGGCGCTGCATGCAGCGCCGCCCTGGATGATTGCGACCTCCACCCGCTGTCAACCCGCCGGGATCAAGATGGCAGAACCCTGGCGGTCATGGCAGTCAGACCACCACAGCAGCAGCGGTTCTGACCGCTACCGCAAGGCAGATGGTCTCAAGACTACCAGCCTCATATTGAGGACCTAAATATTTAGTTAAAGTCAGGCTAACTTAACTGTCGAAAGGCCTTAATTCTGAAATGCATTCTTTGTTTGGTCAGCGTGTTCTTTCTTTGCAGGTGTATTTTAAGGCTTTGGTCACTAGAGGAAAGGAATATAACTTGTGTATTAATTTCAGTGATAGTAAGGCCTGAGAAGAGAAAATCTTGGCACAAGACATGGAGATTTCATGAACAGCTGAAGTCTTCTATTTATTGTGTAATAGGATCATGAGATTTTCAAGGTTGCAGAGACTGCTGGAGTTCTGTGAGATAAGAAGCCTGGGTGAAGTTATAAGTTACACGACTGAAGATTATTGGCCCCTTGAGGAAGGGAGTGATAACATTGATGTTGAAGATTCTGTTTATTTAAAAAAATGCTTATGCTGTTTGAAGTTAGTGTACATTCCCTTAAACGTTGAGGGGTACAGACCTCTCTGCTGCCTTTGTTCTTGCAAGTGTGAAGGTTTATGTTGAACATTTATTCCTATTTTGGAAGACATCTACTGAAGTCTCCACTAGGCTGACACCTTCTCACATTCCTAATTTGCCCTAAAGAACTCTCCACTCGTACTTGAGTCTTTATTACAACCATTTTTAAGATTTATTTCTAAACCATCCTCAGTCCTCACTTAGAATTCTTAGTAGATGACTTTAGAACAGGAGTTTCTTCATGGGACACCTATTTCTAATTTCTGGTTTCTGTATTGCTGCAATTGTTCTAGCTCTGTATCTTAATCAACTGAGACTGAACAGATTGCGATATTTCAGCTTGACAGCTGTAATTCTGAATCTTTTCAATATTTGTATGATATGCATATATATTAGGTTGTTTACTGATTAGGAATAAATCAACTTAACCTCAATTACTGATTCCTTGTTCTTATTGTGGGGCCAAATGGACTTCACGGAAATATAAATTGTTTATTATTGTAACTCTCTTGTGCATCTCAACAAACATAAAAGGTCGATCAGATGAATGTGTAAAATCATGCTTCCATGCATTCACAGATCCGTAGAACCTTACTTTTCATTGGGTAACTGTTCTTTCTTCCACTAGCGGCTTGTTAAACTTCCTTTCAATAACCATTTGTTATCCTTTCTGACAGTGTGGAAGGAGTGTTCTCCTTTAAAAAAATAGAGAAAGCCACCCCAATTAATAGGGATCAAGTGCTGCCTAGGTGGGTTTAATCTCCTTATCAACCACCTTCTTTAATTTAGTATTTCAATTTTGCAACTTTTAACGTTTCCTTCACTAATATTGCAAAGTGACACTCCTTCAATCTTTGTTGTATTGAAAGAATGATTTTTCCTCCAGTATCTGCATCAGCTTCCCCTGTTGTCCAGCCTTCAATCTCTGCAACTTCACCCACTACATTAGTACTTGAGATCCTGCAGCACAGCCTCTCCCTCTCTGGATTGAAGTGAGCCCAGTTCATTAGTGTGGGGGCATTGCATCATGTCCCCTAACACAAAGACTTCACATTTGCAGATTGGTCATTGCAAGCATTACTAGGTTATTTTTCAGAAGTGCATTGACTTGGAAATGCTCTATCCCAACCACAACTTTATCGAAAAACATGGTCTGGATTTGCCACATTCACCATGTATCTCTGAGAAGCAAGTCTCATATTTCAGCGAAGTGCAACCAGTGACACCGCCTGTTCCACCAACACCCTCCTCTCAGCCTCCAACAGCAGAGAGCACAGGAACAGGGTGATGTGGTTTAAGACTTGTCTTACATATGGGCTGATGTGTTGTGGAGTAGTATCCACAAGTGCATCCACTGCTACAGTAAGTGAACAAGCTTGTACCCACCAGGCATAATTTGTTTTGATTCACTATTTTGATTTTTTCAGTTGTATGACTACTTTTTGTATGTTTGCTTTTAGACGTCTACATTACATCTTCTGTTTAAACTTTATTATTTTTTCATGTTGCCTTTATGCTTTTTGTTTTTATCCATTGGGAATTCCCATTCATACTCATCCTGCAAACCAAATGGTCCTTTTTAGAGCCAACACAGAAGCTTCAACATGCGTGTTCAATGTAATTGTGCCCATGTTTACACTGTGGTCCGTTCACACAGTCACATAATTAGAGTTCTATCCTCGTTTTCTTAAACTTTTTGTTTGTTTTTTCTCAGCACTTTGGCCCTTTTTTAGAGTTTGAAAGATGGGATACCCTGTCAAATGTGATATATATCTAGTCTGCCATATTACAAGTCTTGTAGTATATATTGCACTTAAATATTAAAGCCTATAGGCTATCCTCCATGTTTGTGATGGAGTATCCCATCCACCAAATTGTAAATAATGCCCTTTATCTCTTCGTCAATCTCTTCTGCCTTTTTTATGAATATGTGTTGCTAAGTTTAATTCTTTCTCCTTACCTATCTATTTCTTCCTCTATTTGAGTGCATCTCTGTGTGCCAGTCTGCATCTATGTGTTTGTGAGTGTGTGCCTGAGTGACTGGTAACGTGTGAATGTAAATCACTGTGAGTGCCTGTGGAGTGATGGAAGGAAATATGACTTTGGGGGCTTTTCTGATTTGCATATGATGTCTCTGTTGAATTAGAACACACAATAATCAAATCAGAACAAAAAAATTAAAGGGAAGTTTCTTTACATCTTGGAAAATGTCCATTTCAGTCTTTCACTCCAGAAGCTGTCAGGAGGCTGTCCACCCTTGGTACTGGACAGTTGCTCTTCTTTCCTTTTATGTCCACTGGGATGATGCCCCCAAAGGCCTCAGGAGAAATAAGCCAAAACAAACCCAGGTAAGTAGATCTATTTATAATGAATAAATCATAACACTTTGGGTGTGAGGTTTTTTACTGGCATTCCTTATATCCAGTCACCACTCTGTGCGCATGCAAAGTAGGGTGGGAATCATGTCCACAGGGTCGTAATATTTGTAATTGTTTTACTGCCCTTTCTTTCTATGGACCTTTCCTAATTAGTAGGGGTCTCGTTCTTGGAGGGTTAAGGCTACCTTCAAGTATGCCTTTAAGTGAAAGATATCCAAGCTATATTAAAAAGAAATCATCTTTGAACCATTAAGACAAAGAAAATACACTTCCACAAAACACAGCCCCAAAGCAGTCTCCCCCCCTACACCTTCTTTCCTGCACTGTGTAAAGAAGCACTCACCTAGTCAACCACAACTCTCCTTAGTTGTGGTGGGCTGCTGCTCAAATGCTGGTGGCATCCACCAGTCTTCTTACCAGTCCTCCTCCTATGCCTCTGCATTGTTGGTTTCAACTGTTCCGTCTGTCCCTTTGCCATCTGAATCCACTAGCATCTAGGCGGTTCGGTATCCTATTCGGCTTCCTTGACTTCCTGGATGCTGTTCCAGCATTCCACAGTGTTTGGGTGTTCTTTTCTCCTTTCCGCAAAGTGCCACCTTGTTTGCTGCCTCACCTTTCTTCCCCTTCTCTTCTCTTCTCTTCTGCCTCTTTTCTATCTATGGCTCCACCCTCTTCTCCTCCGGCAAGGGTGATTCAGTTATTAATATTGCTTGTTCTTTCTACCTCGGCCTTTCCCCTATTCCTAAGTCCTTTTATTCTTTTAACATTTCTCTCCATGTGTGCTCTAGCTCCACCCCTTTTCTCACTAATGGATTTTTTTTGCCTTCTAGTGACTTTCCAACTGGACCTTTGCAGGATCGTGGCCCTTTTGAGGGAAGTGTGTGTCATTCCTCATTGTTCCCTCACAGTACCTCTTTGTGAGAGTCTGTGTCTATCAGTGAATGAGTGTTAGACCTGACAGCCTTAGGGTGGTCATCCCCCAACTTTTTGCCTGCCTCCCGTCACTTTTCTGACACTGTTTTTGCTGGTTTTAAGACTCTGCGCACTTTACCATTGCTAACCAGTGCTAACGTGCATATGCTCTCTCCCTAAAAACATGGTCAAATTGGTTCATACCCAATTGGCATACTTAATTTATTGTAAGTCCCCAGTAAAGTGCACTAAGTGTGTCCAGGGCCTGTAAACTAAATGCTACTAGTGGGCCTGCAGCAGTGATTGTGCCACCCACATAAGTAGCCCCTTAACCATGTCTCAGGCCTGCCATTGCAAGGCCTATGTGTACAGTTCACGGCCACTTCGACTTGGCATTTAAAGGTACTTGCCACGCCTTAAACTCCCCTTTTTTCTAAATATAAGTGATCCCTAAGATAGGGCCTAGGTAACCCATAGGGCAGGGTGCTATGTAGGTAAAAGGCAGGACATGTATGAATGTGTTTTATATGTCCTGGTAGTGAAAAACCCCTAAATTAATTTCCCACTGCTATGAGGCCTGGTCCTTTCATAGACTAGCATTGGGATTGCCCTCATATACTTTTTGAGTGGTAAGTTCTGATCAGAAATGGGTAACCAGGTCATATTTAGTATGGCTAGAATGGTAATAGAAATTCCTGCTTATAGGTAAGGTTGGATTTTATATTACTATTTTAGAAATGCTACTTATAGAAAGTGAGCATTTCTCTGCACTTAAAAACCATCTGTGCCTTAGAGCCTGTCTACAATCAATGTCTGGGCTGGGCTGGTTGACGGCTTCCTTGTGCATTTGACCCAGACAACCACAGACAAAGGACATTCAGTCACACCTGCACTTATCTGCAAACTGAATGGGTCTTCCTTGGCTGGAAGGGTGGAGAGCCTAACACTTGCATTTCAAAGGCTAGAGGCCTGCCCTCACACAATGGACTGTCAAATCCTCCACTGGGACCCTGGCAGACAGGCCTGTACTGAAAGGGGAACTTGTGTACCTCAAAATGACTCTTTGAAGTCTCCTCCACTTCAAAGGCATTTTTGGGTATATAAACTGGGTCTCTGACCCCACCAACTCAGAAACTTCTGGCCCTGAACCTGCAACCTGTCAAAGGAACTGCCTGGCTACCTAAAGGACTCATCTAGACTGCTTTGCTGAGAAGGACTGCTGCCCTGTTGTTGCTCTGCTGCCCTGCTGGCATGTCCAAGGCCTTAGATTGAGCATGCCTCTTGTTTTCTGAAGTCTCAGGGCCAAAAAGACTTCATCTCTTCCGGAAACTCCTTGTGCGCTGAAAATCAACACATGTCCTGCCAGAAACGAGGCACAGCCTGCCTTGCAACTGAGAAATTGCCGCACAGCTGGACCAGAACAACTCAGCCTGACTTCCAGAGTGAACATTCAATGCAGCGCCTGCCTTGTGAATGCAAATTTGACGCATACCCAAATGGACAGACGCAATGCCGGTGTCTTCTTTCGGCACGTCCAGGATTTCCTCGCATCATCCCTGGGAGTCAAAAAGATCCCCGCGTTGCAGTGATGAACCAAGACTTTGTGCTAAAAAATGACACAAGCCCCTTGCAGCATGGAAGGAAACAATGCAACGTCCGTGCCGCATCAGAAAATCCATTGCAAACCTTATTTTTCCACGCATCTCCTCCTCTGCGTTCTCCATCCATGTTATTTTTGACACAAACCAGGTACTTTGTGTAACCAAGAGACAACTATCGATTTCTAAAATTTAAGACTCTTTTTAAACTTGCAAAAGTAATATTTCAACTTGTGCTTATTGAATCTTTATCGTTTTGACCTTATTTTATTCAGATAAACATCATCTATTTTTCTAATCCTGTGTGGTGTATATCTGTGGTGTTTTCACCGTTTTACGGTATGAGTTGTTGCACAAATAGTTTACACATTGACTTCTAAGTTAAGTCGGACTGCTAAGTGCCAAGCTACCAGAGGGTGGACACAGGATAATTTGGATTGTGTGTGACTTACCCTGACTAGGATTGTGGTCCCTACTTGGACAAGGGTGTATACCTCTGTCAACTAGAGACCCCATTTCTAACAATGAGTGTGTCTCTGACTCCAGGGAGTGAGTGAATGTGTGTCCCTGTGTGCATCTCTGTGTGTTAGTTTGCATCTATGAATGCATGCATTTGTGTCTGACTTGCACTACAATGTTTGACATGTGTTGATATCTAAGTCTCTGTGTGAGTCTGCATCTGTGAAAATGTGAGTCAGTGCTGGTGTGTGAGCCTATATATGTGAGTCTACATTTATGAGTTTATGAATTTGTGCCTGCTTGAGTTGCAGTGTGTAAATATGTGTCCCTGTGTGCCTATGTGTGTGAGTCAATGCCTGAGTTTGTGTATGAGTCAAGAGACCTGTGTGAGCCTCTGTGAGAATCTTTAAGTTTGTTAGTGTGTTTCTGAGTGAGTATTAACATATGAATGTGTCTCTCTAACTGCCTCTGTGTGTGTGTCTGCATCTATGAATGGTGTTAGTATGTGCCTCAGTCAGTTGCTGTGTGCAAACTAGTGTGACTGTTTGAGCCTATGTGTGACAGTCTGTATATGAGTATATGGGTGTCCCTCTCAGTGGCGGTGTGTGAATCTATGTTGCTTTGTAAGCCTATGTCTGTGAGTCTGTGTATAAGAGTTCTTGAGTGTGTTTTTGAGTAAGAAGATGTTGCAGATGGTTTCCCTGTGTGTATATGCGTCCATGAATTCATGAGCGTCTGGGGGAGTCAGTGGCAGTGTGTGAATGTATGACCATGTTTGTGCCACTATGTGTGAGTCTACGTTTATGAGTCTATGAGTGAATATCTAAGTCAGTGGCTTTGTGTGAATGGGTGGTGCCTCAGTATTCAAATTTGTGTCTTTGAGCACTTGAGTTTGTGTCTAAGTCAAGGGTGGTCTGTGTATCCCTGTGAATGCCTCAGTGTTTGAATCTACAGCTATACCTATGCGAGTGCATGTGTCGCTCAGTAGTGTTAGGCACATCTGTGTCACTGTGTGAGCACCTTTGTGTGAGTATGCATCTATGATTTTGGGAGTGTCTGTCACATTATCTGGCAGTTTCCAAATCTTGCTGTCAGGCTATTGCTAGACCACCAATTGAGCAAAGACATCCGGTCAGTTCACGTTTTGGAAGCACAAAGCAATCGCTGGATGCATATAAAGGAAAATATCAAGAACTTTAGGCTGCACCTGAATGAATCTGTGACCCCATGATAAAAGCATCATGAGAGAATATACAGGGTAAGTAATGCAAATATTGAAAAGACGATTCCCTGAATGCTGTAGCTGATATGTTCTTATGTTTACCCTTGTGGTTTGCCTCCCAGTATTAATTGCTAAATCAAAATGTGGTCCATTTGGAAGCTCGTCTTTTATTATGGTACAAGATGGGGACGAGAAGAGATTCCCAGGCAGTGGAAGTGTATTACCTACATTCCTATAGCTGGGGGAAAGAGACTGAGACACAGAGGTGAAGAGAGTAAGACCAGGCTATCTTTAGATATTCCAAGTGGCCTTTTGTTTAACAAGTAGATGGAGAATACTCCTCCAGACCAGAGTCACCAGGTGAATAGCCTAGGTGAGGGGTGGGTCAATAACCTCAGCTTTTCCAAGGAGAAAAAACTTCTAGGCCAGACCCGTCTCTCTCTGTCCCCAGTCATTGCTTCAGGAAGATCTCAAACCACATTTTGTTGACGCTGTGGGTGTTCAAGCTCGGAGTCACCCCATTGCTTCCTATCATGAGAAACACCATCCTACAGAAAGACTGTCTCCCCATGGTAGTATGAGAAAGATTCTTGAAAGAGAACTTCACTTTATTTTGCTCACATATTGTGAATATTCAAGGGTAAACCCTTGAAAACTAGGGGAAACTAGACATTACTTCATCTACTATTTGTTAATCTCATAGAAAAACAATGAAAACACTAGCGAGGGTGCAATTTTGAGAGAAACATACTGTGTTCACTCCAACAACACAAGACTTTGTCAAATTGTACCTTGTAAATTTTAAAGATAGAAACATAAGAGATACCAAATTATATAGGCCGCACAGGCCATTATATTTGGTATCCACTAAAGGAGCGGAAAGCAAAATCTTGTAGAATGATATCAAAAGTGCTAAAAGATTCTGTAATCTGCTGTTAAATAAAACATAAAGTTCACCTTGTCAATGGTCAAAAGGTAACCCTTGAAAATTAAGGGATATTGCAGAAATGCATGAGCCATAATATTTGGGATCCCAAAGAAGGAGAAGGTGGAGAACACAACGATTTGGCAGAAATATACTGTGTTCACCCCACGAACATGAAGCCATGTTAAATTGTGTCCTAGGAAGTGTTTACCATATAAACATAGGGGATACCAAATGTTGTTACTAGTATGGGCCACTATATTTGATATCCCCTAAAGGAACCAGAAGTTAAAGCTTGTAGAATATCAAAAGTGCTAAAAGGTACTATAACCTGCTGTCAAATAGAAGGCAACATCAACTGGTTGATGGGTATAAGGAAACCCTTGAAAAGTGGGGGATATCTGATATTACAGCAATACATACAGTGTTGGAAAACACAAGGGATTGTTCTATTGGCAGATAAATTCTGTGTTCACCCAGCAGACAAAGACCATGTTAAATTGTATCCTAGTAAATTGTAACCCTATTAATATAGGGGATAGCAAATATCATAGCCTGTACGGGCTATTATATTTGGTATCTCCTAAAGGAGTCACAAGTGAAAGCTTGAAGAATGATATCAAAAGTGCTAAAAGATACTATAATCTTCTATCCAGTCATACGCACTAGATTTGTTTTGGTGCTGCAAGCTAGTACCATGATACTCACAGGCTTTATGCTCTCTCTCACTGTTTCCGGAGATGGCAGCCAAACCACTGCTACTCACAATCTCACCTCAAATAGATTTTCTACTCGAGATGCATCTAAATCCAGTCAAAAAGAGTTTTTTTGAGTGGATTTTTGTCTCCAATGTACTCTTCAAGTTGTTTTTTTAGTAGGAGAAGCCTTTTTTTTTAAACAGAAAGGAAGTGCCCTAGAGACTCCAACTTTCTGTTCTTGTCCAGCAGGCTTCTCCCACTTAGATTTTGAGGTGGAAGGATTGCTCTCTTTGACTCCTGGATATACCTTTAGATTTAAAGGTTTTGTTTTTGTGATATCACATAAGTAAATTAAAAACTATTGTATAAGGGTGTTGTTTGCTTGGGCATGCACCAGTATTTCTTTTTACTTTAATTTGATTTCTAAATGTTATGGTGGTGGCTGGCCTGGAGTTTGAGTAGAGGCCTATTTATTTATTTTGCATTTCTTTGATTAGTCGTATTTTGTAAAGGAAAAATTGAACAGCTCAGTGTCTTTTCTCCATGTTTGTTACATTTTCAATATTCATTCATTTTACCATGTGACCTAGACTTCCAAAGGGCCACCTAGCCAGTAGGCCCAGTACTAGTAGTCATCAGTGCATGAAATTAATGTTTCAGTGGTATATCTTTTTAAAACTTCATTTAGGGCAGGTATGGCATTGGAATAAATTGAAAATGTTGGCTATTGTTTGCATTTCATTTTTGTCCCAAAAAGGGGATATGTTCCGCTGCAATATTTGATGGCATAGGAGGAGGATGTGTGTTGTGAGATTTTTATAGCTAAGTTAATTTTTGTGTTTTGCATTGCTGAATTAATGTTAGTGTTTTCTTCAGTGTTACCACTATGCCTCCTTTTTCTGGCCAGTGTGTGCGTGGGTGGGTGTGTGTGTGTTTGTCATCGTCCACTTTTTGTCTTTGTTCTCTATGCTGTGTGGTCAGGGGCCATTTTGTGTAGTCTATGTCTATAGGCTTGCATGTGTTTTTTGTTCTCCATGCCTCCTTGTTCGCAGTTGTTGTTTGACCATGTGGCTGGCAGCCATTTTGTTCATCCAGCCAGTGTGTCTTTGCCATAGGCTTGCATGGGTTCTTTGTCTCCCATGCCTACTTGCTCACTGTTGTTGGATTTTGTGACTGGCAGCCATTTCGTGCATCCAGCCAGTGTGCATGGTCCTCATGCCTCCTTTCTCCTTGCTGTTTGACCATGTGGCTGGCAGCTATTTTTTGCATCCAGCCAGTGTGCCTTTGCCACAGGTTTGCATGTATTCTTTTCTCTCCATGCCTCCTTGCTCTCTGCTGTATTTTGCCCATGCAGCTAGTGGCCATTTTGTGCATCAAGCCAGTGTGTTTTTGCCATAGACATGCATGTGTTCTTTGTTTCCCATGCCTCCTTGCTCGCTGTTGTTGGTGTTTGCCCATGAGCTGTCAGACATTTTGTTCATCCAGCCACAGTGTTTTGCATGGGTTCTTTGTTCTCCATGCCTCCTGCCTTGGTGTTGTTGCTTGATCATCTGGCTGGCAGCCATTTTGTGCATCCAGCCAGTGTGTTTTTGCCTCAGGCTTGCATGTGTTCTTTGTTCCCCATGCCTCCTTGCTCCTTGTTGTTGTTGTTTGACCATGTGGCTGATGGCCATTTTGTGCATCCAGCCAGTGTGTTTTTGCCATAGGCTTGCAAGTGTTCCCCATGCCCCCTTGCTTGCTGTTGTTGTTGCTTGACCATGTGGCTGGTGACCATTTTGTGCATCCAGTTGGTGTGCCTTTGCCATAGGCTTGCATTTGTTCTTTGTTTGCCACGTCTCCTTGCTCGCTGGTGTTGATTGACTATGTGGCTAGCATCCATTTTTTGCATCCAGCCAATGTGTCTTTGCCATAGACTTGCATGTGTTCTTTGTTCCCCATTCCTCTTTGCTTATTGTTGTTGTTGTTTGACAATGTGGCTAGCGCCTATTTTGTGCATTAAGCCAATGTGCCTCTGCCATAGGCGTGCATGGATTGATGTGATACCAGTTTATTGATATGTTTGAGGTTCATTGTAGTATATGTATACTAAAAGAATATGATTCTGATAAATATTGCTTATATCTTCTCCTTCCTTTTTTTGCATTTTTTATTTTGCACCTTCTTTCCTCGCAATAGGTTTCTTTCTTCTTGCCCTCCCATACAAACTAACAATTTTAGTGTAAGTTTTTATTTTATTGTATTTTTTATTTTTATTTTTTATTGCATTTATTTATTTATTTTTAATTTAATTTCTTATTTGTATTTGATTTTTTAATTTTAATTTTAATTTTAATGCTTTTTTCAATGTTTTAATTTTTTATTCTTTCAATGTATTTAAGCCTGCATTTTGCTGTGATCCATCCATTCATCTATCCATCCATTCAGCCATCCATCTATGCAGCCATCTACTATAGGCCTAGAGCTGTGCTTCAGCATTTAGTTTCTTTAGGTGTATAATATCCATTTCTGCATGGACACCCTGGCTGAGGTGCAATGCAGACACATCTGCAGCATAATTCATTTTTTAATGATTATTCCATTTCTTCTGGGCAACCTTGCCGCCATAGGTTTTTTAAGAATTACTCCATTTACCCAAGCACCTCTCGCTGGCTATCACACGTATCTCATTAACACAGATGGAGATAAAGCAAGGATCTATATGTACATGTTGTGATGCCTGATATGAAATGAAATTGTATGGTGTGGTGGTGTGGGTTTATTTAAAAAAAAAAATTTAATTGGTATTTATTACATAAGTAACCAACCACACTAATATTGTATTTGTCTGAACTATTTCAACCTGTAAAAATGCCATGTTTCACTAGATACATGTTTTTTTCTTGCTTAGATGCTTTTAGGTGCACAAGAGAGAAGAAATATCACCTGCAGTACTGCCATAGAGAAGGTCTGTATAGTGATTTAAGTCCATCAATCCCTTCCACTTGTGCAGCTTAGTTCCACTGCAAACTGACAGCATTAAGATGGCCCCAAAGAAAGTTGTTCCAAAGAAAGTGTTCAGTGAAAAAAAGCAGCTTTTCACCAGTGTTATTCCTACCACAACCTTTTTCAGGAGAAGTGTGTCTGCCATACAGGCCTCTGGAGAGGAACCTGGGTGCAGCAACCCCTCCACCAATAGTACTACCCCAACCCAAGCTCAAGACCATGTCTGTCAGTGAGGCAGCCACTGCAATCATGGCAATGCCAGTATGCAGTGACACTAAATTTGATTTGTCTCTTGCGCAAAGTAGTACTCAGTCGTATCAGGAAACAGAGGAAAGTGGACAGCAGCTGCAGGCAGCAATGGCTGATCTTCCTGAAGTTGGGGCAAGAACCTCCTCTTTTAGAATCATTGGTTCCCAGATCTCCAGCAAGGACAGGGTCAGGGTGACACCAGGAGAGGGAAGGGAAAAGAAAAGTTCCAGAAAGCCTTAGAATCATGGAAGGGAATGAGGAGAAGGATGAGCCATTCATTGTGGAAGCTGGCATAGAGGAGTACGACATCACTATCCAACCTGCTGCAAAGGATGTGGAACAGGTAGCACCACCAGCTCAAAAAACTGTAAGGCCCTAGCTGAGATCTGCACCAACCCCTACGTCAGTAGAAGTATGCACTCCTAAGAGGCAATCAACACACCCTCCCACCTACCTCCAGTTCTTTTTCAGGCATTGGCAATGGACTAGTAAGAAAATACTCCTCCCCAGTTTGGGACTTTTTTAGAAGTAGCAAAAAGGAGGAGAACATTGCAATATGCTCCATTTTCCACACAAGTGTTTATCAATGTAAGCCTATGAAAATGGAGACCAGACAACCTACATGGAAAAACATCATGCAATCTGGTGGGATGAGCACTTTAAAGACATTCCTGAATGTGGTTGTGATGCTGAAGGTGAAGAGAGCTGGGAAACATCAGCTGCAACAAGTCAAATCACGGTGGAAGGTGAGGAAAAAGATGGTGACATCCTCACGCAAAGTAGCCCTGTCCCCAGCAGTGCATCAGAATCACCCACTTCAGTGACCTCACAATGGCACAAGAAGACTCAGAGTCAGATGGAGACACCACGGCATATGGTAACTGCTCCACGACATACATTAGATCTACCACCACCTACTTCTTGAAAGTCACCTGCGTCAGTTACCCCAGAAAAGAAGAAATTCCAGGCTACTACTTCGGGCATGTTTAAGTAGGAGGGGCCCTACGACACAACCATTAAATGGCATGTTTGTACAATGGGGAGCTGGCAAAATGTTTAGCACTGGACCTCCTCCCTTTTTTTTTGTAGAAGGAGTGGGATTCTTAGAATTTGTGGCAGCCATCTGCCCAAAATTGAAGGTTCTATTTCGGACCTGTTTTGCCAAAGTTGCTGATACAGTGCTGCATGACATTGTGCTTCAATCGGTTGGATAAACTTTGCAGCAAAGTGTTGTCCACTCTATCTGTCAGATGACAGACATGTTGACCAGTTGCTAGGCTACTGTGATCACTACATACTGGATCTCTTTTGTGAGTGTAGAACAAAAGTTCTATACAGGTCTTGGTCCTGATGAAAGTTTTAAGAGCATTCAGGAGCATGTAACAGCTATGTTCGCCATGGAGAAATTACATACAGCTGCAAACATCTTGGACAAATTTAACAGCAAGGTGTCTGAGTGACTGAAACCCAGAGGGCTCCGAATTGAATTTGTTGCCACAGACAATGGCATTAAGTCAAGGCCATAGCAGATGATGGCCCTATTTTAGGGTCCTGTGTTAGGCGCACTGCATCAACCTGGTTGTGCAAGACTTTCTCAAAATAGAAAACATAGTCAGCAACATAATGACCACCTACAGACAAACCTGCACCCATTTCAGCCATTCTTTTAAAGCACGGAAGCAGTTGCAGGTTATTCACAGTGAAAATTAAGTACCAGTTAAAGCTCTGATACATGAAGTGCCAACACGTTGGAACTCGACCTATTATATGTTGCAAAATCTGTTTGAGCAGTACAGACAGATCAATGACTATGTCATTCAAAAAAGAGGGAATGCATTTGGGAAAGCTATGACCATGGATGCGGACAAATGGTCCTAGTCAAATGCCTGACACAGATGCTGCTCCCTTTTGAGGTTTTCACACAGGAAATTACAGAGGAAGACACTACAATAGGCCAAGCTATCCCATTGTTGCATCTGCTACAGGACTAGCTAAAGATGGTATCTGAAAGTTTCACACTTGGAGGTGTGAACAAAAACATAGAAGCGCATGCCTTGGTTGAGAGCTCACACTATCGCTTGACTTACAATCCAAGGCAGCAAAATTACATTATTGCACAGAAAGAGTACATTTGTGCCACCCTACTTGATCTACAGTAGAAAAATAATTCTTCCCTCTTTTATTCCATTTTCTGAAGGGGATGTTTCAAAATACAAGGGATGGGTTGCTGAGTAAGCCGGACTCCAGGAAGAAGAACGGCTGGAACTTAGAGTCCCACTCCACAGTTCAGGGGAAGCCACCTATAACTTCCAGAGAGTGCAGTCTTGTCTCATCACAGCAGCCAACACCTGCAACAAGAACACCAGCAACAAAAGCAACAGAAGAATCGGATCCAACCTCTGCATTGGCTTGGTTTCAAGTGCTTTGTCTTAAGCCCAGTGCAGAGGCGAAGGCAAAAGAGGTTGAGCAAGCAGCAGTACCAGTGACCATTCAGATGTTGTTCCAGGGGTATCTGGATTAATCAAAAGAGGTATATGTGGATCAAAACCCATTGGTGCCTAGGTATGGGACAATGCCCCATTGGCCAGAGCTCAGCAGACTGGCAATAAAATATCTGGCCTATCCTGTAGCCAGTGTGTCTGTTGAGTTTGTGTTCAGCGCAGCTGGCACAGTTGTTATAGTGAGAAGGACCAGTCTCTCACCTCAAAACTTGGAGAGATTAAGGGGGTCATTCTGACCTCGGCGGTAAAAGGCGCTTACCGCCGGTCAGAAGACTGCCATAACACCGCCGCGGTCGCGGTAAACCGCCACGGTCATTCTGACCCGCAACTGGCAAACCGCCAAAAACCCGACAACAACAAAAGTCCGCCACAGCAAAGGTCAGCGGGAAACTGACGATGACCAAACCTCCACCGTCACGCCTACAGAAATACGCCCATACCATTCCGACCCACAAATCCCCACAGCGGTCTTTCAACCGCAGTATTCCATTGGCGGTACACACCGCCGCGCTCAAAATACGCACACCTTTACAAAACACAGCCACATTGGACAAATCAAAATATACACACCTGAGACACATACACACACCACTCCCACACACCCAATTAAATATAAAACACACACTCACATCACCCACAAACCCTTACGACCACTATTGCGACTGAAGGACAGAGAGAGACAGCACAGCATAGAGTAGACCATCACACAGAGGCAAATCACAACATCACCCACACAATTTCCACGCACAAAACACCATACACCACACACTCACCACACTCTACAACACATACACCACCCCTCACCTCATCCACACCACCCCATGGCACCCCAAAGACACCCCAGGTTCACTGACGCAGAACTCAGGGTCATGGTGGAGGAAATAGTTTGTGTAGAGCCCCAGCTCTTCGGGGCACAGGTGCAGCACACCAGCATTGCCAGGAAGATGGAGCTATGGCAAAGAATAGTGGACAGGGTCAACGCTGTGGGACAGCATCCACGCAATCGGGACGACATCAGGAAGTGGTGGAACGACCTACGGGGGAAGGTGCGTTCCATGGAATCAAGGCACAACATCGCGGTGCAGAAGACTGGCGGCGGACCCCCACCTACTCCCCCAGAATTCACAGCATGGGAGGAGGAAGTCTTGCACATCCTGCATCCTGAGGGCCTCGTAGGAGTAGGCGGAGGAATGGACTCTGCTAAGGCAAATCTCCACTACTTCATTCCCCCCACCCCACCTGCATGCCAAATCATACCCCCACCCTCACCCCCACCCCATCACACCAACTCCTTGCAAATGGCTCACCATCACAACCCACCCATCCCAAAACCTAGCCCTGCATGCGTCCCCAAAGCATGGACACCCATCACCAAAGCATGCCCCCTGCACATACCCATCTCCCCCACAAGCCACCCTCACAAAGGCCCCCACAAGGGAATGCCAGCACTGGGGTCCACGGCCACCCACCCATTACACAAAATGCCACACACAGAAGCAATAACCATACTCTTATACCCCTGCAGGACCCGAACGCCACCACGCCGCCACGGAGGGTCCAGAGATGTCCATCCCACCCCCTGAAGAGGCCCCCAGTGATGACAGCAGCTCTGTCTCCCTGGACCCAGATGACCAGCACGGCCCATCGGGGACCTCGGGACAGTCGGTTCCCCACAGACAGCCACAGGCTACACCAGACCTAACCCCCTCTGGGAACACCAGCACAGCTCCCACCCAGCGGGCCCAGGCCTCTGTCTCCAGGACACGTCAATCAGCGGTGTGTCCACCACTACAGGGCACCCAGGTTGACCCACCACCCCAACAACAACAGGGACCTGGGGGCAGTGGTAGTGGGCACACCGTCCAGGGGACAGAGGCCCAGGGAAACAGGGGAACTGGGAGGGCTGCTGTGCGACAGGGGGGGACAGGCCCAGGGAACCGACTCTCCAAGAGGCCCTCTCCTCCATCATGGGAGCATACCACCACTCCCAGGAGACGATGGCTACGGTACTGGCCAGGTTCCAGGAGATCCAGGTCATGCAGGAGCAACAGTACATGGGGTTCAGAGAGGAACTGAGGAGCATTAGTTCCGCAATGGGGACCATCGTCCTGGCCCTAAACCAGATAGTCACCACATTGCGGGACCATGTGGCACCACAAAGGGCCCCTGTCACTAGCCTGGACCAGGAACAGCCTGCCACCTCCGCCGGCGCTAGTGGACAGGAGGCCCCCACACAACGACAGGCCACCAGAACCCCACCTCCAGCAGAAGAAGAACCACCCCGCAAGCGGAACCTGAGATCTCACAAGAAGACAGAGTAGGATGCCAAGACCCCCGCCAGCAAACGATACCCCCTGATGTCATCCCACTGTCCCACATTGTCACCCTGTCCAACCTTGAACTGCCCCTGCTCCATCCTTCCACAGGCATATGGACAATGCACCTGTGAGACTGAGAACTGGACTCTGCCATGGACATTACTCCACCATCACCCATCACCGTATTACAATCATGTTCCTAATATTAGCACTTTAATAAATTCACTTATTGCACTTAAGAAATCTGGAGTCTGCTTGTATTTTGAACAAATGTATTAGACATAACGGTGCAAAAATGTTCAGTTACATTGTGATGACAACATACCACTGTCACACAGCTGTAGTCCATGGGCAAACAAAGCAGAGGTCACGCAGTGGGGCCACAGCTCTGAAAACGGAAGGGAAAGTCACAACTCAGTTAACAGGAACTGCGGGGGAACTCAGACAGTAGAGAGGCAGGAGACTTTAAGTAAATGTGAAATGGCGTGGTTGATTCGTACCTGTGTGCTACTGAAAATACTGTTGTATCACTGTGTCCCTGTTGTCTGTGTCGTCCCCGTCGTCTTCCTCCTCTTCACTCTCCACAGGCTCCACAGCTGCTACACCACCACCATCTGGACCATCCTCCTGCAGGAAAGGCACCTGGCGTCGCAAAGCCAGGTTGTGAAGCATGCAGCAGGCCACGATGATATGGCACACCTTCTTTGGTGAGTACATTAGGGATCCACCTGTCATATGCAGGCACCTAAACCTGTCCTTCAGGAGGCCGAAGGTTCTTTCTATAATCCTCCTAGTTCACCCATGGGCCTCATTGTAGCATTCCTCTGCCCTTGTCCTGGGATTCCTCACTGGGGTAAGTAGCCACAACAGGTTGGGGTAACCAGAGTCACCTATTAGCCACACACGGTGTCTCTGTAGCTGTTCCATCACATAAGGGATGCTGCTATTTTGCATGATGTACGCGTCATGCACAGACCCAGGGAACTTGGCATTTACATGGGAGATGTACTGGTCAGCCAAACAGACCACCTGGACATTCATAGAATGATAACTTTTTCTGTTCCTGTACACCTGTTCACTCCTGCTGGGGGGGACCAAAGCCACATGTGTCCCATCAATGGCACCAATGATGTTGGGGATATGTCCAAGGGCATAGAAATCACCCTTCACTGTAGCCAAATCGCCCACCTCAGGGAAAACAATGTAGCTCCGCATGTATTTCATCAGGGCAGACAACACTCTGGACAAAATCTTAGAAAACAGAGGCTGAGACATCCCTGATGATATGGCCACAGTTGTTTGGAATGATCCACTTGCCAAAAAATGAAGTACTGACAGAACCTGCACCAGAGGGGGAATCACTGTGGGTTGGCGAATGTGGGACATCAGGTCTGGCTCCAGCTGGGCACACAGTTCATGTATAGTGGCTCGGTCAAGTCTGTATGTCAGTATGACATGTCGTTCTTCCATTGTCGACAGGTCCACCAGCGGTCTGTACACGGGAGGATTCCTCCATCTCCTCGCAAGTCCCAGCGGACTGTGCCTAGGAAGGACAACATGGAGCACAGAGTCAAGCAACCCACAGGTACGTAACCACAGCTTGCACAGTACACGTTTCGCTATGCATTGAATGGCTTGTATGAGTGGCAATGCAAGGACTAGGCCTGTGTGACGCAGTAGAAATTAAGCCATGTGGGCCCTTAAAATGGCGGCTGCCTGACCTGTGAAGTGTGACAATGGGATGTGAGGTGAATGCGCTGGCGTGGCACACCGTGGCGGTAGGCGGTCGAAGACCGCAGCGCAAAGCAGCACTGGTTAACATTGAACCCTATGGGTCTCAGGAGCCAATGACGATGTGCGCCGGCGGTCGCGGGACGCACCGCCGCGGTACGCACCGCCGCGGGCGTGACCGCCATTTTCTAACTGCTTAATCACTCGAGACCTGATCATCCACAGGAGAGGACATATACTGCAAGTGCTGCTGTGACCTCGGTCTGGGAGATACAATGGCTGCTGCGACTGGGGAAAGGGCCCCTGCCTTCACTTCTGAGGAATTGGAGAAACTTGTGGATGGGGTCCTCCCCCAGTATGCGCTACTCTACGGTCCTCCAGACCAACAGGTAAGTACACAGGGAGCACGTAGTATGGGCTATGCCTGTGTTGAGTGGGGTGGATGTAAGATGGTGGGGAGGGGAGCGAATGAGGAGTGCAACGCACGACAGATGAGAGCATGTGCCACATGGCAAGGTTGGGGAGGGGGGGCCACTCACATCGACCATGCAGAAAAGTGATGATATTTCTTGTTCCACCCTGTCCATGTCACATAGGTCAGCGCCCATCAGAAGATCGACATTTGGCGTGCCATCGCCAAGGACGTCCGGGCCCTGGGGGTCCACAACAGACGGGGCACCCACTGCGCAAGAGGTGGGAGGACATCCGCCGCGGGAGCAGAAAGACCGCCGAGGCTCTGCTGGGGATGGCCTCCCAACCTCGGAGGGGTGCCACACGGCAATTGACCCCCCTGATGTCCCGGATCCTGGCGGTGGCCTACCCCGATTTGGATGGGCTTGTGAGGACATCACAGCAGACACAAGGGGGTAAGTATCAGCACATTCTGCTACATTAGCGCACAGTGGAGGTGTCTGGGTGGGGGAGGAGGGCTGTGGCTATCTCTAGGCCAGGGCGGTTTCTGTAGGCTAGGGCCCTCCGTTAGGCATGGCCCTGTGCCCCCGCCCCCCCACCTCTGTAGGGTGCTAAGTACAGCTATCCATGGTCCGGGCTCACCTATGTGTGCATTTGTCGTCCATAGACTTGTAGGCCAAGTCACAATAATTGAGTAGTGTACCCCGAGTGCGCGGCGTAGTGCAGGGGGCTTCTGTGTCTGTCCTCTCCGCCAACGGTGCCGCCAATGCATGCACTCAACATGTCTTTCTTTCTCCCCCCCCCCTTTTTTTGGTTTTCCTGTTCATGTGTGCATTAGCATCATCAGGCGGAGGAGAAGTGGCATCGGCGCACGAGGGAGCTGCATCTCACATGGACCCGGAGGGCCATGCAACCTACTCCGAATACACCAGTGAGACGGAGGGCGAGGGGAGCTCCACAACGGGGACCCGTGGAGACGTCAGCGACACCGACACATCCTCGGAAGGGAGCTCCCTTGTGGTGGCGGCAACATCCGTGCCCACCGCAACAACAGTTACCCAGCGCACCAGCCCCGCCCTCCCAGCAGCCCCTCAGCGTTCGCCCCGTGCCCGCTCGGCCAGGAAGCCGGGCATCTCCTTCGCCCCTGGCACCTCAGGTCCTGCCCCAGTTATCCCTGCTGCCCTCAGTGCGGAGATCATTGACCTCCTGAGGACGCTCATTGTTGGGCAGTCTACCCTTTTGAATGCCATCCAGGGGGTAGAAAGGGAGGTGCATCGGAGCAATGCATACCTGGAGGGCATTCATTCGGGTCAGGCTGCCCATCAGCGATCGTTCAACGCTCTGGCCTCAGCACTGATGGCAGCAATTGTCCCTGTCTCTAGCCTCCCCCCTCCAACTTCCTCAACCCAGTCCCACTCCCCTGTTCCTCTGCCTATCCCAGACACACCTACAGACCAGCCTGCACACACCTCAACACCCAAGGGCAGCTCATCCAGACATAAGCACCACAGATCACACAAGCATTCACCCAAGCAACATCCAGATGCAGACATGCCAACAGCCACTGCCTCCTCTGTGTCCCCCTCCTCCTCGTCTCCCTCCTCCCTCCCTGTGATGTCTCCACTCACACCTGCATGCACACCACCATCAGCCACTACGTCCATCACCACCACACCCACCAGAACAGTCCGCACACGTGCAGTCACCACCCCCACTGCCCTTTACATGTCCCTTGTGTCCTCTGCCAGTGTGTCTGTCACCCCCTCTTCCAAACCACACAAACGCAGGCAGTCACCCACCCAACAGCCATCCACCTCACTACAGCCTCCAGCACAAGCACCTACACCCAAAGACAGCACACTTGACTCTCCTACAACCACATCCTCTCCCTCCACTCCCATACCCACTGCACCTACCCTTCCCACTGCTCCAAAAAAGTTTTTCCTGTCCAAAATTAACCTCTTTGCATCACCTGACCCACCCCCTCCATCTCGTAAGAGTCCAACCAGCACCTCAGCCACCACAAGCCCTGCACCTACAAGGACCATCGTTCAGGGCTATTGGAGTCCACCAGCTCCTAGGGCAGGAACATCGGCCAGCAGCAAGGGGACAGCCAGCCCACCCCCTGGGAAAAGAACCAGAAAAGGGAAGGGCCGGCGCAACAGGCCTGAGACGGATGCCCCCAAGGACACCACCCTTGCACCGTCACCTGGCCCATCCAGAAAGGGAGGCAAGGGCCCCAGAGTTTCTGCCAAGGAGGGCAAGGGCAGCAGGGCGGACAAGTCCGGCAGCAGTCGAGCTGCCCAGGAGGGGCCCACCAGCCCCATTTGGGGTGTGACGGAGGACACCCACGGGCCCAGGACTCCAGCACAGGAGGGCCCCGCAAGCGAAAGGTCGGATGGCGACTGAGCGGGAATTATTGGCCAGATCTGGTTCCCTAGGAACACAAGACAAGCACCGCTGAACAGGGCCCCGCCAAGACAAGCACCGCTGAACAGGGCCCCGCCAAGACAAGCACCGCTGAACAGGGCCCCGCCGTGAGAAGCACCGCTGAACAGGGCCCCGCCAAGACATGCACTGCTGAACAGGGCCCGCCGTGAGAAGCACCGCTGAACAGGGCCCCGCCATGAGAAGCACCGCTGAACAGGGCCGCGCCGTGAGAAGCACCGCTGAACAGGGCCCTGCCAAGACAAGCACCGCTGAACAGGGCCCTGCCAAGACAAGCACCGCTGAACAGGGCCCCGCCGTGAGAAGCACCGCTGAACAGGGCCCCGCCGTGAGAAGCACCGCTGAACAGGGCCCCGCCGTGAGAAGCACCGCTGAACAGGGCCCCGCCGTGAGAAGCACCGCTGAACAGGGCCCTGCCAAGACAAGCACCGCTGAACAGGGCCCCGCCAAGACAAGCACCACTGAACAGGGCCCCGCCAAGAGAAGCACCGCTGAACAGGGCCCCGCCAAGACAAGCACCGCTGAACAGGGCCCCGCCGTGAGAAGCCCCGCTGAACAGGGCCCCGCCAAGACAAGCACCGCTGAACAGGGCCCCGCCGTGAGAAGCACCGCTGAACAGGGCCCCGGCGTGAGAAGCACCGTTGAACAGGGCCCCGCCAAGAGAAGCACCGGCCCCGCCAAGAGAAGCACTGCTGAACAGGGCCCCGCCAAGACAAGCACCGCTGAACAGGGCCCCGCCGTGAGAAGCACCGCTGAACAGGGCCCCGCCGTGAGAAGCACCGCTCCGCTGGGCCCTTCCTGTCAAGCACCGCTCCGCTGGGCCCTTCATCTCAGGCACCGCTCCGCTGGGCCCTTCATCTCAAGCACCGCTCCGCTGGGCCCTTCCTGTCAAGCACCGCTCCGCTGGGCCCTTCCTGTTAAGCACCGCTCCGCTGGGCCCTTCATCTCAAGCATCGCTCCGCTGGGCCCTTCCTGTCAAGCACCGCTCCGCTGGGCCCTTCCTTTCAAGCACCGCTCCGCTGGGCCCTTCCTGTCAAGCACCGCTCCGCTGGGCCCTTCATCTCAAGCACCGCTGCGCTGGGCCCTTCATCTCAAGCACCGCTCCGCTGGGCCCTTCCTGTCAAGCACCGCTCCGCTGGGCCCTTCATCTCAGGCACCGCTCCGCTGGGCCCTTCATCTCAAGCACCGCTCCGCTGGGCCCTTCCTGTCAAGCACCGCTCCGCTGGGCCCTTCCTGTTAAGCACCGCTCCGCTGGGCCCTTCATCTCAAGCACTGCTCCGCTGGGCCCTTCCTGTCAAGCACCACTCCGCTGGGCCCTTCCTGTCAAGCACCGCTCCGCTGGGTCCTTCATCTCAAGCACCGCTCCGCTGGGCCCTTCATCTCAAGCACCGCTCCGCTGGGCCCTTCCTGTCAAGCACCGCTCCGCTGGGCCCTTCCTGTCAAGCACCGCTCCGCTGGGCCCTTCATCTCAAGCACCGCTCCGCTGGGCCCTTCATCTCAAGCACCGCTCCGCTGGGCCCTTCCTGTCAAGCACCGCTCCGCTGGGCCCTTCATCTCAAGCACCGCTCCGCTGGGCCCTTCCTGTCAAGCACCGCTCCGCTGGGCCCTTCATCTCAAGCACCGCTCCGCTGGGCCCTTCATCTCAAGCACCGCTCCCCTGGGCCCCTCCTGTCAAGCACCGCTCCGCTGGGCCCTTCATCTCAAGCACCGCTCCGCTGGGCCCTTCATCTCAAGCACCGCTCCGCTGGGCACCGCCGTCTCTGCACCGCTCCGCTGGGCCCTTCATCTCAAGCACCGCTCCGCTGGGCCCTTCCTGTCAAGCACCGCTCCACTGGGCACTTCATCTCAAGCACCGCTCCGCTGGGCCCTTCATCTCAAGCACCGTTACGCTGGGCACTTCATCTCAAGCACCGCTCCGCTGGGCCCTTCATCTCAAGCACCGCTCCGCTGGGCCCTTCATCTCAAGCACCGCTCCGCTGGGCCCTTCATCTCAAGCACCGCTCCGCTGGGCCCTTCCTGTCAAGCACCGCTCCTCTGGGCCCTTCATCTCAAGCACCGCTCCGCTGGGCCCTTCCTGTCAAGCACCGCTCCGCTGGGCACTTCATCTCAAGCACCGCTCCGCTGGGCCCTTCATCTCAAGCACCGCTCCGCTGGGCACCGCTGTCTCTGCACCGCTCCGCTGGGCCCTTCCTGTCAAGCACCGCTCCGCTGGGCCCTTTCTGTCAAGCACCGCTCCACTGGGCACCGCCGTCTCTGCACCGCTGGACCATTGGCAGGGCCGGATCTGTGTCGGGCAGGGCTTCACGAAGCACTCTGGGCACCATGCCTCCTCCATGACCAGTGGAGTCTGTAATCCACCTGATGGACTCTGGCTTTGCACTCCCCAGGATGGTACAGTGGGCAACCCACCCACTGTATCGACTTGAGAGACTGTGGCTTTGCACTCCCCAGGATGGAACAGTGGGCAATCCACCCACTGTAGAGACTTGAGAGACTGTGGCTTTGCACTCCCCAGGATGGTACAGTGGGCATGGAGGCCCCTCGTGGATCTGGTGTTGTGGACTCATGTGGCTGAGGTGCCCCCCCTTCCCTTCCCCCTGAGGTGCCTGTGGTTTTATCATCTGATGCCCCAGCAGTGTTCTCTCCAATGGAAACGGGTCTCGTGTGTGGGCTTTGCCCCTGTGTTTATGCACATTGGCCCACGAACAATGGAATGTAGGCAATATGTGCCGGACTTTTGGACTATGGATGTATTGTTAATGTTGTAATATATTTATTTGATAAATTTCATTTTTCACTTCAGTTCAAATATGCTTTAATATACTTCAATTTTAATGAACAGTTTATTTTGTCTTGGCATTATTCCGGGCGGTTTGGGGGGTGTCACTCTGACTTGTTGCTCTGCATTGGTGTGTTAGGGATATGGGGGGGGGGTGTCGCGTATGTGTGTGCCCGTAACCTTTTCTCCTCCCCCCTCCCCTGTGTCGTAGGTGCAGTACTCACCGGTGTCTTCTGCGCCGGCGTTCGTGCTCTGTTTCCGCCGTGTTTTTATCGGCGGGGCTCCCGCCCCGGAAAAGGTGGCGGATTGGTGGGTCGTGATAGGGTGGGCGGTACATTGTCTGCCGCCTGTCTGTTGGCGGTGACCGCTGCGCTGTTTGTTTGTCCCGCTCTGGCGGTCGGAGTGTTAAAGTCCCGCCAGGGTCAGAATTCCCTTTTTTTAACCGCCTACCTGTTGGCGGGTTGGCCGCCGCTTTAACACCGACCGCCAGGGTTGGAATGACCAGCTTGCACCATTTTTTAGCACCGCCTGGGCACCATATTTATGGAATGGTGCAAGCCGGTGCAAAGGGTAGGCTAGCTTAAAAAAAATGACGTTAGGGAGGTTTGAGTCCAAATAAATGACTCTAACCAGATTAGCATCGTATTTTTAACGCTAAGGGGCATATTTATACTCTGTTTGCACTGAATTAGCATAGTTTTTTTTTACTCTAATTCAGTGCAAAACGAACTCCATATTTATACTTTGGTGATAGACCCATTCTAACACCACATTTATGGAGTTAAAGTCATTTTTTGGAAGTGGAAACCTACCTTGCCTTAATGAGATGCAAAGTAGGCATTCCCGTGCAAACAATGATATAATATCATCCACTAACTCTCAGTTTTCTTTAAATCTAGTTGGCATTGAAAGATAACCCTTTGATTAACCCTGCAGTTGGAGTGCGTATTGGTTAGAGTGGCACCTTGTGTCTTCCCTGGTAGCCCACTAGCCTGCTACTACTACTACCACCACCTTGAGATACGATGCCACCTTGGGAAAACCCTGCAGTAAGACGACTGATGTATGTACGTATCTATTCAGGTAGGAGAAGAACTGTGAATTAAAGTGAACTCGTTTAGATAGCAATTACCTTCTACTGAAGATGTTGTATGTGTGTATCTAGGTTTTTGTAGGCAAAATAGTCAATGGCAGTCACCCCTTAGTGGTCAATATATTTACAGGGCAGGAGAGCAAGTATATAAGTAAATCACATACACACTTTTTAGAAAATTTAAAAACAAGCTACACTGAAAGACAGCAGTGCAAACTAAAATGCTAAAATAAATATTTGAGGCATAAATAAGGTAAAATAAACAAGTGTCCCTCCCTCCAAAACAAACATTTAACAAAAAGGGTCAGAAGAGGGTGTTCTCCATGTGGGTCCAGAGATCATTAAGGGTTGCCACAATGTGTGCCACCCAGTGGTCCAGGCGTACAAAGTGTTGTAGGAAATGGTGGTGGAAATTGCGGTCTGAGCTTGAGGGGGGCAGCACTGGTGGGTTTCGGACAGGTCAGTGCCAACTGGTGGTGGTACTGATGGCACTGCTGCGAGACTGGAGGCACTTGCAGCTGGTTGGAGGAGCTCAGACCGGCAGGCCTCGTCCTCTTCCTCCTGAAGAGCCACTGACATTCATAGTAGATGGCCCCCAGCCTCTGCTGCCACAGTTGGGCTTCTATCCCCTGGTGAGTAGGATGTCTACCTGGAGTAGCTATGGCAAGAAAGAAAAAAGGAAAATGACAAATTATAAACAATGCTCAGTGCAAACATTTTTTTAAAAGTAGAGTGGCACAGTAGCAGTAAATTACTGGTCCCCTGGGGCCATAGGAATTTGATGTGGCTGATTACGAGTCACATGGCCATTGTTTTACCCACACATACCTCACTGTAGTTGATGAATGTCAAAAAGGGTAACATTTAAACTGGCATGAGTCTGTTATGGAAGCCATAAAATATTTATCACTTGTACATATATGTGGTGTATCTCAAAAAGGACTTTCCTGTTTCTTTTGTTGACTAGGGCAGAACTTTAGAAAGAATGAAGGACTGAAATCCTAGGAGGTGATAGAGTAGGCAACGAGAGGGAAGGAAAGCACACCTTGTTTTAAGTTTGCAATTCACTGACAACTTTGTAAATGCTGCATTAATTGAAGAATATACACATTGCACAGACAACACTATTGGACTGCCTAATTGAACCACCCTGCAGTTATGTCATAGCAGGATGGGTGACTGATGGGGAGGGAGGTATGATTCTGGGTAGGAGGATATATATCTGCCTTGCTTGACAACTACAATGAATTAAGGGAGTAGACATAAAATTAAAATACCCTTACTTTGAACCAAAGCTTTGATACCAAAGCTTGTATCAAGGCTGAGATAACCATGCAAACCAAGTGAAGTAGGTGAACAGACAAGTCCCTCTCCAGAAAAGTGCCCTTAGTTCTCAATCCAAGCAATTATTTCTTCATCTTTGCATTCATCTATTCTATTCAGCCTTTGATACCCACCATTTAAGCTTTACACTCTCTTGTTTTCTTCCATCATTCCAGTCCAGCCATCCAAATATCCACCCATCCATTCACAAACTCACCTATCCAGTATCCACCGTTTCAACTACCCTTTCACCTTTCCATCCATTTACCCCCTCATCGTTCATTACCATCCATCCATCTCCAGCTGAGCATTGTTTTACCCATCCACCCTTTGCCCAATGAGGCATCCTTTCACCCATTTCAGCCATCTTTTCACCCAGCTATGAATCTCCTATTACTCACCTACGCCTTCCTTTTCTTTCACTCACCCACACATCCTTTCATTCATATATAATTTCACCCATTCTTTCTTTTAGCAGTCCATCCTTCGTTCGCTTTTCCATCAAGCCATCATTTGCAGCGTCTGTTCATTATGAGCTTTTGTTTGCTGTTTTGCAGAAAGATGAGGTCATTAAGAAGTCAACCCCCATTGCTAAACCAGGGTGTTCACAAGCAACGCCCTTGCAGTGAGTATACCAGTAATTGTCAATGAACAAGAGCAACATGACTTGCCAATGAGTGTCCCTCCTGCTGCCAGTTGTCCCCCTCTGACTGCTGCTGCATCCAGTACACTGGTGCTGCCACTGGCTCCTGCACTGGTAGTCAGTGCAGCTGAAATGTTACACATTTTAGATTTAAAAAAAATACAACTGCAATAGATCACTACAGTTCTATCTTCTTCTATCATTCACTTTAGGAATTTTGTCAGTTAATTATGTTAGAAAAGCCAGGTAGTCATATTAACCGCAAACGTTTCATATTGGAAGGGCAGTGCTAAATCACTGAAGTGCAACAAAGGGGTGGAATATTGTGGTCAATCCAGGAGGACCTATGGTGAGGTCTTGGTTATGCAATGGTCATGAGCAAGGCAAACAAAACCGCCACAAACATGCATAGTAAAGCTGACTTGGCATGCAATCTTGTTGGTAGGATACTTGTCTTACAAATCTGTCCTCGTAGTATTAAGGTACCAGTCCGCAAGATATATATAAGGGGAGAAGGGAAAGCTAAGCTTTATAACAAAGCAGAAGAAAGCTACAAACTACTACAGACAGGAGGAAGTCAGGTACAGAAACATGAAAAATAGATAATTGCACAGATACCAAAAATGTAACAAAGCTTAGATAGAATGAAGTCCAAAAAAGGCACAGTAAAAATCAAATAAAAAATATTCAAAATGATGAGAGGTGAAAGTTAAGGAAATAATATTAACAATAATAATGGAAGTCTTATTGGGGCCAGCAGACCCGCCAGCTTTCACACAGGTTGTGGCACAGGTTCCCTCGTTTCCTCTTGGACCCATCTCAAACATTGTCCTTTTCTTCTATTTGGGTGCTGAGGGAACAAATGAAGAACATACAAAAAAGATTAGTGGCACAGTTAATCTCTCAAAAACTATTTTGACAGGCAGAGGCAAACCCTGTAACATTGTAATTGAATGCCTAATATCATCTTGACTTGACCTATTACTTCTACTTTCCTAATTCTTACATCTAAGCCCTACTCCAAAATTCCTAAACCTAAACTATATTTACAGCTACACGCCACTAACAATGCATTCATATTGCAACAAATGATCTTTGCTTATCAACCACCTTTGATGAGGCAACTCAGCTTCCATTTATTTTCAGTGCATAGATGCATACTATGATGATATTATACTCCACATCACCAGGAGAATGCAATTGGGAAGGTCTGCATATGCTACATAAAGAAAGGCACAGAGATGGGAATGCTAACTGACTGATATTACTTATCACTAATACCACTGTCTTATTCTTGGTGACAGGAGGAGCCTCAGTATGTAAGGCTTCTTAAATAATCAGCCTAGACGCATGCTGATAACTACAGTTAGGAAGCACAGACTGAGAACTTGGCTGGCCAAATTGGATCACATGATATTCATGGTAACATAAACTTAACTTACCTCTAACAGTTAGCACTGCTACTAGAAAACAAATAGCACTATGGAACTCACACAACAAATAAATAACTGTTACTCACTGAGCCCTGACACCTTGATGCTCAGCAGGTCAAGCAGGTCCTGTTCACAGTCCAGTATATCCACCCTACTGTGCATCAACTGCTGCTAGGTGCACAGCACACCAGTGTGCCTACAACCAACTAGCGCACTCTCACCCACAGCAGTCAACTCTCCCGAAGGGCTTAACCGCTCACAGGCCTGCTGCCAGCATGTAGGGGAGGTGTCGCTGCACAAAAAAGACAGGTGCTGCCACTTCCATCTTGGTAAAAATGGGGCGGAGCTACAACCCTTGGCAGCACTGGCATCAGCAAGGTAAGTCGCTAGCAGCTGCACTGGCACCACCACTCCCTCTGCCTCACTGTTCTGCCATGGTGCTCAGTAGAAAAAAGAAAGAGGAAGAAATAGAAGAAAGGAATAAAGGAAAAAATCTAAATGTGTAAAGGGAAAAGTATTCAAAAAGTCACAAAAACCACACTAAAAAAATGACAGAAACGTGATGAAATAAAGGAAAATGAAAGGTGGATAATTTAGAAAAGGGTGGGATTACTTAGATAGAGAGGGTTAAAAGTTAGTCCCAGAACCATGCACAAAGAGACAGAAAAACAAATGCATACCACTTTAGGAAAGTACCCTCTTTTTGGCATAGTTACCCCCATTTTCTGCCTGATGTCAGTGTGTTTGACTGTGTTCACTGGGATCCTACTAACCAGGGCTCCAGTGATTATACTCTCTCGCCTCAAAATGTTGTCACTGCATACTGGTAATCCAGTATTTCACCCACATTTGGCATACTTGTGACCCCTTACAAATCCCTAGTATATGGTGCTCAGGTACCCAGGGCATTGGGGTTCCAAGGCTTCTGCAGGACAGCCATTGCAGCCTGCGTGAAACTGTGCATGCACCCTTTCACTGCCATTTACACTGCACCAGGTCACTTGTAAGTCACCCCTATAGCAGGCCCTGCAGCCCTGAGGGCAGGGTGCAGACTACCTGTGTGCGAGGGCACCCCCACACTAGCAGAGGTTCCCCAAGTCCTCCAGGACCATTTCCCTAGACTTCGTGAGTTCGGGAATGCCGTTTTACATGTGTACTAGACATAGGTCACTACCTCTGTCCAGCTACGTAATGGTAACTCCGAACATAGGCATGTTTGGTATCAAACATGTTGAAATCATACCCCAATGCTTTTGCAAGCATTGGGTACATGATTCCATGCACTCTCAGGGCTCCTTAGGGGACCCCCAGTATTGCCATTTCAGCCTTCTGAGGTTTTCCAGGGAGCCACAGCTGCGCCACCTCTCACACAGGGTTTTACCTTCCTGTTGCTTGAGCAGCTCAAGCCCAGGAAGGCAGAACAAAGGATTTCTTTTGGGAGAGGGGCGTTAGACCCTCTCACTTTGGAAATGGGCATAATGAGCTTGGGAGGGGTAGCCTCCCTAAGCCTCTGGAAATGCTTTGAAGGGCACAGATGGTGCCCTCCTTACATAATCTAGTCTACACTGGTTCAGGGACCCCCAGTCCCTGCTCTGACACAAAACTGGACAAAGAAAGGGGAGTGACTGCTCCCCTGTCCATCACCACCCCAGGTGTGGTGCTCAGAGCTCCTCCAGCGGATCCCTGGGTTTTGCCATCTTGGATTCCAAGTTGATGTCAGAGCCCTCCCCTGATAGGTGCTTACCTGTTAGCTGACCAATCCCCCTTTCAGGGCTATTTAGGGTCTCTCTCTTGGGTGGTTATTCAGATTCAGATTGCAAGACTCCAGCAGGAATCCTCTGCATCCTTTACTTCACCTTCTTACTGAAGAAACTGCATCTGGACCCTCCAGGAACTCTACAACTGCAACAAAGAAGCAAAGTAGACTTCTGCTACATTGTATCTTCAGCTCCTGCCAGCAACTGCAACTGTTTCCCAGTCCTTCATCCTCAGAGGACAACCTGTCTTCAGCATGCACCAGAAGAACGAAGGAATCTCCCTTGGAGTGAAGGAGTCACTCCCCTCCTTCAGCAGGCATCTCTCTGCAATGATGACCAGTTGTGTGGGACCACTCTCCTGAAGAGCTTTGTGGATCTTGCATCACAGGTGGTAGACTGAAGTGGTCCCGACGGTCCTGACGTCCAAATTTGGTGGAGATAAGAGCTTGCCTCCCGACACAAGACAGTACCCCCATGTACTGCATGTTTTGCAGTTGCCAAGGCTTGTGGTCATCCTCCCACAAATGTCTTTTTGCACCGAGCACCTCTGACCCCCAGCGCTCCTTCCTTCGATGCACAGCTTCCTGCGTGGTTCTCCGGCGGTGTTGGACCCTTTGTTGTAGTGCTGCGTGGGTCTCCTTTTGCACCTTCTTTGCCCCTGTGCTGTGGGACTCCTGCGCGCACCACCTGGTCTTCTAAGGGCTCTCTGAGTTGCTGAGAGCCCCCTCTGACAACCCTGCTGGGTAGAGTCCACCTGGTCCCTCCTGGTCCCGGGCAGCACCATTTTCTGCTAGCTGCCAGCTTTGCGTGTGCCAAGGCTTGTTGGAAGAATCCAGTGATGCAAACCAGACTGCAATCATCCATTCGGCGTGGGACATCTTCTGCACCAACCAGGAACCCGCATCTGTCTTCTTGTGTGCAGTACTGACTGTTGCTCTTCACTGGTGGGTCTTCATTTGCACCTTCATCTGGGTTAGCAGTGGCTCCTATTCTACCTGCACTCTTCAGTGCTTCTTGGACTTGGTCCCCTTCTTCCACAGGTCTTCAGGTCCAGGAATCCATTGTTGGTGTCTTGTAGTCTCTTCTGGTTCTTGCAATATCTTCTTTCTCATGTTCTTGTGTGTTCTAGGAAAGTTACTGTTATTTACTCCTGCTTTCCTGGGCTCTGGGGTTGGTTCTATTACTTAACTTTGGTGTTTTCTAATACTCCTGTTGCCCCTCTACACACTACACCTGCCTAGGGGGGAAACTTACTTTCGCATTCCACTTTCTTAGTATATAGTTTGTGTTCCCCTTAGGCCCATTTCTAACCATTGTGATTTTCAATATTTGCACTGTTTTCTAACTGTTTTTGCAGCTATTTCTGCTTACTAGTGTATATAATTTGTGTATTACTTAACTCCTAAGGGAGTATAGTGTCTACTGTAGTTTTGGGCATTTGTGTCAGCAAAATAAAGTACCTTTCTTTTTGTAACGCTGAGTATTTTCCTTTGTGTGTGAGTACTGTGTGACTACAGTGATACTGCAGGAGCTTTTCATGTCTCCGAGATAGGCCTTGGCTGCTTATCCATACTACCCCCAGAGAGCATGGCTTCTAGACACTGGCTATATTTCACTAGTAAGGGATAACTGGACTTGATATAAGGTGTAAGTACTTTAGGTACCCACTACAAACCAAGCCAGTTTCCCACAATTGCGTGAATGCAAGAATGCGGACTGCACTTCTGAACCTGAAAAACATAGAGTGAACAGGCGCATCGAGCAACTCCGCCCGCTGGTGGAATTCCACGGAGCTCACAGAGTTTTGTAACCACTTTGCGAAATTCCACAAAGTGGGACCCTGCGAGCTCCGTTCACCTCTAGTTTTAAACCTGGAATCATAGGGGATACCAAATTTTATAGCAGGTATGGGCCATTATATTTGGTATCCCAAAAAGGAATCAGAAAGCTTGTGGAATCACACCAAACGTACTAAAATATACTGTAATCTACTGTCACATAAAAGGCGATTTCAACTTGTCAGTGCTTAAAAGTTAACCCTTGAAAAGTAAGGAACACCAGATATTACAGCAATGCACAATCCATAATATTTGGTAGCCCTATACAGAGAGTCAGTCGAAAACACAAAGAAGAGTGTGATTTGACAGAAAAATACTGTGTTTACATGCCAACTTAAGAATATGTAAAATTGTATCCTCATAATCTTTAACCCTAGAAATATAGGGATACCAAATATTGTAGCCCATACTGGCCATTATATTTGGTATCCCCTACAGGACCCGGATGTGAAAGCTTGTTGAATGATATAAAAAGTGATAACAGATACTGTAAACCGCTGCCAGATAAAAGGTAGTTTCAACGTGTCAAAGGTTAAAAGCTAACCCTTAAAAAGCAGGGGATACTCGATATTTAAAGAATGCCCCAATGCGGTTAGATTTTCCCTCAGACTGGGTGAGTAAAGATGTGGTGTATTATTAATAACAAAAGATGGTCATTTGTGTGTGTGAATGTATCCCAAAACCCCGATATGGGGATCCAAAAATGATGGTCTGTGTGTATTGTGGACACCACAGTCTGAGTCTCAAAAGTTATTCTCATTGTGACTGGTTTCACTTCTGACACTTGTATGAGGTGTGGCAGTCGGTGTGTCGTACAAGCGTGGCTCACAAGAATTCTACATTAAACCCCATTTTAATATGCATGATTGTAGTAGAGATGCCACAAATGAGGGATAAGAATTGCTCACAGTGTGTAGCATGTGATTAGTGTGTTTGTGTGTGTCATATTTGAGAAGCCACATGTAGCTGTCATGTTGTAGAATGGCAATGGACAAAAGTGAGTATGTTGTGTGTTGTGTAAGGTGTTGTGCAGGTGAACATATATGACTGAGGTGCAGTATGTATGAATCACATACCCCTATGCAATATCCAATGCCGTTGTACAACGCCCAATGACTCCAGCGATGGTCTCCCTCGATCAGCAATTCACCACCAGTACACTGCCTGCCTGACTGTAACATCTAAATAGGGTACACGGGAACCCGCCAGCCTGACGGCTAGGAAGAGCACTCCATTGAGGCAGTCTGTGACTCTGCCGCAATACATCTAAGTACTGTGGGGGGACCACTGTGGAATTGACTGTGTTTTCGAGTCTGCCATCGTGGCAGGTTGGGAGTAATACTGCCAAGATCTAAATCAGGCCCTAAAGCCCTGTTTTAGATTTCAAAGGAGAGGTTACTCTGTGACAATGGTTTCGGATATCCTGTCCCCTGAAATCTAAATCCCATAGTAAACAATGGGATTTAAATTTCGGTGGACAAGATATCCAACATCATTGTGACGGACTAACCCTTCTGTTGAAATCGAAATCAGTCTGGCGGCTGCTTCTCATCTGTCCTGTAGGGTGCAGATGTCATCTGTTGTGGTGATCAAAGCTGTCTCGGTGTTGTGGTTTGGTCTGAAACCTGATTGGGAAGGGTCTAGTAGGTTGTTTTTTATCTGGGTTTTGATGAGTTGGAGGTTGATGGCCTTCTCCAGGACTTTGGCAGGAAACGAGAGCAGTGAGATAGGATGGTAGTTTTGGAGATCTGGGCTCTGCCGAGGGATTCTTGAGGAGGGATCTTACCTCAGCATATTTCCTGACATCTGGAAAGGTGGCGGTGGTTATTGAGGTGTTGGGGTTAGTGGTGAGTTGGCAGCTGATCTCATCTCTTTCTAGGTTTAAAAAACAGTGGGGGCAGGTGTTGTACAACACTCTGACAACCCAGATCTGTACTTCTTACCTTATTTCTTGAAATAGCTACTGTGCTATGATACAACCGGCAGGACTGATTTATGTATTTTGCATTAAAAGATTTGCAAGCAACCTCTGTATTACAGAAGGAGCCATCCACATATTTTCATATTGAAATCTCTGGTTTGATCTTTACCCTTCAGATCCGGAGTAGTGCAAATTTAGACTCCATCCTTTAGACGCCAATCATTCTGCAAATGTACATTTATATTTGATATTATATTTAATGTGTGTTGTAATATTATTAACTTATGTGCGTATCTTGATGCAATAATGAAATGTAACAACCGAAAGACTGACGTTTTTTAACATGCATATTAATGTTCATATAAAATGCTTACATGTATTCATTATTCATGTTTTACATATGCACTTTAAGATGCATTAGTTGAAATAAAATGTATTTTCTTATTCACGTTTGCATTTATTATGAAAAGTTGAAAGTGCACATGTATTCGAAATGCACATTGAGGGCCTGATCTACATTACGGCGAACAGATTTACTTTGTCACAACGGTGATGGATATCCCCTCAGTTGAAATATAAAACCCATAGGAAATAATGGCATTTATATCTTGTCAGATGGGATATTCCTGACTATTGTGATGTAGCACTTCATTGGGATCTTCTGCTGGTCAGGCTACGGTACTTGCAGTGTCTGCACCAGCTCCCACTTTTGTCCAGTCTTCAATCTCTGCAACTTGACCCTGTATACCAGTACCTGAGGTCCTGCAGGCACAGGTCGAATCCAATGAGGAAGGTGAAGAGAAGGTCAACCCACTTACAGCCTCTCCTTTTCTGGACTGTAGTGAGCCCAGTTTGTTAGTGTGGGGGCACTACATCCTGTCCCCGAATACAAAGACATCACATTTGTAGATAGGTCATTGCAAGCACTACAAGGTACTTTTTCAGAAGTGGATTGACTTGGAAATGATCTATCCCAACTTCAACTTTATCGAACCACGTAGTCTGCATTCACCACCTTTTCCATGTGACTGAGAAGCAAGTCTCCTATTTCAGCAGCTGTGCAAACTGTGGCACCATCTGTTCTACCACCACCCTTCTCTCAGCCTCCAACAGCAGAGAGCACAGGGACAGGGTGATGTGGTTTAAGACCTGTCTTTTATATTGGCTTATACTGTGTTGTGGAGTAACATTCACCAGAAGATCCGCTGCTACAGTACGTGAACAGGCTTGTGCCCACCATGCTTAATTTGTTTTGATTCACTATTTGGATTCTTTCAGATCTATGACTAGTTTTTTGTTTGCTTTTAGAAGTCCACATTACATCTTCTGTTTAAACGTCATAATTATTTTTACATGATGCCTTATTATTTCATTGTCTTGTTTTTTATCCATTGGTAATTCACATTCATCCTCATCCTGAAAACCAAATGATTAATTTTTAGAGCCAACACAGAAGGTTCAATGTGTTTGTTCAATGCAATTGTGCATGTTTCTACTGTGGTCCCATTCACAAAATCATGTAATTATATTTCTATCCTCATCCTTCTTGTACTTTCTCTTTGCTCAGCACATTGGGCCTTATTTAGAGTTTGGAAGACGGGGTACCCTGTCAAATGAAACATATACCAGTCTGCCATATTACAAGTCTTGCAGTGTATAGTGCACTTAAATAATAAAGCCTATAGGTCATCCTCCATGTTTGTAATGGAGTATGCCATCTGCCAAATTCTAACTAAGGCCCTTTATCTGTTCTTCCATCTCTTCTGCCTTTTTTTTTACAAATATGTGTTGCTAAGTTTAATTCTTTCTCCCTTTCTATCTATTCTGTGATACTTTCTCTACCCATTTCTATTTTTAAAATGTTCTTCCTCTATTTGAGGCCATCTCCGTTTGCCAGTCTGCATCTTTGTGTGTGTGAGTGTGTACGTGAGTGACCTGTGGTGTGTGAATGCAAAACAATGTGTGTGCCTGTGGATAGATGGATGGACATACAGCTTTGAAGGCTTTTCTGATTAGCCTATGATAGTGTAGTAAATCCTAGTTCGTTTTAATGGGATAGCAGGAGTTAGCTTAGCCTCTGGCTTGTAGACTCGTGCCCCCGTCACCTAGTGACTTTTAACCTTCTTAGCTTGCTCTGTCTTAGCCCATTTAATTATTTATTTCTTCTAAGATGGCTGCCTTGATTATAGTTAGACCACTTGTTATGAGTTACATTATCAGTGTCACCGCGCCAAGTCGTCAAGATCAAGCACCAAAGACAAACAAACAGTAGGTGTTCACACTTAGGGATTTTCCCTCTCTATACTTTCGAGGGATTGTTGATATTAATTGCCGTCCCAAGCATGCCTGTTATCTATTGTTTAGGAATACACTTACGTCAGGGCACCTTGTAGATCTGTATAAATACATCACACTTTAGACAGATAATCAGAGGGATTCCGACCAGAGGGCATCGCCACCATCGCTGATACCGATGCTGCAGTCGTCTTGACGCTGACCCAGTCTTCGTGTCCCAACGGAGTCTGAGATAGAGCCCTCATTCCAAGGTAACAAGGGCTGGGGGCTCCTCTCAGGGACACGGCATTGGCAGATTAGGTTTAACAAACCCAGCTCTCCTTTAGGTAGGAGGTTAGGCCTTTCTCTTAGGATAGTAGGGAATCTTACATCTCATATATCTTTTCTATGTATTGCAAAATGGTGGGGGTCTTCGTAACAATGACTCTTGTCTTCACAATACTGTTACTTGCTATATTCATTATCCTAATCATTGCAGTCCATGCAACTTATCGCAAATTGCAGTTATGTTGAATAAAAAACTATTATAACTGTACTGCATCTGTGTCATTGCCTATGTTTGTATGAGACATAATATATCTGTGAGAAAAGGGTAATCTCCGTTTAACCACGACAATCCCTGAGATGTCTTTTTTTTGAGTCCATGCGTAAACGGCTGCCATAAATCACCTTTTACTATTACGTTTCTGGTGAGGTGCTGCTAGTGAGCTGGTAAAGTTGGGATAACAGTTGCGACTTGTTGTAGGAAAGACCCAGTCGCCTACAAACAAAAGTACTGTCATCCTTAAACCAGCAGTCTTGCCCAGAGCAATAGTCCAAACTACAACATGGCGCCACCAACGATGGTGTTTAGGCACTAATTTATGGATACCCTGACTATCACTGTCTCACAGAAAACGGGTACCCTAAGTACCGTTATACGGAGACGTCCGTGGTCTTTGGGAGATTCCTCCTCAGCTTACCAGGTAACACTTAATTAAGCTGTAGGTTGTTCGAGCTCAAACTAATAAAAAGGAAAAGACTTCCCCTATCTGGTGTTCCGTTTTCTCTAAGCAACTATGGCTAATACCATAGACATTCCTGCAAATGCTAGACATGCACTAACGCAACATTTATTAGCGCATGGCCTTGAAGACGAGGGCGGGGATGTTACTCTGATAATAGAAGCCACTGAAGCATACCAAACAGAAACGTTTTACTGTTGGTTCACCTTTCCTGAGATTGACCAAAGAACGCACACATTTCACACATATGAAGTTGTGAACGTACCTATACGGTACGAAGCATACCAGTATGTTTGAAATATCGCTCACATATCAAGAGCATCAGAACTGGTTTGAAGGTGCCCTACCACATGTACTACGAAGAGTGAGGTTAGGTCCCTTAAGTAATGAGGGACCTACCTGGCCTATGTTCGCAAAATATACACCTCACCCGGGCATACAGAATATGCCGATAGCAGATTTATGAGTTTTATATAATGAATTAGTGCCATTATACAGACGATTGGTTCAGTTCGTAATGCCAACATTGAACACAACACCAGCGTGTCCAGCACCGCCAGTAGCTGGTGGTTATCAATTGGCTACTGGGATTAATCCACAAACTGTGCATACTATTATAGGTAAAGTGCCCACGGAATGGGAACAAATACCATTCTGGATAGCCCAGAAAACTAATCAGCTGGAAGCTGTGTTTCCCCATACGGGACCACAGGAAAAACATAGATTGCTCACTATGTGCTTGCCGTTTGGGATGGTTCCCTCGGTGGATGACTGTGCCACATGGGGTACAGTCTTCGCTGCCGTTTACACTACCACACATGGTACCCCGACACTTGCCAATTTACCGGAAGTGTTAAAACAAATACAAAATGAACATGGGGCTGCACCAGCCCTGGATCTGGGGATGAAATTAATGCGTAACTTTGACGCTGTATCCTCAATAATACTGGGTAATATTAAAGGGGAAGCGGTAGCACTGGCAATTCGCCAGCGTCTCAGGGAAACTCCAAACCCGAACAGGAGATACAGCTACCGAAAATAATTTCCGATACCTATACTAGTATAGGACGGGATAGTTTGGAAGCCAAACCTAAAAAATTGGAGTTACAAAGTACCGCCCATAAGGAGGGTACGAAGCCGGCACAAGAGGGCTCTAAGAAGCGATGGGGCAAACAAAAAGATTTCAAAGAAAAAAGAAATAAGAGAGCTGATTCTCCACACCCGGAGAACTCCGAAAGGAGGTATAATCTCAGAAATAGGGAGCACATTAGAACTCCAGACAGATATACTGATTCACGTCCCTCTCGTTTCTTTCAGAACACACCGGATAGACGTAGAGAGAGAGGGGGCCGTCAAGATCGACATCCGGAATACGTGAAAGAAAAGAAAGACTCACCACAGTCTACCATTAAAAAAGAAGAAAAGACTCCTCAGCAAAAGCCACAGTTTAAAAAGAAGGTGGCAGCACTGACAGTTAAAAATGCCAGTAGTATTGAGAACGCTGTTGAGGAACAAGAGGTGGGCAGTGACTCTGTTAGACAGCGCGGCAGAGGTCACAATATGTCGCCAGAGTCTGAAAGATCATCTGGATGCGACAGCAACTAGCGATTACATCACGGTTGAAACAGCGGATGGCCGCGTTCTTCCCCCCGATAGGGTTTATGATTTAACAATTCTGATAGAGGTAGACGTGAAACGCACTATTAGTGTGATATTTTGGGATGACCTTACTAGTGCTATCCTATTGGCCGAGAGAGACTGACCACCTGAACAGGTCCGCAAGCTCCCGCATGGGGAAGATGTCATTTTGCCTTCTTTCTCCGATCTTGTTCCGGAAGCAGCAAAAGAAGCCTATGCTGCTGAATGGGCTTTAGCGCAGGCACCTGCACTATACCATAATCATGTAGGTTGGGACAAGGAGTCTCCTTGTCATATTATTCCTGTTAGGTCTACACCCCAACCGCAGCCACAATACCCTGTTAAACATGAAGCAAAAGCTCCGGTGAAGGAGATACTATCACAACTTGAGTACCAGGGAGTAATTGAGCCCTGTACGTCTGCGATGAATAATCCATTATTCCCCGTTGCAAAGCCAGATCATTCATATAGAGTAGTAGTTGATTGTAGACAATTAAATAGTCATGCAAGCACGTACGCTACACAAAACTCACACAGTACAGCACTGATAAACAATATAGTGCGTAAAAAATATAAAACTACATTGGATATATCTAATGGATTTTTCTGCCAGAATTTAGCACATGAAAGTAGGGACCTAAGTGCATTTTCATTTGGCTCTCAAAAACGCTTTTGTCGTTTACCTCAAGGCTATAAAAATAGCCCAGGCCTGTTTTCAGCCCGTGTAACATCAATTTTTCACGAGATTGATTCCGATGCATTGTCCTATGCGGATGATATCTATCTCACTGACGACACCCTCACATTCACCTTGCGAGGGTTGATCAGATCATTTTGGGATTTGCAGACCTCGGTTATAAATTTTAAGAAAAGCAAGATAGCCTTTCTTAGTGTATTGTTCCTGGGATATGAGCTATCAAATGAGGGAAAGAGCCTGGCCCCGCACTTCCTAGAAAAGTGTGCTCAACTACAGCCTCCGAACACACTTAAGAAATTACAGTCATTACTGGGTTTCTTAAATTTTGGCAGAACATACATTCCAGATTATGCAGAACGCATCAAGCCACTTTATGACTTAATTCAGCCCAACTTTTCCAGCAGACGATGGACGATTGAACATACACACATCCTTAGGGACATGCAACGGGACATTCTAGAAGCTAAGCACTTACACACATGTGACAATAAAACAAATTTGGTCATCAGAATAATTGCTGGTGCCCTTGGATTTACTTATGTCACCTTTAATGAGGATGATAGCATATAAATTGCATTTATATTCAAATGCTGAACAACGTTTTGCTCCTACAGAAAAGATTCTGACGGCAGTTCAGATGGCCGTCATAAAAGAGAGGCCACTTACCCAGGGGAAACGCATTATTGTTGTCTCCCCGGTGCCAGCCTTAGAGGCTGTCACTAAAGCAAGCGTTCCTAACGCTAAGGCATTACATCCAAGCTGGATTCAATGGGCAACGTCTCTGACCGCCACTGATGTTGATTATGTATTCGATCCTAGACTTCAAACACAAGAATTTCTCCAGTATGAACAAGAGTACCCCGCTCCTCTAAATATCTTGCCACTAGACAGTTATAATACTATCATTTATACTGATGGATCAGCACAACCGGCCGTAGGTACTAGACATCAATACTCGGCAGCTTGCGCAGCCGTGTGCGGAGTGATGGAAGATGGAGTTTTCCACCCTCACAATACCTACACGCAGACCTTAGGGGACTGCATGGCCCAGTTGGCTGAGCTTAAAGCTCTTATTCTAGCACTCGAACAGACTGAGACAGGAAGCCAGACGTTGATAGTCTGTGATTCATATTACTGCGTACAGTCATACAATGAATATCTCAATCATTGGAAGCTGAACGGCTTTAGGGATTCTAAAGAGAACACCATTAAACATAAAGTGTTGTGGGGAAGGGTGGCTGATCTAAAGGATAAGCTACCGTGTGTCTATGTAGTTCATACATTAGGACACCAACGTGTAGGAATACACGTTGCCGGTAATACATTGGCTGATGAAGCGGCCAAAGCATCAGTAGCTACGGCTTCTGTGGCTGCAGTGACTCATTCTCGGACGAGATTGGATAATGAAATACTGATTGCCGTTAAAGCTTCGGCTGCAGGCAAGACCCTTCCGAAAGGATACCCTACAAACTATACTTACCATATCAGTATGCAGAATGTTGCCTATACAACGATTCCTGGGGTTGGAGATCGAGTGATCCCCAATGAAGACCAGAGATTAGAGCTGATTACAGCCGCACATGAGGGTGTCGCTTCTGCATACGCTGGTATACAGGCCACGATAACAATTCTACAGCAACGATACTGGTGGCCTGGTCTATGCAGACAAACTAAGCAGTATGTCCTTTCTGTGACATTTGCCAGCAGATTAAGGGCTCTAATATCCAACGCCCTCCGCAGACATCCCTCTTAGTGTCAGACAAGAAACTTCAGTGTGTGTACCTAGACCATTGTGGTCCCTTTTCAGCCTGATGGTGCATACAAATACATTTTAGTGGCTGTGGGTTCCTGTTCTAGATTCCTGTGGGTATGGCCACAGCGGTCGGCTGACGCCTGGACTGTTATAAAAGATTTGCTGATCTTTATTGGTACATATGCGGTTGCAGCATTCCATTCGGACCAGGGCCCTGCATTTGCCTCTAAGGCATTCAGGGACACCATGGGGACGATGGGTGTTGAACTCCATTACTCCTCACCATACCATCCCGAGGGAAATTCAGTCGTGGAGAGGTGGAATCGTGATCTAAAGCAGTCCTTAACAGCTCGAGTATTAGGTTCAGGCCGCAGTTGGTTACACCACCTATATGGGGTCCAGAGAGCACTGAATAATCTGCCAAGATGGTCCTTGGGGGGTGCTCTCCATATGAGGTTCTCTTTGGGATACCTATGTATGTCCCAGATCTTGATGCCCCTGGTATGGTGGCAGCAGAAACACCATTTGACAAAAAAGAACGTCTCACTGTTTTACAGGAGCTTCAACAAGTTTGTGATGATAAATCATCTGCAAGTGCTGCCACCTTGGGAATAAGGGAATTTGCGAAAACTTCGACTGGCTGGATTCCTAACGTTGGGAGTCTGGTTCGTGAGAAGATCGCTGTGAAAAAGGAGTTTGGTCCATCATACAGAGCACCTGTACCAGTCTTGGGAATAAAAGGCACCAGGACTGTCATCTTGCCACCGCTGTCTGGTTCTAAATCAAACAGATTAATCTCTATTGATGACATCAAATTACACCATGTGGCCGATCCTTCACAATAGACCAGGAGGTCCCTTGGGTGGTTCCCGATCCCCTCTCACTACCCAACAGGACATCCATCTACGTAGTAGGATCAACATCACTACCACTGACTATGCAACTATGTCGACTGCTATTCCAGACACTTCCTCGATCATGGGGAGGGCGGAAAATGAGCTTTTGTTGGTACAAGTCACATCTTCAGTGACCACCCCGCTTCAAGATTTGGCTGTATTTTACACGAACACTTCCACGACTAACAACGTTGTCTATCAAGAGCCTCCACGTGCGGTGGATCAGAATATACTGGCTCCTGTGTTTGCAGAGACTACCTCTGGCTATTTCGTTGACATTGATGATTTTTCTTCAGATTCATCCTCTACAGTGATTGACAACATTTCAAAAAGTAGTAAGCTGTATCGATGGCTTAGAAAGAACTATTTGATCTTCCCATGGAACTATTTGTGGTTCTGTTTGACATTTATTGCATTATTTTTATGGATTGGTTTTGTGACTGTTTTCTTTTTGCTTATAAATGGTCACTATATTCCTGATCGCTCCTCAGTGGAGCCTGTTGATTAAATTTTAAAACCACATCATTCTTCACATAAGGTCCGAAGAGATTTGTCCCCTGTAAATATTACAGCAATACCAGTTACTGATGGGATTGTGTGGGACAAAGTTCCATTCAATATATACAGGCCTACAGAGATTATTCAAATACCACACGTGTTCAAAATTTCAATGTCTGATGTTATTACACCTAATGTTGTCTCTGATGATTGGGATGTCCAAACAGTTGATTCCATGCTAACTGAAATGAAGGACTATTCCACTTTGGAAAGTGATGATGTATATGATTATACAATGAATTATGGGGAAATGTTCTGCTATAACAATTAGGGACATCACGACCTACCCCGTGCCACTAGATATAGGCCTCTCTTGAACAACACACAGTGGGAACACTGTTCGACACCACAGGTGGGGAGTCCAAAGTATTATAGCGATAAATTTACATACTTTTCTGGGCATGATACAAAAAAAGCAGAGTCGTATTATTTTAAAATACCTCAGGCACAAATTAGGAAAATTTTGCTAACAGATACAAAACTGATTTATTCAGATCCCTTTGTTTCCCGGCTCTCGATTGAGGGTTACGAATATTGGAAGAGCATTATTGACTTGAAAAGTTTATGGGGAACACAAGATTGGCAGATACAGGGTAGGGAGGCTTTGTTTCGAGCATGCCTGATTCCTGTGCAAAATATTTTCTTAAATGATACTATTGAGCAGACATCCTGTCTGGGGTTAGCAAAAATTAAAGATCTAAACACGCCCAGTATCCCTACTCTGACAAAATGTAAAGATTGGCAACACTTCCTTAATATCACAGAGGACAGGCTAGATGCAATGGTTAAGGCTGGTACCTATAATTCTTCACTTTCCAGGCCCGGCGGGTGGTTGGTATGGCCCACCGATACTAATGAGTGTCAAAGGCGTTTCTTGACCTCTTCAGGGTTTTTTTCAATAAATAGGCCTGACCCTCGCTTTATATCAGGTCAACATACAGGTATAGTTACAACATACAGTGTGGGTAAGCTGTGCCGGCAATAGGTGCAAACAAACACGTTAACAGAGGTTAAGAAACACCTGAACACTCTTTCCAACAGTATAGACTTACAGGATTTTCTGTTAGGTCCTAGAAAACAGCGCTCGAAACGTTTTTTATATGCTATGTACAATGAAATTTGGAAACTTTCCCAGACTGAGGCTGCTGCGCATTTAAGGCAACTAGATAAGGACAATTTGGAAAAAACATTAGCTGTTGTCGACAATGGCATGAACACGCTGTCTAACAGGATTTATTCACTATCGAATATAGTGTTGTCTGCTATTGATATCACTCAGACTGACTTGTCCCGGTTATATCATGGGCAAACACAGCTACGTTCCATCATGCAGCTGGGTTGGACATTGCAGACACTGAAAAGTGGCCATATTCCATGGAGGTATATTAATGGGAGTGAATTCTTCACTGTTTTTAATTTTTCCAGGGAACAAGAGAAAATGGCTAAAATGGAGGCTACTCTCACCCTGATTCAAGTAGAGAAATTAGATAAGTTGCCCTTCACGGTAGAAGAGAGTCCTTGAACTATCTGACTCCTACACAGCAATATTAATTTACCGATTTCGACCTTTCGTTTCTCGAGCTGCCTGAAACATCTTGCAGTGGGACAATATGAGCAGCTAGGAGATGGCTTTATTAAGGAAAAGTGGGAGTTGCCCTTTGATTATAGATGTCTGAACGGTGAAAGAGAGGTCTTTCTTAGCAGAAGTGAATGTGAGACTGCTGTTCGTCATTCTATGATATACAAACAGGTGTCTCTTCACGGTCTTTGCAATGTGGGGGTCGCGAATTTGGCCTGTTTTCTGAAGTGTACTCCTGTCCCCTTGATTCGTCCAGTGTTTCATGTACTTTCCAATGGAAGTTATGTGGTACTGAACGATCAAAGCTGTTGCGGCATGCGAACTGGAATTGCCTATGCAATCTCGGTCACGAAGGTCGTTACGTGTTGTGGACATGTTTTGTTTCCCCCCACACGAGAGATAAAAGTATCTGACATGTGGCCCCACATAGATACTATTAATGTGAACTATGACAAGCTGAGTAGGCTAAAGGCGCTATTGTTTCAGAAATAGGTCGCCTTGACATCAGCAAAAGAGACGTATGCTCTCCAGATTGCGAGATCATCAGCCGAGATACAATCCCTTTTAAATACCAACTTCCCCAAACACTTTGGAGAGCTGGTATCCAGAATATTCAATGCTTCAAGCACCACTGGGATTGTTAATTTCTTTAAGGCTGTCGGGTCTGGTTTCATGTCCATCTTCCAGACTGTCTTCGGAGTCATCCCATCAGCCATCCATTCTCTCTTTTCTAGTGTGTTTGGTGGCTTTCCAATTATTTTGGCTTTAATTGACAGACTACTACTGCTATTTCTTCTGATTCGCAGTGGTTGTTTCTTTCCAGCAACACAGAGAAATGGAGCCGCTCCCGCCAACTCCACTCTGCCGTGAGCGCATGGTTCGGATCTTCGGTGCACCTTTGCTGGTGGAACTGGAGCTTGACTGGTCGTTGTCATTTCGGCCACTTCTCTGGTGTGTACAACCAGTCTTCCGCTGCATATGGTGTCTCTTTGAACATCTGCCTATGGTCTGTCTTGCTGTTGCACTAACATCTCCTTTGGACCATGAACTGCTGATGTCCCCGATGAGGGTTCATACACGGTCATGCCCCTTGAGACTGAGGTTGCTCCGCGAGGCCACCTATGAGCCTTCCGTTGTGAGATCTACCATGGATGAGGACACTGCAACGAGTAACGATACACCAGGAAATACGGCTCACTTCTGCTCTGTGGATCCGTTTGTCCGCCCAGCACTAGACTTAACTTCGGACGATGTTGACTCATTTTTTAGATCTTTGACTGGTGACTTCGATGACATTCTTCAAGATCATGCGTTTAACACATACTTTGATGAATTGACTTGCCATTTCCCGATTCCAAATTATGCAATTAAATTGACATTTGCTGTTGCGCGCTGTACTTCTCATAGTTGACATTAACATCTCTGTATGTTTTTTTAAAGAGATTTGTTTTAACATATTTTTAACACATGCAAATGCTTTTTTGGCTTATTTTAGCATTTAGCTTTTAGTTCAGGAGCAATTTTTTAGCATTTGGGTTCCTATACCTTCATCATACCTGTTACTGCAATGGGGAGGGTGTAGTGAATCCTAGTTCGTTTTAATGGGATAGCAGGAGTTAGCTTAGCCTCTGGCTTGTAGACTCGTGCCCCCGTCACCTAGTGACTTTTCACCTACTTAGCTTGCTCTGTCTTAGCCCATTTAATTATGTATTTCTTCTAAGATTGCTGCCTTGTTTATAGTTAGGCCACTTGTTATGAGTTACATTATCAGTGTCACCGCGCCAAGTCGTCAAGATCAAGCACCAAAGACAAACAAACAGTAGGTGTTCACACTTAGGGATTTTCCCTCTCTATACTTTCGAGGGATTGTTGATATTAATTGCCGTCCCAAGCATGCCTGTTATCTATTGTTTAGGAATACACTTACATCAGGGGACCTTGTAGATCTGTATAAATACATCACACTTTAGACAGATAATCAGAGGGATTCCCACCAGAGGGCATCGCCACCATCGCTGATACCGATACTGCAGTCGTCTTGACGCTAACCCAGTCTTCGTGTCCCAACGGAGTCTGAGATAGAGACCTTATTCCAAGGTAACGAGGGTTGGGGGCTCCTCTCAGGGACACGGCATTGGCAGATTAGGTTTAGCAAACCCAGCTCTCCTTTAGGCAGGCCTTTCTCTTAGGATAGTAAGGAATCTTACATCTCATATATCTTTTCTATGTATTGCAAAATGTTGGGGGTCTTCGTAACAATGACTCTTGCCTTCACAATACTGTTACTTGCTATATTCATTATCCTAATCATTGCAGTCCATGCAACTTATCGCAAATTGCAGTTATGTTGAATAAAAAACTATTATAACTTTACTGCATCTGTGTCATTGCCTATGTTTGTATGAGACATAATATATATCTGTGAGAAAAGGGTAATCTCCGTTTAACCACGACAATCCCTGAGATGTCTTATTTTTGAGTACTTGCGTAAACAGCTGCCATAAATCACCTTTTACTATTACGTTTCTGGTAGTGAGCCGGTAAGGTTGGGATAACAGTTGCGACTTGTTGTAGGAAAGACGCAGTCGCCTACAAACAAAAGTACTGTCATCCTTAAACCAGCAGTCTTGCACAGAGCAAGAGTCCAAACTACGACAATAGCTTTGTTTTTTTAGCATACAAAAAAACCAAATGTGGACAAAAATGTAAAGGGAAGTTTATTTTAGTCTTAGAAAGTGACCATAGCTTTTCGATCACTCCAAATGTTGTCAGGACAGTGATTCTCTTGATACTGAATAGAAGCCCTTCTTTCCTTTTAGGCCAACCTGGAAGATGCCCCCATTGGCCTCAGGAGACCGAAGCCAAAATAAATCCACGTAAGTAGATCTATCTATAATGAATAAAGCATACCACTTTGGTTGTGAGGTTTTTCCTTTGGCTTTCCTCATATCGAGTCACTACTCTATGTGCATGCAAAGGAGATAGGGAATTGTGTTCACACGGTTGTAATGTTTTTAATTGTTGTACTGCCCTTTCGTTATGTGGACCTTTCTTGATTAGTAGGGGTCTAGTTCTTGGAGGGTTAAGGCTACCTTTCAATATGCCTGTATATGCAAGATATCCAGGCTATATTCAAAAGAAATAGTCTTTATACCTGCGAGACAAAAATATACAATCTAAAAAAATCAGAGCCCCGAGACAGTCTCCCTGTCCAATCCCTTCTTTCCTGCAAAGGGTAAACAGGCACTCAGCTAGTCAGCCTCAACTCTCCTGAGCTGTGGGGGGCTGCTTTGCAGATGCCGGTGGCATCCACCAGTCTTCTAACCAGTCCTCCTCTGCTTCTACATCATTGTTTTTGACCATGACGTCTGTCCCTTTGCCATTGCGATCTTCCAGCATCTAGACAGTTCAGTCTTCTGTTTGGCTTCGTGGATGCAGTCCCTGGGTTCCTCGTTGGTTGGGTGTTCTTTTTTCCTTTCCACAATGTACCGACTCATCCACTGCCTCACTTTCCTTCTTTCTTCCCATTTCTTTCTCTTCTGCCTCTTTTCTATCTACGGCTCGGACCCTCCTTCACCTCCTGCAAGTGTGAGTCCGTTATTACTTTTTCTTGTTCTTTCTATCTCTGACTATCCCCTTTTCCTAAATCATTTAACTCTTTTAACCTTTCTCTCCATGTCTGCCCTAGCTCAACCCCTTTTTCGCACTAATAGTTTTGTTTTTGGCTTCAGGTGACTTTCCAACTGGACTTCTGTGAGATCTCACCCCTTGATGCTCCTTCACAGTGCTTCAGTGTGAGAGTCAGTTTCTATCAGTGAATGAGTGTGTCTTTAACTCCAGGGCTGCGTGAATGTGTGTCCCTGTATGTATCTCTGTGCTTTAATCTGCATGTATGAGTGCATGAATTTGTGTTTGATGAGTTGCAGTGTATGACCATTTGTCCATATTTAAGCTTGTGTGTGAGTCTACATTTGTGACTTTGTGAGTGTGTGAGCTTATGTGTCTGAGCCTACCTCTATGAGCTTGTGAAGTTGTCCCTGCTTGAGGTACAGTGTGTAAATGAGAGTCCCTCTGTGCCTCTGTGTGTGAGTCAATGTCTGAGCTTGTGAGTGAGAGTCTAGAGCCCTGTGTGAGCCTCTGTGAGAATCTTTGACTTTCTTAGTGTGTTTCTGGGTGAGTACTAGCATGTGAATGTGTCTCTATAACTGCCTCTGTGTGTGTCTGCATCTATGAATACATGAGTATCTGTCTTAGTCAGTTGCTGTGTGCAAACTAATGTCACTATTTGAGCCTATGTGCGACAGTCTGTATCTGAGTATTTGAGTGTGCCTGTCAGTGGTGGTGTGTGAATCAATGTTACTTTGTCAGCCTATGTCTGTGAGTTTGGGAGTGTCTGTCAAATTATCTGGCAGTATCCACATCTGTTGCTGTCAGGCTACTGCTAAACCACCACTTAAGCAAAGATATCTGATTTGCTCAGGGCTGGAAGCATAAAGTAATCACTGGATGCATATAATGAAAAATATCAAGTACTCTAGGCTCCAGTGGAATAAAACAGTTACCTTAAAGACAAAGCAACATGAGAGAACTTTCAGGGTAAGTAATGCAAACATTGAAAAGAAATTCTCTGAATGCTGTAGCCGATGTGTTCTGGTGTTTATCCTTGTGGTTTGCCTCGCAGTATTAATTACCAAATGAAAGTGAAGTCTATTTGGACGCTACTCATTTATCGTGGTACAAGATGGAGATGAGGAGAGCTTCACAGACAGTGGAAGGGTATTACCTGCATTCCTATAGCTGGAGGGAGGAGCCTTACACACAGAGGTGAAAGGGTGAGACCAGGCTACCTTTAGAAATTCCAAGAGGCCTTTTGTTTAACAAGTAGTTGAAGAATACCCTCTGGAGCAGAGTCACCTGGTGAATGGCCAAGGTGATGGGCTGGACCCCAGCCTCAGCTTTTCCAATGAGAGAAAGCGTCTAGGCCAGACCTGTCTCTGTTTGTCCCCACTCCGCTTCAGGAAGATCTCAAACCACATTATGTCAACGCTGTGGGTGTTCAAGCTCGGAGTCACCCCCAGTGCTTCCTATCATGAGAAACTCCGTCCTACACAAAGACTTTCTCTCCATAGCACTATGAGAATGACACCTGAAAGAGAATCTCACTTTATTTTGCTCACAGTTTGTGAATGTTAAATGGTAAACCCTTGCAAAGTAGGAGAAACAAGACAGTGCAATGAATAAGCGGTAGTATTTGGTATTCTCATAGAGAAACAATGCAAACATAAGGGAGGGTGCAGATTGGCAGAGCAATACTGTGTTCACTCCAAAAACATAGCACTGTATCAAACTGTACCTGGGAAGTTTTAAACATAGAAACATAAGGGATACCAAATTTTAAAGCTCATATTGGCCCTCATATTTGGTACTTACTAAAAGAGCCGAAAGTGAAAGTTTGTGGAATTATAACAAAAGTGCTAAAAAACACTGTAATCTGCTGTCACATAAAACACAACTTCAACTTGTCAATGGTTAAAAGGCAACCCTTAAAAAGTAAGGGATAAAAGATAGTACAGCAATGCATGAGCCATATTTGGGATCCCCATAGAAAGAGACGGTGGACAACAATAATATCTGGCAGAAAAATACTGTGTTCCTGCAGCCAACATAAGCACATGTTAAATTGTGTTCTGGTAAGTGTTTACCATATAAACATAGGGGATACCAAATATTGGAGTCAGTATGGGCCGTTATATTTTATATCTCCTAAAGGAACCAGAAGTTAAACTTGTGGAATTATGTCAACAGTGCTAAAAGATACTGCAATCCGCTGTCAAAAAAAAGGCAAAATCAACTGGCCAATGGCTAAAAGGTAACCCTTGAAAAGCAGGGAGATACCTGATATAATTGCAATGCATGAACTGTAATATTTGGTATCCCCATAGTAAACAATAATAGAAAGCACAAGGGGTGGTTGTAATTGGCAGGGTAAATATTGTGTTCACCCAGTGAACATGAGACCATGTAAAATTGTATCCTAATAAATTGTAACCCTATTTTTATATAGGGGCAACAAATATCTTAGCCTGTATTGGCCATTATATTTGGTATCCCCTAAAGGACAGACATGTGAAAGCTTGAGGAATTATGTCAAAAGTGCTAAAGGATACTTTAATCTTTTGTCAAATGAAATGCAGTTTGAACTTGTCAATGGTGAAAGGGTAAGCCTTGAAAAGGAGGGGATACTAGATAATACAGAAATGCCTGGGACGTAATATATATGTTATCCTCATAGAAAGAGACAGTCCGAAACAAAATAAAGGGTGCATTATGGTAGAAAAATACTGTGTTCACCCCGCCAACATAATGCTTGCACCAACACACTCTACCTCTCTTTGTTGTTGTCTGTGTTGTTGCTTGCTCCTACTGACCCTCTTTTCTTCTGTTGTTACCTGTTTTTGCTTGCTTGCCTCTACCCACCCTTCTTCCTTCCTTCCATTGTTGCCGGTATTGTTGGTTGACCATCCACCCTTCCTCCTTTCATTGGTGTCTGTGTTATTGCTTGCCTTGACCTGCCCACCCTCCTTTCATTGTTGCACTCATTGCTGCTTGCCCTGACCCTCCTTCCTTTTGTTGTTGCCTTGGTTCTTGCTTACAACATCCATTCTCCCTCCCCATTCCATTGTCTATTCTGTTGCTTGCTTCTACCCACCCTCCCTTATTGCGTTGGTACACTTGTTGTTTCTTGCCCCTACCATCCCTCCATCCTTCCATTATTGAATGCATAGTTGATTTCAACACCTACTCTCCTTCCATTGTTGCCCATGCTGTTGCTTGCCTCCACTTCCTCTTCTTTCTTCTATTTTTGACAGTGTTGATGCTTGCCCCTTCCCACCCTTCCTTGTTCCATGGTAACTTGTGTTGCTGCTTGCCCTCCCACCCTAGCTCCGGTATTACCCTTATTGTTGCGTACCCTACCTACCCTACACCCTGCTGTTCTCAGTGCTGTTGCCAGTGTTGTTGCTTGACCACACACACCCTCCCACTTGTGTGGTTCATCTGCTTGCTCTGAGCCACTCCCTTCCACCACCCATTGTTCGTGTTGCCCCTGACTCATATTCCGATTCATGTTGCCTCCACAGCAGCCAAGTTTTCTGACTGCTTATGTGTGACATTTATATGGTTTCAGTGTACTTATGAGTGACATTCAATGATCAAATGTGTGACAATTAGAGTGACACTTTCTCCTGAGTAAAACTAAGTGCAGGAAAAGTGAAATGACACCCTTTTGAGCAATGAAAAGCTCTTGAACAATCTTGAAACAACTGCAAAGTAGCTGACATGGATAATCACTATTAAAACCTCCCAACACCATAAAAACCTGAGAAACTCATAAACTGCTTAAAACAATGGTCCGGAGGTTTAAAAAGAACCTACTGAAACTGAAAGGTGGGGAGATCCTTTAGACAAGGATAGAGGGATATGTCCTCCCTACACAAACATACTACTAACACTAGAATATCCGTCAGCAGCAAGAGACACTTAGAGGAGGGGAAAGTTATGTGCCACACCTATACACCACTCCTATGGAAGTGGTAAAAAGGAAATACTTTTTATTATCTAAACCTCACCCACGCTAATAATGGCATGCTTCATCATCAGGTTTACCCTAGCTTCTCAAGGTCAGGGTGAGCTCAACCATGTTCCAGGGAACTTTTTTAATAATATTAACTAGGGAGTGTAACTCTAAGATAAAACTTCCTCATCCACTCCCAAGTTTTCCCTTTATTGATGGGGTGGGTGAGAAAGACTAAAACTATAATACGATTTGGAGTTTCGGATTTAGTCGTCCTATGACCCTAATTTCACCAATTTCAACAGATGTTTCATCCCTACAATCATGACAAATAAAGGTCCTGGGCATTTCTGAGGGTGGGTTTGTATTTTAGCACTCGCCCAGTGATGTATTTTACTTGATCCTGTGCGGCATGTAAACTTACTCAAAGCATGCATGGGCAGTGCAATACTTACCTCTCTGGGTTACACCAGTAAATACAAATTACATGGCATAAGATAATGTTCCACCATGTGGCTTCCAAATACGATACTCACACCTCCCCATTGTGTGTGCCTAATCACATGCAGCACATTGTGAGCAATTCTTGTCACTCATTTTGTGGTGTCTCTATTATAATCATGATTTTCAAAATATCATTTAATGCAGAATCCTTGCGAGCTGTGCTTATATGATAAACGATAAACAATAAACGTTTGTGACTTGTACTGAGGTGTGCACAATACACACAGGCGATCATTTTTCGACCCCCACATCGGGGTTTGGGATACCCTGACACACACAAATGACCATCTTTTGTAATTAATAATGTGCCATTTCTTCACTCACCCAGTCTGTGAGAAAATTTGCCCTACGGGGGGGGGGGGGGAGAAGGGATTGTCCCTCTGGTCAAACCCTAAAAAAGGGCAATTAAACATAGTGTCAAGGTCAGCTCTAGATAGAGCAGTATTTCAGAAAATCCACAGATTTATATTTAATATAAAAAATGATACTGCTATTAAGAAAATAACTCAATAATTGACATGAAATGGGCACTTACTTTGTCAAGGGTCCCTACCCTATTAGTTACCTACTTGGCTCCGCTCTCCCTGGCTTCTGGCAATCTGATGTGGGGTGATTATCTTCCGGTGCCTGGTCGGTTCAAACTGGTCTTGTGAGCTAGTGACCAGTGAGGCAGGATGTCGGGTACCTAAATCACGATAAACACTCTGCAGCTGTGTTGCTGCCTTGGTTGTGATCTCTCTGACAGGCGGTTGGGGGGACAAACTTATGGCGCATCCACCACACACTGCAGCCATGCCATGCAGGTTTTCAAAGACAAGACAGCATAGCACCATGTCTTTGCCATGACTGGACACAGGCAGAGTTCCATCCCCATACCGTCTCCCCACATGTGGATGCCGGTTCAGGGCAGCACGTATGACACAAGTAAATTTTTGTTTTTAGGCAGGTTGGGTACAGCCTACTGGCAGCGATGCCTACCTGGGGATGGCAGTAGGACTTTGAAAAAGACATCCTGGTGCCAGTCTGTCAATGTGCTGACACCCTAGCGCACAAGGTAGTGCAAGCATAGTACTTCCAAATGAGGCCAGAGGGCTGTTGTGCTCCGTGGACTGACCAGTGTCGGCAGTTCCATTCTCTCTCTGCCTGTGGCATGGAATGCAGTGTGATGCAACACACAAACAAAGGGGAATATTTACAAGAACATGGAGCATCACTTCTGATGCACCACTTTTCTTGCGTTGCCCTGCCCTGCGCGACTCTAACACCCTGTGTGTGCTGTATCTACAATATGGTACACTTTTGACGCTATTTCAGAACTTTGCAGGATTAGCAACAAAAATTATGGTGCTCATCCTGCAAAGAAAAGGGAAGTCCAAAATGATGCAAAAAATGGCACAGTGAAATCTTGTAGATTTACCTGCACCATTTGTTAGGGCCTCTCAGCACTGGAATGCCCCCCTTTCATACATCATGCCTGGCACAGGCATAATGTGGTGCAAGGTTCACAAAGTGGCGCAACGCAAGCATTGCGCCACTTTGTAAATATGGTGCATCGGAAATGCTTATCTAATACCACATTAGTGTGAATAAAATGACGCTAATGTGGCACAAGGAGGCGCAAGGGGCTTGTAAATATGCCCCAAAGTATTGCCTGGCAGTAGCCGGGTCACTGGCCTATCTTCATGCAATCATTGACTTCTTTGAGGACTCGATTCATCTGTCCCCGACGGTGGCATGCAGGTAGTTTCAGTTACTAGGATATAACAAGCCAATTTGCCACCCCACAGAAGGATTATCACTCTGCCTCACTCTCACCCTGTAGCAGTGCACTGACAAGAGGTCTCGGGTGGTTATGACTCTCTGCAGAGAATGTAATTCTCATAATCTGAGTCAATGTGACAGCCTGAGCCATGGCATGTCACATGGTTAGGTATCTGAGGCCCTGCTTTATTGTGCACTGCAACCAGAGCCTGAGAGAGGCATGGCTGTGCACAGTGTGGTGTCAATTTGTGTTCACTATTGTGAGTGGAGAAACTAAACTGTGACGGCAGCATGGTATAATGCAGGGTCAGTGGTAGCACAGTGTAAATAACACTGCTAGCAGGCAGTGCACAACAGTTGACTTGCGCTTTTGCAATTGCCTGCTCCTACCTGCAACTTCTTGTGCCTTGCAGTACCGACATGTTAGGATGCTATATAAATGGATGACTAAGCCTTTTAGTGTGATGATAGGACAACCACCCTAAAATGCGTTACTCTAACCACTGTATGGTACTTGGCAGAGCTGTGCCTCCAGCCCTGGAATAAACAAAAAAGTGCTTTTGTACCCATCTCCTCTGTTGCCTGTGTGCCCCCCACCTGTCCCCTCCCTCCTTGCGTCCCCTGCCTCCCCTCCTACCCTGCCAGTAATAAAACAAGCACTGCCATAGCCAATAGGTTTTGCCTATGTGAGACCATTTTGCATTGTTAGTGTCTTTTAAAGATGTTACACAGCAACACAAGCTGCTGTGTACCATACTTTAAAGTACATAAAAGCAAAGCCCTATGGCACAGCCACATTGCCCCGCCATCAAGCTTTGTTTTTATTTACTTTAAGATATGTTATACAGCAGCTCGGGCTCCTCTGCAACATGTTTAAAAGAGGGAGCCACAATAAAGTGCTCCTGGGAGCAGCAGGCGGAGAAGTGGTGGGTGAAAACAAGGAGGAGGTTGGGTTAAAATGCATGTTTGAAGGACAGGAGGCCAGAGGGTGCATGGTGGGTTGTGTACAGTGGGAGATGGGAGTAGGGCAGACAGGGAAGCAAAACAACAGGGCTGGGACAGGGAGGTTTGGGCAAACAGAGGGGTGGAAGAAGAAAGTCAGAAAAAGCATAGACAGCGTGCTTCAGCAGACAAACTATAGACACATGCATTCATAGAGAGTGCATTTGTTAAAATAAAAAAAAAGTACCTTGGGGAAGAATGTGGTCAGAGGAAGAATATTGACAAAGCAAAATACAAACGCTGTGGGATAGCGTAACTGGATCGACGGAATGCTGAACCAATCAAACATTCACCCCCAGTCACAGATCTGGGTTTAATCCATCCATTATTTTGCTCACCCTGCCACCCCAGTTTGAACCCAGCCATATGCAAATCAGTCTTGACCCTGTTCCTCATGGGAACAGTCCAGCCCGAACTGCAAGGCCAGGTTCTCCCTGGACCGGAAACAAGCATCCTGGGACCGGTTTCGGGGTTTCCCCCTCATCAGCCAGGCTAGCTTGAATCCAGTGGCACAGTGAGCCCGGGACCCACGTCTGGGTATACCTGGCGCACTTAGGGCGGCAAAAGCAAAGCAAAATACAAACGCTGTGGGATAGCGTAACTGGATGGACGGAATGCTAATCAAACATTCAAGAACATTGGCCACCAGAAAAAGTACTTGATCAAAGCGACATGGCATGGATGAAGACTACAAGCCCAGGAGCAGGTAGCTGACGCCTGGAGGTGTGCTGACCAATCAGGAGCAAGGAAAGGGGACCCACATGGGAGCTAGGCAATGATGAGAAAGAGCTGCTGACCAACAGGATGCGAGTAAATGAGACCCGCATGGGAGCCAGCTAATGGTAAGTATAGTGTGGTGGGAGCCAGCCAATGCTAAGTAGAGGAAAGTAATGGTAACAAAAGACTTCACAAGCACAGTGTGCATGTGCAGGTCATGCAGGCGAAACCTAAAAAAGACGAAGACCGTATCATCTTTTTTTTTCACTTTAATTCATGCTTCTCTCCAGCTATGCTACTGCATAACATGACTACAACACATTGACAAGGCCAATAACTCTCTCATAGGCAGGACCTATTACCTTTGCTAATGCTTGTTTTAATTGGCACAGACACAAAATGTTAAGGCAGGCTGGTGATACGCCTGTAAGGTGGCAACGCTATTACTGTTTGTAGGTAATGAAACATTCACAGTGGTGGCCCTTGCAGTGCCAGTTACGTGTTTGTAAAAAAGATTTGTATATTGTTCATTGTATAAAATTCAAACTGTTTTATTTCTCAATTTTCCGCTCCTGCCTTTACTCATTGCCTTTCTTCTTTCTGACACCCTTCATTTTTCTCTCCTTCTGATGTGTTTCTCCTTCTAGGTTTTTTAGCCTTTGCCACTGTTTCCTTTTCTTTCATTCTCTCCCCTTGCATTTTATTGTATAATTTGATTCTATGTCAGGATTGAAAGCTCGGATTATGCTTCTTTCTCCTTACTAGCTCCAAACAGCAGTTAATCAAAACAATGGAAAAAACTTGTAATAAACTACCAATCCCAAGAAACCCTCAAATCAAGCCCCTTACCACAGACCACCAATCATGAAGTTCCTAAGCTCCCAAAACTGAGAGACACCATCTTGACTGCCTCTTTCTTTGCTTCTCAGCAGCCAAGGTAAGTGTATTTCTGATTATTATGATGTGTTTTTCAATGTTGTTCTGACTTTGTAGGATTTGATGTTTAATGATGTTTCTTGCAGGCATGCGATGTTGTGGTTGATGTAATTATTCACGTCTTGTTGACTGGAAGTAGTGCCTGAAATCTCGTTGTTACTTTTTGTGACCAGGCTTGTTTATTGCAGAGATTGCTCCCTATACCCCCCAGTGCATATAGTGCAATCACTCTCTGCCTCTGTGTTTCTTTCAAGTGGGCAGACAGTTCCCCAGCTCTACATGGGAGGGAGGGATGCACGGGTAGCCAAACTTGGCTATGCTTGCATAGTCCTCTTTCTTCCTCTATGAAGCTGGCACTCTTCTATGTGCTTGTCAGCTGCAAAAGGCTGTCTAAATGGCAGAGGTTTGGCACCATTCCCTAGGCTGCAATAACAGGGGCTACGTCTCACTCCACCTTCCTGACTCGATAAAGGTGATTCCTTGGATGTAATTTCTCCCCCAATGTCCTGTACAGCAGAGACTTTCAGGGCTGCAATAATCCTTTAAAGGCCCACCCGAATGAGTTGTTCTTTTCGGTGAGTAATGTATTTGTAATTACTCTCATCTGTGGGCTGCTCCTCTTGGTAACCCCTGGGGTGACTAACTATTGGGTCCTCTTTATCTCAGTCTGAGGCCTCCCATACTACTTACTATCATGTCAGAGTGTGAACCTTCTGCTCCCAGTGAGTATGATTCCCATGGCCATTAGGACAAAGAGGGGTAGTGCCTTGTTTTTGGCCAGGTTGAGATCATTGATCATTCTATGCACTGTTCTCTGAGCGCAGCGCTGACCGTAGCCCTGCAGCCCATAAGGGAGTGCCTGAATAAGTTCAGTGGGCACCAGAAGAAACACCTCCCCTTTAGCTCATCTGCACCCTCAGGTTTGTGCCAATCACATAAAACCAAATCTAAGTCAGTGGACTGGCCTCGTGCCAAGGCTCCAGTGAAATTGCTGCACGAAATACTGGAAGAGCATACATACAGTGTCCAGGCTGTGTTCAGGACCTGAACAGGATGCCTCCCACCCTGATTCAGATTCTGATCCTCCTCCTTCTTCCCTTCTCGCTGACCTTAACAAACTTTCATGCTGCAAAGGTAAGAGGGCTGTGAGCCCCTTTCCAGGTGGTTCTCTGTCCTCTTTTTTGACCAACCCCCAGGATTTTGATCTGGACAATATCTTCCATCAGAGATCCTCAGATTGCGCCCCAGCCACTTTGATGGCCAAATACATGGAGCTCATCATTGCAAAAGATTTTAAATGGAAGTGCCCCCTTGGCAATGAGGATTGATCCCAAACTTGCCGACGTGGCTACATCTGAAGCTGGCTCTTTGGCTCAAGGAAAACTCTTTGGGGACTATTTTGTAAAGGACAATGGAAAAATTATGAACTCATTTTCTGCCCTCAACAAGGTGCAGACCTCGCTTAAGAAAGTGTTTTAGCCCTTTTTCGGACGGGACGGTCGAGGTTGAGGATGCTTGTATGACTGCTCCTTTTCACAACGCCCTTAGAGGGAATTTGGATTTTACCATCGCGAAGGATGGCAAGACAGTTCCAGTGTTGTTTTTTAACCCTCCAGATCTAGGGGCTTCCAGGGCCGCTTCACCAGGGGAGCTACCCCTAGAAATCAAGTCTCCTTCAATGCACATTTCTCAGATACCTCTGATTCCCTTTCCTTTTGTTCCCTTGGGGGGTACAAAAGATGCGTTTTATAGACTCCAAAATCCAAGGCCTTCTTCTGAAGCAGGCCATTGCATCTTCCTGTCCTCACCCCTGGGGTTTCTGCAGCACTATCTTCTTTGTCCAAAAGAAGGATTGAGGTCACCGGCTAGGGCTCAATTTGTAACTCTGTGACAGTTCAATCAATGGGTGGTCTATCATCACTTCAAGATGGTGGGTATCCACCTCCTCCGATATCTACTTCAGAAAGGGGATTGGATGATCTGGTTTGACCTCAAAGATGCCTATCTCATGATACTCATATTTGCCCCCCACAGTCAGTTTCTGCGAATCCAATGTGGTCCTAATGGTTCAAATACATGGCCCTGTTCTTTGGTTTATTTTCAGCTTCTTAGGTCTTTACCAAACTAATGAACGCAGCAGTTCTGGTGTGAGCTGGCCCATTCGCTGTCGCAAAGAGCCCAAAAGCTTGATTTCAGAAGCCACAAAACCACTTTTAAGTGCCCAGGACTGGAGTGGTGTCTTGTGGGGGTCAGGAGCTGGTTGACGATAGGTCCAGGAGCTGTTGCAGGAGTGCTGGAAATCATTTGTGCCCTTGAGACTTCAAAAACAGGAGGCAAGCCAGCAAGCTCTTGGAGTCACTTTGGTTCTGGGATGGCGATGCAGGTTGAGTACTTCTCACATACAGCAGAGTCCAGCAGGGTCCAGTAGAGTGACAGTCCTTTTGGCAGCACATCAGACCTTTCTGTGTACTGAGTTGGTGGTATCAGGGGTCCAGTACTTATATCCATTTGCACCTTTGAAGTGGGAGAGACTTCCAAGAAGGGTCTTTGAAGTGCACATAGGCCCTCCCTTCCTGCCCTGGCTCCGGACTAATTACAGGGGGGTATGCAGCTCTTTGTGTGGGGACAGGTCCAGCCCTTTCAGGTGCAAGTGTCAGTTTAACCCTACAATCCAGTCCAGGAAGACCCATCACCCTGGTGTTCAGCCATTAGGAAGTGAATGGTCCACCAGGCAAAGGGAAGCTCCCTTTGTGTGCGGTTGTTTGGAGGAAATGCAAAAAGCCCAACTGTCATCCACCTCAGATGTGTATTGGAGAAAGGCAGAAGGCACAGAATGGTTTAGGTAAGGACAATGCCCACTTTCTAAAAGTGGCATTTTCAGAACTGCAATTTAAAATCCGACTTCACCATAGGTTGTGATTTTAAATTGTGAGTTCAGAGATCCCAAACTTGACAACATCTCTCTTCCAGATTGGTAATTACACATATAAGATGTAATAAAGTAATCCCAATGTTATCCTATGGGGGAGGTAGGCCTTGCAGTAGTGAAAAACGAATTTGGGAGTTTTTCACTACCAGGGCATGTAAAACATAGAAATACATGTCCTGCCTTTTAAATACATCGCACCCTCCCCTGTGGGTCATATAGGGACTACCTTAGGGATGACTTATATGTATGAAAAGGGACGTTTTAGGCCTGGCAAGAGGTTTACCATGCCAGATCGGCATGGGAGTGCAAGACTGCACATACAGACTCTACAATGGCAGGCCTGAGACATGGTTAGAAGGTCACTTAAGTGGGTGGCACAATCAGTGCTGCAGGCCCACAAGTAACATTTAATTTACAGGCCCTGGGCATAGATAGTGCACTTTACTAGGGACTTATGAGTAAATTAAATACGCCAATTGGGGTTAAGCCAATGTTACCCTGATTTAGGATAGAGAGCATAGGCACTTTAGATCACCTGTGGTAAAGTGCATAGAGCCCTAAAACCAGCATAAACTAGGCTAGAAAAATAGGAGGAGGAAGGCAAAAAAGGGCCAGTTCCAAAAGTATGCATCCTTTTAGCTGTAAACTGCTGAAGGGCATTAGGATGTCCAATCCGACTCAGCCCAGAGACACTTGTTTGTGGGATGTTAATTCTGTTCTACATCTATTTGAATTGCGGCCTGACATTCCTTAGGGTCAGTAAAACAAGTATCAGCTACATTGACCATGTTGCTTGTAGAAGACTCTCATATGTGAGGGCTCTGAATTTAGCAGGTAGGCTATTTTCCTCATTATAAGCTCTGTGTTGTCAGCTTGAAGGTATCTGAAGAACACAGTCTTGCTTGTCACTCTGATCCTTTTGGTCAGTTACTGTTGGCTATTCAAAAACTGTTCAAGCCAGTGCCTGCCAAGATTCTTGCCTGAGGCGTCTGGTGGATCATGGATGAGTCTGGCATTGATGTCACTATGTATGGCGCTCATTCATCTACAAGTGTAATGGCCTCTGAGGCTTTTGTTCTGAGTTCTAAGCTGAAAGATAATTTACGCGTGGCTCACCGGTCATCTGTTTAAACAGCTTAACTAAAAAGCTATTGTGCATGTGGTTTCTATTGTGGTGGATCAGCTTTGAACTAGCATAATCTGAGCTTCTCCTCCTGACGTGGAATTAACAATTTTCTAGCATTCGCAAGAAGAATTTTTGATTCTATTAAGGACACAGAGGTGAGGATTATCCCACCCGGATACTTGCAATGTTGTGTAAATATATCCTTTTATTTTCTATGTGATGTTAGCCTAGTCATGTTGTTTTTGATCTCCAGTATGTGTGTTTGTTGTGTTTTTTTGCATTGAACCGTCCTTTTGTTGTTGGAACTGTTTTCATTGAATGTTGCCTGTTTGCAGGAGTTGGACAAAAGCAAGAGTCAGATGGTTTTGGTCAAGGTTGCTCTGTGGTGGATGAAAAAACAAAAAAACAGAAAATATGTCACTGTCCAAAGGTAATAGCCACATACTTCCTCTAAAAATTTAATAAAAATAATAATAGGCATTAGGTATATTTTTAACAGAAGACCATGACTGCTTCCTAGTAGGCATGTATACTTAGAACCCATTTTAGTTTTTATGCACATAGCAGGAAAATATGATTTTATTGCCAATAGGAAAGGGTTTTCTTGGCTCAGAATTAGTGTAATGCGAAAACATGGGGGCATATTTATACTCCGTTTGCGCCGGAATTGCGTAGTTTTTTTTGACGCAATTCCGACGCAAAACTAACTCCATATTTATACTTTGGCGTTAGACGCGTCTAGCGCCAAAGTCCATGGAGTTAGCGTCATTTTTTAGCGTGGACACCTACTTTGCGTTAATTATATGCAAGGTAGGCGTTCCCGTCTAAAAAATCGACTCCGAGCCATGTGCGTCGGATTTATACTCCCGGGCAAAATTCACGGCCGGGAGTGGGCGGGTCAAAAAAAATTACGTACGGCCGCTTTTGCGCCGTTTTTTAGCGCCTGCAAAAGGCGGGCGTTAAGGGACCTGTGGGCTCTGAAGGAGCCCAGAGGTGCCCTCCCATGCCCCCATGGACCCCCCCTGTCACCCTTGCCCACCCCAGGAGGACACCCAAGGCTGGAGGGACCCATCCCAGGGACATTAAGGTAAGTTCAGGTAAGTTTTTTTTAAAAACATTTTTGTGGCATAGGGGGGCCTGATTTGTGCCCCCCTACATGCCACTATGCCCAATGACCATGCCCAGGGGACATAAGTCCCCTGGGCATGGCCATTCGGCAAGGGGGCATGACTCCTGTCTTTGCTAAGACAGGAGTCATTTCTATGGGGGTTGGGAGTGAAAAAAAAATGGCGCAAATCGGGTTGAGGCGAAAAAATTGCCTCAACCTGACTTGCCCCATTTCTTGACGCCCAAGCCCCATATCCCCCTACGCCGGCGCTGCCTGGTATACGTCGTTTTTTTTAACGCACACCAGAAGGCGCCGGCGGCTAACGCCGGCTAACGTCATTCAATAAATACGGCGCCCGCATGGCGCTTCAGAATGGCGTTAGCCGGCGCTAATTTTTTTGACGCAAAACTGCGTTAGCGCAGTTTTGCATCAAAAAGTATAAATATGGGCCATGGTTTAAACACTCAGAGCTAACTAAAAATATAAACAAAAGGGTAAAAAAAAACTGAAAGAAAAAAGCATTGGCAAAGTAAAAAAAATAAGTATTTGCTCACAAGCCACAGCACTGAAGTGCATTTTTTCCATCATTCAGAGTACAAGAGAGCCAGTTGCTTAAGTAGGCTACCATATAACCCCGCTAAATACTATAGTGGACAGAAGCACAACGCCAATGATAAGTGAATAGATCAATGGTTGAAGAGAGCTTAGAAAAAGACTATCCATGCGTATATTTATGTAGATATTTTATTTATCATTTTTTATCAAATGGGGTTGCCGAAAGAACTATAGCTATTGCTGTACCTAAACAGGTAGCTGATAATACAAATTTGTTTCTTGAGCTCTTATACTCATCTAATTTGCTAAATATCAACAACTGTGCCATCGTTGTCATTATCATCAGGCAGGAGGGCTCAATTAACTACACCAGTTTTGAGAGCAAAAGGCTGCTTTACTGGGTATGCAGACTTCATTTTTTTTTTATTTACAAAAATTTGTCAGAAAACTCCAGCCTCACTAATACAAACAATCCTAACCCCGCCCCCACAATTAAGCCTGACCCTGCCAATAAAGAGTCCCCAATTCATCATCCTAACATTCATTCTTTGTCATCCCCTTCTTTCCTTCCCAGTCCTTTCACCTCCACCCTGCCATCTCTTTTCCTCATTTCCTCTGCATTGCCTATCATGCAAGGCCACCAACCCTTCTGGCCTGTCTTGAGCTCCTTCCTCTCTGCCACCAGCAAAAAACCCTATCAAGCCTTTTTTTCCTGTCCCCCCAGTTTTCTTTCATTTTGAACAGAACAAAAATGTCAGGCTCTCTGGGTTTTGTTTCCACTGCCCCTTTGGACAAATTCAAGCTGAATTGTGGGATAAATGAGTTCATCAGGAAAATTAAGTTGAGGGCATTCTTTGAAGGAAAACTCAGGAGGACACATGTTTGATAAACAAGTTTATATTTACCCTCCCTAGCACATCAGTTCCAGTGAAGATATTGGCCTTCGAGAAAGCAGTTATTAAGGATATCGGAGAGATCAACCCAAGTACATTTAGGGTGTTTCACAACACCACCAAGGAAGAAAAGGTGGCATTTAAAAGAACTGTCATATAATCCAAGTATAGTCATCAAACAGCAGATAAAGTTGGGGCCGTTGTGATCCAAACCACAGAAGCTTATCACAATGAATGTTTTAGATTAATAGGCAATGAGCACAACTATGAAAAATTAAAGGAAGACCCTACTTAATTTTTTAGAACTAAAATCAGTAGCGTGGTAGAACAAGCCTTGTCACATGATTGGCTCTCCCAGAAAAGGGTGATTTTCTAATTAACCAAAACTTGGTGACCCCATATTTCTATACCATTCCCAAAATCCACAAGAATTTGCAGGTAGATCTCTAGTGTCTGGTAAAGGATCAATTTTGGAACCCTTATCTCATTTTGCTGATGACTTTTTGAGACTCATAGTCCAGAACACAGATACCTACTTGAAAGACACAAAAGACATATTACATCTTATAAAAGATATGACTTTTGACCCAACCACTGAGATACTTTTAGGGCTGGACATTGAAAGTCTATATACCAGTTTCCCACATACCGATACATTAAGAACAATTGAGGACTTGAATTTTGAAGTAGACTGGGAGTACGAAACACCAAGTAATGTGGTGATGGAATGTTGTTATTGAGCCCTGTCCAGGAATTTCTTTGAATTTGAGGGACCTCTTTACATACAGAAGCATAGGACCAGTATGAGAAGCACTTTTGCTCAGAGAATAGCTTGCCTCTATGTCCGCCACCTAGAAATACACAAAATCCAAAATTTTCTTAATCACTTCAGGCAGAGCATCATGCTATGGAAAAGATACATTGATGACACACTGGTCATTTGGAAAGGGAGTGCAGCTTTGGTAGGAAGTTTCCTAGAATGGTTAAACAGACAAGATGAGTACCTGACATTTACCTACACATTAAGTAATAAGCAAATAGTTTTTCTGGATTCAAACATCAAAACCTCACAAGGAACTTTAAAGACAACTACTCATGAAATACCTATGGCTAAAAATTGCTTACTCCTATATGATAGTTTCCATCCCCGTCACCTCAGGAAGAATCTCCCTTTTGGTCAGCTACTGAATCTGAGAAGGAAATGTTATGAAATTGATGACTGTAGGGAACAGGCAAATTGGTTAGCATCTAAATTGAAAGCAAGGAAATACCCACAAAAAATGATCAATCAAGCTATGAAATGAGCATGCAACAACAATAGGGAAGCTTTATTGGAAATTCCCCCCAAAAGGGAGGACAGATCGATATGTATTACAACATTTAACATAGCCTCCAATCTAGTGAGCAAGTCTGTCAAAAGACATTAGTGAATACTTAACAGTGGTTCCCTCAACATTGCAATGCCCATGTTTTCACATAGACATGCACAAAGCTTGAGGGATCTGCTGGTACATACCTGTCCCCGAAAAACAAGGAGTAGTAAGACAGACAGAACAAATCTCTTACCCCCACTAGTAGGCCATTACCCATGAGGCGGGTGTAGAGTGTGCCCCCTTACTAAAATCACTAAGTCAATTACTTCAAATGACAACATGACATGGGACATCAGGGAATTTACAAACTGCAATACACAACGAGTGGTGTATTTGATAACATGTCCCTGCAGCCTACATTATGTAGGTATGACCACTTGCAAAGTCAGAACCAGAATTTGCGAACATTGTAGCAACCTGAGGTGCAGACGTGCCACCACTAAGATGTCTACCCACTACATAAAGGAAGCTCATATTGTAGAGGACTACCAGTGGGTCGTATTGGAACATCTAAAGGACTCAAACAATTGTGAAACCAGATTATTGGAGAAAGACCAATGGTGGATCTTCAAATTGGGATTGCACCTAGATGGATTAAATAAGAATATCCCATGGGGTCAGCTGACGCAATAACCAATTCTGTCTATCTAGATGAATATAGCTATGACACAGAAGTAGACCCCAGTGCCAATTTAAAAAATGAATGTATGACAATTTACACCCTTTCTTAATCTCTCCCTCATTCAATAACATAATAACTGGTCTTCTATATGAACCCCCTTTCACAAGGCCTGGTAGCAACAGTAATAATAAATAAATAATATTTTGGAAATAGTGACCTAGATCATCCATCCTAGTAATAGTATGATGGACTTGCCTTTAATTTCATTTTTTCAATATATTATTTTTTCAATCTCATTTTAAAATAATTGTTTTTCTTTATTCCCCCTATATTCATTATGAATAATATTCTAGAATACGGGCCCGGAATAGGCCAATTTTTATTTTTTATTTATGGGTCCCAACGTACTAAGATGATGTGCTAGGGCCCACCTCCATTTTGCCCATGTTAACAGTGTATTTTTCAAAAATCTATACTACAGGTATGGCGGAGGCCACCCTCTTTTCCCCTTCAGGGTCCACACATGCTACCACGATGTCCCAGAATCATCTGCCATTTTTATGGATAGCAGTCTAGTATTTCTAGCTGCAAAAGGAGCACAGCTCTCCACTACGCAACCGCCTTGCAGCGCACTGTTTGATTGTGCCGAGGGCGGTTTCTTACTCAGTATAAGAACTTCAGCCACAGGTAACAACTAAAATTCAGACCCCGGGGAGGTGACACAAAGGCTTGAAATCTGGAGTGTCGCTTTGACAAAGTGAGCAGAACGTTTATTTTTCCTTACCGCTATAGAAGCCTACCGCCTGAAGGGGTTCCTACAACATCATAGTATGTTCCCATACCTTTAGAGTGTGACTATAAGCACACACCCCTCCCGGAGGATCCATGGTACCATAGCCAGTAATTTATGATGTATGTGGTGCATGCACATTTTTTGTTCTATGTTGTGTTTGTTTTGTATTGTTCACACACACTTAAGAATACGATCATGACAGCATGTCAGCAATCTTGTATTCAATGTTTTCACTTGAATACTGAAAACCATGAGAGTTCTACATGTGTGGGGTGTTGTTTGCTAAGTTTTGGCACCTCACCTATATAAATTCAATTGAGCTACGATATCGCCAGTAATAGGGCAGGTTAATCTTTTCTTTTGTGTCTCCAAAAGTAATACCCTGATGTCACCACATGAGATAGGTGCAGTATATTCTATCTTTAGCATTCAAGGGATGTGCAAGGGTATAACTCCTATATAAAGAGTGGAACCAAAGAGTCATCCTTGGTCCTGATAATGAGCCTAGGGGTAGGCTTTGAAATATGTAGACCTGGAAGGCAGGTACATTATGTACCTGACTTCCTTATACCCTACTTTTAATCATACCACCACTAGGGTAGGTATTAAAGTATTAGAGTCCTTAGTAGGCAGGTATATTTAACCACGTTAAGACCCCCCCACTCCTATCTCTTCTTTCATCCTAGTGATATAGTTTATACATTCCAAAGTGCTCCCACATAATCTATAAATTGCAGCAAGCCCCGTTCTGTAGCAGAACGGGTAGAATCCAATGATGAAGCATGCCACCAAGGGGTAACCCTGGAGGGTGACGGTTTTTCAAGAAAAATATGCCTTATTCCTGTGGAGACTCTCTTTTTCTGCTGGGCTTTCATCTTATGTTACATAGGGCCAGATGTATCATGAAGGCCTTTTGCGAATCGGAATTTGCGATTTTTACGAAATCGCAATTTCCGACTCACAAAATGCCATGTATCACATTTGCCTGTTGGCCCACATCTGCGAATTTTTTGCATTTCCAAAATTGCAATTTCTTAACTAGAAATCTCAATTTTGGAAATGCAAAATCCCAGGGTGCTGGGGCCTAACGCCCCCTCTGCTGCACCCCAAAATATATTTTTTCACCATGTAAGGTGCACACATGCCAAAAGGTCATGTGTGCTTTACATGTAAATTTTTAAAATGCACTTTAAATGCATTTTTAAAATTTGCACATGGTTACCACCAAGTTCAACTTGGTGGTAAATAGCGATTCCTAAATGCCCAAATCGCATTTAGGAATTGCTTCATACATGTGCTAAGGAATTGCAAATAAAGAATCCTTATTTGCGATTTCTTATTTAGAGAGTCGCAATTTGCGACTCTCTAAACAGGGTCGCAATTTTAAGGAATCGCTATTTTAGCGATTCCTTAAAATTGCATTCAGATTGTCTTTCATACATTCTGAAATGGCTTTTTGCATTCGCAAATGGGCATTCGCACCGTTTGCAAATGCAAAAAACCTTGATACATCTGGCCCATAGTCACTAAGGAGGGTAAGCCCGGCACTCTCCCCTCCTACTCCCTCTTTTGTCTTGAGGCTGTTGCTACAACAGCTGTGAAAAACACTTGGCTACCAAAACAGTCCTGTGGCATAAATGTTGTCATCAAAACTGCTGCTTATATCACCCTTTCCTTGCCAGTGCCCTTTCCAGCTATCCTTGATCTCAAGTAAGTATAACTCATTATCTATAAAAGAGAGATGAACCCCTTCTTGCCTAAAAAACCAAAATCATCCTTCCTAATATCTGCTTGTTCTAACTACCCTACTCCCCTGGCTTTGCAGAAAAGGTGCATATCCCTGTTCAGCTTTCTCCACTGCAGGCTTCTTAAGGACACCTCACCAGACCCATCAAGGAACAAACGCTGTCCAAAAATATGTGTACCACACCATGACCTTCCTATCACATCCAGATCCTTTTTCATCTCCCTCATGACTTCCAAACCCCATTCCTTGACCAAATCATTTTCCCCCAGATGGATAATCAAAACATTAGGGCACATTCAGTTTGAAATTAAATCGGATAGGCAAGGCTAAAGCTGATCCAATTTCATTCCCTCAAGCCCCCACCATTCTAGATGAACATCTTCAAAACCTAAACCACAATCCAAATAGATAAGGCTGCCAATGCCAGTCCTAGCACACAACCTAAAAGGAGAAGAATATATTATCCCAGGAAATCCTATCTCCTGCAAATTCCTGATGTAGCGCAAACAGCAGTTGAAGGAACATCTGCCCAGCATCCTAACCTCCCGCATGGAAAACCCTAACTTCGTCTCCTCTGATGCTGCATTAATGCCAAAAGAATGTGTACCACACTTTGATGGGACTTCCCCAGCATTTCTTAGTATCTTCCTCATTACCGCTAGGTCTTGTCCCACTATCAACCTAGACCCATCCTCATGGCAAAGACAAAAAAAGCCAGTGCCCCACTCAGACTTCTAAATTGATGCCAAGCTTGCACTGACATACTCTCCCTCCAATCGTATGAAAACGTATTGTTTTTCCTTTGCTTACTTGGTCCATTTTAGAGTGTGCCAAAAAAATTCTGATTGACTTACCTGATATTGCCACATGCTCCTTTGCCAAAACCCCCTTCTTTATTGCCCCCCGGTAGCTCAGAAATCCTAAATGCCCAAAAAAACAACCAAACATACAAAGTTGGAATAATACCAACTAAAACTATGAAGGCCAACATGCACAAAACCATTGACGAGCAACAACAATTTGTCCATGGGAATTGGTTTCCTTATCTGATTCTGCTTCTTGAATTCCTTTGCCCATCCTGCTAATACACTTCTTCCAAACTCACCTACTGAAGGTTTATACCACCAAAAGAATTTACTATAAAAGTCTATTTCCACTAACTTCCCAGCAGTAGTAGTGGCTGATACCTTCTTGTCAATATTACTCATAATGAACTGTACAACATCCTCCTGCCTAGCTGCACTACTGCTGTCATTCTGAGGCCTGAAACGTGCACCTCCACTTACAAACTCATTCCGAGGTCTTCTAGAGGCATTTTGTGTGCTCAAAGCAATGGATTTCTCTACTAATTCCATGATCCTCATTGTGCCAATCTGTTGGACCTGGCCCTTTTTGCATAGTTACTGTTAGAAATGGTATCTTCAGTTGGCAGTGGTTTGCACCCTGTCCAAGTAGGGACCCTCACTCTTGTGAGGATAAGGGAGCCACACAGCTAAGACAAGACCTGCTCACCCCCTTGGTAGCTTGGCACGAGCAGTCAGGCAATGTGCAAAGTATTTATACAAACACACACACACAAAGTAACACAGTGAAAACACTACAAGAGGACTCCACACTAGTTTGGAAAAATGTCCAATATTTATCTGAATAAAACAAGAACTCAACTACAAAAATCCAACATACACAAGCAAAGATACAATTTTTTAAAAATTAAACCTCAAAGCACTTAGAAACACAATAGCTCCAACTGGGGCTACACCACATCGATGAAAGAGTAGTTCCCAACAGTCCAACGCCAGTTGCAAAGGGAGTGTGGGCTGGTCTCTGAGTCATACTGACCCCAGGCACAGTACCTTTGGAAAATGATGAAACAAAGATGTAGCACGGAGTCAAGGAGGTGAGGCATCACTGAAGCCAGTGAGGCTTTGGTTCCTTACTGTTAACAGGGAGGTGAGGGTTGATTCCTTACTGCTAGGCAGGGAAAGTGAGGCATCAGTTCCTTACGGTTGCAGGGGAGGTGATGCAGCATTGGTGGTGAGGGGTTGGTTCCTTACGATCCGGTGGGTTCGATGAATCCTGCAGGTCAGGATGTAAGGCGTTGACTTTTCAGTGTCACTACCACCCCAGGGAGCCACAAGTGCTACGGCGGAGTCAGGTGTCACGTTGGGGACACAGCACTCAGGGCTCACACTGTGGCAGGACTTCAGAGGGGTTGCAGCAGTGTCGGGCCTGCGGCATCTGTCGTAGTCATTGCACTTAGTGGGAACCACAGATCTGGTGCAGGCAACGGTGTGGAGTCATAGAGCGGCGCTGGTTCTGAAGTTACTCTGGACTCTGCCCTGGCCCTGGCCCCAAACACACTCCAGGAGTTAGAGACTTTGTGTAAGGACAGGCACAGCACTATTTAGGTGCAAGGGCCATACTGCACACACAGACACAGCAGTGGCAAGTCTGCGACATGTTTACAGGGCTACTCATGTGGGTGGCAAAATCAGTGCTGCAGGCCCACCAGTAGCATTTGATTTACAAGCCCTGGTCATACTGGGTGCACTATACTAGGGACTTATTATTAAATCAAATATGCAAATCATGGATAAACCATTCACCAATACCATTTACACAGTGAGCACTTGCACTTTAGCCCTGGACAGCTTTGGTAAAGTGCCCAGAGACCTAAAGCCAGCAAAAACAAAATTCATCACACAATCAAAAACAGGAGGTCAGAAGCAAAACAGACCATTTCCAACTGTTACCCTACACGTTTTACCTTCCTCCTCCTATTTTTCTGACTTTCTTTTTGTTGGCTTTAGGACTCTGGGTACTTTACCACAGCTAACCAGTGCTAAAGTGCATGTGATCTCTCTCTCCTCTAAACATGGTATAGTAAGTATACATCTGGTTGGCATTTTTGATTTATTTGTAAGTCCCTTGTAAAGTGGTGTACCATATACCAGGAGCCTGTAAATGAAATGCTACTAGTGGGCCCGCTGGATCTATTGAGCCACCCACAGAAGTAGCCTTTCAAACCTGTCTCAGGCCTGCCACTGCAGTGCCTGTGTGTGCTGTTTACTGCCACTTTGACTTGTCATTTAAAACTACTTACCAAGCCTTAAACTCCCCTTTTATAACACAAAGGTCACCCCTAAGGTAGGCTCTTGATTGCCCTATGGGCAGGGTGCTGTGTAAGTCAAAGGTAGGGCATATATGTTGATGTTTTGCATGTCCTAGTAGTGACAAACAGCCTACTTAGTTTTTCACTGTGATGCCTGTTCCTCTCATAGGTTAGCATTGGAAAATCAATTATACCCTTTTAAGTGGTAATTCCTGATCAGAAAGGAATAGCTTTGTCATGTTTGGTATGTTTAGATTGGTAATGATAAATCCTACCCACTGGTGAAGTTGGATTTCACATTACTATTTTAGAAATGCCACTTTTAGAAAAGTGGGCATTTCTCTGTGCTTATAACTCTGTACTTTGCAGCCTGTCTCCAATAAATATCTGGCCTGGGTAACAGCTACACTTTGTGCATACTCTCTAGACAGCCACAACACAGGAAGGGCTGGGTGTGACAGAGGCGATATCTTCATTCATCTGCATACTGATAGTCTGATAGTATTCCTGGGCTGGGAGAGGAAGAGGTGGTTCATACTTACATGTCAAAAGGTTGTGTTGTGCTCTGCCCTCACACAAAGGGCTGATTTACCCTCTAGTGATTGTCTGGAGCCAGGGCTGGGCTGAACAGGATTTTTGCAGCCTTCTGAGGATTCCTTTGAAGTCACCCCCTACATCAAAGGCATTTTGGAGTATCAGCACAGGGGCTCTGACCCCATCTTTTTGGACACTGCGTGGGACGTGTAACCAGACACTGCTGGCTCTACAAACTGCACATTGCCAGAGGACTGCTGTGCTGCCAGGATGGACCTCTAGCTTGCTAACTGCTTTGCTGTGTTGGCCTGCTGCCTGCTGATTGCCGGGCTGCAGTAGGGACTACCACTTTGCACTTTGCCTTGATGTGCTGGCCTGCTGTTTGCTGCCTTCTGCTGTGCCCTACTAGTGCTCTCCAAGGGCTTGGCAGCTTGTTTGTTGTTCAGTAATCAAGGATTGCCTCTAAGCATCTCTGCCGTGGTACTCGGGTGCTTATAAATCCTTCAGTGGCATGCTTCCTAAAGACTACCTTTCCTCCTTAACTTTGCCAGTCCACTTAGGAGCCTGACCCAGTGCTTCACCAGCACTCTGCTCTCCAAGAGGAAAGAGCATTGTGTGTGAGCAAGCAGGATTGGTGTGTTTCTTAGGGACTGGCATGTCCCTCTCCTGAATTGCGCTGCCCCAGTTAGGCGTTGTGAACCTGCGAGCTGCCTTCCGATGCAGGCCCTGACGTCAGAGGCCGCTGACCAGGAAGGATATTAGCAGACCCACTGGGTAGTCCTCGCTCCATAAAAGGGCTGTACCTTGTTTTGGTAGCTGCACCATGTGCGCGCTGGCAGCTGCATTCAGTACCCTGAATTCCAGGGAACCGAATGAGGTCTCCCCACTTGATTCTACAGTTTGTACCTCTCCCCTTTCTGGACGTACTTGCAGGGCAATTGATCTTCTGTTGCCATTAAGGGGTCAAACCTCGATGGGGGTCACTGAGAGTGGTGAAGAACCACTGCTAGGAACTTGCATGGATTACCGTACTAGGTGCGCAGGTACTCCTGTGCTCTATGTTTGATACCTGATTGCCACCTAAAGTTTAATAGGAGCGCAGGTGCGCTGTGTCCTATATCTTTATGGGTATATACCGTAATTCATGTGCTTTTCCTAGCAGAACTTGCATTACATGCACTAAAGATATGAAGTATGTCTTTTTTATCTTGTCTTGTTTAGGATAACGAGTACTCTCTGCGTAATTCATAATGTGCAAAGTATTTATGATTCATGACATTTGCAACATATGAGCCTTTCTTTTATTGCACTCCTTATGTGATTCATATCATTTTGGCTTTAAAGTGTTTACAATATAGTGATCTATTTTTCTAAACCTGTATGGAGTCTCATTCTGTGGTGCATTCATTGTGTTGCTGTGTAAGTGTGTTATCAGAACTCTTTACACATTGTCTTTGTTCATTAACCTGTCTGCTATGCGCCACGCTACCAGAGGGTGAGCACAGGTTATCTTTGGTATGTAACTGACTTGCTGTGATTAAAGTGGTGTGTTCTCCCTGGTTTGGGCGCATGCCCTAGCCAACCAGAAACCCCATTTGTAACACAGCTCCCAAACCTCTTGTGGTACCTGGGTCTTCTGCAAGTCCAATCCGGGCACCAGACCACAGAATCTCTGCCACTGCGAATGAAACAAAGTGTCTGCAGTGTTATTGTCCACACCTGGCACATGTTTGGCTCGAAAGACAATGTTATGCATCAAACAGCCCAACGTGAATCTCTGCGAAAGCCTGAAGTGCCATTTGTCCATCCCCTTCTGACCATTTACAAGACCCACAAATGTCCTGCGATTCACACTGAAAATCACAGACTTACGCAATAGCTCTTTGCCCCACACTGCAAGCGGCACCAGTCGAGGGAAAAACTCAAAGAATGCTATGCTCCTCCCCTCCTCTCTCCATTGTATTGGCCACTTCTTAGCACACCATATACCTTCCCAGAAAACCCTGAGACCTTCTGAAGCTGCTGTGTCCAAGTAAATCTGCACCATCCAATGAAAATCCTCATCCATTGACCACATTGACACACTGTTGAAACCTTTCAAAAAGATAATTCATACCTCCAAATCCTTCCTCAAATCTACCAAGATCCTTACTCTGTGATATGGCAGATCTGCTGCAGCCATTGCAAATCCCAATCTGCGACAAAAAGCTCTCCCAGGTGGGACCACCCTAGATGCAAAATTGAAGTGACCCAACAACTGCTGTAATTGCTGAAACTGCATTTTACTGGCTGCCATACCCTGCTCCAACAACATCACCAATTCTTGCACCTTCACAGCTAGTTACCTGGACTCCATCCTGACAGTGTCCAGCTTTATGCCTAGAAATACCAACTTAGTACTGGGCCCTTCCATTTTATCAGGTGCCAAAGGGACTCCCATCTAGTCTGCCAGCTTCTGAAATGCATGTAATGCTGCTCTGCGCTCATCCTTACCTCCTGAACTGATGAAAAGAAAATCATCCAAGTAGTGGGTAACTAGTCCATGTCCAGTCACCATTGCAAAATGAACTGAATTTCTCAAACAACCTGCAAGATATGGCACAGCCCATGGGAAGGACCTTATCAACATATAACTTCAGCTGAAATTAAATACCCAATAGAGAAAAAATGCTGGGATGAACAGGAAGACGTCTAAAAACCAACTTTATGTCACATTTTGCCAGTTCACTACCAACCCCCACTTGCCTGATCAAGTCTATTGCAACATCCAAGGAAGCAACTTAGACCGCTGAGTCCTCCTGAGTAATGAAATCACTGACAGACGACCCCTCTGTCTAAGACAGATGGTGAATCAACCTGAATTCTCACGAATTCTTCTTTGGGACCACCGCAGGCAGGTATACCACCAGAACTGGAAAAGGCAAAAAGCCAAACAAACCAGCCATCCTACCCTCCCTGACTTCTTTGTCTTTTACCACTAATGGATGTTGCTTAGTCAACTGGAGATTAACTGCAAATCTTCTAGCTCTGGGACCTTGGTAGCCTAAACAAAAACCTGTCTCAAATCCCCACTCCAGTGACAATGCTTCTTCTCTATAGGGATAGAATGCCAACCACCCCTTCAATACCTCCAGTTTAACTGGAGTAAAAGCCCTTGTTGCCAGACATGAATGTCCCTCAACCTCTACCTCGCCCTGTGCCACCAAATTGTACCTGCTCCCCAAAACACTGCAATAGTGCATGCCTCCCCCCACACTTTGCAGACTTGTGTTTGTACTTACTAGGACTCATGGGGCAGAAATCTCTATTAAATCTCCAGCATGCCCTGGGTTGGTATTTTGTCCCCTTCCCAAACAACCCCTCCCCCTCCTTCCGGGTGGGCTTCCCCTAAAAGGGCCAACATGGTGTCTCTAAGCCACTAGCTGTATGCATAGTAGGAGGTGGCCTCTGTGGATACACCCATTGCACCCTTAATTCATTATCCACTTCCCACCAAGACCTATCTGATTTCAGTGCTATTGATGACCGGAACTCCTCATTGTAATGCAGCCATACAAAAACCCCTAACTCCATATGGACTTTTTGAATAGTATCCATGTTTTTGAAAATGGACACCAACCCTTCAGAAGATTTTTCACAGTAGAGGCTTGCCTAAATGAAAAAGGTGGCAGTCCATGTGTCAATTGTTGTCAGAACCCTAGGTCCCCTTGCTCAAGCCTCCCAACCCTCTTCCCTAGATTCCTCCTTGGACTGTTGTTTCCTATGTTGTTGCTTACATATGTCCAGAAACTCACCTTTCCAAATCTTTTCTTTGGTTGTATTTAATAAATGTGCCCCAACAGCATTGAGCCCCCACTTACGGTAACTGCTTTAACCCTTCCACCTTGATTTATCCCCCTTATCCCCTTCTGTTTTGCCATCAGCCTTCTTACCATCATCACCCTCTTCTTTGTCCTCTGCCTTCTTAGTATCACCCAAAACCTCTTTTTGGCTGCTTTTACTTGTAGTACCATCCTTCTTAATGTCAGTATTGACCACTGCAATGTCTGAATCACTTTCCACCAATATATTAGCCTTTGTGCAGACCCCTGTGTCCACCATTGCAGTCCCCACACTTAAGTCCACCAAGTTTGCCGACCTGTCTTTCCCCAATCCCAGCTTCTCCACCACTGACTCTCAACTGATTTTACTCTTTATCTCTCTGGTACTGATCTCCTGCGCTTTCCTCTTCCTCTTGTGAAATCCTGCTCTGTTTTTCCACTCCACCTTCACTGTCCCTGACTCCGCCTGTAAAACATCACTCGGGTGAGATACATTAGTGTCCCTCCCTCCCTTTTCTGCCCTTTCTGTTCCTCCATGTCTCCCTCCAGTGAGGAATTTCCCCTTCTTACAATTCTTCCTCTTCCTTATTTTAATCCAACTCACACTCCATCTCTTGCTCCATCTCATAATCATGCACACCTGGTCCCTCACCATCCCCCACACCCCATAAAAACACCTCCAATCAATTTCCCTTTCTACTATGGGCATTGATAAGGAAACATCATCCTGTGATGTCGGGAAGGTCACGGAAACCTCTCCCTCACTTTAAACCGAGCAACCCAGGCCGCTTGCAACCTGGCCGGTTCACTGCTGAAAAATTCCTGTGGTATCCTCCTGTAGGTCACCCCAGCCTGCAGGATCTGTAGCCCTGGTCCCTATCCCCTGCTTGCTGCCTTCTACCTGTGCCCCACCCTTCAGCTGCTCCATCCACACCCATCTGCCCGGCCGCATGCTCCCCTTTCCTGCATCCTGACTACCCTGCTGTGCCTGCCACTGCACATGGGCCTGCTACTGATCTGTTTCCTGCCACAGTTCTTCATTCCAGCCAGTGCATTTCCTTTCTTTTTTCACCTAAAGTGTGTTTTGCTGTAAAATAGCCAAAGGCACCTTTTTAATGTATTTCACTCCTTTTTAACCCCTGAATGTACTCATGGTGTCCTGCTGTTCCTGTACATTCATCCATGCATATTCTATAATGCCAATATCCTTTAATGCGCCCTTCAATGACCCCATAATCTCCTCCAAGTGTAGAAGACCTTCTACAGTTTCAATGCCTGCCTCCGGAAGTGTGCTTGTGCATCCCAACATGTGCAGGCACACCGCTGCCCCCTGCTGTGTGTTTCCCATGTCATAGTTTGAACTCTTGCTCTAGGCAAGACTGCTGGTTAAAGGATGACAGTACCTTTGCTTGTCGACGACTATGCCTATCCTACAACAATTCGCAACTGTTGTCCCAACCTTACCAGCTCACTAGCAGCACCTCATCAGAAACACAATAGTAAAAGGTGATTTGTGGCAGCCTTTACGCATGGACTCAAGAACAAGACATCTTAGGGAGTGTCGTGGTTAAACGGAGATTACTCCTTTCTCACAGATATATCATGTCTCATACAAACACAGGCAATGACAAAGATGCAGTAAAGTTTAAATAGTTTTTATTTAACACAACTGCAATTTGCGGTAAGTTACATGGGCTGCAATGATTAGGATAATGAATAATGCAAGAAACAGATTTGTGAACACGATAGTCATTATTACAAAGACCCCCACCATCTTGCAATGCATGTAAAAGACATTTGAGATGTAAAATGCCCTAATACCCTAGTGTGATAGGCCTAACCTCCTACCTAAAGGAGAGCTGGGTTTGCTAAACCTAATCTGCCAATGCCATGTCCATGAGAGGAGCCCCCAACCCTCGTTACCTTGGAATGAGGTCTCTATCTCAGACTCCGCAGGGACACGAAGACTGGGTCAGTGTCAAGATGACGTGCAGCATCGATATCAGCAATGGTGGTGATGCCCTCTGGTCGGAATCCCTCTGCTTATCTGCCTAAAGTGCAATGTATTTATATAGATCTACCAGAACCCCTTACGTAGGTGTGTTCCCAAACAATAGATAACAGACATGCTTGGGACGACAATTATTATAAACAATCCTTTGAAAGTATAGAGAGGGAAAATCCGTAAGTGTGAACACCTACTGTTTGTTTGTCTTTATTGCTTGATCTTGAAGCCTTAGCGCGGTGGCACTGATAATGCAAAACATAACAAGTAGCCTAACTATAAACAAGGCAGCCATCTTAGTTTAATTAAATAATTAAATGGGCTAAGACAGAGCAAGCTAAGAGGTTAAAAGTCACTAGGTGACGGGGGCACGAGTCTGAAAGCCAGAGGCTAAGCTAACTCCTGTTATCCCATTAAAACAAACTAGGATTCACTACACCCACCTCAGAACTACTAGAAAGAGGAACTGAGACTGCATGAGCCACACAACCAACAGGAACTCTGCCATTGGAAGCCCCATCACATTGTGGCACAGCGGCCCTGCTAGCCCTAAAAAAGGGCCCTTACACACCCCACCATGGGCGCACTGTCCTCCTCACCAGTAAGCTTGCTTGCTGTAAAATTCCGCTTTCTGTGCTCATTCTCTTGCTCTCTGACAACTTTTTCCCTCGCAACTCTTGCGTTGACTTTCACCTTAGGGGTGAACATGCCAGTACAGCTGCAGCGACGCCACTTGCCACGGATCACTTTTTTTGCATCAGACCCACCTATGCCAGTTGAAGCAAATACTCCCAACCCACCTCAAATAAAACCTTAAGTGCCACTCTTACTGCCTGAGGCTTAACCGTCAGTTTACTCCACAGAACAAAATAAACCTTTCTAACCACTAAATTGGCCCTATATTTGGACAAAACCTAATAGCAGCCTACCTAAAGGACCACATGCACTAAAAAAGGCCAAAGATGTAGAGAGCCACTTGGGCTCTCCAATACAATGTTGCCCGGTGATGGCAAGAAGGCGGGCTTTAGCCCGACATTATGAAAAATAAAGGTGTTGCTGCTGACCCCGGCATTTGACGGAGCATAGCAGACTGGTGTGGTGTTTGATATTGTGGAAGAGGGTCACGGCGCACCACATTGGCGATGAGGACCGAGAATCCTGTTGGGCTTGGGTGAGTCCCGATGGCGCACTGTGTGCAGTCGTTGGCCACGGCCCCTCAACCTCGTCAAGCTGTTTTCCGGTAGGCCTCCCTGTGCACGGCCCACCCAGGTGTTCACGCACCGGTGCCTCAGTGTGGAGGGAGGTGAACGGCTGCAAGGCCCCAGCCTCTTTTTGTCTCCTTCACTGTGCTGCTGCTCTCCCCTGGTTCGGCTAAGGATGGGCGCCGTCCTGTGCAGACGGTGACGGCTTGTTGGGCATCTGAGGTGAGCCACATGGCACTGCAGCAGCGAGGGCCCGACCGTGACGAGGCAGCATTGTTCCTTCACGTTGTGGAGAGGACCCAAGAGGGTGTCTGCCTCTGTGCCAGTCTGGAAGAGGACGGAGCTAGACCAGAGCTCCTGACTGGCAGAGGTGGCACCCTGAAGACTGGAAGCACAAGCATTGTGTTTGGCCTCACCTGTTTCCACACGAGGCAAGTCAGAAAAAAATAATAATAAATCAGAAACATAAATCCTACACGAATAAAGGAAAAGACACAAGAGGGGAGAACAATATTGGGCGCCTGTTTGTGATTTCACAGGACAATAAAGACAATCAGATAAACGAATTAAGAAGGGCATACAAAAAAAGGAGGAATTATATATTAATATAGACTTTCTCAACATTGGTACAGGAAGTGGACACTGAAAGAAAAATGAGCACACCGCAGCAGGATGGGGGGCAGCAGCCCCCAAATACCCATACAGGGAGCCATTCATCTGTGCCTGCGCTGCCCCCATTCAGTCAGCTGGCAGATCCTGCCACAGTGGTACCGCGCTGGTGCCGCTGGCTTCGCCACCTTGATAGCTATTTCTGTGTGACCAGAGAAACAGATGGGGCAGTAGGCAGGTCCCTCATGCAACACATAGATGGTGATGAGCTTTACGCGACCCTTCCCAACACAGGGGAGGATGGGAATTTGATGCTGCGGTGGCAGCGCTTAATAGGTATTTTGATCCCCAGTTTAACTCTGATTACAAGAGATTCAATCTGTGTCAAGCCAACAGACAGATGTAGAATCCGTGGACATGTTTTATACCAGGCTGAGGAAGCTGGCAAGCACATGCATAGGCCTAAACCAACACGAAGAGATCCGGGCACATATTATCCAGGGGTGCCGCTCAAACATGTTCCAAAAGCTCATCTTGAGGCAACCAGGCATCTCCCTGGATGACATCTTGATTTTGGCCCGATCTCATAAACTCTCAGCTGTCCATGCTGACGCTATGGCCACTGAGAGGGGGCAATCAATGGCGGCAGCTAATATGCCTCGGCAACCGATCGTGAAGGAGGAACAGTTAGATGCAATACAAGCTTGTCAGATTCCCCTGCACTCAGAAACTAGGGAAGAATGCCTGCGGCAGCTGCAGATATGAACACAAAATGCCTGGTGGCTGCCCAGCATGATGGAAGACTTGCAATAGGGGTGGAAAGGGGAACCTTTTTGCCAAAGTGTGCCGAATGCCGAGAATCCGACAGAGAGAATTCAAAGGGAAGACCGCCACAGTGAAAAAATATAAGACCTGGTGAAAATATGCTGGGAGAGCAGATGGACAAGAAGACACAAGCGTATGAGGAGGAGGACGAGGAAGACATCTTCATCATCTCATTCACTGGAGGGCGAAGGCAGAAGAGTCGGCCCCCCCATGAGCACAGTAGAGATCAATGGCACCCCTGCAGCTGTGTTGACTGATACAGGCGCATCAGTCGATGCAATTGACATTGTTTTGTATCAACAGCTCTCACCACAGCCTGAACTGTCGCTGTGTACCACGAAAATGTATACACATGGGGAGTGCGATTTGCTTCCTCTATAAGGCACAGTTGATGTATTCATAGCCAACCAAGGACATGTGACGAAAGCTAGGTCCTATGTGGTAAAAGGAAACTGAGGTACTCTTTTGGGGTGTCACACAGCGGAAGAGCTGGAACTGGTTTTCTTTGCACGTTAGGTCAATGGCTCACATGCAGAGTCCTTCCTCAATGACTTCCCACAGTTGTTTTGGGGACTTGGAAAGCTGAAGGGCAAGCAAGTAAAACTGCACTTTGACCTGGACGTGACACCCATGGTGCTGCAACACCAAAGGGCTATATTTCATCTTTGACCGGCGGTCAAAAAAGAACTGCAGATTCTAGAGGACCTAGGGGTGATTGAGAAAGTCTTGGGACCTACTCCGTTGGTGTCGCCGCTGGTGATCGCACCAAACCTAAAGAGCCGGGGGCCATCCAGCTCTGTGTGGACATGCGACTACCCAACCGTGCTATCAGGAAAGAACGGCACATTACACCCGCGATGAATGATATAAATGAACGGAGCCCAATGGTTCTCAAAGCTGGATCTAAGTTCAGGCTGCCACCAGCTGGAACTCAACCCCAACAGCCGGAATATCACCACATTTTCCACACACATAGGGCTCAAAGGTTATAAGAGACTGCGTTTTGGGGTATCCTCAGCAGCTGAAGTGTTCCAAAACACAATCAGGGAAACACTTTCCGGCCTTGTAGGTGTGATCAACCTGAGTGACAACATTCTGATTTTTTTAGAGACACTGGAGGAACACCATCAATGACTGAGAAACACTCTACAGCGGCTTTCGGTTGCGGGTCTCATGCTTCACAAGAAAAGGTGTGCGTTCTATCAGAGCTTGAGTGACTTCTTTGGGTAAATTTTCTTGAGGGAAGGACTCTGAGTAGATCCCAAGAAAGTCGAGGCCATCCGCCAGGCTCCTGTCCCACAAAATGCAATGGAAGTTAGGAGCTTTCTGGGTATGGCGACGTATTGTGGCCGATTCATTCCCAAAGTAGCTACGATGGAGGAACCACTCAGACAACTCACAAGAAAGGATACAAAGTGGGACTGGAACTCAGAAGCATGTGAGGCTTTTCAAGCTGTGAAGGAGGCACTGCTGGACAAAGTGACCATGGCGTATTTTCACCCTGGTAAGAGAACAGAGGTGGTGGTGGATGCCAGCCCCTTGGGGCTATGGGCGGTGTTACTTCAAGAAGCATCACCAGTAATGGGCCCCCGTGGCCTATGCAAGCAGGTCATTGTTGGCAGTGGAATCTCATTACGCGCAGGTGGTGAGAGAAGCGCTGGCCATTTGCTGGGCATGCCAGCACTTCCACCTCTACCTCTATGGCCAGTAGTTCCAGGTGGTTACAGACCACAAGCCTCTGGTGTCCTTGATTGCAGGGACCACGCGATTGGCTCCTCCGACAATTGAGTGTTGGGCTGTTCTACTCCAACTGTACAAGTTTAAGGTAGTCTACCGTCCAGGAATGAACAATCCAGCGGATTACCTGTCAAGGCATCCTCAGACAACATCGCTGGATGCGTCGCAGGCAGATGAGGAACAGCGGATGGAGAGTTTCATTAACATGGTGATGCAGGCATGCCCGGTGGTCTTAACGGTGGCACAAATTGCAGCTGCCGCCGAGAGAGACTTCGTCATCAACCGTGTTAAGGAGACACTGACCCAACGACAGTGGAAGTGCTTCCTGGACGGAGTGAGAACCTTTGACCCGGAGGACCACGCTGCCATGCAAGGAATGTGGAGAGTCAAGGACGAGTTGTCGGTAGGGAGGGACGGTCTCCTCCTATGAGGTCAGAAGATAATGCTTCCATGATGCATGTGGGACCAGGTGGTTGAGCTGGCCTATCGGGCACCAAGGAGCCACCAAGACTAAGGCGCGCCTTCGGGCCAAAGTATGGTTTCCTGGTATGGACTCCAAGGTGGATATCCTCATAAGATGCTGTCACTCCTGCACAGTTACCTCCATTGATCAGCGCACCGCTCCAGTAATCACCGATCTTCCCAGTCAGACACTGTGGTCGAAAGTCAGCATGGACTTTGGGAGTTTTCCTGATGGAAGGCTGACTGCAGTCATGATTGACTCTTGAACGCGGTTCCTGGTGGTGGAAGTAGTGACTTCGACCGCATTTGAGGACGTGAGACCAGTATTGGAGAGAACATTTGCCTTATTCGGCCTCCCGGACGAAATCAGGACAGACAACAGGCCACTGTTTCAGGGGCAGGAATTCAAGGAATATCTTGGAAGGTTTGCCATACGTCACCGCAAGATCATGATGTTCTGGCCTAAGGCCAATGGTGATCTCAAAAGGTTCATGCGAACCCTTAACAGAACCATGAGGACTGGGGTGGAACAAGGGAAAGATGCTCTATGGTGTCTACACCAGTTTTTGAGGGCCTATCGACAGACACCTGATAGTACCACTGATTGTGCTCCTGCCACTCTGATGTTTAGGGTGGCCCCATGGGGCTGCATCCCCGCTGACTCTCAGTAAAAGCCCCCAGAGTTAAATGTGGAGGCTGTGCAACAGCGACGATGGCAGACCAACCAGAAGGCGACTGCCCGGCAGAGAACGAGATGCTCGAATCTGCTGGTAGGCAACCGAGTAGTGGTGAGAACCCAGCATCCAGGAGGGAAATTCAGACCACGTACGAGCTCAAGGTGTGGAAGGTAGTGTTGGTAAAAGGGACCATGGTGACTGCTCATAGAGGAGAACGTCAAGTTACGACAAACGTATCATGTTTCAAACATGTGGAAGCATCTGAGGAGGCTGGAGAAGAGGAAAGCGATGAAAGGAATGCTATTGGAAGTGGTGAGTATTGGGAAAATGAGAGATCAAGTAGCCAAGGTGCTCAGAGTCCTGCTCCTGTGTTGACAACAGACCAAGCTGGCGGTGGGGTGCCCTGTGGTTGGAGTGAGAGGTATCATCTTTGGCCAAAACCTGTGCCCAGCCAGAGACTCAGAGACTTTTCTTGCTAGTATACTGCTTGTGGTATGAAACTCGACCGGTCTTATTTTGACAATATTGTTGCATTGTTATTTTTCCTTGTTCTATTTACCTTTTTGTTTCCCTTTTAATGCTCATTCTTTTGGGGTTAGAGGTTTTCTTCTTATTTAAGCCTGGGAGAGATGTAGAGAGCCACTCGGACTCTCCAATACAATGTTGCCCGGTGAGGGCAAGGAGGCGGGCTTTGGCCTGAGGTTATAAAAATAAAGGTGCTGCTGCCGACCCCGGCAGTCAACGGAGCATAGCAGACTGGTGTGGTGTTCGTTATTGTGGAAAAGAGTCACGCCGCACCACAAACCCCTAGGGACAATGATATTAAACTGTCAGTTTGACCCTACCCTGAGCCCAAACCGACCAATGCCAGCCCTTAGTGGTCTGGGTCGCACCACTTGCCAAAAGAACCCCGGGGGCGGACATCCTTAGCATGTCACCATCGAGACCCCCATAGTCATCACAACCCTCACTATTCATTAAGAGCAGTCTGATCCAGACCCGAAAGTACAGAGCCTGAGGAGCTAGGGGGTGAGTAGAAAACTATTCATATAACATTTTAAAAGGAAACGGGAGAAGTACTCAGTTTACCAGTGAAATGTTACTGCAGTCACGATCATTACAGTAAAAACACGTATTACCTGCTCTGCTTTCTGAAGCTTGACAGTCTGAATCCATTTACACCTCACACACTGAGCTTGATAAAATAAAGTGTAAACAAATCTAGCAATGACAAAGAAAGAAAGTTTTGCTTTTGTTAAAGATTGGTGGTGTGTGACTTAATGAAAAGAGTTATTATATTGAAGTATTGTTTAAAATGTTTAATTTTAGTTTAGGTACCTTTTGATGTTGGAAGCAGAAAGTGAACCACGGTGAGAGGAATGGATTTGTTTTTGGTTGGCTGCAGTGCTGTGTGCCAGAGGACAGAGCAAACATTTGAATGACATTTGAAGGACACTGATGGCAGAACTGGCAGGGCACTGCCAACTAATTTCCTTATAAATGTATGTTAGCTTCTTAAATTACTACTCGCACATTTCCTGAAGCTTCAGAAAGGAAGAGAATGTTGTGCTCGGCAGAGATCACTAAATTTCATATGATGAACTGGAATATATTTTCCATTCATTGACTGTGTGAACATAGTTTTCACATTGCAACAGGTGTCAGACTCATAATTTTAAAATCAAAATGTGCTTTAGTTTTCGTAAAACTTCCTCCATGTCACTGCAGACTAATGGGGAAAATTACATTGCCCATATGCTTTCTAAATCTGCTGTTTGTCTGCTCCAAAATATTTGAGTTAATTAAAGTGGTCTACATTTGCATATATTAAGGAGCATATTTTTGCTTGGGGCTATGCCGCTGTTGCACCACTCATTGTGGTGCATTCACGATGCAAGCCCAGGATGCAATTTATCAAGCCATGCAAGGCCACCTTGCGTGGCCCTGAGTAGCTTGATAAATCCAGATTAGTAAAACACAGGGTAAATTGCTGTGCTGTGTTACTCTTCCCCAAGGAGGGTGTTCCCAGGCAACACCCATGGATTTTGATGCATTCCCATATTTACCAAAAGTGGTAGACCTGAAAATGTACCAAAAAGCTACACCTTCCCATGTGAGTCCAAACAAACAGAAATATCTTTATTTCTCATTGTTATTTGGTGTTTCTATAAACATAGAAACATAGAAAGAAGAAAATGTCTCAAGGAATTGTTTTTGTGCACAAAAAAAATCCTCCTTACAACACAGGCATGGTGCAAGGGTGACAGCGTTGGGGCTAGGCAGCCAAAACAGAGCCAGCTCAGGGGCACAAACAGAAATGTGCCATATTCTTTTAAATACAGAGCATTCCTGCCCTAACCCGGTCGTGCAGCGCAGCAAGGTGGCTTGCTATGCTGCCTGACTTTGTCATAAATATGGCCCTAACTGTCTAGGTGTTGGGGCATGAAACTGGGATCCAGAGCCTGAACAAGCCAACATAGCTAGAAAGGGACGACAACTTGGCTTAACATATTACAACATTGAAAAAAACACAAACAAGCGTACACAGCCCTCAAATTGCATGTTCATAGCTCTCTGCTGCCATCTACTGATCATGTATGCAATATATTTCTACTGATTCTCAGACAGAAATGCTTTGGGCCCTTATTTACAAGAAACTGGCAAATCAGCCCTGAAACATCAGATTTCTTGTGCTACCTAACGATTCCCTAACAATGCCAGGGATACACTGTATTTGCTACACAGAGTTTCATGGCGCACTTTTCCATGGATGCATCAAAAATTCTGATGTGTCGGTGGAGCTAAACTGACGCATTGCTGAACTCGTGTCAAAACAATAACAATAACGCTACTCCAGCAATGCAAGGAAGTTTCCCATAGACAAAAGCCCTGTAACAGTTTAATGTCACGTCTGAGCAGGTGTTACAATTTTAGTGCAGTTAAGTCGCAGAATGATGCTGTGAAATGTTGTAAATTTCACTGCATCAGTTCTGCCTGGCTTTTTTTGCCCAAGAATGCCTACCTTGCATACATTTGACCTGGCGCAAGTATAATGTGACGCAAGGCTTTACAGACTGACGCATTCAACATAATGTGCCAGCTTGTAAATCTGCAACAGTGCAAAGCACTGCTTCCACCTTCCGCTTTGTCAAAAAAATGATGCAAAGACCTTGTAAATTATGCCCTTTGACTATAAATTTGAGCTTAGAGTATGTGCATTATTATTTACTGCATGAAATAAATAAGACATGCCGGGATTCATTAGTTATTGGATGGTATGAATAATGAAAATATGAGTTTTGCAGTACAAATTGATATAGCATTGGAATGTTAGTGCTATATCACTTGATGTTTACAGTACCAAAAATATGCATGCCTTTTTATTTACCAGGCCCTCTTCACCGGGTAAATTTTGGCAGTTTGACCTGTTTAAATTTATCAGGTGAAAATTTTGATTTTCAGAATAATCAAACATTCTCCTAATTCTAATAATACCTATGCAAACGGTGGCCTGCAAAGAGTGTCGACATTTACCGCAAACTCCTTTGGAGGCCTTTTGCATGCATTATGAGTGGCCTGGTGTTTGGTGGGATAATTATTGCGTATGATAATGACAAACACCCATGTGTATGTCTATGGAATTTTTTGAGTGTGATAATTATTACCTATTCCATGTTTTGGCTTAAAATGGGTCATCTTAATGGTAATGGCGGTGCTTAACACACTAAAAGCTAGTATCCCATTAATACCAGGATATTAACCCTCTTAAAATTCCAGTAGGTTTGACCTGTAAAAATTAAGGCCCTGATTTATACTTTTGAGTGCAAAATTGCATCCACGAAGTTTTGCACCAAAATGTTTAGCACCGGGTTGCACCATTTCTGTGCACCAGCCAGGCACCATATTTATGGAATGGTGCAAGCCGGTACAAAGGGTAGGCTAGCGGCAAAAAAAATGACTTTAGTCGGGTTGGGTTGGCAGTATATAAGAAGGGGTTTTTGCAGCAAAATAATGAAGTTAGGCAGGTTAGAGTAAAAAAAATGACTCAAACCTGCATAGAGTCATTTTCTGAAGCAAAACCATCCATACCACATGACTCCTGTCTTAGAAAAGACAGAAGTCATGCCCACCACCCCAATGGCCAGCACAGGGGACCAGGGTCCCCTGGGCATGGCCAATGCACCCAGCGCCAGGTAGGGGGGCCCTTTTCAGGCACCAAATGGCACTTTAAAAAATAAAATAAAATACTTCCCTGTACTTACCTGGGCTGGGGTCCCCCATCCTCCGTTGTCCCTCTGGTGTGGGTGGGGGTGTCCCTGTGGTCTGGGGAGGGCACCTGTGGGCTTATTCCATGGTGTTCCACCATGGAAATAGGTCCACAGGTCCCCTAACGCCTGCCCTGACCCAGGCGTTAAGAAATGGGGCAAAGCAAGCTTTGCACCATTTTTTGACCCATCCTCCCTCCTGTGCACCATTTTTGCATGGGAGTATAAATATGGGGTTAAGGCCATAGAGTCATTTTTTGCACGGGAACACCTACCTTGTATCTAATTAAGGCAAGGTAGGTTTCCATGTCCAAAAAATGCCTTTAACTCCTTAAATTTGGCGCTAGACGGGACTGGCACCAAAGTAAAAATATGGAGTTCGTTTTGCACCAATTTAGAGTAAAAAAAATGACGCTAATTCAGTGCAAACAGAGTATGAATATGCCCCTCAATCTTTGCATGGGGATGTTAATTTATTGATAATCATAGAAAGAGGGACCGGGAGTTTTTTATGGTCCAGTGTACAATCTCCCTAACGAAGTAATAAATAAAGTAGTACACTGTTCCAAATTAAAGTAGGGAAGGACTCTATTAGCCAGGAGTGAGAACCCTCAAGCATCACATTGGATGTCTGGTTTCATCATTGGGAACACTCCTCGTTAGGCCGGTATTGCAATGCCTAACGGGCTCCCAAACGGGAGCTCTTAACCGTATTGCGGGTATATGATGAGTAGTTGATTTCAAATGCTCATGCAATTATGGAGAGACGAGAGTAAAATTGGTTATCCATCCTAGAACAATGATGATGTATTTTAATCAGAATGAATTAGATGGAGACCAAAATTAAAAACCAGGAGAGAGACAATGTGTGAGTGTGATGTTCACGTGCTCTCAATAATTAAAGTAAGGGGAACAGACCTGTGTGGTTCCTCTTAGCACTGGGTCTACATGTTTCGCGTCCATTGGCCCACTCGGGTCCATTGACGCTTCATCAGGACCGGAAAAATAAAGACTTCTCCAAAAGAAAAATATGCGAAAATATACGTCCTAATTGGGACAGATAAATAAAGCAGTCACTTACTTCAATGCTTGCTATGTCAAAAATAGGTCGCCCATCCCCGATTTTAGGATAAAGCTCCTAGAGATCGCTAGTCAGTAGCTGGAACTAACAATGATTCGATGTTAGCTCGTAGGTTGTTGCACCTACCCGACCGACCGCGTCCCAGCAAATGTTAATTTATTGTCCGATTCATAGTCAGAGCCTTTGTCTTCTATAGCTGTGTGGAGGAAATAGGCCCATATTTATACTTTTTTAGCGCTGCATTTGCGTCATTTTTTGACACAAAAGCGGCGCAAACTCACAAAATATAATTGTATTTTGTGAGTTTGCGCCGCTTTTACGTAAAAAATGACACAAATGCGGCGCTATAAAAAGTATAAATGTGGGCCATAGTGCTTCTGAATAGCAGCACAATAATGATTATAGTTTAATAGGTGAATTAGAAAACAATTATTACTTTCAAATAAATGATAATGGTTCCAATGTATTTAATGTGTTTGACTCTCGCAAGTCCAGGGTTGCCCAAAGCCGCAGTCTTTGTCAGATTGAAAAATCAAAACTCAATTCATTAAAGGTATATTGTGAGCCATACATGTTTTTGTATCTCACACTGTGAACGTTATGATTACTTGTGTATTGCAAGCATAATGGGGGATCAAAGACATTGTTGTGTTTCCTTATGGTTCACTAGGAAACGTACCATAGGATTACAACACTTTGAAAGGTCACTGACTACCTCTAACAATTTGCACATGAAAGCATTTTTTACAAAATAACATTCCAGCTTTACTGAAACTGTAAAATAATTGTTGCAGTATAACTGAACTAAACCTTCACACTACCGTCTTTGAGGAAGGGCTTAAAAATGCTAGACCACGCTACAAGGAGAGTCAAGACACAATGAGAGGTGACATTTCCTTCCCCGTTTGAGAACACTCTGTGCTGGTTGGAGGAGAACACCTTCAAACTCACCTTTCACATTGATAGGTTGTGCCTAAAACTTCAAGGATCAGAGAAAAAGGCAGACACTGAGGAAGTCTTTCCTCCTGGGCACAGTGACTGTACATGGGGCAGACTGGTGCACAAGAACCCTGAAATGGCAGTTTTTGCTGCGTGTCCCTGTCCTGAATACACCCGATTTTGGAACCTAACCAGGCCCGAATCTGCTTAGCGCTTTCGAGATCGGTGATTCAGGGGTCCACTCCACAGCTCACAGAATTCCACCTCCGTGGAATTCCACAGAGTTTTAAATCAACTCTGTGGAATTCTGCAGAGTGGAACTCCGTGCGCTCCGCCCACTGTACTGGTGACAAGCAGGCAGGTTTAACTTAGGAGACAGGTATGTAAATACACCAATATGATAAATATGTAAGACACAACACACAATAAAAATCCCACACAAATTTATAAAAATAGAACAGTTTTTAACTTTAAAATGACACCAAATGACAAAAATCCAATATAGGTAATCAGAGATATCAATTTTTGAAGATGAAATCAAAAATGTGCTTTCTAGTGCTTAAAAGCCAATAGCACCAACCGTTGACACCTGGTCACACTAGACCAGGACCAAGTCACAATTCGAGGATGATTCCATTGGAGCCTGGCTTGGATACACTGAGAAGGAGGCCTCGGTCAAAGTTTTACCTTCGGACTTAGTTTGTTTGGAGCTTTTTCTCTCATTGTCATCGGACGAGGCTCCTTGTCAGACCAGGATCTGATGCAATGTTGTCGGTTTGCTTTTCCACGGGACGCCAGTCAAATCCTGGAAGTCTCGTGAATGGAGAAAAGCTCCGGAGCTGCAGCGGGATGAACCTGAAATTCAGTCAGGTCGTGGTTTGTTGGTGGTGGTTTAACTCTATTCGACGGATCAGGCAGCTTATAAAGCTTTTTCCAAAAGTTGCTCCAAACTTCTCCAAATATCTGGAACTTCTTCCTGAAGTTCCGCTTGAGAGTTAAGAGTGTCAGTAACACAAATCCAAGGGTCTCGAATCTCTGAGATGGTCCTTGTAAGTTTGAACCACAATTACCACAATGCACCTGGCCAATTCCTTTACAGTCCACTGTACACACTGCAGGTTGGGGACTTCTTGTGGAGATAGTGCAAGGAAGCACTGTTAACCTGTTGCTTTCAGGGAGTCCACTCTTTAATCCTGTTAGAAGCAAAGCAGGGTCACCTCAAAGACAGAAACAAAAAAGTGATTTGTGGAATGCTTAAATTAATCAGCTACTGCTAATTACTCTGGCCCAAATTCCAGGGCAATGTTATTTTTCTCACAGTGAAACTACAGCAGCAGAGGCCAACAATATATAAATCGGCACTAGTTTGCCCCACTAGGAGCTGTGCACTCAAATTGCTATACCACATCACCCTAGACCAAACCACAAACAACCACCAACCATTCCCAGCCTGGTTGGACCTCATTGATGGGGCACAGCTTGTGTACTAGGGTACAGTGATTTGCAGAAATCTTATCTGATGATACCAGTTAGAAAGGAGTCTCTGGTACCTCTACGGCCGTATAGAAATGAGAGTGGAGTGAAGTTACAGAACATCTGCATATTCAGCAGGCAACATTGTTTGGCAACCCTGCCCAGCAGATTAGTACAGGTTGAATCATGTCTCACCTTGAATGAACTACAGTCAAAAAGAGGATGACCACTTTCAGGTTATTTACTTATTCAGTGTAATGATTTTGACCTAATCCAATGAATGATGTGGGATTTATACAACTGCAACTTTAGCAATTTCACTTCCCTTCCTTACTCTTCCCTCCTACTGGACAGTGAAACTCCCAACAGATCTTTGTTTGCAGAACACCTGTATCACATTAACAGTGTACAGTAGACAGCTTCTGGCACAATCATGCATGCAACATTGATCCCAGATGTTTTGGGGTAGAACTACTTACTGTAGGAGGCTGCACTGGCTTGTAGTGAGTACCAAGGGGTACTTACACCTTGCACCAGGCCCAGGTATCCCTTATTAGTGTATAGGGTGTCTAGCAGCTTAGGCTGATAGATAATGGTAGCTTAGCAGAGCAGCTTAGGCTGAACTAGGAGACGAGTGAAGCTCCTACAGTACCACTAGTGTCATATGCACAATATCATAAGAAAACACAATACACAGATATACTAAAAATAAAGGTACTTTATTTTTATGACAATATGCCAAAAGTATCTCAGTGAGTACCCTCAAAATGAGGATAGCAAATATACACAAGATATATGTACACAATACCAAAAATATGCAGTATAGTATTAGAAAACAGTGCAAACAATGTATAGTTACAATAGGACGCAATGGGGACACATAAGATAGGGGCAACACAAACCATATACTCCAAAAGTGGAATGCGAACCACGAATGGACCCCAAACCTATGTGACCTTGTAGAGGGTCGCTGGGACTGTAAGAAAACAGTTAGGGTTAGAAAAATAGCCCACCCCAAGACCCTGAAAAGTGAGTGCAAAGTGCACTAAAGTTCCCCAAAGAGCACAGAAGTCGTGATAGGGGAATTCTGCAGGAAAGACGAAAACCAGCAATGCAACAACAATGGATTTCCAGACGAGGGTACCTGTGGAACAAGGGGACCAAGTCCAAAAGTCACGATCAAGTCGAGAGTGGGCAGATGCCCAAGAAATGCCAGCTGTGGGTGCAAAGAAGCTGCTACTGGACGGTAGAAGCTGAGGATTCTGCAGGAACGACAAGGGCTAGAAACTTTCCCTTTGGAGGATGGATGCCCCACGCCGTGGAGAGTTGTGCAGAAGTGTTTTCCTGAAGAAATACTGCAAACAAGCCTTGCTAACTGCAAGTTGTGCTGTTAGGGTTTCTGGATACTGCTGTGGCCCAGGAGCGACCAGGATGTCGCCAATTGCGTCAGGGGACAGAGGGGGCACCCAGCAGGACAAAGAGCCCTCTCAGAAGCAGGCAGCACCCGCAGAAGTGCCGGAACAGGCCCTATGAAGAGGAGTGAAACGGTGCTCACCCGAAGTTGCACAAAGGAGTCCCACTCTGCCGGAGGACAACTCAGGAGGTCGTGCAATGCAGGTTAGAGTACCGTGGACGCAGGCTTGGCTGTGCACAAAGGATTTCCGCCGGAAGTGGACAGAGGCCAGAGTAGCTGCAATAGACGTGGTTCCCAGCAATGCAGTCTGGCGTGGGGAGGCAAGGACTTACCTCTACCAAACTTGGACTGAAGAGTCACTGGACTGTGGGAGTCACTTGGACAGAGTTGCTGGATTCAAGGAACCTCGCTCGTCGTGCTGAGAGGAGACCCAGGGGACCGGTGATGCAGTTCTTTGGTGCCTGCGGTAGCAGGGGGAAGATTCCGTCAACCCACTGGAGATTTCTTCAGAGCTTCTAGTGCAGAGAGGAGGCAGACTACCCCCACAGCATGCACCACCACGAAAACAGTTGAGAAGGCGGCAGGATCAGCGTTACAGAGTTGCAGTAGTCGTCTTCGCTACTTTGTTGCAGTTTTGCAGGCTTCCAGCGTGGTCAGCAGTCGATTCCTTGGCAGAAGGTGAAGAGAGAGATGCAGAGGAACTCTGATGAGCTCTTGCATTCGTTATCTAAGGAAATCCCCAAAGCAGAGACCCTAAATAGCCAGAAAAGAGGGTTTGGCTACTTAGGAGAGAAGATAGGCTAGCAACACCTGAAGGAGCCTATCAGAAGGAGTCTCTGACGTCACCTGCTGGCCCTGGCCACTCAGAGCAGTCCAGTGTGCCAGCAGCACCTCTGTTTCCAAGATGGCAGAGGTCTGGAGCACACTGGAGGAGCTCTGGGCACCTCCCAGGGGAGGTGCAGGTCAGGGGAGTGGTCACTCCCCTTTCCTTTGTCCAGTTTCGTGCCAGAGCAGGGCTGAGGGGTCCCTGAACCGGTGTAGACTGGCTTATGCAGAAATGGGCACCATCTGTGCCCATGAAAGCATTTCCAGAGGCTGGGGGAGGCTACTCCTCCTCTGCCTTAACACATTTTTTCCAAAGGGAGAGGGTGTAACACCCTCTCTCTGAGGAAGTCCTTTGTTCTGCCATCCTGGGCCAAGCCTGTCTGGACCCCAGGAGGGCAGAAACCTGTCTGAGGGGTTGGCAGCAGCAGCAGCTGCAGTGAAACCCCGGGAAAGGTAGTTTGGCAGTACCCAGGTCTGAGCTACAGACCCGTGGGATCATGGGATTGTGCCAACAATGCCAGGATGGCATAGAGGGGGCAATTCCATGATCATAGACATGTTACATGGCCATATTCGGAGTACCATTGTGAAGCTACACATAGGTATTGACCTATGTGTAGTGCACGCGTGTAATGGTGTCCCCGCACTCACAAAGTCCGGGGAATTTGCCCTGAACAATGTGGGGGCACCTTGGCTAGTGCCAGGGTGCCCACACACTAAGTAACTTTGCACCTAACCTTTACCAGGTAACGGTTAGACATATAGGTGACTTATAAGTTACTTAAGTGCAGTGGTAAATGGATGGGAAATAACGTGGACGTTATTTCACTCAGGCTGCAGTGGCAGGCCTCTGTAAGAATTGTCAGAGCTCCCTATGGGTGGCAAAAGAAATGCTGGAGCCCATAGGGATCTCCTGGAACCCCAATACCCTGGGTACCTCAGTACCATATACTAGGGAATTATAAGGGTGTTCCAGTATGCCAATGTAAATTGGTGAAATTGGTCACTAGCCTGTTAGTGACAATTTGGAAAGAAATGAGAGAGCATAACCACTGAGGTTCTGGATAGCAGAGCCTCAGTGAGACAGTTAGTCATAACACAGGTAACACATTCAGGGCACACTTATGAGCACTGGGGCCCTGGCTGGCAGGGTCCCAGTGACACATACAACTAAAACAACATATCTACAGTGAAAAATGGGGGTAACATGCCAGGCAATATGGTACTTTCCCACACAACCCCCCCCCCACAAACGAAGGACAATAAAACTAGTCATTACCTGACGGGTCTTCATTGTCTAAGTGGAAATATCTGGAGAGTGCATCTGCATTGGAGTGGGTACTCCCAGGTCTATGTTCCACTGTATAGTCCATTCCCTGTAGGGATATGGACCACCTCAACAATTTAGGATTTTCACCTTTCATTTGTTTTAGCCAAAGTAGAGGTGTGTGGTCTGTCTGAACAGTGAAGTGAGTGCCAAACAGGTATGGCCTCAACTTCTTCAGTGCCCAGACCACAGCAAAGGCCTCCCTCTCTATGGCAGACCAACGCTTTTCTCTAGGGGTCAACCTCCTGCTGATAAAAGCAACAGGTTGATCCTGGCCCTCAGAATTAAGTTGTGATAAGACTTCCCCTACCCCTAATTCAGATGCATCAGTTTGGACAATGAATTTTTTAGAGTAACAGGGGCTTTTCAGGACAGGTGCAGAGCACATGGCATGCTTCAGCTCCTCAAAAGCTTTCTGACAGCTAGTTGTCCACAATACCTTTTTAGGTATTTTCTTTGAAGTGAGATCATTAAGAGGGGCTGCAATGGAGCCATAGTTCTTTATGAACCTCCTATAGTACCCAGTGAGGCCTAAGAAGGCTCTCACCTGGGTCTGAGTTGTAGGGGGAACCCAATCTATAATAGTTTGGATTTTCCCCTGAAGTGGTGCAATCTGTTCTCCACCAACCAGGTGTCCCAGATAAACCACCTTCCCCTGCCCTATCTGGCACTTTGAAGCCTTGATAGTGAGGCCTGCCTTTTGCAGGGCCTCCAAAACTTTCCATAGGTGGACCAGGTGATCATCCCAGCTGGAGCTAAAGACAGCTATATCATCTAGATATGCTGCACTAAAAGCCTCCAGCCCTTCCAGGACTGTGTTCACCAACCTCTGAAAAGTGGCAGGTGCATTTTTCAATCCAAAAGGCATTACTGTGAATTGGTAATGGCCTCCAATGGTTGAAAATGCAGTTTTTGCTTTTGCATCTTCTGATAATTTGATCTGCCAATACCCTGCAGTCAAGTCAAAAGTGCTTAGATACTTGGCAGATGCCAGTGTATCTATGAGCTCATCTGCCCTGGGTATAGGTTGAGCATCAGTTTTGGTTACCTGGTTGAGACCTCTGTAGTCAACACAAAACCGCATTTCCTTCTTTCCATCCTTGGACTAAGGTTTTGGTACAAGTACCACAGGAGAAGCCCATGGACTTTCAGAGTGCTCAACCACTCCTAGTTAAAGCATTTTCTGCACCTCTTGCTTTATGCAGTCTCTGACATGGTCAGGCTGCCTATAGATCTTACTTTTGACAGGCAAGCTGTCTCCAGTATCTATAGTGTGCTCACACCAAGAAGTGGTACCTGGCACAGTAGAGAAGAGTTCAGAAAACTGACCCAGGAGATTTATGCAGTGGTCTTTCTGCTCAGCAGTAAGACAATCTGCCAAAACTACACCTTCCACTAGAGCATCTTGTTCTGCGGAAGAGAAGAGATCAGGGAGAGGGTCACTTTCTTTTTCCTGTCCCTCATCAGTTGCCATGAGCAGGGTGAGATCAGCCCTGTCATAGTAGGGTTTCAGGCGATTGACATGGAGCACCCTAAGGGGACTCCTGGCAGTGACTAAGTCAACTAAGTAGGTGACTTCACCCTTTTTCTCAACAATGATGTGGGGTCCACTCCATTTATCTTGGAGTGCTCTTGGGGCCACAGGCTCCAAGACCCACACTTTCTGCCCTGGTTGGTACTGAACCAAAACAGCCTTCTGGTCATGCCATTGCTTTTGGAGCTCTTGGCTGGCCTGAAGGTTTTTACTGGCCTTTTTCATGTACTCATCCATCCTTGATCTGAGGCCAAGTACATAGTCCACTATGTCTTGCTTTGGAGCTTTTAAAGGTTGTTCCCAACCCACCTTAACAAGTGTTAGAGGACCTCTCACAGGGTGACCAAATAGGAGTTCAAAGGGGCTGAAGCCCACTCCTTTTTGGGGTACCTCCCTGTAAGCAAAAAGGAGGCATGGTAAAAGGATATCCCATCTCCTGCAGAGTTTTTCAGGGAGTCCCATAATCATGCCTTTGAGAGTTTTGTTAAATCTCTCCACCAGTCCATTTGTTTGTGGATGATAGGGTGTGGTGAACTTGTATGTAACACCACACTCCTTCCACATGGCCTTTAAGTAAGCAGACATGAAATTGCTTCCCCTGTCTGATACCACCTCTTTTGGGAAGCCCACCCTAGAAAAGATTCCCAGGAGGGCCTTTGCCACTGCAGGAGCTGTAGTGGTCCTTAGAGGAATTGCTTCAGGATATCTGGTGGCATGGTCCACTACCACCAAGATAAACCTATTGCCTGAAGCAGTAGGAGGGTCAAGGGGGCCAACTATGTCAACTCCTACCCTTTCAAAGGGAACCCCAACCACAGGCAGTGGGATAAGGGGTGCCTTTTGGAGTGCCACCTGTCTTGCCACTGGCTTGACAGGTTTCAAAGGACTTACAAAATTCCTTTGTGTCCTCAGACATTCTAGGCCAATGAAACAAGGGAACAAGCCTGTCCCAAGTTTTCATTTGCCCCAAATGTCCAGCTAAGGGAATGTCGTGGGCTAGAGTTAGGAGGAACTTTCTGTATTCCTGAGGAATCACCAATCTCCTGGCAGCTCCAGGTTTTGGATCCCTTGCTTCAGTGTACAGAAGATTGTCCTCCCAATAAACTCTGTGAGAGTCACTGACATCCCCATTTGCTTGTTTGACATCTTGCTGCCTTAGACCCTCTAGTGTGGGACAGGTATGCTGTGCCACACTCAGCTCCTCCCTGGCAGGCCCCCCTTCACCCAAAAGCTCAGCAGTGTCTGCTTCCAGCTCCTCTGGTGTAGGTTCTGCACAGGGTGGAAATTCTTCTTCCTCAGAAGTAGAATCCACTGTAGAGGGAGGGATAGTAGGTAGTGCTTTACTTCTACTAGCCCTAGCTTTAGGGAGCACTTGGTCCATTCTTCCAGGATCCAAGTCACCCTGTCCTTTTTGCTTTTTGGCCTGAGCCCTGGTTAAAGCAAAAATATGCCCTGGGATGCCCAGCATTGCTGCTTGGGCCTCCAACTCCACATCTGACCAAGCTGATGTCTCTAAATCATTCCCTAGTAGACAGTCTACAGGTAAATCTGAGGCAACCACAACTTTCTTTGGACCAGTACCCCCCCCCCTAGTTGAGATTTACAACAGCCATGGGGTGGCTAAGTGTGTTGTTGTGAGCATCGGTTACTTGGTACTGGTGACCAAGTAGGTGTTGTTCAGGGTGGACCAGTTTCTCTATTACCATTGTAACACTGGCACCTGTGTCCCTGTAGGCCTGAACCTCAACACCATTTATTAGGGGTCGTTGCTTGTACTTATCCATGTTAAGGGGACAAGCAACTAAGGTGGCTAAATCAATAGCCCCCTCAGAGACTAACACAGCCTCTGTGGTCTCCCTAACAAGACCAACCCCAACTAAGTTACCAAAAGTGAGCCCAGCTACTCCCTTGGATTGGCTATTAGTAGGTTTGGTGATTTTCTTTGGACAACTGGGATCTGTTGTCCAATGGCCTTTTATTTTACATAAATAGCACCATGGTTTCTTTTCTTTGTTTTGATTTGAAGAGGATTTGGACCCACCACCCCCACCAGAGTGTTTTTGTGGGCCTGATGAAGACTCATTTTTAGATTTGTCCCCACCCTTGTCAGAAGACTTACCATCCTTCTTCTTGTTGCCATCTTTGTCACCCCCTGTATGAACTTTTCTGTTCACCCTTGTTCTGAACCATTTGTCTGCCTTCTTTCCCAATTCTTGGGGAGAGGTCAGATCAGAGTCCACCAGGTACTGGTGCAACAAATCAGACACACAGTTATTAAGTATATGCTCTCTCAAGATTAAGTTATACAGGCTTTCATAATCAGTAACTTTACTGCCATGTAACCACCCCTCCAAGGCCTTCACTGAATGGTCAACAAAGTCTACCCAGTCTTGTGAAGACTCCTTTTTGGTTTCTCTGAACTTCATCCCGTACTGTTCAGTGGTTAAGCCATAACCATCTAGGAGTGCATTCTTAAGAACTTTGAAATGATTGGCTTCACTTTCTTTCACAGTAAGGAGCCTATCCCTACCCTTTCCACTAAATGATAGCCATAGGATAGCAGCCCACGAGGGACATCCTGTACAACACAGGCCCTCTCAAGTGCAGCAAACCACTTGTTAATGTCATCCCCCTCCTTATAAGGGGGAACTATCTTGTGCAGATTCCTAGAATCATGCTCTTTTGCAGGATGACTATGGGGAATACTGCTGCTGCCACCATGGGTTTCTGAACCCAATTTCTGTCTTTCTCTTTCCACTTCTAAGGACTGCCTATCCAAATCCAGCTGTTGCTTCTTGAGCTTCAGTCTGGTTTGTTCCACTCTCAATCTATTGAGCTCCCTTTCTAACACTCTGTCATCAGGGTGGGTGGGTGGGACATCCTTGAAACAGAAGTATGGTGAGAATGAACAGAAGGGGACCTGTCCCTAACAGAAGGCATCCTAACAGCTTGGTTAACAGAAACATCACTTCTACTATGATGAGAAGGAATACTCTTGCTATGATGTGAGACAACATTATCAGTATGGTGTGACTCTACATCAGTACCAGCTATGCTAGGTTGTCTGATAATGGGCAGGCTAGGAAGTTTATTTTCAGAATCTTTTTCTAGGGGTGTCCCAGGGTCAGATTGGGAACCATTAGCTACTTTTTCAACAGAAGTGGCACCTCTGGCCTTATCCTGTTCTACAAGCATGTTAACCAACAGTTCTCTAGGGGGATTCTTCCCTACACTTAAACCTCTTTCTATGCAGAGACTCCTTGCTCCTTTCCAGCTAAGGTGATCATAAACAAGTTTGGACAGATCAACAGTTTGGCCTGTGCCAGACATTTTTTAAAGAGTTTAAGTGATAGAAAAAGTGAGAAAAAAGTTTTTAGAACTTTTTAAAGAACAGGAAAAAAAAACTTTTAAAACTTTTTAAGAACTTTTTAGAAAGTTTAGAGGTACATTTCAGCACTTTGAAAAGAAGTGAGAGAAGAAAAGCAAAACTTTTTGGTTAGGTGTACATACACTGAACTTGTTTTGTATATTTTTCTCTTATGAAAAGTACAATGACAAAAGTGGTAAGTAGTTGCAAGTACTTATCCCACCGCTGCACAACCAATGTAGGAGGCTGGACTGGCTTGTAGTGAGTACCAAGGGGTACTTACACCTTGCACCAGGCCCAGGTATCCCTTATTAGTGTAAAGGGTGTCTAGCAGCTTAGGCTGATAGATAATGGTAGCTTAGCAGAGCAGCTTAGGCTGAACTAGGAGACGAGTGAAGCTCCTACAGTACCACTAGTGTCATATGCACAATATCATAAGAAAACACAATACACAGATATACTAAAAATAAAGGTACTTTATTTTTATGACAATATGCCAAAAGTATCTCAGTGAGTACCCTCAGTATGAGGATAGCAAATATACACAAGATATATGTACACAATACCAAAAATATGCAGTATAGTATTAGAAAACAGTGCAAACAATGTATAGTTACAATAGGATGCAATGGGGACACATAGGGATAGGGGCAACACAAACCATATACTCCAAAAGTGGAATGCAAACCACGAATGGACCCCAAACCTATGTGACCTTGTAGAGGGTCGCTGGGACTGTAAGAAAACAGTTAGGGTTAGAAAAATAGCCCACCCCAAGACCCTGAAAAGTGAGTACAAAGTGCACTAAGGTTCCCAAAGAGCACAGAAGTTGTGATAGGGGAATTCTGCAGGAAAGACCAACACCAGCAATGCAACAACGATGGATTTCCAGACGAGGGTACCTGTGGAACAAGGGGACCAAGTCCAAATGTCTCGATCAAGTCGAGAGTGGGCAGATGCCCAAGAAATGCCAGCTGTGGGTGCAAAGAAGCTGCTACTGGATGGTAGAAGCTGAGGATTCTGCAGGAACGACAAGGGCTAGAAACTTCCCCTTTGGAGGATGGATGCCCCACGCCGTGGAGAGTCGTGCCGAAGTGTTTTCCTGAAGAAAGACCGCAAACAAGCCTTGCTAGCTGCAAGTCGTGCTGTTACGGTTTTTGGAGGCTTCTGTGGCCCAGGAGGGACCAGGATGTCGCCAGTTGCGTCAGGGGACAGAGGGGGCAACCAGCAGGACAAGGAGCCCTCTCAGAAGCAGGCAGCACCCACAGAAGTGCCGGAACAGGCCCTATGAAGAGGAGTGAAACGGTGCTCACCCGAAGTTGCACAAAGGAGTCCCACTCTGCCGGAGGACAACTCAGGAGGTCGTGCAATGCAGGTTAGAGTACCGTGGACGCAGGCTTGGCTGTGCACAAAGGATTTCCGCCGGAAGTGGACAGAGGCCAGAGTAGCTGCAAAAGACGTGGTTCCCAGCAATGCAGTCTGGCGTGGGGAGGCAAGGACTTACCTCTACCAAACTTGGACTGAAGAGTCACTGGACTGTGGGAGTCACTTGGACAGAGTTGCTGGATTCAAGGAACCTCGCTCGTCGTGCTGAGAGGAGACCCAGGGGACCGGTGATGCAGTTCTTTGGTGCCTGCGAAGATTCCGTCGGCCCACGGGAGATTTCTTCAGAGCTTCTAGTGCAGAGAGGAGGCAGACTACCCCCACAGCATGCACCACTACGAAAACTGTCGAGAAGGCGGCAGGATCAGAGTTACAGAGTTGCAGTAGTTGTCTTTGCTACTTTGTTGCAGTTTTGCAGGCTTCCAGCGCGGTCAGCAGTCGATTCCTTGGCAGAAGGTGAAGAGAGAGATGCAGAGGAACTCTGATGAGCTCTTGCATTCGTTATCTAAGGAAATCCCGAAAGCAGAGACCCTAAATAGCCAGAAAAGAGGGTTTGGCTACTTAGGGGAGAAGATAGGCTAGCAACACCTGAAGGAGCCTATCAGAAGGAGTCTCTGACGTCACCTGCTGGCCCTGGCTACTCAGAGCAGTCCAGTGTGCCAGCAGCACCTCTGTTTCCAAGATGGCAGAGGTCTGGAGCACACTGGAGGAGCTCTGGGCACCTCCCAGGGGAGGTGCAGGTCAGGGGCGTGGTCACTCCCCTTTCCTTTGTCCAGTTTCGCGCCAGAGCAGGGCTGAGGGGTCCCTGAACCGGTGTAGACTGGCTTATACAGAAATGGGCACCATCTGTGCCCATGAAAGCATTCCCAGAGGCTGGGGGAGGCTACTCCTCCCCTGCCTTAACACCTTTTTCCAAAGGGAGAGGGTGTAACACCCTCTCTCTGAGGAAGTCCTTTGTTCTGCCATCCTGGGCCAAGCCTGGCTGGACCCCAGGAGGGCAGAAACCTGTCTGAGGGGTTGGCAGAAGCAGCAGCTGCAGTGAAACCCCGGGAAAGGTAGTTTGGCAGTACCCAGGTCTGAGCTACAGACCCGTGGGATCATGGGATTGTGCCAACAATGCCAGGATGGCATTGAGGGGGCAATTCCATGATCATAGACATGTTACATGGCCATATTCGGAGTTACCATTGTGAAGCTACACATAGGTATTGACCTATGTTCAGTGCACGCGTGTAATGTTGTCCCCGCACTCACAAAGTCCGGGGAATTTTCCTTGAACAATGTGGGGGCACCTTGGCTAGTGCTAGGGTGCCCACACACTAAGGGGGTTATTACAACTTTGGAGGAGGTGTTAATCTGTCCCAAAAGTGACGGTAAAGTGACGGATATACCACCAGCCGTATTACGAGTCCATTATATCCTATGGAACTCGGAATAAGGCTGGTGGTATATCCGTCACTTTACCGTCACTTTTGGGACGGATTAACACCTCCTCCAAAGTTGTAATAACCCCCTAAGTAACTTTGCACCTAACCTTTACCAGGTAAAGGTTAGACATATAGGTGACTTATAAGTTACTTAAGTGCAGTGGTAAATGGCTGTGAAATAACGTGGACGTTATTTCACTCAGGCTGCAGTGGCAGGCCTCTGTAAGAATTGTCAGAGCTCCCTATGGGTGGAAAAAGAAATGCTGCAGCCCACAGGGATCTCCTGGAACCCCAATACCCTGGGTACCTCAGTACCATATACTAGGGAATTATAAGGGTGTTCCAGTATGCCAATGTAAATTGGTGAAATTGGTCACTAGCCTGTTAGTGACAATTTGGAAAGAAATGAGAGAGCATAACCACTGAGGTTCTGGATAGCAGAGCCTCAGTGAGACAGTTAGTCATAACACAGGTCACACATTCAGGGCACACTTATGAGCACTGGGGCCCTGGCTGGCAGGGTCCCAGTGACACATACAACTAAAACAACATATATACAGTGAAAAATGGGGGTAACATGCCAGGCAAGATGGTACTTTCCTACACTTACGCAGTCAAGTTATCACATATACTTCACACTGGACCAACAGTAGTCAGTTGACACAATTCCTGGCACATTCATGCACACAAAAAGGATCCAGGAGATCATACTGGGTTAGCGTTTGCCACCTCAGAGCCACATGAGTATCATGCAAACACAACTCACACTCTTACATGGATACACATTAGAAACAACTCCTGGCACCACCTTGAATCCCACTTGGTCTGGTGCTATAACTGCTTAAGGTTTTGCCTACTGAGCAACACATCTATATCCTTACCAACCTATATATCAAGCATCCAAACGAAGTTAACCTAAACTATTGTGCTCACATGCAATTGAATGGCAATAGGAGCACTTAATGAGCAATCATGGCTTGAATAGTAATACACATGTCAAGCCAATCAACGATTACTGTAAATCACAGCAGAACAGAGCCAAAAGTGACATTCTTTGGCATATTGATCCACACATAATACTCTAAACAAATCCATAAAAGGATTTAGTTGACGTCTATTGAATTTTACACACCTCTAAACAATACAAAACACAATCAATGGAATATTAACACATCACTTTGACTCTGGTCAGTGAGATGCAGAGACCAGTAAAAGACACCCAGAATCCAAAAGCACATCAGAATCAGAAAATTGGTGGGAACAGTTGAAATAATCTCAGCAATCAGTAATTAATCTGGGTCGTATTTCACTCCATTGTCCTTTTGCTCATGGTGCTATTACAAAGAAGGGCAAATCAGATCCAAATCAGCCTTGGTCCAGTGTAAAGAATGGGCCATGCAGAAGTTGGTACAGGAACAGCTCTTTTACTGCAGAATGGGTCCGTACTTACAGAGCAATGCCAGCACAACAGGAATCAGCAACCGTACCTCGGTAACTGCCATTCCAACGTTCTACCGACTGATAATTCTTGTCCTACATTCTACCCCCTTGTTAAACCCCCTACCTTAACATTCTAACCACCACATCCAGTCCCAAAAGCAACAGTCTAGCCTAAATGGCAGGATCACATCAACTGTGAATGGGACCACAAGAACGGAAATGCAATCTTGCGTCTGTGCAGCTCCACCTGTTGCTGCTGCCTCTGCCTCGAGTGAACTGAGAGCCTGCCTGACTCTCAGTTCAAGGTCCACCTCCACCCGCAGATTCCCGCCTGCGCCTCATCCCTGGTGGCCATCTGCAAGTACCTATCTTGTGTCTCTCTTTACTCCTGCTTTTACCTCTGCCTTTACTTATGTTTTTTACTTCTGTTTTTATTTTCTGTTTTTTATTCCACTTTTTTCCCTCTGGTCTCTTTGTCTCTCTTTTCACTCTCGCTACGTTTTCCCCGCTCCGCTGTTGCCCCTGCGGCCCCACCCTTCTCTCCCCCTGTGAAGTGCTTTCCCGCCCTCCCGCCACCCAGCGACCGGACCCCCTGCCTCCCTCCCCTTCTTAATGGCAGCCGCTGCACACTGAGTTGGTGTTCCCTCTGACCTCCTGGTCAGCGACTATTGCCTTCCACTGTGCTGCTGCTGCTGCCTCTCCCTCACTCGAACTGAGAGCCCGCCGGACTCTCAGATTGAGGCCCACTTCCACCCACAGGCTCACGTCTGCAATTCATCCCTTCGTGGCCTAGCGGTCATCTGGAAGCGAGTATCTTCTGTCTCTCTTTACTCCTGCTTTTACTTCTGTTTTTATCTTCTGTCTTTTATTTCATTTTTTCCCTCTTGTCTCTTTCTCTCTCCTTTCACTCTCACTGCATTTTCCCTGCGCCGCTGCTGCCCCTGCGGCCGACCCTCCCCCTGCAAAATGCTTTTCCTGCCTTTCCGCCTCCCAGCTGATCGGATTCCTGCGTCCCCACCCTTCTTAATGGCTGCTAATCCGTGGGTGTGCCACAGGCACGCCAAAGGCAAGCCCGTCTGCGCCCTTCCGCGTCTCAACCGCGCCCAGCGCCATGGACCCTGGTCCTCACTCCATCCACTGGTTTGATGCTGACACTCTACGTGCCTTCAACCCGGGAAAATCTCAGCCTGCCTCCTAGTTGACCCCAGGAACACTTATGGACCTTTTTCATGTTGTGCATGCTCACAAACGCGTACCAAACACAGATGAGCACCTCAAGTGCATGCTCCTCAGCACACGCTCCCTCGTCAAGCATACAGCAGAAGTCTGGGACCTCCTCAACTGGACCACCCCGGACATCGCCTTCTTCATGGAAACATGGATCACCCCCACCTCTGCCCCGGACATCACCGCAGCCATCCTGGAAAACTACAAAATCAACAACAAGGTCAGAGCCAAACACATCACTGAGCTATGTAAAAATAAACTGTATTGCACAAAACATAATTAGACCAAACATTACATATCAGTAATACTCTGCTACCTTAGCAGTTGTCAGAATGTTACACAAGTTACTAATACTCTGCAAGAATAAGCAGTTGTCACATTAGAACACGTCAGTACTCAGGATTCTGCAACATAAGCAGTAGTCAGGAACAGTGGCGTAGCGTGGGTTGTCAGCACCCGGGGCAAGGCAAGTAATTTGCGCCCCCTAAGAGCTGCGAGTGCGGGGCAAGACAAGTAATTTGCGCCCCCCAGATGTTGCGCTCGGTGCGGCCGGCCACCCCTGCACCCCCCACGCTACGCCACTGGTCAGGAATCACAGTAAATAAATGCACTTTTCATAGAAAATATCATAAAGGCCTATATCAGGAACATTATAAAATTATATGGCAAGTCATGAAAAAGAAAACATACATCAGCCTATCATGCCCATAGCAGGAACATGTAGCAAATATATATCCCTAGAAAAAGGAGTCTGGAGCATACCACCCTCCCAGTGTCCCCAAGAGTACCTGGTTCTGTAGAAAAAGGCACTCCTAGTGCATGGAAGGATAAGGTGCGGCCCACAGTGCTCATGTGTGCTCAACGGGGGCAACATTTGGCTCCTGGCGGAGGGGGCTAGTCATCACCCTCTCTGATTTAACAAATGGGCCCCTCCTGGGGCCGCAATTTCTGGGGGGTCCCCCGGGCCTCCAGTGGCCCTACCTCAAAGGGGGGCCACCAAAAATGCCCAAAGTGAGTTACTGGGGCATCGCGCCCCTAAGGCAGTGGCTGGGGGGAAAGTAACTTCCTTTCCACTTCCCGTGCCCTGCGTCTTGCAGACAGCCACCCGCGTCCTCGGACGGCTGTCCAAAACTAAAGTAAGTTGGAGCAGGGGCCTCCAATGAGGCTTTCCTCCTGCTCTGGAGTGCGGCCGCACCCGTCACAGTGCACAAGCCGCTTTCCTGCCCTTCTCGTGAGCAGGCACCAAGGACGGTGCCTGCTGGTGCCCCGGGGCGCATCTGAAAGTGTGCTTCGCCCCAGGGGCACGGTTGGAATGCGCTCGCTCCTCTTTTCCCTTTTTGGTGCCCTGGGGGCACTGGATGGAGCGCAGTGCGCTCCGACAATGAAATTACACCCGGGCTGTGGCGGTGAACTCGGGCAGCACGTGGAGCTCTTTAAAAAGCGCTAGAGGCACATCTTGGATCCCGGGCTGCGGCAGTGATTCTTTTTCCCTGGCAACTGTGCGCAGGAGGTGTAAGGGGCCCAAGGAAGCACTCTTCTAGGCACTTACAACATCCAAAGGAACACTCCTCATGCAGGAGATGATTGCAGGGGACAGGGGCCACAGCACCCTGCCCCCGGGGACAAGCATGAAAAAGGAGCACAGAGATGGTGGGCCCAGCTACAGGCCAGCACAAGGGTTGCAGATGGTGGCAGTTCCTCCTAGTGACCAAGCAGGCCTCAGGTCAGCACAGCAGCAGCAGTCCAAGGTGGGCCCTGGTGAGTTCTTTCAGCAGAGTCCAATGTCCAGTTTCAGGTAAGTCTCTTCAAGATTCAAGAATGTTCAAATTGTGGGGAAAATTCCCATGCACTTATACTCAGTTTGCAGTGTCTCTTACACTGAGGAGGAGAGGGGGTTCCAACCAGTTACAACTGATTCTGGAAATGCCCCTTCTCTCCTCCAGCACAGGCTCCAAACATCAGTGGGGGGTAAACAACCCTATTGTGAGAGGCCAGGGCACAGCCTTTACAAATGCAGTTGTGCCCGACCTCTCCCTTCTCTCAGCCCAGGAAGACCATACAATATGTAGATGCACCTCTGTTACACCTCCACCCTCCCTGTGTATAGGCTGTCTGAAAAAAGTATGCACAAAGCCCCAACTGTCAGTCTGCCCAGAAGTGGATTGGAGTCAAGCTGCAAAAACACCAGAGTCATAAGCACAGAGAAATGCTCAATTTCTAGAAGTGGTATTTCTGTAATAGTAATAAAAAATATCTCTACACCAGTAAGCAGCATTTCTTACCACCATTACTATACCAAACATGCCTACGCTACCCCTCATAAATCAGACAATACCCCTTACACATAAGGCAGGGCATTTCTAATGCATTCCTATGAGAAGGCAGCATTCACATCAGTGAGACACCAAATAAGGCTGTTTGTCACTGCCAGGACAGGCCACGCAACCTGGCACATGTCCTGCCTTCTACATACGTGACACCCTATCCATAGGGCTAGCTACGGCGTACCTTAGGGGTGACTTACATGTAGTAAAAGGGGGGTTCTGGCCTGGCAAGTAAATTTAGATGCCAGGTCCCTGTGGCAGAAAACTGTCCACACAGGCCATGTGCTACTTCAGTGGGTGGCGCAAGCAGCGCTGCAGGCCCGCTAGTAACATTTAATTTACAAGCCCTTGGTAAAGGGATACCACTTTACAAGGGACTTATTGGTAACTTAAATATGCCAATTAGGTATAAGTCAATCATACCAATTTTACAAGGGAGAGCACACGCACTTTACCAGTGGTTAGCAGTGAAAAAGTGCTCAGAGTCAAAATGTCAGTTAACAAAGGTCAGAACAATAAGGAGGCAAAAGGTCTGGGGAATGACCCTGTAAAAGGGCCAGGTTCACCACTTCACAAAGAACACTGTGGGGGTCATTCCAACCTCGGCGGTAAAAGGCGCTTACCGCCAGACAGAAGACCGCCATAACACCGCCGCGGCCGCGGTAAACCACCACGGTCATTCTGACCCGCAACTGGCAAACCGCCAAAAACCCAACATCCACAAAAGTCCGCCACACCAAAGGTCAGCGAAAAACTGGCGATGACCAAACCTCCACCGTCACGCCAACAGAAATACGCCCATGCCATTCCGACCCACGAATCCACGCGGCGGTCTTTCAACCGCGGTATTCCATTGGCGGTACACATCGCCGCGGTCAAAATACACACACCCTTACAAAACACAACCACATTGGACAATTTGAAATACACACACCTGATACACATACACACAATACTCCCACACACCCAATACAATATAAAACACACACCCACATCACCCACAAACCCTTACGACCACAATAGCGACTGAAGGACAGAGAGAGACAGCACTGCTTAGAGTAGACCATCACACAGAGGCAAATCAAAACATCACCCACACAATTACCACGCACAAAACACCATACACCACCACACTCACCACACTCTACAACACATACAACATCCCTCACCTCATCCACACCACCCCATGGCACCCCAAAGACACCCCAGGTTCTCTGACGCAGAACTCAGGGTCATGGTGGAGGAAATAGTTTGTGTAGAGCCCCAGCTCTTCGGGGCACAGGTGCAGCACACCACAATTGCTAGGAAGATGGAGCTATGGCAAAGGATAGTCGACAGGGTCAACGCTGTGGGACAGCATCCACGCAATCGGGATGACATAAGGAAGCGCTGGAACGACCTACGGGGGAAGGTGCGTTCCATGGTATCAAGGCACAACATAGCGGTGCAGAAGACTGGCGGCGGACCCCCACCTACTCCCCCAGAATTTACAGCATGGGAGGAGGAAGTCTTGCACATCCTGCATCCTGAGGGCCTCGCAGGAGTATCTGGAGGAATGGACTCTGGTAAGTCTAATCTTAACTACTTCTTCCCACCCCCTCCCCACCTGCATCCCAAATCATACCCCCACCCCTATCACACCAACTCCTTGCAAATGGCTCACCATCACAACCCACCCATCCCAACACCAAGCCCTGCATGTGTCCACAAAGCATGGACACCCATCACCAAAGCATGCCCACTTTACACACACATCACCCCCACAAGCCACCCTCACAAAAGCCCCCACAAGGGAATGCCTGCACTTGGGTACACGGCCACCCACCCATCACACGAAATGCCACACACAGAAGCAATAACCATACCCTTATACCCCTGCAGGACCCGAACGCCACCCCACCGCCACGGAGGGTCCAGAGATGTCCATCCCACCCCCAGAAGAGGCCCCCAGTGATGACAGCAGCTCTGTCTCCCTGGACCCAGATGACCAGCCCGGCCCATCGGGGACCTCGGGACAGTCGGTTCCCCACAGACAGCCACAGGCTACAGCAGACCTAACCCCCTCTGGGAACACCAGCACAGCACCCACCCAGCGGGCCCTTGCCTCTGTCTCCAGGACACGTCAATCAGCAGTGTGTCCGCCACTACAGGGCACCCAGGTTAACCGACCACCCCAACAACAACAGGGACCTGGGGGCAGTGGTAGTGGGCCCACCGTCCAAGGGACAGAGGCCCAGGAACATAGGGGAACTGGGAGGGCTGCTGTGCGAAAGGGGCGGGGACAGGCCCAGGGAACCCACTCTCCAAGAGGCCCTCTCCTCCATCATGGGAGCATACCACCACTCCCAGGAGACGATGTCAACTGTACTGGGCACGTTCCAGGAGATCCAGGCACTGCAGGAGGAACAGTACATGGGGTTCAGAGAGGAACTGAGGAACATTAGTTCCGCAATGGGGACCATCGTCGTGGCCCTTAACCAGATAGTCACCACATTGTGGGACCATGTGGCACCCCAAAGGGCCCCTGTCACTAGCCTAGACCAGGAACAGCCTACCACCTCCGCCGGCGCTAGTGGACAGGAGGCCCCCACACAACGACAGGCCACCAGAACCCCACCTCCAGCAGAAGAACAACCACCCCGCAAGCGGAACCTGAGATCTCACAAGAAGACAGAGTAGGATGCCAAGACCACCGCCAGCACAAGATACCCCCTGATGTCATCCCACTGTCCCACATTGTCACCCTGTCCAACCTCAAACTGCCCCTGCTCCATCCTTCCACAGGCTTATGGACAATGCACCTGTGACACTGAGAACTGGACTCTGCCATGGACATTACTCCACCCCCACCCATCACCGTTTTACAATCATGTACCTAAATGTAGCACTTTAATTAAATCACTTATTTCACTCAAATAATCTGGAGTCTGCTTGTATTCTTAACAAATGTATTACACATAAGGGTGCAAAAATGTTCAGTTACATTGTGATGACAACATACCACTGTCATACGGCTGTAGTCCATGGGCAAACAAAGCAGAAGTCACGCAGTGGCGCATACAGCTCTGAAAAGGGAAGGTAAAGTCACAAATCAGTGAACAGGAACTGGGTGGAAACACCGACAGTAGAGAGGCAGGAGGCTGTAAGTAAATGTAAAATGGGGTGGTTGATTCTTACCTGTGTGCTACTGAAAATACTGTTGTATCACTGTGTCCCTGGTGTCTGTGTCGTCCCCGTTGTCTTCCTCCTCTTCACTCTCCACAGGCTCCACAGCTGCTACAACACCACCATCTGGACCATCTTCCTGCAGAAAAGGCACCTGGCGTCGCAAAGCCAGATTGTGAAGCATACAGCAGGCCACGATGATCTGGCACACCTTCTTTGGTAAGTACATTCGGGATCCACCTGTCAGGCACCTGAACCTGGCCTTCAGGAGGGCGAAGGTTCTTTCTATGATCCTCCTAGTACGCCCATGGGCCTCATTGTACAGTTCCTCTGCCCTGGTCCGGGGATTCCTCACTGGGGTCAATAGCCAGGAGAGGTTGGGGTAACCAGAGTCCCCCAATAGCCACACACGATGTCTCTGTAGCTGTTCCATCACATACGGAATGCTGCTATTTCGCATGATATACGCGTCATGCACTGACCCAGGGAACTTGGCATTTACATGGGAGATGTACTGGTCTGCCAAACAGACCACCTGGACATTCATTGAATGATAACTTTTTCTGTTTTCTGTTCTTGTACACCTGTTCACTTTCTCTGGGGGGAACCAAAGCCACATGGGTACCATCAATGGCACCAATGATGTTGGAGATATGTCCAAGGGCATAGAAATCACTCTCCACTGTAGCCAAATCCCCCATCTCAGGGAACACAATGTAGCTCCGCATGTATTTCATCAGGGCAGACAACACTCTGGACAAACCTTAGAAAACATAGGCTGAGGCATCCCTGATGATATGGCCACTGTTGTTTGGAATGATCCACTTGCCAAAAAATGGAGTACTGACAGAACCTGCACCAGAGGGGGAATCCCTGTGGGTTGGCGGATGGGGGACATCAGGTCTGGCTCCAGCTGGGCACACAGTTCATGTATAGTGGCTCTGTCAAGCCTGTATGTCAGTATGATATGTCGTTCTTCCATTGTCGACAGGTCCACCAGCGGTCTGTACATGGGAGGATTCATCCTTCTCCTCGCAAGTCCCAGCGGACGGTGCCTAGGAAGGACAACATGGAGCACAGAGTCAAGCAAACCACAGGCACGTAACCACAGCTTGCACAGTACACGATTCGCTATGCATTGAATGGCTTGTATGAGTGGCAATGCAAGGCCTAGGCCTGTGTGACGCAGTGGAAATAAAGCCATGTGGGCCCTTGAAATGGCGGCTGCCTGACCTGTGAAGTGTGACAATGGGATGTGAGGTCAATGCGCTGGTGTGGCACACCGTGGCGGTAGGCGGTCGAAGACCGTGGTGCAAAGCCGCATTGGTTAACATTGAACCCTATGGGTTTCAGGAGCCAATGACGATGTGCACCGGCGGTCGCGGTACGCACCGCCGCGGTACGCACCGCCGCGGGCGTGACCGCCATTTTCTAACTGCTTAATCACTCGAGACCTGATCATCCACAGGAGAGGACCTATACTGCAAGTGCTGCTGTGACCTCGGTCTGGGAGAGACAATGGCTGCTGCGACTGGGGAAAGGGCCCCTGCCTTCACATCTGAGGAATTGGAGAAACTTGTTGATGGGGTCCTCCCCCAGTATGCGCTACTCTACGGTCCTCCAGACCAACAGGTAAGTACACAGGGAGCACGTAGTATGGGCTATGCCTGTGTTGAGTGGGGTGGATGTAAGATGGTGGGGAGGGGAGTGAATGAAGAGTGCAACGCACGACAGATGAGAGCATGTGCCACATGGCAAGGTTGGGGAGGGGGGGCCACTCACATCGACCATGCAGAAAAGTGACGATATTTCCTTTCCCACCCTGTACATGTCACATAGGTCAGCGCCCATCAGAAGATCGACATTTGGCGTGCCATCGCCAAGGACGTCCGGGCCCTGGGGGTCCACAACAGACGGGGCACCCACTGCCGAAAGAGGTGGGAGGACATCCGCCGCGGGAGCAGAAAGACCGCCGAGGCTCTGCTGGGTATGGCCTCCCAACGTAGGAGGGGTGCCAGCCGCCAATTGACCCCCCTGATGTCCCGGATCCTGGCGGTGGCCTACCCCGATTTGGATGGGCGCGTGAGGACGTCACAGCAGACACAAGGGGGTGAGTATCAGCACATTCTGCTATCTTTGCGCGCAGTGGAGGTGTCTGGGTGGGGGAGGAGGGCTGTGGCTATCTCTAGGCCAGGGCTCTTTCTGTAGGCTAGGCCCCTCCGTTAGGCATGGCTCTGTGCCCCCGCCCCCACCTCTGTAGGGTGCTATGTACAGCTATCCATGGTCCGGCCTCACCTATGTGTGCATTTGTCGTCCATAGACCTGTAGGCCAAGTCACAATAATTGAGTAGTGTACCCCGAGTGCGCGGCATAGTGCTGGGGGCTTCTGTGTCTGTCCTCTCCGACAACGGTGTTGCCAATGCATGCACTCAACCTGTCTTTATTTCTCCCCCCCCCATTTTCTTTGTCTTCCTGTTCATGTGTGCATTAGCATCATCAGGCGGAGGAGAAGTGGCATCGGCGCACGAGGGAGCTGCATCTCACATGGGCCCGGAGGGCCATGCAACCGACTCCGAGTTCACCAGTGAGACGGAGGGCGAGGGGAGCTCCACAACGGGGACCCGTGGAGACGTCAGCGACACCGACACGTCCTCGGAAGGGAGCTCCCTTGCGGTGGCGGCAACATCCGTGCCCACCGCTACAACAGGTACAGCCGCCACCCAGCGCACCAGCTTCGCCCTCTCAGCAGCCCCTCAGCGTTCGGCCCGTGCCCGCTTGGCCAGGAAGCCGGCCATCTCCTTCACCCCAGGCACCTCAGGCCCTGCCCCAGTTACCCCAGCTGCCCTCAGTGAGGAGGTCATTGACCTCCTGAGGACCATCATTGTTGGGCAGTCTACCCTTTTGAATGCCATCCAGGGTGTAGAAAGGGAGGTGCATCGGAGCAATGCATACCTGGAGGGCCTTCATTCGGGTCAGGCTGCCCATCAGCGATCGTTCAACGCTCTGGCCTCAGCACTGACGGCAGCCATTGTCCCTGTCTCCAGCCTCCCTCTTCAAACTCCCTCCACCCAGTCCCAGTCCCCTGTTCCTCTGCCTATCCCATCCACACCATCAGACCAGCCTGCACACACCTCAACACCCAAGGGCAGCTCATCCAGACATAAGCACCACAGATCACACAAGCATTCACCCAAGCAACATCCAGATGCAGACATGCCAACTGTCACTACCTCCTCTGTGTCCCCCACCTCCTCGTCTCCCTCCTCCCTCCCTGTGACGTCTCCACTCACACCTGCATGCACACCCCCATCAGCCAGTACGTCCATCACCAGCACACCCTCCAGACCAGTCCGCACACGTGCAGTCACCACCCCCACTGCCATTTACACGTCCCCTGTGTCCTCTCCCACTGTGTCTGTCACCCACTCTTCCAAACCACACAAACGCAGGCAGCCTCCCACCCAACAGCCATCCACCTCACGACAGCCTCCGTCACAAGTACCTGCACCCAAAGACAGCACACTTGACTCTCCTACAACCACATCCTCTTCCTCCACTCCCATACCCCCTGCACCTACCCTTCCCATTGCTCCTAAAAAGTTATTCCTCTCCAAAATTAACCTCTTTGCATCATCTGACCCACCCCCTCCATCTCGTAAGAGTCCAAACAGCACCTCAACCACCACAAGCCCTGCACCTACTAGGACCATAGTTCAGGGCTATTGGAGTCCACCAGCTCCTAGGGCAGGAACATCGGCCAGCAGCAAGGGGACAGCCAGCCCACCCCCTGGGAAGAGGACCAAAAAAGCAAAGGGCCGGCGCGACAAGCCTGAGACGGCTGCCACCAAGGACAGTAGCCTTACCCCGTCACCTGGCACATAAACAAAGGGAGGCAAGGGCCCCAGAGATTCAGCAAAGGAGGGCAAGGGCAGCAGGGCGGACAAGTCAGGCAGCAGGCGAGCTGCCCAGGAGGGCCCCACCAGCCCCATTCCGGGTGTGACGGAGGACACCCACGGGCCCAGGACTCCATCACAGGAGGGCCCCGCAACCAAAAGGTCGGATGGCGACTGAGCGGGAAGTATTGGCCAGGTCTGGTTCCCTAGAAACACAAGACAAGCACCGCTGAACAGGGGCCACCGTGAGAAGCCCCGCTGAACAGGGCCCCGCCAAGACAAGCCCCGCTGAACAGGGCCCCGCCAAGACAAGCCCAGCTGAACAGGGCCCCACTAAGACAAGCACCGCTGAACAGGGCCCTGCCAAGACAAGCCCCGCTGAACAGGGCCCCGCCAAGACAAGCCCCGCTGAACAGGCCCCCGCCAAGACAAGCACCGCTGAACAGGGGCCGCCGTGAGAAGCCCCGCTGAACAGGGCCCCGCCAAGACAAGCACCGCTGAACAGGGCCCCGCCAAGACAAGCCCCGCTGAACAGGGCCCGCCAAGACAAGCCCCGCTGAACAGGGCCCCGCCAAGACAAGCACCGCTGAACAGGGCCCCGCCAAGACAAGCCCCGCTGAACAGGGCCCGCCAAGACAAGCCCCGCTGAACAGGGCCCCGCCAAGACAAGCACCGCTGAACAGGGCCCCGCCAAGACAAGCCCCGCTGAACAGGGCCCCACCAAGACAAGCCCCGCTGAACAGGGCCCCGCCAAGACAAGCACCGCTGAACAAGGCCATGCCAAGACAAGCACCGCTGAACAGGGCCCCGCCAAGACAAGCACAGCTGAACAGGGCCCCGCCACGACAAGCACAGCTGAACAGGGCCCCGCCAAGACAAGCCCCGCTGAACAGGGCCCCGCCAAGACAAGCACCGCTGAACAGGGCCCCGCCAAGACAAGCACTGCTGAACAGGGCCCCGCCGTGAGAAGCACCGCTGAACAGGGGCCGCCGTGAGAAGAACCGCTGAACAGGGGCCGCCGTGAGAAGCACCGCTGAACAGGGCCCTTCCTGTCAAACACCGCTCCGCTGGGCCCTTCATCAGAAGCACCGCTCCGCTGGGCCCTTCATCTCAAGCACCGCTCCGCTGGTCCCTTCATCTCAAGCATTGCTCCGCTGGGCCCTTCATCTCAAGCACCGCTCCGCTGGGCCCTTCATCTCAAGCACCGCTCCGCTGGGCCCTTCATCTCAAGCACCCCTCCGCTGGGCACCGCCCTCTCTGAACTGCTCTGCTGGGCCCTTCCTGTCAGGCACCGCTGGCCCATTGGCAGTGCCAGTTCTGTGTCGAGCAGGGCTTCACGAAGCACTCGGGCCACCATGCCTCCTCCATGACCAGTGGAGTCTGTAATCCACCTGATGGACTGTGGCTTTACACTTCCTAAGATACAGCCGTGGGCAACCCACCCACTGTAGAGACTTGAGAGACTGTGGCTTTGCACTCCCCAGGATTGAACAGTGGGCAAGCCACCCACTGTAGACTTGAGAGACTGTGGCTTTGCACTCCCCAGGATTATGCAGTGGGCAACCCACCCACTGTAGAGACTTGAGAGACTGTGGCTTTGCACTCCCCAGGATGGAACAGTGGGCAAGCCACCCACTGTAGAGACTTGAGAGACTGTGGCTTTGCACTTCCCAGTATTATGCAGTGGGCAACCCACCCACTGTAGAGACTTGAGAGACTGTGGCTTTGCACTCCCCAGGATGGAACAGTGGGCAAGCCACCCACTGTAGAGACTTGAGAGACTGTGGCTTTGCACTCCCCAGGATGGTACAGTGGCCATGGAGGCCCCTCGTGGATCTGGCGTCGTGGACTCATGTGGCTGAGGTGCCCCCCCTTCCCTTCCCCCTGAGGTGCCTGTAGTTTTATCATCTGATGCCCCAGCAGTGTTCTCTCCAATGGTATCTGGTCTTGTGTGTGGGCTTTACCCATGTGTTTGTGCACATTGGCCCACGAACGTTGGAAGTTTGGCAAAATGTGCAGGACTTATAGCCTATGTATATATTTTTAACTATGTTCTTTATTTAATATGTATATTTCATCTTTCATAATTCACATTACTTCATTTGAGCTATAATATACTTCTATTTTAATGATCATTTTATTTTGTCTTTGCATTATTCCGGGGGGTTTGGGGGTGTCACTCTGACTTGTTGCTCTGCATTGGTGTGTAGGTATTTGGGGTGGGGGGGTGGGTGTATCGCGTATGTGTGTGCCCGTGACCTTTTCTCCTCCCCCCTCCCCTGTGTCGTAGGTGCAGTACTCACCGTTGTCGTCTGCACCGGCGTTCGTGCTCCTGGTAGAAGAGCAGGTAGACAATAGCTGGTAGGATGTTTAATTCGGGTTCCATGCTGTCCAGATTCCTCGTGGAGTGTATAGAGGTGAGCGTTTTCCCGTTCGTAGTCTGTTTCCGCCGTGTTTTTATCGGCGGGGCTCCCGCCCCAGAAAAGGTGGCGGATTGGTGAGTTGTGATAGGGTGGGCGGTACATTGTCTGCCGCCTGCCTGTTGGCGGTGACCGCCGCGCTGTTTGTTTGTCCCGCCGTGGCGGTCGGAGTGTTAAAGTGGCGGGCTGTGTTGGCGGTTCCCGCCAGGGTCAGAATTCCATTTTTTTGACTGCCTGTCTGTTGGCGGGTTGGCCACTGCTTTAACACCGACTGCCAGGGTTGGAATGACCCCCTGTATGCCACTATGCCCCCCACCCTCTCAGCAGATGGTAGGGCTAAGTTACAGAGGCACAACTCACCAAAGCTCTCATCCACTCCCTCCCACCAGTCACAGCGGACACTAATGAAGCCGCACGCAATCTACACCGCTGGTTATCGGAAAGCGCAAACAAAGAAGCCTCCCTAAGGAAACCTCCAGGAAACTGACATAGCAAAACACCTAAATGGCTTACAGCAGACCTACAAGAATCCAAACGCTCCTGCAGATGACTGGAATGGAAATGGAGGAACAGCAAATCAACGGAAGACTGCACAGCCTCAAAGAATGGAGTCAGCATGCACAACCAGAGCATCAGAGCCACCATTCAAGAACGCCTTTGCACCAGTGCTCACAACAGCAAAGAGATCTTCGCCATTGTCAAAGAATTCACAAACCCCGGGACAGACACCTAATCCATCCCTCCCTCCCAAGAGCTCTGCAATGACCTTGCCACCTATTTTCATGGAAAAATCCAAGACATTGTTGTAGGCTTCAGGAGCCAAAACCCACCCGCACCACTCACAAACACCACCACAGACTCAGCACCACACCAGATCCTGAACTCCTAGACCACCATCACCAAAAGACTCATGAACTCCATCCACTCGGGAGCTCCCTTGGATCTGTGCCCTCATCATATCTTCAAGCTGCCCAGTGCCACCATAGCACCTGAGCTCTGCCGACTATAAACCGATCCTTCAAGACCGCCACCTTTCCATCAGACTGGAAGCATGCCAAGATGAACCCACTGTACAAGAAACCCACCACTGACCCAAGGGAGCCTTAAAAACTGCAGACTCCTCTCTGCTCCCTTTCCCAGCCAAAGTAATGGAAAAGGCAGTTGACCAGCAACTCACCAAATTCCTCGAGATACACCAAATCCTAGACCCACCCCAATCCAGATTCAGAAGCAACCACACACCAAAACAGCACTCCTAGCAGCCACCAACGACATACGCATCATACTGGACCATAGAGGCAGGGCCGCACTACTCCTCCTCCTCAACCTCTTCACTGCGTTTGACATGGTCTCCCACTCCACCCTCTGCACCAGACTATACGACGCCAGCAACCAAGATGAAGCACTGGATTAGATCAGGTCCTTCCTCACCGGAAGAATACAGAGTATCAGTCTACCGCCGTTCATGTCTGAACCTAAAGACACATGCTGTGGAGTGCCCCAAGGATCATCACTCAGCCTGATGGTTTTCAACATCTACAAGACCCCTATGATCAGGACCATCAAACAATGTGGGCTAAACATAGACTCCATCGCCGACGATACACAACTGATCCTCTCCCTGTCTGATGATTCCGCAAAGGCCAAGATAAATTTCCAAAAAGAGATGAGAGCAGTCGCCGCCTGGATGGAAGCCAGCTGCCTCAAACTCAACTCGGACAAGACAGAGATCCTCGTACTCGGCTCCACCCCTTCCTCGTGGAAGGACTTCTGATGGTCCACTGCTCTGGGAAATGCCCCTGCTCCCACGGACCATGCATGCAATCTGGGCATCATCCTGGACTTCTCTCTATCCATGACCCGTCAAGTCAACGCAGTCTCATCGTCATGCTTCCACACCCTCTAACTTCTGTGAAAGATTTTCAAGTGGATCCTCTCCAACACGAGGAAGACAGTCACCCACGCACTTGTCACTAGCAAACTGGACCACTACAACGCCCTCTATGATAGCATCACAAAGAAATACAATCAGGACTACAAAGAATCCAGAATGCAGCAGCCAGACTCATCCTGGACACCCCAACATATCCACATCTCTTCTCACTTCAGAGACCTACACTCGCTACCAGTCAACAAGTGCGTCACATACAAACTACTGATCCACTCCTACAAGGCACTACACAACATAGGCCTGGCATACCTCAACTACTGCCTCACCTTCTACGTACCCAACAGACATCTCCGTTCTTCCCAGCTCTCCCTTGCAGCTTTTCCCAAGATCCAGAAAAGCACAGCAGGAGGAAAATCTTTCTCCTACCTCTCAGCCCAGACATGGCACACGCTACCTCTCATGCTCAGGCGGATCCCATCACTAAAGCAGTTCAGGAAGGACCTCAAGACCTGGGCCTTCGACTGAGCAGCAGCTCCACAAACAGCATCTTGAGACCTTATGGGTGATTAGCCGTGCTTTAATACTCACTGGTTGATTGAATGAACGTACATAGCTATTTTTTATTTGAATCATTTAAGTTAGAACAAATTCGGAACAGTTGAAGATTGGTAAAGACTGTGAAAAGCATGCAAGATTTCTTACAGGTAAAGTGCCAGTCACTTTATATTGAGCAAAAGTACAGTATACAGGATTGTGAGGTAAAAGATATGGCCCTCATTTCAAGAACAGTGACCCTCGTCGCGGCTACCAGCTGTCCAGCATAACATGACCACAGCCGGATTTCTGTCACAAGATTGGTGGAAATCTGGCTGTGGCCATACCGGTGGATGGAGGTAAGGTGGTGCCGCTACCACCAGCAGCGCCCCACCAATAGACTGCAGCTAGCTGTATTATGACAAATAATATGACCTGGAGGTGTTCTGCTGGCGGGCACTGCTGGTAGCAGCAACCCATCCCGTCTCCTGCCGGAAGACCCCCAGGATCCAGGGAAGTCGGGTCTCCGACAGGGGAGGGGGGTGGGGGAGTTGTGTGTATGTGGGGGGGTGTGCATGTAAGTGCGAGTGTGTGTGTGGGTGTGAGTTTATTGTTGAATGCGTGTGTGCGTGTATCGACGTGTGAGTGCATATGTGTTGTAAAATGTGAATGCCTGACTGTGTGTATGTGTGGAAGTGTGTGCCGATGTGTCTGCGATTGGATGTATGCATGCAAGTATGTATGTGTGAATGAGTGTGTGCATGCATGTGTGTGTGTGTGGAAGGGGCATGGATGTGGGGGACGATGGGGGGTTTGGAGAGTGAGGGTGGTGTGGAGGGCATCTGGAGAGGTAGGGGGAGGTGGGAGACCCCTATCAGTGACAGGGAAGGAATTCCCTGTCACTGATATGGCCTACCGCCATGGCGGGGTCATAATCCTGTAAGTGGAACAATGGCGGCGGCCGGGCTGGAGATGGATATCTCCAGCCCGGCGGCTGGTACTGCCGTGGCGGTCAGAGTGGTACATTGGCGGGTTGACTTCAGCCAACCCAAAATGTCATAATGTGGCAGCCGAATTATCACCGACCACCGGGGTCGTAATGACCCCCTATGAGTCCCAGAGCCAGCGCTTAATTTGAGCCAGTGTTTGGTGGTGGGGGTCACCTGCACTCATTTTTGGGGATTGGCACTTTTTTTCACCTTTGGCCATTTACAGAGAACAAGAGTGGGAAAAATACTCACAGGCGAGCGATGGAGGATGAGAAAAACGAAAAACCCGTCACAAAGGGAGAAAGCAAGGACCTGCAATCAAAGTGCATTAGATAGGCATGAAGTGGATTAAAGACAATGCACTGGTGGTGGGCTTCTGAAAAGAGCACTGGCCACCACCACTCATTGTTTTACACATTGAGCTCTGCCCAGAGTAGACAGGCTTCTCGTGAATACTGAAAGTGACTTGATATAAAAGACTACCAATACCGTAATACATTGGGTTCTAACTGTGGAGCAATGCTTGATTGCAACCACAACTTCCCTTCAAACATTTGGTCTGGGTTTGCTCAGAATAGTTCCTTACTTCTGAATGATCCTGCCTTGAGAGAAGCTGAAGTGTTAGGAAACTTAGGTCATGTTCTCGTGCCAGAACAAATAGCTGAATCAGCCCCAGAGATTGTTAAATTTTGTTACTGGGAAAAAGTAGAGGTGCCACTAGTAAAACTCGGGCACCTACAACTATTTTCAAGAGTACTGTGCTCAAAGGGACCAGTCCAAAAGAATGTATCTACACCAAGTGATTAGAATGACTTCTTTGCTTTAAAATCCTTACTTTGCTAGATATTTTTTGATTTTAGTAGGAAGAAACTGATTTGTAGGTACCTAAAGATTTGGAGGACCCAGGTGCATTCATTCAACCATGGCATAAACTTTTAAATAACTCCACTTCCTAATGTTGCAATTGAGTAGTGATTAGGTTAAGCATTAACAGAAGACATCTTGTATTTGGCAACTATTGTGAACATTTTGCGGAATCCATTTGTATTCATGGCAGCCATTATTTCTGCCACATGCTGTCATGTGCTCGCCATGTGCTCTGTCCTACCTTCCTGTTAACTACTCTTGAAAATCTGTCTAGTGACTAGTTATATTTAGCATCTCCCACTTTCGCACATGCCCAGTAAGGTCTGCAGCTGTTAGTAATTAGTAACAGACAGTAATGTGTCTACTAGTCCTTGAAAACTGTTAGCCCTTCCTACCTGTTGACTGTGCATTTCCATATGACCTTACATGCATATAAGTCTTGCTTCTATAACTGTACCACCTTCTTTTTAGCCCCTGCGTGGTTATAAAAGGACCATGCTCTCTTAGTTTAGTGTGCTACTTCAAACATTGCCAAAGGGTGCTGTTTGAACTGTAGTACCACCTCTTGAGGTTTAATTAACTTGGGGGGGTCATTTTGACCCTGGCAGTACATGACCGCCAGGGCTAAAATGATGGAAGCACCGCCAACAGGCTGGCGGTGCTTCCTGGGTCATTACAACTGCGGCAGAAGCGCTGCGGTCACACTGCCGGGGCCGGCGGTTTTCCGCCACAATGGCCCTGGCGGTAGTAGTCTGCCAGGGCAGCGCTGCTAGCTGCGCTGCCCAGGGGATTAAGAGTCCCCGACCGCCAGCCTTTTCCTGGCGGTTAGAACCTCCAGGAAAAGGCTGGCGGTACAGGGAGTCGCGGGGCCCCTGGGGGCCCCATGCAGCTTTTCACTGTCTGCTATGCAGACAGTGAAAAGCGTTGCACGGCCGCAACACCGCCGGCTCATTAGGAGCCGGCTCCCATGTTGCGGCCCACAACCCCGCTGGGCCGGCGGGCGGAAACCCGGTTTCCGTCCGCCGGCCCAGCGGGAATGTCGAAATGGGCACCGCGGGAGTGCGCCGCATTGGAGGACGCACAGCGGTTACAACTTGGCGGGCGGCGCTTGCTGCCCGCCAATGTTGTAATGAGGCCCTTGGTCTTTTATTTCAGTTTCTGTGGCAACTTCTTCCTATATGGTCTAAGGACTTTGTGCAGAGAAGGGCGAACCCCTTGCACTAGTAGGCCTTGCTGAGGCTTACTTCTACAAATTGGGGCCCGAAAAGGGACTCATCGGCGACTCGGACACCCAACGGATTGGTCGCGACGAAGGATTGGGATCTCGCTGCGGACGATCAATGCCTAAGGAGACCGGAGTCTTGGCAACCATGGCGTTTTTCCCTTCTTTCTGATTTGGCCATCCAGGTGGCACCGGTCCTCGACTGAGATCCTTTTTGTTTATTCATCGTGCAGTGACCATTTTTTGGATTTTAGAACTTGGCAGTTGGAACCTGGACGCCCTGTGATTGGTAAGAGCCATTTTACGGCACTTGCTGTGGGTTTTGATGCCTTTGTTTGGTAATGTAGTTTAGTACCACTTACTGTGGCTCTCGTGTTTTGGGTGACTAGTCAATTTGTGTCCTTTGAATTGATATATAAATTGCAATTTATATGCAGGTAATGAGGAGAATTTGCTCCAATTTAATTTTTATTTGAACAGCACATCGTACTAGTGCTACTTTGATTATAATACTGCATATTCTGCACTATTTTTGGCATGCCTGTTTTTGGCGCACTTCGTAGGATGTGTTGCTTTTGTAATGGTACCAATTTGAGACTGCAAGAATCGCAACCGGCACCCCCAGAGGGGACGCCCAATAGAGATATCTCTGTTAAACAGGGTCTTTCTTCTATAATGTACAGCACATTATTGAATAAATACACTTGTGCAGGTCCTGAGTTAAGTTGGCCTATGCATGGGTCATTTGATTTGCGAAATATTGAGTATGTGGAACAATGTATGTGTAAGCAAAGGTCTAGGCAAGATATGTTTGACTGTGTACGAATGTGGGAGAAAGAAGTGCGTGGAAGAGTGAAGCGTGAGCAAGTCTTGCTTGAGAAGGAGCAGCGAAAGAATGTATATGTGAAAGCATTGGAAATGAGAAAGAAAGAAATAAACGATTTAAAGGAGATCGAAGAGAAAGAACGTAAATTACAGGTAACTGGCCAATACACTGTTCGGCAACCTCTCTATCCTATCCTTAAAAAAACGCATGATGATTTTTTGTTACTAGATCGCCCTCCACCTCCGTATGTCGTTCCTTCTGCCTCTCATGAGTTAGCTGAGGTCTCCGGTTCGGAGCAACAGAATATATGAGACAGTCGCTCTATGTTGCCTGCTGACCGTGCGTCTGAGCTTAGATCTATTGCTCGTAAATCAATTTGTAGCGTTGTCTCTGCTTCTGAACTTTTAGACAACATGAAAGGGTGGACGGAAAAGGAGCAGCTATATTTTACTGAGGCATTTGGCACAGAAGTTATTGAATTATTTCTGAAATATTCTGATGAGTTAGAGCCGGATGATGTAGCAGCTGATTGCAAGCAAATGCGTGATGGTCTTTTTGTTTTCTCCCAGGTGGCTGATGCAATCAGACATTTGGTGAAATTATGTGTTGCGGCAGTCCGTTTGCGAGAGGAGAGAAGGGCCGTGGACGTAGTTGCACGGACATCTCAGACCGGCAGGGTTCAAGCTTCCATTTTCGGAACAGATAACACTATGATAGTTCACGCAAAACCAATGCGGGTGGCCGCGCCTTTGTATGTTCCTCCTAAAGGATCGGGTACAAGTGATGATAAGACTTCTGTTGATGCTAAGGGTTATTTTATTTATAATTGGGTGTATACTCCTTGGAATAGGGCAGATGTAATGGCACTTAAAACAGCATTACCTGACCGTCGGAAAAATCAAGCTGCCTTTTATGAGGAAGTTGAGGGAGCAATTGGTTCTTGTACTAAGACTTTGGCTGACATTGATTTATTTTTCGGATTGATATTACCGCCAGATATGTGGAGAACTGTTCGTAAAGTTGATGATCGTGTAGCTTTTTGGGCGACATGGAAAGATTTAGAACAGATGGACAGGGATAGGGAACCTGCGAAAAGGCCGTATCAGTTGATTCTAGATCTTCCCACAGGCATATTAGTTAAGTTAAAAACGATTATTCCCCCTAAAAAGATAGATTGGACTGTTTTAGCGTCTTGTAAGCAAAAGGCAGATGAATCGCTCTCTGGTTTCTTTACACGCTTTGAAGAAGCATTTCATGATTTTAGCGGCCAGTTATTGTCAGATGATACGGGCAGACATTTGTTCGTCGATAAATATGTTGCAAATCTGTTTCCAGGAATAGCTAGTCGTCTAAAAGCTAGTGAAAGTTCATGGACTACCTCTACTCCGGTTTCTCTTTTGACTATGGCTCAGCATTATGAACGTCAGGAATTAGAAGCAAAAGGTAGCGAGGATAAAAAGACTAAAGAATTAAAGACGAAGGGTATGTTGGCTCAAGCTTATGGTCCACCTTTTAGAGGTAGTGATAGAGGTGGACTTGGATCTTATGGTTCTTCTTACACTTGTTCGAATTCGGGCATTGGGCTGCCGATTGTCCAGCACTACGTGTTTAGCAGTGTTCACGTGGTCGGGGACAAATGAGAAATCGCTCAGGATATTCAGGGCCTAGAAAAAGCACGAATGATCATGCTAGGTTTGATGCTAATGTACGAAGGCAGGATGGGTTTAACACTTTTGATAGATGGAACCAATACTAGATGTCTAACTATGTGCAGCCTGATTTCCAAGATTATGCTTATGCATAGGATTGCCTAGGATGGGGTAAGGAATCAGTTGAAGTTCCAGTAGATCAGAGGGGTCCCTATGTTACACACATGTTTTGGGTTCTACTGATCAGTTTCTGGTTGATACAGGAGCTACTCGTAGCGCCTTGTCTAAACAATTGGTTCCAAGGGCTCCCCTGTCTGGCTTAACCATTACATCGATAGGTTTCGATGGAACACCTTCCCCTAGCCCATTGTCACAACCACTTGCCTTCCATGTTGATAAATTTACTGCTCCATGTTCGTTTTTGCTTTCTCCAAATACACCAGACAATTTTGGGGGTCTTGATATGCTCAAGTATTTCAGGGCTACAATACGATGCTCTCCTGAAGTGGTGCGTGTTATTTTGAATGATAATCATCCTGTGATGGAAAGAGTTTGTCTTGTTAAAAAGGATATTGCATTAGCTTCACTCCCTAGTACTTTGTGGGCTACTTCAGATACTGATGTGGGACAAATGATTATTCCACCGGTACATATTAATGTCAAGGAGGGAGCTGTATTGCCACGTTTGCCTCAATACAAAATTTCACAGGAGGGTGAAGAAGCACTCATACGAATTATGCATGATCTTATTGCAGTTGGAGTTGTTGAGGAAGTTCTGTATAATGTTTGTAACAGTCCGATTCTTCCTATTCTGAAAAAGGATACTGATCCTAGGATTTACCGATTCATTATTGATTTACGAGAAGTGAATAAGATTGTGGTCCCACAATATCCTGTGGTATCTGACATCAATAACACTTCTTACTTTGGTTCCCCCGACAGCAACTACGTTCTCTGTGATAGACTGGAAGAATGCTTTCTTTTCGATCCCTATTCATCCTGACAGCCGATATTTGTTTGGTTTTACTTTGAATAAACAATCATATAGATTTTGCAGAGTTCCTCAAGGCTATACTGAGAGTCCTAGTATTTATAGTCAAGCGTTAAAACAACAACTTGATTCTTTTGTTTTGCCTGAAGGTGTGGCTCTCATACAATATGTCGATTATATTTTGTTGGCAGCTGATACCCCTGAGCAATGTGAAAAGTGCACTTTGTCCTTACTTTCTTTTCTTGCTTCACACCATCATAAAGTGTCACAAAAGAAATTGCAAGTCTTGCTTCTATAATTGTACCACCTTCTTTTTAGCTCCTGAATGGGTATAAAAGGAACATGCTCTCTTAGTTCAGTGTGCTACTTCAAACATTGCAGAAGGGTGCTGTTTGAACTGTAGTACCACCTCTTGAGGTTTAATAAACTTTGTCTTTTATTTCAGTTTATGGGCCAACTTCTACCTAAATGGTCCAAGGACTTTGTGCAGAGAAGGGCGAACCCCTTGCACTAGTAGGCCTTGCTGAGGCTTACTTCAACACTAATAGGCACCTGTCAGTATTAAGTATTCACAGAAACCACTCGTAAGCCTATTTGACCTCCTAGAGTCCTTTATAGATATTACCTTTGACCTTGTCCCTGTGGACTGTTTTGAGCTCAATATTTTTTATGACCGAATGTAAAATATTTGACTTAAACACACTTCAGAATCATACATGAAAGACATTTGCCGGTTGCCTTTCTTAGCACTAGACCCACCCAGAGGTTTTTACACCAGATATATAGTGTTCACCAGTTACCTTCATTGTGTATGAAACCTTTTGGAAACATGGGCCAGATGAATGAAGATTACAGGTTGGCCATTTGCGACAGGTAAAAGGCTGTTTGGCATGTACCATCCCCATTTTGTGAATTGGTAACATATTACAGACTCTCAAAATGGGTTTGCTAGTCGCTATTAGGAAGGGGCGTGCCTAGAGCATCCCTTTCTATTAGCAACTCGCAGGCACATGTATGATTGTTTTGCGACCAGGAATTCGGTCGCAAAACAATCACAATTACCACCAGCTTCAAGTTGGCTGTAACACATTCGCAAACGGGAAGCAGTCCCTAAAAGACCCTTTCACATTTTCGAATGGGGGTGTTAACATTTTTTTAAAGCAGGCAGTGATCCCAGGGACCATTGCCTACTCTTCAAAAATTAAAAGAAAACTTTTCAGTTTTCTTTTTGTAATGCATCTGTTTTCCTTTAAGGAAAAGAGGCAGCAAAAAAAATGGCTTATTAAAAAAGCAATCACAGACATGAAGGCCACCATTCCTGTGATTGTAATCATTCACTATGGGTCGCAAATTGCAACCTGCTCCACTATGAATCTCTAACAGTGTAGAGAACACTGTTGTACATTTTGTATTGTGACTCGCAATTGGCGATTTGCAAGAATTCGCAAATTGTGAGTCACAATACAAGACGGTAATACATCTGGCCCCATGTTCCCTATAGACTCCATGTTATTTTGGCAAATATTTTCTCGCTCTAAGATTTGTTCTAAGTGCAAGTGTAGAAATCTTGCCTGGCAACATCCCTTCAGTAAGATATAACAAACTAGTATTTTAGCTACTTGCACAGGTTGCAGTCTGCAAGTCACCTAGATATACTTTTACATTTTAGGTATTTTCTTTGATTTTAACCTAACTTTTTCATAACTTTTGAAGTTATTATACGTTTCTTCATGTTTGTTTTATTTTCTCCACGATTACTGTGACAATTTTTTTTTTTATTGCTTTTTGGCCCAGGCAGGAAACCTAGGAAACCCCACCACCAGGCCTAGGGGGTCAGGGTATTCCTACCCTACTCACTTATCTCTTTTATTTTACTTTTTTTTGGGACTCAGCTGAGTCCAAGTCCCAAGATGGCTGCCAACACTTCCTCTTTGAAGTGCTGGCAGCCAATCAGATTTCAGCATGAGTTCTGCTGATTTGCTGATCTTTGTCCCTAGATATCTATATATTTTTTTCCTTTAATATCTTACAAATTACTGAATGGATTTACACCAAATTACAAAAAGAGATCTTTCTGCACCACAATCTACCTTTTTTGCCATATTTGGTGTAATTCCGTTCAGCAGTTCGCGCTGTAGTTGTGTTCAAAAGCTCTATGGGAAATTAGATGGGAGAAAATGTTTTGAGACCCCCCGTTTTTCTTGGCCAACGCTAGACAAGTCACTTCCAAACTTTAAAGGTAGCAGCTGAAGAGAGGTAAACTATTGTTAAAAGTTTTGTGAAGATTTGTCAAATAGCACCAGCAGTTATAGTTAGAGTTCTATCAAGTAACTATAATTCGCCCCTAAGGTAACTAGAACTCACGCCCTTGCCATACACAGTTTTCTTATCAGTAATGTTAGTGAAAATGTTGCAGTGATATCAAAGATGCCATACAAGATGTCATCAATGACATAATATGTGGAGTAATTAGCTGTGTATGGCTAAGGCCCGAGTTATAGTTACCTTAGGGCATGAGTTATAGTTACTTGAAAGTACTCCAACTATAACTGGTGAATTTGTATGTTTTTTTACGAGTAAATTCAGAACCTCACTATACATTATTCCAACTCCAGCCTTGCAGCCAGGCCTTGCAGCCTAGCTCTTGTAACTACACAACCCCGTGCCCAGGAAGGCCTCTGGCCGTGCGCAGCGCAGGTTGCCTACGGGGCCTGTCTCTGTCAGTGGATGCGTGAGTGGGTGTCTGAGTGGGTCTGAAAGTGGGTGAGAGTCTATGAGTGGGTCTGAGTGGGTGCATGAGTGTCTGAGTGGGTGTGTGCGTGGGTGGCTGAGCGTCTGAGTGCATGTATGAGTGAATGAATGAGTGAATGAGTCTGTGGTTTTTCTTTCAAATTTTTCCATAATTTGTGAATATTTAGTGAATAATTCATGGAAATATCATGTGCTGTGATGAAACATTATATTAAACCTATAATTTGCCCCTAAACCACATGTATATCACACCCCTGGGGTTAGGGTACCTTCACCCTGATCCCTTATGCCAATTTCAATTTGAATTTTCACCCCCAGGAACCAAGTTCTGTGAAATAAAATGGCGGTCACAACTTTCTAGTCAGGTTGCGGTCAGCCAATTGTAATGCTTCTTTTCGCACAAGTATTTATGAAAATTCTTGAGTTTAGAGAAATGTTCACAGCCAGAGATATACACATTTATTGCCCTTCAATATCTCCGAAACTACTGAGTGGGTTTATACCAAATAACAAAAATCACTATCTGTGTACCGACAGCTAGCTTTCTGCCAAATTTGGTGTAATTCTGTCCAGTGGCTCGGCCCGGAGACGTGTTGACAGGTCCTATGGGAATTCACAGGGGAAACATGCGTTTTTTTGAGACCCCCTTTTTTCAGCCCCTGTTTGATGGATCATCCCAAAACGTCCTGTGTGCAACTAGAATCACTGGGCCACTTTTTGGGGAAAATTTGGTGAAGATTCATCAAACGGTGCCAAAGATACAGGCAAGTCAAAAAATGCTTTTTCTATGGAAACATGGTCTAAACTATAACTACCTACGTACCTATACATAACAACAGCCCTCTTTATTTTGATTTATGATAAGCGGATTTTAATGTTTTTGCAACAAATTAGTGATAGTATTTTGGTGTTTTTACTTTTGCACTACAGGTTCCACTTTTAATTATGTCTGGAACCTTGTTGGCTCTTTCGTGTAAAGGAGTAAGACACCAAGGGGCTGATTTAAGGGCCCCTAGCTCCTCCTTGCACCATATTAGCATCATTTATTTTACACTAATTTGGCCCAACAAGGCCAAAACTACTTCGGGAAATATACAAAGTAGCACAATACATGTATTGCACCACTTTGTAACACTTTGCTCTACATTATGCCTTTACCAGACATAATGTATGCAAAGGGGGCAATGCCCCATTTTTGGGGGCTGAAAAGATTGTGCAAAGAAATCTAAGAGATTTCTTAGAGTCATTTGTTTCAACACTTTTAACGCCTGCTCAGAGCAGGTGTTCAAAGGAGGCACACCATTGTTTACAATGGGCCTCAATGGGCTTTGCAGGACTAGCATCATCATTTTTTACGCTAATCCTGCAAAGCTCCAAAATAGTGTCAAAGACGATGTCGCTAGTTCCCCTAACTACCGCCAAGTGCTATATCTTAGATTCAGCATACTTATGGTGGCATTAGAGGGGCACTAAGGGGTGCAAGAAAAGTGGCACCGCACTGGGTGCAGCCCCACTTTTCTTAAATCAGGGCCCAAAAATGTGAGATTTGTTTTGTCTAATTTTGTAACTTTGTATTTCAAGTAATAAAATAGCCTGTGCTGTACATTCAAATAGCACCACAAGTCACCTTGGAATTCTAGGACCATATGAAGGTACTCGGCCTTCGGCCTCACTCCCCTATATGGTCACAGAACTCTTCGACAATTTACAGTTTTCTTATTATGTGCAGCAGGGGTATACTTTGTCCCATATATACCCATGACTACTGTTACACACGCTGAGATCCTAAGAAAGTGAGGTCAGCCAAAACCCAAAACATGACAAACCTCCAAGAGCTGACACAGCTACATGGGTTTAGCTGAAATATTGCAAAGCTAATACTGCAGATCCTGCTCACTTCAAACTCAACATCCCCTTCACAGAAATGCTGCTTTCTGAGAGGGTTACAGTTTAGCTATCAGACAAATGTGTCGGTCACTTTGTACCAAGTCTACTCCAGAGCCATGAATAACCTGCAATTTACTGTATCCATGTGTTACTCAGGCATGAGTTTGTAGGGCCCTGGTAAGGATGCACTTCCCGTCCATTTCTTTTTTTGGTCTTGAGCGGAGACTTTAGGGCAGCACTTCGGACAATGAAAAATTACCATTTTATTACCCTTTCTTAAAATACGAGCTGAATTTTTAAAGTATCCTCAAATACTCCAGGACTGTACTTAGAATAAATGTGAAACTCAGGTAGATTTAATTGAAACTTATTTTAAAAGGTTTATTAAAAAATCAAATAGCTTTGTGATTTAATTCTCAGATTATGGAATAACTAAACCCAAATTTGAATACGTTAGAAAACTTAAAGCAAAATTTTATTTACCTTAACATTATTTCTAATATTTATGTAAATTCCAAGCTCTCGGGGGCATGAGCACTTTTGGTATTCTGTCACTTCCCAGCGGACGTCTTGGTATTTACTCTAAGAGACAAACTCAGGCCCTAATTTCGAGGCTGGCGGTCATGAGACCTTCATGCACACATACATACACATACACACGCAATCAGCATACGCATACATGCATTCAGACACACCCACTCACTCACATTCATCAACACAGAAACCCCATTCACGCGCACATGCACGCACGCATTCAGCACCCCCTCCTCAAAGATGCACACATGCACACAGACCCCCTCCCTTCAGATACCCATTTACGTCCTCAGTCGAGGGGGACATCCGGGAGGTGGTGGGTCCTGGCGGTCTTCCCTCGCTGCCACCACCACACTAGCAGGACTCCATTAAGCTGTATTACGGCTTGAAATACGGCGGGCGGAGTCCTGCTGGTGTGGTGGTGCTGTCAAGGGACCCGCCTCTGTAGCGCCTCCTGCCAGCATGACTGCTGGCTGCTTTCCATCTCAATGATGGTGGAAAGGAGCCAGCACTCGTAATATGGCAGTCTACTGACTGCCAGCACTGGCAGATGTCTGGTTTGTTGGGCTTTGGCAGTCAGGGAAATTAACCGCCAAAGTCCAAATGAGGGCCTAAGTTATTACAGCTCCCAAAACAATCCAGGTCTTTTTATACTTTTTCTAATGACATTTCCTCACACACTTTAAGGTAGTACTTGGATTAGCAACAATCTTGATAAGCTGGTAGAAATGCTGACTCATATGTATGGCAAATTAATTGATACGGCAAGCGAGGATTAACAATTTTAAGGCAAATTATACGACAGACTAGACAAATTCAGTGGGAAGTAAAAGAGTAATGATGTATGATATTATGCACATGAGTATAAATTATGTGGCATATTAATTTCTATGCACAAACATCACGGACGTCAATTCACCAAAATGCCCGGGGTAGCGGAAGTGACACCACACGACAATTCATTTTTACTTCCACTCACCCACATATGCTTACACATGTACACATTCACTCATAGCCACACTCTCTCTCACAGAAACACACTCTCACCGGCAAGCACACACACAACATACATTTAAAAGTGTATTTTACTTACCTCGGGAACCAAGGAGGTTCATATTCCAGCTTACTGTACTCCATTTTTTATTACACCAATAGTGAATAATATATTACTGATACTATTACTGTTGTATACTATTACTGATTGAAAGCAAGGAATTGGGACACCAAGCAACATCTTTAAGGACGAGCTGCCCTGTTTTCCTGGCACTGATTTTGCACCTTCTGAGGCCAGGGGTCTCAGAGACAGTGACAGGGAGCACAAGTGTCACCCCTGTCGACCCCTAAATGATGTCCATGACAAATCTCCATCTGGGTTTTCTAGGCTGAGATGAAGCAAGAGAGTCAAACGGAAGACGTTTGTCAGATTATCAGATTTTGAACATTTTTCACAATGTCAGATGATGAGTGGAGGAGTAAACAGAGAATGCCAAGGAGTTCAGGTTTAGGCGGCTAGGTAAGAGAATGTCCTGTGACTGGTTGAGACATGAATTATGGAAAGATGGGAAAGTTCGAAAACAAGGAAAAAGAGTATCTTAGAATGTGTGACAGCTAATACCAGGAAAACAGGGACTTTACACATTTATTGCCTGTGCACAAACACTGTTTTGTGGCAGGTACAGAGGGCCTTAAGGACAACTGCCTTAGCTATTGGCAGTGCTTAACATATAGAATAATAAGCACCACTAGAGAATAGGAGTTGAGGTAATTCATGCAGCACATTTGCATTCAAATTGTAGTTGAGTTTGTGTGCACAAATCCAAAAGGCCAACCCCTTCGCCTTCTTTTATCAGAAAACCAATATAAATTATCCACAGGATTCAGCGCCCAGTTTATTATCCTTATTGATTGTACGTAAGCGAGATGATCTAAACTTTATATTTGTCTTATTCCAAAATATCCAGATCCAAAACAATCGGACAATCCAGCATGTTCAAAGTATATAACTCTTTAGTAAGTCATCTTGATGATTCCAATTACTGTGAAACTAGCCAACGCGTTTCTTCATACTGGACTTCATCAGGGCCACTACTGAACAGAAGCCGATGATGAAACTGAGGCTTTGTGAAAGGTCCCTTTGTTGTTCGGAGCTCAAGTGATGGAACCAAATCAACCTTCCACAAGTCTAGATGCAAGTCTTCTGGCTCAAGGTTTTGTCTGGAACTGGAAACTGTGGCCTCTTCCCAAGAACGAAGGGGTGAGTGGATATCTTATGCAGCCATGTCTTTAATCGACTACCAGTCACTCCTTAACTCTTTATCTCACCCTTTCAGGTTCCTGCTTTCTAACTTTGTGATGGGTTTTACGTCTTTCTCTTCCTCCTTCTTTCCCTTTTGTGTCTTTTCCCTCTTTAACACCTGGGAAATGTTTGATAAGGTAAAATAATGTCAGCTTCCAAAAACGAGTGCCAGTGGACTCCATCACCAATCACCGGCTCAAATTAAGCACTAGCTGTTGGTACTGCTGGAGCATTTCAGGTATGCTCTAAATAAGGTCACTGGATCTTTTCACCTTAGCTAAGCGGTATGAGAAGATCAATAACGTCACAATCAAAGCATCTTTCATTTAACAGTATGGCCAATTTGGCCACACAAGGAGAACTCAAGTTGAAAATAAGTTAAAGGGTTTTATTACAAACTCAGGTTTAAATAGCCAGTCCTCAAAATAAGACTATAAAGATTAAAAATTACCACCAAATGTTCAAGACGCTGGAACAGCTGAAGCTTGATTAACATCCAACAGACTAAGGCCCACATTATAACTTTGGCTGTGATAACCGCCTACTGCCGTGCTGACAGCCTCCAACATACCACTGTGGCGGTGACCATCTGTCCGTCAGATTATGAGCCCTGCCTGACTTCCGCCACAATAAGGGCAGAAATCCGGCAGTGTTCATACTGGTGGATGGTGGTGACCTGGCTCTGCTAACACCATCAACGCCCCACCAGTAGAACGTCGCCAGCCATATTTTTAGCAGAAATACGGTCTGGTGGTGTTCTGCTGGTGGGGCGCTGCTAGCGGTAGCAATGCCCCTTCCCGTTCCCTTCCGGAAGACCTCCTCGCCGGACAAGGTAAGTCAGGCGTCTGACAAAGGAGGGGAGTGGGAAGGTGGGGGTGTTGTGTGTGTGTGAGTACATGTGTGAATGAGTCTGTGTGTGTTGTGTTGTATGCGTGGTACGTGTGGGTGTCTGTGTGTGTACTGTATGCATGGTTGCAGTGAGAGGCGCTGTGACTAGTGGGGGTGGGGGAGAGGGGGATGAGTGCATGTATCAGAGGGGGTGGGGGGTGTTTGAATCGGGGATGTGGGGTGTTTGGATGGGGTGGGGATGTCAGGTGAGTGTGTGTGGGGGGGGGGCCACCTACCAGTGACAAGGAAGGAATTCCCTGTTGCCAATAGGGCCTACTGCCATTGTTTTCGTGGTGTTGCTAATGCCACGGAAACCATGGCAGTAGGCCGGCTTATAATGCCACCGGCGGTACTCTGCTGGCCGCCGGGTCGGAGATTGACATCTCTGGCCCGGCAGCTCATACCACCATGGCGGTAAGAGTGGAAAAGTCGTGGGTTGGCTGCAGCTAACCCGCCAAACTCATAATGTGGTTGTATGTACTGCCAGCCTGTTGGCATTAATACCGCCACAGTAACTTTGGTGGTCAGAAGACCGCCAGGGACATAATGAGGGCCTAAGTATTTGGTTAAGGCGATACAAAACATAAGCATCAGAACCTGATATTCTGAGAATAAATGTAAGCCAGTTCTTCTAAGATTGAAGGCAATTTAAAGAATCCAATTTAGTCAATTAAGCAAAGAAATCCATAAAGTGACAAGCCACTAACTGACATATACTGAGCTACATAGCATGGGGATAAAAAGGAAATAATGCACAAAAACTATTTGGAAAACAACATCTGGGGCAGGATAAAGATAATTGAAGTTTGCAAAAAGTTAGCCATTTGGAGAAGTGTCTTCTCATTGATCAGGGAAACATTCTAAGTCTTCTCATCTCAGTGGGCATTAGGAGGATGAGGGGCAAGGGCAAAAAGGTCTGTACCTCTCAAAGTCCAAGGGAAGAGCACTCTCAAAGTCTAATCATGTCTAACAAAAATCCAACTAGGGAACGGTAAGTTAAAGTCTGAAGTGAAAGATGATTTGTCCATCTATCACACCACATGAATCAGGATTACTTGTCCAAACATAATCCATCAGATGACATCAATCTGTAACATCACAACAGATTCCCATTTCCAACATGGAAAGTCATCCATCTTTCTCTCCTGTACAGTTGGAAACAATTGTATATTGTCCATGTTCACAGTTCTTCAATGTACCAGGTTCAAGGTTGTAGGAAACTGGCTCCTTGTTTGCAGCACCATCTAACTTTTTGTCTGATATTTGATGCTAACTTGACTGAGTGTGGTCTGGGATCCTGCTAACTAGGCCACAACGCCTGTGTTCTTTCCCTAAACTGTACCATTGTTTCCACAATTGGCACAGCCCTGGCACACAGCTAAGTCCCTTGTAAAGATGACAATGGTACCAAAGGCTCTGTGACCAGGTAGCGTCACTAAGGGCTGTAGCATGTATTGTGCCACCCTAAGGGATCCTTCACTAAACATGTGCACACTGCCATTGCCGATTGTGTGTGTTTATGGAGAGAAGAAGGTAAACTCGACATGGCACCCCTTCCAGGGTACTATGCCCACAAACCACTGCCTATGGCATAGGTAAGTCACCCCTCTAGCAATCTTTACAGCCCTAAAGCAGGGTGCACTATATCACAGGTGAGGGCATAGCTGCCTGAGCAATATGCCCCTACAGTGTCTAAGTCCATTCTTAGACATTGTATGTACAGTGTGGCCATATTAAGTACATGGCTAGGAGTTTGTCAATACTCCTCACCTCAATGGTGGCTTCACTGAAGGCTGGGAAGTTGGTATCAAACTTTTCAGCGCAATAAACCCACACTGATGCCAGTGTTGCATTTATTGTACAATGCACACAGATGACATCTTAGGGATGCCCCCTGTATTTTACCCAACCCCTTAGTGCAGGACTGAGCAGTCTGTGCCAACCTGCCACTAACAAACGAATCTCTGACCCCATGGAGTGAGAGCCTTTGTGCTCTCTGGGGTCAGAAACAAAGCCTGCTCTGGGTGGAGGTACTTCACACCTCTCGCCCTGCAGGAACTGTAACACTTGGCAGTGAGCCTCAAAGAATTAGGTCTCCTGTTTCAGTGCCCAGGGCACATCAGCTAGTGGAGATGCCCACCCACCGGACCAGGTACCACTTTTGGATGCAAATCTGGTGGGAAAATTAGGTAAAACAAGAAGGTGTGACCTCCCCAGCTAGGACCACCCCTAAGGTGTCCAGAGCTGAAGGCACCCCCTCCTTGCAATATCCTCCATCTTGGTTTGGAGGAAAGGGACCAATAGGAATATTATTGTTCCCCTCTCCCCAAAGGGAGTGGGCACAAGAAGGGTGTAGACTCCCTCAGGGACAGGTGCCATTGGCTACTGCCCTCTGAGCACTGTAACCCCTCTTAATCTAATATTTAGGCCCCCCTGAACCTTATACACCAGATTCCTGGTGACCTTAAGAAAAAAGAAGAAGGACTGCAAGCTGACCCCAGCAATGAAGACTCCAGATGACAACTAACTTGGCCTCACTCCTACTGGCCTGTCAGCTACTTCAAAACTCCTGCTCCAGAAAGGTGACGCTTCCTGGAGGACCAGTGACTCCTACAAACCCCCAGAGTTGTACCTGCCCATCTGAGGACCAAGAACTCCTGAGGTCCTGTCCAGAAGAAAACTTCTAAAAGAACTCTCAAACAGCCCTTTATCCGCGAGCCTTGCCCTATCTGCACCCAATGCCCACGGCCAGAGCCTAGGTGGCCCAACAGTCCAGAGGAGGTCCCCAGGCAATTCCAACCTCAGATCCACCTTGAGTTGATCCCTCCTGACCAACGCAACAACATCTGCAGCCTGAATCTGGAGGACCCCCCTGATTGCAACCGAATCCAACAAAGATTCCCGACGCCCAATGAGACCCTTGCACCTGCAGGCCCTCTGGGCTTAGAAAATCCAAAAACGGTTCAGCAACATCCAGTGGGTGCCTCTCCTGCCTGTCCAGCCTTTGGTTTCCCAGAACCGACACCCTGGATCCAGCCTGCAGCATCTTTTGTGGCGCTCTAGGTTCCCCCATTGAAAAGCATTGGGCACCCAGCTCGGTGTTTGCACCCTTCACCCACCCCCCCCAGTTCCGCTGAGGGTGTGCGTTTGGTGTAAACCTGTGCCACCCCCCCAGTGCTGACCTACACCCCCCAGGCCTGTGTCCTGAAACCGTGGGTACTTACCTGCAATCTGCTTTCTACCAAGCATCCCCAGTCCTCAGAGGATACCATTGCAAACCTGACGGCAACTTTGACCTCTGCACCCAGCCTCTCCGTGTTCCTGATGGTGCACTCTTGGGGTCAGCCTAAACTTTGACCTGTGTACATCTTACCTCCTGAAGACTGGATTCCTAAGTCCTGTACTTAATTGTTAAATGTGCTAACTCTTCCGTCCCCCCGGACTCTATTGACTCCGATGAAAAATTGCATTGTGATAACTTTTGAAACTGAAAAGTGTTACTTATTTGTAAACTGCTTTATCTGCAAAAACCAAACAAAGTACATTTGATACATATGTTTGATACCTATCTACAACTGTACTTACTTGCAGTAAAGATCTTCTGATGTTAGAAATAAAGTAACTAAATGTATTTTCCCTATATAAAAACAATTGGCATGGAGTTAGTCATTGAGTGTGTGCCTCACTTCTTGACTTTGGCTGTACAACAAATGCTTTGCACAACCTTCTTATAAGCCTACCTGCTCAACCACACTACCACAAACTAGTGCATTTGTATTGTCTACTTTGGCCTCTGCTAAGCCTCTAGGTAACCCCTGGACTCTGTTCACACCATACCTCATTTTGGTATAGTACTGTATATCCAGAGCCAGCTTACTACCAAGGTTACTTTCAGGCTTTCTATGCTTAAAACAATAGGACACCTATTTCCAAACTAACATTTTATGGGAACGACATCTGTAAAGGAATGTCACGTTATCAAAAGAAAACAGCTCTCTTACATTTCTGCAAAGTCAGAGGCCTAGCAAACCAGTATGAATAACTAAAGCAGGATAGAATTAAAACGACATACATTATTCTTGTCAATTAAACAGACATGAAGATTAAAATTATAAATTTACCATTAATTAACTTTACCAATTTTCATGTCATAGTACATTTGCAGAGTGAAAGCAATTTTTTAATAACTTGTTAATAACAAACTTGTAAATACATCTCAGTAACCATAACAGAGAACTACATTTTCAACATTAACATGTGGCATTTAAAACATATTCTTCTAGAAATTCATTATTTGTTGGAAATGGGGTCTTTGGGTGGCAGTTAGGGTAAAAGAGAATCACCCTCAGCTAACCCCCGCTCAACCCCTCAGTAGCTTGGCACGAGCAGTAGGCTTAACTTCAGAGTGCTAGGTGTAAAATATTTGTACCAACACACACAGTAACTTAGTGAAAACACCACAAAATGACAGAACACAGGTTTAGAAAAATAGAAAATATTTGTGTAAACAAAACAACAAAAATCCACAATACACAAGTCAAGTTATCAATTAAAAACCAAAAAGAGTCTTCATGTAATTTTAAATACAACCCTAACGCTGTTAGTGTGTAAATGTACCTGGGTGTGTCAAAAATAACACTGCACAGGCGTGTGTGCGTCAAAAAGGGCATGTGATGCGTCAATATCACTCAAGAGCGAGACAGTGCCTAATTTCTCCTTCAGTCGAGTCGGCGTGTGTCGTTTTTTGTCTCCGCAGGAGAGCGATGCATCAATTCGAACGGCACTCTTGGGTCCGGGCAGGCCTTTCATCATTTTGACATGGCCAGCGATGTTTGCGTCAGAAATCCTGCCGCACGATGATCTGAAAACCACGCAGCGCGAGTTGCGATCTCACCAGCCTCTGTCAGCGATGCTGAGTGTCATTTCTACAGCCACGGCCGTCGATCTTCCGGTCGCGCTGCAAGTGAGTGTCTATTTTCAGCTGCAAAGCTGGCGGCACCTCTATTTTTCAGCCGCAGGTTGGAGTTGCGTCGATCTTTTCCCCGCACGGCAGTTGGTGCATAGATTTCTCACTTTTGGGCTGCCAGCTTCTCCTATTAGGGAATCAGGAACTGGATGGGCACTGCTTGTCAGAGTAGGAGTCTCAGCAGAGGCTCCAGGTGCTGGCAGAGATAAGTCTTTGCTGTCTCTGAGACTTCAAACAACAGGATGCAAACTCAAAATCAAGCCCTTGGAGAGTTCTTCACAAGAAGGAAGGCACACAAAGTCCAGTTGTTGTCCCCTAGCACAGGCAGAAGCAGCACTGCAGGATAGCTCCAGAAAGTACAGTCACAGGAAGGGCAGCTCTTCTTCCTCAGCTCTCCAGCTCTTCTCCAGGCAGAGGTTCCTCTTGGTTTCCAGAAGTGTTCTAAAGTCTGTGGTTTTGGGTGACCTTCTTATACCCATTTTGCCCCTTGAAGTTGGCTTACTTTAAAGAAAAGTCTCTCTTCTTTGTGAAATCCTGCCTTGCCCAGGCCAGGCACCAGACACACACCAGGGGGTTGGAGACGGCATTGTGTGAGGGCAGGCACAGCTCTTTCAGGTGTGAGTGACCACTCCTCCCTTCTCTCCAGCACAGATGGCCCATCAGGAAATGTAGATTACACCCCGGCTCCTTTTGTGTCACTGTCTAGTGAGAGGTGCAACCAACCCAACTGTCCAACTGACCCAGACAGGGAATCCACAAACAGGCAGAGTCACAGAAATGGTTAAGCAAGAAAATGCCCACTCTCTAAAAGTGGCATTTTAAAACACACAATCTTAAAATCAACTTTACTAAAAGATATTTTTAAATTGGGAGCTCAGAGACGTCAGACTCCACATGCCCATCCACTCCCAAAGGGAATCTACACTTTAATCATATTTAAAGGTAGCCCCCATGTTAACCTATGAGTGCAACAGTGAAAAACGAATTTAGCAATAATTCACTGTCAGGACATATAAAACACATTACTATGGCCCTCATTCTGACCCTGGCGGTCGGCGGAGAGACGGCGGTCGGACCGCGAACAGACCGGCGGTATTAAAAATGGCATTCTGACCGCGGCGGTCCCCGCCGCGACCGACCGCTACTTCTCCACTCCGACCGCCGCGGCGGTCATGACCGCGGGGCTGGAGTTTGCGCACTCCGGCCCGGCGGTCGTCCCAAGACCGCCAAGGGTATTATGACCCTGCCTACCGCCGCGGTTTCTTGCGGGCGGGAACCGCCGTGCGAACCATGGCGGTAAGCACTATCGGGGCCAGGGAATTCCTTCCCTGGCACTGATAGGGGTCTCCCCCACCCCCCACTACCCACCCGAGTCCTCCCCCCACACCCTCCACCCCCCTGCCACCCCCCAGAGGTGGTACGAACCCCCTCCCCACCCCCACCCCGACATGCACATACATGTACCCCGACATGCACACACCCCCAACATGCACATATACACACCCCCTACACACACATACACAACGGGGACACATACCCGCACACATACATGCCGACATGCGCACCTGCCGAACAGCACACATTACCCATAGACACAGCAGCACCCCCCGCCCGCATACACGCACTCACACACCCCCTCTACACACTCACACGCACACCCCCATGCACGCCCACATCACACAACACCCCCCCACCCCCTCCCCTCACGGACGATCAACTTACCTTGTGCGTTGGTCCTCCTTGAGGCGACGGGAGCCATAGGGACGTGACCGCCAACAGAAGACCGCCAACAGAAGACCGCCACACAGAAATGTGGGTCATAATTCTGTGGGCGGTGTTCTGCTGGCGTGGCGGTGGAGGTTGACCAGTCTCCACTTTCCCGCCGACCGCCAGTGTGGCTGCTGGCGGTTTTCCGGCGGAACGCTCCCAGCGGTCAGAATGCGCACAGCGGCACACCGCCGCGGTCGGCGGTCTTCACCGCGGCGGTAACTCAGCGGTCTTGCGAAAAGACCGCCAAGGTCAGAATGAGGGCCTATATGTCCTACCTTAACCGTACTGCACCCTGCCCTTGGGGCTACCCGGGGCCTACATTAGGGGTGCCTTACATGTACGAAAAGGGAAGGCTTAGGCCTGGCAAGTGGGTACACTTGCCAAGTTGAATTTACAGTTTAAAACTGCACACACAGACACTGCAGTGGCAGGTCTGAGCCATGTTTACAGAGCTACTAATGTGGGTGGCACAACCAGTGCTGCAGGCCTGCTAGTAGCATTTGATTTGCAGGCCCGGGGTACCACTTGTGCACTGTACTAGGGACTTACTAGTAAATCAAATATGCCAATCATGGATGAACCAATTACATACACATTTTGTATAGGAGCACTTTCACTTTAGCACTGGTTAGCAGTGGTAAGGTGCCCAGAGTAACAAAAACAGCAAAAACGGAGTCCAGCATACATCAACAACGTGGGAAACAGAGGCAAAAAGTTAAGGGAGACCACGCCAAGGATGAAAAGTCTAACATTATTGTTTTATTATGGGGAAACACATGGAATCTAATTAAATGATTATACTTGAAGTTTTAGGGCTATACCACATACATCAAATATTAGTCTACAATGATTGCACTCTAATACATGCTTTCAGTGCACCACTTCAAAGTTAGCTTGTTAAAACCTTAAATGATATAATACAAACATGGTCACATATAGATGACAAATGTGATGTCAAAGGTAGCAGTAACACTTCAGCTACTTCAGTATCCTATGACATTTGCTTCAATGATTGTATATGGTGATTATACAGCTGCTATAGTTTTCACAAAACGACTCACAATGCTTTTAGGAAAAGAGGGACAGATTTACTAAGGGTTTGTGCTGGCACCATTTCAAGCAAACATCCGCAATGGATAAACTTACACATGCCAAAGCTATGTTGCACTGAACGTTGACCCTTACACACTGCACCTACAACTAATTCCACTATCCTCCTGCTATTGTTTGCAGTGGGGTGCAAGAACAAAATGTTGTGATTTTAGTGGAAGGTCATAGTTAATAAAATGGCATTTTCTGACTTTGCCCCAAATGCTAATGCCAAAGAGAAATAGGAGCAAGCAAGACGCCAAGCCTATATCTCCTGATATACCTATGTTTAATTTGTGCTTTACACTAAAAGTGCACATCTTGGATGCCTTACCCCTGTGCTGGTATCTACACCTGGAAATTTGTAGTGAAAGTTGTGCCTTCACTAGAAATTCTAGGGCAAACAGTGCAGATTCTCCTTTATGGCACGTCAAGAGGCTCTGCGTGATGTAAAACAGCCAGATTCAGTGCGAGTGAAAGTTAGACTTTTACTAAATCTGGCACTGCAATAGTTTATTTCCTTCATGCAATGCAATGCTGAAATTGTTTATGCAACACTCGCAGCGTCAAACAGTAAATCTGAGCCACACGTTTTACAATGCAGAAAGTTTGCATATTGAGTATATACTGCACAAGGCAGTACCCCGAAATAACAGTTTGTGTGAGATATTGGGTTGTTGGTAGAGGAGAGTGGAAGCCCTTCTCAGGCAACAACCACAATCCTGATCTGGTGACCCTCTGGTAGCTTGGTACAAAAGAAGTCAGGCTTAACTTAGAGGCAAAGTATCTAAGAAAGTGAAAACACAACACCAGAAAATTCCACATCAATTTAGAAAAATAGAGTAAATTTAAATAAATGATTTGACACCAAAACAACAAAAATACAAGCAGTAGAACTGGAGACATGCAATTTTAAAGGTTTATGTAAAAATAGTGCTTAAAAAACAAAGCCCCCACTGTTGTTATCTGGTTGTGTCAGACCTGGTCAAGTCACAAGTTCAGACCAACCACTATTGGGTGCGGGTCATATAGAAGGACCAGATTAGGCCCACTAACAATTGTACGTGTCTGTGATGCTGGATGTTGCCCATGCAGTGACAGTTCCAAGGTGCAATGCAAGGTTCTGTGTTGAGATGCGTCACTAGTGTCACTTATGATAAGAAGCTGTGAGGGTTGTGAGGGCTGCGAGTTCTGCATCGAGTCGTATTGCACCGGTTCTGACAAGGAGCTGCAATGGCTGTGATGTGAGGCCCTGCATCGGGTTATGTTGCACTGCATCGATTCTGGTCGGGACTGCAGCTGGGCAGGCAGAGCACCTTTAATCCCTTTTCCAAGGGTCCAGGGCCGGAGAGGCAACAGTTGGGTGGTCAGATCTCACAATAGGCAGAGTCCAGGTGCAGAGGTCAAGATGTCTCCTGTGGGTTTCTCTGCAGATAACGAATGCAAGAGCTCACCAGAGTTCATCTGCATCTCTCTCTTCAACTTCTGCCAAGGATCGACCGCTGACTGCTCCAGGACGCCTGCAAAACTGCAACAAAGTGGCAAGACGACTACCAGCAACATTGTAGCGCCTAATCCTGACGGCTTTCTCGACTGTTTCCTGGTGGTGCATGCTCTGATTGCTGTCTGCCTTCACCCTGCACTGGAAACCAAGAAGAAATCTCCCGTGGATCGACTGAATCTTCCCCCTGCTAACGCAGGCACCAAACTTCTGCATCACCGGTCCTCCGGGTCCCTTCTATTCTTGACGAGCATGGTCCCTGGAACACAAGAGCTACATCCAAATGACCAGTCCAGTGTTCCTTCTGTCCAAATTTGGTTGAGGTAAGTCCTTGCCTTCCCACGCCAGACAGTAATCCTGTGTACTGTGTGGTCTGCAGCTGCTAGGGCTTTTGTGCACTCTTGCAAGGATTCCTTTGTGCACAGCAAAGCCCAGGTCCCCGGCACTCTGTCCTGCATTGCTCAACTCGCTGAGTTGACCACTGGCTCCGTGGGACCCTCTTTTGTTGTGTTGAGACGGACACTGTGCTAAGATTTCTTGAATGCTTGTTAAAGTGCTTCTGCAGGTGCTGCTGCTTCTGCATGGGCTCTCTCTGTTGCTGGGTACCCCCTCTGGGCCCAGGCAGCACCCATTATCTTCAACTGTAACTCTTGCAGCTAGCAAGGCTTGTTTGAAATCTTTCTGCATGGAAACAGCTCTGCATCCTCCAGCACGCCATGGGACATCTTCTGACCAAAGAAGAAGTTCCTGGCACCATCGAACACACGCATTCACACACACATGCATACACCCAGTCTCCCACACACAATCATACATGCACACACGCATTCACACAACACAACATACACGCACACTCACAACCATACATCTATACAAGCATTCCACATGCCACAAACTCGCACACACATGCACCAACATAGACACAAACCCCCACACACACAACACCCCCACACCCGACCCCTGTCGGAGTATCCGACTTACCTGATTTCAGGGGCTCCTCTGGCAGGAGATGGAGTGCTGCTGCCAGCAGCAGCATCCTCCAACAGAACACCACCAGGCCGTATCATGTGTCAAGGACTTGGAACGGAAAACGCTCATCGCTACACACCCCACGAGGAACCAGGACGCCATGGAGCCGGAACTCCAAATTCTACCTGTCATTGTCTTCCTGCTCCTCTACCAGGAGCATGCACGCAGGCACCTCAGGGGGAAGGGAAGGGGGGCACCTCAGGCGGATGTGTGCACGGCGCCAGCTCCACCAGGGGGCACCATGCCCATTGATGTATCCTGGGGAGTGCAAAGCCACAGTCATTCAAGTCTTTACAGTTGGTGGTTTGCCCACTGCTTTATCATGGGGAGTGCAAAGCCACAGTCTCTCAAGTCTCTCCAGTGGGTGGTTTGCCCACTGCTGCATCCTGGGGAGTACAAAAAGCCACAGTCTCTCAAGTCTCTCCAGTGGGTGGTTTGCCCACTGCTGCATCCTGGGGAGTGCAAAGTCACAGTCTCTCAAGTCTCTACAGTGGGGGGTTTGTCTACTGCTTTATCCTGGGGAGTGCAAAGCCACAGTCTCTCAAGTCTTTCCAGTGGCTGGTTTGCCCACTGCTTTATCCTGGGGAGTGCAAAGCCACAGTCTCTCAAGTCTCTCCAGTGGGTGGTTTGCCCACTGCTTTATCCTGGGGAGTGCAAAGCTACAGTCTCTCAAGTCTCTCCAGTGGGTGGTTTGCCCACTGCTTTCTCCTGGGGAGTGCAACGCCACAGTCTCTCAAGTCTCTCCAGGCGGTGGATTGCCCACTGCTGCATCCTGGGGAGTGCAAAGCCACAGTCTCTCAAGTGGAGAACAGTTCTCCACTGGTTCTGGAGGGGGCTTTGTGCCCAGAGTGCTTCATCCTGCCAAGGACAGAGGTAATGGATGTGATACTCCACTGGTTCTGGAGGCTTTGTGACTTTGTGCCCAGAGTGCTTCATCCTGCCAAGACAGAGGTAGTGGATGTGATACTCCACTGGTTCTGGAGGGGCTTTGTGCCCACAGTGTTTCATCCTGCCAAGGACAGACGTAGTAGATGCCTTTCTCCACTGGTTCTGGAGGGGGCTTGGTGCACAGAGTGCATCATCCTGCCAAGGACTGAGGTAGTGGATGTGATACTCCACTGGTTCTGTATGGGGCTTAGTGCCCAGAGTGCTTCATTATGCCAAGGACTGAGGTAGTGGATGTGATACTCCACTGGTTCTGGTGGGGGCTTGGTGCCCAGAGTGCTTCATCCTGCCAAGGACTGAGGTAGTGGATGTGACACTCCACTGACGGTGAAGCTGTCCAGGCCCCTGGAACTGACAACCAGCTTCGTACGACTGACCACTGGGGATGGCAGCCATGTCTGCGGTGGTGCCACTGGCACATGATGTGGCGTCGCCGCTGGCGGTGCTTTCAGCGGCCTCAGTAGCGGCGGTGCTTGCGGCGCTCATTGGCCAGCGGTGCTGGTGGGTGGCTCAGTGAGAGTGCTGCTGGCGGCGGTGTCCTGGGCAGCAGTGCTGGTGGCAGTGCTGGTGGCGGCGGTGTCCTGGGCAGCGGTGCTGATGGCGGCGGTGTCCCTGGGAAGCGGTGCTGGTGGCGGCGGTGTCCCGGGCAGCGGTGCTGGTGGTGGCGGTGTTCTGGGAAGCGGTGCTGGTGGCGGCGGTGTCCTGGGCAGTGGTGCTGGTGGCGGCGGTGTCCTGGGCAGCGGTGCTGGTGGCGGCGGTGTCCTGTTCAGTGGTGCTGGAAGCGGCGTGTCCCAGGCAGCTGTGCTGGTGGTGGCGGTGTCCTGGGAAGCGGTGCTGGTGTCCTGGGAAGCAGTGCCGATGGTGGTCTTGTCCGCCGTGCAGGTTGGCGGCGACTTCCCTTTCTTTCTCTGCCCCTTCCCCACCTTGGATGGTGGCACAGCTGTCTTGCCACTCCCAACTGCAGTCCTGGGAGAGCCCTTGGTGGCAGGTGTTTTGCCCTTCTCCCTCCGAGCTGTGGCCAACTTCTTATGTTTCTGAGGTGGGGGACTGTCCTTGGCCTGGCTCCTTGGCACACTGGCTGCCCTGCTGCTTTGTGCACTCCAGAAGCCGGTTACTGCTGGCACCACTGTTCCCGGTGATGTGGTTGCTGAAGTGCTGGGTTGGGACCTGGAAAGGCGTGCCCTTGGGGACGGAAGGGGTGGGGGAGGTGTAGGGATGAGGTCAACATTTAAGAGGAAATGTTTGTTTGACACACTGGGATTGGTAGATGGAGGGGTTTGGGAGTGGAGGAAGAGGTAGTGGTTGTAGGAGGTGTTCGTTTGCTGACTTTGGGTGAAGGTGCATGGCCTGTAGGCTGTCGTGAGGTGGATGGCTGTTGGGTGGGTGTGCGACTGCGTTTGTGTAGTTTAGGAGGTGGGCTCTCAGACACACTGGTAGAGGACACAGGGGATGTGTGAATGGTAGTGGGGTAGTGAGTGCACATAAGCATGTGTGGTGATGGGCGTGCTGGTGATGGACATAGTGGCTGAAGATGTAGTGCATGCAGATGTGAGTGGAGACGTGACAGGGAGGGAGGAGGGAGATGAGGAGGAGGGGGACACAGTGGAGGCAGTGGATGTTGGTATGTGTGCATGGGTATGATGCTTGTGTGAGTGCCTGTGGGATGTGTGGTGCTTATGTTTGCCAGAGCTACCCTTGTGTGTTGAGGTGTGTGCATGCTGGTCTGATGGTGTGCTTGGGATAGGCTGAGGTACATACTGGGGATTTGGTCTGGGTGGAGGAAGTTGGAGGGGGGAGGCTGGACACAGGGGCAATGGCTGCCATCAGTGCTGAGGCCAGAGTCTGAGAAACTTGCTGTTGGGCTGCCTGACCAAACTGAATGCCCTCCAGGTATGCATTTGTCTGTTGCAACTGCCTCTCTACACCCTGGATGGAATTCAGAATGGTAGACTCCCCAACAGTGAGGGATCTCAGGAGGTCAATGGCCTCCTCACTGGGGGCAGCAGGGCTGACAGGGGAAGGAGCTGAGGTGCCTGGGGCGAAGGAGATACCCACCCTCATTGGTGAGTGGCCACGGGGCACACGCTGAGGGGCTGCTGGGAGGGAGGTGCTGGTAGGGGGGTTGCTGCTGTACCTGTAGATGTGGTGAGCACAGAGGGGCCTGACACCGCAAGGGAGCTCCCATCAGAGGAGGAGTCGGTGTCCCTGGTCTCAGCTCCTGTCCCCGCCGTGGAGCTCCCCTCGCCCTCGTCACACTGGTGAATTCGGAGTCTGTAGTGTCGCCCTCCAGGGCCATGTGGGATGCAGCTCCCTCCTGCTCCGTGGCACTGCTCCTCCGCGTGATGATGCTAATGCACACAAGAGCAGGGAGACCACAAAAAGGGGGGAAAGAAAGTAGAAACATGTTCAGTGCATGCAATACCGCTACCGTTGGTGGACACTAAAGACACAGCAGCCCTCTGCACTACGCCATGCACTTAGAGTTCCCTAATTAATCACAGGCCCATGGGGTACAAGGCCTATTGCCCGATTGCTGCACACATGGAAATCACAGGAGCCTGACTAGGGGTAGATGGCTCTGAACACTGGTGGGGTGGGTTGCCACATGGCCTTCCTTACGAAGGGACCTTGCCTACAAAACTCGCCCAGGCCTAAGGGGTACCCACAGCCCACCTCCCCCACCCAGACACATCCCATGCGCAATGAATCAGATGAATGTGACTGTACTCACCCCCTTGTGGCTGCCGTGATGCCCTCAAGCGCCCATCCAATTCCGGATATGCCACCGCCAGGATCCGGAACATCAGGGGGGTCATGGTGCGACGGGTACCCCTCCCACATTGGGAGGCCATCCCCAGCTGGGCCTCCGCCATCTTCTTGCTCCAGCGGCGAATGTCCTCCCATCTTTTCTGGCAGTGGGTGCTCCGTCTGTGGTGGACCCCCAGGGTCCGGACTTCCTTGGCGATGGCACGCCAAATATCCTTCTTCGGGTGGGTGCTGACCTACAGGAATAGAACAGGGGAAAAGGAGAAGATGTAACCGTCCGGACTGTCACAGTCATTGGCCCACGTTCCTACTCTTGCCATGACGCACATACACTCACCGTCGTTTCATGGACGCCTCACCCCCCCCCAATCTCCCATCCACACCACTTCAAACAGGCATTGCCCATACAGCATGCTCACAGTGTACTCACCTGTTTGCCTGGAGGACTGTAGAGTAGCGTGTACTGGGGGAGGACCCCATCCCCTAGTTTGTCCAACTCCTCCGATGTGAAGGCAGGGGCTCTTTCCCCAGACACTTGAGCCATTGTTGCTTCCAGACTGAGGTCACAACAGCACGTGCAGTGTAGGTCCTCTCCTGTCGAAGATCAGATATCATGTGAGTGAACAGAGAGAAAATGGCGGTCACGGCCGCAGCGATGTGTACCGTCACCGCCGGTTACATCGTCATTGGCTCCTGGGACCCATAGGGTCCAATGTTAACCAATGCAGGATTGCGCTGCGGTCTGCGACCGCCTACTGCGACGGTGTACAACGCCAGCGCTGTTACCTCATATCCCCTTGTCCCACCTTACAGGTACAGGTCAGGCAGCCGCCATTTCAGGGGGCCACATGGCATTAATAATAACTGCGTCACACAGATCTAGGCCTTGCATACACACTAAGACAGGCACATAGCGGATTGACAAGTGTGTGAAATAAAGTTGCTTATTTCATACCTCAGTGTTGGCTCACCCTCTGCTCGCTGTTCTCATCCATAGAGCACGTCTGCGGCGGCATCCTCCGGTGTACAGACCGCTGGTGGACCTGTCGAATATGGAAGAGCGACATGTAATTGTCACCTACAGACTTGACCGTGCCACAATCCATGAATTGTGTGCCAAGTTGGAGCCAGACCTGATGTCAGCTATCCGCCATCCCACAGGTATCCCCCCTCTAGTGCAGGTCCTGTCAGTACTCCATTTCCTGGCAAGTGGGTCATTTCAAACTACAGTGGCCATAGCATCGGGGATGTCCCAGCCTATGTTCTCCAATGTCTTGTCCAGAGTGTTGCCCTGCTGCAACACATGCACAGCTACATCGTTTTCCCTCAGGTGGAGGATTTGCCTACAGTGAAAGGTGACTTATATGCTTTGGGACATATCCCCAACATCATAGGTGCATTGATGGGACACATGTGGCCTTGGTCCCCCACGCAGGAGTGAACAGGTGTACAGAATTCGGAAGAGTTACCATTCGATGAATGTGCAGATGGTGTGTTTGGCCCACCAGTACATCTCCCATGTGAATGCCAAGTTTCCTGGCTCAGTGCATGACGCTTACATTCTGAGGAATAGCAGCATCCCTTATGTGATGGGGCAACTCCAGAGGCACCGTGTGTGGCTATTAGGTGAGGACATGAACCCTATACAGTGTGAATATTTGTCTGGGGTTGTCCCTAAGGGTTAGTGTGTGTCTAACAGTTGTCCCTTGACATTTGCAGGTGACTCTGGCAACCCCAACCTGTCATGGCTACTGACCCCAGTGAGGAATCCCAGGACAAGGGCAGAGGAACGCTACAATGAGGCACATGGGCAAACTAGGAGGGTTATAGAGAGGACCTTCGGCCTCCTGAAGGCCAGATTCAGGTCCCTCCATATGACCGGTGGTTCCCTATACTACTCACCAAAGAAGGTGTGCCAGATCATCGTGGCCTGCAGTATGCTGCACAACTTGGCTTTGCGACGACATGTGCATTTTCTGCAGGAGGATGGTCCAGAAGGAGGTCTTGTGGCAGCTGTGGAGCCTGTGGACAGTGAAGAAGAGGAGGCAGAAGAAGAGGACATAGACAACAGAAACACCGTGATCCAGCAATACTTCCAGTGAGACACAGGTAAGAAGACATCACTGCCTCCTACATCTGATACACTTGTTCTACCTCTCATCTGTCTGTCACTTTCACCCAGTGTATGGACCCTGATTTGTCACTTTCCCTTTCAATTTCACAGATGTGGGTCCCACTGTGAGACCTCTGCTATGTTACCTCATGGACTAGAGCTGTGTGACATAGGTATGTTGACAATACAATGGACATTGATATTTCCCTCAGTTATTGCAAATACACATTTGTGAAAGCACAGACTGACTCCAGATAGTTTTGTGATTTAAGGGTGTTTATTTAAGTGCTAAATTGTGGAGGGTTGTAAAATGGTCAGGGGTGATGGTGGAGGAATGTCCATGTCAGAGTCCAGTCTATTTGTTTCACAGGTGTATTGTCCAAAAGGGCATAGGAGGTGGAGCTGGGGCAGTTTAAGGATGGACAGGGTGACAAAGTGGGACAGAAGGATGACAATCAGGGTGGTCTCATTTCTTAGCGGGGGTCTTGCCATTATTCTCTGTCTTTGTCCTGGATCTCAGGGATCGCTTGCGAGGTGGTTCTCCATCTGCAGGGGGTGGGGTGCTGGTGTTGTGGTCCTGTGGCGGTGCCTCCTGTCCACTAGCGCTGGCGGAGGTGGTGGGCAGTTCGTCTTCCAGGCTAGTGTCAGGGGCCCCTTGTTGTGCCACAGTGTCCCTCCTGGTGTTCACGAGTTCCTTTAGCACCCCTACAATGGTGCCCAGGGTGGTATTGATGGATTTGAGTTCCTCCCTGAACCCCAAATACTGTTCCTCCTGCAGCCGCTGGGTCTCCTGAAACTTGGCCAGTACCGTTGCCATCGTCTCCTGGGAATGGTGGTAGGCTCCCATGATGTTGGAGAGGGCCTCGTGAAGAGTGGTTCCCTGGGCCTGTCCTCCCCCTTTTGCACAGCAGCCCTCCCACTTCCCCTGTGTTCATGGGCCTCTGTCCCCTGAACCGTGTACCCACTACCACTGCCCCCAGGTCCCTGCTGTTCTTGGGGTGGTGGGTTAGCCTGGGTTCCTTGTAGTGGTGGACATACTGCTGCTTGACGTGTCCTGGGGACACAGGTATTGGCCCGCTGGGTAGGTGCTGTGCTGGTGTTTCCAGAGGGGGGAGGATCTGTTGTGGCTTGTGCCAGTGTGAGAGGAACCGACTGTCCTGAGGTCCCAGATGGGCCGGGCTGGTCATCTAGATCCAGTTGGACAGAGCTGCTGTCATCACTGTGGGCCTCTTCTGTGGGTGGAGTGGACATGTCTGGAACCTCCTGTCCGGTAGGGGTCCTGCAGGGGTGTAAAGGCATGATTATTGCATCTGTGTGTGCCATGGTGTGCAATGGGTGGGTGACCCTGTACCCCAGTGCTTCACTTCCTGTGTACGACCTTGTATGCTAATTGTTTAGGGGTCTGTGTGGGTATGTGTAGTGGCCATGCATTGGTGATGGGTGTTCATGCTTTGTTGTTCCATGCAGGGCTTAGTGTGGGGATGTGTGGTTTGTGCTAGTGGGACATCTGTGAGGAGTTGGAGTGATGGGGTGAGGGCGAGGGTGGGGGTATGTGATAGCATGCAGGTAGGGTGGGGGATGTAATAGTTAAGAGTTGACTTACCAGAGTCCATTCCTCCTGCTACTCCTGCGAGGCCCTCAGGTTGCAGTATAGCCAAGACCTGCTCTTCCCATGTTGTTAGTTGTGGGGAGGAGGTGGGCGTCCGCCGCCAGTCCTCTGAACCGCAATGTGGTATCTTGAGACCACAGAACGCACCTTTCCCCATAGGTCGTTCCACCTCTTTCTGATGTCATCCCTAGTTCTTGGGTGCTGTCCCACTGCGTTGACCCTGTCCATGATTCTGCACCATAGCTCCATCTTCCTAGCTATGGTGGTGTGCTGCAACTGTGATCCGAATAGCTGTGGGTCTACCCAGATGATTTCCTCCACCATGACCCTGAACTCCTCCTCTGAAAACCTGGGGTGTCTTTGTGGTGCCATGGGGTGATGTGGGTGATGTGTGAGGTGGTGTGTGTTGTGATGTGTGGGGTGATGTTTAGGGCTATGTGATGTTTTGTGCGTGGATGTGTATGTGTGATGGTGTTGTGTGCCTCTGTATGCTGGTGTCTTTGCTGTGCTGTCTTTCTGGCCTTCGTCAACATTTTTGGTAGTAAGGGTTTGTGGGTGATGTGGGGAGGTGTTTTATATTGTATTGGGTGTGTGGGAGTGGTGTGTGCATGTGTATCAGATGTGTGTATTTCGAATTGTCCAATGTGGTAGTGTTTTGTAAATCTGTGTGTATTTTGAGCGTGGCGGTGTGTACCGCCAATGGTTTACCGCGGTTGAAAGACTGCCGCGTGGATTCGTGGGTCGTGATAATGTGGGCGTATTCCTGTTGGCGTGACGGTGGAGGTTTTGTTATCACCAGTGTATCACTGACCTTTGGTGTGGCGGACTTGTGTGGGTGTCTGGATTTTGGCGGATTCCGAGCTGTGGGTCGTAATAGCTGTGGCGGAATTCCACGGCCGCAGCGGTGTGTTGGCGGTCTTCTGCACGGCGGTAAGCGGCATTTACCGCCAATGTTGTAATGACCCCCAATATGCCAAAAGTATCTCAGAGGATATACTCCCTTAGGAGGTAAGTAAAATACACAAAATATACACAAAATCCAAAATCAGGTAAGTAAGCAGTTAGAAGAGTAGTTCAAACACTGTAGAATAGAATAGGATGCAATAGGAGACAATAGGCCGAGGGGCAACACAAGCAATATACTCCAAAAGTGGAATGCGAACCACAAATGGACCCCAGGCCTAGTGCAGTGTGTAGAGGTCACTGGGAGTGTAAGAAACACTAAGGGTGTCCAAGATACCCCACCCCAAGACCCTGAAAAGTAGGAGTAAAGTTACCCTACTACCCCAGAAAGACACTAAAGTCGAGATAGGGGATTCCTCAAAGGCAACAACTGACAGCAAAGCACTGAAGATGGATTCCTGGACCTGAGGACCTGTAAAGGAAGGGGACCAAGTCCAAGAGTCACGCAAGTGTCCAGGGGGGGCAGGAGCCCACTCAACCCTGGATGAAGGTGCAAAAGGGCTGCCTCTGGGTGGAAGAAGCCAAAGATTCTGCAAGATGGGCAGTGCAGGGGCCCCCAGGCACAGCCCCACCCTGCTTTTCACTGTCTGCACAGACAAACTCTGTTTCCAGCCCAGCGGGGATGTTGAAATGCGGCTGGCGGGTTTGGGAACGCATAGGCAGCAGCTTTCCGGTTCAACCTTGGCGGGCGGCCTCCTTCGCCACATTACTATGTTAGTACATTACTATGTTATTATACTCTGTCAATGTGGTTATAATAGGCGACTGGATTCTGAATGTGTAGTATGTTTTGTTAACAATGTTATGATGAATAAGATGTTGGGTTGGGCAGGGATTTTGTCCAGTGCCAACGGTAAATACTTTTTAATAAGCTTGGTGCATCTACAAGAGATGCAGAGTTCTTTAATGTCTGAGATATTTGCAATACCTGCAAACCCTTATTAGGATGTAACCTATTGAGCTTATAAAGAGATACTTGTGTATGAAGTGTGGCTGAAGTTTAGGAGAGGGTTTGTTCATCATTAACATTTTAATGAAAAGTGTGTTTTTTGTCTAACAGTATCCCTTATAAGCATGTGACAGGTTGTCTGTCAGCCATTATGTAAAGCCGTTTCAACCTATGCTCCTTAGTCACACCTTCATTCTGCCACGTGTGTCACCAATTTGCTACGTGCAACTTGGCTACATTTTTCTTTCCAAATCCACTTGAAGTAGCAACAATGGCACAGTAGTGTACCTAATTTAAAGTTGATTTGCTGTTCTCTATTTAAGTGCACTACATTTTATTGTTAATTGTTGTCATTTTGGTTGATTTGCTTGTGTATTAACAACATTGTGATTGGGTTGTAATACCTGAATATTTAGAGTCTGCCCTGACATCTCAGGGCCGAATTCACAAAGGTAAAGTTATACTTTTGGGCTAAGTTTAGACCAAAAGTCTAACTTTACTACTTTTCTGTAAGCAGGTTACAACTAGTATCTTTACATCCACACTTGGGGCGGAGATCTTCCCCGACTGAGGAGATTCCACCCTGAGTGTGGAGATTTCACTCTGGGTGCAGAGTGGAACCTCTGCACTTGGGGCAGAGATTCCACCCCTAGTGCGGAGATTCCACCCGAGTGCAGATGTAAAGATTCTACTCGTAGCTTTCCTTTGTGACTACAAAGTTGTAAACTTAGGGGCAGATTTATGAAAAATGATAAACAACTGTGCTTGCGCAGTTGTGTGTCAAAGTTTTTAACACAAGCTACCGTCATTCCCTAGTGCCATTAGTGCGCCATATTTAAAAAAATGACACATGATGGCGCTAAGGAATGGTTAGTCCAAAAAATAAAGATGTTAACCATTGCGACATGCCGTAATAAAAAATGAAACTAATGCTTAATTGCCAGACAGTAGAAGAGACATCATATGGCGGGCTTTAGTAGACAAAGTCAACAGCGTGGCAAAGGTGAGGAGGACTGTCACAGTTCACAGGAAGCACTGGCACGATTGCAAGTGCAGGACTGAGGATAAACTTGCCAGGAACCGAAAGGCAGTACTGCAGACTGGAGGTGGAACTCCCACACCACAGGAGGCCCTGGATGAGATGGAGATGGTTGCAATGGTCATTCCGGAGGAGCTGGTCACTGGAATCGCAGGACAGCGCAGACTACCAAGAACTACCACAATTGCAGGGTAAGTTGCAGGGGGGACTATTTCGAGTCTCACAAATGGCAGGAGGGGAGACACATAGGGCACACTCAATGCATGCTAAAGGGTTGCATCGGGACACATAGGCCCAGAATCAAAATGCCCCATCGCCACCCAAGCCACACTTGTCCTGATGCTCTGGTAGTGCAATGCACACAGAAGTATACAGAATGTGGACATAAGCCACTCACTATGTTTTTATTCCACCATGTAAATATGCAGCACATTGCCTGGAAGGGACGTGGTATTAGTGTGGCTGTGCCACGACAACATGTAGTGCATATTGTCATTGCCCCCGATCCAACACAACATGTACATCAGAGACTGGGACTGAAGTCAATACCACCCCAGAGCTGGTGTCAGGATGGGGTAACAAGGCAAAATGCTTTCCTTTCTCCTTTTGTCATTGCCCTTCTCAATCCTGCAGCACATATTGAAATGTCACCCTGCCAAAATAGCTTATACATGTGCAGGAAGGGAAGACCTTCCTGCACAAAAACAGTCCTAAAAGGCCATCAGCTCTTTATATGTGTTGCAAAATGCAGCACACGTAGAAAAAGTAAAAAACGAGGAGAAAATAAAGCATTTCACTTTGTTGTGCCATGGTAATGCCAAGCCTGAGGTGGTGTTAGATTTTGGCGCTGCCTCAGGTTTACAAAAACTCATAAATCTGAGGCAGCATCAAAATTCAATGGGTGTTGCTGTGGCAAGACCACAGCAACACCCACTGCATGCCCCATCCACGCAAAGTGCTACGTGTGAAGGGTCTGTATTTACAAGGTGGCGCTATGCCACAAAAAGTGCTGTAGCGCCACTTTGTAAATACAGCACCAGCATTGCGCCAACGGAGCATCACAAAAAGCGATGCTCCGGTGGGGCTAGGGGCTCCTAAATGTGCCTCAAGTAGCAACTAAATTATGTGCCATGTCAACAGCCACCACAATCAAAGATTGACATATCACTGTCTCATTGCAGAGGATGATGCCTTACCTCCTGCCGACCTGCCTGTCCTGGATTTTACAGATGACATGGATGAACAGCTGCCGACCATCGATGAAGAGACTCTCCAGGATGTCCTAGGTTCCCTCCAGACACCACCGTCAGTCACAGAGAGGACACACGGCATTGTGGGGTCTCCGCAGGAGCCACCCAGCTACCAACACACAGCACCAGCCAGTCCTGACACAGCCCTGGACTCCGAGGACCCAGACATCCCCTTCCAGAGGACAATGGTAGGAGTCCAGCAGGAGCTGGGCAAACAGGTGTGGGTGGGGATGGAGACCATGGCAGGCAGCCGAGAGGAACTGCAGAGCCACCTCAGTCCAATTAAGGAAAACTCAGCTGCCATCAGAGTCACCCACTCCTCGAGACACGGATTCCAGCAGTGGCAAAGTGGCAGCAGCATGATAGACAACAGGCTGAAGGATATACAGAATACCCTGGAGTCCATACAGCAAGAAGTGGCCTCCCTCAGGGAAAACATGGCTACCTACCATGCTGCAGTGTTGAGAAATCAGCAGTTCCTCCTTGCTGCAGTGATGCCTCATGTGTTCCCACAAATGGCAGCTGCCAGGTCCTTTGACTCCACAGCTCTATTCCCTGATGTGTTTGTGCCCCCCTCAATCTCAACAACAGCACTACCCATGGCACAGGAGTCACCACACATAAGAGGATGAAGATGTGGAACGAACAACATACACAAGGAGAACTACCCAGTAGCACCAGTCTGTGTCACATGGACAGTATCTCCTTAGTTCTGTGCTTAAGATCATGCCAGAGTTGTGACAGCAGGAAATGTGCCCTAGTCACGCAACCACTGTTGACTTGTCTGCGATGCACTGTCATTGTCTCAAATCTTACCTATTTGCAATTTGGACACCTCCTCACTAATGCAGTTCTCCTAACCATGTCTCATGACACGCCCCCCACCCCTGGACTCGGATTGTACAACAAATGGCTCAGGATCTCACATGGGGTGTGTGAACTGGATATTGTATAGTATTGTAAAATACAGTTGCACCTGTAAATAAATCAACTTGTTAACATGTAACATTTCTACATTTACTGTGATCCATCAACTCAGCTAAATGTATGCATTGTGTGAAGCTATGACAATGAGAATAGAACATAATTTCATGTGTGCATTACTGTCAGACACACAGCCACATACAAGGATCCTAAAATGAAAAAGGTGAATGATGGTGTTGTGGGCTACAACCAATTTACAGAGTCTTTAATCCAAGTATTGAACAGATATCCATGGAAGTTGACATAGGGCAAGTATGGGTCTGAACCAAGTGTACGGTTACTTACCCAGATGGGAGCACCAGTAAACATAATATGTGTGGTTCAGAAGATGCAAATCTAATCAGTGATGGGCAGCTGTCAGTGTTGCAGGATACAGACCCAAATTTGGTTAATGTCATATGTGCCACACTTTCTAACAATAATACTGCTAGATCCGACTAATGACAGTTGAAGTTCAATACTTACCTGTCCAAGATACCACATACATTCACAATGCGAATGGCTGGAACTGTGGCTGGCAAATGTATTGACTAGCGGATGTCATTTAGCAGCCAATCTGACAGCTCCTTGGTCATAGGGGATGAATGTGGTCATCCATGGAAATAAAGACAGGAAGCATACCCTAAGTAATTCCTCCTACTTGGCCAGTACACACATGAGAACACCCAGACACTCAATCAACATAGAGAGATAATTGTCTAATACTAACAGGATTCATTAAAACATATTAAAAACATAATATCTAAACATATACAATACACTACTCTACACTAAACTAACCCAAACTAACCTAACTTAACTTACACCTACACCTAACTATCCTATTCAAAACAAATTTTACACATGTAACGCCACACTTTATACATTTCCCCCCTCTTATGAGACAAGATACAAGTAGAACAACATAAACTAAGGCTACATATGCACTAACTTAACCTATGTCCTAAACAAATACATATATATTTTTCAAGTATTTTTAAGATTTTTATACAGTTTTTTGTATTGTTTTAAATTTTATTTTACATATAGATCCCAACATAACCCCCACCCTACCCCTGAAATAAAAAATGTACTAAACCCACCCCCCACCTATACTTAATCTAACCTATGCCTACCCTAGACTATTTTACTAACCTAACACTACCCATCTAAAACCCACTATAAATATCTAATATCAGTAAAAGAGAGAGGGAAGGAACTGGGAGCTTGTGGCACAAACAGTTCATAGCTTTTTCAAATTTGTTTTGCAGTACTTGAGCAAATTATGATTTTTTTCACTCTCTTTCTCCAACTTTTCCCATCTGGCCATCATGGCGGCCATGTCCTGTTCCCATGTCTGATTCGAAGCTTGATGTTGTGGCTGGAGCAGGTGGCTGTAAGGGTGCCTGGCTTGAGAAAGCTGCAGCAGGTGTGGTGGGGGTCGGACCTGCTGAGGCCCCACGGTCCCTAGATTTCTTTTACAATGTGGCCTGCTTTGTTGTTGGCTGTTGTGGAGGTCCTCCATGTGGGAATACACGCCATGCCCCAGTGGCTTTCTCCTTACTAAATCTCCTCTCCATCCTTTGGTACCTGGCGTTCACCTCCAAAATATGCCTGTACCTGTCAGCCTGCATGTGGAAAGCATGTATTTCTGCTGGGGTCATTGCAGCCGGGCACCGGGATGCCCAGCTGCCCTTAGCAGCAACCTGCGGGTTGAAGGTACCCCGGGGGCACTGCCGGTGATAACCCGGAAGGAGTGGATGGAGGGAATCTGGAAAAACAGATTCTCTCGGAAACAAAAGACAGACCTCAGAGGCGGCCATGTCTGAGGAAGAGGATGCGGAAGGAGAAGAGAGATGGTGGCGCGCTCCAGCAATGGACGACGGAAGACCAAGAGACCACAAAGGAGAAGAACGTCAAGACGAAGGGCAAGGAGGCCCCAAGACACTCAGTAACCACCACGTCCCTGGAGGGGCGTGGCTCCGGCAGGTACGGTCCTGCATTCGTAACAGGTATAAAGCCCTGGTGAGGAGGGAAGAGGGAGCGGGAGGTGGGGAGGAGAAAAGGGGAGAAAGGGAAACGAGCTAAATAAAGCACAGGGTTGGAAAGGTGAAAAAGCCCTACTTTGAATCTGTATGCAGGGGTTGTGTTTATAGTTCTCTTATTTTTTTTGTTGCTTCTTCTTTTCTACGTCTTTTTCCCTCTCTGGGCATATTCTTATTAATAAGTTGATGGACTGAACTCCCCATTCCCCAACTGAACTCACAGACCCTAATATCAATAAATGTTTTTCCTTTGCGTTCTGTTCAGGGATAACTAAAGGGACGTGGGCAGAGGTACACACATTACCTGAGAGCCCAAGACCCGCGTGAAAGACTATACTACTGGGTGATACACACTTCGGGTTACGGGATACCACAGATTTCCTCCCACCTCACCGCACCCGCTCAAACCCTCCCCCTACTAATACGACCCCCAGAATCCACATTAAAAGACTTACCTTGCCTTCTTTCTTTTTCTGGTTCCTCTGCTGACATCACCCCACCAAGGAAGAAGAAAGAAAGAAGTTATACCCACTGGTACTTCGATCTTATTGAATTGTAGAAAAGAGACCTTTAATGAAAATAAACACCAACCTTAAAATCACTACAAACCCAATTTGTCTTATCTGTTCTTTCCCGCTACGCCCACCTGTATAGTCATATTGGCAGCTGAAATATGAGAAGAATAAAGCATTAAATACAGCATTGGGTGGAGGTTGAACAGACATGCAATGTACACAGCAACCACAGATTACACATGCAGTCCACCACACATTCCACAACACTGACTGACTCCAAATCTATACCAACTTCCTACCAGCCATCTACGGTATCATGTACATGTTACTGGGGTAAGAGCAATCCATTGTTGACCATCAGGGCCTAAGGTAAGTGGACTACTGTGTTCTTGCTCAACATTTGTGTGAACCAACTTGTGAGGATAAAGTGACCCACTAAGTCCAGAATGCATGTGCCCTTGTCAATATGCTTCGCTTTGTAAGCAATCCACCACTTTTACACCCCATGTGCTACATGAAGCTTTGTCCAGCCATCATAGAAGCAAGGTAGGGGTTGTCTGATAGGGGGACAGGAAACGTCCTACCGCCAGTTCTAAGGTTAGGTAAAGCTTCATTCATGTGTCTTGGGTTAACACCTGCTCTGATCATGCATTACAAGGGGGCACACCATTGCTCACACTGTGCCCACATATACATTTCATGCAAAGTGCCCATATAGTTTGGGCACAGCCTGAAGAGCACATCAAAGTTGTCTACAGATTTCATTACTATTGCCCCCTACCATGTGCTATATTGTGCAAAATGTGTGATGCTGCACACACATGGTGGCGTATGGGTGCCTTTAGGGCAGTGGTCTCCAAACGTTTTAATGCCGCATCACCACCAGTTGAAAAATACAAATCATTGGGCCCCCCACAGAATTTTTCACAAATATTTTATAAAGATGGAAATAATTAAATATGTCTAGATGCATTTCAACATTGCAGTTAAGTACTGTTGCCTTTTTAAAAATGCAATAACAAGTTTCTGCTTAAAACAAAATGCTGTTATCAGTGTTATGATTCTTTTGGCCAGAGCCTGGTGCCACCCCTGGGATCAATTGGCCCATCTGCCAGCTTTTCAGGTGCGGTACGAACACCATCAAAAGCACGGCGGACACAGTACTTAGAAGGGAAACCACTCACCTCTCGACACACAAAGAAGAACTAGGACGCAATAAAGCCTGAGCTGCACGTCCTGCCCATGCTGGTGTATCAGGAGTACCAATGGCGGCGACAATGACCACGGTGAGTACAGCACCTCGTAGACAGGGGAGGGGGAGGAAAAAGAGAGTGACACACAAACACGCAACATCCCCACCCCCACCCCCAAACCCATACACATAAACACATGCAACAACATTACATTTACACCCCGTAACCCTCTGGAAGAACGCAAGGACAAAAGGAATTGAGTAAAATTAGTGTATTATTAGAATTTTAGAGAAATACGTACATAAATTAATAAACAGTATGTACAATATATACAATATATACAAAATGAGGGACAATGTCCACATAAAAATAGTCCGTGGCCCACTGGGCCATAACACATAGGCCAAGCCCACACTTGACTCCTGCCTCAAATCGGAGAGACCACTGCAGGGGCATCAGGTCAAAAACACACAGGCACCTCAGGTGGATGGGGAAGGGGGGGCACCTCAGCCAGAAGATGGCACAACGCCACTGCTGCTGGAGGGTGCTCCGTGCCCACAGCAAATTCCTGGGGAGTGCAAGGCCACAGTCTCTCAAGTCTCTCCAGTGGGTGATTTGCTCACTGCCTGGTCCTGTGGAGTGCAAAGCCACAGTCTCTCAAGTCTCTCAAGTGGGTGGTTTGTCCACTGCTTGCTCCTGGGGAATACAAAGCCACAGTCTCTCAAGTGGGTGGTTTGCCCACTGCCTGGTCCTAGGGAGTGCAAAGCCACAGTCTCTTAAGTGGGTGGTTTGCCCACTGCCTGGTCCTGGGAAGTGCATACCACAGTCTCTCAAGTGGGTGGTTTGCCCACTGCTTGGTCCTGGGGAGTGCAAGGCCACAGTCTCTCAAGTGGATGGCTTCTCCCAATGGTTCTGGAGGGGGTGTTGTGCTCAGTGTGCTTCATCCTGCCATGGATAGGGTGAGTGGATGCCTTTCTCAACTGGTTCTGGAGGGGGCTTTGAGCCCAGTCTGCTTCATCCTGCCAAGGATAGGGTGAGTGGATGCCTTTCCCCACTGGTTCTGGAGGGGGCTTTGTGCCCAGTGATGCAGCACTTGTGGGGTGCCAGGTCACAGTCCCTCACCTGGGTGTCAGAGCCACAAGGTTTGCAGTGGTCAGGATGCATGATAGTCCATGGAGGCAGGGCTACAGTCCATCCGCTGGCGGCTACGGCTGCACAGTGGTGGTAGTGCCGGTGCTGGTGGGGGTGCTGCCAGTGGTGGGGGAGGCTCCAGCGCTTCTCCTGCAGCCTTGGACGGCTGCCCACGGGGGCTGCTGCTGCTGGCAGTGGTGCTACTGTCAGCGGTGCAGGTGGCGGTACTTGTGGCGGGGCTTGCAGCGGTGCAGGTGGCAGTGCTGGCCGCAGTAGAGGTGTTGGTGCTGCCAGTGGTGGGGGGAGGCTCCAGCCCTTCTCCTGTAGCCTCGGACGGTTGCCTACTGGAGCTGCTGCTGCTGGCAGTGGTGCTACTGTCAGTAGTGCAGGTGGCGGTGCTTGCAGCGGGGCTTGCGGCGGTGCAGGTGGTGGTGCTGGCCGCGGTGGAGGTGCCGGTGCTGCCAGTGGTGGGGGGAGGCTCCAGCCCTTCTCCGGCAGCCTTGGACGGCTGCCCACTGGAGCTGCTGCTGCTGACAGTAGTGGTGCTTGCGGCGGTGCAGGTGGCGGTGCAGGTGGCAGCGCTTGTGGCGGTGCTTACGGCGGTGCTTGCGGCGGTGCAGGTGGCGGTGTTGGCAGTTGTGCTGGTAGCCACCAGGCCTTCATCTGCAGGCTTGAATGGCTGAAGTGCCTTGTCTGGTGTTTTGTGCCCCTTCCTGCCCTTGGCAGATGGTGGTGTCACCTTGGGTCTGGCAGCTGGAGTCTTTGAAGTGGCCTTGCTGGGTGGTTGTGGCTCCTTCCCCTTACTGGATGCTGTCCCCTTCTTCACCTTGCCAGGTGGCAGGGGTTGGTGGCACACTGGCTGGCCTGACGGGTGCCCCCTTTGAGCTTCTGACAGCTGCAGGACCCACAGCAGAAGTGGACTTGGTAGCTAAGGTGCTGGGCTGGGTTTTGGCCACCCTGGCCCCAGGGGAAGGACGGGGGGAGGGGTAGGGAACAGGTCAATGTTGACTAGGAAAAGCTTCTTAGGGACATTGGGGCGGGAAGAGGATGAAGTTTTGGGAGTGGAGGAAGAAGAAGTGGTTGTAGGAGGTGTCAGTCTGCTGTGTTTGGGTGCAGGTGCATGAGCTGGATGCTGTTGTGAGGTGGCTGTTGGGCGGGTGTGTGCTTGCATTTGTGTACTTTGGGAGGAGGGGTCACAGACAAAGTGGGAGAGGACACAGGGGACTTGTGCATGGATGTGGGGGTGGTGATTGCTACTGAGGGGTGTGTAGTGATGGATGTGCTGTGATGGAGGTAGTGGATGATGATGTAGTGCATGCGGGTGTGAGTGGAGACGCTAGTGGGAAGGAGGTGGAGGAAGAGGAGGAGGGGGACGCTGTGGATGTTGGTGTGTCTGCATAGGGATAGTACTTGTGTGAGTACCTGTGAGATGAAGTGTGGTGCTTCTGTTTGCCTGAGCCACTTTTGTGTGTTGATTTGGGTGAATGCTGGTCTGAAGGTGTGCTGTGGATAGGGTGGGGTTGAGGGGATTAGGACTGAGTAGAGGAAGTTGGAGGGGGAGGCTAAAGACAGGGACAATAGCTGCCATCAGTGCAGAGGCCGCAGCCTGAAATACTCTCTTTTGGGCCTCCACGCCAGAGTGAATGCCCTCCAGGTATGCATTTGTTTGTTGCAAATGCCTCTCGACACCCTGGATGGCATTCAGAATGGTTGACTGTCCAACAGTGAGGGATCTCAGGAGGTCAATAGCCACGACTCTCCGCCATAGCTCCATATTCCTTGCAATGGACGGCTGCTGCACCTGTGATCTGAATAGCTGTGGCTCTACCCGGATGATTTCCTCCACCATGACCCTTAGCTTCTCCTCTGAAAACCTGGGGTGTCTTTGGGGTGCCATGGATGTGGTGTGAGTGGTATGTGTGAGGATGTGTGGGGTGATGTGTGGGGTGCTGTGTTTTGATGTGTGCTGTGAGGTGCGTGGATGGTGTATGGGTGATTGTGTTCTGTGGCTCAGATTGAGTAGGTGCTCCTGGCTTGTCTCTCTCTCTCTGTTGGCAATCTTTTTTTTCCTTGAAAGGGTTGTGGGTAATGTGGGTGTGTGTTTTATAGTGGTGTGAGTGTGTGGGTGTGGTGTGTGTATGTGTGTCAGGTGTGTGTAGTTTGAATTGTCCAATGTGGTGTAGTTTTGTTAGTGTGTGTGTATTTTGAGCGTGGTGGTGTGTACCGCCAATGGTTTACTGAGGTTGAAAGACTGCTGCGGTGATTCATGGGTCCTGATACTGTGGGCGTATTCCTGTTGGCGTAATGGTGTAGGTTTTGGTACCACCAGTTTATCACTGACTTTTGGTCTGGCGGAGTTGTGTGGGTGTCTGTATAGTGGTGGATTTCTATGTGTGGGTCATAATACCCATAGCGGTATACCTCCGTGGTCACGGTATGTTGGCGGCCATCAGCACGGCGGTAGGCGGCATTCACTGCCAAGGTTCTAATGAGGGCCTTAGTGTCAGCATTGGGTCTTTGAATCCGGACACCTCTCGACTGCTGTAGCGGGAGGCCCACCTGTAATACATGAAAGGAAAACATAGCTTAGTGATATTTGGACATTTCTGTGCATTGACAAGTTTTAAAATAAATTTGTTAAGCTGAGTGAGCAAGTCAACCTAGTGGTAGATCCGAACAACTGTCAATCATCTATAATCTGTCTATGAGAGATAGGGCCAGATAATGGAGTCCCTGGCACCAACAAAGCATCACTTTCCCTGACACTCATGTGGTGCATTTAACTGCACCATATGTACATGGAATTGTCATGCAGCTGTTTTATTGCTTTCCGCCTACATGACCATATGGGGCTGCATGACACAGTACTGTGCATCTGAGGGGCATGTGATGGTTGTTGCAGTGGCCATCCTATTGTGGCACCCATAGCTTTTTTCCCTGCCGCAGAAGATGAAGACATTTAACTCATTATCACAGCTAAAAGACTGACAACTGCCCAGGGGTTGTGTGAGTATTGCAAAGTGTTGCGGAATGCATTGAAACACACACTTGAGCTATTATGCCATGGCAGTTTACTTATGTTCATTTAGTTGACCCTCCCTGCACGTTAACTGAATAACATTACAGACGTCTTGCCAATACTGTGTGGCCAGCCATTGTTGCCATGGTATACCATTTCTTTTCCAGGAAGGGATACCAACATGCACATATACATTCCCCTCAACACAGACACACTTGCTCTGTGGTCCAAGGATGCCTGTGTTGGTGCAGGTATCTAAGTAATGTGTTAGTGCTGGCGCAGATGCAGGCCTGCCCCATACTGTCTGTAAGACGCAGCAGGCCTGTGGTACAAATTCAGCACATGTGTGTAAGGTAATAGACACATTATGGGGTGTATGTGATACACAATGTACAGGAAGGGGACTGTGCTAGTAATCTGGACCTGGTGCATAGATAAGTTCACTTGAATGCCATTGGCCAATGACACAAAGGGGCAGATTTAAGGAAAGTGGTGCTGCACCTAGTGCATTACTACTGTCCTTGTGCCTCTTAACACCTGCCCACCCTCCCCATGTGCGTGCTGTATAAAATGTACAATGCACAATGGTGCAGGTAGGGGGCAATTGTGTCAATTTATATGGACGCAAATGATGTACTCAGGAGGAGTAGCACAAAATAATTAGCACAGCTTCTGCTGAGTACATAGGGGCCCATCATGTACAATGGTATGCCCCCTTTTACGACCTGCTCTGTTAAAAGGGGACAGGGCAGGTGTCAAAGGGAAGGAAATATGGTGCTAGGAAAGATATCATTTTTCACAAACCCATGTACTTTAGCCCCCCATACAGGGGTAGGGCCACCTACCATACATGATGCCTGACACAGCCCTCATGTTGTGCAAGTCTTAACTGAGTGGCGCTATGCATGCATCACACCACTTTGTTATTATGGCGCAGTGAAGATGGCACTTCTGCCCTGCCTCTGCTTCATTAATGAAAATCATAGTGGCAGCCCTAAGGTGGTGCTGTGGCTCTTTATACAGGCCCAGAACAACCTGTCCAGTTCCCTTGACAAAACATGCTGCGCTCAAACCTATGTCCACTTGTCATGCACATATAAATAATGGTGTTCCTGTGCAAATGGGATACTCACCAACTGCTCCACCAATTTGAATCCCCAGGTGATCCAGTAGGTCTTGCTCCCTTGAGATCAGGTCAGACAAACAGTGTTTCAGCTGGTGGTCATTGCGTCTTCGTCCAAAGATTCGGGTTAGGTGGTGGAGTACCTTGCCCCACCTCAGTTTCTGGGTCTCTGTGGGTAGCCCTGGATCACGCAGCCACCCAAGACCAGCATCATTGGAAGGTAATGCTGCATGTGCCATATAAACCCTCCCAGTTCCTCAGTCGTCACCATTGTCATCCTCCCTTTACCAGACATATTGCATTTTTAGGAGACTGCAAATGTAAGTGCCCAGAAATAAAGTAAATATAAACCTACCCTACCTACCCCAAAATACCCTAACAAACTATACTGCCCCTAGACAAACACCCCAAAATACAGTGACAAATAAATGACAAAAACACTACAAAACACTGAGGAAAAGACAAATATAACACAACAGCAAAAGGACATAGCACAAAACTGTCCTACAAATCCAATCCTCCAACAACACCAGATCCACACACCCTCACACAGTCACATACGCTAAGACTGTGAAGTGAAAGTGAACTCACTTTACCATGTATGCACGCAGGATGTCCTGTTTCATCACTTCCTGGGCCTGTGCGTCACGTTTTCAAATATGTGTTGGTTCTTTTTGACACAAGACAGTCATGCGTCGGTTTTCTCCCATTGTGCCTGGATTGTGGACTTGCAATTGAGGTGCAGGGGCCAGGCATCATTTTTCTGCATAGGAAAGTATTATGTTTTGGCGTTTGCATCTAAAATTGTGACGCATGATGGTCATGTGTGGTATTTCTTCCTATAAAGCCTGACAAGGCCTATAGACTTGCGATTGAAGTGCAGGGAATAGGTGATTTTTTTTGGCCTTGTGAAGTATGTAATTTTGCCGTTTGCATCACAATATTTTGACGCATGATGGGAATGCGTGGATTTTTTTGGAACGGCTTACAGTGCACCCAGATTCACATACCATGTCACGGGGCTATGCGTGTATGGAGTCAGTACAGTACGCCTACATGTGTGTGCATGTCCGTTCATATCTTTACGGTAACATTGGTATGTGTTAACAATATGTGTGTATATATGTGTGATGCATGCGATGACTGATACCGTGTGCATATGTGCAGGTGTAGCTAGACTGTGTCCACATACATGTTATTACATGTGTACTAGGAGTGTAAATATGTAATCTAACACATATTTGTGGGTCTACCACATTGTAATGTCTGATACACAAATGTACTTATGCCAACAACACAGTAGATATTATGGGCTATGTCCAAAACATGGTAATGTATGTGATACCCATGACAAATCATACTCAGAGGATGCAGTGAACTACGGTTGGGTTTAAATCACGTTACCTTAGGCAATGTGAGTACATGTGTGTCCACACTGTGGTGTGTAGTTAGGGTCGGCCTTCATGATGCTCTACTACATGTGTGATATATAGTTCCCTAGGCATCTTCTATGCAGGAAATTGTGTACACACATGTTTCAATAAAGGTTGGTATGTGCCGTGTATGTGGAAAAACGTGTATTGTCATTTCTGTAAAATATGACCACAGAGGTGTGTTCATGGGATATGAAACCTCACATATCTATTGTTCTGCATGGACACATGTTGGACTTTGTCAGATGCCTGTGTGGTCATATCAGTGCCACCTATGTTTCCGCATGTCGGAACCCATCTGAAGGTCATTTTACTCTGTCAATGATCTTGTGAGACATATGAATTTACATTTGTGGAAAGTTGCCTTTTTTGCAGACTCCAATGCACATTACCCGGCCTGTGCCATTTAATTGGTACATGTGTGCTAAGATATCTGGCATATGTGTGCATGCCACTAACTAGGTACGAGCACATCATGTTTTTATGGTTGTCACATACAGTGGCATGCCACTGTGTAGCAGTGTTGCAGTGTGGCAAAGATGGCAGCCTAGTCATCATCACTACTGTGGGAATTTTTATGCCCACACAGACCCATGGTGCCTGTTTAGGCGCAGGTTTATGGTGCTCTACACTACTCAGTCCACTGTGCACATGCATTGGGCCCCTGAATATGTCAATAGTCAATGTAGCCTCAGCAGTGGGTTAGGGTGTTTTGGGCAGGGATCTAGCCTCTTCATGTTTGCTCTTCGGCAGAGCAATGCACAGTCCCCTGCAGACAGACACATGCATAGTTGTGATCAGAAGGGCTGGGATTTTATTTTTCCTCTGGGGTACTTGATGTCATCCTTGCCCTATCTGTACTGAGGACTGGCTACTTGTACATGTAGGACATGTTTCATCATTTGGGATGGTCTGACAGACATGAGTTTGTGTCCTAAATAATTTCCATGAGCGGCTTGGTTAGGACTTGTATCTCTGTTGTAACTTGTAAATTTGGACCAAGCCAGGGGACAGATGATGTCATCTGTCACTGCCTCCTGGGTTCTGTACTCACCAAGGCATCATGTCTAAACATATGTGATCACATGGTGACATTGATGTGTTGCACAGTCTATATTGGTGTCTGTATGTACCTGTGTGTACCTTCTCCATCTTTTACCGCATATCTTGTTAGGAATAGATTGTGTCCTAAACTTTTTACACATCTTCTACACCAACATTGTCTGGTCATACATGGACAAGATGCACTGTGTGACTTGTGTAAATTGAAGATGTACACACCTTCTACTACTGGCTACATGATAGGACCCGTCCCATTGCCTGACATTTTGAGATTACATGACTTCCACACACACACATGACATTGTACCTGTCACAGCACTTGTCATATCCAAGTGACCTCCTCATGATGTATCTTCAAGTTTCTGTGGGTATCTCTTAGTTGTCCATCCACATCCTTTGTTGTACATGAGTATGCACTAATTCCTGCATTCCACAACCTCTGTCACTTTTACCATGAGTGTTTGATGTTAGTGTGTGAAATCATCTCAGTCCTGTTTTTTTTATTAGCCACATTCAACATATCTGTCTACCTTTGCTCCCATACATTTTTGGATGGGTCTGTGACATTGGACATTGCTGGTCATACTTGCACATCCCACACCTGATTGGCATGTTGTAGTCCTAGACATACTAGGGAATTTAATCACTGTTGGTAATTTTCTCTTGGTCTGGCATGTGAGTGTCAATGAGAGGTGTGTATTGATATGTGGTGTGTGATGGTGTAATACAGACTATACTTGGTTACCTTGCTGACACATGTCAACCATTGTTGGTAATTGCAAACCCTTTCCTACCTAGGCCGAACACCTGCACATCAGTCTTCACAAATATATGTGGATTAGCTGTAGGCATGTGCCAAGACATCTGCTTTTTGTGACAAGTGTGTATAGAATGTACATTGGGAGTGGAACACACTATGCCTACATTCCACACAGACATTAATTTGGTGGTGCATTGTTGCATTTTATTCCTAAATCCTGACCATGGGCCATATGTTTGGAGAGTGGTTCAGCACCCATTGCTGCTTCATTTGTCTAGCAACTCACAGCGTACGCCACAGCCAACGTGTGTGCGCCATATTTGAGGTACAGCACATCATGTGGCAGGGTTGGGTCCAATGGTAGTGCCAGGATGTAAGCCCATCGATATACAGTGGTGGCTCAGGCTCTAACACTGGTTACTAACCAGGAACAGTTAATGAAGGTCCATTGTTACCCACGGTGTCCCCCCTTGTCACACGTACACAGTGGTGGCTCAGCAGTGATCTGCCTGATATGTGACACAGTTCAGTTCCTACATTACTAAAGTATCATTTGATAACAGCCCCTACCTTATGTATGCCCCATTTGCATACATCCTGACAGGCGTGGGGATGATGTGGGAAAAGGGCTAGGATTTTGCACATTGCCCACTTAAAGGCACATTATATTTTGTGGTGCATGTATCAAGGCCTTCGAGAGCCACATGCCTGTGAGTTATGTGACGTTGATGTGTGACATGGAGGTGCTAGACTCTCTTACATCACAAACTATGTTGCAACCATACTTGTAACTGTGGTGTATTTTTCCTGCACTTTGAGGTATGAGTAACATTCCAATGGTATATGTAGTGGATAATGAGTAGATCATGGACATGTGGACATTCTGGTGCATAGTAATGTATTGCTGATGTTAACAAAGTGATAATATTTGTATAGTGGCTATGTGAAGAAGTTCTGTACAATTTGTGGTCTTCTGTAAACTCCAGCAGCAGTGTTTTATAGTTCCTCCTCCAAATGTGCTACACCATTGTCATTCTCCTCCTCGTTGGGGACATCTACCTCCTCATCCCAGGGAATATTGGTACGTATACATATGTTATGCAAGATTGCACACACCAATATCATCTTACAAACCAGTATTGGAGCATTCAACAGTATTCCTTCTGTCAGGGCCAGGCCCATGAACCTTGACTTCAGAAGCCCAAATGTCCTCTCCACCTCATTTCATGTTCTTCTGTGCCCTTCATTATATGCACGCTCTTCCACTGTTGTGGGGTTGCCAAACGAACTAATCAACCATGACTGTATGCTGTAAACTTGGTTGGCTGCAAAGTAATGAGAGAAGATGTGTTGGTAATGCTTAATAGTGGTTTGATATGTACCTTGGCAGTTGTTAGTTTTAGGTGGGGTGGTGACTTAGACTTGCTTCTGGTAAATTTTATGTTCCTGTTTCGTGAAATGATTTCATTGGTCTGTTTTGATGGACATCACAATCTTGGGTTGTGGCTTAGGGACCTGGGAATTGTAAAATTCAATCCAAACTGATGGAACAACCATTGCAAATATGTGTTGCATTGTCCATTTTTGCAGCAAAAAAGCCCACAGTGGTCCACAATGGACTGTACGTTTATCAAATGGAAGAGCTTGTGGTTCCTGTATAGGTGGTCCAATGCTGCAGGTGGCACCAGTTAGAAATGGGTGCAGTCCATTGCACCCAGCACATGCAGGAACCCAGCAATTAGATAGAAACCTTGCTTAGTCTCCTGCTGCAGTTGCTGGGTGTTGGGGAAGCAGATGTGATGTGAGGCGTGAATGCGCCCAGAACCTTCTGGAGGACGTCAGAGAAGGATGGATGGGAGATACCAGCCACTTGTGCGCCCGTTGTCTGAAAAGATCCTGATGCCAGCATATGGAGGACAGCAAGGAGTTTGGTCATGGGAGATATGTTTGTTGGAGTTTTCCACCCTTGCAGAGATGTCTGGCGCAATGTGGTGCAGCAGGCGTATGATTGAGTCCTGGTTCAGACGGTAATTTCTGATGACATCTTGTTTCCTGAGCCCAAGGATGGTTGTACACTGTTGAAGGATTCTCTTCATCTTCTGTGCTGCCTTTGTGGCTGCTGTGGTGGTATTTGGAGTTGCTGCGGTGGTGGTGGATGGACCTATTGTTGTTGCTGATTTCTGCGGTGGGTGCCAAGCTGGAGCAATAAAAGGTCTACGTTGTCTAGGAGGTTGCCAATGCTCCTTCTGTGTATTTTCCTTAAATAGTGGTGTGTGGGCCTCATTTTAAGGTCGGGTCTGACCAGGCATTAAAATTTGACGTAAATCGGGCTTTGTGTAATTTTTCGGGACCGCTTCCTTTCTGTGCTCATTTTTAGCGTTGTGGTAAATATAGTGCTGGAGGGCTAGCATCATTTTTTTAAAGTGAACGCCTACCTTGCATCTCATTGTCGCCAAATAATGCAAAGTGGGTTGGTGCTCCGAAAAAATGACGCTAACGCTGATATTTTGACATTAGATGAGTCTAGTGTCAAAATATAAATATGGCGGTAGTCTTGGGCCGCTTTTGCATAGAAAAGAATGACGCAAAAGCGACACAAACTGTTCATAAAGATGGACCTTAGACTTTTGGTCTAAATTTACCTTCGTGAATCGTGCCCCAGTGTTCAATTAACAGAAGTTTATTTGTGAAATCTATATGATTAATTTCTTTAAATTGCTTTCTGGGGGCATCTGGTATACAATTGTTTCTAGTGAATGTTTTAAATCCATTATTGTTGTACAGTTATTGCAGGGTTGTGGTGGAGCACAGCGGTGGACATCAACCCACGTTCAATAGGCAGCCAGGCTTCTATAGGAGTTGGTCGTTGAGAGTTAGTTGTTTCAGTATGATGGGTGGGTGAATAATATGTAAGGGAAAATGTATTACCTGCACTGATAAAAACGAACTGCTACATTTCTGCTCTTAGTACTGCATTACATTCAACATTTGCGACAGCCCTACACCAATCATTTTGAATGTTGCATCCTAATACTTTTTGTTTCTTCAGTCTGAGTTATACTTTACAACAGAAAAGTAAAACGGGCATTATGTGAGTGCTGCACTAGAGTTGGATGACATCCTCCGTTGAGCCTCAAATTTTCTGGTGTAATACGAATAAGACAGAAGTAGCAAATCAAGTGAGAGGTCACCATAGAGAACCCTCCAATGCCTACGTCACCTCCAGAATGTAGGAGAACTGAAAGTTCAAAGGTAGGAAAGAAAAAGGAGGTGAAGACCTGTAGCAGAGCAAAGTTTGAATTGGGGATAGAAATAAAATGAAGAGACAGTGAGACAGACAGCTCATCTCTAAAGCTGTTGTCTACTCTCCAGTCCACTTCCAAACGTTTGTACCAGTGGACACTAACAGAAGGCAGCTTATGGTAATTTGGACAAACTCAAGGCAGATTGTTAGCTGCCAATATTGTTATGGTAATTTTGCATCGTGTTTTGCTACATTTGTTTCCAGTGGCAAATTCCTAGTTTGGAGCTATGTCACTTTTCGTTTCGTTTTTGCTGTTTTGTGCCCTATGTTCAAACACTGTCAGCAGGGGAAGACATGAAGGTAATCTGGGGACACCTGATGACAAACCATTGCAAAACTGTTGGCCTTTTTTTGCTTAAGCAGGGTCATCCCCAATCGTTTTGCCTCCTGCCTCCTCTTTTTTCTGTTTGTTGCTGTTGGCTTTTGAACTCTGAGCACTTTACCACTGCTAACCAGTGCTAAAGTGCATATGCTCTCTGTGTAAATTGTATGGTTGATTGGTTTATCCATGATTGGCATATTTTATTTACTAGTAAGTCCCTAGTAAGGTGCACTAGAGGTGCCAGGCCTGTAAATCAAATGCTACTAGTGGGCCTGCAGCACTGGTTGTGCCACCCACATAAGTAGCTCTGTAATCATGTCTAAGACCTGCCACTGCAGTGTCTGAGTGTGCAGTTTTTAACTGTAAATTCGACTTGGCAAGGGTACCCACTTGCCAGGCCTAAACCTTCCCTTTCCTTACATGTCAGACACCCCTAAGGTAGGCCCCAGGTAGCCCTAAGGGCAGGGTGCAGTGTATGGTTAAGGTAGGACATATAGGGCCTCATTACAACCCTGGCGGTGGGAGGTAAAGCGGCGGTAAAACTGGCAACAGGCCGGCGGTAAAAAAAATGGAATTATGACCGTGGCAGAAACTGCCAACATAGACAGCCACAAACAGCATGGCGGTCACCGCCAACAGACAGACGGAAGGCAATGTACCACCCACACTATTATGACAGGGCAATCCACCACCTTTTCCGGGGCGGATTCACCTTGAACAAAAACACGGCGGAATCAGGACTTGGAAGGGGAAACACTTACTTCTACACATTCCACAAGGAACCAGGACCCCATGGAGCCTGAACTCCAAATACTCCCTGTGATTGTCTTCCTGCTCCTCTACAAGGAGCACGACCGACGGCGGTGACAACCACGGTGAGTACTGCACCTACGACACAGGGGAGGGGGTGGGGGAGGGAAAAGAGATTGACACACACACACACGCAACACGCAACACCCCCACCCCCATCCTCACCCACCACAACACACACACCAACATATGCTGAAACATTACATTTACACCCCATCAACCCCGCTTGGAAGAACGCAAGGACAAAAAGAAATGAGTTGAACGATTGTAATCATGTAAAATCCATTAATCAAAAATGTATATACACTATAAACAAATATGTACACCAAGAATTAAAGTCCAGGTACTGCAGCAATATAGTGCGTGGACCACTGGGCCCAAAATGCATGGGTGAGGCCCTCACAAGATACCCGATCGAAACAGAGAGAACACTGCAAGGGCATTAGATCGAAAAAAACACAGGCACCTCAGGGGGAAAGGAAGGGGGGGCACCTCAGCTGGATGAGTGCACTACGCCAGCTCCACGAGGTGGCTCCATGCCCATTGATGTATCCTGGGGAGTGAAAAGCCACAATCTCAAAAAGTCTTTCCAGTGGGTGGTTTGCCCACTGCTTTATCCTGGGGAGTGCAAAGCCACAGTCTCTCAAGTCTTTCCAGTGGGTGGTTTACCCACTGCTTTATCCTGGGGAGTGCAAAGCCACAGTCTCTCAAGTCTCTCCAGTGGGTGGTTTGCCCACTGCTTTATCCTAGGGAGTGCAAAGTCACAGTCTCTCAAGTCTCTCCAGTGGGTGGTTTGCCCACTGCTTTATCCTAGGGAGTGCAAAGCCACAGTCTCTCAAGTCTCCCCAGTGGGTGGTTTTCCCACTGCTTTATCCTAGGGAGTGCAAAGCCACAGTCTCTCAAGTGGATAACAGTCTCCACTGGTTCTGGAGGGTGCTTTGTGACCAGAGTGCTTCATCCTGCCAAGGACAGAGGTAGTGGATGCCTTTCTCCACTGGTTCTGGAGGGGGCTTTGTGCCCAGAGTGCTTCATCCTGCCAAGGACAGAGGTAGTGGATGCCTTTCTCCACTGGTTCTGGAGGGGGCTTTGTGCCCAGAGTGCTTCATCCTGCCAAGGACAGAGGTAGTGGATGCCTTTCTCCACTGGTTCTGGAGGGGGCTTTGTGCCCAGAGTGCTTCATCCTGCCAAGGACAGAGGTAGTGGATGCCTTTCTGCTTCATCCTGCCATGGACAGAGGTAGTGGATGTGATACTCCACTGGTTCTGGAGGGGGCTTTGTGCCCAGAGTGCTTCATGCTGCCAAGGACAGAGGTAGTGGATGCCTTTCTCCACTGGTTCTGGAGGAGGCTTTGTGCCCAAAGTGCTTCATCCTGCCATGGACAGAGGTAGTGGATGTGATACTCCACTGGTTCTGGAGGGGGCTTTGTGCCCAGAGTGCTTCATCCTGCCAAGGACAGAGGTAGTGGATGCCTTTCTTCACTGGTTCTGGAGGGGGCTTTGTGCCCAGAGTGCTTCATCCTGCCAAGGACAGAGGTAGTGGATGCCTTTCTCCACTGGTTCTGGAGGGGGCTTTGGGCCCAGAGTGCTTCATCCTGCCAAGGACAGAGGTAGTGGATGTGATACTCCACTGGTTCTGGAGGGGACTTTGTGCCCAGAGTGCTTCATCCTGCCAAGGACAGAGGTAGTGGATGCCTTTCTCCACTGGTTCTGGAGGGGGCTTTGTGCCCAGAGTGCTTCATCCTGCCAATGTCAGAGGTAGTGGATGTGATACTCCACTGGTTCTGGAGGGGGCTTTGTGCCCAGAGCGCTTCATCCTGCCAAGGACAGAGGTAGTGGATGTGATACTCCACTGGTTCTGGGGGGGGCTTTGTGCCCAGAGTACTTCATCCTGCCAAGGACAGAGGTAGTGGATGTGACACTCCACTGATGGTGGTGCAACATGCAAGCTGACCAGGCCCCTGGAACTGACCACCAGCCTTGTACGAATGACCACTGGGGATGGCAGCCATGTCTGCGGTGGTGCCACTGGCTCAGGATGTGGCGTGGCCACTGGCGGTGCTGGCAGCGGGCTCAGTAGCGGCAAAGCTTGCGGTGCTCATTGGGCAGAGGTGCTGGTGGGGGGGCTCACTGACCTCGGTGTTGGCGGCGGTGTCATGAGCGTCAGTGCTTATTCGGGGGCTCAATGACCTTTGTGCTGGCGGCGGTGTTGACCGGCGGTGTTGATGGCTGGCTCACTGACCTAGGTGCTGGCGGCGGTGTCCTGAGCGGCGGTGCTGGTGGGGTGCTCACTGACCTTGGTGCTGGTGGCGGTGTCATGAGCGGCGGTGCTGGTGGTGGGCTCACTGACCTTGGTGCTGCTGAAGGGCACAGTGTCTGCAGTGCAGGTGAAGGGCTCAGTATCTTGGGTGCTGGCGGTGGTGCCCGTGGCGGCGGTGCATGTGGCGGTGCCTGTGGCGATCTTGTCCGCCATGCAGGTTGGCGGTGACGTTGACTTGCCTTCCTTTTTCAGGCTCTTCCCCACCTTGGATGGTGGCACAGCTGTCATGCCGGTCCCAACTGTTGTCCTGGCTGAGCCCTTGGTGGCAGGTGTTTTGGCCTTCTCCCTCCAGGATGTGGGCAACTTTTTCTGTTTTGGATTTGGGGGAATGTCCTTGGCCTCGCTGCTTGGGACACTGGCAGCACTCCAGAATCCGGTTACTGCTGGCACCACTGTACCCGGTGATGTGGTGGCAGAGGTGCTGGGTTGGGACCTGGAAATGCGGGCCCTAGGGGACGGAAGGGGTGGGGGAGGTGAAGGGAAGAGGTCAAGGTTTGACAGGAAAAGTTTTTTAGACACACTGGGATGGGTAGATGGAGGGGTTTTGGGAGTGGAGGAAGAGGTAGTGGTTGTAGGAGGTGTTCATTTGCTGACTTTGGGTTAAGGTGCATGGGCTGGAGGCTGTCGTGAGGTGGATGGCTGTTGGGTGGGTGTGTGACTGCGTTTGTGTACTTTGGGAGGAGGGCTTACAGACACACTGGTAGAGGACATAGGGGATGTGTGAATGGTAGTGGGGGTGGTGATTGCAAGTGAGCGGTGTGTGGTTCTGGGCGTGCTGGTGATGGAGGTAGTGGCTGAGGATGTAGTGCATGCAGGTGTGAGTGGAGATGTGACAGGGACGGAGGAGGGAGACGTGGAGGAGGGGAACACAGTGGAGGCAGTGGATGTTGGTATGTGTGCATGGGTATGATGCTTGCGTGAGTGCCTGTGGGATGTATGGTGCTTATGTTTGCCAGAGCTACCCTTGTGTGTTGAGGTGTGTGCATGCTGGTCTGATGGTGTCCCTGGGATAGGTTGAAGTACTGGGGATTAGGTCTGGGTGGAGGAAGTTGTAGTGGAGAGGTTGGACACAGGGACAATGGCTGCCATCAGTGCTGAGGCCAGAGTCAGAAATGCTCGCTGTTGGGCTGCCTGGCCAGAATGAATGCCCTCCAGGTATGCATTTGTCTGTTGCAACTGCCTCTCTACACCCTGGATGGCATTCAGAATGGAAGACTGCCCAACAGTGAGGGATCTCAGGAGGTCAATGGCCTCCTCACTGAGGGGAGCAGGGCTGACTGGGGCAGGGGCTGAGGTGCCTGGGACGAAGGAGATGCCCAGCCTCCTGGGTGAGCGGCCACAGGGCACACCCTGAGGGGCTGCTGGGAGGGAGGTGCTGGTAGGGGGTGAGGCGGTTGTACCTGTAGATGCGGGGGACACAGAGGGGCCTGCCACCGCAAGGGAGCTCCCATCAGAGGAGGAGTCGGTGTCGCTGGTCTCTGCTCCAGTCCCCTCCGTGGAGCTCCCCTCGCCCTCCGTCCCACTGGTGAATTCTGACTCCGCAGTGTCGCCCTGCAGGGCCATGTGGGATGCAACTCCCTCCTGCTCCAGTGGCACAGCTCCTCTGCCTGATGATGCTAATACACACAAGAACAGGGAGACCACAAAAAGGGTGGGAAAGAAAGTAGAAAGACATGTTCAGTACATGCAATACCGCTACCGGTGGCGGACACTACAGACATAGCAACCCTGTGCACAACGCCATGCACTGAGAGTTCCCTAATTCCTCACAGGGACATGGGGTACATGGCCTATGCCCGATTGCTGCACACATGGAAGTCACAGGAGCCTGACTAGGTGTAGACAGCTCTTACTACTGGTGGGGTTGGGGTGCCACTTAGCCTGCCCCACAAAGGGTTCTTGCCTACAAGGCTCGCCCTAGCCTAGCGGAACCCACAGCCCACCTACCACACCCAGACACCTCCAATGCGTGCAGTCAGATGGATGTGACTGTACTCACCCCCTTGTGGCTGCTGTGATGCCCTCAAGCGCCCATCCAACTCCGGATACGCCACCGCCAGGATCCGGACCATCAGGGGGGTCATGGTGTGACGGGCACCCCTCCCACGTTGGGAGGCCATCCCCAGCTGGGCCTCTGCCATCTTCTTGCTCCAGCGGCGAATGTCCTCCCATTTTTTACGGCAGTGGGTGCTCCGTCTGTGGTGGACCCCCAGGGCCCAGACGTCCTTGGCGATGGCACGCCAAATATCCTTCTTCTGGTGGGCACTGACCTACAGGAATAGTACAGGGAAAAAGGTACAACATTAATCGTCCGGACCGTCACAGTCATTGGCCCACGTTCCCACTCTTGCCCTGACGCACAGACACTCACCGTCGGATCATGCACGCCTCATCCCCCTCACCTATCTCCCATCCACACCACTCCAAACAGGCATTGCCCATACAGCATGCTCACAGTGTACTCACCTGTTTGTCTGGAGGACCGTTGAGTAGCGTGTACTGGGGGAGGACCCCATCCACTAGTTTATCCAACTCCTCCGATGTGAAGGCAGGGGCCCTTTCCCCAGACACATGAGCCATCGTCGCTTCCAGACTGAGGCCACAGCAGCACTTGCAGTGTAGGTCCTCTCCTGTTGAAGATCAGGTATCAAGTGAGTGAACAGAGAGACAATGGCGGTCACGTCTGCGGCGGTGCGTACCGTCACCGCCAGCGTACATCGTCATTGGCTCCTGGGACCCATAGGGTCCAATGTTAACCCATGCAGGATTGCGCAGCGGTCTTCGACCGCCTACCGTTACTGTGTACAACGCCATCGCAGTTACCTCATATCCCCTTGTCCCACATTACAGGTCAGGCAGCCGCCATTTCAGAGGGCCACATGGCATTATTTTTAAATGCGTCACACATAGCTAGGCCTTGCATACACACTAAGAAAGGCACATAGTGGATTGACAAATGTGTGCAATAAAGTTGTTGTTTTAGTACCTCAGTGTTGGCTGACCCTCTGCTCGCTGTTCTCATCCATAGAGCACGTCCGCTGGGGCAGGTGATGAGATAGAGGCATCCTCCGGTGTACAGACCGCTGGTGGACCTGTCGAATATGGAAGAGCGACAGGGAAATTGTCACTTACAGACTTGATCATGCCACAATCCAGGAACTGTGTGCCCAGTTGGAGCCAGACCTGATGTCAGCTATACGCCATCCCACAGGAATCCCCCCTCTAGTGCAGGTCCTGTCGGTACTCCATTTACTGGCAAGTGGGTCTTTTCAAACAACAGTGGCCATAGCATCAGGGATGTCCCAGCCTATGTTCTCAAACGTGTTGTCCAGAGTGTTGTCTGCCCTGCTGAAACACATGCGCAGATACATCGTTTTCCCTCAGGTGGAGGATTTGCCTACAGTGAAAGGTGTCTTCTATGCCCTGGGACATATCCCCAACATCATAGGTGCCATTGATGGGACACATGTGGCCTTGGTACCCCCCCGCAGGAGTGAACAGGTGTACAGAAACCGGTAGAGCTACCATTCGATGAATGTGCAGATGGTGTGTTTTTCTGACCAGTACATCTCCTATGTGAATGCCAAATTTCCTGGCTCAGTGCATGATGCTTACATTCTGAGAAATAGCAGCATCCCTTATGTGATGGGGCAACTCCAGAGGCACCGTGTGTGGTTATTAGGTGAGGTCAAGAACCCTATACAGTGTGAATAGTTGTCGGGGTCTGGGGATGTCCCTAATGATTAGTGTGTGTCTAACAGTTGTCCCTCGACATTTGCAGGTGACTCTGGCTACCCCAACCTGTCATGGCTACTGACCCCGGTGAGAAATCCCAGGACAAGGGCAGAGGAACGCTACAATGAGGCACATGGGCAAACTAGGAGGGTTATAGAGAGGACCTTTGGCCTCCTGAAGGCCAGATTCAGGTGCCTCCATATGACCGGTGGTTCCCTATACTACTCACCAAAGAAGGTGTGCCAGATCATCGTGGCCTGCAGTATGCTGCACAACTTGGCTTTGCGACGACATGTGCATTTTCTGCAGGAGGGTGGTCCAGAAGGAGGTCTTGTGGCAGCTGTGGAGCCTGTGGACAGTGAAGAAGAGGAGGCAGAAGAAGAGGACATAGACAACAGAAACACCGTGATCCAGCAATACTTCCAGTGAGACACAGGTAAGAAGACATCACTGCCTCCTACATCTGATAACATTATTCAACCTATCATCTGTCTGTCACATTCACCCAGTGAATGGACCCTAATTTGTCACTTTCCCTTTCGATTTCACAGATGTGGGTCCCACTGTGTGACCTCTGCTATGTTACCTCATGGACTAGAGCTATGTGACATAGGTATGTTGACAATACAATGGACATTGCTATTTCCCTTAGTTATTGCAAATACACATTTGTGAAAGCACAGATTGACTCCTGATTGTTTTGTGATTCAAGGGTATTTATTTAAGTGCTAAATAGTGGAGAAGGGTGTAAAATGGGCAGGGGTGAGTCGGGAGGAATGTCCATGACAGAGTCCAGTTATTTGTCTCACAGGTGCATTGTCCAAAGGGGCATAGGAAGTGGAGCTAGGGCAGTTTAAGGATGGACAGGGTGACAAAGTGGGAGAGAAGGATGACATTCAGGGTGGTCTCATTTCTTGGCGGCCGTCTTGGCATTGTTCTCTGTCTTTGTCCTGGATCTCAGGGACTGCTTGCGGGGTGGTTCTCCATCTGCAGAGTGTGGGGTGCTGGTGTCGTGGTCCTGTGGTGGTGCCTCCTGTCCACTAGCGCCGGCGGTGGTGGTTGGCAGTTCATCGTCCTGGCTAGTGTCAGGGGCCCCTTGGTGTGCCACAGTGTCCCTCCTGGTGTTCACGAGGTCCTTCAGCACCCCTACAATGGTGCCCAGGGTGGTGTTAATGGACTTGAGTTCCTCCCTGAACCCCAAATACTGTTCCTCCTGCAGCAGCTGGGTCTCCTGAAACTTGGCCAGTACCATTGCCATCGTCTCCTGGGAATGATGGTACACTCCCTTGATGTTGGAGAGGTCCTTGTGGTTAGTGGGTTCCCTGGGTCTGTCCTCCCCGTGTCGCACAGCAGATCTCCCAGTTCCCCGGTTTTCCTGGGCCTCTGTCCCCTGAACCGTGTGCCCACTGCCACTGCCCCCAGGTCCCTGCTGTTCTTGGGGTGGTGGGTTAGCCTAGGTTCCCTGTAGTGATGGACGCACTGCTGCTTGATGTGTCCTGGGGACAGAGGAATGGGCCCGCTGGGTGGGTGCTTTGTTGGTGTTTCCTGAGGGGTGAGGCTCTGTAGTGGCCTGTGACTGTGTGAGGGGAACCAACTGGCTCGAGGTCCCAGATGGGCCGGGCTGGCCATCTAGATCCAGTTGGACAGAGCTGCTGTCATCACTGTGGGCCTCTTCTGTGGGGGGAGTGGGCATGTCTGGAACCTTCTGTCCGGTGACGTTAGGTAGGGGTGATGCAGGGGTGTAAAGGCATGATTATTGAATCTGTGTGTGTCATGGTGTGCAATGGGTGGGTGACCCTGTACCCCAGTGCTTACATTCTTGTGTAGGATCTTGTGTGATAATTGTTTAGGGGTCTGTGTGGGTATCTGTAGTGGACATGCATTGGTGATGGGTGTCCATGCTTTGTTGTTGCATGCAGGGCTTGGTGTTGGGATGTGTGGATTGTGATAGTTGGACATATGTGAGGAGTTGGAGTGATGGGGGTGAGGGCGAGGGTTGGGGTATGTGATAGCATGCAGGTAGGGTGGGGAATGAAGTAGTGAAATATTTGACTTACCAGAGTCCATTCCTCCAGCTACTCCTGCGAGGCCCTCAGGATGCAGTACAGCCAAGACCTGCTCCTCCCATGTTGTTAGTTGTGGGGGAAGAGGTGGGGGTCCGCCGCCAATCCTCTGAACCGCAATGTGGTGTCTTGAGACCACGGAACACACCTTCCCCCGTAGGTCGTTCCACCTCTTCCTGATGTCATCCAATGTTCTTGGGTGCCGTCCCACTGCGTTGGCCCTGTCCACGATTCTGCACCATAGCTCCATCTTCCTAGCTATGGAGGTGTGCTGCACCTGTGATCCGAATAGCTGTGGCTCTACTCGGATGATTTCCTCCACCATGACCCTGAGCTCCTCCTCAGAAAACCTGGGGTGTCTTTGAGGTGCCATGGGGTGGTGTGAGTGATGTGTGAGGTGGTGTGTGTTGTGATGTGATGTGTGGGGTGATGTTTAGGGCTGTGTGTTGTTTTGTGCGTGGATGTGTATGAGTGATGGTGTTGTGTGCCTCTGTATGCTGGTGTGGTCTTTGCTTTGCTGTCTCTCTGCTTCTTCCAAACTGTTTGTTGTAAGGGTTTGTGGGTTATGTGGGTATGTGTTTTATATTGTATGGGTGTGTGGGAGTGGTGTGTGTATGTGTATCAGGTGTGTGTATTTGGAATTGTCCAATGTAGTTATGTTTTATAAATGTGTGTGTATTTTGTGCACGGAGGTGTGTACCGCCAATGGAATACTCCAGTTGAAAGACCGCCTGGTGGATTCGTGGGTTGTGATATTGTGGGCGTATTCCTGTTGGCGTGACGGTAGAGGTTTTGTTATCGCCAGTTTATCACTGACCTTTTGATGTGGCGGACTTGTGTGGTTGTCTATATTTTGGCGGATTCTGAGCTGTGGGTCATAATAGCTGTGGTGGGATTCTGCAGCCGCGGCGGTGTGTTGGCGGTCTTCTGCACAGCGGTAAGCAGGATTTACTGCCAATGTTGTAATGAGGGCCATAGTGATGTGTTTTATATGTCCTGACAGTGAAATATTGCTAAATTCATTTTTCACTGTTGCAAGGCCTGTCCCTCTCATAGGTTAATATGGGGGCTACCTTTAAATATGATTAAAGTGTAGATTCCCTTTGGGAGTGGATGGACATGTGAAGTTTGGGGTCTCTGAGCTCACAATTTAAAAATACATCTTTTAGTAAAGTTGATTTTAAGATTGTGTGTTTGAAAATGCCACTTTTAGAAAGTGGCCATTTTCTTGCTTACACCATTTCTGTGACTCTGCCTGTTTGTGGATTCCCTGTCTGGGTCAGTTTGACAGTTGGGCTGGTTGCACCTCACACTAGACAGTGACACAAAGGGAGCTGGGGTGTAGCCTGCATATCCTGATGAGCCGTCTGTGCTAGGAGGGAGGGGATGAGTGGTCACTTTCACCTGAAAGGGCTGTGCCTGTCTTCACACAATGCAGTCTCTGACCCCCTGGTGAGTGTCTGGGGCCTGGCTTGGACAAGGCAGGATTTTACATTCAAAAGAGACTTTACATTGAAGTAGGCCTACTTCAAAGGAGAAGCTGGGTATAAGAAGGGCACCTAAAACCGCAGACTTTAGAAGCCCTTCTGGAAACAAGAGGAACCTCTGCCTGGAGAAGAGCTGAAGAGCTGAGGAAGAAGAGCTGCCCTTCCTGTGACTGTGCTTTGTGGAGCTATTCTGCAGTTTCTGCTTCTGCCAGAGTAAGAGGGCAAAGACTGGACTTTGTGTGCCTTCCATCTTGAGAAGAAATCTCCAAGGGCTTGATTTAGAGCTTGCCTCCTGTTGTTTGAAGTCTCAGGGACAGCACAGACTTCTCACTGCCAGCACCTGGAGTCTCTGGAGAGACTCCTACTCTGCCCTGTGATGCCCATCCAGTTCCTGGGACCCTGAAAGGAGAAGCTGGCAGCCTAAAGACAATGAAATCCACGCACAGAGTGCCGTGAGGGGAAAAGATTGATGTGATTCTGATCTGCGGCAGAAAAAACGACACGCCTCTGGCTCTGCAGCTGAGAAACGACACTCGCAGGAAACGCGACCGAAGAATCGACACACGGAGCAGGGGAAACAACGCGCAGCATCGCTGATGGGACTGGGAGATCACAACCCGCGCTGCAAGGTTTTCAGATCATCGTGCAGCTGGATTTCTGACTTAAGTACCGCTGTGCGTGGAAAAACAACGCTAGGCCTGCCAGGACCCGAGAGTGCAGACCGGATCGACGCATCGCTCTCCTGCGGAGAGGAGAAACGGCGCACCCTGACCCGGCGAAAGGAGAAATGACGCACGGTCCCGCTCGTGAGTGGATTCAACTCATCGCAAGCCCTTTTTAATGCGCACTCGCCTATGCGGGGTTATTTTTGGCGCGCCCAAGGTACTTTTTCACACTGACAGCGTTAGTGTGGGTTTAAAACTACTTAAAGACTCTTTGCATTTTTATTGATAACTTGATTTGTGTATTGTGGATTTTTGTCATTTTGGTCATATTTTGTTTAGAGAAATATTTCCTATTTTTCTAAAGTGGTGTTGTGTCATTTTGTAGTGTTTTCCTTAATTTACTGTGTGTGTTGGTACAAATACTTTACTCCTAGCACTCTGAAGTTAAGCCTACTGCTCTGTCAAGCTACCAAGGGGGTAAGCAGGGGTTAGCTGAGGGTGATTCTCTTTTACCCTGACTAGAGTGAGGGTCTTTGTTTGAACAGGGGGTAACCTGACTGTGAAACAAAGACCCCATTTCTAACAAAATCCATTTGGGAACAAACCCAAAGAAACAAGGAAGGAGAAGTAACCAGTTACATATTACCCGGGATACCATTGTCAGTGCTTGGGCCAAACATACCATTATCGCCTTCTCCTATTCAGCCAACATTACCAATACCACTGACTCCATCTGTAACTTGAAAAGACTTTGGAAGTATGTACTAGCCAATAATGGCTCAAGTGATTAAACAAGAGAACCCACATGCTACGGGATATCTAATTGCATGCCTCCTGAAATCCCTCACTACCAGAATGCATAACTTAGATCGACTTCCATTTTATTTTTTTGCAAACTATTTCTTTTGTATATTCATGGCTTGCTCAGCACCCCAATAGAAACTTCTATTTGCTATTATTTCTTCAAAACAGCATTCCCAGAATTTCTACAATTAGTCATCAAAACAATATGTGGTTTACTCAGCTAAGAAGAACTAGATGTTGTTTACCTTACCAAGGACATGTGGACAAGTGCATAAAGCATGGGATACATGAGAACCAATTGTGAATCGTTTAATGTCGAAAACTAATTCTCAAAAGCGAGAGGACCATGCTTGCAGACAAAACTGTGCATGCAGAGTTATGATGAGTTCACCAACTAAGCAGCAGGTATGCTTCTTTCAAACTGGTTTTCAGTAGTTTCTGAGTGACTTCTGGGCTAATCTTAGAGGCAGGGAAAATTAAGATAAAAAAGTCAGGGCTTCTATTGGCAAGCTAAACCACAGCTTTTTGCCTTTGGGGCAGGGAGAGTAGCTATCACCATGCAGGTAAACAACTGTCTCAATTTGCTGCTTCACAGGCAGCCAGTTATATAGTAAATTGAACAACACAAAAAGGTTCATCAGTAAATGTAGCAATTGAACACTAGCTGCAAAATCAAATTACCGGTGTCCCTTAACTTTTAACCTATTTTTTACAGATTCTTTATTGCAGTTCTAACAATGCTTAACAAACTAACCATTCACTGCTCCTGAATGCATGTGTGTTTGTGTGTGTTTTATCACTCTGCTCCCAAGATCTCTTATCAGTTTTTGCATACCCTAGGCTAATTCATCCCATTCTTCAATCACACTTTTAATTTACTGAGACAACAGAATACATGCCTGGGTGCTTAAAACTATAAATTCCTTCAGACTTACAAACACAGGTTTCCTTTAACTATGCCCTTGATGGTCATGCTTTCTGTTTTCAAGTGAACTCTTCACCTCTTTTAGCACATATGATTTTAGATCGCTTTCTACCGATGTATTTACTCCCCAACTTTTCCCCCTCTAGTTGACATTTCATCTACTAAATCTAAACTTTGGTCTGCACTAGGGGATATATATTGCCTTGAGCATCTACTACTCATGCTAGTGTCCTAACTGGAAACATCCCTCCCACCTTTGTACCACATACTAACATTAATCGAATACCAAAGCAAATCTACAACAAAGCCACAAGGGCTGGTGTAGTGAAAATAAGTATATTTGACCACTGACTTTGTGTTTCACCACTGTGCATATTAGTTGTTCAATGTTCACCAGTTGCAGATTACATTTTGTATTCAGTTTAGCTGCCTACTGGCTTTCTTGTGGCGTTAGACATTACATTTTGTATTCAGTTTAGCTGCCTATTGGCTTTATCGTGGCGTTAGACATTGCAGTTGAGACAGGGCAGATGAGCTGTGTTTTTCCACATGGTAAACTAAGCTTGTGTTTTTCGTATTTTCTCTTACTGAACATGACAGCGTGATAAGGAAGCGCATATTTTGGATTTTTCTTTAGTGTAGGGAAGAAGTTGGCCTTGGAAGAGGGAGTCTTGAAATCTTGGCCAATTTTCAACGTGGTTTCTTCCAAGTCTGATCTACAGTAGCCAGCATGTTTTGAATATTTACATCTGAGAGGAAAAGGCCTTTCAGAAGGCTTTTTTGCATGATTGTTTAAGCTATAAAAGGTGTCCCTGGGTAGCAGCAAGGGGAATTTCTGACACCTCAGTCAGGATTGGGCATCAAATGCCTGACATTTTCCCCTGAGGGTGGAATCTCTTTCTCGCAGTTGAACAGGGGTCATCAACTTGCTGACATGAGAAAGATGAAGAGCATTGGCAGGCCCTATATTGATGAATTTTGACTTTATTCTTTGCTTTGCAATTATGCTATAACACGTCGGACGCTTCATTTCACACAACAGACGAACCGAGCATCATCTATAAGGGAATCTTTGGAGGCTTATCAGGGCTTCCTCGCCTCCCTTCTTCGACAACTGGACAACTGGAGAAACCACACTCGACTTAGCTGATCCAGCTCTTTCTCCCAAATCTACCGACACACCAACCACGTTCGTACTCTCCCTGGCCGGACTGGCCGGACTGGCCCAGCCTTGAAAAAGTCACTTGTGTGACGAAACACGTGTTGGCTGTTTCTCTGCATAAATGAAAAACTCATCTCTGACCAACACGGTCTAAAGGATTAAAGATTTTGACCAACACCAACCTGGAATCAGTGTTTTTTTCTCCGCTTTTGGATCCACATTACCTAGGGAAACTTTTTCCCATTGATATAACCGGACTATACTTCTCTGAGTGCCTGGTCATTCTGGACTATAATATAATCACATATATTTGCTGTGTACATTGCAGTTGAGAATCACTTTGATATATTTTCCTTTCATTGCTGTGACTATTTTTAAACGTGTGCCTCTAACCTACTAATCTCCCTTTTCAGGAACCACGTGGTGGAATAATAATAAATGTCTTCTTTAAACTAAGAAGTGCATTCCAGAGATTTTTGTCAGCTCAGTCATTAGTGAAAGCAAAACAGCTGGCACAAGGCTTCCAACCATCCCAACATCCAGGATGGTAATAATGAAAAACACCCACTAAGCCAATTATATGGGGTACCTCATTCATCGGTTATTTTCTTCTGCAGATCATGCAAAGTTTGTATGGATTCTGACAAAGTTCCATTGTCTGCATCATTTGCTGGGATGTAAGTACAACAAGCAGTCCCAATTTTTTCACATACCTCTCTTGCCATGGCCATCATAGGTTCAAATACATAACGGTGCTGCATTATCATCATTCTCATTGCTCAACTCTTCTTTTATGGCTGTAAATCCATATTTTGTAGCGTTTATAGACTTCAGTAGTTTTCCACACTCCCAATAATAGTCTCTGATGCTGGAGGTGCCCTCCTGCATGTCTACTTTATTTATTGTGGCAGTGCAGTTGATATTTCTGCCTACATTATTGGCACCATTTCGTCTGACTGCACATTGAAGGAAGTGCTTTTATCCCCTACATTAATTAGACTGTGATCTTTATATTGTTGTGGTACTGGTTGATTGATTGCCACGTGGTGTGGTTGTATGGTTTTATGTGTATGGTGGTTGTGGTATATATGATGGTAGTGTGAATATTCGACTGGAAATATTCTTTAATTGAGTCATTCCTTCTGAAACAAAGAAACAGATGTTCATTCCATCACTATCTGAGGCGTTCCTGTACCATCTATCTGTGTAATGCACAACATTGTGGTCCCAGATATTTGTACACTGTTTTACTGCATTCTGACTAATATAAGTTCCATTCTATATTGACATAACCTTACAGGAAAATTCAATGTCAGGATGTCATTGAACATGGGCATACACAGATCCAGTAATTCTAAAACCTGGCCTACGTACACAATCTGGGGCTAAAGGATTTACTACATAACTACTACATTTAGTGGGCCGGCATGTCACTCCTGAAAACCCTAAGACCACTTGTATCCATTCTGCAATGTTAGGATAACCTATTTCCTAATTTGCACTATTTCATCCTTGATGTCTTGTACATCTGTAAAGATGTATAGAACTTCAGCTGAAGAGTAATATTTTGTGGTATTAACTAGAAACTGTACTACTCCGACATGTGGTAGCTGCATGTGTGCCTCAATCCTACATAGGTAGAGCTGTAAAAGACATAAAGCTCTGCTTGGGTGTACTTCCTTAGTTGAATGTTACTTATCTGATCTAGTGGCATAGGAAATTATAGAGCAAACAAAATATGATTAATTAGTATTTTCTGAACCTATATCTGACATGTGCTGGTACTACATGTTATCTAATAATCAAGGTATGAATACTATAGGACACATTATCATATGTAGAAAGTTCTCTTTGTCGGTGTAAGATATAACTAGTCAAACTAGAATATACAATATTAAGACAGAGCAGTAGTTGAAGTGATAGTAATAAGAGACAAAAAGAAAGCACAAATATATAGCTTTCATCTTTTAAAAGATTGTCCAAAAGCAAAGAATTGTCCAAAGGTCACGATGGAGGGGGGTATCTTGATGGTCACAATCTTCTTCCCCCCTCTTGTTCCTTTCATATCACTGGTTGTCTCTGGCGTTTTGCAGGATCAATGAATCCAAGGCTTCAGGGCAGTGGGAGTAACCATTGTCATGGTGAAACGTCCAGTGAACTATGGCTCTCTCCATTTGCTACTAATGTTCCTGAAAAAAACTGTATTGCCTATGTGTACAACTGGGAGGTCAACTTCATTAGTGGTGCGCTTCTCCTTTGCCTTGGTTACCTGTTTGTAAATCAACTTTACAGCTTTGGTTAATTCAAAAAGACAAACATGCATTTCATCATTTGAATTTTCAGCTGTACTTTCTCCCTGTACTTTACTTCTGGTGGCAGGCATTTGCGTACTCATAATTCTCCCTGTCACTATCTGATAGAGTGTCAAGTGCTGATCACAGCTAGGTGTGTTCATAAGTTAAAAGAGTGCCAGTGGTAAGCAATACAACCGCTTCTTATGCAATGTGGCGCATAGCTTGCTAATCTTATTCTTCAGCAGACCATTAAGGAACTCAACATGGCCGTTGCTCTGGGGATGATAAACAGAAGATAATCATATTTTATCCCTAGTATTGTATTAAGATGTGTGAAGATTGCATTAACAAAGTGTGTACTATTATTAGATCTTATCCCTTCTGGAATTCTCTTAGTATCACAATCGATGCATGGTATGGCTTCAATCCAGCGAGAAAAAGGAAAAACTATCAAATATAGATAGTTGTTGCTCCTTTCTAACTTGTCCACAAAGTCAAGATGGAGAACTTTAAAAGAATGGTCATGTAATGGTAGAACTTATAGCCTTCAATGTGGGATTTGGATAAACTTGTTGACAAACAGTACAATTATGAAGGTACATGGTAAGCATATCATGTAAGTTGGGAACAAGCCAATCTTGTGGTATTTGCATAGACAAAGGATCGCTCAAGATGTGGGCTGGTAAATGCAATTGACCAAGAGCTGTCATAAGTAAAGCCTGACGCATCACTGGTTTACCTGTAGATATTTGCCTATAAACTAAGTCATCCCTTGACAGGGAGCACCCAATAGTCTCCTATAACTGTTTTTTCACATGATGGAGCAGGTTCCTGCAATTCTCGAAGATGTAATCCTGTTGTTTCAGCATAATGAGGTGGGACATTATCAGTGGTAGTGTCAGATTCAGATGGCAAAGCAGTCTGGGCCATCAAAACAGGGACATTTTGTAGACCTGATGGTACAGAAACGGGTGTTTACCTAGCTGCATCTTTGGCTGCCTAATCTCCTAGTGCAATTCCTTGTGACTCAAAATCATGTCCATTTGTATGTGCTGCACACTTCACAGCTTTCACTGCCTGTGACGACGCAAGTGCCGCTATTTAAAACTCTAAAAGATTCCTGTGCATACAGGACTTCCATCTGATTTGAGGAAACCTCTCCTGCTCCACCTCATAATGCCAGAATGTACAGTGGAAGTTACATAAGCTGAATATGAATATATTGTGATGACTTTTCCTGATCCTTCCTTAAGAACTGCTATCAAGGCTACTAACCCTGATAATTTTGCAGAAAATGTGCAGATAGTGTTAACTGCTTTACTATGTTGAGTGTGCCTGAAGAATCATGCTGTGGTGCTATGACTAGTGCTGAAACTCTGTGCTTTTCTCCTATATCCTGGTCAATAGTAGAGGAACTACCAACAAAATAGACAATACTACCTGGAATAGGATCCTCTGTTGCTTGACTAGATTCATTGGGGGACATATGTGGCACAGTCATGCGCATCATCCTTAGAGTCTAATGTAGGGTGAGCAAAGAATGTCACAGGGTTCACTGTATGGTACCTCACAACCTTCAAAGATGATAGTGACAGTATCACCTCAAATCCTGACACTGTCTGTGTAGTTAGAGTAGTCTTAGCCTTTTGAATGATGGCAAATACTGCATGTTCCGCATAGAGCATCAAAGGTGACCCTCTATCAATGGGGGTGCTCCTCTGAACTGCAAGGGCTTCAGTGACCATAGCTTGCTCACAAGGATAATGTCCTCTTATTACTGAATCCAACTGTCTACTACTGAAATATACAATGGGTTTATATCCTACAGGATACTTTTGTGGAAGGACAGCTGTCATCACTTGAACACTACAATGACAAACTAGATAAAATCCCTTAGTGTAATCAGGAGTTCCCAAGGTTGGGCCATTTGTTATCTCAGTTTTTAACCCCTTCGCTGCCAGGCCTTTTCCCCTCAGGAGCCAGGCCTTTTTTTGGCTATTTTGGGCAGTTCGCGCTTAGGCCCTCATAACTTTTTGTCCACATACTCACGCCTAATTTGCGCCTAATTGTGCCAAAATATAGCTACAATTTCATTTTTTTCAACCAAATTGGAAAAAAGGGCTGCAGAACAAGGTTTGTGGTTTTTTCCCTGAAAATGGCACCAACAAACGATTTATGGAGCTAAAATTACCAGCTTCCCACCTTTCAGGAACAGGCAGACTTGAATCAGAAAACCATATTTTGCAACACAATTTTGGCATTTTACTGGGACACACCCCATTTGTACTATTTTTTGTGCTTTTAGCCTCCTTCCAGGTAGTGACCGAAATGGGTATGAAACCAATGCTGGATCCCGGAAAGCTAAATATTTCTGAAAAGTAGACAAAATTCTGAATTCACCAAGGGGTCATTTGTGTAGATCCTACAATGTTTTTCTACAGAAAATAACAGCTGAAAAAAAAATATATTGAAATTGAGGTAAAAAAACAAACATTGTTCTCAATGTTTTACTCTGTAAGTTTTTCCTACGATGTCAGATTTTTTAAAACAATATACTGTTATGTCTGCTAGACTCTTCTGGTTGCGGGGATATATGGGGCTTGTAGGTTCATCAAGAACCCTAGGTACCCAGAGCCAATAAATGAGCTGCACCTTGCAATGGATTTTCACTCTATACCGGGTATTCAGCAATTCATTTGCTGAAATATAAAGAGTGAAAAATAGGTATCAAGAAAACCTTTGTATTTCCAAAATGAGCACAAGATACGGTGTTGAGAAGGAGTGGTTATTTGCACATCTCTGAATTCTGGGGACCCCATACTAGCATGTGAATTACAGGGCATTTTTCAAATAGACATCTTTTTTACACACCGCCTTACATTTGTAAGAAAAAAATGTAGAGAACTATAATGGGCAATAACACTTGTTCTGCTATTCTGTGTTCCCCCAAGTCTCCTGATAAAAATGGTACCTCACTTGCGTGGTTAGGCCTAATGCCTACGACAGGAAATGCAACATAGACACATCACATTTTCCCAAAGAAAACTGACGTGTTTTTTGGAAAGTGCCTAGCTGTGGATTTTGGCCTCTAGCTCACCCGGCACATAGGGAAACCTACCAAACCTGTGTATTTTTTAAAACTAGACACCTAGGGGAATCCAAGAGGGGTGACTTGTGGAGCTCACACCAAGTTCTGTATCCCAGAATCCTTTGCAGTCCTCAAAATTTGGCACAAAAAAAACACTTTTCCCTCACATTTCAGTGACAGAAAGTTCTGGAATCTGAGAGGAGCCACACATTTCCTCCTACCCAGCATTCCCCAAAGTCTCACAATAAAAATGGTACCTCACTTGTGTGGGAAGACCTACTGCCCGCGACAGGAAATGCCCCAAAACACAACGTGAACACATCACATGTTCTCAAAGAAAACAGAGCTGTTTTTTGCAAAGTGCCTAGCTGTGGATTTTGGCCTCTAGCTCAGCCGTCACCTAGGGAAACCTACCAAACCTGTGCATTTTAAAAAACTAGACATCTAGGGGAATCCACGATGAGGTGACTTTTGAGGTCTCTAACCAAGTTCTGTTACCCAGAATGCTTTGCAAACCTCAACAATTTGCAAAAAAAATACTTTTTCCTCACATTTCAGTGACAGAAAGTTCTGGAATCTGAGAGAAGCCACAAATTTCCTCCTACCCAGTGTTCCCCCATGTCTCCCAATAAAAATGGTACCTCACTTGTGTGGGTAGGCCTAGTGCCCTAAACAGGAAGTGCAAAGGCCGCCCCCGCAGGGGGCATAAAGGGCCGGCGCCTTAACGGCCGCCTTGGCCCGGAAGGGACCGGTTTAACCGGTTTGGGACTCAAGCGCGACACAGCGCGCCCCCACCCCAGGTGCCAGCTGGGGGGGGGAGGCATAGCCAAATCAACCAATGGGGGGGGGTTTGTCATCATTCAAACCCCCAATCAATACGTGATGCCAACCCCAGGGGTGCAAGGAGAGGTGCTCTTAAGGAGGCACGGTCCCGGGTTGGCTGGCAATCAGGACCGGGACAAAGCGCTGGCACCACGACAAGGACGAACATGCACATGAACAAGAGCTCTTTCCGGTAGTTTGGCTGTACGGGGACCGCTCACCCCGAGCGACGCGACCCGGCAGCGGAATCAAGACCTCCATCGTCGTTTTTTTCGATTGAGTGGCCGAACGCTTTCACCGAACCGCCAGGATCTCTTCGTGGCCCCAGCACCATAGCAGACAGACAGCAGACGCTACTACCCTCGTGGGTTTCCGGGTTCCCACTCCTACTCACAGAGGCACAGCACCGGACCTCCTCGTCGCGCTGCTGCATTGGACTACAGCGGCCAGCCAGTCTCCGTGTTGGTAGGAGACCGGGTCTAACCCGCTGCTGCAGTGCACGGCACCGTGTGTACTGCCTCTCGACGCTCCTGCAGAGGGTGCCTTTCACCCAGTTGCTCCGGCCCCGCTGCCCCCTCCTCACCTTGCCGGGCCCATCCAGCCGCCTTATTGCCGCACGGCGCCGGGCCGTCACAAAAAACTTTGGCTCGCTGCCCCCTCCTCACCTTATCGGCCGGCCCGACGAGTGCCCGGCCGGAAACACAGCGCCGGACTCCGCCGCCGCTTCGCCGAGCTCCTGCCACGGAGTAAAGAAGGCAGCCAATCGACATGGTGAGGGACCGGGCCCATCCAGCTGCTTTGTTGCCGCACGGCGCCGGCCCCTCACAAAAGAACTTCCCATCAGCGTCTCGGCCGGCCAAAGGTCCGTGCCCAACGCACGTCGCTACTAGAGAGCAGCACCGGTCCTCGCTGACTCCCTTTCGCGCTCCTGGCTCGGAGCAGGCAGGAACCCAGTCTCCGCTTTCGGTAAGGGCTGGGGCAACCACTGCTTCCTCCTGAAGCAACGCGCCGGACCCCGCAGCTAACCCTCCCCTATTTGGAGGGCCCCCACGCGCACGGAGAACACAGAGGGCAGCAGAATAGCCAAGCAGCCATACATTGTCCGGTCTGTGGGTGCCCGCTTTTTTCAAAGCGACGCGACCCCGCAGGAAGCACCAGCTTGTTCGGCTGAGGGGGACCACTTTTCTAAAAGCGACGCGACCCCTCAGGAAGCACCAGCCCCAGCACGCCCGCAGCACCCAAAATACATTCCTCGTAAGGAGGACCAGCTGAAGCAACAAACAGCAAGTAGGGACTGCAACCGACCACGAGATTTAGGAGCCCGTTGTGAGGTTTTCATATTTTAAAACAAACAAGCCCAGGCCAGAGACCGCGAACCCCCCCCCTCACCATGGAAGAGGACCAGGTGGTCGAACAGCAGGACGATTTGCAAAAGATGATCGCGCACATGCGCGCAGAAGCCTTAAAGCACGGCAAGGACTGAAATGCGTGCAAAAATGGTGGACAGAGGTGATGAATCCCAGGTTCACGGAGCCCCAGCACCGGCAAAGCAGACAGACGAGGTGGGCGAGACAGAGCGGAGCACCTCCCCTTCACAGAAGTCAGGCAAACGACAAAAGTCTGAGGGAAAACCTGCAAGGAAAACAGCCAAAAGGCCAAGGGCCACAGTGCAGAGCACAGAAGAGACCGCGGTGCCAAATCCGGGAGCCAGCATAGCAAGACCGCCAGCAGAGGGTGAGCATATAAGCACGATTATTCAAGAATGTTTAAATCGCTTGCGCCATTGCTGTTGCGGGCTAAGGTGGGGGGCGCAGAGGGGAGCTTTTCCCTCAGACAGACAGGCAAGCATCTAGGCAGCAGCCAGGGAACACCATTCCACTGGGGACCCATCAGCAGCCTGGGAGGCGTTAACAAAAGTAGCAGAGGCAACTCTTAGCATGGGGAGCGCGCCTGAATCCTACTCAAGACCATCCCTGGGGGCCCCCTCCATGACAACTAGGGCAACAGGCCTGGCGACAGCCATCCCCCTGACGGTAAAAGAGCGCATTTGGAGGAAGGAATTCATAGATATTTTTACACTATTAGAAATACAGCTAGAAGGCCTAGATCTGACAATATGTGACAAAAAAGATGATGACAGAAGGGAGAGGAAGAGAGCTAGGAAAGAGGAATTTTGAGAACTGGCTAGATGCCTTCAGAATCATGGCCTGTGTCATAGTCGAGAAATTCCCACGCAGCGCTGCTGACCTCTGGCTGTACGAATCTAAAATACACGAAGCACACCGCCAATTTTCAGGAGATGCCTGGCTAGAGTACGATAAGAGTTTTAGGTTGAAAATGCAGGCCCACCCAGAGATGGAGTGGAACCAGGAGGATGTCTCCAGCTACATACATAAAATGATGGTCACAAGGGAAAGGGGAACAGTCCTTTCAGACCGGTCACAATAAAGGGAGGCATGATAAATTAAAAATGAAACATAGACACAAAACATGGCACAGTAACAGAAACCAGGGGGACAAGGGTTCGCAAGCCATATTCTGGAAGTTTGAGTCAGACGAGTGCTCGTGGGGGCAGAGCTGCAAATTTAGACACTCCTGCTCCACCTGTGGGGGCGAACACCCGGCATCCACATGTAGGAAACACAAGCACAAATCAGACAGAAAAGACAAAAAGAAAAGGCAATAGTGTCCCCCCCCTCACCGATCAAAAAACAAGCCAACTAAAATTCAAACTGGCCAAGTCTCCAATCAATACACAAACCCTGAGAAGACTAGCAAATGAATATTACAACAAGAAAGAGGCAAGCGCATTAGTAAAAGGTTTTGAGGAAGGCTTCATTATCCCAGTGAAGGGGCGCATATCAGGTGGGATCCCAAAAAATCTGAAGTCAGCTAGAGAACAACCACAAGTAGTATTACAAAAAATTGAGAAAGAACTAAGGCTGGGACGCATAGAGGGCCCTCTACAGCCACCCCTCCCCTCAGACTTAATCATATCACCATTAGGGGTGGTGCCCAAGAAGGAGCCTGGTCAATTTAGGCTAATACACCATCTATCCCTTCCTGAGGGCACATCAGTTAATGACAGGATCCCAGAAGAAGCCTGCGCAGTTGGCTATGCCACTCTGGACGATGCAATCGACATGATTAAAGCAGCAGGCAAAGGCGCCCTGTTAGCGAAGGCGGACATAGAGTCTGCATTCCGACTACTGCCCGTACACCCGGACAGTTTTCATCTGCTAGGTTTTCAACGCGAAGGACAGATTTTCGTGGACAAAGCTATGCCTATGGGGTGCTCCATCGCATGCGCGTATTTCGAACAATTTAGCACATTTCTGGAGTGGGCACTGCATGGGAGGCACCCGGCAGGGGGGAAAATGCATTATCTAGACGACTTCCTGTTCATAGGGGGAGCCATGGGCGGGGCATGCTACAGCCTACTGCAAACCTTCCAGTCACTGGCAGGAGATATGGGGGTCCCCCTAGCAGTTGACAAAACGGTCAGGCCCACCACATCGTTGGTGTTCCTAGGCATAGAGCTTGACACAGTAGCCGGAACCTCCAGACTACCAGACGAGAAAGTGAAAGATTTAAGGGTAGAGATCGGTTCCCTTCTAAAGAAACAGAAAGCAACCCTAGGGGAGCTACAGAGCATGGTGGGCAAGCTCAATTTCGCAACCAGAGTGATCCCAGCAGGCAGAGACTTCGCCAGGCGACTCAGTAGACTGACAGCAGGGCTGCGTTTGAAACACCATCATGTGAGGCTGGACAGGGGGTCAAAAGTGATCTCGCCATGTGGCACTCTTTTCTAGAAGACTTCAATGGCCGGCTCATCTGGAGAGATGGCTGGATATCAGCCAGAGAGATCTCGTTGTACACAGATGCAGCAGGGGGCTGTGGCTTCGGGGCCATCTTGGGGAAGGAATGGTGTGCAGGTAAATGGCCGCCTAGGTGGTACGAACTAAATATCACCAGGAACATCTCGTTTCTGGAGGCATAAAGGGCTGGCACCTTAACGGCCGCCTTGGCCCGGAAGGGACCGGTTTAACCGGTTTGGGACTCAAGTGCGACACAGCGCGCCCCCACCCCAGGTGCCAGCTGGGGGGGGGGGAAGGCATACCCAAATCAACAAATGGGGGGGTTTGCCATCATTCAAACCCCCCAATCAATACGTGATGCCAACCCGAGGGGTGCAAGGAGAGGTGCTCTTAAGGAGGCGCGGTCCCGGGTTGGCTGGCAATCGTGACCGGGACAAAGCACTGGCACCACGACAAGGACGAACACCACCCACCCTGACGAAAACATAATCAGTCGCTATACCGGACAGAGTCAAGGGCGTAAACGAAAAAGTTTTACCAAATAAAGGTGCAAAAGACACACCCAGTAAGGGGGTGTGTCAACAAAGCCACACACCTGGGGATGCCTTACGGCAGGCAGGGTGTAAGATGGCCAAGCGTGGGGAGTAAGCGGAACGCGGCACTCGCAGCCCAGACCCGCCAAATCGGATGGCAGGGCATAGGACACGCCAGGTAGCAAGTTGGGCCTAATACAAAGAATTTGAAGCTACCCCCTAAACAACATGGTGAAACAATAACTCTATTTGAGTGAGCCCCTCCAAAAAAGGAAAGGTGGGACTGCCTAAACAATCGAACGGCAAAAGAGGCGTGACAAACGGAGGCCAGGACTTGAGGGCCCACCAGTCACTCACTGCAATTGTAAAAAGTTTTAAATGTAGATGTGTTAAAAGAATAAGCAGAATTTTATTGGCATGTTTACAAACGTTGATTGACAGTGATTTTCGTTTCGTGCTCAAGATATGCTATCAGGGCAGTCACACGATGTCCACGTTAATAAAGCGGCCAATTAATATCCACTACATAAGGTATTGTCAAATTCTGTTTTGCATGCAATACAATATGGTCAAGTAGTTAATTACATGAGGATGTTTAATCTGCAGTGTGCCATGTGCAGGAGTTAATGCCCTAAAACACAACGTGGACACCTACGGGAATCCAAGATGGGGTGACTTGTGGAGCTCACACCAAGTTCTGTATCCCAGAATCCTTTGCAGTCCTCAAAATTTGGCACAAAAAAAACACTTTTCCCTCACATTTCAGTGACAGAAAGTTCTGGAATCTGAGAGGAGCCACACATTTCCTCCTATCCAGCATTCCCCAAAGCCTCCTAATAAAAATGGTACCTCACTTGTGTGGGAAGACCTACTGCCCGTGACAGGAAATGCCCCAAAACACAACGTGAACACATCACATGTTCTCAAAGAAATCAGAGCTGTTTTTTGCAAAGTGCCTAGCTCTGGATTTTGGCCTCTAGCTCAGCGTCACCTAGGGAAACCTACGAAACCTGTGCATTTTTTAAAACTAGACATCTAGGGGAATCCACGATGGTGTGACTTGTGGGGCTCTCACCAACTTCTGTTACCCAGAATCCTTTGCAAACCTCAAAATTTGGCAAAAAAACACTTTTCCCTCATATTTCAGTGACAGAAAGTTCTGAAATCTGAGAGGAGCCACAAATTTTCTTCTACCCAGCGTTCCCCCAAGTCTTCTAATAAAAATGGTACCTCACTTGTGTGGGTAGGCCTAGAGCCCGCGACAGGAAATGCCCCAAAATACAACGTGGACACATCACATTTTCCCAAAGAAATCAGAGCTGTTTTTTGCAAAGTGCCTAGCTGTTGATTTTGGCTCTAGCTCAGCTGTCACCTAGGGAAACCAACCAAACCTGTGCATTTTTTAAAACTATATATCTAGGGGAATCCACGATGGGGTCACTTGTGGGGCTCTCACCAACTTCTGTTACCCAGAATCCTTTGCAAACCTCAAAATTTGGCAAAAAAACACTTTCCCCTCATATTTCAGTGACAGAAAGTTCTGGAATCTGAGAGGAGCCACACATTTCCTCCTACCCAGCGTTCCCCCAAGTCCTAGATAAAAATGGTACCTCACTTGTATGGGTAAGACTAGTGCTGCAACAGGAAATGCCCCAAAACACAACATGGACACATCAGATTTTCTTTAAAAAAAACTGGCCTTTTTTTGCAAAGTGCCTAGATGTGGATTTTGGCCTCTAGCTCAGTCGGCACCTAGGGAAACCCACCAAACCTGTGCATTTTTTAAAACTAGGCACCTAAGGGAGTCCAAGATGGCATGATTTGTGAGGCTCTCACCAATTTCTGTTGCCCAGAATCCTTTGCAAACCTCAAAGTTTGGCAAAAAAACACTTTTTCCCCACATTTTTGGTGACAAAAATTCTGGAATCTGAGAGGAGCCACAAATTTCCTCCTACCCAGTGTTCCCCCAAGTCTCTCGATAAAAATGGTACCTCACTTGTGTGGATAGGCCTTGTGCCCGTGACAGGTGACAGGAAATGCTACAAAACCCAACATGGACACATCACATTTTCCCAAAGAAATCAGAGCTGTTTTTTGTAAGGTGTCTAGCTGTGGATTCTGGCCTCTAGCTCAGCCGGCACCTAGGGAAACCTACCAAACCTGTGCATTTTTGAGAACTAGACACCTAGAGAAATCCAAGATGGGGTGACTTGTGGGGCTCTCACCAAGTTCTGTTACCCAGAATCCTTTACAAACCTTAAAATTGGGCCAAAAAACACTTTTTCCTCACATTTCGGTGACAGAAAGTTCTGAAATCTGGGAGGAGCCACAAATTTCCTTACACCCAGCATTCCCCCAAGTATCCCGATAAAAATGGTTTCTCACTTGTGTGGGTGGCCCAGGTGTCGCAATAGAAAAAGACCAAAACCCTGTAGAGATTGAGAGGATAGCACAGCGAGTTGCTAAGCACATATTTTTCTTTTTATACATCTTTATGTTGACTCTGCTTTGGGAACCTGCTTATGTGAGGTATAATTTTACTTGGGAGACTGAGGGGAACACTGGGTGGTAGGAAATTCGTGCCGGAGCGGTGATCTTACAAAGAAAAGTGAGGAAAATATGCTTTTTTAAGCAAATTTTAAGGTTTGCAGAGGAGTTTGGGTAAGAAAAATTTAGGGGATCCACGCAAACCACACCTCCCTGGACTACTTGGGGTGTCTAGTTTTAAAAAATGTCTGGGTTTGGTAGGTTTCCCTAGATGAAGGCCGCACCCAGGACCAAAAACGTAGGTGCCCCTCCCCACAAACACAGGTAGTTTTGTAATATATCATTTTGATCTGTCCACAGATGTCTGTGATGTGCCAAACACTAAAATTGTGAAAAGAAATGCACTTAGGTTATGTGAAAAAGACACCTCACCCACCAACCAAGTTGGTGGCATGCTTCATCATCGGGGTCCCACCCGAGACACCTAGTGAGTCACGGTGTGCTGCGGCACCTGATTACAGCAGAACTCACATACTGGTTGGATTTGGCACAAGGGTGAGTGATGGTTCAGTAGATCAAATTATCAACAAGAGATTTCATAAAAATGAAATGCACTGTTAATAACAGAAGGGCCAAAAAACTGAACCAATGACTCAGCTCATGAGCTGTAAAGCCACGACAAGACACCAACTGCTTTACAGTCCATTCACACACCTTTCATGCTTGACATGCACAAGACCATTCACACCATGGACCCAGCACATTACAGCACTTGCATCAACAGACTGCACCACTCAAGGGCCCATCACTTTCATATGCCCACATGCCTGATACAGTAATCACACCAGCTCATGGGAGTGTGTTGACTGGCGTTTGGCTGGCGCTGCCATCCAAGCGCCACTCCACACACACCACCAGCCAAGCACCACTCCACCCACACCGCCAGCCAAGCGCCACTCTACGCATACCGCCAGCCAAGCGCCACTCCACGCACACCGCAAGCGAAGCACCACTCCACGCACACCGCCATCACTTTGTTTTGTTTTTAAACAACAAAGAAACCACTAACTAATTATAAGTACAAAACTACAAACACAAAAGCTCTAACTGAGTACATGACAGTAATGCCAACAGTGAAAATGAACATATGAAAATATAAAATGGCAGTTTACACTCACAGTAGTTCCCAGTAATTCTTCTGTGTGTGGTAACTCCTGAAACAACCTGCCACACACAGCCCAGGCTCTGAAGGACAGTCCGGGCAGTACATCCGGCTTTGCCTCTGGATACCTCTTCGGGCACAGACTCTACATTTCATAGCTGGAAAGTATTTTTTGGGAGTGGGAGGAATCTGATCAGGAAAGTAACGATCTTTCAATCTAGCCACATTCTCCACAACTGCTACTCTAGGAACTCTTGAATAATCCACCATAACATGGTTTTCTATCACTGACTCCTGAAATTTAACAAATGTTATCCTTGACTCAGGGGAACAATCCTTAACCACAATAAAAGCATTATAAGTTGCTAGATTGAACAAATGAAAAGCCAACTTCTTATACCACATGTGAGACTTACGTACTGCGATGTAGGGTTCCAATCTACTCTATCAACACCACCCATGTGCTTATTGTAATCTAAAATGCACACAGGTTTGCTCACTTCAGCAACTTGACCCCAAACAGCCACAGGTGAAGTACTCTCATCGTGGATGGTAGTTAGCATGTACACATCCCTCCTGTCTACAAATGTCAGAGCTAGCAGCTCATCATTCCGCAAGGCACTGCACTGTCCCCTCTCAAGTTTTTAACAGACATGCTCCCTTGGATAGCCTTCCCGGTTAGAGCAGATTGTGCCACAAGTAACAGTGTCCATTCTGAACAACTCCTTGAATAACTTTACTCCAGTGTAGAAGTTATCTACATATAAATGGTGACCTTTGTTAAACAGTCGTCTACCAACTTCCCACAGAATTTTCTCACAAACTCCAAAAGTGGGTGGACAACCAGGGGGGTCAATACTGGAATCCCTACCAGTGCAGACCCAGAAATTATAAACATATCCTGTACTACTTTCAGACAGCATATACAATTTTATTCCATACTGTGCCCTGTTGCTGGGAATGTACTGCCTAAAAAACAAACGACCCTTGAACAGGACCAAAAACCTGTCCACACTTATTTCTTTGCCTGGCACATAGACCTGTGAAAACTGATCTACAAAATGATCAATGACAGGCCTAATATTAAAAAGATGGCCACAATGGGGGTGATCTCGTGTCAAGGCTAAAGCACAGTCAACAAAATGCAGCATCCGAAGAAGAAGCAAATACCGATTACAAGTCATCGTTGCAGGAAATATAGCCGTTGCCATCAAGGGACTAGTAGACCAATAAGAAGCCAGTGACTGCTTCCTTATCAACCCCATCAAAAAAGTCAAACCCAAAGAACTTTTTCATCTCTTCTAAATTTGAGGGAATCCAATGGGTAGCTCTAGACTGAGGTCTAAGTCTGGCAGCATCGTCCCTCAAATACTGCTCCGCATACAAATTAATCTGCTCAACAATCTCTTCCAAAACAACATTGTCCATAAACAACTGAAAGAAATTAAAAGGCAAAAAGTTTTCAGTATTTACTCTCCACCCTGGGAGACTAGTAAAGGCAGGCAAGTATGGCTGCTCCATGTTTGGGGCAACCCAGGTGTCAGGTCTTCCAATAGGAAACCTTTCAGCCGCTGGCTGCTTCTCCATTGGCACATCGATGTCCTCCTCGAAAACAGGCCCTTCATCTGCACTGAGAGTGGCTTCCTCATCAGAAGACTCCTCTTGGATAGAAATCTCATTGCCAGAATCTCTCTCTTACTCCTCTGCCTAAGATGCAGAGTCCATCTCATAATCATAGTCAGAAGACGACTCAAAAAGCATGCCAACAACCTGCTGAGAGGTCACTCTGCGGCTAGCCATGATCCTTTCTAAGAAGTGTAACATGACAAATGCACCAACAACAACCAGCACTGTCTAAAATAAGTATAAAGAAAGTGTTGCTTTATCACAAAGAGTTATGTACTCAAAAACTAGACTACTCACTTGCCTGAAAAAGCTAGACTCTCCAGCAAATAATCTACACAGACACAGCAATCACCAATGATATCCCACTAAAAAGAAAAAACAAAAACATATTTGACATAAGATAACACAAATATAATTGTGCACAAATCTAAGGACAATTTCACACACAATCCTGCATTTAGTACACCACCTACAAACATGTCATTCATGCATACCAACAAGACTCCTTTGGAGTTAATTTACTTACCTAAAACATGCAACTATGCAAACCGCATGTCAACCACTTCTAAAACGAGCCACAGCAAAAGAAGCAAAAGCTTTGAACTACAACAAAAAAGAGAAAGAAACTGTTATAATCACAAATGCAAATACTTCGCCAGTTGAGAAACACCCCCCCACCAAACGTTAAAGATTTTCTCTGGTGTCTAGTGATCTCTGGGGCAGAGGGGCCTAAAAAAACTAGGTCGATCTGCCCTGAAGGGGGGCAGAACTGCCCAAAAGTGTTTCTTCCCCTTGGGGGGGGGCGACCCTTGCCTAAGGGGCTGCCCCCCCACAAAAAAAAAAACAGCAGCACATGCCTGGTGCCATCGTGGCTTCAACCCCCCCGGGGGAAGATCGGCTTGAAAATAATGAGCCAATCTGCCCCTGGAGGGGCAGAAATGACAAAAAGTATTGTGCCTCCCTGCGGGAGTGGCCCTTACCCAAGGGGCCGCCCCGCACAAAAAACATACACACACACAAATAAAATCCCTGGTGCCTAGTGGATTCTGCCACCCTTGGGGCAGATGGACCAAAAAAACAAGACTGATCTGCCCCCAAAGGGACCACCCCCCAACACAAAAAACAACATCAACACATCCCTGGTGCCATCATGGATTCTACCCCCCCACCCCCGGGGCAGATCAGCTTAAAAATAATGAGCCAATCTGCCCCCGGGGGGCAGAAATGGTGTAAAAGATTATACCCCCATGGGTGAGCGGGCCTTGCCCAAGGGCCCTCGCACAAAAAACTCACACACACATGCACACAAACACATTCCCTTGTGCCTAGTGGGCATTCCTGTTGCCCAATCACATTGCAATCGGCAGCAGAAGTGCTAAAAGGGGCATCAAGGGAAAGGAAAACCCTTTCCTTTCCCCCGATGCCTCTTTTGAAGCCATCCCCTCTCCCCCAGGCAGAGGAGAAACTTACCTCCTCTTCTGATGACACGCTGGAAGCAAATGGCTTCTAGGAAGTCGGGCGGCCTCTAATGATGTCCGCGCGCAATCACGCACTGACATCTTTAGATGGGGGTGGGGTGGGGGAGCGGGAGTGGAAGGGGAAGTTATTCCCCTTCCAGCCCTGCCCAGGGTGGGGTGGGAGGCCCTCAGGGGGAGCGTCTCGGAGCTCCTCGGAGGGCTGGGTGCAGGATGTAACGGTTACGTCCCCGGCCCCCGAGCAGTTCCGCCCAGGACGTAACCGTTACATTCCAGGCATCCGAGGGGTTAATTTTTGAAAAGTCTCCCTCATTTCTGATGTCCATCTCAACTTATCATTTATGTCTTTTGGCTGTTTAATAGAAGCCAGCAAAGGTGCTATTAAAGTTCTGTAATCAAAACTCATTGTCTCACATAGTTACAGAGACTAAGAAACTTCTGCATTCCCTTAACAGTTTCTGGATCAGTCATTTGACATATAGATGCTGCTTTTTCAGGAGTTACTCATCAATCAGAAGCTGACTGTAATTGTCCTAAGTAATGGACCTCTTTCTGACAATAATAAACTTTGAGCCTGATTTAGATGTTGGCGGTAATTGTCCTGCCGGTAACTTTTTGCCTGAAAATCCCATCTGCTGCTGCGACTGTCCGCCCTATTTAGATGCTAGCGGAAGCATAGGCGAAAGACCACTGATGGCCCCTGGTCACTGCCAAGAATCACCACTCACGTGGACGCTGCCAGAGGCTAAAGCGACTGGCGGCAGGATTGCAGCCCCTTTCACCATTGAGCCAATCACGATGTGTATTCCTGCCAACACTACTGTGGCCATAAACCTCCACACCAGAGATGGTAGTTTGGGAGGTATCTAAGAACAAAACTCACCTTTATTACACTTTCCACATTTCCTGCTGCCATGAGCCCACTCTTACCAGTCCTGACACTGTTCCTGGGCAAGATCCAAGATGGAAATCAACACCGTCATCACCAGAACAGAAGTTAAGTCACAGCCATACCTGTTTTGCGCAACGTTGTTGCTTCACAGAAGAATTGGACTCACGAATGAGTAAATATTTTTAGCAAACACCATAATGATGCAAAATTCTTGAAAGTGTAATGCTGAAGTTAGAAAATGTATCAGAACAGACCTCGAGATAGAAGTAGCACCCACCAATCTAATATGAGCTGCCCTCATAGCAATAGACACCCACACAAAAAGTCACAGCAATCACAGAGAGGAATGTCAGCACAGGTGTTTGCAGTAATTCCCCAAAAGTATCAAAAGCATGAAATGAAACAGTATACCCAATATGAAACAAACAATGCCATGATAATAGCAATTACACTACAACATGCTACTGGTGGGTGTACACAGAATGTACTACCAATCGCACAGTTTACCTGCAAATATGGCAGAGATGTCTGACATTCACATGCCCCCTTGGTGTGTGCAATATATCATACACATTAGATGTCACTTAACTGAAGAGTGGCATGTTCTCTGTGTAATGCATATGTGCATATCATTGATATATCATGTCAAAATAAACACACATGTATTCTCCAGTCACAATAACAGAAGCACATATAATTTTGATATGTGTCCAGTAACAAGATGAATGTTTGCATCAAAATTAATATGTCCATCACACATGTACAACACTAATTTACACAATTTTAAAAAATTAGCCACAATCCACAAACTGTGCTGGTCACTGTCCCAAATGAGATTAAGTGAATGGCTCACACATTATCAGAAGTTATGTTATCAACAAACAATCAGTAACATTCATCAAATAAGGATGGGGCAAAGGTGTTCTCAAAATTAAAATGTTTTATAAACATGAAATAATTCTATGAAAAACAAATTAAAGAAACTATACATAAGCAAAAAAGGCACTAGGCTTGTGGGTGCATGCCTATAACGTGCATCCTAATGTCACTGCCAAAATAAACCTCCTCTGGAAGAGGCATCTATGGGACAGAGAGTAGGCACCTCTCAATGATCTCACTGGGGGGGGAGGGTCCTTGGGTTTGGAATGGGTGGTTTTGTGAGGGGTGGTTTGGTAGGGGTGAGTTGAGATTTGGAAGGGGTGGAAAGATGTTTGGGAGGAGTGGATTTACATTTGGAAGGGATGAGAGGATGTGGAAATGGTCGTGTGAGATATGGAAGGAGTGGCTTGGGAGGTGGAAGGGCTGGAAAGAAGTTTGGCAGGGGTGGTTTTGGGATTTTAGGGGTCACGGCCAGAGCAAAAAGTCGGTCCTCCATTCAAAAATGTGTAGGGTGGATGGCAGGGGATTTCAGGTTGGGAGATAGAGAGAGTGGCTCTGTCTATTGTGTATGTGTCTGTTGATGGTGTGGGTGCCTGAGGGTCTGGTGTATGTGCTGTATGTTTAGATTTGTGTCTCTTACTGATTGTCTGTTTGGTGGATGAATATGGGCGTCTGGGTATAGAATGTCTGGATGGATATGCATGTTGTGGTATCTGTGTGTGTGCTGGTGCATGCATGTGTGGTGGTAGGTGCACTGACTGGGGGTGCGCTTGTGGTATGTGTGGGTGTTGGAGTAGTGATAGGTGTACTGACTGGGGTTATGCTTGTGGTGTGTGTTAATCTTCGTGTAGTGGTATATGCACTGACTGTGGGTGTTGGTGTAGTGGTAGGTGCACTGACTGGGAGTGTGCTTGTGGTATTCATGGGTGTTGGTGTAGTGGGGGTGCACTGACTGGGGGTGTGCTGGTGGTGGGTGTGTGTGTTTGTGCCATGGTGGGTGTGATACATCTGGGTATGCTTGTGGTGGTGGTGAAGTGTGTGGTATCTGCATGTGTGTGTCTGTGCTTTTTGCTGTGTCAGAGTGAAGATGTGCCGTTTGTGGTCATTGTAGTGGGTGCATGCAAATGTTTGGACGTGCTTAGGATAGGGCTGGATTGAGGGACTTGGGATGGGAAGGGGAAGGAATCTGGGCATGAGGTTGGGGTGAGTGGGAGGTGTGCCCAAAGAGGCCAGACCCTGGAATAACTGCTGCAAGCCAGACAGGGCACCATGAATGCCAACCAGGTAAGCCATCATCTGGGTGTTATGGCCAGCCAGCCCCTGGAAGACGTTCAGAAGCGTGGTCTGGCCTACAGTGATAGTCCATAATGGGTAAGCAGCCTCCTAATAGAACACAGCCTGGTACATTGGGGAAGGCGTGGAGGTGTCTGCATCAAAGGTGATACTGCTCCTTTTGGGTGGGTGGCTACGGCCAACTGAGGGAGTTGCAAAAGGGAGGGTGGAATTTGACATGTGGGTGGCCAATGACGCAGGAGTCACCGTCGCTGCAGGGTCCGCCACCACTGGGGACTGGTCTTCTTTCGAGGCCTCGGAAGAAGATGTCGAGTCAGTCGCAGCCTCTATGCCAGGCCCCTCACCTTTCATTCCACAGGGTCCCTCAGTGTCGGTCGTGTCCACATCAGCTTCCCATTGGCTTGCTTCCTTTCCACCAACATGGCCACTGTCACCTTGCCCAGATAATCCTGAAAACACAGATACAACAGTTTGAAGGTATCTGTACAAATACAATTAGACATTAATGTTCAACACACAAAATTTTTGCTAAGTTCAGTAATTCTCCATGTCAGCTCCCATATCATGTATGCCTTTGTCACTTATATACTTGTAGATCCCTCCATGAAAAAGGAATTTGACAGTATGAGTTAACACATAGGCCTTGAGTTATCTCTGAACCACTGCTGTGCAGAGCTAAATTGTATTCACATTTCCCAAAGGGGCAGGTGTTCGGCTGGGAATTAACTTCTCAAGATGGGACACTACAACATCTATGTGATGCGTCTGGCCACTCTCCTAGAGAACTTGTTCGCAGAGACGATATTGAACCCTACTCTCTCTCAACACAACGCCTGATCTAGGAATGATAGCCTAAAATAAGGCGCTTTCATAGGATGGAACGGGTCAGGACAAAATAATAAAAGAGACAAAGACTTGTGCCCTCTGAGTGGTGTCAAGCTCGCTATCCTGTTTGAGAATGCCCCAAGTGTCTTCCTCTTTCGGGGTATGCAGGTGAGTCAGCTAAAGGGAAGGATCACACACACTACATTTGCATTGGCATGTGTGTGCATAGTTTAAATAACATTGGAGAAATGAAAGTACATACACTTAGAGATGCTTATGTTGTATGTGTTGTATATAGTTGCACATGAATGGCGCGTGTTAGAATGTTGTGAATGGAAGAATGTGAATGAGAAATGGAACGTGGTGGAAGGCAGTTGGAGACAGAGCTGGTCAGAGAAGGATCTGAGATATATTGCTGGAAATGTTGGAGCTGAATTGTCTTATGCTTGGACAATAAAATATATAATCAACTAAGGATACCTACAGTTGGAGTCTAATTTGCTACAGATTTGGCGACGAGCTAGAGACACCTCCTAAACACACGGAATCAGTCCCAACGTCATGACGTATCCGGTGCAACCTTATCAGTAAGGATCTAATTTAATTTCAATTGCTGTATCGGAGCTCTAATCCTCACAATTTTGTTGGGTGGCTGCTGTTTTTGGTTGAAGCCGCATTCCTACCGACTACATGCCACTGCGTGACTGCATCGGCCTCGCTCCACAATATTACGCACAACGTGCAGCTCGCTCCAGAATATTACGCACAACGTGTCGCCAATTTAAAAATAACCTAGACAGCGACTGTCGTATGTTGCAACGCATGTAATTTTCGTGCCGCTGTATTTGAAGCCACCATCTTTGAATAGTAAATTACACTGTATTACAGTGTTACACTCATTGTTTACATCCTTGTTACATCCATCTTTAAAAAAAAAAACAATCTGCATTTCTTAGTTTTTCACAAGCATCTACGGATTTACAATACCAAGAAGTGTGATTTTGGGTGAACAATTAAAAAAAAAAATGTTTATTCTTAGTGGAATATATACACTCCACTTTGCTGAGTCACATTGAAACAGTTTGTTTTGCTGTCACATTTACTCAACCATGGCTTCAAATGGCTCATTGAATTTGCCTCCTCCTCAGCCATTTCAACCTGTAGTAGGTGATAATGTAAGCAAGTGGCAAGAATGGAAAGAGTATTTTTTCAATTATATTGCAAAGTGTGATGAAGAGGATGATTTCACACATGCAAAGAAGAAAAAAATTACTTTATATTGTCTGGGTCCACAAGGTTTAAACATTTATAATCGCATTGAAAAAAAAACACATCCAGATGGTCAAGGTGATGGTTTCTCTAATGCTATTGAGGATTTGGACAGATTCTATACACCTATAGTATGTGTTGGCATTTATAGATATAAATTATATCATAGGAAACAATTAAAAGAAGAAGCTATTGAGGAATATGTATCAGCTTTAAAAAACTTGGCATTGACTTGTAGATTTGGGTCATTACATGATGAAATGATCAGAGACCAAATTGTTATGCATGCAGCCAACCCATCTATACAACACTGTGGGCAAAAGGAGAAGCACCCTTATCTGAGGTGATTGAGGTTGTCAGAAAAGCAGAGTTAACTGGAAGATGTGCCAAAGCAGTGCTTTCTGAAAGGAAGAATGAAAAGGCAGTTATGGAACAGATTAATAAAGTGAAAAGTGGCAGGAAAAGTTCAAACTATGTGCAGGAGATTCCCAAGTCAAAAAGAATCTGTTCAGAGAGCATGTAAAGACAACTGAGCCTAAAACTGACAAAATCCATGGTCAAGTGTTATAGATGTGGATTTATGGGTCATTATGTTAATGACAAGAAGTGCTCAGAATGTGGATTGATTCGGCATTTCGGGAAAGTATGCAAGAAAGAAAAATCCATTAAGTTGTTGGAGAGAGACTCAAGTTTGGATTCATCTTCTTCAGACAATGAAGATTGAAATATGTGTGTTTTCAACATAAGAGATCAAATGGATGAGGAACAAAAACTTACTTCAAGGAAAAAACCTAAATGTCATTTATAGATAGAGGGTTGTTAGTGTTATTCAAGATTCTGGATCTCCCTATAGTATTGTCAGCCATGCTGTGTGGATGGATAAGTTAGAACCAAGTTGGGAAAGATACTGGTACCATCAGACATAGCTTCCAGAAGTTTTACGGGAGAACCTTTCGACATTTTAGGTCATAGGAAAGTGTGTTGTATGTTTAAGGGCAGAGAGGCTGAATGCAAAGTTTATGTTTTAAAGGAGGGGCCATCAGTGTTGGGATGGTGCGACCAAGGGAAGCTTGGTATTGTTCTTAATCCAGATAGTCCTGAGCCAGTGTCTGTGGTGCAAGAAGAAGGTTGGGATGCTGATAATATCAAAGTAAAATATACTATGGTGTTTGCGGGAGGTATTGGTAAATTGTCAGATTTCCAACACAGAATAGTTTTGAAGGAAAATGCCTTAACTGTGACACACAAAGCTAGTAACATACCTTTGAGTATTAGAGATGAGGTGTACAAAGAATTGGAAAAAATAATGCAGTCAGGTGTCATTGAACAGATTGACTCTTCGCATTGGATTTCGCCTTGGTGGTGGTGAAGAAGGCCAATGGTAAGTTGAGATTATGTGTTGATCTGAGAGATTTGAATAAGAATATTATGGTGGACCAATTTCTGTTACCAAGAATTAACGAAATGATTGCACGTACAAAAGGATTGAATGGGTTCACCATCATTGATCTAACCTCAGCTTACCATCAGGTCGTTTTACATCTGGAAAGTCAAAGACTTACTGCATTTATCACTCCTTTTCGTTGTTACCAGTTTAATAGAGTGCCATTTGGATTTGCATCTGCAGCAGCCATGTTCCAAAGGCTTATGTTCAAATTATTTAAAGATTTACAAAATGTTATGTTTTTTCAGGACGATATATTGGTCATGCGTAAGTCAAGGGGAAAACACAATGCTATGTTGAAAAAGGTGTTGGATATACTTACGGCTAAAGGGCTCACTTATGAAATATCTAAATGTAACATTGAGAAAAATAAAGTGACAGTTTTAGGACATGAAATAAGTGTGAGAGGTGTGGAACCAAAATCAGAATCGGTAGAGGCTGTAAGTAAGGTACCAATTCCAACCAATAAGGATGAGATTAGAGCATTTCTAGGTTTGGCAGAATTCTAAGCCAAATATGTTCAAATGTTTGCCAGCAAGACATACCCTATCAGGCAATTGTTGAAAAACAAGGTGATATTTGAATGATCTAATGAGTGTCAAGAGGCATTTGATATGCTCAAACAGAATATTACAAAAGCACCAGCTCTACATGGTTTCGATCCTAACTTACAGAGTATCATAACTTCTGATGTGAGAAATAAGGGGCTGGGAACTGTGCTTATGCAAATTGATACATGTGGAAATGAAAGGGTGGTTACATTTGCTTCATGTTCATTAACTGAAACTGCAGTGAGGTATTCAGTTATTGAGCGGGAGACCTTGGCATAAGTCTGGGGTTTGGAACACTTTAGACAGTTTATTTGGGGTATGAAGGTGATTTTGCGTAGTGATCATAAACCACTCATTAAGGTACTTACAACTAGTGGGTTGTTTAAGGCATCTCCACGAATAGCGAGATTGTCTATAAAACTAATAGATCATAAGCATGAGGTACAATATGTTCCAGGTGTAAAACATATAACTGCTGATTTTTTTAGCAGATTTCCCTTGCGAACTCAAGAAGTGTCTTGGAAGGAAAATGATGAGTTGGATAGTGGCTGTGTAGCGGAAATTTTAGAAGAAATACAAGGGATTTCAAATGAGGAATGGGTAACTGCCACAAAAGAGGATGGTGTGTTGTCAAGAGTGCATTCATTGATTGTAGAGGGTTGGCCTAACAAGAATACCTTGGAAGGTAGCTTACATATATATTGGGAATTGAGACAGGAATTGTCTGTGGAAGATAATGTGGTCTTGCACAATGGTAAACTAGTGCCTCCAGAAAGTCTTAGAGATAGGTTGTTAGATATTTGCCATGAAGGTAATTTAGGAATTTCTCAAATAAAGAACTGAGTAAAACAGTTATATTGGTGGCCTGGAATAGATGTAGCGGTTGAGAGGAAAGTGAGAGTTTGTGTTTTATGTAATGAATCGGAGAAAAATTTGTTGACTTTTAAACCTCCTTTACATCTGTTATCATGTCCAGATATGCCATGGGACAGAATTGGGTTAGATATTACAGGACCAATTTATGATAATGGTGATGCAAAATTCATTCTAGTGTTAATGGATCATTTTTCAAAATGGCCAGAGGTGAAGATATCTATAAAAATGGATGCTTCAAGTATAGTGAAATGTTTGGATAAGGTATTTGTGAGAGAAGGTTTACCCAAGATTGTTCTGACGGATAATGATCCTCAATTCTCATCTGGAAAGTTTAAGAAGTATTTGGAAAGGAATGGTATTTTGCACTAAACTACATCAGTCTATCACTGCAGGTAATGGTGTAGTGGAACGTTTTAATAGAGGTTTGAAGAATGCTGTCCAATTAGCCAACAGTGCAAAGTTATCATGGGAAAAGGAAGTATGGAAAACAATATGTGACATCACGGGAAGTAGTCCATTCGAAATTGTTAGGGGAAGGATTCCTTTGGGTAAGGACAATGTGGGTTGGATGGCAAAACCAAGAAGGAGTGATTGGTCTCCATAGGTAATCAAGAAGAATATAACTACTAAGCAGAAACATGCCAAAGCTGTGTATGACAGTAAAAATAAATGCAAGACAGTAGAAATACATGTGGGCGATTGGGTCAGGATTAAGATACCCTGGTTTAAAAGAAGGGGAGCAGGAATATTTTCTCCTCCATTGTGTGTAGAAAAGTTTTGTGCAATTCGGTTTTGCTTAGTAATGGAAGAGTATGGCATGTTAGCAGAATTGCACCCTATAAGGGTGGTAAAGATGCAGAAGAGTGTAAAAATACTTGGTTAAAGGATGAAATGGAAGAGAAGAGTGCACAAAAAACTCAAGAATTGAATAAGGATGGAATATTGCAAGGAAACATAAATTTGCAAGAGTCCACAGGTTCCGTCCAAATATAGGAAGACTGTAACCGAGCTTCTAGTAATGAAGAAGTGAGCCCTATAAGGATATCAGTAAATATCGAAGAGTAAGAATGAGGTCAAAAAAACTGAAAGATTACAAACATGATATTTAGATATTTTCATGATTATTTGTATTATTATTATTATTATTAGTTTTTCCTTAGCGAACTGTTATTGTGATAACACAAATGTTGTTAGTTATAATTCAATTGCATTATAATGAGGGGGATGTGTTGCATGTGTTGTATATAGTAGCGCGTGAATGGGGCGTGTTTCAGAACGTTGTAAATGGAAGAATGTGAATGAGAGATGAGACGTGGTGGAAGGCAGTTGGAGACGGAGCAGGTCAGAGAAGGATCGGAGGTATGTTGCTGGAAATGTTGGGGTTGAATTCTCTTATGCTTTGACAATAAAATATATAATCAATGAAGGATACCTACGGTTGGAGTCTTATTTGCTACAGCTTATAACAACACAGAAAATATGTCCTTTAGTTCTTGTGGAACAGAAATTCTTACTCCTTTCATGAGCTTTCGATAACAGTTCACATTTTTTTCCCTGGCAGCATATTATGTCATGTGCTCTTGTTATGTGACTGTTCTTTATTTTGAATTCTCCTTTTCTCTTCAAAACTTCGGTAATTGTCTCTTGAAATTCCAGCAGATACCGTGGAGGTCTTATGCCTGGATTATTCATAAGTCTTGGAGTCTTTTTATTTTTGTAGAATTATTGCGGATGAGAAACAGAATAGTGCACTAGCCTTGTTTTTTCTTCTTTTGCTATGTCCTTCCTTTCATTGCAGGTTACACCCTCACATGTCGGAATGACCAACAGGCCAATTCCTGAATGGCTGCAGCTGCAAAGAGGATTCCCCGCTGTCGCTCACGGTAGGCCTTTTTCTAGAATGTGGGGATCAGAGAAGTCTGATGAGCTGCTCAGAGATGTCTACAGGGGAGCATATTTTACCGGGTCAGGCTAGGAAGCTTAGATCAGGAGCAGAGAGTGTGATGATCCCAGAGAGTGAGAAGGAAGCCACACACCGAACTGGGGTTTGACTGAGTATTTATAGGTAGATAGCACTTTCTAGAAGGGCACGTGAATCACTCTTGAAAGTGCCCGTATTGTTGGCACATGAATCACTCTGGAAAGTACCTGACTGGAAAGTCTCTGTCTGAAGTCACTCTGGAAAGTCCTTGAATGAAAAAGCCCTGTCTGCAGGCACATGGATAATTATCAAGCATCTGAATAATTACAAAAATAGAAAAAAGTTCATCATTGAAGCAAGACTTGTACAAACATGTGGAACAAAAACATGAGGCCTTTTAGTCAAACCCAGGGATAATCACAAGAACATACAACATTGCATACATGAAGATAATTTAAAGGTTTGGTATAGGCAACAATGATATCACACTTAGTGCAAGTACTTAATCTAAGGTGTGTGAGATTGAGGAGTGGCTACATGATTTATTAAGCAACGGGTTGCAGAACATAAGGTACCTGCTTGGGCACGGGAACTTAGTGATCGTAACATGATGTAACCTTCTATCTGCAAAAGTACCTTTAAATATCACATTGCTCTCCACCATTCATTTCTCTGCTGGACAGAACTAAGGACACCAAAATGTTGTTTGGGGGAAGTGTGACTCTCACCGATGTGGACACATTCATGTCTGTTGCAATCAATGCACTGTAGCATTCAAATTCATGTTGTTTGACACAGACTGGCTTATATGCACATTTGTAAAGGACAAAGGCCTCAGGTCAACCTGCTATTGTCCACATGAACTGACTAGAAGTTTCCTGGACAAATTGGTTTCAAACATGTTTCAGATTATGAATGACACCACTGCACACAGAAATCTAATATATTTGGTGCAGATGCACATTCTCATATTGGCATAGCACAAATTTACTAGTGTAAAGTCTGGTATATCAACTGGATCATAATTGCACATTTTGCCATAGTCACCAGTAATAGGGCCTAAATTACCTGACCCAATCATGACATTGGGCATGTTTGGTGCAACTGTTCGTCATGACTTTGAGAAAATGCAGGTACCCCATTTTTTGGCATGCAGCCATGTGTCTGTTCACAACAGTACTTGTCTTGTGATGAGGAATCTTTTGGCAAACTTCTGCACAAATACACCACATATAGCATCAGACACTGTCTGACTAGTTTACACCTCCAGAAATATTCAGGGGCTTCGGATATGTGCCACCCTGAATGGTGATGGCATAAAACATTGCTGGAAATTAAAAAGGTTAGACAAAAACATCTACAGATGATGATTTACCCCCTTCATGCTGCTCTTGGACCCTCAACTGCCCATCAAGCTCTGGATAAACCACAGCCATTAGGTGTGGTCATGGTAAAGCATACCCACCTGAATCGCTGGGAGGACTGTCCAACTTGGCCTTCAGCAAACTTTCGTGTTGCGCGACCCAGGTCCTCTCACCTCTTCTGACAGTGCAGGTTGCGCCGCTTGTGGTCCACCAAGATTCACACCTTCTTTGCAATGGCTTCCCATATCGAACGCTTCTGATGGGTGTTGACCTCTATGGATGACAGAAAAAAACAAGAAAATACATTTTGAGTGGTTTTGTTTGCCAATACTACTGTGACATAATTGTTTGGCATTGCACACATGCATTTACTAAACAATAACTCAATTTTTAATTTAAAATAATTGAGAAGTAGCTTGGAAATACTGAGTTCCAGGAATCTAATGAACACCCTCAACACTTTCTAGCTCATCATATTATCAAATCAGGCCTACAACATCATCTAGGCCAGGGCTATGAAACCTGTCCTGTTGTGAGAGCCACCCTTGTTACTCACAATCACTGTGAGTTACTAAGGCTAAACAACCTGTGCAATCCATGCACATAACCCCACAAACAGCTACATTGGCGTCATGCCTAAACTCCGAAGAATGAGAACCCATGGCCTACATCGCATACAGGGACTGAGTGCAGTATCAAAAGGCAGCTATGTGTCAGTGAAAGACGAAATTTGGGGGCTGTTTGAACAAGTGTGTGTTGGAATGGGACATCCTGGGTTGGTTGATTGTGAGCCAGTGTCATCTGAACTTGCAGCACAGGGAAGACATTCACCTATATGTGGCCCCATGACATATTGAAACCATACAGAGTAGCCTATTACACTATATGGACTCGAATCGCACTTGACAGGACAGCAACAGACGCTTTTTTTAGCACATCATTTTAACAGTTGCTGTATGTTGTCACTCATACTACTGGCATACTGTCTACTGGCTACTGATAGTCAGTGGCCTGCAGTTTGCCTGATAAAACATGAATTGTGAGTTACATGGACATATAGTACAGCTTCTCATTTCAGGTGACATAACACTCCCATGCAGAGACATTTGAGACATTGACAAAAAAGTCAGTCCCAGTTAAATTATTCTGTGAACTCCAATCACAATACTTTCCACAGTAGCAAAAAGGGACAAAATAGCCTGTTGATCAAAAAGCAAGAAGTTGCTATATCAGACATTCCCCAATCAGACATGTACCTGTTCCTCTGGGCTCCCATAGAGCTGGATGTACAGGGGCCGGACCTCCCTGGCAAGGAGCTCCAGCTCCTCTGTGCTGAAGGCACCTGTCACCTGTTTTGCCTGGCATCATGGCTCCCAGAGGACGGTGACAGCAGCAGAAAACAAGGAGGTCTTGTTGGCTGCAGTGTTAGGAGACAAGTAAGCTTTTTTCACTATGCCACATAAGCGTACAAGGTGGATGCAATCCGTGATGGAGACAGACAAAGCCATTGGCTTTCGTGCCTAGGCATCTCACACGTTAGCCTATGGCAAGGACCGTTGTTGAGGGTACCAGCTACTACACGGTCAACTTCCCATAATGGCCGTCAATTATCCAAGGCCCTGATGGCAAGGTCAGGCAGCCACCATGTTAGGGTGTGAAGCTGTGCATTTTTCAATTGTTAGTGCGTCACCAGCAATCAAAACAAAGCTTAGTGCATTTCTAAATGTCAGACACGAAAGACACTGTTCTTGGCAAGATATGACACAATGAAATATGAACCGTGACTGTGTGTGAAATCAGTAGTTTCGCAGGAGAAGTAATACCTCCGTTAATGGTATTAAAAATAAAAAATAAAATAAAAATATGCACATATGCACATTTCAATTGTATTATTTGCACATAATGAAAAATAATAATAAATGAAAAAATGTTTTTTTGAAGTACCACAAATGTGTTAACAATGTGTGTACTTTATTACACAATGACATTCCTAATGTTACCAAGACTTAAGATGTGTGTTGATATTAAAACTATGGTGTGACCATTTCAGCTCATATTTTCTTTTCCACACATACAAATGTCTGAACCCAACCATGGGTAAGAGACGATGGCCTCAGGTGTTCCAGACCTTGCCACCATGGAGGAAAGGGGTGTCATAAAGCAATTTTTTGCAAAATAGGCAAACTATCCTGGATTTGTGTCAGTAGATGGAGCCTGACCTCCCGCTCCACAATATGAATCTAACAGCCATAACACTATTAGTGAAATTAATGGCGGTACTGCATTTTGTGGCCACTGAATCTTTTCAATACACTGTGGCAGGATCTGGAGGCATGTCCCAACCAACTTTCAGTGGTGTGCTAAGAGAAGTCCTTGCTTCCTTGATGAGACACATCAACAGCTACATCCAATTCCCACCTCAAAAGGATTTGGCTACTGTGAAAGGAGAATTTTATGCTTTGGGTGGACTACCACATGGGGTTGGAGCAACCGATAGTATGCATATTGCCTTGGTGCCACTGACCTGCAAGGGAACAGGTCTACTGCAATCGGAAGAACTTCCACTCCATCAACGTGCAAATTGCCTGCTTTCCGGATTTATACATCTCATGTGTGAGTGCCCGCTTCCCTTGGTCACACATGATTCACTTGTACTACGGAACAGCACCATATCCATGCAGATGTCACAACTTGGACCGGAGAGGCCCTAGCTTGTTATTAAGTACAATATGACTTGATGATCTTTTGCCTGAATCCTAGTTTAGGAAGGGACACTGGGCCTCATTCTGAGGCTGGCGGGCACCGCCAAATGGCCGCTCCACGGTCGAAAGACCGCGGAGGCCATTCTGGTTTTCCCGCTGGGCTGGCGGGCGACCGCCAGAAGGCTGCCCGCCAGCCCAGCGGGAAACCCCTTCCCACGAGGAAGCCAGCTCCGAATGGAGCCGGCGGAGTGGGAAGGTGCGACGGGTGCAGTTGCACCCGTCGCGAATTTCAGTGTCTGCACAGCAGACACTGAAATTCTTTGTGGGGCCCTCTTACGGGGGCCCCTGCAGTGCCCATGCCATTGGCATGGGCACTGCAGGGGCCCCCAGGGGCCCCACGACACCCCATACCGCCATCCTGTTCCTGGCGGGCGAACCGCCAGGAACAGGATGGCAGTATGGGGTGTCAGAATCCCCATGGTGGCGCAGCAAGCTGCGCCGCCATGGAGGATTCCGTCGGGCAGCGGAAAACCGGCGGGAGACCGCCGGTTTTCCTCTTCTGACCGCGGCCAAACCGCCGCGGTCAGAATGCCCTGCGGGGCACCGCCAGCCTGTTGGCGGTGCTCCCGCCGACCCCGGCCCCGGCGGTCCTTGACCGCCGGGGTCGGAATGACCCCCCACTGGCTTGATATGTAAGTAATCTGTTGAAGTGTTTCTTCAATGTAGGAGACTTAGGGGCATATTTATACTCCGTCTGCGCCGATTGTGCGTCAAAAATTTTGACGCACAATCAGCGCAAACGTTGCCCCGTATTTAAACTTTGACGCCTGACCCCACGGACTACAAAATTACGCTGTGTATGTCAGTTTTTGGATGCGGCAACCCACCTTGCGTTAATTATATGCAAGGTAGGCGTTCCCGTCCAAAAAATGGCTTAAAGGGCCGTGCGTCATATTTATGCTTTCGGGCAAAAATGACGCACGGCCGGGAGGCGGAGCCAGAAAATGACACACAGCCCGATTTGCGTCACAAATTAACGCCTGGGTCAGGGCAGGCGTTAAAATGGGGCAAACACACTTGTATTTAATCAGAACACAGAACAAACAGCAGAGCCACAGAGCAGCAACAGGGAGCCATGGAGTTGATACTAATCCAGCATGCACGCATACGCAGAGCTCAGCAGCAACAATAGCAGCTATCACAACACCAGGAGGGACCCCAAAGGCAGCGCAGAAGGCAGGAGAGGATATTCCACCCAAGAACCACTCTTCAAGGCCTCAGGGAACACAACATCATCCAGAGGTACCGGTTGAACTGGCAGGCCATTCAGCAGCTGCTGCGCAACATTGAACAGCAGTTGGCCCCCACTTTGGTGACACCCCGCACCATCCCAACAGAAACAAAGCTGCTTGCCGTACGTCATATGCTGGCAAGTGGCTCTTTCCAAACAACTGGTGCCCTGGTTGGCGGAATATCACAACCACCATTCTCCGCCTTTTTGCCCAAAGTACTGGATGCCATCATTTGACTGACACCCCACCACATCTGCTTCCCTAACACACTGCAGAAGCAGCAGGAAACAAAACAGGGGTTCTACCTCATCAGTGGCTTCCCACACGTCCTTGGTGCAATCGACTGCACACATCTACGCCTTGTGCCACCTGCTGCAACTGAACACCTCTACCGCAACAGGAAGCACACACATTCCATCAAGGTGCAGGCCATAGTCGATCACCAGGGATTGATCACCAACATCGTGGCTAAATATTCTGGGAGTGTACATGACTCATACATCTTCCGTCACTGCACTATCAATGAACACTTCCAGGATGGACGGTATGGCAATGGACTACTTGTTGGTAAGAACAAAAACCTACTTATATACACACTGCACAGCAACCCTGAGGACACACAACACATACACCACAACAGCAACATGTGAACAGGAACACACTGAGGTCGTGACATCGCTAGCCATGTTTCTTAGGTCACCATTGAACCTGTCACACATCGGACATTACTGTACAGCCTAATGTTAAGACGTCAATGAGTGTGGTTGCCTAAATGTCACCTTGCAAATTGTAAGTGTCCCAATGACCTTTACATTAATCCATTGCATAAGTCTAAAGGTATGGGATGTCCAGGGTACATTGATATGAACGTGTTAACAACACTGTCAATTTTAACTGTGCATGGAACTATCATCTCACCCCCAGTCAAGACACATGGTCACCTGTATCACAAGTCACAATGCTAGGGAGGGCACACTGTACTGCAAATCCCAAAACATACTGCTGACAAACGGTTAGCAGACAAACACTTGTTCAGACAAGGAAACAACACAATGCAGATGGTACATCCTACAAGCATAGGATGCCACATTATTACACAAAAGAGTCACAGACAACATAAGACAACTACTGCCATGAAAGGTCATTTCAATAGTGCCAGCTACATCAACATGATCCCAATCATTTTCTCTTGCTGCTGATCAGGGGTATGGCATCCAGCCATGGTTCATGACACCATTTGGCAACCCAAGTACTGCTGCAGAGCGTGCCTACAACGACGCCCATAGGAGGACAGGCAGCATTGTCGAGCGGACCTTCAGCATCCTCAAGTCAAGGTTCCGCTGCCTCAACATCACTGGTGGTAGCCTCCTATATTCCCCGGAGACGGTCTGTAGGATCATCCTCACATGTGCAATATTGCACAACATTTGTATCAAAAGAAACATTCCCCTCCTGGAACCAGAGCCACACATGCCTGAAGAGGAGGAAGAGGAGGATGCTGGCCTGCAACAGGAGGGGGAACTACAGAACACGGCCGCTGGTATACGCAGGCGGCAACAGATCGTAAATAATTTCTTTTGAATATGATCACCTTCACCACTTTAGTTAACAAATTTAAATAAACACCTATAATAATCACCATATCATGGTCTGGCTATTCCTTTTTGCACACCTTCATCTCTACTTATCAGAATAAGAGAGTTGCCTCATGGAGCATTGCTGAGATACTGAGTAGGACACGGAACATCCCAGAGCTAATGGGATGCTTAACATACAATGGTCACATACACACACACTCTTAATGACATATATCATGTACATTTCTCCTTTGAAGGCCAATACAGAGGACCACAACCATTTCACACATACATGTTGAAATCAAGGTCCAACGCAGCATATGGCACACAACTAAGACACCATCACTCAATAAGGGGAAAACAAGCCTTATACATGAGGCAGTCAATGTGCTTTGGCATCAGTAACAGGAATGCCTGACCAGACACTTGACAGCAGTAAGTCCAACTGCATCCAATATTTGCAAGGACTATCTGTGACTAGAGTTCCCTAGAAGCAGAACATAGACAGCACAAGTGCCACACATATGACAAGCATTGCGCACATGACATTCCATGTACATGTCAGCCAATTTCCTAACTCCTGACACACCCATGCACCTGGTCACAACCCACCTGTCGGAAGAGGTCCCTGAAATACTAAGATGTGTACCCTGATATTCCCTCCTCTACACACACAGACCAACATTAGCAAACCAGTGTGCTACACCCTTTCCTGTGGTATGCCATTGTCATAGAACATCTGACTGCAAGGACGTCAGGTCAATTTATACACTGTCTTCTAGTTTCAAAGCCCTGTTAGCACATGTAGATTGCTTCCCCTGTGAAAATATCTGTTGGCCCTTAGAATGCAAGTCTCACCTACAGGACTGGTGAGAAACAGATGCAGCACACACCTGTGATCACCTCCATGCACACCACCCATTTAAAAAAGCACTGCCCCTGATGATGCCTGGAACAGCAGAGGAGTTGCCATTATGTCAAATACACCGTCAAGCATTGATACTAATTAAGCCGTGAAACACAGCCCTTGGGTTCATTTGTCACCTTCAAAAACACAGGACATACACAGTTTGACATGTCAACTGTCTAGTTTGTCCTCCAAACAGTCTCAGTCAGACCACTGATTACGTAACTTGTCAAGTAACTGGATCCTGAATCACCTTGCATTCTGTAAGCCTGACTGGCAACTGTCTGTGCGTCACACTAAAGTATCCCTGTGTCTACATATGTACCACACTTGCGTTAGCAAACCTCTAATTCATCAGGGGGCATTGGGCAAGGGCTTCTTCCATGCATACACAAATACAGTGTATAGCATCATCTGCCTTTTAACTGTACCATTTGAGTTACATCCTCTTGGAAAAGCAAAATTCATGGCCCATCCCTTGTCTGGGTTGCATTTATGCATGAATGACAAAGTGTGACAGTGTCCCAGGGCCGTAGGCAGGGATTGGGTACGGGGCTTTCAGCACAACCAGCAACCTCTGATAATGTCCATGAATAATACACAAATATCAGGACCATGACAGTTCACACACAGAATCACAGTGCGCACAACATAGTGATGGGCCGTGTGTGGTGAATAGCTGTGAGAATAATCAGCACAGAGGCTATGATGTTCCCAGATGCAGTGGGAAGTGCAGAGGCCAACCTGTGTACAAATGTTGTAATGACACCTGCCGGAACATGACACCTGAGACATTATCTCACTCAGCACACCAAGGTTGCCCTGTTGACTGTCTCATTACACGTCTTTAGTGACAGGGTGGGACCATCCACATGTAGGTTCACATGTCCACATCCACTTTACTCACATTGATCAACCAAGGATACTCAGTAGGAATAGCTGCCACTGACTCATGATGAGTCCTGGACCGAATTGTGACAAATTACACCCCAAAAAAATATACAGGATCATCATTGGACCACACACATGAACAAGACACCTATGTGCAATTGATCACTGGAAATAAGTGGACATGTGCTGTCTTGTATGCTGGTCCACCACAGCCACTTTATAGTTGGGGCTCACTTCTATGGCCTCAACTGTGGTGTCATCATACATTTGAGATTCACCCTTGTCTGTCTGTGCAAACAACATGGTACCCACTTCCTCAATGCATGTGTATGACTTACAGTGGGATTCTCCAAGTGGTGCCTAGGAAGCTCTTACCAATACTCTAGGACATAGGATGTAGAAAATGTGGACCATTGACATGAACAAGCGTCTGCCATCCATCTGGTGCATGCTATTTCACATGTGGTGTCTACGTGACCCTAAAACTTGGAAGTACACTTTACGGGTGTTGTTACATGTATGACTAACACATGCCCTCGCTCATTTCCAATATGACTTGCATCTAAGGATTGGACACATGGACGTCACATTCATACAACCATATGTACAATTGTGCTTCATGTGATACACACACACACTTGGTCAACCAACACATTAGTTGTCAAAGCACACAATTTGAGCCAAAGGCATTTAGGTATTGTACATATGTGCGTCACATTGCTATCCTCTCCTTACGCCAAACATGCACAATTTGTGCAACACATATATTTTAGGCCACACTTATGACCATCTAATGTGTCAGCCAACTGTAAAAATACTGTGAAGGGAGTAGTGGATCATGTTCTGCTGCAGTATGATGTCACACATGTGAACATACACCATCAACACCATACTGTCTTCAATTAGCCAATCTCCACTGTGTCCCAAATGTAACATAACCAAAAAACAAGAAAAAATGCCCCAAACCAGTTAATGCACTGTAATTTTGACATCCCTAGCGTTGTGCGTCATTTTTTGACAACCAAAACTGTATTTGCGTAATTTTTTTTGACGCACAGGAGTGAAATTTAGCCCGCAGATATTTGTACAGTCCATGTACCATTATGTGGATGCGGGTTAATATTCACTTCTGTACGTCAAAAAAAATGATGCAAATACAGTTTTAGTAAACAAAAAATGAGGCATAACGCGAAAAAGGTAGGACTTTTCATACAGGAAGTGATGTAATAGGATATCCTGTTTACAGATCATGTACAGTGGGTGTACTTTCACTTTGCAGTCTAAGATCCTTCTAGACTGTGTGGCTGTGTAGAGAGTGTTGTCCTGAGATTTTGTGCTGTTTTTGTCCTGTGTGCTATCTACAGTATATTGTCAATTTGTGAAATAAATATTGTTGGTGTATACTGTACTACTGTGTTTTGTCGACATTTGTCCATTTATCTTGTGTTTTTCTTCTTTGTGGGAGTCTGTTGTGGGTAGTGTTAGTTTGGAGATAGTTGGGCTCTTTTAGTGTTTAGGTTTACTTTTTTTCTGTCTTTGTACCCCTACCTTCCCCCTTTTCCCCTTTCTATTTCTTTAACCCCTATTCCATTTCACTTCTAAGTATGTCTGGTAGGCCACGTCTTGGCAGGATGGGGGAAGAGGAGTTGTGGGGGTTCATCTGGCTTGTGATACATTTCTTGCCGCTCATGATCCAGGCAGGGGGCGGGGTGATACAGGGGTATCCGAAAGAGGTGCGCAGAATCCGGTGGGGAAAGGTGCTGCATCACCTGCAGCGTGTGTATGCCAGCCAGAGGAGTGACCACCAGCTGAAGCACCGGTGGGCTGACCTCATCACCAGGGAGCAAGATCTCTTGGACCACCTGGGAATCATGATTGGTGGCACTGTTGGTGAGTCCGAATTATGTTAATGTGCACGATTAAATGCTCTGTAGTGACATCAGGGGATTAGTACAATGTCTGCCAGCTAACTTGCTGACTGTGTGTAATGCTGGGGAAATATAAGGGGATCATTGATGCACTATGGCAAGGATCACAATTGCTAGCTGTCAGGTAGCACGTGCTCAGCAAACTTACAGGTTACTTTTCCATGAAGGAAATTGGAACGGCCTTTTTGTCAGAACAGCTAACAAAATATGAGCCAATCATTTCTATATAGGGTACTATTGACAGAGAAGTACAGATGTACCAACATTTAGGTCAACTATGTTGACGCAATTGCTAGACTGACTTTAGAATCACTACATGATGCTGAAAATGAGTGCTGCCTTCACGTCAATTGATAATAGCAAAGTGGCTCAGACATATGTCTCATGTGAGTCTGGTGAGTGTGGAAGGAAAGCGTTCACAGAAGTACTATGAATGTGTGGGATTATTGTGTTCCTTGATCTTTTTGGATACATGTCAGTTCTTGATTCGAAAACATCGTGAAAAGGTGTAAGGTGCCCTCAGGTAACATCTTAAGATGTTTGTTGGAATTAGTTGAGCCACAATCCAAATATGGATGGCAGTCCTAGTGTATGCATGTGGCCTCACATCTCCATGGTTGGTGCAAATCACCATAGTTGGGCCACATCAGTTGAATAAACTGTAACAACAGGATGGCTTACAAAAGTCCCTGCCCCTCCCTCTGTACATTGGACCTACGTGCAATAAATGTGTCATGGCCACAAGGCATGTTTGACTGGTAATGCAGTCCTCAAGTAACCAGGCTTTGGATGTCTCTCTTGGATGCACATGATGAGACGATTACACTCCATATTTTTTAGTGCTCACCAATTACGGGGCATGTTTGCAACCACATGATAGTTAGGGCCAATGTATGTGTGCAGATATGTGTGTAACTGTCACAGGAGACCCATGCTATGTACAAGTTGGCCGTGATATATCAGATGCAGTACCATCATGTCTGAATGTTTGCCATTTCCTTATTCCGCCTACACATTGTAAATGTTTATGAAATTGTTGCACTGTGCACAGATTTTGAGCACAGTTCTTCCTTCCATACCTTACAGGTGGACCGGCACCCTCCACTGTGGGAGAGGTGGCGACATTTGAGGACCCCGACCACTCCAGTAAGTGTTGATATGTCTGTTATGTGTTGTGTTTGCTGGTTATGGACTCGTGTGAGTTGGACGCATAGCAAGGTGCGATGCGTTGGGCAAGCTTTTCTCTTGTTTCATGAGTGGGAATGCAGTTCTCGCATGTTTTGAGTTTGCCAATGCGTATCCAATGGTATCATGTAGGGATTGTAGGACATCCCTGTAGGCCCCACTGTGTGTACAGGGGTTAGTCATGTGTATGACACTTGTATCACCAAGAGTCGCAATGGAAGTCAGCCCCAATTTAGTCAGCCTGTCAGACCCACATTCTCTAAGATTGGTACAGCAAATAGCTTTCCAATAGACATCTGCTTCCCTATTTACCTACGTTATTTTGAAACAGTAGGTAGAACCTCCTAGCAGCATGTACTTCCACATGTAGTGCAACAAGTCTGTGGAACCTGAGTGCAATGGCTTAGGTGTGCATGCAATTCATGTTCATGGGTGTTCTAGCAACTCTGTGTCTGATGTAAGTCAGGCCTCACTGGAAGTATATGTTGTGTACCAAGTTCTGCATTTCATGACATGTCTGACCCTATGAGTGCTCTAGGGTTTGCTGACTCCTAATTGCAGATAGACCTTACCTGTGGTGTGTCTGTAGAGACAAACATGTGTGGAGTTTCCTATATACTCCTCGGTGTACATGTTGTTGGCAAATTATAGTTGTGTATCCACCCCCCCTCAAACACGGCCATGGGTTTGTGAATGGGGTACCTAGTACTGATGCTACCAGTATGTTACACATACATGTGAATAAGTGACGGTTTGGTTGCATACTAGTATACACACTCAGGTTTGGCACTTGGCACTATACTGGCAAGTCCAGTTACAACTTGCAGACCATGTGGCTTTAGTTTTGCTTTCCGTACACTGACATTTGTAGCCCAGGTCTTGGCGGAGGATATGCAGCATGAATCTTAGATGATAACTGGCAGAACTCAGATTGCAAGTCAAAGCCAGTTATTACCCATCTTGTAGGTTATGGATGTGCTTTGTGTGATGTGACCTTTGTAGCCTGGCCTGCCATATACTTCCTCAGGGACATTCAATGCTCTGTATTGTGATATGAGCTGTTACAAGTACAGTAGATGTAATGTCTGATAAACTTGCTGTGCCATTTCACACAATGCAGTTACAAATGTAGAATATCTGCATTTGTCTTCACAGCTGCTAACATGACTCCAGACCAGGTCCGTGAATTTCACCGCCGGGCCATGCAATATCAGCTCATCCTGCTGGTGGAGTCGGGGTTCCGGAGGATGGCCCGGCGAAATCGCCATGAACGGGCATCTGGGGCATTGAGAGCCTTCCCACAGGGTGGGCCTACTTTGCCCACCACAGCCACCACCAGCACAACCACCAATACAAGCCAGGTGGCCCCACCCACAGCTGCCACTGTTGGTCCAACATCTGCTGGACTTCCAGGCCCCAGCATTGCCACCGGTGCAGGACAGCCCACTAGGCCTGGCACCATACCCACACAGACCTCCTCCACCGGTACCCAGACTGCCACTGCTCCATCTGTTGACCCTGCAGCCTTCAACAAAATGGAACATAAGATGGACAAAGTGCTGCGCAAGTTGAGCCACCTGAGCCGGGACGTGCGGCACATTAACCGGTGGGTTAAGTCCATTAAGAGGACCCTCCGGAGGGCCAACCTCCAGACACTTTTTTGATGGACATGATTCCCTCCCCTCCCTCCTCTTTCCTTGTTCTTATAGTTAGTGGGCTTAGGGGGCTTAGTGTTAGGCTAGTATAGGCTGTTAGTTTAGTTAATGTTAGTGGGCCTGGGGTGGGGGGCCTGCTTGTTTCTAATTTTACTTATTACATGTGTGGGTGGGTGGGTGGGGGCTATGTTGGGGTTCTTGTGTGTTAAAAAAAAATATATATATATATATATTTTTTTTTTTATTTGTATAGGATAGTATAGTATGTGTTTAGGTTAGTATGTGTTGTCCTCCATGTGTCCGTCTCATAAGGGGGGTGGAGGTAGATGTTTAGAACGCTTCGTTACATGTGATAAGTAAGTGTAGGTAGGGTTAGTTAGGGACAGTTGTGGGTAATGAGTAGTAAGGGGAGATTAGGGTAGGTAAGATTTTTCCCTCAGTTTCCTCATCTGTGATTAGCATTTAATAAATATTTGGTTACCCCTTAATTGTATGTGTTGAATTGTACTTTATCGTGGGTATGGATTCAGTGTACATCAATTTGGTAGTATAACATTTGTACAAACAAATCCCAACTGAGCTGTACGATTGGCAGCTAGCCCGGAGCTACCTTGCAAAGTGTCGACCCTTCGTTGCAACCACCAATCACAGTTAATATGGATCCCAATGTGTTTCTGTTGATAAGTGTGTTTTCAAAGTCACTAACAGTGCTTCCAGACTTGGTATTGGGGAAACAGTTTTAGGTCTGACTGCAATGTGATGATCATGCACACCCTTATAAGATGAGTTCTCATTGGCAATCTTGTATTCTTGTCTTCATGACCTTCATACATCATTTGTGACACAGCTCGGCATGATTACCTATTTGTATGTTAACCCAGACCCCTTCATTTGTGCAGTTTTTTTAGTGTTTACTTAGATTAGTATGGCATGTTTATATTGTTATTTTTGCATGTTTACAACATTTTGAGGCCACTATTTGATGACTTAGGTATCCCCTGAGGAAGCATTCTTCTGTCCAACACAGAATGGTGGTGTATGGTTTCTCACTTCATCCGATTTGTCCCTCAGGATGGGCAGAGTATGATGCAATCATGGGCACTGTGCAGAATTCTCTGACTACATATTATCAGGATGGTTGTATTGACACGCTACGTAATTTGACAGTAGGCACATTTTAGTTATCTACTTCACAGTTGATTGTCACATTACCCAGAGACAGATTTGTTGTGTAAGTGCTATTTATTGAAACATGCTGTAGTGCTATCTGTACATTGTCCATGATTGTGAGTCCATTATAGTGACATCTTAAATTGGGATCCAACACAAGGGGTTACGGAAATGCTTTTGACTTGCTGGGGTTGATGTCTCAGACAGTGCAGAGGGACAGGATTTGGCAATGAGTAGGAGAGAGACAATCACTGGGCTGGGTGAGAAGATATACAGTGGTTTGCAGAACAGTGCTCGAGTAAAGTTGTTGCAAGACTGTCTTCTTCTGATGTGTGTGTTGCCTGCTTTGTCCTTGTTGTTGGTTGTGAAGGGGCAACACAAACCTCAGTGTTAGATGACGTGGAGTCAGACATCCCAGTCGCTGCTCCCTGTGAAGGTCTTAAGGGCAGTACTGCAGCAAGGATGGCCTGCTGGTTCTTGAGAATAGCAGCCACGTCACAATGGTTGGCAGCCAGGTCAGCCCTGAGGGAGTCATGATTGCATTCTTGCATGCAGTGGAACGTTTGGGGTGCGAGGTGTTGTGGCAACTCCCTTACTGCAGTGGTGAATTCATTGACAGTTTCTTGTAGTCCTTGCAGTATGGATGTTAGGGCTTGCATAGCTGCTGCCTGATCTGCAGATGACATCATGCACGAACGCATCCCCTCAAGGCTGGCTGCCATACTTTGCATTCCTACCCGCACCTCCTTGGCCAGCTCCTGCTGTACTCCAACTACAGTTCTCTCAAAGCTGGTGCCAGTGTCGTCTGAGTCCTCAGCTGTATTGGAGCTGGCAGGTCTTACAATTGGGGTGGTGGGTGGATCCTCTGCGATGGCTGCTTGTTCTGTGCTCCTCCTTGTGACTGAAGGTGGGGTCTGGAGGGTGTCAAGGACCTTTTGGATAGTCTCCTGGGGAATGTTTATCGGCTCGTCATCCATGTCATCAGGGAAATCTGGGACAGGCATATCGGCAGGAGATCCATCTTCCTCTGCAATGAAACAGGGTACAATTAGTGTGTCTGTGTTGTGGCAATTTTGATGTGACGTGCCTGCCTTTTGATGAATTCACTTTGTGATCTTGTTTTGTGTTAATTTCTTCAGTCATTCAGATGGGCATTCTTCCAGGCCTATGGCCCACCTGTGTGTCACATGTATGTTATTGAGTTATCAGACTTGTCAGCCTCATCGCCTCTAGGTGTTGGTTTATGCCAAATAGAGAATTGCCACCTTATTGTCCTACTCAGCCCTCCGTGTACATCCATTCTCATGGTGAGACCTTTCACTAGAAGTGGGTGTTCTGATGGCCCTGGCAGCACACTTAACAATCTGGACCTGCCCCAATCTCTGATCTTTCACATCCACTTAAATGTAATTGACATGTGGCATGTCCTATGCATGGCAATGTTATGATCCGATATGGATGTTGACATTGGTAATGTGTCCTGATGATGTTGGGGAATGTGTGTTACATTGGATTGCCCTGATAATCGTATCAGTGTCCTATTTCCTCCTCTGACTGTGCAGGTGTATTTCAGTGACCAGTTACATGTGTCCCCTCCTCAATGCTGTTGTCTGAACAGTACGACATTTGGGATGTTGCATTGTTACCCAGGCACAGGATTGACCCTGACATATGCAGCATGGGCGTGTCCTTAGTGCTGTGTAGCTCCTATTGTTGTTTACATTGGCTGATGTTCGCGACAACTATGGGCATTGACATTTGAGAGTACTGGGGCCTTTGTCTTGTTTCTGGGGATTGTTGCAGTTGTCATCCTCACCCCCTAATTTAGGTGTGTATGATCCATGGGGAGGTTACTGCCATTGGCTACTTGAGCTGCACACAGAGCAGAGGTGGTAGTGGCAACTGTTGTCGCAGTTACATTCCAGTTGTCGGTATGGCTAGAGGTTGTTAATAGGGCCCTAGTTAATGTACGGGGTATGTCGGCTGACGTGTGCCGGGATGTCAGTTTGACGTAGTGGCCTTCCCTCCTTGCGTGGCTTTCCCTTTTCTCCATCGTTGGCATGACAGCATGCCCCCATGGGACTGTTGTTGGTGTTGTGTAATGGTGTGCCCCAGGTCTTCTCAGAACGGGCCATGCCCTCCTGCCGTGCCCCTTTACCCATGCCACTCCATGTATTAAATGACTTCCATGCATTTAGTGGTCGGTATCCCCCCGCTCACAGTTGACATTATTGTATTCTGATTCCCCATGCGACTTACCCTACATGTGCGTTGTCTCCTGGTAGTCTGCGCTGTCCTGTCCTTGAATCCTTGTGACGATCTCCTCAGGGATGACGGCTGCGACCATCTCCTCCATGTGGTCCAGTGCCTCCTGGTGTGCTGGACTCCCCCCTCCAGTCTGCAGGGCTGCCTTCCTGTCCATCTTTTCCTTGGTCCTGCGCCAGCGTTTCTTGCACTCGATGACTGTTCTGCGTACATCAGCCACACTGTTAATCTTGTCGACAATTTGTTGCCATATAGCCTCTCTCCTACTGATTGGCAACTTTGATGTGACAAACAGTTGGTGCTGGTGTTCCGTCACCTCTTTCACCAGAATTTCCTTCTCCTCTGCACTAAAGCGACACTTTCTTTTCTTCTTAAAAGTGTCCTGGTTCTTGTGTGGGACATCCTGGCTGGTTCCTGGTCTGCTGTCATCTTCCTGGGGTCTGTAGTGGGATCTGGGATCCATTTTGGCTCTCCTCTGGTGAAATGGCTGTGTTCGCAGTTTTTTTTTTTTTACTCTATTGTGTCAAAAAAAAGGCACATATCCGGTTTGCAGTGTCGTAAATCGACCCACAGCCATTTCCGCAGCGTTAATGTCATTTTCCTTTACGACTTGACGCCGCGATGTGCGTAAAAAAAAATGACTCCCACCTGTTGTTTGAGCCGCCGTGCGTCAAAGTATAAATATGACGCCCGCACGGCACACCAAAATGGCGTTAGCCGGCGGTAATATTTTTGACGCAAAACTGCACCGGTGCAGTTTTGCGTCAAAAAGTATAAATATGGGCCTTAGTGTATCCTAACCAACCATGGTTATTGGCACTGCTGAGGAATCCAACAATGCCAGGGGAATGGCTCTTCAATGAGGCCCATGGAAGAACATGTAGGCGAGTGGAGCAAGCTTTCAGGCTCCTAATGGACAGATTTTGGTGCCTTGACAGACAAGTGGCGCCTTCCTCTATCCACCCGATAAAGTGTGCAAAATCACAGTTGCCTGCTGCATTCTCCATAACATCACCCTGCGACTGAACATCCCTGTAATCGCAGAGGAGAGAGACTGCAGTGTGTCACTAAGTGAGAATGTTAAAATGCCCAATGAAGATGACAGTGGAGAAAAAGGAGTTGACCACTTCTTCACCTGAGTGTAAGTTTACCTTTGCAAATTATAACCTTCAATGTCAGAACAACTTGTGACATAGGGAACATGTCAGTTTGCAATGGTGATTTGTTAGGAATGGTCAGTGCAGGAAAGTCCAAGGCTAAGATGGTAGTGGATCATAGTTTCCCTACATTGCGTACTATGTTCATTGACATAGATTAACTTTGCTTGTGCTAAGTTTGTGTGTCCTCATAACTTGTCATTTGAGTTAGATATAATGGGCCAGATGTAGTAAGAAATGGGTTTGCGACTCGCAAATTGCGAGTCTGAGCGACTCGCAATTTGCGACTCGCAAACCCATATGCAGAATGGTGTCCCTGACACCATCTGCGAATCGGAAGGGGGATGCAAAAACCCACCTCATTAATATTAATGAGGTGGGTCGCAATTTGCGACCCCCTTGTGATTCCCTGCACTCACAGGGATGATGGCCTGCTGGAGACAGCAGACCACCATGTCTGTGACTGCTTTGTTAATAAAGCAGTTTTATTTTTTGGAATTGCAGCCCGTTTTCCTTTAAGGAAAACGAGTTGCAACACACTCAGGAAAATGAAACCATTTGGTTTCATTTTTTCAGAGTAGGCAGTGGTCCATAGGACCTTCCTATGTGTGAGTCGCATTCCCATTTTGCGAGTCGGTAACCAAGTTTCCCAGTTTGTGCCATTCAAAACGTTTTGTACATCTGCCCCAATATGTGAAATCATAAATTATCCCTTGTTATTTTGTTTTAGGGTCCTTCACCATCTCATCTTCATTTGAACATTTCAAAGTTGTAAGATTTACAGTGATATATTGCTGTTTGAAAGTACAAAGTGAACATATGTTGATCCTGGGACAGACACCCACATGGGGTGGGCAGATCTTGTGCAGAGATAACTTGCACTCTCATAGAATGGAAGTTCAGGAGATTGTATCAGACCTGTTTTCTGTGTGATGGTGCCATCAAGGCAATATGTGCCCCTTTACTAGGTCAAACCACATGTGTATTTCATGACCTAGCATACTATTCTTCCTTCAATTTGTGGAAAGTGGTGGTTGCTGTTGATGTGTCTCCTCATAGTTGATATAACTTTTTGTTAGCACACCACTGAATGGTGAATATGTCACTGCCCAGATACTTCCACAGTGTCCTGTAATGGTCATGTGGCCTCAAGTGTTCTTACTGCCATGATGTATACTATTGGTGTTATTGAGCTAAGTTTCCTATTGTGAGGGCAGGATGAATGGCTCTAACTGAGGTCATGCATCAGGGATAGTTTGCCTATTTAATTAGATCCAATAAAATATTCCCTTTCCTTCATGATGTCAAGGGTTTGTGGAGCATCCAACCCTGAAAGGCACGGGCTATTGGGATTAGGCATGGTTATTAAAAAGTAGCTCTGATTTCTTCAAGGACTTGTTAGCTGTTAGCTACAAATGTATTATGTTCCCAATACATTATGTATTTTCTTTTTGATTGAATAAAGAGGGTAACACTTTACCTCTTTGTCATTTCTAATTTTCATTAGCAAATTAATTTTCAAAAGAATTGACAACATACAGTAATGACAAATGAAATGCCACAAAAATCCAAAAAGAGACTTGTTAGCATGACACAAAGGAACAAAAAAGTGTATCAAGAAATGAGGAAATGAACCAAAAACTCCATCATGGTGGATGGAAATATGGTAGTAGAGCCAAAAGAGTTTGGAATCCAATGTACAAAATGCAACTGTCCTCTGAAAAGGTAAATGTGTCCATGAAATAGTCTACAGAGTGAATGGTAGACACACACTGGAGGAAATTAGGATCTGCGTCTCTTGGTGGTGGTAGTGGCGGTCCAGATGACGGTCTCCTTCGGGGAGGAGGGGGACACAGGGACTGGAGTGTGAGGAGCAGGCTCCTCATGTGGCAGGGTCTCCCTGTCTGTGGCTGACAGTGGTGTACTTGGCCCTGATGTAGAGGGACCACAGATGGGGCAGATTAAATGGGAAAAGCCCTCCTCACACGGTGGTAGATGTCATATAGCACCCCAATAGGGGAGCTCGTTTTTTCATTGTGATTGCGTATTTCCAAGATGAGCTCCATCTGCACTCCTTGATCTCCTAGAACGCAGTTACAACCTGGCCCATCACGTTTTGGGACTGCTGTACTGCTCCCAAGACTTGGTCAATGGTTGTCTGGCTGACTAAGAAGCCAGTGGCCTCAATTTGCTGGTCCACAGATTCCCTCCCATGACCCCTACCCCACTAACCTGATGCCTTTGAGGAAGTGCGTCCCATCCCACTGGTTCCTGGCAGAAGTGGAGGCTGTGTTGGTGTTGTCTCAACAGCAGCCAGGCCTGAGGGCACAGGATTGGTGTGTACCTCCTTGGTACACAGGGAGTGGAGGTGTTGTCATGCTGAGATGGTGTTGCAGCTGTGGAGAAAGATGTGGGTGTGGGCTGAGTGCAACTCACTGGAGCTGTCTGGCTAGACAGACCAGATGGACCAGCTTTCATTGATCATTTGATCATTCAGACTTGCAAGAATTAAGTCCTCACCTGAAGGCTTGCTCCTGGGCTGGAGTGGAGGTGTCTTGCTTGGCAGACAATGGTCTCCTGGCCTGGAATTGTTGGACCAGTGAAGGTTGCAGAGAATATTTGATTGATATATAGTTTGATCATTTTATGTGTCTTTGTCTATAAATGGGCCAACCTAAAAAAGTAGAAACAGAGTGAGAGACTGATTAGGCCTTTGTGTCATTTTCATTATTTTACACATGCAGCCTGATCTACACAGATGAGAACTCCAGTGCTGACCTTGCAGAGATGTCCTTAAATGCAAAAGTGTTATTTTACAATGATATGTTACATGCAGCAGACATTCAACTCAACACAGTGGTGAGTAGATTGGAGTACTGTACCATTCCAAGGCCTCGTAGGCTACAACACATTGGATTCAAAGTGGTTCAACTTACAAATAAAACTGTATTTGTTCATCATATGGACAGTGCAAATTAATTTGTGTGTGCCTACTATTTCTATTCAGCATCCCAAAACACTGTTGGAAATCATGGATTAAAAAGACAATTAATTATGTAAGCATTTTCATCACTTCAATGTATCAATGAGAAGATGCCACATGCTTGAGATACTCAAGAAGTGACATTTTAACCCATAGCATGACATGATGACAGTCAAATGCACTATTGTTTGGGATGTGTGGACATGGAAGGTAGAACAAAATTACATTGCACTATTGCTTTGCAGATCCAAAAACAGGGCATCATGACAGTTGTAGTCAGTCAGTCAGTCAAAATAACTTTATTCGGCGTATTGCCATAAAAGTACACATGCATACATATGTATCCCCATAAAGTACAGTACTAATTACTTAATTAAAAAAGCGAGACTCTTCGATCTGCAAATCTATAAAATCTAAGCGTATCCCTTAACCCTACTAAGTCAATTTATAATGATTAATACTTGTAAAATTGTATACAACAATAAAACAGTATTTAAAATTACATTAATAAATAGTCACATCACTAATTCATATCTATTTCTAATGGTGATAGCTGATTTGATAAAACTTAAAATAGAGCTGCACATTTGTTTGGATGAAAGGCTTTGAATGCCAGTCAATCCTTCCTTATAAGAAAGCGTGTGTAAATCACGCAAAATTGGTAGTATAAAAGTTTTCCTAGGAACTGAATAAAGTGAACAAAATAAAATAAAGTGACAAGTGCTTTGTTTCGAGAAATTGTCACAAGGGCATGGCGGTAGTGTTTTTTCCCTCACGCATTTTGTTGGAAACGCCACTCTAAAATGAATCATATTAAATCTAAAAAGTACAAGTAATGAATATAAGGAAGGGAACGGAAACCAGACAAAATAAGGTTCTATCGAGTTTGATGATGAAATTTGTACATATAAATCAAAAGATCTCAATTTCTCTGCTGCTTGATATCTAAGATTCGTAGCGTACTCTTTATATCGGAATTTAACAATTTCCTTCGCATTGGCCGGCATGAGCTCCGGTTTACAATACATAAACTCCAAGTCCAAATTTCGAAAAACAAGTTTGAATAAAATTTAACCATGGAATTTTGTTGTGATTTGCTAACGAAATACAGTCTTTTACACAATCATGTGTTAGAGTAGCCGCCGGGTTTGACCATACTTTTATCCATAACAAAAGGGGTGCAATGTCTATCAAATCTGTAATGTAGCGGATTCCCAACTCCTCATGGCATATAATATTTGCTACATTCTTGGGTACCATAAGTAGCCGGTGGAGAAATGTATTCTCTACCCGTTGTAGTGTAATTGAGCTGGTATATCCCCAGAGGCCCCCCACATAAATCGCCGCCGAGACACATTTGGATTTATAGAGAGTGATGATTTGATGAGCTGGTCTGTGCCCTAATCTACGGGCAAAACGAAAAATTGCTTCAACATTTCTTTCCATTTGTTGGAGCTTAAACTTCAAATGGAATGTCCATGACAGAGAGGAACTTAGGTACAAACCTAAATAGCAAAAATCTTTTACCTTTGTTAAGGTGTTCCCCCCCATTTTAAAACATTTGGTGCGTGTGTTTCTAGGACCGCAGATCATAACATGTGACTTTTTAAAATTGACTTTCAGGTCAAGCGCTTGTGTGTACATGAAAAAAAAATCCAGAAGGGTCTGTAGGCCATTGGCCGTGCGGGCAATTAAAACGGCGTCGTCAGCATACAATAAAATCGGCAATTGTCTAAAACTCATCCTTGGGAAATCCTTTCCATTTTGAGCTAAATAGCTATACAAGCTGTTAGTGTAAAACAGAAATAAAAAGGTGCCAAAGTGCAGCCCTGTCTAACACCCCGATTGGATGCAAGGGGATGGGATCTTTCGCCATGTTGACCAAACTGAATTGAGATAGTAAGATCAGAGTATAAACGTTTGATCATATCCAACAAATCTTGCTCAACCCCCATTGTGTCCATTAGTGCCCACAATTTCACTCTATTCACCATGTCAAATGCACTGGGCAGGTCTATAAAGGCTAAGTGGATAGATTCCCTTTTAGCAATAACATATTTGCTAAGAATAAGATTCAAATTTAGGGCCTGATCCACTGTACCTAATCCAGGCCTAAACCCATATTGAATTGGCGATAGGACATTTGTCCTTGCCACCCACTCCTCAAGCTGATTCAAAATGACCCTCCCCAGAATCTTTGCCGTGGAGTCAACGAGAGAAACGGGTCTGTAACAAAAGGGGTCAAGCCTGTTACCTTTTTAAAATATCGGGACAATTATTGCCGTTAGCCATGAGGAAGGGATAGAGCTTTGAATAGCACTATTCAAAACATTTGTAATTAGCGGGACTCATAAATCATGTAAAGATTTGAATAAGTCCACCGGAACCCCATGAGGGCCGGGGGCTTTCCCTGGTTTCATTTTATTTATTGCTGTGGTAATCTCATGTGTCTCAAGTGAAATCCCACTCTTGGTTGGAGTGGAAGTAGCCAAACATGAAAGGCCACGTACCTCCACACCATGATTAGGGTCATTTGCGGACTGAAATACAGATGAAAAGTGTTCTACCCAGACCCCCTCTGGTATCAGACAGTCATCCTCCCTATTAAACTGTCCTGAAAAATATGGGTGATTAACCACCTTCCAAAATTAAGAGGGGTCCCTCAATTCCGTAGCTGCCATGAGATCTTCCCATGCGCTAGTGCGTACTTCATTCTTCCTCTCGTCAAGGACTAATTTATATCGGCCCCTGGCCTGTTTAACTAAGTCACGGCTAAATGGAATAGTTTTAATAGCTATTTTTAAATCTCTGTGGGCAGCCTTACAGGCCGAGTTAAACCAGCGTTGAGGTTTTGCACCTTTAGAACGTTCGGCACACGTCAGTGCCTCAGAAATAGCACAGCTTAAAGACTCAAAAGCAGCTAGAAGATGGGCACAAACAGGTTGCAGAGACAAACAAGTATTAATGTGGACCTTATTTTGTGTTGTAAAATCCTTAGAATTTACTCTCTCCCACTTCATACGGGGGCCAAAATTCCTTTTAAAAACCACTTTCCCCTTGCGTGCTGTCCTAGGTAAAATTACCCTAGTTTTAAGAGCTAATTTTATGCTCAAGGGATTGTGATCACTGGCACAGTGGGATATAATCTTAAAATCTACAATTAAACGTGAAAGTGAAGAGCAGATAAGGATAAAATCAATAATGCTACCATTCATGCTCCCTGTATAGGTGGGTATTTCCCTTATCTGACTATTTATCATATCCCTTGCAAAAACAAGATCAAATTTATAGATAAGGGTATTCAGAGCATTACCTAGATTAGAGTGAATGAAAGTGTGTAAGTGACTCTCTACCTTCTATAGAGGCACCACATATATGGGATAATTCATAATTACACAACTGAACATTAAAATCTCCAACTCAAATCATATAAAATTTCCTGTCCTGGCGTTTTCCAGCAGAGTCTAAAAAGTCTGTTAACTCTTCGAGGCTTCCTGACAGGGCATTGCTCGGAATATTATTATAAAAATTTTAAAGTAAAATATCCTTGCGTCCGGTCATTGATAATAAGACCACCATAAAAAAAGGCAGAAGACCAAATCAAAGAAACCTCAATTTTTGGAAGTAGTAATGACACAAGTACCAGGAGCCCACCACTTGCTCTGCCCGCTATGGATGGAAGAGCTGGCTGGAACACAGAATAATAACCGTCCAAATAAAAGGGGGCCGTAGACCAAGTTTCTTGGAGACAAATAATATCATAAGTAGATACAAACTCCAGCCATTCTGAATTTTCAGCTTTGGATCGAAGCCCTGCAATATTCCAGCTAATTAAGGATAAAGATTCAGTGCTTTCCTGGGATGTATTTCCTGGCTCCTTAATTATAGCAATATCTGTTACATTCTGTAATAAAATAGCTGGCTCTTCAGACCCTATCGATGATTCCAAAGATATGCCCTCCCGCCATCTCAATTTCCTGCGGAGTATTAATTGGAAACCCCATCCTCTCCACTTGTCAATCATTTGCATCGAGGGAGGACAGATTTTGGTTGCCTTCAAGTTCAAAGATGGGGTTCCGTGGAGGTACCTTTAACAAAGCTGCATTTAGTCCATAGGGAGCCTTCATAAAAGGAATTGATAGAACAGTCTGCTCATAGAAAAAATTTAACAGGCGAATTTTGATCGCACCATCCCCTTTCGCACACAATGGCAGGGTCGCCAACAAATGATTAACAAAATGAGGATTGGCAAAATTAATCACTATACAATCACCTTCATATGCTTTTTTGGACAGACCTACCGACTTCACCCTTCTTGCCATAATTGTTCTGTTATTTAAATCGTCTTGATATCTAAGTTTTTGCCTCATCCAGTGTGCACATTTCCTTATTAGAGCCTGAGCATTTTCCTTCTGGGTACAATCAAGAGGGGGCACGTTAGCTAAGACTAGAACATATGGCATACTATCCGGCGGAAGCAGTAAAACCTCCTTTAGAGTGATGAAAGGTCTAGCCCTAAAAGCTCTATCAGGTTACAGCACGGTAGTCGTACTGCCAGTCAGAGTAGGCAAAGGATCTGTTGGTGAATCATCATGAAAGCCATGAGTAGATATACAATGGGCCGAGAATTGATCGAAATCCACTAAGCAATTAACTTGCTGTGAATCTTTGGGTTCAGACGCTGTTTCCTGGATAAGAGAAGCAGGATTTATACCAGTTTTTGTGGTAGACTATTGAGACAGAAATTTAGAAACAGTTTCTTGTAGCTGCTTAAATTTAGAATTAATTAATAATATTAGTTTCTCCTCTAAAGCCACAAAAAGCGGTTTGAGGATTAAGTCCAAATTAGACAGATGGTTGTCACTTAAATTCCTACCATCTGAGCGTAATTCTTCTGTTGGTAAACTTGCCATGGAAACATGATCAGCCGGGGCGTCCCATGATGGAGATATAGATTCCTTAGCCTTCGGCGCTTGTTTTAACAGCTTGGTACATTTGCGATGTCCTCCAGCTTTCCTTTTCTTAGAAGGAGGAGGAATGGCGACTAAATGTTTTGTAGTGGCTTCCTTATATACATTAGGAGGCTGTAAGGAATGCAGAACGTTAATATTGTCTTTAGGTTGAGGCGAATCAAAATTAGAGGGGGCAATTACAGAATCTGTAGACTGTATATGAACCGTAGGCACTAAGGGGATTCTTTGAGTTGAACCATTATCTGCCCCAAGCCTTTCTTCTACTTGGACAATTTCAGTTTCAATGGCCCCAATAACTGAAGATAAATAACTAGTTATTGATGATTGAACAGGCACAACGTGCACTCCTTCAGCCCCAGATGTGGTGTTCTTCCTTTTGCCCATCGTCTTCAGATAATAGTAGGGCAGAGCGCCCAAAATGTAGCCAAATCAAATAGTGTTAAGGCACAAAAGAACTATGACGGTATAAGATATGTGAATAATAAAACTACTCAGATCAAGATCATAGCTTACTTCTCCTCTCTTACTTGTATACTGTTCACTCAAGACCTCCTGGACTGCAAACCTCAGAGGGGGGGCCCGGCCCGGCCTCAACCGGTCACAGACAGTTGTAGTCATCCAAACAATGGCCACAGCCATAGTACTATACTGAATGGGTCCCGCAACAGACTTGTGCTATCATGGGACGACTGCTGAAACACCGCCAACACAACAATGAGATCTAAATTGGCTCTGCAGAATCCTGTTATCAGGAAGGCGATGGACGGCCTGCTTGTCAGCTTTGGAGTCAGCCATGTTGGCTGTGGGATGTAGCTTGCGCGACAGAGTCGACTCCGTAATGGCGGTCTTCGGATCAGCTACAATACATCTAAATATGGTGGGAGGAAGACTGTCAACTTGATGGTCTTTTTGAGTCTGTGCCTGACGTGGCTTGATGGTGCGACCGCCAAGATCTAATTCAAGCCCTCTGTCTTTTTCTACCTTGTATCCACGTCTGTGCAAGAGTAACTAAAAGAGATAATGATATATTTTCAACACTGTTGTTTTGTAGGACTGAAAACTAATATGTCGTCAACATACTGCAAGAAAATACTGACACACTGGAAGTTTGACAGATCGTTTTTCGCCACTCTGTTAAAAATGTTAATGGTCTCACAATATCCTTGAGGTACACGAGAATATATATAATGAGTCCTGCGATAGGAAAACAATGTCAAATAATGGCTGTCTTGATGAAGAGGGATACTAGAAACAGCTTTCTTAAGATCTGTAATAGAGAAATGTTTAGCATCCTGAGAAATGTTTGTCAAAATGATGGAAGGATCAGGAAGAAATGAAAATTCCAGTGCTACTATATCATTCAAGGGGTGGAGGTCTTGAAGCATACACCAAGTATTACCCTTAGATTACATAATCGGATAAATAGGATTATTACAAGGAGATACTCCAGGGAAAATTACTTCTGGCTCTAGCAACACCTTTCTAGTAGGGTCAATGCTTTCTTCTGCTTCTTTAAAAAGAAGATACTGTCTAGCACTTTCCATCAGGTTAATTCTAAATGGAGTAGCAGTACAAATAAGGCCTACATCACTGGGACCCTTAGCCCACAACGAGTGTGGTACTTGGGAAAGATCTGCATCCCAGATAGAATCAAAAGCTCTACCTAGTGTAGGCATCCTTACTTTCAATACTGTTCACAATGTTTTGTCATCCTGAAAGGCTACAACTGTTTTCTTAGAATCGTCATCAAACAGTTGATCGTCCAATATTTGTTATCTGTCTCAGTGAATACAACACATGCCCACAAAACACAGTTATGATCACTGGTTATCAGAGCGCCTAAGGTTGTTATCTCTAAGGCCTCTATTTGTAATATAATCTCAGATTCAGATTTTGAAACTTTATTCGGAGGTAATAAGCATCCATAAAAGTTAATCTCAACTCATTTTCATGTATCCAAGAATCTTGCCTTTGTTTCCAGAAAAGAAACACTTTTGGTAACTGGACCTCTCCTCCCAATAACTCTGGTGTTTCTGCTAATATTGTATACACAGCTTCTATTTTAGCATGTCGAGCTCTGATTTGATCACTAATAGAATAATCTACTGTTACACCTAATTTCTTGGAAGATGGAATTCCAGGGGTGGAACAAATCATAGTTCCATCAAGCTCAAAATGATTAGTCCTATTTAATTTGGCCATAAGATCTCTCCCCAATAAATTAGCTGGGGCAGCTGGAAAGAACAATAAACAACCATCAGTGTACCTCCCTTCTATTTCTATCTCCACTGGTTTAGTAAATGGAACCCTCATTACTGCACCAGAGAATCTTGTGTGTCCATTGATCTATTCGAAATTGGAAGGTCCCCCTCTCTAATACAAGATTGGGTTGTTCCTGTACCTATGAGGAATGCATAGCTCTTGTCATTGATAGCTGTTGTCACAGTGGGTTCCTCATCTGGCCTGTGCATCACTGACGATACTGGTCACAAGGAACTACTCTGTGGACACCTTCATTGCGTGTATCCTTCCACATAATTTGCCTGGAATGGATTTTCTCCTCTCACAATCACACCTCCCTGTCCACTTTGAGGTGGAGTTGCCATTGGGCATGCTTGGTAACTTTGTTGTGGTGACATTTGTTGTACCTGAGGCATTGCTGGTTGATGCACATTATGTGGCGGTGTCTGAGGTACATATACTATTTACAGGTTTGATTGTGGCTGCACTACTGTATTTCCTTGCTGACTGTAAACACCTGTCCTTCCATTTTGTTCATCCCATCTCTTAGTCCTAAGATCTCCAATGAAATTTCTATATCTGTGACAGTAATGGAATTTTTGATCCATCCTTTGGATACCTGTCCTGTTTCTTCCTATTCCTCCTCCTCTGCTACTTCCTTGTGCCCTTACATTATTCTTCTGTTGTGGGTACTGTTGTTGAGTGGTCCCTGGGACCGATCCTATAGACATTGCAGTCGTCTGAGTAGTGTCTGTTACTACAGCTCCTTCCACTGCTCCTTTCTTTGCCAACATTTTCTGCACAAACGTAGCTGCTGCTTTCTATGTTACCTTCTGCTTACTTCGCTCTTTCTCCTGCCTCTTTTTACAGAAAAGGAATATATTTGCCTGTATTTCTATCCAGGGCTTGGCTTCCAGTGCCAGTATATTATCAAGGTTGTCTGAATTGTAGGACAACACAACATGTCCCCCTGTTACTTCCCAACCCTGACCTACTTCTTTAGTCTACTTCTCCTTCATCCCACTGAGGAACTGAGCGGGATCTTTATTTGACTGCGTTGATTAAGCCACCAGGGACCCAAATCTGGTCTGCCAGGAGACATTTTCCTCAACTGATCCCACACTACTCTCCGAATAAACTGAATGGAAAACCATCATATCTAGTCTCAGTGAGGGTAACATATCTCACTCCAGCTTTCTGAAAAAAAGTATTTGTCTTATCTCCTATAAGAGAGCTAAGTAAACTCTTGATGTCACCTGTGGCCAGGGTGATACCTGCTGTTTGCTTTTCAAAAGACCTAATCAATTTCCCTGTTCCCTCTGTGAGTGGATGTAACAACTTTTCAAGATTCTCCTTGTCCATTTGTGACCAAGGAGCATACCAAGATGCCCCAGGTATCTCACGTATCAGGGGCATCTCATACATGGGAGTGACAGAATATTGGGGGTTGTGCTATCTGGTATATTTTTGCCACATACACATACATTTCCGCATGTGGGGATAATCCCAGTCAGGATCTCCCTCACCATAAACAATAAAATCCTCAGCATTTGCTGTCATGTGGATCAAAGGACTCTTCTTGTTGCCATGGACTCATTTGTGGGGCTAAGCCTTCAGTCCATCTTGCCAAATTATCCACATAAGGTACAACACTGTACCAACTTTTGGTCTCCTCCAGCAACTGTCTCAATAGGGGTGAGATCAGTGCTGGACAAAACTGATTGAACACTCACCTGCTGCATTGGTTTATAATGTAGTGTCATAAGATCCCATCCAAGGGGCTGGTTGGGCATGCGTTCCCTAAAATTGTAACTGCTGTACCTCAGTCGCTCGGGGTTTTCTAGCTCTAGAGAACATGTCATGCTCTCTTTCTCTAGTACCAATGTGATTGGGCAATCCTATTGCTCCCTTTGTATGGTCAAGATCAATAAGAAGCCCTTCTTGAGTACCAATATCATAAGTATGTCACCCATGTTATATACATGCCTATGTATTGGCTCTACTCTATTTGCCATCCTCCCAAATCTGCCTGAAAGATTATCATAACATTATTCTCTCCTTATTTCTCTCACATCCCCTCTATCCTTACTTCGTGATAACCATTGCTGAGCACTTTCTGGTGAAACTATTAAATTCCCCTTTTCCTTCTGCCAAGGTGGTAGATTACTTTCTGTCCTCCTAAAATCCTCATCCCTTTCTTGGGTTACTGGCCATTGTGCTTTACTAACAACCCTCACTGTATAGTCATTCCATAAAGTATCATCTGGATATCTTCATTGCGGTGTAGACATCCATTCTCTAACCACCTTTCACCTTTCCTTTTACATCTTTTTTTGTAATAAGTGCAATGTTGCTGATGAAAAATGTGACTGACTGTCACATCTTCTAAACCTTGGTCTTCACCTCTACTTTCCTGGGGAGAATCTAGAACTAAATGCAGTGTAAAATGTGCTTCTAATTGTCCTGAAAACTGAGAATCACCCATCCCTACTTGTTGTTTGGGAGTACTCATATGTCTTGGCTTTGACATCTGTGGGGCAACATTAGGGGATTTGGGGATAATGAAGGGGTCTCAACTTCAGGATTCTCAAATACCAGTGCAGCTTCATGTAGCTGTACAGTGGATAAATGTGAGGTACCTTAGGGAAAGTACTCATTGAGTCATAGGGTGGTGGGGGAGCGGATGGGGTACTATGGGTACCAAAATTTGAGGAGTCCTTAGGCCTCCCACAAAAAAGGTGCCATAAGGCTAAAGTGGCTTCTAGCTTCTGTAATTTATCCCCTATGCCTTTGCTCTAAAGGTATGCCACAATATGCTCTAATATTTTGTCATCAACTATCTCTTCCTTTGGCCAGGAATATATATGCTTATAGTAGCCTTCAGCCACTCCTGACAATATTTCTATAATTTGATCTGGTCACTTGGAAAAGTCTTTTGCATATGCTCTAAAGGAGTCTCCATAATTGCCATGTATTTCTAACAACTTTTGCAATTTACCTTTTATCTGTCTACTCAATATGTCGCCTTTTAAAATGTTTACACTAGTCCTTACAAACAAAAAAAAATGTCAACTTGCCTTCTTAATCAAATGTTAAACATACATCTTAATAACACAATTACTCGCATGCACACACACTCATCATCAACATTTAAAAAAATATGAACACTCAACTACTTCGAAATATGAATCACAATTGTTCTAACTGTAAATGATAAATACTGCCAGTAGCAACTGGCCACTTCCTTCCACACTCCAAGAGAGGATAACCCTCAAACCATGCTTCTTATAGCCCATGAAATGACTTCCGGACATTAGGTTAAGGACACTAATTTGAATGTTCAGATTGTATTTGGAGATAAAGTTTAAAGACATGGGCTTTTCAGCTCTCCCTCTATGTTACATTGTTATATTGTAACACTGAGGTCCATACACGAGGAGGGTTAAGGTTAAAGGATGGTCTTTAAGGACGTAACTTTCGGGAAGGACCCTAGTTTAACAGCTCAGTTTCAGGTGGATGGTTGTCTTAGAGGCAACTACCTCTGTCAGGAGACGGTTGATTTGGAGAAATAAGAGGTGTTTGGAGCTCGCAGGGGCATATATGGAGACGACACATAGTGTGTGGATACCGAGTCTGAGTTTGGGGTGGATGTAGCGGCCTTCCGGGTTGGACCAGGTCATAAGAATTTGAATTGTAAGGATTTACAAACAAGTATTGCGACCCTGCATTTTTTAGCTTGTAGATGCTTCATTTGGACCAGAGACGGTAGGAGTTTGTGAGGAGGCCATGTTGTGTTGTTGGAAAATGGCTTCCAAGAAAAGCAGCTGGCGAGAGGGTTTGCCGCAGGATTTGCCAGTGGACAGCCCCATAATTGGAATTTGTTGAGGGCTCGGCCCAGTCCCTTGGGATGAGGGGTAATGGGAGGGAGTGGGTGAAGAGCAGTATGCTGACTAGCCACAGAGTGCGGAACAGAGGGGGATGACCCCCAAGATCGTAGGCGGTGAGAGAAAGAACAAATTGTCCTGGCACAGAGGCATGTTCTAACAGTATCAACACTGTTGGTGGCACTGGCCCTGTGCTCCCAGTGGTGCCGATGTATCAGTTTACAATGACAGATCGTGGTGATCCCCCTGGTATAGGTTGGAGGAGGCTGTTTGAAATTACTGGGTCACTGGAAGCACCGTAATGGTGGGTGAGAATTCAGTCAGTGGGAATAGGGGGGTGTACCACCTGGTGTGGGGGTGTAGTATGCTCCTCTACAGCTTCCCAGAAGAAGGAGTGGTGCTGTGGACATGGTGCAGTTCTGGGATGCCGTCTACAGGGGCAGATTGATGGGTTGTGTTCCTGGTGAGATGAGGGCTATACCATGGGGGCTCAGGCTTGTGGTATGAAGACTCCCACCCGTGGTCTCTGCCCTGGTGATGGATTGCACTTTCTGAAGGCGTAGCTGACCAGGGGAGGGGGTATGCAGATTGGTGCCCTGTGGTCCTCTGGTCCAGTGTAATGCAAGGCCGTGAGGCCTCTCACACGGTTGGCGCAACAGGGCCTGAGGGTGTTAGGGCAGCCTTGTGTGGAGGCAAGTCACCAGGCCTCACGTGGTTGCCGCATCGCGGAGGAGGAAACTGAGCATGCGGCTGTCCACATTGCCAAAGCCCCAGGCACCTCTCTAAGGGCAGAGAAACATGCAGGAGTGCTGCAGCCCCTCAGGAGATCCACTCTGGACGTTGGAGTTTTGCAGCGGAAGCCAGATGGGTGTGGGAGGGGAAGAGAGGGTGTCCATAGCACTCCGTCAGCTCCACCGCCACCCCAAGGTGCACAGTGGCATGCTGAGCGTCTTCAACAAGCAGCCATTCTTCCATTGGCCAGACCACACCCCCTACCTCTTAAGTATTGCACTGCAAATATGAAAGATCCACTAACAGCGTCACTAACAAGCTTCTAGAAGAACAGCGTGAACATTTTTGCTTTATATTGACTATTTCCTTAAAGAAACAGGCTCTCCAAATGGCTCTATTTTATTTAACACAAAATAAATATTAATCTATGTATGTGATCAGGAACAGATTTCATCAGATGTATGGGTCAGCCTTAGAAAACTAGAAAGGGCACTTGATGATTCTACATACAAACATTCTTTAAAACACAGAGGGTACAGTTTGTTACTCCACACTATTGCTAATGATCATTTTTGACTTTCACATACTTCATATTCTTGTATGTAATGAAATAAGTAGACTGTTCAAATATTACATTGAAACATCACTCCCAACATCACATTTGTAAAAGTATTACAGAAGAACCTAAAAAGGACAATGTAGGAGGCTGGCCTGGTTGTAGTGGGTACCACATGTACTTACACCTTATACCAGGTCCAGCTATCCCTTATTATTGAAATGTAGTCTGTGTATAGAAGCCAGGTTGTCTAGAGGTATCTGAAGGCAGAGCAGCCAAGGCCGAACCTGCAGACATGCAAAGCTTTTGGAATCCAACTGCAGCCACACACTACTCACACATAGAAAAAAAGACAGTACTCATTGTTACCAAAAATAAAGGTACTTTACTTTAGTGACACACTACCAAATATATCTTAGAGGCTATACTCCCTTAGGAGGTAAGTATTATACACAACATATACACTAGTAAGCCAAATCAGGTAGATAAGCACTCACATAGTCATATAATAGTGCAAACAGTGAAAACACCATAGGTTACAATGGGCATGGGGGAACACAAACCATATACTAAAATAGTGGAATGCAAATGTTGTTTTCCCACCTAGGCAAGAGTAATGTGTAGGGGGGCGCTGTGAGTGTAAGAAAACACCAAAGGTAAGTAAAATACCCCACCCGAGAGCCCAGGAAAGTAGGAGTAAAGTACAGCAAGTTTTTTTAGAACACACTAGAAGTCGTGATAGAGAAGAATGCAAAAACCAAGCAAGACTGCAAAACACCAATGATGGATTCCTGGACCTGAAGTCCTGCGGCGGAGAGAGGAGACCAAGTCCAAGAAAAGCTGAGGAGTCCAGGAAGAACATGAGCCCCTGCTAACCCGGATGAAGGTGCAAAAGTGAATCCTCCGGTTGGAAGAAAAAGTCAGAAATGCACCAAAGAAGACAGCTGCAGGTTCCTACTTGGGGTAACATATGTCCCACGTCAAGTAGATGAATTGAGGCTGGTTTTTGTCTTTGGATTCCACCAACAAGCCTTGGCTCACGCAGAGATGTGTTTGGTTGGAAAAGGCGCTACTCAGGCCCAGGAGGGACCTGGGGGTCTCAACTCAGGCTGAGGAGACAGATGGGGCTCTCTGCACTTCAGAGAGCCCTCGGAGGACCAGGCAGCCCCCACAGGAGTCCCAGGACACTGGGACAAAGGAGTTGCAAATGGCGGTCATCGCACCACTACACAAAGGGATGCCACGCCACCGGAAAACAACTCAGGGAGCTTTGCAGGATAGAGTGCTAGGGCCTGGGCTAGACTGTGCACTAAGGAATTCTTGGAGAAGCACACAGAAGCCCTAAGAGCTACAAAACACGCAGTACACATGGGTAGTGTCTAGCACGGGGAGGCAAGCTCTTACCTCCACCATATTTTGACAGTTGGACGTTTGGACAGTCAGTGTTGCTTTAGTCCACCACCAGTGTTCCAGGATCCACGCTCGTCGTAAGGAGAGGGGACCCAAAGTACTGGTCGTCACTGCAGAGAGGTGCCTGCTGAAGAAGGGAAGTCACTCTGTCACTCCACAGGAGATTTCTTCGGTCCTTCTGGTGCAGGAATGTCACGACCTGGAAACTGTTGCAGTTGCTGGCAAGAGCTGAAGTTACAGGTTACAGAGTTGCAGTAGTCATTGTGGACACTTTATTGCAAGTGGTAGAGTTCCTGGAGCAGTTCTGAGGTTGATCCGACAGTAGAAGGTGAAGCAAAGGATGCAGAGGAGGCTTGCTGGAGTCTTTCAATCCGAATTTAAGGAAACACCCAGTGAAGAGACCCTAAGAGGGGGATTGGTCACCTAATCAGGTAAGGGCCTATCAGGACGGGTCTCTGATGTCACCTGCTGGCACTGGCCACTCAGATGCTCCCAGACTTCCCTGACCATCCAGAAAACAAGATGGCAGAACCCAGGGACACTCTGAAAGAGCTCTGGGCACCCCTCCCATGCCTTTAACACCTATTTCCAAAGGGAGAGAATGTAACACCCCTCTCCTAAAGGAAATTCATTGGTCTACCTTCCTGGGATTGAGCTGCTCAAGCCCCAGGCGGGCAGAAGCCTGTCTGTGAGGTGGCAGCAGCTGGGGCTGCAGTAGAACCCTCAGAAGGCTGGTACTGCAGTACCGTGGGTCCATGCCGGAGCCCCCAGGGTGCAAGGAATCAGCCCCCCAATACCAGAATCAGTATTGGGGTACAATTACCAGTTGTTAGACACCTTACTTGGCCATATTCGGAGTTACCATTGTGAAGCTACATATATAGATTGACCTATGTGTAGTGCACACTTATAATGGCTTCCCCGCACTCACGAAGTCCGGCAAAATGGGCCTGCATGACGTGGGGGCTCCTCTGCTGCTGCAGGGGTGCCCTCACACACAGGTACTATGCACATAACCTTCAGGGTCTGAACGTTAGACATATAGGTGACTTATAAGTGACCTGGTGCAGTGAAAATGGCTGTGAAATATCACCTACACTATTTCACTCAGGCTGTAATGGCAGTCCTGAAGAAGTGTTTGTATGGTCTCCTTATGGCTGGCAAAAGTAATGGTTCAGCCCATAATGTACTAGGGACTTATAAGGGGGGGTCCAGTAAGCCACTTTGGAGTGACATACTGAGTGGTCAGTATGTACAGACAAATTTAGGGACAGAGAGACCATGAGCACTGCAGTTCTGATCAGCAGGAATCCAGTGACAATTTAGAACACAGTGAAAACACACTGACAAGGAGGCCATAAACCATAAGCACTGGGGTTCTGACTAGCAGGATCCCAGTGACACAGTCAAAAACACACATACATCAGGCAGAAATTGGGGGTCACCTGCCATGAAAGATGGTACTTTCCTATACAATCCCCCCCAAACGAGGGACAATTAGGGTAACCTTGCCCAGATGAGTCTTCAATGTCTAAGTGGAAACATATGGAGAGTCCACCTGCCTTGGAGTGGTTACTTCCAGGTCTATGTTCCACTGTAAAGTCTGTCCCCTGTAGGGAAATGTACCACCTCCACAATTTAGGGTTTTCTCCTTTCATCTGTTTTAACCATAAGAGAGGTTTGTGGTCTCTCTGAACTATGAAGTGAGTCCCAAACAAGTAGGGTCTTAGCTTCTTCAGGGCCCAGACCACAGCAAAGGCCTCCCTATCTATGGCTGACCAACGCTTTTCTCTACAGGTCAACCTTCTACTAAAAAAAGCAACAGGTCGATCCTGGCCCTCTGAGTTTAGTTGTGATAGATAACACAGCCTCATCCCCTACCTCAGAAGCATCTGTCTGGACATTGAACTTCTTTGAATAGTTTGAGCTTTTCAAGACAGGTGCAGTACACATAGCCTGCTTAAGCTCCTTAAAAGCTTTTTGACAGCTGGCTGTCCATAATACTTCTTGGGCATTTTCTTTAAAGTGAGGTCATTAAGAGGGGCAACAAAGGAGCCACAGGTCTTAATGATACTTTTGTTATACACAGTGAGACCAAGAAAAGTTCTGACCTGGGTCTGAGTAGTAGGCGGGGGACCAGTCTAAAATAGTCTGGATATTCCCCTGTAGTGTCTCAATCTGTTCCCCACCAACTAGGTGTCCAAGATACACCACCTTCTCCTGCCCTATCTGGCATTTTGAAACCTTGATAGTGAGGCCTGCTTTTTGCAGTGCCTCCAAAACTTTCCACAGGTGGACCAGGCGGTCATCCCAGGTGGAACTAAATACAGCAATATCATCCGGATATGCTGCACTGAATGGTTCCAGACCTTGGAGTGCAGTATTCACCAGCCTTTGGAAAATGGCAGGAGCATTTTTCAGACCAAATGGCATAACTGTAAATTGGTAATGCCCACCAATGGTTGAAAATGCAGTTTCAGGTTTAGCCTCTTCTGATAGGGTGATTTGCCAATACCATGAACTCAAATTAAAAGTGATCAGATACTTGGCAGACGCCAGTGTATCTACCCATCTGCCCTGGAATAGGGTCAATATCTGTTTTTGTAACTGTATTGAGCCCCCTGTAGTCTATAGAAAACCTAATTTCCCTTTTACCATTTTGACTACGAGGTTTGAGGACAAACACCACTTGGCAGGCCCAGGGGCTTTCTGTGTGCTCAATCACTCCTAGGCCCAACATCTTCTGAACTTCAGATTTACTAGAGTCTCTGACATGGTCAGGCTGCCTATAAATCTTACTTTGGACAGGCAAGCTGTCTCCAGTATCAATAGTATGCTCACACAATGTAGTCTGACCAGGTGTAAGTGAAAAGAGTTCAGAGAATTGGCCTGGGAGGTTCTTGCAGTCCTCCTTTTGCTTTGCTGTCAGGCAGTCTGTAAGAACAACGCCTTCTACTGAGCCATCAGCTGCAGTGTTGGAGAAGAGATCAGGGAGAGGTCCACTCTCTTCCTCCTGCCCCTCATCAGTGGCCATCACTAGGGTTAAGTCTGCCCTATCATAGTAGGTTTTCAGGTGGATCACATGAAGTACTCTTAGGGGACTTCTTGGATTGCCTAAGTCCACCAGATAGGTGACCTCACCCTTCTTTTCCACTATAACATTTGGTCAACTCCATTTGTCCTGCTGTGCTCTTTGTGCCACAGGCTCTAATACCCACACTTTCTGTCCTGGGTGGTACTCTGTCAGGACAGCCTTCTGGTCATGCTATTGCTTCTGGAGCTCTTGGCTGGCCTGAAGGTATTTAGTGGCCTTTCTCATGTACTCAGCCATTCTTGATCTTAGGCCAAGTACATAATCCACAATGTCTTGTTTATGGAGCTTCAAGGGCTGTTCCCACCCCTCTTTAACAAGTGCAAGTGGACTCTTAACAGGGTGACCAAAAAGGAGCTCAAAGGGGCTGTAGCCTTCTCCCTTCTGGGGTACCTCCCTATAGGCAAAAAGGAGGCATGGCAGGAGGACATCCCATCCGAGAGTACCAAGATCATGCCTTTGAGAGTTTTGTTAAATCTCTCAACCAGTCCATTTGTTTGTGGATGATAGGGTGTGGTGAATGTATTGGTTACACCACATCCCTTCCACATTGCTTTTAGGTATGCAGACAAGAAGTTACCACTCATATATGATACTACCTCTTTGGGGAAGCCTACCCTGGAAAATACTCCCAGGAGGACCTTGGCCACTGCAGGTGCTGTAGTGGTCCTTAGAGGGATAGCTTCTGGATATCTCTTGGCATGATCCACTACCACTAAGATTAATCTGTATCCAGAAGCAGTTGGAGGGTCAAGGGGGCCAACAATATCAATCCAAACCCTCTCAAAGGGTACCCCAACTACAGCCAGTGGGATTAAGGGGGCCTTTGGAGTGCCACCAGCCTTGCCACTGGCTTGGCAAGTGACACACCAGCGACAAAACTCTTTTGTGTCCTCTGACGTGTGAGGCCAGTGAAAGTGAGGGACCAGTCTGTCCCAAGTCTTGCTTTGCCCCAGAAGTCCAGTAAAGGGAAAGTAATGTGCCAGAGTTAAAAGAAATTCCTTATACTGCAAAGAAATGACCATTCTGCTGACTGCACCAGGTTTTGGGTCCCTTGCCTCAGTATAAAGAAGATTATTCCCCCAGTAAACTCTATAAGAGTCACTGACATCCCCTGCTTCTTGTTTGACAGTTTGCTGTCTTAAACCCTCTAGTGTGGGACAGGTCTGCTATGCCACACTCAGTTCCCCCCTGGCAGGCCCCCTTGCACCCAAGAGCTCAGTTGGGTCAGCCTAAAGCTCCTCTGGTGTAGGTTCTGCACAGGGAGTTGACTCCTCCTCATCAAAAGGGGAATCTTCTGGAAAGGGAGGGATAGTGGACAAGGGTTTGCCCTTTCTACCCCTAGTTTTTGGGAGCACTTGGTCCATTGTTCCAGGATCCAAGTTTCCCTGTCCTCTTTGCATCCTGGCCTGTGCCCTCATAAAAACAAAGATGTGCCCTGGAATGTGCAGCATTGCTGCATGAGCCTCAAACTCCACTTCAGCCCAAGCTAAAGTCTCCAAATCATTGCCCAGTAGACATTCTACAGGTAGGTCAGTGGATACCACAAATTTTTTGTAACCCCTTTACACCCCAGTTGAGATTCAAAACAGCCATGGGGTGGCTAACAGTGTTGTTATGGGTGTCAGTTACTTGGTAATGATGACTGCGTAGGTGTTGCTCAGGGGCTACCAGTTTTTCCATCACCATAGTGACACTGGCACCTGTGTCTCTGTAGGCCTCAACCTGAACACCATTTATTATGGGTAGTTGCTTGTATTTATCCATATTAAGGGGACAAGCAACCAGGGTGGCAAGGTCAATATCACCATCTGAGATTAAAACAGCCTCAGTGGTCTCCCTAACTAGACCAACCCCCACTACATTACCAAAAGTGAGCCCAGCTACACTCCTAGGTTGGCTATTAGTAGTGCTTTTCCCACCACCACTGATATTACTAGGGTCACTAGTAGAAGCAGTGGGGGTTGTGGTGGTGAGAGGTTTGGTGTTCCACTTGGGACTAGTGGGATCACCTGCTCAATGGCCTTTGACTTTACTTAGGTAACACCATGGCTTTTTCTGATGGTTTGGAAGAGCATTTGGGCCCACCACCCTGAGGATTTTTTCAGGCCGGTGAAGACTGACTTGTTATCTTGGTTCCCACCATTATCATGTGACTTACCATCCTTCTTCTTCTCCTTGTCAGACCCTGCATGATATGTTCTGCTCACCCTTGTTCTGACCCATTTGTCTGCCTTCTTTCCCAAGTCCTGGGGAGAGGTAAGATCTGAGTCTTCCACGTACTGGAGCAACAAGTCAGGCACACAATTGGTAAGAATATGCTCTCTCAGGATTAGAATATATGGACCCCCATAATCAGGCACTTTGCTGCCATGTAACCAACCTACTAAAGCCTTCACTGAACAATCCACAAAGTCTATCCAATCTTGTGAAGACTCTTTTCTGGTTTCTCTGAACGTAGTTCTGTACTGCTCAGTGGTGAAGCCAAATCCATCTAAGAGTACTGTCTTCAAAACATTGTAATTATCTGAATCATCTTCTCTGTGGAAAGATTGTTGGAAGGACCCTCCCCTGCATCTTCAGGACCCTCTCCTGAATCTACCTGGTTAAACCCGCCCCATAAGGATTCCCTGGAACCCCAATGTCCTGGGTACTTAGGTGCCATATACTTATAAAGGGGGTCCAGTAAGCCAATTTGGAGTGACATAATGAGTGGTCAGTATGTACAGACAAATTTAGGAACAGCGAGAGCATGAGCAGTGCAGTTCTGATTAGCAGGACTCTAGTGACAATTTAGAAAACAGTGAAAACACACTGATAAGCAGGCCATAAACCATAAGCACTGGGGCCCTGACTAGCAGGATCCCAGTGACATAGTCAAAAACACACTGACATCAGGCAGAAATTGGGGGCAACATGCCAAGAAAGATGGTACTTTCCTAAAGGCAACCAAAAAAATCTCAAATGAATTGCACTATGTAGAAGGAAAAAATAATAATGTCCACAAAAATGTTAGCAATATAAAAGAACACTATTGCATGCATTGTATAAATGTAATTTGTTGATACATGGATACCTAACATGAATACAGTGTGAAGAATATATTTGTAGAAAAGGGTTTAAAACACAAGGAACTGTGTGCATAGTAACATATGCAAAAACATACCTGTTTAGTCCTTCTCAGCCATCCTACAACACAAGAAAACAAAAATAATTAGGATTTAGTTCTTATAGAAATTCCTGACTTCTTTTATGCCCACCCTGTCACATACCCAGAAAGGAACAAGTTCTTTCTACTGTGCCGCATGGCACCATCACATCCACATTTCCTATCCTAAGGGAAATCCTGCAGATAAATGTAGATGTAGCAACCAGAAATGCACTATTGTGGCTGCTGAGATAATTACCAGCTCGACTCATGTTGCCGCATAAATTCAGCTCCTTGATTTGCTGGCCTCCATCTCCTCTGCTGTACCCATACAAGATCGAGATCGAGAGAGACAGAGGGAGTGAGACAGAGAGAGAGAGAGAGAGAGAGAGAGAGACCACCTTTCACTAGATTATCCTGCACATGCACAAACAACTACAAAACAAAAGAATAGAGTAGGAATGGTTTGTTGTGATTACCTTCCATTTTTCTCTAGTAGAGTGCCATCAGCACCATAGCTTGTTCCACTCATCTGTTGACTTAGATCAGATAACTGATAAACAGCAAGAAGAGTGAAAACAGAGTAGCCATATAATACCAATGAGTTCCACATGCCAGACACAAAGGAGTAAAGCTGAAAAATATATTTTTTGTGGAACAATTAGAAAGAGATCAGGATGATGACATTTGGTATGGTTGTGCAGGGCGTCTGCCAGTGCTGAGGGCAGCGTCTCCCCTAAAGACAAGATAAACAGACAGATACGACATGACATGACAAAACAGTTTTTCTGATGCCAGATGCCTAAAAGTAGCTCCTACTGACCCTAGTTCGAAGTCCCCCTGCAATGCTCCTATAGAGCTACTCTAGATGGGGAAAAAGAAAAAGTTACAAAATATTACTACTGTTAGGGTTTGTGCACAGCAAAGAGCATGTCCCCTCTCACTGCACTAGTGGGTTCTGTAATAGCTCCCTTTTAAACTTACTATTGAAAGCCTTTCTTGTTATCTCACCTTCCCCCCCCCCTAGGCTTCTTTGTATGTTGTTTAATGTGCTGTTTTGTTTACACATTGGGTCTTGCTTTTACCATGGCTTCTTTAAAACACTCCTCTCTAGGCCATGTGTTAATTTAACTCATTTGCATAATAACTGAAACTCTGCACACATTTCAAGAACATGTGCAGCATGTGAGGACCACACCCAGCTCTTCAAACCACACCCAGCTCTGCACACCTTTCAAGAACATGTGCAGCATGTGAGGACCACACCCAGCCCTGTCTATAAAAGGCAGCCCCCGAGCCTCACCCAGTGCTTGTGCTCGTCTACCTCCCGCTTACCTGAGGACAGATCCCTCGGCGCTGGCACTCCTGCTCTCTACAGACTTTCATTGGCTTCAATGGGCGCAGCTGCTGGCTCTTCCTTCTTCCGGTTTCCGGTTCCTCCTTGCCTTAGCCTCTCTCCTACAAGCAACCTGCAAAAGAGAAAGAAGACAAGGTTAGACTGATCAGTATCTTTTGCCAGCAACAAGTAAGTGCAAAACTTTTATTACCTGAAAGAACTTTGACAACAATTTCTGGATTCGTGTATAGACAATTTGAAACAAGATACCTTCCACGAACATTGTGATTCAAACTCTTTGTTACAAGAATACTTTGCGGAACTTTGTGAAGCAAACATTTTTTTTTTTTATGGAACTTTTAAGAATCGAACCGTGGAAACCATTAACAGCAAGGCAAACAGTAAAACAAGGACTTGCACAAAATACATGCTGTATTTTGACGTAAAAGTACAGTATTTGTTTTATAAAAGATTCTGGAAATATGGGAAAAGTGGGTCTGCTATTGGGAATTTAGGCTTTAGTTATATTAAGATGAATGTTTGATATTGGTAATTCTGATAACGGTATTTGTTTAATGTTTTAGAAGCTTTAGAGTAATAGAAAGCACATCCCAGAGCAGTAACACATTCCAAACCTGGAAACTAGAGACCAGGATCCAAGAGGTACTTTTAGAAGAAAATTTCTAATAAATAAAGGGATAGTCAAGAACCAAGTTAGGAATAGGTTGTACTTATCTGTTCTTTGTTTATGTTTCATTAGGCACCAGTTTCTACAAAAGTCAGAGAGGGCCGCAGATTTGTGCAGCACTTCAACAGTGGAAACGCAAGAACGGTGTTGTCTCTTTATTTTATTTTATCCACTTCCCCCCTTCCCTTGAGCTTCTGTTCTTAGTGCACTGTTTTAAAAACTAGTGTGCTGGAACAAGCAGTTTCAGGGTGGGGTCGGATTGTCTTCAACCTCCATCAGAACTGAACAAGGACTCAGGTGAGCTGGGCTTTGACAACTACAGAAAGAGGAGACAGGCAAATAAAGAGATAAGAGATGGAGAAAAAAACACATGTCGAAGTTAGTAAGTAGGGAAATAATCAGGGGGGGGGGTGGCCAAGAAGGCGGCCCACAATAAGTATCTTACTTCATCCTCCTCATCCAGCCTTGTCCATACCTTGCACCTATTCCACCAGTGACTTGTCTCTGGGGAACCTGAACAATGGCCTGGTCATGCTGGACTGCAGTCACAAACAGTGAGGTGCCTTGTGAGGCCTATCGCAAGCGACTGACCCGGTTTCTGGAATGGCAGCCTCTCTGCGCAAGACACCTCCTCAATGGCCACCACTGGCATCAACACATGTTCTGGACTGCAGCTCAGTGAGTTGCCTCCCCAACTGGGAAAACAGATCCACCTTGTGTGCCATGCCCAATTGCTGGGTATGAGTGGGTCTGTGAGCGACGGTATTGGACCTGGCCCTTTCTACAGGGTCATTCCCCAAACTTTTTGCCTTCTCCTTCTTATTTTTCTGACCCTTTGTGGCTGATGTTATGCCTATGGGCACTTTACCACTTCTAATCAGTGCTAAAGTGCACGTGCTCTCCCTTGTAAACTTGGTATGATTGGCTTATACCTGATTGGCACATTTAAATTAGTTGTAAGTCCCTTGTACAGTCGTATCTCTCTACCAAGAGCCTGTAAATTAAATGCTACCGGTGGGCCTGCAGCGGAGCTTGCCCCCCCCCACAGAAGTAGCCTTTCAAACCTGTCTCAGGCCTGCTAGCGCACTAGCTGCATGCACAGTTTGATGCCACAGGGACCTGGCATCTAAATCTACTTGCCAGGACCAGAACTCCCCTTTTACTACATGTCAGTTACCCCTAAGTTAGGCCCTAGCTATCCCTATGGGCAGGGTGCTATGTGTGTAGAAGGCAAGACATGTGCCTAGTAGTGTGGCCTGTCCTGGTAATGAAAAAACAGCCTATTTGGTTTCTCACTGCTGTGAGTGCTGCCTTCTCATAGGATTGCATTGGAAATACCCTGCCTTATGTGTAGTGGATATTGTCTGATGTATGAGGGTTAGCATAGACATGTTTGGTATGGTTGTATTGGTAGTGAGAAATGCTGCTTACTGGGGTAAGTGGATTTTTTATTACTACTACAGAAATGGCACTTCTAGAAAGTGAGCATTTCTCTATGCTTATGACTCTGGTGTTTTGCAGCTTGATTCCAATTCACATCTGGGCAGAGTGACAGTTGGGCTTTGTGCATACATTTCAGACAGCCTGTACACAGTGAGGGTGGAGGTGTCGCAGAGGTGCAGCTGCATTTTGAATAGCCTTCCTGTGCTGAGAGAAAGGGGATGCGGGGCACACATGCATCTGTAACGGCTGTGCCCTGGCCTCACACAAAAGGGTTGTTTACCACCCAACTGATGTTTGGAGCCTGTGCTGGAGGAGACAGGGGATACCCCCAGAACCAGTTGTAACTGGTTGAAACCCCCTCTCCTCTTCATTGGAAATGCTTTGCAAAACTGAGCATAAGTACAGTGGGGATTTGTCCCCACAATTTGGCCAAGAAACCTACTTGTGACTGGACACAGAATGCTGCTGGAAGGACTCACCAAGAACCGCCATTGGACTGCTGCTGGTGTGCTGACACCCCCATCGTCATTAAGCTTACCTTCGGGACCCCCGAGGAGGGTCAGTTGTGACCCGAGGGGGGGCTCCCTAAAGTTTGTCGTTGCCTGTTTAGGTGTGGGCCCCAGGAGGGGCCCCAAACTCCATGGGGGTGCGTGCCACCCCTCCCCCAGGATCAACAAACGGCCCCTGGTCTGCGAAGGGAGCGCCGGGGGTCCCTCCTGTCTACATTGCAGCACTAGGAGTGGCTCCGCACCTATAAAAGACACAGGTACTGACCGATAGGCCATATCTTTACCTATGTTCCTTTCTTGGGACTTTTATTTTGATAGGGGCCTTATGTTTCCTTACTTACCATATGTTTTATCATGTTCCTGGTATGGACATTTATGATATGTCTATAACAAGTGATTCCTGACTACTGCTTATGTTGCAGAATAATAGATAACCTGTTTGTTATGTATGACTACTGCTGGTTCTGCAGAGTCACTATTGTGTAACGGTCTGACAACTGCTTCAGTAGTAGGGTATTACTGACATGTTATGTTTTGTCTAAATATGTTTTGTGTAATACAGTTTATTTGTACATAACTTTGTGTTGTGTTCCTTTATGGTGTATTTATTGCGTTACGTGTGTTGTGTATGTTGGGCAAACGCTTTACACATTGCCTCCGGGTTAGGCCTGACTGCTCATGCCACGCTATCAAGGGGGTGAGCAGGGGTTATCTTGGATGTGTAACTCCCTTGCCCTGACTAGAGTGGGTGGGTTCTGCCTGGCTTAGGTGCATACCAGAGCCAAACAAAAACCCCATTTCAAACAGACGATAATTGTGCACGCCAAGTAGCACCCCTCACTTTTGTAAACTACTGACAAGGGCGCTGCAACAATTTGGAAAGGAAGACCCCACTTGTGATCCTGCCCTGTTGCGGGCCACCTAATTGCTCACTGGGGGCCTGAGCCCACACAACCCGACAAGGTAAGCACATCTACTGGCCATGACGCAGCACCTGCCATACGTCTCCTGACACCAGTGCTCTTAGGGACTACAGATCCGCTGGGCTGCGGGGTGATGGGAGTCCACTCCAATTGAGTGCAGGACTAAAGTGCCAGGGAACCTCCATATCTGGCACACACCGTGACTGAGGTCTTGGGGAGAGGCCCTCGTGAGACACTGCCCTGCTGCGGGCCCATAGATTGTTTCCCAGAGATGCAAGCCCGTTCATCCCTGTGGAGAGGCGCACTGGTGGACTACCCCATGACATCTCTGATAAAAGAACTGCCCTCAGTGAGCGAGTGAGTACTGCCCCTCTGACCTAAAACAAAGTACCTCCTCTGGGGCCATGGCTCCATGTGTGGGTGAACTGCTGACTGCGGCCTGTGACTGTGGCACAGGGGCTGTACTGCTATGCTGCTTGGTGCGACAGGCTGCAATTGTACTACTTACCTCAGAAATTATGCATAAAGTGACGTGCCACTCAACCCGTTAAACATATAACACTGCTCTACACACTGGATGTCCGCAGACTGGAACTTCTGACCACCTATGGGGCTAAGCTTGCTGCGGAGTGAGTTGGAGGACCCTTGGGTGTTTCCTTTGCCCCTTTTCTATGAGGAAGACCCATGGGGCTCACCATTATGACATATTGCGCCACCTGACTATGCTTTACTCCCCCAAAGAGACTTCTGCAGTGACACTATTGTCACACTGACAGCTAGCTGCCATACTTGAACTGTAAACTTTGGTGCATGGCTTCTGCTGGTGGCACCACTACTCGACTACAGTGTATATGTGACTGGAAGCATGCGTTATTTAAAGGCTAGTGTGTTATATTGCTTCTCATGATCCCGAGATACATGGACTGGCGTGGATATTGACTACTCTGCCTCAAGTTTTCTGACGTCTTTCTGGTCTCACCCACAACAGCCTTCCCATGAGAAGACGACATGTCTGTTTGAGCTCACCTTGACCATTTTGTAGGGGGGTCTAACACAAAACTATTGGTCATCCGCTGCACCTGTCACCACTCGGCCAACACTGGGATTGCCAGGATTAGATATCATGATGGGGAAGTTCAAGACTGCCAAAGCACTGTCCAGCAGCACTGAGGAGGCGGCACCGGCCGCCTCCTCACCGGCTGACAGGACCCTTGATTGCCTGCAGCATCTCAAAGTCACCCAGAAAGCTCATTCCAATCAGTTTGTCAAGGTGCTCCCGGCTGTCTTGGATACTAAAGCTTCCCTGGAAACCCTCACTGACACTGTCTCATTGGAAGTGAACTTTCAACAAGCTGACCAACATAAATTCACTGATAGAGTAAACAACACAGAGTCCACACTAGCTACAGTGTGACTAATGGGACCTACAGGAGCGGTTGAAGACTGTGGAAGAGGAGGTTGCCAATCTACATTGCAGGGCAGAAGATGCAGAAGCACACTCCAGGTGCAATAACATCCATCTCCTGGACTTTCCCTAACGTTCTGAGAGCTCTAGCATGGAACTCTACCTTGAAGATTGGCTCACTAAGACAGTACTTGGTGACAAGGTGCAGAAGTTCTTCTCAATTGAGTGAGCACATTGGATGCTGGGCATGCTCCATCTTCCTGGTGCCACACTACGCACCATCATAGCTCGTCTCCTCAACTACGGAGGCTGAGATTTACTGTTACAGTGGTTTCCCATCAAGTGCCCTTGGCAATATGAGAACACAATTATCACAGCATATCCCAATTTCACCAAGGAAGTTTAGCACTGCTGGAGCTCTTACTCCAAGGTCAAGCAATGATTACGTGAGCTGGAACTCCAATATGCACTCCGTTTCAGGCAAAAGTCAGGGTGGTTGATGGTGAAACATCTCATGTATTCTATTCACCGGAATATGTGTGGACCTAACTCCATGCCAAGGGGGTGGTGTGATTCACCTGAGGGCCTGAGAGCCGCAGACTGACTAGTACCCAAATCCAGATGGCAAAAACACAGATCCATTAAGGCAAACCAACCTAAAATCAAGTGGCGGTAGAACAAGCTCAAGCTATGGCCGAGGCTTCACCCCACAACACAAACTGCTTTGCTCCCTAAATTCTGAGAACCTATGGAAGTCAGGATCATGCTCGGGTGGCTTGTTTTCATCAATTGCTTGGATACTTCGAGAACTAAAGATTACTCTGTGAACAGCAGATGATCTAGAGGACGGATCCTAAGGCCTGCAGTGGTGGTAGTCTTATAAAACCTGCTATCCGCTAACATTGATTTCAACCGAAGGTAAGCAGCATTGACAGTGAGGTCTGAATGTTGTACCCTTTGATGTGGGCCTACATCAGGGATATAGTGAAGCCTGACACTACCACACTACGCTTAGAGACTCTAAGACTGAACCTGGTTTGACTGATATCTGTAC